>NC_050105.1:60844337-62094337 GCF_902167145.1 Zea mays
GTAAGAAAATTAATTTATCATTTAATCCTATCTCAAGCACATTAAAACTTAGGAAATTCATAACTTGAAATCTATAACTCCAAAATTGATGATTCCAGTTCCTATTATCTCATTTTAATGTGTAGATTTTTACTGTATATTTTATTCATCTGTTTGATGTGATGTTAATTTATGCTATACTATGTATGTATTGTGTTGATGCGAGTAGACGAGCAAGCCACTGTGGAATTTGAGGTTCAACAAGTAGAGATAGCTGAGCAGGAGCTCATTGAAGGCAAGTTGTGCCCTTGATCACTTACTTTTCCCAGCCATGTTCTTATTAATTTTAATGATCTGCATAGGATAATTTTGATGGGATCCTTTATGTTACCCCAGTTTTGATTACCTCTATACCTTGTTCACCCCTGAAATATTTTTGGGTAGTACTTGCTATTGCTTTATGTGGATTGGGTATGGAGTTACACTACACATGATTATTCTGTTATTATCTTGTTATTATTACTATTCATGTTAAGATCATTAAATTAATGGGAACATGGAGCGACCACCCGGGAAAACAGTGCTACCACAAGGGTATAATGGGACGCCCTTGGCTGATTAACTAGGAAAGCTAGTGGAAGTCTTCCTTACCCGAAAGGGGCAAGGGCAGTAGGGGAGTGGTCAGTGTAGGGATGTCCTTGGTTGATTTTGCTGCGATGGCGGTCAGGCAAGAACCCTGCATTGGAGCTTCCTATAAACTGTAGCGGGTTTTCTGAAGCTAGTGGAACTTTGTAAAGGCCTCGTAGTGTTATCCTGCCTCGCCTCCTCGGTAGAGGTGTATGGGATTGGCCATCTCTTGGCAGATGGGTAACATGACTTGTGGGTAAAGATGCGCAACCTCTGCAGAGTGTAAAACTAGTATACTAGCCGTGCTCATGGTCATGAGCGGCTCGGACCCTCACATGATTAATTATGGAACTTAAATTTAATTTGACATTTGCATCGCATTTGGGATTATTTTACTATTACTATTCTTTATTATTATTAAGGTTTGGTATTTACTTACACTTAGTAAGTGCTAATAAAATTTGACCAACTTATAAAAGCAATGCTCAGCTTCAGCCTCTATTTCATTGATCAGCCTTACACTACATGATCTCCCGCCTTTGGTGAGTTCATGCCACATTATTCCCCACGACTTGTTGAGCTATGAACGTATGTGAGCTCACTCTTGCTGTCTCACACCCCCCCACAGGAGAAGAACAGGTGGTCGAAGAGGAGCCGCCTAACGCAGAGGCATTCGACTTGATCTAGGTGGCGTTTCCCAGTCGACATTGGCGCCGACGATCCTTAGTTCGTTTTATATTTATCTTTATTTTGTAATAAGTCTTCCGCTATGTAATAAATACTCTGATGTTTTATGACATTTATCTCTATACACTCTGTTATTATATATGTTGTCTTCTTGGCGCATGTATGAGATGCACCCGGCTTTGTTCCTTAAAGCCGGGTGTGACACCGGGACCCGTCGGTCGGCGCCGAGGAGATGAACAGGCGATTCGACGACTTCATCAAGAAGAACCGCAACTCCTTCGGCCGGCAATAGGCGACCTCCGCTCCGTTACGATCTGGCCACCTCCCCGTCGTACGATGCGTATATACAGTACAAGCAGGACACATGCATCTTTGGTTTTCCATCTCGGTGTGCCACCGGAGCTAGCGGAGGGAGGCGGGTCATTCGATTCGCCATGCTTAGGGTTGGAGAATCACTAGAGTAATAGTATATACGTACATGGTGGGGAGTCAAACCAACAGAGGAAGAATCCGTTCTTGATCAAGATTAGTCGGCTGCTTGGTTAGCCGTGATGATGAGCTGTCATGTTCGATCGGCGCCGCTTTGCGGCAAGAAAGCAAGGAAATTGGTCGGCTTCGCTACCAGTCCGGTCCACTTCGTTCACCTTTCCCTTTCGGTGCCACCAACATCTAACTGTACATGCATGCTTGCTTAGTGCTGACCGCCGCTAATGCGCTGGATATTTCTGGGAGTGGAAACGAAAGTGTACTATGAATTTCAAGTTACTATCAAAAGTAAGATCCTCTGACGAAGGTGTGTACTCTGAATTTCAAGTGCCAACAATCTATGTTTTCCAGTCAAAAAGTATTATTACATGACAGTGCAGATGTACTAGGGTTGCATGTCGCCTGGTCGCACTAAATGGCTGAAACGAGCGAGAGATGCCTGCAGTCAAATTCGTCATGAACAAGCGGCCAAGCCAAGCCAAGACACAGGCGGATTCATTTCAATTTGAAAGGTGAGTTTTCATTCTCCTTAGATAACTAGAACTTTCCTATAACAAGTCAGAGAAGCCACCACAGCTAACCAGAAAGCATATTTTTACATACCAGGCAGATCATTTGTGTGCTACTACCAGCTTGCTTCAGAATTTGTTAACATTGTATTCCTGTTCTTAACTAGCTTCAGAAAAACTTACCCTAATTGACTGCTGACAGAAATATTGCGGAGGACGCGATCAATATTACATAAACTGAAGGAACAGATCAGTGACGGTACTCCAGTTATTCGAGCTGGTGCTGGAACAGGCATATCTGCTAAGTTATTCGAGCTCCACAGACACCTTTGTCGTGCCGCCGCGGCTGCCCTCTCCATCCAGGTACCTCCTACGTCACCATCCAACGCCCCCCTTCTTCGCCCATCATGTCTAATGAGGTCTGAAATCTGCTCGCTGCTCACGGCACGAATTTTTCTTTGAGTTTTCGGGTAGTTTAATCGACCTGCGAGTCTGTGCTTCGTTTCAATGATACACATGATTTTTGTGATGTCTGTTTCAAGGGAGAGATGCTTGCAATGGCTTATGAAAATGTCTTTCTGTTTCAGTTTTGCACTATGTTCTGTTGTGCAAACCTCTTCCTTTTCTTGTTTGGTGAATGACTGCAGAACCAAACTGATAGCACCCAGCTCCTCAGGTTGTCGTCTAATGCCTACGCATCATTTTTTTGTTGGGAGGGGGGGTCATATTTCATATTTGGCACCTGAATTAAAAAGGAAATAATTGTTGAACCAATCCTTAGGTGTGCAAAATCATGGCTCTATTTTAAATCGTCAATAATACTCCTCATCCTGCAATTTGTACAAATGGTTAAGCGAAACAAAACATGATAGTTTTGATAGAACTACATTACCATGCTTGTAAACTATTGAAGGAAATAGAGGGTTCACAAGGATTTATGTTCAAGTTTCATTCGAATAAAAAAATGTAACAGCCGCCTCATAGTGGAGGGAAGGCTTGTGAGTAAAAATCAATTTATAATGATGGTGTTATATATTATTTCTATTGAAGCATTCATCCAAGCCCCTTTCAATTTAGCCATGGAGTACAAGGGGAAAACGACTTCTAGAAAAGAAATGAATACCCATTGTGCCCACCATGTCCCCCTATGGTAGCAGACGCAATTTCGCAAAGGGTAGATCAAGATCATCGTATATCTATAAAGAATAGGAGAATAGTTTATGTGAGAAATGATTCTGGGAACATGACAAAGTACTAGCTCAAGGACAACATTTACCACAACTAAATGATTTAATGGTATCTTGAAGTATGAAACCAGCTGCCCAACCTACATAAACAGCAGTAAGGAGAAAAGAGCTAGGGAGAACAATTGATTTCCAATCTGCAGTGGAGTAATTTCACTTACAGACTTACCACTTGCACTCATAAAAGTCTGTGGCTTGGCAAGCATTACAGGGACATCACCAATGAGGCCTAAATTAGATTGAAGCATTATATTTAAAAAACATACATGCCTATTTTAATTACATTAGATACATATCTAATATGTATTTCTTTGATTTTAGTGGTTTATACTGTATGTTGTTTTCAGGTCATATTCACCAATGATTGCTATGTGTTTGCGCTGTGCCCTTTCGCAGGACCTCAATTTCAGATGAATTTAAAAGACGAGGAGTACTAATTTTGTATACGATTATATTTCTTCTGTTAATCTTATAGGATAACACTAATTGGATGTTACTATGCATAAACTTATATATCAATGATTTATGGTTTTAATATAGTATAGGAGTATCAAATTAGAAGAGTTGTTTCCCTCACGTTTTCACATTGTTCTCGTTTTATGGTATGTCACTTGCAGAACATTGGAATAGATACAACATTGGCAACAATGGTGAGGGACGAGCATGTTAAATTTACACTGAAATTTGAGTACGGATTTGGCTATGAGTAAACAAGCAGGTGACAACAGTACCTTTGTGCTCTACATTAATATATAAAGTGGAATTGATAGATTTCACAAACGAAGTACCATACTATTGTACTGTACAGTGACTGGCGTGCGTCTGGCTGATTGTGTACATCATTATGGTTGTAACTATCTAATGGTTGACGATATGGCTACTAAACTAGGACCAAGCCAAAATTTGATGGTTTTCATAGTTCCCAGTGGAATTTGGTGAATCTGGTGTCTTTTTCTCTATTTTTTCAAGTATAGCTAATAGCGTGGATATTAAACAAGTACATATAATAATGACTGCATATGCTGAATCGTTCAAATTGTGTAAAAAAGTCAACTTCTGTCAAACAAAAAACAGTGCATAGTGGGTGTTTTCTGCTTACCAATGTTAGCATACTGATTACTACCAGGATTGTGAACCTTTGTGCTTCAAATGCTATGTCATGATTTTTTTGTTAGAATTAAAGGAATATCCCTATAAACTGATAACCTTACCACATTTTAGGAGGATGTCACCAAAGTTCAAGCAGCTTTGTCTAACATATCTCTGCATGTAGTTTTGTTTGAGGAGCTTCATAAATTATTTGGAGATGTTGTATTTCATTTGCTTGCACGGAAACTCAAATCTTTTCTGGTTGATTTTTATACACTTGATCAGGTCCATCTGTCTTACCTATCAATAATGACTGTGCATAGATTTTACCCTAGAAAATGGCTAACTTTTTTTTGCACCACGGGCGAACTGAAAATTACAAAAGTGACTAACTTTGGCTTGTTGAACATAATACTTGATTCTCATCTGGTATAGCTACTTACACAATCTTATAGTATTACTGTCACATTATTTGCTTGACTTAGTTTCATATAGGTTCATTGGTTCAGTGTTTACACTGTAGATAATAGCATTTTTCACTTCTTTGTAACCTAAGACATAAGTTTGAATGTTGCTGTATTTTCCACAATTGGTAACTGAAAATTTGTTGATCTGTTTCTCTTTATGTAACAGCTCTTTGGTGCTTCAGAAAAGTGAGTTTTCTCTTGGAGACGTTATGAATGCTGTTGTCAGCCAAACAATGTCATTGTTGAGGGAGAGGGATTTACAACTTATTCGGGATATCCCTGATGAAATCAAGGATGCATCAGCATATGGTGATCAATTTAGAATTCAACAAGTTTTGGCTGACTTCTTGCTAAGCATGGCACAGTCTGCTCCATCCGAGAATGGCTGGGTAGAAATACAAGTCAGACCAAATGTAAAACAGAATTATGACAGAACAAATACAGAGCTTTTCATCTTCAGGTTAGCAGCTTGCTCTTTTTCTATTATAATTTGTCATAAATTTTTTTTGTTTCTTCAAGGAATATGTGTTGTTGAATTTTGGTAGAAGACAAGTAACATGAATTACTTCAATGTTGAGCTGGTTGTTCACATGTGGTGTGATACCTTTCAAATATACGTCCATGATAATTTTGACAGAATTTTCCTATTTGCATCATGCTGTATTTTTCTTTTTCTTGTGTTGACTCAATTTCTTTAACTTAGTGTACTGGTTGTGGGATTTGATGGTAACATAAATAGTATCAGAGTTGCTTGGGAATTAGATGATTCTGGAGAATCAGCTTCCAAATGTTAATGACAACGGAAAACTCAATGTAGGGGCTTCCCCTACAGTATTTCTCAAAAAAGAAAAAAAGGAAACTCAATGCCTCTATTGGGACTTGGCAGTACCAATAATGGAACTAAGTGATTTCCTTTTGTTTTTTTGTATATCTGTAGGTTTGCCTGCCCGGGTGAGGGCCTCCCCGCTGACATTGTCCAGGATATGTTCAGCAATTCCCAATGGTCAACCCAAGAAGGCGTAGGACTAAGCACATGCAGGAAAATCCTCAAATTGATGGGTGGCGAGGTCCAATACATCAGGGAGTCAGAGCGGAGTTTTTTCCTCATCGTCCTTGAGCTGCCCCAACCTCGTCTAGCAGCTGGTAGAGAAAATCAGCTGATATGTTAAGATCTGCGCTGACACCATCTAACTTCTAGATCGATTGTAATTTAGGTGGTGTTTGTTTGGGATTATAATCTGCCTAAACTATATAATCAGTGTTAGTTGATTAGTTCAAAATAAGGTAGATTATATAATCTGGTCAGATTATAATCCTAAACGAACAGACTCTTAGCTCCCTGATAAGAGGGTGCCTAATCTGTACTAACTATTAAGTAGGTATTGTAGACTGCCCCCGCCCCTGCTACCGCACGCCTGCCAGCCCCCGCGAAACTCGCCGCAACCGAACGCCCCCACACCTGCCTCCACCGCGAAATCCGCCGCCACGAACGCTCGCACGAACGCTCGCTGCCGCGAAATCCTCTGATACTGCACCGCGCGCCCACACGCCCGCATGCCAGCGCCCTCGAATCCCTCCGGTTTCGAACCGCTCGCACGCCATGAAATCCGTCGCCGCGAAGTCTCTCCAGTTCCGAACCGCCCGCAGGCCAGTCTACCACCCGCGTTCTGTATAGCAGTTCTGGAATTTGTACTGAAGGAACTTGGGAAATGCTGATAGTATTAATTCAGCTTATCACCCATTCGTTACATGATGAATATTTTGGAATGGCATCTCTGTTCGTGGTGTAATAACATCATTTGTAGGAGTAACATATTCTCATGTTATTACTTGATAAATTATGGTATTCTGATGCATGTGTGCATACTGACATAATTGAGGGGCCAATTGAATGTGTGAAAACATATTTACAGTGATTCTCATCTTATTGGCTCATAAATTCAGGCTCTTGGCACGTGTTGCTTATCACCTTAGTTGATATGAGCAACTAAAGCATATTTATTTTATCTGGAACTAGTGAGCCATCGGAGGAGAGCTTGGCCTGAGTGTTCACCGGGGTACTACAAGGCTTGTTATGCCAGCGCGCTCCAGAATCTCGAGGGTGTACTGTCGTTGAGAGAGAACGAGGGACACGCACAGTATAACACATATTTTATATATATAAGTTATCGTAGTATTATATGTTTCCGTTGCAACGCACGAGCACCTACCTATTTATATACAAATGTAGTAGAGATTATTGTGTTATTAGATATTTCCGTTGCAACGCACGGGCATTCACCTAGTTATAATATATATAAACAACGACTTCCATAAAAAAATATTTTATCTCAAGTAAAAAATACATAATATACGGTTACCTTAATTTTTTATTCTACCATGTATCGATGCAAAGTCATTTATGATGCTCTCAATATCAATTTTATCCAATAATATCTTCTCGAGACATAAAGCAGCCAAATTATTTAACCTTTCTTGTGACATTCTGGATCACAAGCAATTCTTCAGCAACTTTAACTTTAAAAATCTCCTTTCAGTTGTGAAAGGGAAATAGGTTTAACCATTTCCTATAAATAGATTTTAATGGTTGACGTCCAACACAAACCATATGGACTAAACTAGTTTATCTAGACTAGATCAAGCAGCGCCCCAAGGGGCGCCCTATCCAGCTCAAGAGAAAACCAAGAGATAACAATTGTCCATGACATATTCAAATGCAATGATTATACCAAACAACAGATCATACAAAAGTAATGCATATAATTGACGATGAATCATATAGTCAAGAATGCACAAAACCCTTGAAATGAGATATTAAAACCATGGAAACAAAGCATTGCAAAACATGTGAGCCAAGAATGCACAAAGCCTTGAAATGGGATATTAAAACCACAGAAACGAAGCATTGCAAAACATGTGAGCTATATATAGTATTTGAAATATCATGGGAAACTAACTAAGATGAATTTCTTATTCTTTGGTAAGATGTATGCTTGGCTACAGAATAATTTCAAGCTCAAACACGGCTCTGCAAAAGACTGTCACAATCACCTGCCTAATTTGAACATCTTTCCTCCCAAACCCTAAACTGCTTGAAGGTGAAAGAGCCACAACTTCATCGCAAAAAGGGACTAAGCACGCAGTCAGGCAATAAAAAGGAGATTAATGGCATATTGAGCCTAGACCACAACCTACTTGCAATATAGTAAGGGCTTTGTTCAACATACTTCCTCTTCATTGTCCTATCAGATCTAATGATATATCTCAACTGGTAATAAGTAGGCTCAACTATACAATGAATAAATAACTGGCATCATAGTTTATAAGGTCAACATATTATGAAATAACTTTAAAGTAGGATTTAAATTTTGATTCTAAAATACACTCAAATGAGTGCTAGAAAATCTATTGACATATTATGAAGTTAGGGACACGATACAATTTAACGGGAATAAGAAACTATACACTTTTGAGCCCACAACTAAATAGCAAGCAATAATTTTAGCTTCCTATACTGCATAGGAGATAGGTCCTTCCATAGATAAATGAATTAAAGATATATTAAGACTAAATGATCCGTGATAGACCATAGACATAAAATGAGCTGTGATAGTGCAGATATAGTGAAATAAGGACAGATTCGTGATCTAAATAGTGATGGTGTGTTCTTACAAGTTATAGCAAAAGATGGGAATATATAGTATCCAGACAGATCAAGCAAACATTTTGAAAACACTTACCAAGAGAACGGCTGTAGTTTTAAATGATCCCAATGATGACATCTGAATCCACTACGAATTTGAAGTGTTATGGTTATGGTAAAAAAAACTGGAGCATAAAACAAAACAAACTATTTTAGGCTTCATTCCATAGTTTCTAGTAATGCATGTTAATTTGGAACCATGCAAACAAACCTTAAATGATACGCTTTCATGGTGAAAACCTAATCAAATTAAAAAGGACATAATAGATTAAAGTACAATGGTGATAATCAGCAAGTCAAGTTGGCATGCAAGAACATATGACAGAAATCAGAGAATTTTGTATATGCATTTGATGGACCAATACAACTGAACCAAACTGAACTGGAAATCTGTGTATATTCGCTTGATGGTTTTGTCGACCAGTTCTAGGCAAGCAACTCAAAGATCAGATATTTGGCACAAGCAATCGTTCAATGACTGAATGGTTGTTTATTTGCGGCTTGTGCAATAATTGAATAAAAATAATACGATGTTCTATGCTGAAGGCAACAAAACAAAGAGGTAAGCTACCAACATAAGTTAGCTAATCAATGGGACTGAACCCAATCAATGGGACGAATATTAGCAGATTGAAAAAAAGGAGAAACCTAACCATAATTATCTTTAAGTTCAACTCTTGCTTTGGCAGATTTAAGTAAAAGTTCCATTCTACACAAAGCCATATGGGAAATTCGAATTCAATTCTGCAAAATTTCATTCTAATACTAAAACCAATCTGGCATAAAACAGGACATGCAATTAAAAAATGTTTGAAAAGAAGCAAACTGCATATTCACCAATACATCATCGTGATTGCTAACCTGCAGCTGGAGCTCAGTTTGGAGGAGAACTATTCAGAACAGTTTGGAGGAGAACTATTCAGAACTATGCTTTCTATTGATGGAGGTTTGGATGTTGAGATATTCTAGCCCTTCCCCAAGTTCAATATCTACCAAACAAAAAACGAAATAAAAGTTAGCTAATAGTTTACTGAATCGGACAGCAGCAACTGAAAACAAACATATGTCAACTACCTCCTAGCTCCTGCCAGGAGCCACCAGGTATGTACTGCTTTTATGCTTCCCCCAGTTTCCCTCATGTCCACTCATCCTCCTCAACCATTCTGAAATATGACCATGTTTGTAGGAGGATGTCCCCTTCGTCGAGCGCGGCGGCGGCTGCTGCCTCGAACTCGACTAAGCCAAACTGGCCCGTCTCCTTGTCTCGCATCAGGACAACTGAGCGCACCTCACCGAAGCGAGCAAAGTGGGCTCGCAGCTCTGCATCCAGCCGATGAATAGCATGCGGCTCTTGGCAGCCTCCTCCATCGTCGGCGCGCGCGCACACACACACACACACAGAGAGAGAGAGAGCGCTATGGTTCTACTGGAGGGGAGGGATGGGTGGGCTGCGGGCGTGTGCGGGTGCTGGCATCAACCTGATGAGGACGTGCATCTTGTTGTGCCCATTGACGTGGGGAGGTTCGGAGCCGCAGCTGTAGCAGGTCGTCGTTGTGGTCGTCGACACCGGCGACCTGGGTGTCACCAAGCACATGGTCAACAGCGAGGGGGGTGGTGGTCGGAGCCGTGCCACTCGATGAGGCGGGCTAGTGTAGCGAGTTGAACATGGGCGACGACGGGGAGCCAAGGACGTGGGCGACGACAACGCGTTATCGGTAGTGAGGGGGTGCGGTGGTCGGAGGAGGTTCCCCACGGTGAGGCGGGCTGGTGGAGCGAAACGCGAAGATGCCCCGAAACGCGGGGAGGGGCGCGATGAGGCGGAGCCGGTGGGAGAGAGGGAGACAGGGACGAACGACTCACGACAGTGGCGCTCGGGAGGCCGGGAGGGATGACGTGGGAGAGAGAAGTCTGAGAGGAGAGAGGTTTGGACCTGTGCGGTGGCCATGTCCAAAGATTTCGCGTCCGTCGGACGCAGCTCGATGATGGCTCTGCTGAATCAAAGAAAATATTCAGGTCCGGTACGCCGCCACGCGTCCACGCGCGAGTGCTGGAGTGTCCGTGGAGTGTGGAGAGGCGCTGAAACCCCATGGGGTTTTAATACATTAGATGTCATGTATCTCAGGTGCATAAGGCTCACCATAAACCAAGAAAAAATTCAAGTTGAACTCAATAAAAAATGGAGCAAAAAGGACTTGAGTGTGCTGATTTTTGGCGCACCGAACACTGTCTGGCCAGGCACCCTCCAAACCAATCACTCTCAGAAATTCCAGGGCAGCCTCCGCTATAATTCACCAGACTGTCTGATGTGCCACCGGACTGTCTGGTGGGCCAGCGGAGCAACGGCTAACTGGCGCCAACGGTCGACTGCAAAAGCGTTCTGCGGAACATTGCCTCAACAAAAATCAGAGTGCAGAAGTCAGAAGGCACCGGACTGGGTGTGACACCGGACTGTCCGGTGCAGCAAGACGACAAGCGACTCCAACGGTTAACTGCTCCGAACCCTAATAGACGCGCTGACGTGGCGCGCACCGGACAGTGCACAATGATTGTCCGGTGCGCCCATCGCCAGCAGCCCTTGCCAACAGCTAGGAAGTGGTTGGGGGCTATAAATACCCCCAACCACCACATTCATTGGCATCCAAGTATTCTGAGTTTCTCATTCATTGTAAGAGCAAAAGAATTCACTCCTAGACACATTCAATAGATCAAATCCTATCCAAGCCTCCAAATCAACTCAATTCCATTAGGGACTTGAGAGAGGGTGTTTTGTGTTCTTTTGTTGCTCTTGTTATTTGGATTGCCTTCTTCTTTTCTCATTTCTTTTCTCAAGTGATTTGTAAAGCGAAGCAAGATACACCAAGTGTGTGGTGGTCCTTGCAGGGTCTAAGTGACCCGTGTGATTAAGGGGAGGCTCACTCGGTCTAAGTGACCGTTTGAGAGAGAGGGAAAGGGTTGAAATAGACCCGGCCTTTGTGGCCTCCTCAACGGGGGCTAGGTTCTTTGGAACCGAACCTCGGTAAAACAAATCACCATGTCTACTCGCTTTGATTCTCGCTTGATTTGTTTGCTCTCTTTCCTCTCTCTAATGTTTTCTTGCTAGTATTAATTTGAGTTGGCTCCCATACGTCATCTGCATCCTTTGAGCAACTCTTAGCAAGCGAAATAATCTTCTCGACTTGAATTTAATTCTAACGCTAACCGCGGCCCTAGTGTGTGTTTAAGTTTATAAATTTCAGGTTTCGCCTATTCACCCCCCCATCTAGGCGACTTTCAATGGGTATCAGAGCCAGTGCTTCATTAAAAGCCTAACCAACTGGAAGTGATGTCTGGAGATCACGCCAAGAGGGAGATCGTGACTGACGAAAAGCCCGCAAACTCGGGGAGGACTCTCTCAAGGGAGTCCGGCAACAAGTATAAGGAGGAATCCTCTTCCTCCATCAAGTCACATAGGAGGGGTGACAAGAAGAAGATGAAGAAGGTGGTCTAGTACGAGACCGACTCTTCGTCACCCTTCACGTCCGGCACCGAGTCGTCCTCTACTTCTAAGCGCCATGAACACAAGAAGTATAGTAAGATGCCCCTACGCTATCCCCGTATTTCAAAGCGCGCTCCATTACTTTCTGTTCCCCTAGGCAAACCACCATACTTTGATGGTGAAGATTATTGCATGTGGAGTGATAAAATGAGGCATCATCTAACCTCACTCCACGAAAGCATTTGGGATATTGTTGAGTTTGGAGCACAGGTACCAAAGGTGGGAGACGAGGACTACGACTTGGACGAGGCCGCCCAAATTAGGCACTTCAACTCACAAGCAACTTCTATACTTCTTGCCTCTTTATGTCGAGAGGAGTATAATAAGGTGCAAGGGTTGAAGAACGCTAAAGAAATTTGGGACGTCCTCAAAACCGCGCATGAAGGGGACGAGGTGACCAAAATCACCAAGCGTGAAACGATCGAGGGAGAGCTCGGTCGATTCGTCCTCAACAAAGGGGAAGAGTCGCAAGCTATGTACAACCGGCTCAAGACGATGGTCAACCAAGTGCGCAACCTCGAAAGCACAAAATGGGATGACCATGAAATAGTCAAGGTTATTCTTAGATCCCTAGTATTTCGTAATCCTACTCAAGTTTAATTAATATGTGGGGATCCTAGATATAAACAGATGTCTCCCAAGGAGGTAATTGGCAAGTTTGTGAGCTTTGAACTTATGATCAAAGACTCCAAACACATTGTCAACTTGGAGCAAGGTGCCACCTCCACACCCGAGGTGCAACCCGTTGCATTCAAGGCAACAGAAGAAAAGAAGGAGGAGTCTACACCAAGTAGGCTTCCAATGACGCCTCCAAGCTCGACAACGAGGAAATGGCACTCATCATCAAGAGCTTTCGCCAAATTCTCAAGCAAAGGAGGGGGAAGGACTACAAGCCCCGCTCCAAAAGGGTGTGCTACCGATGTGGTAAGTCTGGTCATTTCATTGCTAAATGTCCATGTACAAGTGAAAGTGACAGGGACGATGACAAGAAGGGAAGAAGAAAATGGAGAAGAAAAAAGTACTACAAGAAGAAGGGAGGCGAGGCGCACATGGGACGGGAGTGGGACTCCGACGAGTGCTCCACCGACTCCTCCTTCGACGAGGACGTCGCCATCATCGTCGTCAACAAAGGACTTCTCTTTCCCAATGTCGGCCACAAATGTCTCATGGCAAAGGACGGCAAAAGAAGAAGGTACATTGTAGAAGTACCCCCAAATATACTACATCTAATGATGAAGGTAGTTCTAGAGATAATGAAGATGATTTAATTTCTCTCTTTGCCAACCTTAACATGGAACAAAAGAAAAAATTAAATGAATTAATTGAAACCATTAACGAGAAGGATGATCTCTTGGAATGCCAAGAGGACTTGCTTGTTAAGGAAAATAAAAAGTTTGTTAAGTTGAAAAATGCTTATGCTCTAGAAGTAGAAAAATGTGAAAATTTGTTTAAGGAGCTTAGCATGTGCAATGATTCTATTTCATGTCTTAGAAATGAAAATGCTAGTTTAGTTTCTAAGATTGAAAAACTAAATGCTTGCAATGATTCAATTTCATTTCTTAGAGATGAGAATGCTAGTCTAAATGCTAAGATTAATGAATTGAACACTTCCATACCATCTACATCTACTGTTGAAAATGTTTCCATTTGTACTAGATGTAGAGATGTTAATATAGAAGCTATTGATGATCACCTTGCCATGATTAAACAACAAAATGATCACATAGCTAATTTAAATGCAAAAATTGCCGAGCATGAGCTAGAAAATGAAAATTTTAAATTTGCTAGAAGTATGCTCTACAATGGGAGACACCCCGGCATTAAGGATGGCATTGGGTTCCAACTAGGGAACCAAAGCAATGTCAAGCTTAATGCCCCTAAGAAATTGTCTAACTTTGTAAAGGGAAAGGCTCCCATGGTTCAGGATAGTGAAGGCTATATTTTATGTCATGGAGAATTCATGCTAGGAAATCTCATTTTGTTTCTCATCATGCATTTATGTATAAAAATGAGGCTTCTAGTTCTAGGCATTCCACTCATGTTAAAATGCCTAATAAGAAAACTCCTAATGCATCAAATGAGCATAACATTTCATTTAAAACTTTTGATGCTTCTTATGTGCTCACTAACAAATCAGGCAAAGTAGTTGCCAAATATGTTGGGGCACAAGAGTTCAACAACTTGTGTTTGGGTACCAACGGTGCTTGTTTCTAATGTAAAAAGACCCAAGACCGTTTGGGTACCTAAGAACAAGGAATAAAATTGTTTTGTAGGTTTATGCATCCGGTGGTTCAAGTTCGATAATCGATAGTAGGTGCACAAACCACATGACAGGGGAGAAAAGGATGTTCTCCTCATATGAGAAAAATGAAGATCCCCAAAGAGCTATCACATTCAGGGGTAGAAATCAAGGTTTGGTCAAAGGTTTGGGATAGGGATGGCAATTTAATCCGTGGATTTGGATATCCGGTGGATATCCGACCCGACGGATTAGGATATGGATATGTTTTTTGACCCGCGGGTTAGACCCGTATCCGATCTGAGATAAAGTGGGCATGGATTTTGATATTAAATCTCACCCGCGGATAATCCGTTGGATATCCGAAATTAACCATTAGTTCATTATTGAGCCCAGGCGCCAGCCCAACAAAGTAACATTCAGCGCACCAAAGCACCAAGCCACCAGCCCACCATAATCCCTAATTTCCCAATCCCCATCCGACCATCCCCTAGCCTCAATCATTCAATCCCAGCCTCCCAGTCATCCTGCAGCCTCAAGCGCAAAAGCCACCCGTGCCGCCTAGGCAAGCCACAACCCGCAAGCCACCCGCGTCGCCCCGGCCCCCCGCGCAGACGCAGCTCCAAGCTCCGCCCTGCTCTAAGTGCCGCCGGCCCCCGCGTAGACGCAGCTCTAAAAATCTGAAATCCGCCCTGCTCTGAGCTCCACCCTGCGCAGCTGCGCTGAGCGCCTGAGCTCCGCTCTGCTCTGCGCGGGAGCACGGCGTGCCGCCCTTCAGGTCCGCCCTGCCAGCCCCTCAATTCCTCCTCCACTGAAGTCGATCTCTCCCTCTCACTGATTGAGTGGCCGATGCAGTCACAGTAATCTGAGTCTGTCTTCAGTACTGGGGGAGAGTAATTAGCCCACATCGTAGTAGACTTGCTCCAAAAACAGTAGAAGGGTTGATGTGTATGCAAGCTTGGGCCTGAGCTGACATGTTAGGCGACCAATCCTGTTTTATAAATGCACTAATGACTTGTTTGGAGGATGAAGAGGAAGAAATGGTAACATGATTCAACTCTTTAGTATGTTCTTATATTTTGGTTATCGAATCTGATCATTTATTTAACCATTTATCTATTTTGTTGTTTGCCAGGATGAACATGATTCTACTATCATTGACTAAAAAATTCAAATACAGCTACTATATCAGAATCAAAAGGCAAAAGGCTTAATGCCAAAAGCAGACATGTATTTGTTGTCATGTATTTGTTTTCATGTTGAGACATGTAGACATGTATTTTTGTCATGTTGAGAATATTTCTTATTGAAGGACATGTATATTTAAAATTTTATCCAATTTTAAGTTGTGTATGATGTTGAATTGGAAAGAAATTTGATTAATTATGCTATTCAATTGCTGAAAATGGTTTTATCATATCCGATGGATATCCGATGGATATTCGAAACCCGATGGGCATGGATATGGATATGAATTTCTACCCGTGGATATAGTCGCGGGCGGATATTATCTATGACCGTGGATATGACTGCGGGCGGATATTTTCAATATCCGATTCGAATCCGACCCGTTGCCATCCCTAGTTTGGGAAAATAGCTATATCTCCTGACCATTCTATTTCCAATGTTTTTCTCGTAGATTCTTTAGATTACAATTTGCTTTCTGTCTCTCAATTATGCAAAATGGGCTACAACTGTCTATTTACTGATGTAGGTGTTATGCAAAATAGCTATATCTCCTGACCACTCCTCTGAGGCCTCGGGGGCTACACCCGGCGGGTGCGCTCGCGCGCACCCACCGAAACAAAATGTAACCGAGAAAGGCCGGTCCCCTTGCAAAAAAGTGCGACAAAGCCTCCAAGCGAGTACCAACACTCCCTTTGAGGCTCGGGGGCTACTGTCGGGGACCATAATTAGGGGTACCCCCAAGACTCCTAAACTCGGCTGGTAAACACCATCAGCACAAGCTGCAAAAGCCTGATGGGCGCAATTCAGGTCAAGGCTCCACTCAAGGGACACGATCTCGCCTCGCCCGAGCCCAGCCTCGGGCAGGAACAGTAGACCCAGGCGGATTCATGCCTCGCCCGAGGGCCCCCTCAAGCAACGGGCGCACCTTCGACTCGCCCGAGGCCCAGCTCGGGCAGGCTTCGCAGTGAAGCAACCTTGGCCAGATAGCCTCGCCAACCGACCGTATCGCAGGAGCATTCAATGCAAGGATCACCTGCCTTATCCTGACGCGCGTTCCTCAGTCGGCAGGGCCAAAGTGACCGCAGTCACTTCGCCCCTCCACTGACTGACCTGACAGGAAAACAGCGCCGCCTGCCCTGCTCCGACTGCTGCGCCACCCGCCAGGGTGAGGCTGACAGCAGCCGAGTCCAGCCTCAGGCGCCATAGGAAGCTCCGCCTCGCCCGACCCCAGGGCTCGGACTCAACCTCGACCTCGGAAGACGGTCTCCGCCTCGCCCGACCCCAGGGCTCGGACTCAACCTCGACCTCGGAAGACGGTCTCCGCCTCGCCCGACCCCAGCGCTCGGCCTCAACCTCGACCTCGGAGGAGTCACCGCCTCGCCCGACCTTGGGCTCGGACCGACCACATTACAGGGGGGTACATCATTACCCTACCCCTAGCTAGCTCAGGCTACGGGGAACAAGACCAGCGTCCCATCTGGCTCGCCCCGGTAAACAAGTAATGATGGCACCCCGCGTGCTCCCATGACGACGGCGGTTCTCAGCCCCTTACGGAAGCAAGGAGACGTCAGCAAGGACCCGACAGCCCCGATAGCTGTGCTTCTACAGGACTCAAGCGCTCCTCCGACGGCCACGACATCACATGCACAGGGCACTAACACCTCTCCGACAGCCATGTTGGCATGTACATAGGGCTCTGGATCCTCTCTGCTGGACACGTTAGCATACTGCTACACCCCCATTGTACACCTGGGCCCTCTCCTTACATCTATAAAAGGAAGGTCCAGGGCCCTCGTACGAGAAGGTGGCCGCGCAGGAGGATGGGCTGACGGACATGCTCTCTCTCTCTCTCTCTCCCTCGCGAACGCTTGTAACCCCCTACTGCAAGCGCATCCGCCCTGGGCGCAGGATAACACGAGTCGCGGTTCCCTTTTTCCCCCCTTGTGTTCCATCTCGCGTCGACCCATCTGGGCTGGGACACGCAGCGACAATTTACTCGTCGGTCCAGGGACCCCCCGGGGTCGAAATGCCGACAAATGATAACCATGATGAACTAGACACTTGCTTAATTTCTAAGACTAATATGGGTTGGCTCTGGCATCGCCGACTTGCCCATGTTGGAATGAAGAATCTTCACAAGCTTCTAAACGGAGAACACATTTTAGGACTAACCAATGTTCATTTTGAGAAACACAGGATTTGTAGCGCATGTCAAGCAGGGAAGCAAGTTGGAGTTCATCATCCACACAAGAACATCATGATGACTGACAGGCCACTTGAGCTACTCCACATGGATCTTTTCGGTCTGATTGCTTACATAAGCATCGGAGGGAGTAAGTACTGTCTAGTTATTGTGGATGTTGGAGACTTGTCCTTAAATGCTATGAATTAAGAACAAGGCAACACAGAAATTGTTAAACGTTAAAGTCCTTCGTCCTTCGAAGCATTATTTCCCTTGGGATATAATGAGTTTCGGACGAAGATTATGAAGGACATACCTTCATCAGCACAACAAATAATGAAGAAAGATTCATATAAAGTATGAGAAATAACATAAACACCTAAATATTATTAGTTCATTTCTATTTTATTATTATGGAAAAATAGAAATGATAACAAATTACAAATGTACCTTCGGCTTGAAAGAAGGCAAAAGTACAAGCGTGACGCAAAAGCAAATGCCAAGTCAGCGTGAATAGTACGGGGGCACTGTTCATCTATTTATAGGCACGGGACGCAGCCCATATAAAATTACACCCATGCCCTTTACTTTTGCTAATAACTCTATAGTAATCCATCGAGGTCTAAATAGCCTTTTCCCCTTTAAGTCGGTTTCCTTTTCTGCTATCACGCCGAAGCTCCCCTGCGCATAGCTTCGGCTCTGCGCCATCCTTCGTATTCTTTGTGCTTCTTCACACTGTGGTTTTGACCTAAGTCCGAAGGTACCTGTTCATGTATCATACTCTAGAAACATTGTTAAATCATGTTTTTGAGGACCTTCGGAAGCCGAAGGCCCCCAACAGTAGCCCCTCGCAATATTAATTTGTTAGAATGATAAATTCAGATTGCGATATGGACGAAGGCCTTAAGCCAAAGGTCCGAAAAAACACCTTCCCTTTGCTAGAATAGCAACAGTCAATGACAAGCGGGGCCCTCCCACTTGCGATGCACTAGGCGTATAAATAAGAGCGCACCGCGAGCTCATTTGGCACGCTTTTTGCCATCTGCTCTGCCTGCTCAATTTTTAGCTCTTGCCTACAAACGCTTTGCCTGGCTTTTTAGATTTTTAGCTTCGGCCTTAAGAGCACATTTTCAACATTTTCGAAGAGATGTCTCAAGACAAGAAAGTTGTTGTCGAAACGAAGTTGAGCCTTTCTGAGGAGAAGAATCTTGGCTTTCTCTTGAATCAATAGCGAAGACAAATACAGAGAAGATTACTAGAGAGATTTTAGAAGGTTTATCTGAAGTCACCGGTGATAGTGACAGTTATGATGTGGAAAGCGGTGGCGAAGACTCCGAAGATCGACCTTGGCGACCAAGTCATACAGTTTTCGAAAAATCAACTATTAAACAGAGTCATCTCGACAATATGAGGGGAAGATATTTCTGAGATGTGTCTATCGTGAGGGCTAACAACGGAGACAGGACTTCTCCTGCTCCCGAAGAGAATGAAGTCGTGATCTTCCGAAGCTTCTTCAAGGCTGGGCTTCGGTTCCCCCTAAGCAATTTTGTGGTTGAAGTTTTAAAAATATATCAGGTTTACCTTCATCAAATTACTCCCGAAGCAATCATAAGAATGGGAATCTTCGTCTGGGCCGTGAGGAGCCAGGGCTTGGAGCCAAATGCAAAAAGTTTCTGCAGTATGCTCGAACTGTTATATGAGACGAAACCTTGGGGCAAAGAGCAATACCATAATAATTTTGGCTGCTATAGCTTCGTTGCTTGCTATGGGTCAAGCTGCCCCGTGCCGACTTTTCGGAAGAGATGGCCCGGAGATTGGATGAAGGAATGGTTCTATGTGAAAAATGATTTAAAAGCACGAGAGGATATTAAGGAGATCATCATGCGCCCTATCTGGCAGCGTTTCGGCCTCCGGAAGCCGAAGGTGGAAATTGATGAAGCAGCCGAAGAATGCCGAAAGGCCTTTGGCATAGTTTGCTCTTTCATCGGGACAAGGGATTTAGTCCAGGAGCACATAGCCTTCAGAGTGTGGCCACTTGTAGAGAAATGGGAAATGCCAAAGGAAACTATCAGCAAGTGTGACGAAGGTGGGCTGGTTAGATTGAAATACACCTTCAGATATGAAGGTAAGTTTGTTGAGCCAGATGATGATTGGCTGAAATGTATCGAAGCTACAAGCGATGAACTGCTTGGGCCATATTCAAAGGTAGAAGATAATGCGTTATCTGCGGCCTTCGGAGGCCGGAAGAAGAAGAGGCTGAATAGAGTTTTCGATGCTATTGGGTTTATGTACCCTGATTACCGGTACCCGTCGCAGGGGCAAAAGAGAAAGAGTGCAACTTCCGGGAAGGATGCTGCTCCAGCTGCTCCAAGCGAGCCCGCGCCGAAGAGGAAAAAGGTGAAGGTCCTTACTCACCGGCCGCGATATATTGAACCGGTCGAAGTGCCCGAATTTGGCGGCGAGACCTCTTCGGCTACTGAAGCTAAAGGACCTGCTCTTACACAGAAGAATGAAGAGCCGGCTATGATGCTGAAGGCCGATAATATTGAAGAGATAGAAGCCGAGAAAACAAAGATATTAGAAGTTGTAAGCCCTTCGACAGGAATGACAGTGCCGAAGGCACAAAAAGATCTCACGGCGACTCCCAAGAGAAAAAAGGATGGTCAATGTACTAGATGTGCTGGAGACAATAAAGTCTTCAAGCACCACTCCGAGGAAAACTGCCGAAGCGTCAAAAACGCAAATTGAGACAAAACCATCCGAAGCCGAAGCTGTAAAGAGCCAGACCGAGGCCGAAGCTGGGCCTTCAGAGCCCGCCAAGGAGAAATCCTTGGAAACCGGAGAAGAAGAAACAAAAAAAGAAGCTACAAAGCAAATTCTGCCTGAAAAAACTGACTCTTCAACTCCCAAAGCATCTTCCGGAGTACCTGATTATATTGTACGACATGCTTCGGGCAAAAAGCTATCTGAAGAGGAAAAGCGAGAAGCTCAATATTATGCCCAGAAATTAAAATATCCAAAGGGGGCATTAATATTCAACAGCAGCGGAGAAGAAGATTTCTTGTATTGTCTCCCAGACAGCAAGGAAATTTCTGTCTGCCGGGAGATGAGCAAAAGCTTCGGATTCCCGACGCTAGAAGATGGGCTTTCGGTGCTATCGAAAGATGAACTGGCTGACAGCTTAGCATATAATAGCTTAAAGGTATGAGAATGAATTTTTTGTATTAAAAAACCAAGATTTGGTTTATTTGCTTATACTTAATACCACACTTCTTTTTGCAGGGCCTAATTCTTAGCAACGCCCTCAGGGCGCAAAAAAGTGCTGAAGATGAAGGATGCACTATAGCTTTGAACAACCTTCGTTCTGAAGTAATTGAACTAAGGAACGAAGGTCTTGAAAAAGATAAAATATTAAACTCATTGGTGAATAAAATAAAAGAAGACGAAGCTACTTCCAAAGCCCAAGCTGAAGCCTAGAAGTGCGAAATTGAAGATCTTCGGAAGCAGCTGGCTGAAGCGAAGTTAAAATGTGCTATCGCCGAAGCTGACCGAGACGCCAGTGACTACTGGAAAAATTACTGGGGAAAAATAGTTATGGAGCTTCATTCTTCAAAAAAAAAGATGCTATGAAAAATCTATAGCATGTGTACAAAAGATAAAAACCAGCTTCGCCAATATTGGCGCATATTCGAATGAAGACAACTTCGTACTGGGCGATCCCGAAGGTCCAATTGAATGGATCAACGGCGAAGCCGAAGCCTTTGAGGAAGTTTTGAGTGGCCGTGGAGATGTCTGCGCCTTCTCAGGTGCCAGGGGAATTGCGGCTATTTTGGAGAGGCAGGATGCGAACACGTGAAGATTCTGGCCCAAGCCGAAGCTGCTTTCTCTATTGATGACACGAAGGATCCCTCGGCCGAAGCAAGCTTAGTTGGTGGAAAATTCTTTACTGACATTTGAGAAAATGGCTGCCGAGGGATAGCCCATGAGATAATAAAAAAGAGCAAAAAAGATACTCACGATACAAGAGAAGCAACGAAGGCAGCTGAGAAAGCTGCGGAACTCGAAAGACGGATAGTTATTGACTAATTGTTTTTAACTTTATGTTTTATTTTTATGACTTCAAACTTATTTACGTTTTGTATCGCAGCTGAACTATCTCCTCCTCTAGAGCCCTTCGAGTCAAAGGCCGACCCAGAAGCAGAGAAAGAAAATGAAATTACTAAAGTGGCCGAAGCTATTATGGACGAAGCTGTTTCTCGACTGCTAAACGAAGTTGTGGAAACAGTTTTAAAAGAAGAATAGCTGTTATTGTAAAAACATTTGGAATGTAATATTTGCTGAACAAAGTGTGTAACATTTTATAGTTTTGAATGTAATATATAAGTTGTTTGCAATTCAATTCTTTACGATGCATGAAACTTTACGTACATACCGTTTTTGAGCCTTCGGCGAAAAAACACCTTCCCTTCTTTTCATGCTTCGTGAAGAATATCCATATTCCTTAAAAACATTATGCTTCGTAAGCAATAGGTCTCCTTCGATATTAGAGTTGATGAAGCTTTACTGCTGAAAGGGAAATGTGCCCTTGGGCCATTTCTAAGTATTATGGTGATTGAGTGCCAACACAAGTGGACTTATGTTAATCTAGGCAAAGTGATGGAAAAAGTGCAAATCAAGTAAAAAGGTATGTTTCTAAGACTTAGTACATTATTTTGGAGACTAATGTATTGTGTCTAAGTGCTGAAAACAGGAGAAATCAAGTTGGAAAAGAGATGGCTTTGTTCAGGCAAAGACAGCTCGGTCTGGGTGCACCGGACTGTCCGGTGGTGCACCAGACAGTGTCTGGTGCGCCAGGCCGGCGTCTGTCAACTGGCTGCTCTCGGGAAGCAATTAACGGCGTAGGGCTATAAATCACCGGACTGTCCGGTGGTGCACCGGACTGTCCGATGAGCCAACAGTTGGCCCGGCCAACGGTCGACCGCGTAATCCGCGCGCGACGTGTGGCAAGAGCCAACGATCAGAAGGGGGCACCGGACTGTCCGGTGTGCACCGGACAGTGTCCGGTGCGCCAACGGCTCCAAAGCGCCAACGGTCGGCTTCGCCAAAGAAGAAAAGAAATCCGCACCGGACAGTGTCCGGTGGTGCACCGGACTGTCTGGTGCGCCAGGCGACAGAAGGCAAGAATTTCCTTCCTGGAATGCTCTCAACGGCTCCTAGCTGCCTTGGGGCTATAAAAGGGACCCCTAGGCGCATGGAGGAGAACACCAAGCATTCCTTGAGCATTGTTGATCACTCACACTTCATTCTTGTGCACTTGTTCGACATTCTTAGTGACTTGAGCTCTGTTCTAGTGAGAACCTCGAGATATTGTCTTGAGCTTAAGTCTTGGTCTTGTGTGTGCGTATTTGCTGTGGATTTGAGTGTGTTGCTTCCCTCCCTTACTCTTGTGCTTCATATCGATTCTTATTGTAAGGGCGAGAGACTCCAAGTTGTGGAGATTCCTCGCAAACGGGAAAAGAGTAAAGTAAAGAAGAACACCATGGTATTCAAGTTGATCATTGGATCACTTGAGAGGAGTTGAGTGCAACTCTCGTCCGTTGGGACGCCACAACGTGGAGTAGGCAAGTTTTGTACTTGGCCGAACCACGGGATAAATCCTCGTGTCTCTTGTGCTTGTCCTTACTGTGTCTATTGTGTTTCACAAGAGCTCTCCTATCTACTCACTTGATTCCATTGTTCTAACTCTTAATCAAGTTTGTGGTGTAAAGTTTTTAAGTTTCTACAGGATCACCTATTCACCCCCCCCTCTAGGTGCTCTCATTTGGTATCGGAGCCGTTCTCTTCAAGAAAGGGACTAATCGCCCGAAGAGATGGATCCTAAGGGCAAGGGGATGGTGGTCAATGATAAGGAGAAGGAGTCCTTCGTCAATGATCCAAAGGATGACAAGCCTACTGACTCAGGCTCTGGCCACAAAAGAAAAGACGGGAGGAAGAAGAAGACAAGGCGCATCAAGGAGATAGTCTACTATGACAGCGACGAATCTTCCTCTTCCCAAAAGGACGACGACAACGACTACGAGAAAAAGAAGATGGTTAATTCAAACTTTTCCTTTGATTATTCTCGTATTCCGCAAAGTTCCAATGCTCACTTGCTTTCCATTCCCCTCGGTAAACCTCCCCACTTTGATGGAGAGGACTACGGATTTTGGAGTCACAAAATGCGTAGCCACTTGTTCTCTCTCCATCCTAGTATATGGGAGATAGTAGAAAATGGAATGCACTTTGATAGTACGGATAGTCCCATGTTCATTAATGAGCAAATTCACAAAAATGCACAAGCCACTACTGTTCTTCTAGCTTCATTGTGCAGGGATGAATACCATAAGGTGAGCGGCTTGGATAATGCCAAGCAGATTTGGGACACTCTCAAAATCTCACATGAGGGGAACGACGTCACCATGCTCACCAAGATGGAGTTGGTGGATGGCAAACTTGGGAGATTCGCAATGATCAGGGGCGAGGAGCCAACCCAAATGTACAACCGGCTAAAGACCCTCGTCAACAAAATAAGGAGCTATGGAAGCACGCGATGGACGGACCACGACGTCGTCCGCCTAATGCTAAGGTCTTTTACTGTCCTTGATCCACATCTTGTGAACAATATTCGTGAGAATCCTAGGTACACCAAGATGACGCCCGAGGAGATACTTGGAAAGTTCGTAAGCGGGCGGATGATGATCAAGGAGGCAAGATACGTTGACGATGCGTTGAACGGCCCAATCCACGAGCCTCAAACCGTTGCTCTCAAAGCAACGAGGAGCAAGGAAGTGCTACCTAGCAAGGTGGCACAAGTTGAGGCGGCGGGGCTCAATGAGGAAGAGATGGCACTCATCATTAAGTGTTTCAAGACGGCGCTAAGGGGTCGCAAGGAGCATCCAAACAAGACCAAGATGAAGGGGAAGCGCTCATGCTTCAAATGTGGTAAGATTGGTCATTTTATCGCTAACCGTCCCAATAATGATAGTGACCAGGAACAAGGGAACAAGAGGGAAAAGAAGAAGGCTTACAAGAAGGCTAAGGGCGAGGCACACCTTGGAAAGGAGTGGGACTCGGATTGTTCGTCGTCCGACTCCGACAACGAAGGACTCGCCGCCACCGCCTTCAACAAATCGGCCCTCTTCCCCAACGAGCATCACACCTGCCTCATGGCAAAGGAAAAGAAGGTAAGCACTCGTGATACTAGTACTTACACTTCCTCAAGTGATGAAGAATCTAGCCATGATGAAATAGACTATTCATGTTTATTCAAGGGCCTAGATAGAACTAAGGTTGATAAAATTAATGAATTAATTGATGCCTTGAATGATAAAAATAGGTTATTAGAAAAGCAAGAGGATCTTTTGTATGAAGAACATGATAAGTTTGTAGAGGCACAAAAATCCCTTGCTTTAGAAATAAAAAGGAATGAGATGCTTTCTTGTGAATTGTCTACATGTCATGACCCTATTTCTAGCTTAAAGAGCATAAATGATGATTTGAATGCTAAGTTAGAAATAGCTAATAAATCAACATCGTGTGTAGAACATGCTGCAATTTGCAATAGGTGTAAAGATTTTAATGTTGATGCTTGTAGTGAACATCTAGTTTCAATTTCTAATTTGAATGATGAAGTGGATAGTCTTAATGCCCAACTTAAGACTAGCAAGAGTGAATTTGACAAACTAAAATTTGCAAGGGATGCCTACACGATTGGTAGACACCCCTCAATTAAGGATGGTCTTGGCTTCAAGAGGGAAGTCAAGAACTTAACAAGCCATAAGGCTTCCATCTCCACCAAGGAGAAAGGGAAGGCCCCTATGGCTAGTAGTGCTCAAAAGAACCATGCTTTCATGTATCATGATAGGAGACATTCTAGGAATGTTCATAGAAGTTATGATGCTTTTGATTCTCATGCCATGATTGCTTCTAGTTCTTCTATTATGCATGATATAAATTTGGCTAGGAAAAATGTTGTTCATCATATGCCTAGAAGAAATATTGTTTATGTTCCTAGGAAAGTAATGAATGAACCTTCTACAATTTATTATGCTTGCAATGCTTCCTTTGCTATTTGTAGAAAGGATAAGAAGGTAATTGCTAGGAAATTAGGGGCCAAATGTAAGGGAGACAAGACTTGCATTTGGGTCCCTAAGACTATTGTAACTAACCTTGTAGGACCCAACATGAGTTGGGTACCTAAGACCCAAGCCTAAATTTGCCTTGCAGGTTTATGCATCCAGGGGCTCAAGCTGGATTATCGACAGCAGATGCACAAACCACATGACGGGGGAAAAGAGGATGTTCTCTTCCTACGTCAAGAACAAGGATCCCCAAGATTCAATCATATTCGGTGATGAGAACCAAGGCAAGGTAAAAGGGTTAGGAAAAATTGCTATTTCATCCGAGCACTCTATTTCTAATGTGTTCTTAGTTGAGTCGCTTGGATATAACTTGTTGTCTGTGAGTCAACTTTGTAATATGGGATATAACTGTTTATTCACAAATGTAGATGTGTCTATCTTTAGAAGAAGTGATGGTTCATTAGCTTTTAAGGGTGTACTAGACGACAAACTTTATTTAGTTGATTTTGCAAAAGAGGAGGCCGGTCTAGATGCATGCTTAATTGCTAAGACTAGCATGGGCTGGCTGTGGCATCGCCGTTTAGCACATGTGGGGATGAAGAACCTTCACAAGCTTCTAAAGGGAGAACACATGATAGGTCTAACTAATGTAACTTTCGAAAAAAATAGACCTTGTGCAGCTTGTCAAGCAGGTAAACAGGTGGGAAGCTCTCATCATGCCAAAAATGTGATGACAACATCAAGACCCCTGGAGTTACTTCATATGGACCTCTTCGGACCCGTCGCCTATCTAAGTATAGGAGGAAGTAAGTATGGTCTTGTTATAGTTGATGATTTTTCCCGCTTCACTTGGGTATTCTTTTTGCAGGATAAATCTGAAACCCAAGGGACCCTCAAGCGCTTCCTTAGGAGAGCCCAAAACGAGTTTGAGCTCAAAGTGAAGAAGATAAGGAGCGACAATGGGTCCAAGTTCAAGAACCTTCAAGTGGAGGAGTATCTTGAGGAGGAAGGAATCAAGCACGAGTTCTCCGCTCCCTATACACCACAGCAAAATGGTGTGGTAGAGAGGAAGAACAGGACGCTACTAGACATGGCGAGGACGATGCTTGGTGAATTCAAGACGCCCGAACGGTTTTGGACGGAAGTCGTGAGCACGGCTTGCCACGCCATAAACCGGGTCTACCTTCATCGTCTCCTCAAGAAGACTTCATATGAGCTTCTAACCGGTAACAAACCCAATGTGTCTTACTTTCGTGTATTTGGGAGCAAATGTTACATTCTAGTGAAGAAAGGTAGGAATTCTAAGTTTGCCCCCAAAGCTGTAGAAGGGTTTTTGTTAGGTTATGACTCAAATACAAAGGCGTATAGGGTCTTCAACAAATCATCGGGTTTGGTTGAAGTCTCTAGCGACGTTGTATTTGATGAGACTAATGGCTCTCTAAGAGAGCAAGTTGTTGATCTTGATGATGTAGATGAAGAAGACGTTCCAACGGCCGCAATGCGCACCATGGCGATCGGAGATGTGAGACCACTGGAACAAAAGGAGCAAGATCAACCTTCTTCCTCAACGATGGTGCATCCCCCAACTCAAGACGATGAACAGGTTCATCAAAAGGAGGCATGTGATCAAGGGGGAGCACAAGATGATCATGTAATGGAGGAAGAAGCACAACCGGCACCTCCAACTCAAGTTCGAGCGACGATTCAAAGGAATCATCCCGTCGACCAAATATTGGGTGACATAAGCAAGGGAGTAACTACTCGTTCTAGATTAGTTAATTTTTGTGAGCATTACTCCTTTGTCTCTTCTATTGAGCCTCTCAGGGTAGAAGAGGCCTTGCTAGATCCGGACTGGGTGTTGGCCATGCAGGAAGAGCTCAACAACTTCAAGAGAAATGAAGTTTGGACACTGGTGCCTCGTCCCAAGCAAAACGTTGTGGGAACCAAGTGGGTGTTCCGCAACAAACAAGACGATCACGGGGTGGTGACAAGGAACAAGGCACGACTTGTGGCAAAAGGTTATGCCCAAGTCGCAGGTTTAGACTTTGAGGAGACTTTTGCTCCTGTGGCTAGGCTAGAGTCAATTCGCATATTGTTAGCCTATGCTACTCACCATTCTTTTAGGTTGTTCCAAATGGATGTTAAGAGCGCCTTCCTCAATGGGCCAATCAAGGAGGAGGTGTATGTGGAGCAACCCCCTGACTTTGAGGATGAACGGTACCCCGACCACGTGTGTAAGCTCTCTAAGGCGCTCTATGGACTTAAGCAAGCCCCAAGAGCATGGTATGAATGCCTTAGAGACTTTTTAATTGCTAATGCTTTCAAGGTTGGGAAAGCCGATCCAACTCTTTTTACTAAGACTTGTGATGGTGATCTTTTTGTGTGCCAAATTTATGTTGATGACATAATATTTGGTTCTACTAACCAAAAGTCTTGTGAAGAGTTTAGCAGGGTGATTACTCAAAAGTTTGAGATGTCAATGATGGGCGAGTTAAGCTATTTCCTTGGGTTCCAAGTAAAGCAACTCAAGGATGGCACCTTCATCTCCCAAACGAAGTACACGCAAGACTTGATCAAGCGGTTTGGGATAAAGGACGCCAAGCCCGCAAAGACTCCAATGGGAACCGACGGACACACCAACCTCAACAAAGGAGGTAAGTCCGTTGATCAAAAGGCATACCGGTCTATGGTAGGTTCTCTACTTTATCTATGTGCTAGTAGACCGGATATTATGCTTAGCGTATGCATGTGTGCTAGATTTCAATCCGATCCAAGGGAGTGTCACTTAGTGGCTGTGAAGCGAATTCTTAGATATTTAGTAGCTACGCCTTGCTTCGGGATCTGGTATCCAAAGAGGTCTACCTTTGACTTAATTGGATATTCAGACTCCGACTATTCTGGATGTAAGGTTGATAGGAAGAGTACATCGGGGACGTGCCAATTCTTAGGAAGGTCCCTGGTGTCGTGGAGCTCTAAGAAACAGACTTCCGTTGCCCTATCCACCGCTGAGGCCGAGTATGTTGCCGCAGGACAGTGTTGCACGCAACTACTTTGGATGAGGCAAACCCTCAGGGACTTTGGCTACAATCTGAGCAAAGTCCCACTCCTATGTGATAATGAGAGTGCTATCCGCATGGCGGATAATCCTGTTGAACACAGCCGCACAAAGCACATTGACATCCGGCATCACTTTTTGAGAGACCACCAGCAAAAGGGAGATATCGAAGTGTTTCATGTTAGCACCGAGAACCAGCTAGCCGATATCTTTACCAAGCCTCTAGATGAGTCGACCTTTTGCAAGCTGCGTAGTGAGCTAAATGTCTTAGATTCGCGGAACCTGGATTGATTTATAGCATACATGTGTTTTATGCCTTGATCATGTTCCTTAATGCATTTTGTTGTTTATTTATGGTGCTCAAGTTGTACAAGCACTCCCCGGACCTCACAAGTCCATTTGCAAGTGATGCATTTATTTAGGGGGAGATGTGCTACAACTTGACCTTTGAGACTAACTGTGTGCTTGAGTTTGCTTAATTTAGTCTCAAAAAAGGTTTGAAAGGAAAAAGGTGGATTTGGACCATGCAAGACGTCCACTGCACTCCGATGAAAGAGTAACTGATTCCAAGTTCATCTTTGTACTCTTATTGCCTTTTTACTCTTAGTTGAAGATTTTGGTGAGGCAATGGGGTTACAGGGCCAAAATTAATCCCGTTTTGGTGCTTGATGCCAAAGGGGGAGAAAATAAGGCCAAAGCAAGAAATGGATCAGCTACCACTTGAGAATTTTGAAAATAGTAGAGTTAGAGTTTTTGTTTGTCTAAATACTCTTGTTTGTCTCTTATTGGTCTCTTGTGGGGAGAAGGCTTGATTATGAGAAAAAGGGGGAGTTTTTGAATCTTTGATCAATTTCTCTTGAAATATCTCTCTTTATGTTTCAACAAGTGTGTTTGACTTAGAGATAGGAAATTGAGTTTGATTTGCAAAAACAAACCAAGTGGTGGCAAAGAATGATCCATATATGCCAAATTTGAATCAAAACAATTTTGAGTTCTAATTTGTATCGATGTTGCACTTCCTTTAGTTGCTTTTTATTGTGTTGGCATAAATCACCAAAAAGGGGGAGATTGAAAGGGAAATGTGCCCTTGGGCCATTTCTAAGTATTTTGGTGATTGAGTGCCAACACAAGTGGACTTATGTTGATCTAGGCAAAGTGATGGACAAAGTGCAAATCAAGTAAAAAGGTATGTTTCTAAGATTTAGTACATTATTTTGGAGACTAATGTATTGTGTCTAAGTGCTGGAAACAGGAGAAATCAAGTTGGAAAAGAGATGGCTTTGTTCAGCCAAAGACAACTCGGTCTGGGTGCACCGGACAGTGTCCGGTGCGCCAGGCCGGCGTCTGTCAACTGGCTGCTCTCGGGAAGCAATTAACGGCGTACGACTATAAATCACCGGACTGTCCGGTGGTGCACCAGACTGTCCGGTGAGCCAACAGTCGGCCCGGCCAACGGTCGGCGCGTAATCCGCGCGTGACGCGTGGCAAGAGCCAACGGTCAGAAGGGGGCACCGGACTGTCCGGTGTGCACCGGACAGTGTTCGGTGCGCCAACGGCTCCAAAGCGCCAACGGCCGGCTTCGCCAAAGAAGGAAAGAAATCTGCACCGGACAGTGTCTGGTGGTGCACCGGACTGTCCGGTGCGCCAGGCGACAGAAGGCAAGAATTGCCTTCCTGGAATGCTCTCAACGGCTCCTAGCTGCCTTGGGGCTATAAAAGGGACCCCTAGGCGCATGGAGGAGAACACCAAGCATTCCTTGAGCATTGTTGATCACTCACACTTCATTCTTGCGCACTTGTTCGACATTCTTAGTGACTTGAGCTCTGTTCTAGTGAGAACCTCGAGATATTGTCTTGAGCTCAAGTCTTGGTCTTGTGTGTGCGTATTTGCTGTGGATTTGAGTGTGTTGCTTCCCTCCCTTACTCTTGTGCTTCATATCGATTCTTATTGTGAGGGCGAGAGACTCCAAGTTGTGGAGATTCCTCGCAAACGGGAAAAGAGTAAAGTAAAGAAGAACACCGTGGTATTCAAGTTGATCATTGGATCACTTGAGAGGAGTTGAGTGCAACTCTCGTCCGTTGGGACGCCACAACGTGGAGTAGGCAAGTTTTGTACTTAGCCGAACCACGTGATAAATCCTCGTGTCTCTTGTGCTTGTCCTTACTGTGTCTATTGTGTTTCACAAGAGCTCTCCTATCTACTCACTTGATTCCATTGTTCTAACTCTTAATCAAGTTTGTGGTGTTAAGTTTTTAAGTTTTTACAGGATCACCTATTCACCCCCCCTCTAGGTGCTCTCAACTGCTTCAAAACTTATTTTGTGGCTTGGCACAACTTCTTCGAAGCAATTTCCGACGATCAACATTGTATCCCCTTCTTGTGCCATTGATGCAATATGATGTATGATGCCATGTTATGCGAATGATGTGATGATGTTATGCTATGCAAAATGATATTTGTGCCGAAGATACACACACATTCCCACAATAAAACACACAATCTCTTTGCCGTTTATTTTTTGGCTTCACCGCTTATTTTTCGGTGTATCAGCGTTGACTTTTCGCTGTAAGTTCTGCATTCCCTTAGGAGTGTCTTTTGAACTTCTTCGCCTTCTATTTCGGCGGTAGTCGCGTTGACTTTTCGTGCTTCACCTTATATTTCAGCGGAATCAGCGTTTATTTTTCGCTGTAAGCTCTGCATTCCCTTTGGAACGACTTTTGAGCAGAGAACTTACGCTGCGCTCTCTTAGGAACGACTTTTTGTTAGTTCGGCAAAACTTATGTTGCGTTCCTTAGAATGACTTTTTGTTGCTTCGGCACAACTTGTAATATAATTGTGAACTCCACGCTCTTGAGAACGACTTTCGTTGTTCATCGACTTTTGAAACTTCGTGAGTCTGTGAAGAAGGTTTATTATATCATGACAATTATGAAGCTATTACAAGAAAGTGAAAACAACAAAAAACTAGACTTTCAATGATTGTTCCTTATTAAAAAGAAAATGATGACGAATGCAAAAACTGTTTTAGAGGTAGGATATCTCTTAGTAGATGTGCTTCGATTCTGGCACAGTACTGTTGACTGTGCGAGCTTCGGACTGCTCCCTGAAGTCTCGCTGCTAGTGACTGTGCTGGCTCCCTTCTGGCTGCTGGCCTTGGGGATATGTGGGTTGCATTGGTGGTGGAGGTGGAGGCTGTTGCCAAGATGCCTGAGATTGGCTTGCCGAAGCAACATAAGCTGCAGGGTGGTTACCCACATACTCTGGTATGTACGGTGAATGATACGAAGCAGTATGCATAACTTCCTTCGGCTGTTTCTGTTGAGCTGTAGCTTCTGCTATCTCCTTCTGTTTCTGGATGGTGACATAACACATCCTTGTAGTATGGCCCTTGTCCTCACCGCAGAATATGCAATAAATTTTCCTGGGCTGATCTCCAAACCTTCCACCGAAGCCCCTGGCGCCTCTGCCCCTTGGAGCTGGAGGCCGAGGATAGCTTTGTTGCTGCCCTTCGGAGAACCTGTAAGCTTCCTCCCTTCTCTGCCGAAAGTCATTATCAGCGTGGATGTATTCATCCATCTTCTGAAGCAATTTCTCCAGGGTCTGAGGAGGCTTCCTGGCGAAGTATTGGGCCGTAGGTCCTGGCCGAAGCCCCTTGATCATGGCCTCAATGACAATTTCATTGGGCACTGTTGGTGCTTATGCCCTCAGACGCAAGAACCTTTGAACATACGCCTGAAGGTATTCTTCATGATCTTGCGTGCACTGGAACAAAGCTTGAGCAGTAACCGGCTTCGTCTGAAACCCTTGGAAACTGGTGATCAGCATGTCCTTCAGCTTGTGCCATGATGTGATTGTTCCTGGCCGAAGAGAGGAGTACCAGGTTTGTGTAACATTCTTGACTGCCATGATGAAAGACTTCGCCATGACTGCAGTATTGCCTCCATATGAAGATATGGTAGCTTCGTAGCTCATCAAAAACTGCTTTGGATCTGAGTGTCCATCATACATGGGGAGCTGGGGTGGCTTGTAAGACGGGGGCCAAGGTGTAGCCTGCAGTTCTGCTGACAGAGGAGAAGCATCATCAAAAGCAAAATTTCCATGATGGAAATCCTCATACCAATCATCCTTATTGAAGAAGCCCTCTTGGTGAAGCTCTCTGTGTTGGGGCCTTCGGTTTTGCTCATCTTGAGTAAGATGACGTACTTCTTCAGTGGCTTCGTCAATCTGCCTTTGTAGGTCAGCTAGCCGAGCCATTTTTTCCTTCTTCTTTTGCACTTGCTGATGAAGCATCTCCATGTTCCTGATCTCTTGGTCCAACTCATCCTCTTGGGGTGTTGGACTGGTGGCCTTCCTCTTCTGGCTTCAGGCCTCTCGAAGAGAAAGGGTCTCCTGGTTCGGGTCCAGCGGCTGCAGAGCGACAGTCCCTGTCGCTGAAGCTTTCTTTGGCGACATGACGAAGGTCGATGCTTGCCGATGGTGGTCGAAAAGGGTTCACCGGAGGTGGGCGCCAATGTTGGGGACTTGTCCTTAAATGCTATGAATTAAGAACAAGGCAACACATAAATTGTTAAACGGTAAAGTCCTTCGTCCTTCGAAGCATTATTTCCCTTGGGATATAATGAGTTTCGGACGAAGATTATGAAGGACATACCTTCATCAGCACAACAAATAATGAAGAAAGATTCATATAAAGTATGAGAAATAACATAAACACCTAAATATTATTAGTTCATTTCTATTTTATTATTATGGAAAAATAGAAATGATAACAAATTACAAATGTACCTTCGGCTTGAAAGAAGGCAAAAGTACAAGCGTGACGCAAAAGCAAATGCCAAGTCAGCGTGAACAGTACGGGGGCACTGTTCATCTATTTATAGGCACGGGACACAACCCATGTAAAATTACACCCATGCCCTTTACTTTTGCTAATAACTCTATAGTAATCCATCGAGGTCTAAATAGCCTTTTCCCCTTTAAGTCGGTTTCCTTTTCTGCTATCACGCCGAAGCTCCCCTGCGCATAGCTTCGGCTCTGCGCCATCCTTCGTATTCTTTGTGCTTCTTCACACTGTGGTTTTGACCTAAGTCCGAAGGTACCTGTTCATGTATCATACTCTAGAAACATTGTTAAATCATGTTTTTGAGGACCTTCGGAAGCCGAAGGCCCCCAACAGTGGATGATTATTCTCGCTTCACTTTGGTATTCTTTTTGTAGGAAAAATCTCAAACCCAAGAGACATTAAAGAGATTCTTAAGACGGGCTCAAAATGAGTTCGGATTGAGAATCAAAAAGATAAGAAGCGACAATGGGACAGAGTTCAAAAACTCACAAATCGAAGGATTTCTTGAGCAGGAGGGCATCAAGCATGAGTTTTCTTTTCCCTATACACCTAAACAAAATGGTGTAGTGGAGAGGAAAAATAGAACACTATTGGACATGGCGAGGACCATGCTTGATGAATACAAGACACCGGACCGGTTTTGGGCGGAGGCGATTAACACCGCCTGCTACTCCATCAACCGGTTATATCTTCACCGAATCCTCAAGAAGACATCTTATGAACTCCTCACTGGTAAAAAGCCCAATGTTTCATATTTTAGAGTCTTTGGGAGCAAATGTTTTATTCTTATTAAAAGAGGTAGAAGTTCTAAATTTGCTCCTAAAGCAGTAGAAGGCTTTTTACTAGGTTATGACTCAAACACAAGGGCATATAGAGTCTTCAACAAGTCCACTGGATTAGTTGAAGTTTCTTGTGACATTGTGTTTAACGAGACTAATGGCTCCCAAGTGTAGCAAGTTGATCTTGATGAACTAGATGATGAAGAGGCTTCGTGCGTCGCACTAAGGAACATGTCTATTAGGGATATGTGTCCTAAGGAATCCGAAGAGCCTCCACAAACACAAGATCAACCATCATCTTCCATGCAAGCATCTCCACCAACTCAAGATGAGGACTAGGCTCAAATTGATGAAGATGAAGATCAATAAGATGAGCCACCTCAAGAGGAGGACATTGATCAAGGGGGAGATGAAGATAATGAAGACAAGGAAGATGAGCAAGAAATTAGGGATCAAAGACCGCCACACCCAAGAGTCTACCAAGCAATTCAAAGAGATCACCCCATTAACTCCATTCTTGGTGACATTCATAAGGGGGTAACCACTAAATCTCGAGTTGCACATTTTTGTGAACATTACTCTTTTGTGTCGTCTATTGAGCCATACAGGATAGAGGTTGCATTAAGAGATCCGGATTGGGCGGTGGCAATGCAAGAGGAGCTCAACAACTTCACGAGGAATGAGGTATGGCATTTAGTTCCACGTCCTAATCAAAATGTTGTAGGTACCAAGTGGGTATTCCGGAACAAGCAAGATGAGCATGGTGTGGTGACAAGGAACAAAGCCCGACTTGTGGCAAAAGGATATTCACAAGTCGAAGGTTTGGATTTTGATGAAACCTATGCACTCATAGCAAGGGTTGAGTCAATTCATATATTACTTGCCTATGCTATTTACCATGGCTTTAAGCTCTATAAAATGGACGTAAAAAGTGCCTTTCTCAATGGACCTATCAAGGAAGAGGTCTATGTTGAACAACCTCCCGGCTTTGAAGATAGTGAGTACCCTAACCATGTCTATAAGCTCTCAAAGGTGTTTTATGGGCTCAAGCAAGCCCCAAGAGCATGGTATGAATGCCTAAGAGACTTTTTTTATCACTAATGGCTTCAAAGTCGGAATGGTCGATCCTACTCTCTTCACTAAAACTTTTGCAAAAGACTTATTTTTATGTCAAATTTATGTTGATGATATTATATTTGGGTCTACTAACAAGTCAACTTGTGAAGAGTTTAGTAGGATCTTGATATATAAATTCGAGATGTCTATGATGGGGGAGTTGAAGTATTTCCTTGGATTTCAAATCAAGCAACTCCAAGAGGGCACATTCATCAGCCAAACTAAGTACATTCAAGACATACTTAAGAAGTTTGGTATGAAGAATGTCAAACCCATCAAGACACCCATGGGAACCAATGGGCATCTCGACCTCGACACGGGAGGTAAGTCCGTGGATCAAAAGGTATACCGGTCGATGATAGGATCTTTACTTTATTTATGTGCTTCTCGACCGGACATTATGCTTTCAGTATGCATGTGTGCAAGGTTCCAGGCAAATCCTAAGGAAGTTCACCTTAGGGCTGTGAAAAGAATCATGAGATATTTAGTTTACACTCCTAAGTTTGGGCTTTGGTACCCCAAGGGATCTACCTTTGATTTAATTGGGTATTCTGATGCCGATTATGGCGGATGTAAAATAGATAGAAAGAGCACATCAGGGACTTGTCAGTTTCTGGGAAGATCCCTGGTGTCATGGGCTTCAAAGAAACAAAACATTGTAGCTCTTTCCACTGCCGAAGCCGAGTACATTGCCGCAGGTCATTGTTGTGTGCAATTACTTTGGATGAGGCAAACCCTTAGGGACTATGGCTACAAATTGAGCAAAGTCCCTCTCCTATGTGATAATGAGAGTGCAATCCGCATGGCGGATAATCCCGTTGAACACAGCCGCACTAAACACATGGACATCCGATATCACTTTTTGAGAGATCACCAACAAAAGGGGATATCGAAAATGCTTATGTAAGCACCCACAACTAATTAGCCGATATCTTTACCAAGACACTAGATGAGTAAACTTTTAGCAAACTTAGGAATGAACTAAATATACTTGATTCTCGGAACTTTGATTGAAACATTGCACACAAGCTCATGTATATACCTTTGATCATATCTCTTCCATTTGGTACAAAATACATGTTTCTTGTTCTTCTTGTGCCAAGGCTAAGACTAATGTGCTTTCAAGTGTATTTCTATAATTAGTCTTAGATTGAAAGGGAAATAGAGTTTTCGGCAAAGACAAGGCTACCACTCCAACTCTAATGGTATCATTTATCCTTTGTCGTTACTCATGTGACCCTCATTGGTATGACCCTTCACTCGTACTTATCTTACCATTTGGGAGAAAGTATTAGGCCCCAAAGGGGGAGAAAAGGCAAAAGGGCTCTCAAGTTCTCCGTTTTTTTGCAATTAATGCCAAAAGGGGAGAAAGGATTAGCCCAAAGCAAAAGGACCGCACCACCATTTCAATCAAAAATTTAGTATTTGAGTTTATTTCAATTTCAATTGGTATTTGAGTTGCCTCTAAATGAATTTTTCAATTGGTGTGTTTTCAATTGGTATCTAATTTTCAATTGGCATGTGAAAGTAAAATTTCAATTGGTATTTCAAAAATTGTTTTTCAAATTAGTATCTATTTCAAAACCCTCTTGAAAGCTAAGGGGAGAATTCATTTAGGGGGAACTTTTATTTAGTCAAAGGAAAAGCATTTGAAATAGGGGGAGGAATTTCAAATCTTAAAAATGCTTCTTGCAATCATATTTCTATACCTTTGACTATTTGCAAAAGATTTTGATACGATTTTTCCAAAAGGAATTGCAAAAATAAACAAGTGGTGCAAATGTGGTCCGAAATGTTAAACAAAAGAAAAAGCAATCCATTCATTCTTAGTCATATGTTTTAAGTCTTTCAATTGGTTTAATTCTAAGTAACCTATGCACATCTATCTCAATTGCAAACTAGTTACATTTCTACCTTCATATTTGCTTTGGTTAGTGTTGGCATTAATCACCAAAAAGGGGGAGATTGAAAGGGAAATAGGGTTAACCATTTCCTATAAATAGATTTTGGTGGTTGACGTCCAACACAAACCATATGGACTAACTAGTTTGTCTAGATGTTATGTATCTCAGGTGCATAAGGTTCAACATAAACCAAGAAAGAATTCAAGTTGGGGACTCAATAAAAAATGGAGCAAAAAGGACTTGAGTGTGCTGATTTTTGGCGCACTGGACACTGTCCGGTGCACCAGGCCAGGCGCCCTCCAAACCAGTCACTCTCGGGAATTCCAGGGCAGCCTCCACTATAATTCACCGGACTGTCCGGTGGCCAGCGGAGCAATGGCTAATTGGCGCCAACGGTTGACTGCAAAAGCGTTTAGCGGTGAACACTGCGGTGAACACTACCTCAACAGTAGTTAGAGTACAGAAGTCAGAAGGCACTGGACTGTCCGGTGTGGCACCGGACTGTCCGGTGCAGCAAGATGACAAGTGACTCCAACGGTCAACTGCTCCCACTAGTACAATTTGGCTCTATACAAGCGGTAGGATTTTTACATCACAGGCGGTTCGGTTAGAAAACCGCCTGTGATGTCCCAGGCGGTTTAGTACGCCTGTGATGTAATAGTATCACAAGCGGTTTTTGTTTAGGACCGCCTGTGATGCTCTATCCTTTTCACAAGCGGACCCTAAGACAAAACCGCCTGTGATTGTAAAAATATGAAAATACAATTTAAATATGAAAATAATTTTAATTTTTAATAGAAATATGCAAATACAATTTAAATGAATTAATATTTAATTTTTAACAATAATATGCAAATACAATTTAAATGAATTATAATAGCACACATAGATAACTAGAGAGATTTTAAATTAATTGGCAACCACAATTCATAGTCGATCATACATGATAACAAATACAATTTGATTCATACAATTTTTCATGAACTACCATTTTTCCGCATGTATGGCTTTAAGTTCTTATCAGTTTTCTTTTCCACACGCTTGATTCTCTCTGGACCGTTAAAGACGAACATCTCTTCATACTTATTGTATTCCTCATCTTGGTCTCCCACATTCTCAACTCCAACAATTTTTTGCTTTCCAGAAATAACTACATGCATCTTCTCATCTACTGGATCGAGTACATAGAACACTTGTGCAACACATTCGGCGAGAACCCACGGGTCATCTTTATATCCTACTTTCTTTAAGTCTACCAGTGTGAGTCCATAGTTATCCACTATCACCCCCATGGGATGTTGTACCCATTGGCACTTAAACAAGGGTATTTTCATGCTTGGGCCATAATCAAGTTCTCATATTGTTGAGGACAAGCCTTGCTTTCTTCATATTCCAATCAATCAATCTGGGACAAAAACAAAGCAAGTTGCTACTGGTTTGGTAAAACCAGGACTTGTTAACTACAAGGACAATCCTGTCCCGCCACACTATGCTGTGGTCCAAGTTCTAGAAATCACAGACAATGGTTGTGAAGATTGGGAGATAGATTTTCCAGTTGAGGGGATCATAACTTTGCATGAGGCAATTAACGAGTTGGTCCTTTGGCATCGACGTGACATCAAGTTTGGTGATGAGCCGAATTCAACACCAATGCAACAAAAAGCTAGTTCGATCATTCCACACCCCATGGTGCAGGAAGATATGACACCAACCTCCAAAAAAATCGTTGAAACAATCATATCGCCTCTTGCGAAGGAACTCGACGAGGGGGACGTAGACAAAATTGTTCCTCAGAATGTCGACATCAACATCAAAAAGGAACCAAAGGTTGGCACCAATGTTGAAGGGCCAACTATTTCAAAGAAGATTCATAAGCGAATCGCCACAGACGATGTCAAGAAACCGTCAGAATCAGTGGCACGCTACCTGCATAAATTGCAGAGAGTTATGACTAATCAATCAAAAGCAGTATCAGCATCTCATGGAGTAGGCACACGGCCGGCCCAAATAGACAATTTCGAAGTATGGGAAGAAGATGGAATGATTCATACTCGAGAATCATTACGTCTTAAAACCAATATCTCGGTATACAAGAAGGAGGATGTTCCTCCTAAATTTGTGAATGGGAGGCCGTTCTTAACGACGGTGCAACTTTCTAAGTTGTCGACTCCAGAGATTAGAATGCATGAGTGGTACATGGTGGCTAGCAACAAATACAAACTCGAGGAATTCACATTTGTTGTGCCAGAAGATGCATTTTGGAGCAATGATCATATAAATCCTATGCGGCATTTATTCTTTGACGATCTCTGGTCGTTGTACCACCTGTAGGAGACGGGTGACGCCTAAGAGGGGGGGTGAATTAGGACTTCTAAAACTTTTACTAAACTAGGCCACAATTAAATCCCTAGAGCAAAACCTGTGCAAATAATCAAAACTACAATGTGCAAACTAGGTTTTGTCTAAGTGTTGCTATCTCTACCGCAAAGGCTAAGTTTCAATCTACACTAAATAAGTATGACTACAAGATTGAAACTTAAATGCTTAATATAAATGCGGAATGTAAAGAGCTAAGTAGAGAAGCAAACTCTCGTGGATGACGCCGGTATTTTTACCGAGGTATCCGGAACCGCGCAAGGTCCCGACTAATCCTCGTTGGTGCCCCTACGCAAAGGGAAGCCCACGCGAGGGCCAAGCACCACGGTCGAGTAACTCCGTAGAGAGCCGCGGGCCTTCTCCACGCGCAAGTGGTGCTCCGCTTCCGGCTCCTCTCGGACGCTCCCCGCCGTCTCTACTATCGAGCTTCCGGCCGAAACGCCGCGGGCCTCGTTCCCTCCGGTACACGGTGGCGGCCGTGACACAAACGCGGTTGTCACGGTCTCGCAAGACTCTCGCCCCACTCGGTACAAATACAACGACTCACGCAAGAGCCGAGGGGTTGTGAGGTTTATCTAAACTCACTCAACTAACTAGGATTCACCTAGAGCAAGCGCTAAAGCGGTCTAACTAACCTAAGCACTTCGCAAAGCACCTACGCTAATCACCGAGTGATTCTATTAAGCACTTGGGTGTTTGAGCACTTGGAAATATGCACTATGTGTATTGGAATGTTGCTTGGGCTCTCACACTTGAGAATGGCCGGTTGGGGTGGTATTTATAGCCTCCACACCCCCAACTAGCCGTTGGACAGAAAGCAGCAGCTTTCTGTCGTCGGGTGCACCGGACAGTCCGGTGCACCACCGGACACTGCACAGTGGATGTCCGGTGCACGCCACGTCAGCCGACCGTTGGCGCCTGTAGCAGTCGACCGTTGGATCCGACCGTTGCCTTCTGCCCGTTGGCACACCGGACAGTCCGGTGCACACCGGACAGACCGGTGCTACAGCCAGAGAGCGCCTGTCTGTGGCCTCTCTGCGCAGACTGTCCGGTGCCTCACCGGACAGTCCGGTGCCTCACCGGACAGTCCGGTGCACACCGGACACCAATGTCCGGTGCGCCACCAGGCGCTGGCTGACAGCCCTTGTCTTGGATTTCTTCGCTGATTTCTTCGGGCTTCTTTGTTCTTGAGTATTGGACTCCTATGCATCTTTTTATGTCTTCTTTTGAGGTGTTGCATCCTCATTGCCTTGGTCCAATTCTCTTCGCATCCTGTGAACTACAAACACAAACACTAGAAAACTTATTAGTTCACTGATTGTGTTGTTCATCAAACACCAAAACTCAATTAGCCAAATGGCCCGGGGTCCATTTTCCTTACAATCTCCCCCTTTTTGGTGATTGATGACAACACAACCAAAGCAAGCAAATAATATAAGTATTTGAATGAAAAGATACAATCTACTTGCTAAGATGCATGATTGTCCCCACAATGTGACATTATGGACTTAAGCCTCCTCCTAACTCCATAATTCACTTACTTCCTATTTTTGGACCGAATAACCAAAACCACTTGAAAAGTCATTTGTAGATATAAAATTTTAAATTGGTGGTGTTTGGTGTTTGATAAAGTTTTCATTGCTTTGGTCCCTAAACTTCTCCCCCTTTGGCATCAACCACCGAAAAGGAAGACATTAAAAGCATGTAGGAAGTAAATAAAAGCTTGCCCTCAACAAGAATTGTATCAAATGATATCACTAGAAGGATATTAAATTTAGTCATGAAAGATACCACTTGTAGGAGTTCCTCAAAAGATTACTCCCCCTAAATGAGTATTCTCCTTTAGAAAGAGTTTTCTCCCCCTTTAGAGATGAAGAAATACTCCCCCTGACAGAGATCCTCTACTTAGGAAAAAGCATGTGAAAATTAGAGGTGCAAGACATGATTTGAAAAGACTAACTTCCCTTATGCATAGGTAACAGAATATGAGTTAACTACTTATGCATTTTTAGCAACATGGAAGCATATGATATGAAATATAGTCTAATCAAATATTGGAGAAGACATGTAAATGATACTAAAAGTAGTCTCAAAAGATACCAATTGAAGATCAATGGCGAGCTTGAGAGACATGAGAGTTCTTGGAGATTTTGCAGTGGAAGATTGTTGTCTTTCTCTGGGGACCTTATTTTCCTTACAATGAGACTATCACATAAAATAGACTTGAAAAGGTGTTAGTCTCAAAGTGTTAGATTATAGAGTAACCTCCCCCTAAAGGTGTGCATACAAGTTTTGAATACTTGTAGGAGACATGCACTTTGATTTGATATCAAGCGGGGCAAATTATCCATAATCCTAACTTTGGCACATATAAGTTAAATGATACAACTTGTAAAAATCAAAATTTTCAATTGATGCATCATTTACTATGGAGTGATATAAAAGCTATGTGCCGTGCTTAAATAATCATTTTAAGCCATGTAGGTTTGCTTAAGTATATGAATTAAAAACAAGCAATCCTACCATATGATTTACCTAGTATGCATGATTTTAAACAAAAGTACCTAACAAATGTAATACTAGGCAAGAAAGGTAAACTAGATACAAGGTAAAATAGATACGCATATCTAAAAACAAGAGAAATACAATAACCTAGTTACCTTAGTCACGGGTGGGAAATTTGGGTCCAAAATTTTCACTAACCCACTTGGCAATAAACTTGATCCAATATGATGTATCCCATGATATACATCCCAATTTTGCCAAGTCTCCAAATTTCCCGAAGACCTTTGGTCCACTCACTTCCCTTTCGGGATCCAAACCTTCTTGGTGCTTTTCATGGTTGAAATTATCTCTTTTGGCACCCAGATGCGTTTGGTCCCTTTTCCTTTGTTGGCTTGCTTGTTGGCCTTGATTGCTATCACCTTTCCATTCTTCTTCTTTTTGATCAAATATGGTGTAGCATCCTTTTTGTTCGCCTTTTTGATGTAGGTGTTGGAGATTTTGCTTGTTGGCTTTTGCTTGAGCTTTTGCCTTTGTTTATCCCCGGTCATCGCCTTGCATTGGAAAGACTTGTGGCCTTCTTTGTGGCATAGCCTACAAATCACAGTTTCTCCCTCTACAGGCTTGTTCACTCCCGCAGTGGTGTTATCCTGTGGAGGTCGGATTTGTTTGGCTTTGCCTTTCTTGTTATACAAGGCCTTGCCAAGGCGAGCCACTTCTTGCTTTAATTGTTCATTTTCCTTTGCAACCTCATCCGAACATGTCTCTACAACAATATTCTCAACAACAACTTGGTTGCAGGGGTTAGAATCATCAATTAAATCAAAGCAGGAAGTAGAAGCATCTTTCTTAATTATTTCAGGTATTTCAACTAAAGATGCTGCTGGGGTGCTACCAATGTTTTCTAGCTTAGTAGTTAGCTCATTATTGTGTATGCTAAGAATTTCCATTTTCTCTAGCAAATTTTCAATAGCTTCTTGGGAGCTAGCTAACTTAGCCTTAAGTTTTTCATTCTTTTTAATAAGGCTATCATCGGTAGCAGTGGATGGAGCACTAGACTCTAATAGCTCAATTTTAGTTGATAGCTCACTATTTAAGTTTGCAAAAGTTTCAAATTTATCTAGCAAACCTTTGTAATCATTTTGAGAGCTAACCAACTTATTTTTCAAAGTTTTAAGTTGAGCTTTTTGCTTAGTGCAAACATCCTGGAAGAAATTTACGGCTTCCGCAAGTTCTTCTAGAGAGGCCTTTCCCTCACCTTCATCATCACTACTACTTTCATCACTAGAGGATGGAATACTTCTGTTACCTCTTGCCATAAGGCATTTGTGTGATGACCGTGATGATCGTGATGAGGACCGGTGGCTGCGCGTCCTTGGAGGCTCATCTTCACTTGAAGAGTCATCCCAAGTTCTAACACTTGTGAGCGCCTTGCCTTTGCTCCTCTCCTTTTTGGGTTTGGCCATATTTGGACAGTTGTCCCTGAAGTGGCCCTTCTCCCCACATGCGAAGCATCCTCTCTTCCTTTGCTTTTTCCTGTCAATGTTAAAGAGAAGATCCTCGACCTGCAGGGGCACACCCATTAGATTAATCTTGCGGATCATCCTCATTACCTTTCCGACGCGTCGGATTGTTTCTTCGTCCTCGGAGGATGATGTGCATGGTTGATTATCTTCATCATCATCACTTTCTTCTTCTTCCTCTTCTTCACTTGAGGAACTTGGAGTGGGAGCCTTCTTTTTGCCCTTCCTTTCATCACATGCAAAAGCATATGGCTTTGAGGAAGTTGGCTTCTCTCCCCGACTCATTTTTCGCGACATCTCAAAGGCCGCGATTTTCCCAATCACAATAGTCGGGGTCATGTTGCTCAAGTCCTCCATGTTGTGAAGGATGGTGATGATGCTCCCATATCTTTGTTGTGGTAGCAGGGAAATAATCTTCCTCACAATGTCCGCATCACCTAGCTTATTAATGCCAATAGAATTGAGCTCATTGATAATTAGATTCAAGCGAGAATACATGTCTCTAACAAGCTCATCATCTTTCATGGCAAAAGAATTATACTCATTTAAGACTAGGCAATGTTTTTGCTCACGGACATTGGATGTGCCGTCATGGAGCTCATGCAATTTTAGCCAAATCTCATTAGCAGTTTTCAGGGTAAATACTTGATTGAAAATATCCATGCTAAGAGATTCATACAAGCAATTTTTGGCTCTAGCATTTAAATGAATTTCTTTTTCTTCACTCGTGGTGGGTTTCTCGGGATTCTTGAGGGGTTTCATCCCGTCACGAGTGACTCTCCAAACACCTAGATCAACGGCCTCTAGGTAACAAGCCATTCTAGCACTATAATATGGGAAGTTAGTGCCGTCAAAGTGTGGTGGCCTATGGGTATCCATCCCTTCCTCTAAAAAGCGTCGGCTCTTTTAGCGGTGAAGCTAAAGCGTTTCAAATGAGCCAAACCGGGCTCTGATACCAATTGTAGGAGACGGGTGACGCCTAAGAGGGGGGGTGAATTAGGACTTCTAAAACTTTTACTAAACTAGGCCACAATTAAATCCCTAGAGCAAAACCTGTGCAAATAATCAAAACTACAATGTGCAAACTAGGTTTTGTCTAAGTGTTGCTATCTCTACCGCAAAGGCTAAGTTTCAATCTACACTAAATAAGTATGACTACAAGATTGAAACTTAAATGCTTAATATAAATGCGGAATGTAAAGAGCTAAGTAGAGAAGCAAACTCTCGTGGATGACGCCGGTATTTTTACCGAGGTATCCGGAACCGCGCAAGGTCCCGACTAATCCTCGTTGGTGCCCCTACGCAAAGGGAAGCCCACGCGAGGGCCAAGCACCACGGTCGAGTAACTCCGTAGAGAGCCGCGGGCCTTCTCCACGCGCAAGTGGTGCTCCGCTTCCGGCTCCTCTCGGACGCTCCCCGCCGTCTCTACTATCGAGCTTCCGGCCGAAACGCCGCGGGCCTCGTTCCCTCCGGTACACGGTGGCGGCCGTGACACAAACGCGGTTGTCACGGTCTCGCAAGACTCTCGCCCCACTCGGTACAAATACAACGACTCACGCAAGAGCCGAGGGGTTGTGAGGTTTATCTAAACTCACTCAACTAACTAGGATTCACCTAGAGCAAGCGCTAAAGCGGTCTAACTAACCTAAGCACTTCGCAAAGCACCTACGCTAATCACCGAGTGATTCTATTAAGCACTTGGGTGTTTGAGCACTTGGAAATTTGCACTATGTGTATTGGAATGTTGCTTGGGCTCTCACACTTGAGAATGGCCGGTTGGGGTGGTATTTATAGCCTCCACACCCCCAACTAGCCGTTGGACAGAAAGCAGCAACTTTCTGTCGTCGGGTGCACCGGACAGTCCGGTGCACCACCGGACACTGCACAGTGGATGTCCGGTGCACGCCACGTCAGCCGACCGTTGGCGCCTGTAGCAGTCGACCGTTGGATCCGACCGTTGCCTTCTGCCCGTTGGCACACCGGACAGTCCGGTGCACACCGGACAGACCGGTGCTACAGCCAGAGAGCGCCTGTCTGTGGCCTCTCTGCGCAGACTGTCTGGTGCCTCACCGGACAGTCCGGTGCCTCACCGGACAGTCCGGTGCACACCGGACACCAATGTCCGGTGCGCCACCAGGCGCTGGCTGACAGCCCTTGTCTTGGATTTCTTCGCTGATTTCTTCGGGCTTCTTTGTTCTTGAGTATTGGACTCCTATGCATCTTTTTATGTCTTCTTTTGAGGTGTTGCATCCTCATTGCCTTGGTCCAATTCTCTTCGCATCCTGTGAACTACAAACACAAACACTAGAAAACTTATTAGTTCACTGATTGTGTTGTTCATCAAACACCAAAACTCAATTAGCCAAATGGCCCGGGGTCCATTTTCCTTACACCACCGACAAAGGATGGAAACCAACTACTTAACCCTCTTCTGCTTGTAAGTACCTCTAAACTTTCATATTTGTTAGTTTTGTACACGCACACATAAACGAGAGTCTAACGATTAACACTATTACACGTAGGATGCAATACATGGATGATAAGAAGAAACAACTTAAGACAGGGTTTCTTGACCCGTTGATGATATCCCAAGCTCGCTACAAAGTAGTTGCTCGGAGGCAAGGAGAAGAATACAAAGACTTGGATGATGCTGAATTTGAGAAAGCCGTCAAATAGAATCAGAGAAAGAAAATGAAGGTAATGGCAGCATACATTGGACGAGCCATGTATAATCATGTACAACATGGCAAGGACTTAATAATAGCTCCGCACCACTTTAAGTAAGTTATCGACATGGTTTAATTTTGAACTATAAATTATGGCAGTCGTGATATTAACATGTGTTTTCGTCTATGTCTATATAGTGACCACTACATTTGTATCATGATCTGGCCAAAGGATGGTAAAGTCGTGGTCTTCGACTCACTGAGAATGGAAAAGGCTACGTATAATGACTTCTTGAAGATTTTAGAGAAGTATGATTATTATTGCACACTTGTACTTATTACAACTTAACAAATGTATTCTTAATCTCACAATGCTATTCTTATATGCAGTGCATACCGTTTTTATTGGAAAGATCTTGGCGGCGAACATCCAGAGGACAAGCCTAATTTGTCAATATCATTATTTCCATATGGTGACAAACAACCTCCGGGTACTGTCCTGTGCGGTTATTATGTATGCGAATGATGTCGTGTCACCTTCCATTACATGGTCAATCGTGAGGATGTAAGTTCGCTATCATTGTCTATATTGCAATTTTTATGTTATATTGTTGCTCATCACATTACTCTTAGCACCGATTGCTTTTTGCTTTCATTGCAGGTTCCTAAATCTAAGATCAATGCTGAATGGTTAGAAAGAGATATGGTTTCCACCGGCGTGGCTAAGGTTGTAAGAGACTTGCTTTACTTTATGCGTCGTGAAGTTCTTCATCAACAAGGGCTATTCTACAATGTAAATGGAAATTTGCAAAAATTCCCAGAACTAAGTTTGTACACAATATCACACAGTGTTTAGGTCTTTAGTTAGGAACTTTAGATGTTTAGTTGTCTATGGAACTTTGAGATGTTGAGTTGTTATGCAACTTGATGTGTATAAATCTGTGTATGATGGAACTTGATATATATGTGGATGAATCTGTGTATGGAACCTGCTATAGAACTTGTTTGAATCTTTGTATGATGAATCTGTGTTTGAATCTGTGTTTGAATCTGTTATTAATTCTGTTTCTGTATATGAATCTGGAAAATATATATGAATCTGCTTCTGTATATGAATCTGGGAAATACAGGCGGCTTATAATTAAAACCGCCTGTGATGTGTGACTATCACAGGCGGTTCTTTTAAGCCGGACCGCCTGTGATGTGTGACTATCACAGGCGGTTCTTTTAAACTGGACCGCCTGTGATGTGTGACTATCACAGGCAGTTTTTGATTGACCGCCTGTGATGTTGTTTTACATCACAGGCGGTGCACCACAAGCGGTTCCTGGAACCGCCTGTGTAGAGGCTAACCGGACCGCCTGTATAGAGGATACCTGTAGTAGTGTCCGAACCCTAACATACGCGCTGATGTGGCGCGTACCGGACAATGCATAGTGACTGTCCGGTGACGCACCAGACTGTCCGGTGTGCCCATCGCCAGCAGTCCTTGCCAACGGTTAGGAAGTGGTTGGGGACTATAAATACCCCCCAACCACCACATTCATTGGCATCCAAGTATTCTGAGTTTCTCATTCATTGCAAGAGCAAAAGACTTCACTCCTAGACACATTAAATAGATCAAATCCTCTCCAAGCCTCCAAATCAACTCAATTTCATTAGGGACTTGAGAGAGGGTGTTTTGTGTTCTTTTGTTGCTCTTGTTATTTGGATTGCCTTCTTCCTTTCTCATTTCTTTTCTCAAGTGATTTGTAAAGCTAAGCAAGAGACACCAAGTGTGTGGTGGTCCTTGCGGGGTCTAAGTGACCCGTGTGATTAAGGGAAGGCTCACTCGGTCTAAGTGACCGTTTGAGAGAGAGGGAAAGGGTTGAAATAGACCCGACCTTTGTGGCCTCCTCAACGGGTACTAGGTTCTTTGGAACCGAACCTCGGTAAAACAAATCACCGTGTCTACTCGCTTTGATTCTCACTTGATTTGTTTGCCCTCTTTCCTCTCTGTAACGTTTCCTTGCTAGTATTAATTTGATATGGCTCCCATACGTCATCCGCATCCTTTGAGCAACTCTTAGCAAGAGAAACAATCTTTTGGACTTGAATTTAATTCTAACGCTAACTCCGACTCTAGTGTGTGTTTAAGTTTATAAATTTCAGGTTTCGTCTATTCACCCCCCCTCTAGGCGACTTTCAAGTTGATGCAACAACCAGCCATAGATAGCATGTCTCAAACTCTCTAGAAGTGATCTGCTAATGGACGGCACCATGTGTGAGCTACCAAGTGATAGGAGACGAGACACATGAATCGCTACGAGCACCGCGCAGTATTTTGTTGCAAAGATCACATGTGAGTAAAATGAATATTGAATATGTACTACCTATACGTTAATAACCTGGCCTACTGGGGGTGGGGCACCATGGAACCGGAGGCCCAGGGCGGCCGCCTCGCTCACCCCTCTAGGCCCGAGTGCTGCCAACCGCTGGACCTAGCCTTCCTGAGTTCATCGAGTTCCGACGCTCATGTCGCTTGCGCTTTGCACAACGGTGGAGCTGATCCTCCATGTAACTCCACCAGCACGGAGGAGGTGCAGAGTAGGTCTAGGCATGGAAGAGAGAGGCCGACTTGGGCAGCATGTCTCGATTGGATGACAGATGGCGCTCAATAGGCTGGCACGCGCGGGGCAGCTTGATGCCTAGTGGAGTCTAGACTCTAGAGAGGTGGCATGTTGGCATGGTGCTACAACCTACGACAGTTGGAGGAGGCATTGAGCACAGTGCTACAGACGGAAGTGGTGGTCGACCGTGTGTGCGGACGCCAGACACGAATGCTGGGAGATGGCAGGGCGACAGGTGGAGGCGATGTATAGCCTCGTGGAGGCAGATGCCGACTCATGGTTGTGAGCATCGAGTGGACTCGCAACATTGTCTAGGGTTTATGGTAGGTCGAGCCGACCTAGGCTACTGGGTCACCGAAGCCTGGGCACGTGCCCGCGTTGGCCGGGCCTAGGCTCTGCCACTGCCCACCATCGATATTGAACATTTCAAACCCTTGCTAGCGTTGTGCTTGATGATGACAAAACCTTATTGTTTATACATGATTTCAATAACTATGCATGTGTCGTACCTTCATGCCGGTCTATCTATTTTGTGATCATTTTATTAATGTTTCACCATGGTTGGTGTTAGTTCTACAATTTTGTGTGCTTGATTGTTGGACTTGGTGAGTTTCGAACATCTTGCACATCATGTTGGTTCAGTGTGTATGCTTGTATTATGATTTGATTGCCTATGTACTAAGTGTTCGAGGTAGCCGATGAATTTTACTTCATTTGAACATTTTAGTCGCAGGTTTGTCTAGCCATGGGTGTGATGTCGAGCATATTTTAGGTGACTCTACATTAATATGATTGTAAGCGACCTATTCAACCCTATGACGCGACCATAACAAACTCAATGAGCCCTTTGTGACCTAGTTAGTGGGAGATGAACTAGCGGAAGACCATTGTGGAACTATTGGAATCCAACTCTAGTTGGTAATCTCAAGGACACGCGTTTGCCTCCCCATGACCATACAAACAATGCGTGGACCGACAACATGAGCACGTGCACGAAAGTTGAATCTCCGGGTTCGTTCTAACCTACTCAATTGTGTTTTAGAGCTTACGTTTGGTGCCATGGATGTTTTAATGATTAAGAATTTTGGAGAGAACCATCAAGAATTTGGGAAAGGCCAAGGTGTCAAGGAGGAGCAACAAGGGCGTCCACAAGAGGAAGGGCATCAAGTCCGACTCAGCTGTGATTCCATCTTGGGTTCTAGGACCAGTCTGCACTAAAATGAATGCCTAGGACACATCTGGACTCTGATTGTGACAGACTTGATATGGTTGGAAAGATAAGAAGATTATCTAACCAACCCAAATGGTCCCACTATAAAATTCATTAAGTGCTGATTTGGTGACCATGGATTACGGGGGGATTGGAGGGGATTGAGGGGGAAATTAGTTTATTTCCCCCTCAATCCCCTCGTGATCTCTTGTCACCAAATCAACCCTCCGAGTCAATGGAAATATTGTCTGTTGGGCCATTGGACCATGTATCGTGTTAGAGCCTATTATGGATAATATTGTCTTTTTGCTAAGTTTTAGCTACTCTAACTCAGTTAATGAATTAACTGTTAGATGAGGTTTAACTAACAATTAGCTAAGATTGCAACGACTGCTATGCAAGCAGTCCTTCATTGCAAGCGTGCAAGCAAATCATCTGGTCCATTAGATCGTGATCCAACCATATGTCACATTTAACACTTAAACCCTTCCACCACCAGCTCAATAATCTTTATAAAAAAACCCCTAACAAACCATGATTATATCTGTGATTAGATCGTAATCTAATGAACCAGATGGTTTACTTGCACGCTTGCAAAGAAGGACTGCTTGCATAGCAGTCGTTGCCGCTAAGATTTTAACTAGGCTATTTAAAATCTTATGGTTAATTTTAGATGCTAAAAATTATGTAGAAAGGGTCAAACATGCCCTTAGCTTGGTGGGGCCCGCAAAGCCAATCCATTCGAGAGCAATCCAAGGAAACCAAGTCTCGTCCCACCTATCCCCGTGGGATTGTGTAGTGGGAAGGGGTACGTTAGCGTTTGCGTGCGCGTAGCAACTCCCCACGCAAAGCCGCCGCCGTTCCCTCTCGTCTTCCCCAGTTCCCCTACGCCGGTAATCCCACGTCCTATCAGCCGCCGATCCAGCCTTGCTTCCATCCATCCATCCATCCATCTCGTGAGCGCCGGCCACCGTCAATCGATTCGATTTGATCGTTCCCCTTCCCCGCGCCTCCTCGTTCCCCTGACCAGTCGCCCCGATTTTTTTTCTGTTCCAGGTCGCTTCTCTCTGTTCCGCGTGCGATCGAGTAGATCAAAAGGAGGAGGAGGATGGCGAGGAGTTCGTTCAAGTTGGAGCACCCCTTCGGTTCGTCTCTCGGGTTTCCGATCCCCTCATCAACGGGGTTAACTTGTTGTTGCTGCTGCTCGTGCTAGGGCCTCGGTCCTCAGGCTAGTACTGGTAGACGCTGCCGCGTGCGGACCCATCCAGCAAACGATCCGTTGAATTTTAATAGGTTAATAAAGCGAAACTTTGTCGGGTATTGGCCTGTGCTACCATGTCAGGGTTTCGCGATCCTGCGGTGGTTAGATTCTTTTGTTTTGGTTTCTAGGTTGAGCTAGAATCTGCAGCTTTGCCGGACTGCTCGTAGTAATCTGTAGCCTGGATTGTTGGAACTTGATGAAGGTTGCGGACTTGCGGTTCAAATTCGCTAGGCTACCCACAGTTTGTTGTTCTGGCTCAGATCAATTATCTGCTTGTTCTGTGGCGGACCTAGAAATCTTAGAGAGCTTGGGCAATTATAGTACTCATACTATAAACATATAGCTTCGCCTAATTTTTAACCATGTTTAAACACGTTTACAAGTTCATTAGCACTAATGGAGGAGTCTGGGCAAGAGCCCAGGCTCGCCTGCACTTGGCAGCGTAACATGAATACATGATCATGTAGAGTTCTTACAAACTCTAGCAACTAGTAAATTCCTTCCTCTGTATTTGGTACTCTTTAGTTGCTAAATTTTCTGGACGCACACGCAACCTGTAACTCTCCAATCTTAGGCTGTACCTACATCCAGGGAATGTGTGGTCTGTTTCTGTGCATGTCTTACCATTAGCTTGTTCTTATTCACCACTTGCCTGTCTCATGTAGATATTTTGGTTTCTTTATACAGATGTACATGTACCCATTCATCTTAGAATCTGCAGGTTTGCCGGACTGCTCGTAGTAATCTGTAGGCTGGATTGATGGAACTTGATGAAGGTTGCGTTTCAAATTTGCTAGGCCACCCACAATTTGTAGTTTGTTGTTCTGACTCAGATCAATTCTCTGCTTGAAGCAGTGGCGGGCCCAGAAATCTTGGGCAAATATAGTACTCACACTATAAGTTTATATAGCTTTGCCCAAGCTTGCCTGCGCTTGGGTCCACTCTTGGCTTGTAGCAGTGTAACATGAATACATGATCATGTAGAGTTTATACAAACTCTAGCAACTAGTAAATTCCTTCCTCTGTATTTGGTACACTTAATTGCTAAATTTTCTGGACGCACACACAACCTGTAACTCTCCAGTGTCCATTTATTTATCTTCAATCTTAGTAGGTTTAGGCTGTACCTACATCCAGGGAATGGGTGGTCTGTTTCTGTGCATGTCTTACCATTAGCTTGTTCTTATTCACCACTTGCCTGTCTCATGTAGATCTTTTGGTTTCTTTATACAGATGTACATATACCCTTTTATCTTAGAATGACAGAATTCTCATTATACATTTGTACATATGTTTTATATCGCAGAAAGGAGGCAAGCTGAGGCTAACCGCATCAGGGAGAAATACCCTGACAGAATCCCTGTAAGCCTTAATTAATTTTTACCCATGTCCTCTGATTATTTCCATGATAGCTTTTGTGTTCATTCAAACCTGCTTTCTTGTAATATAGGTCATTGTTGAGAAGGCCGAGAGGAGTGACATCCCAGACATTGACAAGAAAAAGTCAGCCATTTCACGAGTATCTCTTTAGTGCATTTGTATTTTCTCTATCAGTTTTTTTGGACATTATATTTTTTCTGTACTTCTAAAAGTTGCCTTATACTGTCTCCAACAGCCTTACATAACCCAACTCTTATTTCAAACCTCACTCTATAAACAGTAGAGGCTGCAGTACAAAACCCTTGCAAAATAGTGTTTTGCACGGTTATATGCACGATTTGTTGGACATTGAGCTCACCAATACGAATAAGTGGACGTGCAAAACATTATTCTAGCACTGTTGATGTATTATAGACAGTGTGGAGTTAAAATGTTAAATAGACGGTGGGATAGGCGTGCCCTGGTGGCCTCAGCCTTACCAATTTTTGTTATTTATTTTTATCAAATTCTTAATAATGCAAAACTGTTGGCTGTGGGCATTATCCTTGTGCCAATGATGCCTTCAAAGTTGGCAAATTCCGGACACTTACAAACGTCCCAACCAAGAGTCTGTTTCTTCTGCAAGTAGCCATCTAGAAATTGATTGCTTACTCCATTGGTGTAATCTTTGCTTGTACAATCTTCCAGCATTAATTAATTCATCAGAATGAGGTCTTGTTTATCGGTACAAGGCAAGACCAGCTGCAACATTTGTGTGGCCCCTGATATGTGAATTGTGATTGCTTGCAGGTACCTTGTTCCTGCCGACCTCACAGTCGGACAGTTTGTGTATGTGGTACGGAAGCGGATCAAGCTCAGCGCTGAGAAGGCAATCTTCATCTTCGTAAAGAACACCCTCCCACCAACAGGTACCGGACAGTAGTTCCTTCTGTTGTCATACCAGTGTTGGGGAAAAATAAAACAAAACCTACCACGGTGCCCCCCGCCCGTAACGTTGTTGTCCCTGCAGCTGCTCTGATGTCCGCCATCTACGAGGAGAACAAGGACGAGGACGGCTTCCTCTACATGACGTACAGCGGCGAGAACACCTTCGGGCTGTTCTGAGTGGGAGCCGCTATGGATCCACATTGGGCAATGCCTCCTGTAAATACTAAACATGCATCACAAGAATCTGTGTCCATAGCATAATCTGGTCTGTCTGTCATTACGCAACTTGACGTGCAATGCTAAACACATTTAAGTAATAATATATACTACTCTGCTTTGGGATGCTTCAGAAATTATGTTACCTTCTGTATCCTCCGTGTGCCTGTCGACGTGACGAAGTAACATGAAGGCGTCTGCGGTGGTTCCACCCATTTAGGTTACGTGTTGCGCTACTTTTGTTAGATTAACAAATTAACTGGCCCTCGTGCCGGTGGCACCGACTGGGTGGCGGTGGTCTCACTGACCCATCGCCACCGGCGTGCGTGCCGACTGCACTGAAGGCGGCGGCGAAAGGCACCGGCATGCATGCCGACTGAAGGCGGCGGCGAATGGCACCGGCATGCATACAGCCGAGCCGGCGGTGGCGATGATGGAACCGCAGCGTACAGCAGGCCGGAGAACCTGGACTCCGGCAGGATAAAACCGGCGTGCAGCAGGCACGGACGGAGGTGCTGGAACGGAAGAACACTATTTCCATATGCTTTTGGATGTTGATATTGGAAGAAGGAATTGAATTCAACCATGATATTGAAATGAGATGTTATTTCAATTGTATCTAATTCTATTGTTTCACTGAATTAGGTTTTGAAATTGTATGGTCTAATTCCATGCAATAGAGAATGGTGATGCTCTGTGTTAGGAGAGCGAGTTTCTAGCTATAGTTCAATTCCAAGGAAGTGAGTCTCTGATCCCAAATCCTAATTCTATGTGCAACAAAACAACAGAATTTAGAAAGCTGATTCTAATTTATAATTCCTTGCTCCAACATCAACATCAAAACGGTTCATTGGGCTATTCTCAATAGTGTTTTTCATGGTGGTTTCAAGCACATTTAATAGTGTGTCGTAGCGTTGTAAGAGAAATGAGTTTCATTGGATAAAAGTCATAAAACTAGTTCCATAGGGATGAAACCACGTCGACCAGTTTCAAGGACTTGGAAATCGTGTGAAACCTCTGTTTATAAGTGGTTTATTTAATCTTTACGTATTTTATTAATTTTTATTGGCCATTAAGTTATATATCATTTAATAGGTATGTTAGTCTATGAAATAGTGAAGTGAATCCTTGCATTGAGAGATATTGTTTCATTCCGAATTTGATGATATTTTGGTCTTTGGATGATGTGTGACAGTGTTGGAAATAGCTCCACTGTGAATAGCCTTAAAGCCCAGTTCCAGGGAAAGGCAACATGAATTTCCCCCATGAATGGAGCTTTAGATTTTGGTTCTGTAGCCAACGCAACGGCCGGGCTGGACGTCTGTTATCCGTTCCGTTGCTTCGTTTTTTCGCAGTCGCAGCAGGAGGAGCAGGGACAGGGTGTGAAAAAGGCAGAGGAGCCCACCCGCGCAGAGACAGGCAGCGGAGAATGAAGCTAGCGGCAGAAACGTCCGTCATGCATGCTGTGCGGCTGTGCCCCGCACCCTGCAGCCTGCAGGAGATATTGAGCACTCATCACTGCCCGTGCGCGGACCGCTCCCTGCCCTGCCCTGCCTGGAGATATGATGCATGCATCTCACTCACTCGAGGCATGGCATGGCATACATCTCTCTCTAGTCTATCCTCCTTCAGTGTCGCCAATAAATGCCCCCAACCTCCCGTCCCGCGTCGTCGCCTACTCGCTGCTTCATTCATCCATCCATCCATTCATCCATTGATGCGCTCATCGCCGTCCGGTCGCTGCCCTGCTGCTGCTGCTGCTTCTTCTTCTTCTTCTTCTTCTTCTTCACGCCTCACTCTGTCGCTTCTTCCTCTGCAGCGTACGTGCTGGTGCTGCAAAAGGAAAGGAGCCGCGGCTCCATCCATCCATCCATCCATCCATGCAAGTCGTCTTCCTGCCGACCGGCCTGCCTGCCTCTAGTACATTCGGGATCGATCGAGGTGGGTGGCTAACTAAAGCTAATTAATGGCGATATCCTCGTGCGTGCATGCACGCAATGGCCGCGAGCTAGACGGGGTATTGACGCGGTTCAATTCGAGAGCTCGAGCCCTAGCAGAGGCCAGGGGGGGTGGGGCTCTGCTCTCTGATTGAGCCGTGCCAATATCACGTCCCACTCGCCCTCGCGCGCGGACGTTGCCGCCGCGGTGTCCGTCCGTATCACATCCGTTAGTTCTTTGCCTCGCTGAACTCTGCATTAATTAATGTGCGTATATTATATCCTCAACAATTTCCCCTCTTTTTACTGATGACGTGTTCCAGTCAATGTGAATGAATGGAAAATGGACGTGTTTACTGATGATCGATATGAGCTGACAAGTTATTCTGGGAACCTTTTATTAGTAGAAGCAAATCAATGGTCACACGCAACGCCATGTCTGGAAACCAGCAAAGGAAAGCTAGCTGGTCATAAACCGTTCGTACGTGCGAGGGCAACTGATGGCCACTGCAAAGCTTTGTGTGTGTGTGTGTGTAATTGGAGTTACCACAGAGAGAGCGTCCAACCAAAAGGACAATTGTGATAAGCTCTCACGCATGCCACCTACCCCCGCGTTTACATGATCTCCCATTTCAGTCTCATTCTAGTAATGGTTGATGCCAAGTCCTTATACATGAGCATGAGCATGTTTGGATCGTAACATCCCATTTCAATCTCATTCTAATAAATGATCAATGCGGGGTGCTTATACATGATCATGAGAGCATGTGTTGGATCCGCTGGACTAGTTGTAGCCCAACCAAAGTGTAGGTGACTAAAACTTAAATAGTCCTATGTTGTTTAGATACATACTGTTGGAGGGACTAACGACTAGTTTGCACTAGTACACAAAACCTCTATAGTGATGGTCCTAGAGCTATTTGCATTGGCGTTTTCTAATGCCGCCAGTGCTAGGAGCCAGTAGAAATCGGCCTTTTCACTGGCGGTTATTTTGCAACCGCCAGTGGAAATAACATTAGCACTGACGGGTTGCTTAAGAAAAGCGCATGTGGAAACAAGATTTTCAGTGGCGGTTTTCTTAACCAACCGCCAGTGGAAATAATATTAGCACTGGCGGGGTGCTTAAGAAAACCGCCAGTGCTTTCCACTGGCGGTTGCTTAAGAAAACCGCCAGTGCAAATCTTGTTTACACTGGCCGTTTTTAAGCACCCTACCTGTGCTAATGTTATTTCACTGCCGGTTTGCTTAAGTAAACCGCTAGTGAAAATGTTATCGCCACTGAAAATGTTATTTCCACTGTCGGTTTCCTTAACATTTCCCGCCAGTATAAGTTTTTCCGTTTTTTTTCAAATTTTCAAATAAAACTGAATTTTATATTTATTAACACAAATTCTTCTGTTTACAACCGTATATATTCTTTTGTTTACAACCATAATTTTCAAACAAAACTAAATTAAATTACATCATACATTCTATACATAAAATTCTTCTATTTACAACCATATATGATTCACACATTCTATACATCAATTGTTTTCACCTATGCTCTAGTAACTATCTTGTTTAAGAGATAGTCTACTAACTTCTGTTAATATTCTAAACTCTTGCATAGCTAATGTACTGGAAGCGTCGTGATATTTCCCTTCAGCGGGAATGACCTCTTTTAATATGAATGTGCATAGGTCTTCAACTACACCATACAATGCACCTTTGGTCAAGTTCTCCGGATTTCCTTTTTGAAATTCCTGTAAAGGAAGTTTATAAAACATCATCTATTCATACTCGATAACACATTTGCATCTTTAATGACAAATACAAACATGACTATTACTAATAATACCTTGCTAGGGTTTGTGATGTATCGTCAGTTCATTCTCATAAACTCGCACGCATAGAACCCACATAGGACCGATCCTTGTGGTTGCTTGTGGCACTACATACATAACGGGAGATTGGTTATTTAGTTGCAACATTGTGTATGATATGTATTCATAAATTCACATACTTACCGGCCAGTGAAGATGGATGTCTAGTGGCACACATTTTTTGGATTTGTCGTACTTTCCACCTTAAACTTAAAGAACCTAAATGCTCTGTGATCTCAAATAGAATCTCCATGTTATTTTTAAATTCTCATCAATATAAGTATGCATGCATAGAAAAGGCTTACAGCTCTAAGATACTGAGGAATTTTGCATAGGTTGAAGAGTCGTAGTTCAAGGAGTCGAGCACCAGCACCTTTCCAACCTTATGATAAATGAGGAAGCATATCCAGTGGTCCTTGTACGAATCAAATTAATTTATAATACATGTGTATTGAAATTATTATTTTTTATGCAAAATCACACTTACTTAAAATTGTACGGGGCCATTATGGCTTCCCTGTCTTAAAATTTAAGCATTGCATTTCCTATGTAGGTGGCGTATCTTGCTTCAAAATCCTTCTTCATAGTATTTATACGCTCCTCAACTTCTTCGTCTGTCTTTCCCTTTAACTCTTCATTGTCTATCCCGATTCTGAAAGTGTGGCTTTCCTCATATATCATTTTTGGCTTCAGATACCCAATCCTTTTACCGGCACTATCACCGGGCTTGGTACCGTAAAGGATCTCCTGTTGATCATGTTGCATTCTATAAGTCACATGTGCATGTGTCAGATATTGAAAATATATACGACTCACTAATAATAATAACACATATATGTGGAAATATGAGCGACACTTACAGTGCAAATAACGTCACAAGTTGCACGTCGAGTCTCTGAAGGTTCATCATTAACCACATATACTCGAATGCAAGAAAGGCCTTTTGGTCCGAACCAATAAAAGCATGGTCTGTTATATGCACACTTATGGTGTCAATGCCAACTGATGATGCCCGCATGTACCAGTCATGCAACCTTTTAATACCAGCAGGGACCTTCCTCAGTTTCTCAAAAGTTAGTAGAGGTCTGCCCAGCACATATTGTTTAGGCACCTTTTTATAATCTGTCCTAGTTGGGATCTTTATCTTTGCGGCCATTGCCTCATCCTTTTCTGCAGACTCCTTGTGCTCAGCCAAATCAACAGTATGTGACGTGAGGTCCCATGCAATCCCTTTAAAAAATCGAGCTGTGTCAGCAGTAGTAGCTTTACTCTTCTTTCTCTTGAATGTGGACACCAATTTTGGTACAAGGAATTTAGATTTCTTTGATTGTCGTGAATCCCTTGATGGTTGTGGAGAAGGTGGTGGTGTTCTAAATGTTGATGCTTGTGGCAGAGACGGTGGGTTAGAAAGAGGATGAGGAGCAGCATGTGAATATTGTGGAGGTGATGATGGATGTACATGTACTAACGTTTGAGGAGGCGAAGATGGTTGGGGATGAGACGACAACGACGTTGGTGGATCAACCAATTCGACATCCCTTTGAGGCTAAAGGATGAAAATTTTGATGGCTTGTCCAAGTGTCTCGATTCCTTCAGGCCCAGGGATGTCTAGCATGGCGTCCTCGAATCCTTGGACGACTGTCGTCACTTCTACCCTGCAATAATCATCTGGTATGTCGCTTCCATGAAACTTGCATCCTAGGATCGCAACACATGTTCCTACTTTCTTTGTGCGATTATTGTTAATACCATATCTTATAACTAGTGTGCACGTCATAGGCCTTGTGATGTCATTAACTGGATAACTGACCTTATTTCCCGTTGACGCGACAGAGCTTGGGACAGTTGTACAATCGGTGGAAGCCGGCGGTTGAGCTGCTGGAATTATTTGCAGCTGTGGAGTGGTCATCTATTGAACAGACATCACACTCGCCAACTGCTGCATCAATTCTGGTGGAGGATTTGATAGTATTTGAGACATCAGGTCTTTGAACTCTTTCTTTGCCTCCTGCTTAAAATAATCCGACAACTCTTCTTTGTATCGATCACGTTTCTTGTACAAACCTTCCCACTGTGGTCCGAATCCTTCCTTCCATCCTTTCTTAGACGAGATTCCTCGTAGACGACCAGGATGCTCAGGGTTACCGAGACCAGCCGTTAGGATGTCTCTCTCCCTTTGTGGCTTAAATGATCCTTGGCTCTGCTTAGCTGCCATTGCATATATGTTTTTTGCAGCTTCTTCGACATTTGGATCATCAAAAGATACACCCGCCTCAGTTTCCCTAGGTTTTCTAGCACGGATCCAATTAGCCGTCCTTTCACCAAATTGCTCAGAAAGCGTCGGCAACCCTGCAGCCTTCTTCTCGGTGTCTTCTTGTCTCCATTTAGAAACTTGACGCTTGTAACCACCTGTGCCTAAGTGGTGGTGGTACTTGTTATTCTTAGATAGTTCTGAATTTTCCTCGCTTAGAGATATGAATTCAGGGCTGCTCCTCTGTTCTAGAAATACTGCCCACTGACCTTTTGAGATTTTATATTTTTTGTCGGGTCTAGGCCTTCCTTTGCAAATTTTGTATTCATCTCTGACCAGTTTCGGAAATTGATTGCAAGCTGCTTAATCGTATATTCCCACGAGTTCTTTTGAACCCCGAGGTAGAACAAACCTCGTTAATAGCTTATTCCATATTTGATTCTTGACATCAACGGACACATCTTTCCAATGTCGGATTGTGAAGTCAAGATTATCCCTAACTAAGAACCCAAGTGCATTCCAGAACTTAGGGAGTGCCTCTTGTGGAGCTAGGGGCTGACCTTTCGGGCTCACATATGAGATTTTATATGTTTTGTCAAGAAACTTGTTCAGTCCCCGTCACCTCTTTTCCGATCGATGTGCTTCCTTTTCCTTGACCTCTCGGTGGTTGTATCAGTCGGTACCGGTGCGTCTTCATCTTGGTTCAGCCCCAGTGCGTCTTGGTATCGTGCCACGGCTTCATCAAGTATCACACAATATTGAAACAAGACCTCCTATTCATGTAATAAAATGCAAAATGTGCATGTGTAATAGACATTGTGAAATCAACTAATTAGGTACACACACGAAACTAAAGATGTGTACTTTACGTCACACTCTTGTGGATCATAATTAGGGTCACGTTGCAAATCACGCCGAGCGGCCCTATCTATGCTAGGACAAGGGTCGGTAGGCGTTTCATATCCTTCATCACTTGAATGTTCTTGAGAAACACCCTTGTTCATGTGGTTGGGCATTAACCCTTGGTCATGGTTTAGAGAACTCATTGAGCTATATATACACAAGATTGCAACAAAGATTCAAAAAAATTGAACACAAAGATTGGAACAGAAGATTAGAACACAACATATATAAAATCATAATAAGTTCTTACATAATACGCTGTCCATCATACTAAGTTCTTAGATAGTACGTCGTCCATCATACTAAGATTAGAACATATATCGTAATTCTACTCGTCGTTGTCCATCAGTGTCGTCCAATCGATCTCCCCATCTTCATCATCGAAGAGGATGATGACTGGCGCTACCAGCTCCACATGCACGGGTGTTGTAACACCCTAGGTGTTACCCAAGGCCCTGACTCAATGAACACTCCTATGGCCTATTATCCAATATGTTAAAATGGATAGTGAAGGCACTAAAAGCTTTAGAATCATGGCTAAGCTAAGTATTGATCATAATAAGAGAGATACCCTAGCCTTCATACATTCTCACTCATGAAAAAGATTCTAAAAACCCTAAGTTCCCTCTTAAGCCATTAAACCCTAAACATTGGATAAAAGGGAAAAGATTATGCAAATGGCTAAATCATGAAATGAAGCCTTTACAAAAAATGAAGTACATTAATAAAGCTAACAAAATGTAGTAAGGGAAGTTTTACAAAAAGGCCCAACAAAAACCCCAAAACAATTCACTAAGAGGAGAGCACACTAGAGCCATCAAAATTTCTCGAAGTCCCAAATCAGCCCTAGCCTAAAGATCAGATGTGTTCACCCTTGTGCTGGCGCCAAAACCACTTGGTCCAAATAACAAAAAGTGGCCAAACTACCCAAGGCACACCCCTGAAAAATTTGAAACCAAACCAGGGTCATTTGACACGGTTTGGCATCCTTTTTGTTGCGGGTGAACAGTGCAGACAAACAACACTTGGCACCACCATATCTTCTAAACTAGGCTAGATCTTCCCTTGGAACTCACATGAACTAGCTTGCTCTAGGTGCCAGGAAGAAATCTTGCACAAGACATTTGGCGAGATTCGCACGTTTGAGAGCTCTGTAGGCGCAAGAACTTGGGCTGATGAACACAACCACGTGTTCGACGCGCCCTGGCAACGCTAGAGCACGCCCTCGGCGCTCGGCCTGCGCGCACAACCCCGCGCCCACGCCCACGTCCGCGGCTATAAAACCCACACCGGTCTCGACCGTACACCCCCGAACGCTCCCAACCCAGCCCGAGCACGAGTTCGTCGGCGTTTGCCCAGAGAACCACGTGCTAGCGGCCGCGCAAGCCACGACCACTATAGACTGGCCAAGCTAGTCATCCTCCACCCCGTTTGACCCTTGGGCTAGCTTCTCCGGACCTCAGTGAAGCTCCCCGAGCCGCGGATTGAACATCACCTCACCGGAGACGCTGGATCAACGTCGCCGGACTTCAACCGGCCGCCGTCGCACGTAGACCGAGCCCCACAATAAGCCATTTGTCGAATCCTTGTACCTATAACATCCTTAGCATCCAGTGAAGCTCCCCATGCCATTTGATTGAACCCTACCACCGTGAGCAGGCCGGAGCACACGCCGCCTCGAGCCCGACCACCTGCGCACGCGGCCAGCCCTATTCCGGCCATCATCGTCGGCGATCCGCACCTCGACGTGACCGCTAGGACCTCCTGGACCTCACCCAGCCCTCCACCGGACCTCCCTCGCCACCGGTAAGCCGCGCCACCCTTTTCCTCTCCGCGGTCACTGTTATGATGGGGAAGGAGCCTGGGTTGAAAGAAAGAAAAGCCAGAGGGTTTTTTGCGAGGTCAGAGACTCAGGGGAACAGTTCCGCAGGTGCACAGTTGAAAGGAATAGTTAAAGGAAACCCTAGGGGCCTCGGTGCAAACCTGTTTTCCTTAAACCTTTAAAGTTTTATTCTTTTAAATGAGTACAGAACTTGCAAAATTCATAACTCGAATTTTATCCAACCAAATTTGGTCAAATCAATTTTGCTAGGTGCTAAATATTTTGAACTACTTAGGAAAAATAACAAACACCCTGAGTACTACAAGACTTTTAGAGTTTCAATTTAAATAAGTATACTGCCCAAAACCAAAAAAATAGAAGAAAAATAGAAAGACTTTTGGACCGAGGGTAAGAAAATTTAGAGACATACTTAACTACCAACTACCCTGTTTAAAATTGTTAAACTTCCCAGTATACTTAGATAAGAAGAGATTAACCACAAAAACTTGTTTTGGACCAAACCTTAAGAAAATAAAAAAGGAAGTTTAAAATATGAACCAGAGGGAAACCCTATTTTTCCTAGTCTGCTTAAATAACCTAGTTCATAAGAAAATTTTGTTGAACCCTCTGTTAGTACAAAAGAAATGCAACACATTTTATTTCTTAAAAACACTGAGAACTTAGAAAAATAACCCTAAGGAGAAACCACCCCAAATCCTTGGGATAACTAATAATATGCTAGTACAAATCTAGAAAAAATATAAGTTTTGTTGTTTGATATTTTTCAAATGACAAGTTAGTTATAAGTGCCCTTTTGACATTAAACTTTAGAAAATCACACCAAAATAACCATTAGGTCACTTTCTGTGATTTTTGGCACAGAGACCTATTATCACCCATAAATCTTGCCAAAAATAAATTTTGGTACAGAACTATCACCTAAATGAGAGCTGTAGTGCAAAGTGACCATCTACCCTCTCTTTTGTTATTTTTCCCAAGGTTTATCTGAATTAATTCTAACCTCAAATTTGTAGAATAAACTACAGAGACCAATGTTTACCCACTGTAAGTTTTGCAACATTTTTGGAAAATTCTAAATTACCATGGTAGTTCAAGAGCACTAAAAAATAAGCATAAATAGAAAGTAAAAGGGGAATTATGGAATAAATTAATATTAAACAACTAAATCTCTCTAAGAGTCTAATAAAACATAAAGGAGATGATTAAAAGTTTTAAGTTTGTCGGGGACCATAATTAGGGGTACCCTCAAGACGCCTAATTCTCAGCTGGTAACCCCCATCAGCATAAAGCTGCAAAGGCCTGATGGGTACGATTAAGTCAGGGATCAGTCCACACGAGCGACTCGATCACGCTTCACCCGAGCCTAGCCTCGGCCAAAGGCAGCCGACCTCGAGAGACTTCCGTCTCGCCCGAGGCCCCCCTTTTTATGGCGGACACATCACCGGCTCGCCCGAGGCCTTGGCTTCGCTCAGAAGCAACCTTGACTAAATCGCCACACCGACTGACCAAATTGCAGGGGTATTTAACGCAAAGGTGGCCTGACACCTCTATCCTGACACGCGCCCCCGGCAGAGCCGAAGTGACCACCGTCACTCCACCGCTCCACTGGCCAGTCTGACAGAAGGACAGCGCCGCCTGCGCCACTCCGACTGCAGTGCCACTCGACAGAGTGAGTCTGACAGGCAGTCAGGCCTTGCCAAAGGCGCCACGGCGAACTCCGCTCCGCCCGACCCCAGGGCTCGGACTCGGGCTAAGACCCGGAAGACGGCGAACTCCGCTCCGCCCGACCCCAGGGCTCGGACTCGGGCTAAGACCCGGAAGACGGCGAACTCCGCTCCGCCCGACCCCAGGGCTCGGACTCGGGCTAAGACCCGGAAGACGGCGAACTCCGCTCCGCCCGACCCCAGGGCTCGGACTCGGGCTAAGACCCGGAAGACGGCGAACTCCGCTCCGCCCGACCCCAGGGCTCGGACTCGGGCTAAGACCCGGAAGACGGCGAACTCCGCTCCGCCCGACCCCAGGGCTCGGACTCGGGCTAAGACCCGGAAGACGACAAACTCCGCTCCGCCCGACCCCAGGGCTCGGACTCGGGCTAAGACCCGGAAGACGGCGAACTCCGCTCCGCCCGACCCCAGGGCTCGGACTCGGGCTAAGACCCGGAAGACGACGAAACTCCGCCTCGCCCGACCCCAGGGCTCGGACTCCGCCCTGGCCTCGGCCGAACGACTTCCGCCTCGCCCGACCCCTTGGCTCGGGCTCGGCCACGGCAACAAAAGGCAGACTCAACCTCGGCTTCGGAGGAACCCCCACGTCGCCCTGCCTAGGGCACAGACCGCCACGTCGACAGGAGGCGCCATCATCATCCCACCCCGAATCGACTCGGGTCACGGAAGACAAGACCGGCGTCTCATCCGGCCAGCTCCGCCAGAGGGGAAATGATGGCGCTCCACAAGTTCTATGACGACGGCGGCCCCCAGCTCTCTTACGGAAGCAGGACAACGTCAGCAGGGACTCGACCGCTCCAACAGCTGTCCCTCCATCAGGCTCCACCGCACCTCCGACAGCCACGACATCACGCCAGCAGGGTGCCCAGATCTCTCCGGCTGCCACATTGGCATGTACCTAGGGCGCTAGCTCTCCCTCCGCTAGACACGTAGCACTCTGCTACATCCCCATTGTACACCTGGATCCTCTCCTTACGACTATAAAAGGGAGGACCAGGGCCTTCTCAGAGAAGGTTGGCCGCGCGGGACCGAGGACGGGACAGGCGCTCTCTTGGGGCCGCTCGCTTCCCTCACTCGCGTGGACGCTTGTAACCCCCCTACTGCAAGCGCACCTGACCTGGGCGCGGGACGAACACGAAGGCCGCGGGACTTCCACCTCTCTCACGCTCGACTCCGGCCACCTCGCCTCTCCCCCCTTCGCGCTCGCCCACGCGCTCGACCCATCTGGGCTGGGGCACGCAGCACACTCACTCGTCGGCTTAGGGACCCCCCTGTCTCGAAACGCCGACAGTTGGCGCGCCAGGTAGGGGCCTGCTGCGTGCTGACGAACAGCTCCCCGTCAAGCTCCAGATGGGCAGTCTCCAGCAACCTCTCCGGCCCGGGACGGTGCTTCGTTTCGGGACTCTTGAGTTTATGTCCTTCGACGGCAGCTACGACATGACACTTCTTCCACCGCCGCGCGACTACGACAATGGCGGCCGACAACCCGCCCGCCGGCGGCGGAATCGACGACGTCTTCCCCGCGTGGTGGAAGAGCAACATTCGGGCTCGCTCCGTTCTCTCCCCCGCCAACGGAGGAGGAGGCGGAGCCGTCAAGGCCAGATGGGAGGCCGCGCTTCGTCGGCCGTCGAGCGAATCGACGCCCCCGACGCCCCGACGGAAGGCACGCCGGACGTCGACCTCGCGTTCGAGACGGAGGCAAGCGCCGTCCCCCCGCGGCACGCTGACCTTGAGCAAGAAGACGACGCCGGCGCGCTCGCGGAAAGCCTGCAGGACGTCGCCCTCGAACCAGAGATGACGGCGCAACCAGTCCCCGATGTGACTACGTCGCTCCTCGTCGACCAAAAGGTAACGACTAACTCCCATCTTGCGTCATTTCGACCCGGCCTCAACCCGCCAAACGACCTCGTTTTGGCGGGCGCTCTCATTGAGGCGAGTGCAACCCCACTGAGGTTCTGTATGCGGTCGCCTTGGGACCGACTGACGGACGTCTTGACCTACGGGCCCTCTGGGTCCGAGGAAGATGACGATCCCAGCATCGGTTGGGATTTCTCCGGACTTGGCAACCCCAGTGCCGTGCGGGACTTCATGACCGCATGTGACTACTGTCTATCCGACTGTTCCGATGGAAGCCGCAGCCTTGGCGACGAGAGCTGCGGCCCAAGCCGCGAATGTTTCCACATCGAGCTAGGGGATCCCACCGAAGGCAACCATCTTGGCATGCCGGAGGATGGTGATCTCCCTAGGCCGGTGCCTCGCGCCGACATCCCACGGGAGCTAGCTGTGGTCCCCACTCCGGCGGGGGGTTACGACCCACAACTCGAGCAAGTCCGCGAGGCGCAGGCCAGGCTCAACGAGGGAACAGGAGCGCTTGAGCCGATCCGTCGGGACGTCGGACAGGCATGGGTGGGCCAACCCCTGGCCAGAGAAATACGTCATCTGCCCCAAGGTCTCCAGCACCGCGTCGCCAACGATGTCAGGATCAGGCCGCCGCCCGCATCCAGCGGGGTCGGTCAGAACCTGGCAACCGCAGCAATGCTCATCCGCGCGATGCCGAAGCCGTCAACCACCGAGGGTCGGCGAATCCAGGGAGAACTCAAGAATCTCCTGGAAGGCGCTGCGGCCCGGCGGGTCGAGAGCACTGCATCCCGGAGGCAAGGATATCCCTCGGAACCTCATGCCGCGACTTCCCGATTCATGCGGGAAGCCTCGGTCTACACCGGGCGCACGCGCAACACCGCGCCTGCGGCCCCGGGCCACCTCGGCAACGAGCACCATCGACGCGACCGTCGGGCTCACCTCGACGAAAGGGTGCGCCGAGGCTACCACCCCAGGCGTGGGGGGCGCTACGACAGCGGGGAGGATCGGAGTCCCTCGCCCGAACCACCCGGTCCGCAGGCCTTCAGTCGGGCCATCCGACGGGCGCCATTCCCGACCCGGTTCCGACCCCCGACTACTATCACGAAGTACTCGGGGGAAACGAGACCGGAACTGTGGCTCGCGGACTACCGCCTTGCCTGCCAACTGGGTGGAACGGACGACGACAACCTCATCATCCGCAACCTCCCCCTGTTCCTCTCCGACACTGCTCGCGCCTGGTTGGAACACCTGCCTCCGGGGCAGATCTCCAACTGGGACGATTTGGTCCAAGCCTTCGCTGGCAATTTCCAGGGCACATACGTGCGCCCCGGGAATTCCTGGGACCTTCGAAGCTGCCGGCAACAGCCGGGGGAGTCGCTCCGGGACTACATCCGGCGATTCTCGAAGCAGCGCACCGAGCTGCCCAACATCACCGACTCGGATGTCATCGGCGCGTTCCTCACCGGCACCACTTGCCGCGACCTGGTGAGCAAGCTGGGTCGCAAAACCCCCACCAGGGCGAGCGAGTTGATGGACATCGCCACCAAGTTCGCCTCTGGCCAAGAGGCGGTCGAGGCTATCTTCCGAAAAGACAAGCAGCCCCAGGGCCGCCCATCGGAAGAAGCTCCCGAGGCGTCTGCTCCGCGCGGCGCCAAGAAGAAAGGCAAGAAGAAGTCGCAATCGAAACGCGCCGCCGCCGACGCGGACCTTGTCGCCGCCGCCGAGTATAAGAACCCTCGGAAGCCCCCCGGAGGTGCAAACCTCTTCGATAAGATGCTCAAGGAGCCGTGCCCCTACCATCAGGGGCCCGTCAAGCACACCCTCGAGGAGTGCATTATGCTTCGGCGTCATTTCCACAGGGCCGGGCCACCCGCCGAGGGTGGCAGGGCCCGCGACGACGACAAGAACGAAGATCACCCAGCGGGGGAGTTCCCCGAGGTCCGCGACTGCTTCATGATCTATGGAGGGCATGCGGCGAATACCTCGGCTCGGCACCGCAAGCAAGAGCGCCGGGAGGTCTGCTCAGTGAAGGTGGCGGCGCCAGTCTACCTAGACTGGTCCGACAAGCCCATCACTTTCGACCGGGCCGACCACCCCGACCATGTGCCGAGCCCGGGGAAATACCCGCTCGTCGTCGACCCCGTTGTCGGCGATGTCAGGCTCACCAAGGTCCTGATGGACGGGGGCAGCTGCCTCAACATCATCTACGCCGAGACCCTCAAGCTCCTGCGCGTCGATCCGTCCTCCGTCCGAGCAGGCGCTGCGCCCTTCCACGGGATCATCCCTGGGAAGCGCGTCCAGCCCCTCGGGCGACTTGACCTCCCAGTCTGCTTCGGGACACCCTCCAACTTCCGAAGGGAGACCCTGACGTTCGAAGTGGTCGGGTTCCGAGGAACCTACCACGCCGTGCTAGGGAGGCCATGCTACGCGAAGTTCATGGCCGTCCCCAACTACACCTACCTGAAGCTCAAGATGCCGGGCCCCAACGGGGTCATCACCGTCGGCCCCACGTACAAACACGCGTTCGAATGCGACGTGGAGTGCGTGGAGTACGCCGAGGCCCTCGCCGAGTCCGAGGCCCTCATCGCCGACCTGGAGAACCTCTCCAAGGAGGTTCCAGACGTGAAGCGCCATGCCGGCAACTTCGAGCCAGCGGAGACGGTCAAGGCTGTCCCCCTCGACCCCAGTGGCGACACCACCAAGCAGATCCGGATCGGTTCCGGGCTCGACCCCAAATAGGAAGCAGTGCTCGTCGACTTTCTCCGCGCAAACGCCGACGTCTTTGCGTGGAGTCCCTCGGACATGCCCGGCATATCGAGGGATGTCGCCGAGCACTCGCTGGATATTCGGGCCGGAGCCCGACCCGTCAGGCAGCCTCTGCGCCGATTCGACGAGGAGAAGCGCAGAGCGATTGGCGAAGAGATCCACAAGCTAATGGCAGCAGGGTTCATCAAAGAGGTATTCCATCCCGAATGGCTTGCCAACCCTGTGCTTGTGAGGAAAAAAGGGGGGAAATGGCGGATGTGTGTAGACTACACTGGTCTCAACAAAGCATGTCCGAAGGTTCCCTACCCTCTGCCTCGCATCGACCAAATCGTGGATTCCACTGCTGGGTGCGAAACCCTGTCCTTCCTCGATGCCTACTCAGGGTATCACCAGATCCGGATGAAAGAGTCCGACCAGCTCGCGACTTCTTTCATCACGCCGTTCGGCATGTACTGCTATGTCACCATGCCGTTCGGCTTGAGGAATGCAGGCGCGACGTACCAGCGGTGCATGAACCATGTGTTCGGCGAACACATCGGTCGCACAGTCGAGGCCTACGTCGATGACATCGTAGTCAAGACACGGAAGGCTTCCGGCCTCCTCTCCGACCTTGAAGTGACATTCCGGTGTCTCAAGGCGAAAGGAGTCAAGCTTAATCCTGAGAAGTGCGTCTTCGGGCTGCCCCGAGGCATGCTCCTAGGGTTCATCGTCTCCGAGCGAGGCATCGAAGCCAACCCGGAGAAGATTGCGGCCATCACCAGCATGGGACCCATCAAGGACTTAAAAGGGGTACAGAGGGTCATGGGATGCCTCGCGGCCCTGAGCCGCTTCATCTCACGCCTCGGCGAAAGAGGTCTGCCTCTGTACCGCCTCTTAAGGAAGGCCGAATGTTTCGCTTGGACCCCTGAGGCCGAAGAAGCCCTCGGCAACCTGAAGGCGCTCCTTACAAAGGCGCCTGTCTTGGTGCCGCCGGCGGACGGAGAAGCCCTCTTGGTCTACGTCGCCGCGACCACTCAGGTGGTCAGCGCCGCGATTGTGGTCGAAAGGCAGGAGGAAGGGCATACATTGCCCGTTCAGAGGCCGGTCTACTTCATATGCGAAGTGCTGTCCGAGACTAAGATCCGCTACCCACAAGTTCAAAAGCTGCTGTATGCTGTGATCCTGACAAGGCGGAAGCTGCGACACTACTTCGAGTCCCATCCGGTAGCTGTGGTGTCATCCTTCCCCTTGGGGGAGATCATCCAGTGCCGAGAGGCCTCGGGCAGGATCGCGAAGTGGGCGGTGGAAATCATGGGCGAAACGATCTCGTTCGCCCCTCGGAAGGCCATCAAGTCCCAAGTGTTGGCGGATTTCGTGGCCGAATGGGTCGACACCCAACTGCCAACGACTCCGATCCAACCGGAGCTCTGGACCATGTTTTTTGACGGGTCGCTGATGAAGACGGGGGCCGGCGCGGGCCTGCTCTTCATCTCGCCCCTCGGAAAGCACTTGCGCTACGTGCTGCGCCTCCACTTCCCGGCGTCCAACAATGTGGCCGAGTACGAAGCTCTGGTCAACGGATTGCGGATCGCCATCGAGCTAGGGGTCAGACGCCTCGACGCTCGCGGTGATTCGCAGCTCGTCATCAACCAAGTCATGAAAAACTCCCACTGCCGCGACCCGAAGATGGAGGCCTACTGCGACGAGGTTCGGCGCCTGGAAGACAAGTTCTTCGGGCTCGAGCTCAACCACATCGCTCGGCGCTACAACGAAACCGCAGACGAGCTGGCTAAAGATAGCCTCGGGGCGGACGACAGTCCCCCCGGACGTCTTCTCCCGGGATCTGCATCAACCCTCCGTCAAGCTCGACGACGCGCCCGAGCCCGAGGTACCCTCGGCTCAGCCCGAGGTACCCTCGGCTCAGCCCGAGGCACCCTCGGCCCAGCCCGAAGTACCCTCGGCCCCCGAGGGCGGGGCACTGAACGTCGAGGAAGGGCAGAGCGGGGCCACGCCAGATCAAGATTGGCAGGCCCCGTACCTGCAATATCTCCGTCGAGGAGAGCTACCCCTCGACCAGGTCGAGGCTCGGCGGGTAGCGCGACGCGCCAAGTCATTCGTCTTGCTGGGCGACGAAGAGGAGCTCTACCATCGCAGCCCCTCGGGCATCCTCCAGCGGTGCATCTCCATCGCCGAAGGTCGGGAACTGCTGCAAGAAGTACACTCGGGGGCTTGCGGCCACCACGCGGCGCCCCGAGCCCTTGTCGGAAATGCTTTCCGGCAAGGCTTCTACTGGCCAACGGCGGTGGCTGACGCCACTAGAATTGTCCGCACCTGCGAAGGGTGCCAATTCTATGCGAAGCGGACACACCTGCCCGCTCAGGCTCTGCAGACAATACCCATCACCTGGCCCTTCGCTGTATGGGGTCTGGACCTCGTCGGTCCCTTGCAGAAGGCGCCCGGGGGCTACACGCACCTGCTGGTCGCCATCGACAAATTCTCCAAGTGGATCGAGGTCCGACCTCTGAACAGCATCAGGTCCGAGCAGGCGGTGGCATTCTTCACCAACATCATCCATCGCTTCGGGGTCCCGAACTCCATCATCACCGACAACGGCACCCAGTTCACCGGCAAAAAATTCTTGGATTTTTGCGAGGATCGCCATATCCGGGTGGACTGGGCCACCGTGGCTCATCCCATGTCGAATGGGCAAGTAGAGCGTGCCAATGGCATGATTCTACAAGGGCTCAAGCCTCGGATCTACAACGACCTCAACAAGTTCGGCAAGCGATGGATGAAGGAACTCCCCTCGGTGGTCTGGAGCCTAAGGACGACGCCGAGTCGCGCCACGGGCTTCACGCCGTTTTTCCTGGTCTACGGGGCTGAAGCTATCCTGCCCACTGACCTGGAATACGGCTCCCCGAGGGCGAGGGCCTACACCGAACAAAGCAACCAAGCTAGCCGAGAGGAATCGCTGGCCCAGCTGGAGGAAGCTCGGGACAGGGCCTTGCTACACTCGGCGCGGTACCAACAGTCCCTGCGACGCTACCGCGCCCGAGGGGTCCGGTCCCGAGAACTCCAGGTGGGCGACCTGGTGCTTCGGCTGCGACAAGACGCCCGAGGGAGGCACAAGCTCACGCCCCCCTGGGAAGGGCCATTCGTCATCGCCAAAGTTCTGAAGCCCGGAACATACAAGCTGGCCAACAATCAAGGCGAGATCTACGGCAACGCTTGGAACATCAAACAGCTACGTCGCTTCTACCCTTAAGATGTTTTCAAGTTGTTCATATACCTCGCACCTACGCAAAGTTTAGTCGTCAAGGAAGGGTCGGCCTAGCCTCGGCAAAGCCCGACCCTCCCTCGGGGGCTAAAAGGGGGGAGACCCCCTCTGCGTCAAATTTTTCCTTGAAAAAGGATCTCTTTTTAGCAGGATTTCTTTCGTGCTTCTTGACTACTTCGGAAAGCGGATCCTGGAAACGACGAGGTACACGTAAGCAGCCAAGGCTGACCGAGCCGAGGGACTCCTACGCCTCCGGGATACGGATACCTCACTCGTCCCTTTCTGCGATAAGTAACTTGCGCTCGGATAAAGCGACTCCGTGGACCGAACGAGTCATCACGTTCGGAAGCTCTCCTGCCGAAGCAGTCCTTCAAGCTTTCTCGACTAAGTCGGGGACAGGGCCTCATGGACGGGTGAAAGTACGCATAAACGGCAAGGCCGGCAGAGCCGAGGGATTCCCACGCCTCTGGGATACGGATACCTCACTCGTCCCTTCCGCGAAAAGCAACTCTCGCTCACACAAACATCCCTGTTACCGACAGAGTCCAGATGCTCGAAACAGGAGGAAAAAAGACGCAGCTTCGCAAGCGCAGCGAGGGTGTGTTCTTCTGGCCTCGGCAGCCGCACAAAGCACACGCTACAAGATGATCGGATCCTGCAGGCTCGGGTCTTCACGCTGGAGGGAGCCGTAGCACCCTCGGCATCGACGACGTCTTCAGCAAAGCCCGACCCAGCCTCGGGCGGCGCCGCGGTCCAGGGACTCCTCCGAGAATCCGGCCCGAGCAGGCGGCTCAACCGGTTACCCCTGGGGCCTCGGTCAACCGGCTTCCAAGGGCGCCAACCCGACCCGAAGCCTCGGCTGATCGACTTTGGCGTCGGCTCCGCTGGCGGACAACATGGCTAGGCTCCGACCAACCAGGTTCCCATTCTCGAGCCAACTCCGCCTCTGTTCATACTGATATCGCTACCCCTGGCCTCGGTCCACCGAAGGGCAGCCGAGGGGTCTCTTTAACTAAGCTAGAGGAGCCCCAGACAACAAGGCCGAACGGGCCGAGGGATTCCTACGCCTCCGGGATACGGATACCTCACCCGTCACCTTGACACGGGGCAACTCATGCTTGGTAAAGCGGTTCAGATAATCAACAGGCGAGACTTAGCGCTCGAAAATGAGGAAAAAACACGGCTCCGTGCCGAAATTACATACACGTTCAGGCCTCGACAGCCGCAATGAACGAAGAACACTGGCATACGAGATGCCACTACCAACGGAACTCCGGTTCCCCCTCCGCAGGTACGAACAACCCCACTCCGAGGGGGAAGGCCTGCGGAGCAACGGAAGGCCGACGAACGGCGCGCCGTCACCTGCTCCAGCAGCGGCGACGACGACGACTTCTGCTCCGGGGGGCCGAACAGCGGCAACGCTGACCTCAGGGTGGATGCCGCTGCCAGGAGGCCCCCGCCCATGCCAAAACTCGTGAGGCAAGGACGGGCAGAAGGCCGTAGAAGTTGGAGGTCAGCCCGTGGCCGGTCCCGGCCGCCGCGCCGGCGGAAGAACCTCTTCCAGCTGCCGTGGCAGACGCCGACGCCGCAAGTGGCCCCAAAGCCACTCGCGGCTGAAGACCAGGCACGCTGCAGCTGCCGGACGCCACGGGCAATGCCCGCTTCTCCCCCCATCACTGAGTGAAGGAGCGGGCCACCGCCCACGCAGGGGCCGACCCCAACTCGGCACTCTCCCCTCCCCAGCCTTGATGATGAAAATCCTTGAGGCTGAGGAAGGGGCAGAGGCCGCAGCCCGGCTCGCTTTCCCCCACCATCAAGCTGGAGGTCGCCATCTCGGGTGACCGCCGGTGAAGGGGTGCGACCGGGCTGCCTGATGAAAATCCTTGAAGCCGAACGATGGCTGAGAGGTACCAACTCCCATGGAGTTGCGTTCCTCCAACGAGGAGGCGGAAAGGCGGCGGATACCCCCCATCCGGGGGCTTGGAAGATGGGAAGACACGACGCTTAAGGGAGGAAGAAGACATGGTTGCCTTACGAAAGGAGTCTCCCTCCTTTTAAAGGCAACTCTCCCTACGAGCGCCCCCAGGCGCCGCAGGCTGAGTCTTCTCCAGCACGCTCCAGGGCCCTCCCCTGCGACTCGGGGGCTGGGTCCCGCATGTCATGCAAGCCGGCTCAGGGCAGAAGAAGCCAAACCGCCGCGCGTGGTGCGCACGACCGTCCAGCGGTTACAGGCGACCCCCCATTTCCGCCCAGACCAACGGGCAGAAGGGGCGGGCAGCCATGCAGGCGGCATGCAACCGCGCCAGGTGGACGCGCTTCTCCGACTTCTAACACGCCAGCTTGGGAACCCAGGCCCACGCGTCGAGCAACCGGCGCGCCAGTTGCTGCATGCAACCGCACCGCCACTTGTGCCACCATCGCGCCTCTTCGGTTGCGAAGCCTATGCCACGACTCGAGGCGACCCAACAGCGCCAGACTGGCGCGTCGGTCAAAGCGACCGAAAGTGGGCTGGCAGTAATAGCGGTGGCAGGCGGGCGGGCACAGCGGTCACGTCGTCAGCCAGGCTCACGTCCCATCCTGAGACAGCAAGAGAGCCTCCTCTCACGGCGTGAAGACGGTGCACCCGTGACCCGTTCCTCGAACGGATCGCACGCGCGCAACGGCCGCCCCGCCAACCACTCGCCCCGTCGCATTAACTCCGCGGCGGGACACGCGGCGCCTCTGGCAGGAGGAGCGCGCGACGCTTCACCTTTGCCGTAATAACCGCGTCAGAAAAGGTACGCCACGTCATCCGATTTCGTATCCTTTTCCGTTTTCCTCTTTCTCTATCTCTTGCAACAGGGACCGGGAAAGGGGGATACCCCGAAAGGGATCCTTCTCCGCGAAGGAACCGGGCTCCGAGCCCCCCATTACTGATCAGGGGTTCGAAGGCTGGCCCCCCAAGGGTTCAACAGTCGCCTCAGGTCGCGTGGGCCCGACACCCACTACTGGTCAGGGGTTCGAAGGCCGGCCCCCCGAAGGGCTCCATGGCCGCCTCAGGCTACTCGGGCTCCGCGCCCATTACTGATCAGGGGTTCGAAGGCTGGCCCCCGAAGGGTTCACAGTCGCCTCAGACACCGAGCAAGGGATGACCAGGGGTACGTTCGATACATAACCAAGGCTCGGGCTGCGCTCCCGAGGTACCCTAGGACATTTCCGAGACCAGCGGGAACGATCTTGTAACGGAATCCCATCGGAGGGAGGCATCGAGCCCTCGGACCCCGTCGCCAGGGGACCGGGTCCGGCAAATCACCCGCAGGTACTTTTGGGCGTGCCTCTGGGCCCCTAGCCGACCCCCAACGAACGGGGCACGGACGTCCACTCGGATTACCCGCTTGCAGCTCACCGGAGACACCATGTTCGGTGCCCATCGAGGGTAACATGGCGCACTCCCCCCCTCCTCCTTGCGGAAAGGCGACGTAGGGGCGTATGTAAAAAGTCGAGTCTGTCCCTGATCGTCCTCTCGCCCTGTGCAGAGGCTCGGGGGCTGCTCTCGCAAAAACCGGCTCCGGCCAAATCGTTGACAGCGTCAACATACCAGCCCGAGAGCTTGGGCCCCGACCGTGCACCCGGGCTACGACCAGTTCGCATGAGGGAACGACCAGACCAGCCGAAGCGTTAAGCGAAGTATTAAGACCTCGAAGGAGTGTAACCACTCCTCCGAGGCCTCGGGGGCTACACCCGGCGGGTGCGCTCGCGCGCACCCACCGGAACGAAATGCAACCGAGAAAGGCTGGTCCCCTTGCAAAAAAGTGCGACAAAAGCCTCCAAGCGAGTGCTAACACTCCCTTCGAGGCTCGGGGGCTACTGTCGGGGACCATAATTAGGGGTACCCTCAAGACGCCTAATTCTCAGCTGGTAACCCCCATCAGCATAAAGCTGCAAAGGCCTGATGGGTACGATTAAGTCAGGGATCAGTCCACACGAGCGACTCGATCACGCTTCACCCGAGCCTAGCCTCGGCCAAAGGCAGCCGACCTCGAGAGACTTCCGTCTCGCCCGAGGCCCCCCTTTTTATGGCGGACACATCACCGGCTCGCCCGAGGCCTTGGCTTCGCTCAGAAGCAACCTTGACTAAATCGCCACACCGACTGACCAAATTGCAGGGGTATTTAACGCAAAGGTGGCCTGACACCTCTATCCTGACACGCGCCCCCGGCAGAGCCGAAGTGACCACCGTCACTCCACCGCTCCACTGGCCAGTCTGACAGAAGGACAGCGCCGCCAGCGCCACTCCGACTGCAGTGCCACTCGACAGAGTGAGTCTGACAGGCAGTCAGGCCTTGCCAAAGGCGCCACGGCGAACTCCGCTCCGCCCGACCCCAGGGCTCGGACTCGGGCTAAGACCCGGAAGACGGCGAACTCCGCTCCGCCCGACCCCAGGGCTCGGACTCAGGCTAAGACCCGGAAGACGGCGAACTCCGCTCCGCCCGACCCCAGGGCTCGGACTCGGGCTAAGACCCGGAAGACGGCGAACTCCGCTCCGCCCGACCCCAGGGCTCGGACTCGGGCTAAGACCCGGAAGACGGCGAACTCCGCTCCGCCCGACCCCAGGGCTCGGACTCGGGCTAAGACCCGGAAGACGGCGAACTCCGCTCCGCCCGACCCCAGGGCTCGGACTCGGGCTAAGACCCGGAAGACGACAAACTCCGCTCCGCCCGACCCCAGGGCTCGGACTCGGGCTAAGACCCGGAAGACGGCGAACTCCGCTCTGCCCGACCCCAGGGCTCGGACTCGGGCTAAGACCCGGAAGACGACGAAACTCCGCCTCGCCCGACCCCAGGGCTCGGACTCCGCCCTGGCCTCGGCCGAACGACTTCCGCCTCGCCCGACCCCTTGGCTCGGGCTCGGCCACGGCAACAAAAGGCAGACTCAACCTCGGCTTCGGAGGAACCCCCACGTCGCCCTGCCTAGGGCACAGACCGCCACGTCGACAGGAGGCGCCATCATCATCCCACCCCGAATCGACTCGGGTCACGGAAGACAAGACCGGCGTCTCATCCGGCCAGCTCCGCCAGAGGGGCAATGATGGCGCTCCACAAGTTCTATGACGACGGCGGCCCCCAGCTCTCTTACGGAAGCAGGACAACGTCAGCAGGGACTCGACCGCTCCAACAGCTGTCCCTCCATCAGGCTCCACCGCACCTCCGACAGCCACGACATCACGCCAGCAGGGTGCCCAGATCTCTCCGGCTGCCACATTGGCATGTACCTAGGGCGCTAGCTCTCCCTCCGCTAGACACGTAGCACTCTGCTACATCCCCATTGTACACCTGGATCCTCTCCTTACGACTATAAAAGGGAGGACCAGGGCCTTCTCAGAGAAGGTTGGCCGCGCGGGACCGCGGACGGGACAGGCGCTCTCTTGGGGCCGCTCGCTTCCCTCACCCGCGTGGACGCTTGTAACCCCCCTACTGCAAGCGCACCTGACCTGGGCGCGGGACGAACACGAAGGCCACGGGACTTCCACCTCTCTCACGCTCGACTCCGGCCACCTCGCCTCTCCCCCCTTCGCGCTCGCCCACGCGCTCGACCCATCTGGGCTGGGGCACGCAGCACACTCACTCGTCGGCTTAGGGACCCCCCTGTCTCGAAACGCCGACAAAGTTCACTCAAGACCCTAAGATAGGTGTGTATAGAACACTTAAGGTACCATCCGATAAAGAAACCCTACTTTACCCACTGTTTTAATATTGTTTCACCATACCTAGTATTTACTAAATTGACATGCCATTAATATACATGTATCTTATTCATTGCATTCGATAGATTGTAATCTCGCTGACGGAGAGTACGTCCTCGTTCCGGAGCAAGGAGTTGCTCAGGAGGTAGTCCAGGAGCCAGCACCAGAGCCTGCTACTGAGGACCTGCCCGCCCTAGTTTTTGAAGGCAAGCCCCGGTTTTATGCATAACCCTTATATATATACTATTTTACTGCACCTAATGATTGTAGGATTGTACTGTGCACTTAAGTGTAGGAGTTACCTGAAACCCTAGTTGCATTAACTCAGGATTCCTTTTGAGATGGAGACTAGTATGCTAGGTCGAGTGGCTGCTTTACTAATTAGGGATCTCGGTAGAAGACGGGTGATTTTTCTAGCACTTGCGCGAGGTCAAGAATTGGTTGTATCCATTTTTATATCATAATGATGGTGGTCTGTGGACAACGATCCATGGGGATATGTTGTCTACGAGACAAAAATTGGAATAAGGATTAAGGTGTGGTATCGTGTGTCAAGCGTTTGAACGTACTAAACATATGTCGAGAAATATGGTAAATCGGTAAGCCTAGTACCTGAGTGAACCTGGCAGCAGACTTTGCCCCTCACGCGACCTGAGACATGGTCTCCCATTCCGGTTATGGTGGGTACAAGTGCGGTCACTGCACGACGGCAGTCAGGGTTAGTGAGGCATTGTGTGGCGGAACTGTCCGAATTATTCCGACTTAAGTGCCTGGGTCCCACCTTAGAGGCTAGACCACACTTAAATGGGAATAACCCGTCAATCCCTCGGATCTAGTCCGACGAGGCCACTTACAGGATCAAGTACCACAATCTCACTCGATGGTGAGTCACAGAGCAAATACAATAAAACGTAAACCATACATGAAGGAGTATTAAGTTATTACATCATCATCGGAGTTTTTGCAAAAGTAGTCATCATTGTTCGAAGTGCAGCGGAATAAAACTAACGATAGATAACTGGAGAGATGGGGAAGCCTGTCCCATCACTCCTCATGCTCCTCCTCAGCCGAGGTGGGGTCCCACTCGACAGTCCAACCCGGTGGCAAGATGGACGGCCAAGTCACTCCAGCAACCATGTCCTCCGAAGAACTTGTAAAATTCTGCCACAAGCAAGGCTGAGTATACTAATACTCAGCTAGACTTACCCGGTGTGAGGAGTCTACTCCTCTACCTCTAGACATGCAGCTGTTTGGCTGTGGGGTTTGGTTGCCAAAAGCACTAGCTGAGTTTCTAAATCAAGTTTTAACTTTGTCAAATTTAAGTGTGACTCTCTTAAGGCTAAGAGTGTACTATCTACTCATACATGGTATCAAACATATTTAGCAATCAACATCTTGTGTCAACTCATCACCTTTCCACTTGTTACTCAATGCAGTACAATGGATCAAGCAGTCTCATTAGCTGCGAGAAGCAGACGATTCGAATCGAGTTTTTATCCTTGCAAGGTAAACCTAAACACACGACATGCAGGGGCACTCCGTCCCCACACACATCAACCGTCCCCATCGATTCCCTGGCAACAGATCAGGGCTCACCGCCTTGGCGTACAATGCCTCACAGACCCCGACTGCCGTCGTGCAGTGACCGCACTTGTACCCACCATAACCGGAATGGGAGACCATGTCTCAGGTCGCATGAGGGGATATGTCTACGGGCAGGTTCAATCAGGTACTAGGCTTACCGATTTACCATATTTCTCGGCATATGTTTAGTACATTCAAACGCTTGACACAGGTATCCGCACGTTAATCCTTATTCCAATTTCATCTCGTAGACCACGCATCCCCATGGATCCGTGTCCACAGATCAATCATCGATATGATATGAAAGTGGGTACAACTAATTCCTGACCTCGCGCGAGTGCTAGAAAAATCACTCGACTTCTACCGAGATCCCTAATTAGCAAAGCAGCTATTCGACCTAACATACTAGTATCCATCTCAACAAGGATTCCTGAGTTCATGCAACTAGGGTTTCAATCAACTCCTACACTTAAGTGCACAGTACAAGCCTACAAACATGAAGTGCAGTAAAATAGCATATATAAATGGTTATGCATAAAACCGGGGCTTGCCTTCCAAGGATGTGGCAGGCAGATCCTCTCGTGCAGGCTCGGGTGCTGGATCCGGGGCTACCTCCTGAGCAGCTCCTTGCTCCGGCACGAGGATGTACTCTCCGTCAGCAAGGTTACAGTCTATCGAATGCAATGAACATGTATGTCATGATTATGCAGGATTTAATAACATTATGCTAAGAGAAGAAAAACTAAGTTAATGAGTAACTTAGGGTTTCTGGGTCATACGTGGCTTTTAGTGGTTTATGCTTATCACTCTAGGTTTAGGTTTTGTTAGGGCTAGGCATAGTGAATTGGTATTGCCTTTATATATTTCAGTGGACAGGTTATAAATGGTTTTAGGATGACACTAATTCCTATTATTCATTTTCCCTTTCTTTATTTTCTATTTATGGTTTCTAGTGTAGGGTTGAACTACAATAGTGGTTTAACTTTTTCCAAAAATTCTGTAAAAATTACAGTGGGTTGCCATTTGTCATTATAGCATGTTCTAGGAATTTGAGGTTTAAAATAAAAAGGCTATGCTTTAGACAAAAATAACAATAGTTGTGTAACATGGGCCACTTTGCACTACATCTCTTAATTAGGGGTGGGTTCTGTCCTAAAGGTTATTTTTTTGGCATCTAACAGTAATAATAAGCTTCTGTGCCAAAGATCACAGAAAGCTAAGGGATGTTTATTTAGTTATGATTTTCTAAAGTTTAATGCCAAAAAGGCACTTTCTACTACATTGTTATTTGAAAAATGTCAAACAGCAGATTTCATATTTTTCTAAGTTCTTAATAACAAAACATTAATTATCCCAAGGGTTGGTGTGTTTTCACCTTAGGGTTATTTTTGTAGGGTTTTTCTAAGTTTTCCTTGTTTTCTTAAAATAAAAGGGATCCTACTTATTTTATACTAAACCAGGGTATAATAGATTTTTATAGTGAACTATATTAAATAAGTACTCTAACAAAAATAGGGGTGCCCTCTGGTTCATCATTTTAATCACATTTTCTATTTTTCTTTATCTTAAGCATATTGTAAAATAAATGGTAAAAGCTACCTTAATGGGATGGACAGAGAGGTTTAGCATTTTTAAACAGGTTAGTAGGTGGATATAAACTTATCCAAATTTTCCTAACCCTAGTCAAATAGTGCAACTATTTTTCTTCCCATTATTTAGCTTTTGGCCAAAACAATAATTAAATCAGAACCCTAAAGTTTTCTGTAGTACATAAGGGTTTTATATTTTTCCTAAGTAGTTTACATTATTTAAAGTCTGACAAAATTGGTTTGACTAAATTTGGATAAATAAAACAGAAGTTATGGATTATTCAAGTTCTGTCAAAATTTAAATCAGATTTAAATAAAGGTTTCCTGGAAAACTACTTTGCACCGAGGACCCTGGGTTATTTCCAAACTAACTCTCTCAGTTATACCCCCGCGTTACTATTCATTTGAGTCACTGACATTTCGCAAAACCCCCCATGCTTCTTTTCTTCTCCCCCGCGGTCCTTCCCTAGGTTTAAACAGTACCCGCAAGAGAGAAAAGGGTGGCGCGGCTTACCGGCGGCGAGGGAGGTCCGGCGAGGGGCGGGGTTGGCTCGGGGAGGCTCTGGCGGTCACAACGATGTACGGCTCGACGGCGGGGATGGCCGGAATCGCTCGGTCCACGTGCGCAGGCGTGTGCCTTCGTCGGCGGCGGGTGTGCCGGCCAATTCACGACGACCTAGTTCAATCCATTGGCACGGTGAGCTTCACGGGGTGATGTAGAGGCTATCGGTGCCTTGAATCAAAAAATGGCGCAGTGGCTTACCCGGTCTACGCTCGCCGGCGGTCAGAGGGAGTCCGGCGACCGTGGACTGGCCTCTCCAGCGAAGCAGACTTCGATTCCTCGCTCGGGGAGCTTCACCGAGGTGTGCTCAGTCGTCTCCGAGGGTCGGACGGGGCTGGGAAAGGCTTGGTTGGCCGGTCTACAGCGACAGGGGCTCGGGTGGCCGCGGACACGCCGTGCACGGGCAACCGACGGTGAGTTTGAGCTCCGGTGAGGTTGAGCGCGTGCGGAGGGGTGTGGTCGACGCCTGAGTGGGCTTTATAGGCGCGGGCGCACACGGGGGACACTAGCGCGGCTCGGCGCGGCGCGGGGTCGGGCGCGGGCGTGCTCTGGTGTGCGCAGAGCGCGTCGAACACGTGTATGTTTTCTTCTGCCCGTGTTCCACAGCTCGCCCAAGTCGCAAACGTGCGAATCTTGGCAAAAATCCAGCGCGAGTCTTTTCCAGGCACCTAGGGCTGTCTCTCATCCGTGAGTCGCCATGGCAGATATGCCTAGGTAGGGAGATCTTTGGACGCCAAATCAGGTATGTCTCCCTGCCCACCTCGCGACAAAAACGATGCCAAGGCATGTCAAACGTCAAGGTCTCGGGCTCAACTTTTTCCAGGGGGTGCCCTAGGTGGTATGCCACATTTTTGGTATAGAACCTAGGTGGTTTTGGTGCCATCTTCAAGGTGAACACGGTGGATCTTTAGATTAGGTGTAGTTTTTGACTTAGAGAGAATTAGAGAGCTCTAGCTCTTTCTCTACTTAGGGAATGGATTTGGGGTTTCTTAAGGGGCCTTTTAGCAATGTTTCCTCTCTATAATTGTAGGTTAATAAGTTACTTAACTTTGTGCCAAAGGTTTGGTCATGACTTGCACCTTTGCTTAAACTCTCCCCCTTAACCAAGGTGCTTAGGAGATAGGGTTCAAGAGAGGTCTAGGGTTCACTCCCCCCTTGTCCAAAGTGATAATTGCACACAACTAGGGTAATGCTTTTGGTCATTCACATCTCTTGGTTAAAACCTAGCCTCCAAGGCTCTTACACTTTGCTCCTTAAGCTTCTTCCACATGTGATCATAGTCCTTAGTGCATAGATGTGCCCTAGCCATGGTAACACCTGAGGTGTTACAACCCTCCCCCCTTAAAGGAATCTCGTCCCGAGATTTTAGGCAGAGTCCTCTTAGAGGGGTGCTACGAAGGCACGTTGGTGCGATGTTCCTTCTTTTGTTCAAGTTTCTCTAGTTAACTGCTCTTCGAATGTCATTCTCTTTGCAACTTCAGAAGGAAGCCCTTTTTAAGTTAAACCCACAACTTAGACTATCCTTGTTATCTAAGTTCTTCTTATAGTTGTATTCAAAGGGCAGGTGGGGGTGGGGTTTTGGGGTTACGTACCGACTCCTTTGGGCAGAAAGTCAGGGAAGCGAGAGTGTAGAAAATCCTCAGTCTCCCATGTAGCTTCTTCTGCTGAATGGTGACTCCACTGAACCTTATACATTCTGATTGATTTTGCCCGCGTTGACCTTTCTTTCTGATCCAATACCTTGACGGGGTACTCTTGATAGGACAAGTCTGGTTCTATCTCAATGTCTGGTTCAGGTAGCACTTCGGTAGGTAGGCGAACACATTTCTGCAGCTGAGACACATGAAATACATTGTGAACTGCTGACATGTGAGGTGGCAATTCCAATTGATAGGCTTCGGGTCCACAACTTGCTTTGATCTCATAGGGTCCAATGTAGCGAGGAGCTAACTTGCCCTTAATTCCGAATCTCTGGACACCCTTGGTGGGTGATACCTTAAGATAAACATGATCTCCCACTTCAAACTGTAGAGGCTTCCACCTCTTGTCATGATAGCTCTTTTGCCTGGCCTGAGTAGCTTCTAAGTTCTTTGTAATAACCCTGACATTTTCCTCTGCCTCAAGTACCAAATCTGCCCCAAATATTTCCCTTTCTCCTGCTTGAGACCAATTCAGCGGGGTTCTACATCTTCTCCCATATAAAGCTTCAAAAGGTGCCATCTTTAGACTGGACTGGTAGCTGTTATTATAAGAAAACTCTGCCAAGGAAAGACACTTGTCCCAATCTTTTCCGTAGTGCAGTACACACGCCCTTAACATATCTTCTAAAATCTGGTTTACCCTTTCTGTCTGGCCATCTGTTTGGGGATGGTATGCTGAGCTTCGTATTACATGGGTCCCAAGTGATTCTTGCAGCTGCTCCCAAAAGCGTGCCACAAACAGTGCTCCTCTGTCAGATACAATGGTCTTTGGAATACCATGCAATCGCACTATTTGATCAACATAAATTTCTGCATACTTCTCTGTCTTGTGGGTGGTATGCACTGGTAAAAAATGAGCAGTCTTGGTCAATCTGTCCACAATAACCCAAATGGAATCATGGTGCCAGAAGGTATTGGGCAATCCTACGATAAAGTCCATGCAAATGTCCTCCCATTTCCAAGATGGTATGGGAAGGGGTTGCAAAGGGCCTGCTGCCTTCAAATGACTGGCTTTGATTCTCTGGCAGGTGTCGCACTCGGATATGTACTTGGCAATTTCCCTCTTCATTCTGGTCCACCAGTATAAAGATCTGAGATCATGATACATCTTGTTGCTGCCCGGGTGCATGGAGAATTTTGAAAGGTGAGCTTCATCCAATATCTTCTTTCTGAGCTCAGGGTCCTTGGGAACAACCAATCGATTTCCAAACCATAGGATTCCCTTGCTATCCTGACGAAAGCACTTGTATTTCTCTGCCTTCTGCTTGATCATTTCTTGGATAACCTGAACACCCTTGTCTTCAATCTGTGCCCTGACTATTTGCTCTTGTAATGTGGGCTCCACCGAGATGTAACTTAAATCACCTGAAGAAACCACTTCCAGGTTCAACTTGCACAATTCATCACACAGGGTGGTAACTCTTGCATCCATGTTCATACAATTGCACTGGGCCTTTCTGCTCAAGGCATCTGCCACAACATTGGCCTTGCCCAGATGGTAATGCACCTCCAAATCATAGTCCTTGATTAACTCCAACCATCTCCTCTGCCTCATGTTAAGATCTGCCTGAGTGAAAATATATTTGAGGCTCTTGTGATCAGTGTAAATGTTACAGTGAGCTCCCATCAAGTAGTGTCTCCATATCTTGAGAGCATGAACCACGGCTGCTAACTCCAGATCATGTGTAGGGTAGTTCTGCTCATGGGGTCTGAGTGCTCGGGAAGCATAATCAATTACTTTGTTATCTTGCATTAAGACACATCCCAAACTAGTGCCAGAAGCATCACAATAAACTTCAAAGGGCTTGGTGTTGTCAGGATGAGCCAGCACTGGGGCTGTGGTCAAATGCTGCCTTAGTATATGAAAAGCATCTTCGCACTTTTGGCTCCAATCATACTTGACTCCCTTCTTTAACAGTTTAGTCATTGGTTTGGCAATTCTGGAGAAATCCGGAATAAATCGTCGATAATACCCTGCCAATCCTAGAAAACTCCGAATCTGCCTCACTGTAGTCGGGGGTTTCCAATCCATTACCTCTTGTACCTTCTCAGGATCAACTGATATCCCATCCTGAGAAATTGTGTGACCCAAGAATTTAATCTCCTTCAGCCAGAATTCACATTTAGACAACTTGGCATACAACTGATGGTCACGCAGTCTCTGAAGTACAGTATGCAAATGTTTGGTGTGCTCGGCTTCATTCTTGGAATAAACCAGAATATCATCAATGAAAACGACCACGAATTTGTCCAACTCTGGCATGAATACTGAGTTCATCAGGTACATAAAATAAGCCGGGGCATTGGTCAGCCCAAAAGACATCACCAAAAACTCATAAAGCCCATATCTGGTTGAGAAGGCCGTCTTGGGAATATCACTAGCACGGATCTTGATCTGATGGTAACCCGAGCGAAGATCTATCTTGGAGATACCTTGGCTCCTACCAACTGATCGAACAATACATCAATGCGGGGCAGTGGGTATTTGTTCTTGATGGTCACCGCATTGAGAGGGTGGTAATCAACACACATTCTCAAGCTCTCATCCTTTTTCTTCACAAATAAAGCCGGGCATCCCCAAGGTGAAGTACTTGGGCGAATGAACCCCTTGTCCAACAACTCCTGCAATTGCTTTTTCAGCTCTGCTAATTCTGCGGGAGGCATCCTATAGGGTCTCTTGGAGATAGGAGCAGTCCCGGGTTGCAATTCAATGGCGAACTCAATGTCTCTATCAGGTGGCATTCCTGGCAATTCATCCGGAAAAACATCTGGGTAGTCACAGACTACTGGGATCTTTTCCACTGGGGATTCTATCACAACGAAGGCACAAGAACGGGTACATCCCTGGTCGGGCAAATATAATGTGATTTCACCACAGGTCGGTGAGTGCACTTCAATGGCCCTAGCTGCAATATCAATCACAACCTGATGTTTGGTCAACCAGTCAGTTCCCAATATGATATCCACACTATCCAAACCCAAGATGAGGAGGTTAGTTTTGATTATCAGACTACCAAACTTTATAGGCACATTCTTGTTGATTTGGTAGGTGGCAACCCTGCCTCCTGGTGTTGAAATTGTAATACCCCCATTGGTGTGGTGAAAAGGCAATTGACACTTGGCACTAAATTTTGCACTGATAAAACTATGTGATGCACCAGAATCAAAAAGAATAATAGCAGGATAATTCAAAACTGTAAAGATACCAGTCATGACGGGTGCTCCCTCTGGAATATCAACCATGGTGGTGAAGTTCAGCCGGCCTTGCCTTACTTGCACCATCTGTCTCTTGCCTTGGTTCTGGTTAACATTCTGCCCCTGCCTCTGCTGGTTTCTGGGGCAATTCTTGGCATAATGTCCGGTGTTGCCGCATGTGAAACACCTGTTGTCATTTGCCTGGCGATACTGCTGCTGCTGTTGATTGTTCCTCTGTGCTGGAAACTGGGTGCGGTTGGGTGCCTGCTGCTGCTGCTGCTGATGTGGTCGGATCACCCATCGCCCTTGCTGCTGCTGAGGTCCCCTGTTCTGAGTGTTAGACACAATCCTGAAGCGCTATGGCTAAGCTGAGGGTCCTGCCACAGGGGTCTTCCTCTTCTTTTCTGCATGACGAGCTGTGATGCAGTCCTCCTGGGAGATAGCCATGTTGACCAACTCATTGTAGCTGTTGGCCCTGACGGTGTTGAGACGGTCACGGAGCTTAGTGCTGAGCCCCCTCCTGAACCTGTCTCTCTTCTTCTTGTCCGTATCTGCATGATATCCAGCATACTGGCACAGGTCATTAAAAGCCTGGGCATACTGCAATACTGTTCTGTTGCCCTGAGTGAGTGCCAGAAACTCGTTGAGCTTTCGGTCCATAATCCCGGCTGGTATGTGGTGTCCCCTAAAAGCTGCCTTGAACTCTCTCCATTCCACCTCTCGGTCCTCTGGCTGCATAGCAAGAAAATGGTCCCACCAAGTCCTTGCGGGTCTGCGAAGCTGCTGGGTGGCTGTGACACTATGAAAATCATTAAATAAAAATAATACATTTATGATAATAAATTTTCCATTGAAGTGTTTGTTATTTATTTCAGTCGGAATGATTTTTGATTGCTCATAAGTGATTTTGAATATTAAATATCATTTCTTCTTAAAAGAAAAGTTCACATAAATAATATAATAAATATTAGCCCAAGAATAAATATTATGTTTATAAATAATTTTTGGATTAATTATTATGATTTTTAAGGTTATTTAAAAATGAATTTCGAATTTAGAAAAAAAAGAAAAAAAAAACACAAAACCTAATCCTACCTGTTTGGCCCATTTGGCCCATGAAACCAGCCGGCCTCCTCCTACCCTAGCCAGCCGCGCCCTGTTCCCTCTCCCTGCTCCCAGCCGCCGCCAAGAGCCGTTTCCTCCCTCTCTCTTCTTTCTCTCTCCTTCCCTCTGCTCTCACCCGCCCGCGCGCAGCTCCAAGGACCAAGCCGCCACGCCAGAACCCGGCCACCCACGCTCGGCCATCCGCGCGCACCCGACCGAAGCCCAGGCGCGACGCCGCGTGCAGCTCCCACGCCCGGCCGAGCAGCACCGCGCACCCGCCGAGCCGTCTGCACCAAGGACCCGACGACCGACCCGAACGCGCCATCAACCCGCCAAGACCCAGCCCTTGCCGCAGACCTCGTCGCGCCGAGCCGCAAACCGAAGCCCCTGCGTCCGACCGAGCCGGCCACCCATGCCGCGTCCGAAAGCCCCTGCGCGCCCGACACTGACCGCGGACGCCACGACCCAGCGCTGCCATGAAGCCGAGCGACCGTTCTTCTTCGTGCGTTAATGGAGTTCAAGTCATCCGTTTTCTCCCCCCATTAATCCCTCTGTTGATGAACGCCATTGATGGCCGGCCAGCGTTTCCTCTTTCCCGGCGCCCTCTCCCCTCCCATCTCCTTCTCTATAAATTGGACAACCACGCCCACGAAACTCTCCCTCCCACAGTCAAGTTTGCCTCTCGCTCTCACTCTGTTGCTCGCGATCGTCGTCACCGGAGACGTGTCCGAACCCGTCCAAGCCTCGTCGATCCCGCCGTGCTAAGCCTTCGCCATCGCACACTCAAGCTCGTTCGCCGTCGTCCACTAACCCAAGGTTGAAGACAACCCCAATCCGTTAAATTATTGTCTAAATCATGTGTTGAATTAATATATGAATTTGTGAATTATCGTTGTAATATTGTGCGACTTGGCGATTCGTGTATGATTTTGGAGATTTCTGATATACACGTGTAATCAAAATCGAACCCCGCGACAATATTTTAAAGTGCGTATGATTTTATAATTTTAAAAATGAGTACGATCACTATTCTCTAACTCAGTGATTTTCATACTAGAAAACGTTTAGGGATTTGATTTCGCTTTTGTGTGTGGAACGATAATTGCTAGTAGTATGTTAAGTATAAACTTATTTACATAAAAAAATAGAAGAAATACTAGGCCACGTATTTTCGGTCAAATAAAGATGTAGATTTTACTATTCATAATAAATGAATTCATAAGTATGACACTTAAGTACTTAGAATTAGTAAGACATTTATTTATGTCATAATAACCATGATTATGTTATTAAAAGTCTCATTTAGTAATTTATAATTAATTCTTAGTATATTAATGTTAGAGGAATTAAATAAACAATTTTTAGTTATACGTATAATTTCTATCTAGAAAAGAAAGGAGAAAATCGAAATAGTAGATTTTATAATAATGTTAAAATGATTTAACTAGACACTCATACTTTTCTAATAAAGAAATTGATAGTTATATTGGTAAACATATGTTTCTTACTAAAGAATTAGATAATTTGTTTCTAACTTTAAAATGACCTTTTAATAAATATCATATTAATAAGGTTCATTATAGATGTTTAAGTACCCATAATAATATGCTTTACAATAGAATTATGTCATATAACTTTTCTAATAATGGCTTAATTAACTGCTCACATCGTCATAACTAAAACAATAGTTAATAACATACCAATGAATATAATATTCATTTTAAATATCTAGGTCATATGTTTGTAAACTAAATGTAAAGATAAATAATAGAGTAATTATGTCCTCTCATAACCTAGTTAATTAGATTTATATTTGTTTACAACTGGTTATATAGGCTTAATTGATCATTTAATCAAAATTAGTTCGTATTATTTATATATGTGTCACTTAGTTTTTCCTAAAGAATAAACTAAGGAAATTAGTGTTCATGTTCTTTAATAATAATGTTAGTTTGTATATTGTTTTGTATATAGCTTTCTTAATAAAATATAGGGCATGTACTTTCTAATAAAAATAAAATATAATTGTTTGTTCATTGTCTTTTACATAAAAGTTCATTAAAGCATATATCATAACTTTCCATAAATAGGTGATTAATAATATTTATGATCTTTTCACATAAATGTTGTTTAATCCATTTATGAGTTTTTTATAAAAGTAATACCTAATAAGGTGTTTTATAACTCATTAACCTTAGATATATAACATATATCTTCTCTAAAAGATTAAAAAGGTTTAATATTGTTATAACATGTTTTATCATCTTATAAACCCTTAATCGTAGACATATCACATATGACGTTTTATAAAAGATTAAATTGATAACATAATATTTGTATATTTTAATTAAGATATTTTTAAGCTAATGTTTTGTTTTATAAAATATATATATCGCACATTTTTGAAATGAATACCTTCTTATTATAACCATTACTTGCGACGTTTTTGAAAAATGAACACTCTTCTCGTTAGGTTTTCTTTTAGCTTTGCGTATGGTGAATGTTGTATGTTATTGAGTGGTGTTTGTTTCTTCTTTGTTTGTGTGATATTCAGTGATTGATCTAATAGTTGAGAATCAAGTGCTATTCTGTGGAAGAACCTCAAGTTTTCTATAAGCAAGGCAAGTGGACTTCTCCCTCTGCATACTCTGTTTGATCCCAAACAATACATTTAATAAAGTTTATTCTTTTGGATATATATGCATAATTTGACGGGTTACCTATTTAGATAACCTTTCCAACCTTATTCCTTGATCAAACCTGGGAATTATACTTTACCTTAGTAGCTATGCTATTGCTACAACTTAACTTTATGCAGTCACTCCGGTTTGTGATATTAATGTTCCAAAATGGTAAGTTTACTTTATATTGTTAACCCGATGGTTAAACAAGATCATTGCATATTAATTGGAACATGGAGTGACCACCCGGGAAAACAGTGCTACCATGAGAACTATCATGGCTCTGGTCTTGGCTAAATAACTAGGGAAGTCTTATGTTGGGTGCTGGTCGTGGTCGACAGGAACGGGGGCATCTGGCAAGCTCTTATAGTTCCGGCTCAGGCAGATTGGATACGGGCATAGTTCCCAAAGCTTTACCCTGTAGTTTGGACTATAAGTTGGTTACGGTAGGTGTGCCTTATGCAGTTTGACCATTTCCAGCATTTGCGTAATGAGGACTCTAGGGAGAAGCCTCGTAGTGAGACCCTGGCCATTCACCTCGGAAGTGAATACAGGTCTAGCTAACCCGGGCTAGAAGGTAATCGTGACTCATGGGTAAAGATGCGCCACCTCTGCAGAGTGTAAAACTGATATATCAGCCGTGCTCACGGTTATGAGCAGCCTGGACTCCTCACATGATAATCAAACTTGAAGATGAAAATAAATCGAGATCCGATGATCTGCCAATGGTTTGCTTAAGTGGTTTCACTTAAGTGTTTTTTTATATACTCTTGTACATTTGCTTAATGGGAATACTTGGGATTCACACTTATTAGTAAGACAGGTGTTGTTAATAAAATGTTGACCAACTAAAATGCTTACTGCTCAACCTCAGCCTCACCTTGTTAGACTTGCATTAGTTTTTCCCCCACTTGCTGAGCCCCGACCATAAGTGAGCTCACCCTTGCTTAATTTTGATCAGAAGTTGCAGATGAAGATATGATGCTGAACTCCATGGATGCTAGTCTAGTGATACCCCCGGTCATCTTCCTGTGGATGGATGTCCTTGTTTCGCTGTACTTTGATGAATAAAGGTTAAGACATATTGTCTGTTCGAAGTGTAATATGTTAATATAATCGTTATTTACGCTTTTATGCATTGTCCTTTTGATATATTACACTTGTAACGTCAACATATGTGTGGAAATAGATCCTGGCACACATATGCTATGCGCTCGGTTCTACCCCCTGGAACCGGGTGTGACAGTGGCGAACCTGACTTTAGTGACCTCTAAACAAGCTCCTTGGAGTAGCAGGAATTTGGATTCCACTACTCTCAACCATACATCTGCATCAAGTGGGTCCTCTGCCCTTGTGAACAATGGAGGCTGGGTACTGAGGAACTCCTGGTAGGTAGCTGCCGCGGGGTGACGCTGATGATCTCCACCACCATAGTGCTGAGGTGGTGGCTGACGCTGAGCTAGCTGCCTCAAGATCTCATTCTGCTGAGCCATTAGCTCCTGCAGAGTGGGAGGCGGTGGCGGCGGTGGAGGAGCGCGCTCATTCTGACCGCGACGCTGTCTCCCGGCCATCTGAAAAATCACATATATACTTAATACCATATCTTCAAGTTCAAGGTTTAATCGCGGTGAAGGAGCCAAAGGTGAATTGATAGATTCCGACATAAACAAAAGGATTTCAAAAGGCATAACTTTCCTTCCAACTTAAAAATTAACAGCATCCATCCACTTATGCTTCCAAAAGAGTTTATCATGATTACATCAATGGTCCCAAAAATACTCAACTCTATCTAGCCTAGTACCCCAAAGGTGCAAAAGCTAAGCTAGCTGTGAGGAGTCCTACCATCACCGACTTCTAACTCCATCCCTGATACCTAGTGAGCGAACGAGGCAACACTCGACTCGGGGGAAGGTGGTCTCCCTGAGCCAGCAGTGTCCAAGCTAGAGGCAGGCTCCTCTCCTCCCTCAATGTCGACGTCCTCGTTAGCTTCCATATCCTGGATCTCCTGTTGATGCATATCCAGGTGCTCATTAGCCTCGGCAAGCTGCTGCTGGGTGTTAATGAGCTGATCCTCGAGAACCTTGATGGTGTTCTCCCTGGTACCCACTAATTCCTCCAGCTCTTGGATCTCATTGGATAGCTGCTCCACCTGCAAGTCCTTTTCCACCATCTCAGTGGACAAATCAACCACGAGCTCCTCTCTGTTGTCCAGGGTGATCTTTGTTGCCTCCAACAAGGCCATCAGATGGGACATCGCCTCACCGCGCATCACTTGCAGACGGTACAGGGCATTCATGCACCGCACGGTCAAGTGAGCAGTTTGACCTGGGTAGATAGCCCAGATGTCCTTGGCATGCTCCACCCGGTCCTTCCACATTGGGTCATCCTCCCTTTCCACGGGGAACAAGCCAATGGGGTGGGTAGACAGCTCCAAGGGATGGAATCCGCAGAAGGTGGTCAACTTGTGCAGAGCAATCGCCTCGATCGTGTCCTCAGCCCGGTATCCAAAGGACTCAGAGTCCAGTGAACGCCAGCCTGGCTGCAGGGGATGAGGCTCCAGGGTCATCCTCACTCTACAGCGGGGTACTCGGTGCTTCTCGAACTGCTGCACCGCGTATTGAGGAGGTGTCGTGTATCCGGCCCCCTGAAGTACCTCCAACAAAATGCGAGGAAAGCCCTCTCGTGCAAGCCCGTCAGTGTGGGACAGTGCATTTCCGTCGTCTGAGGATCCGTGGGAAGTCATCTGTGTATGGTTAAGCGTAAGTAAAAGAAAAGAATTATAAAAAGAATAAGAAAAATAAGACTCAGCTTCTCTCCAACTAAAAAAAGGTACTGGGGTACTTAGTTGGTCATAATTTAAGTCCTTACTAAATTTTCCATTTGTTTAATTTAAGAATGCATGCATGCTCGTCCTGAACGACCTCACAGCAATGTAAAAAGGAATAGGGGAGAACTCCCGTCCCTTAAAGTGGCCTGTAGGGCCTAATCACTTAGCCACCTAGCTACCCTTCTGTCGGCGTTTCGAGACCGGGGGGTCCCCGAGCCGACGAGTGAGTGTGCTGCGTGCCCCAGCCCAGATGGGTCGAGCGCGTGGGCGAGCGCGAAGGGGGGAAGAGGCGAGGTGGCCGGAGACGGGCGTGAGAGAGGTGGAGATCCCGCGGCCTTCGTGTTCGTCCCGCGCCCAGGTCGGGTGCGCTTGCAGTAGGGGGGTTACAAGCGTCCACGCGGGTGAGGGAAGCGAGCGGCCCCAAGAGAGCGCCTGTCTCGTCCTCGTCCCCGCGCGGCCAACCTTCTCTAAGAAGGCCCTGCTCCTTCCTTTTATAGTCGTAAGGAGAGGATCTAGGTGTACAATGGGGGGTGTAGCAGAGTGCTACGTGTCTAGCGGAGAGAGAGCTAGCGCCCTAGGTACATGCCAATGTGGCAGCAGGAGAGGTCTTGGCACCTTGCTAGCGTGATGTCGTGGCTGTCGGAGGAGCGACGGAGCCTGGCGGAGGGACAGCTGTTGGAGCGGTCGAGTCCTTGCTGACGTCGCCCTGCTTCCGTAAGAGAGCTGAGAGCCGCCGTCGTCACAGAGCTTGTGGGGCGCCATCATTGTCCATCTGGCGGAGCTGGCCAGATGGGACGCCGGTCTTGTTCTCCGTGACCCGAGTCGGCTCGGGGTAGGATGATGATGGCGCTCCTTGTTGACGTGGCGGGCCTGCGCCCTAGGTCGGGTGACGTGGGGGCTCCTCCAAAGCCGAGGTTGAGTCTGTCTTCTGTTGCCGAGGCCGAGTCCGAGCCAGCGGGTCGGGCGAGGCGGAGGTTGTTCGGCCGAGGCCAGGGTGGAGTCCGAGCCCTGGGTCGGGCGAGGCGGAGTTTCGTCGTCTTCTGGGGCTGAGCCCGAGTCCGAGCCCTGGGTCGGGCGGAGCGGAGTTCGCCGTCTTCCGGGTCTTAGCCCGAGTCCGAGCCCTGGGGTCGGGCGGAGCGGAGTTCGCCGTCTTCCGGGTCTTAGCCCGAGTCCGAGCCCTGGGTCGGGCGGAGCGGAGTTCGCCGTCTTCCGGGTCTTAGCCCGAGTCCGAGCCCTGGGGTCGGGCGGAGCGGAGTTCGCCGTCTTCCGGGTCTTAGCCCAAGTCCGAGCCCTGGGGTCGGGCGGAGCGGAGTTCGCCGTCTTCCGAGTCTTAGCCCGAGTCCGAGCCCTGGGGTCGGGCGGAGCGGAGTTCGCCGTCTTGCGGGTCTTAGCCCGAGTCCGAGCCCTGGGGTCGGGCGGAGCGGAGTTCGCTATGGCGCCTTTGGCAAGGCCTGACTGCCTGTCAGACTCACTCTGTCGAGTGGCACTGCAGTCGGAGTGGCGCAGGCGGCGCTGTCCTTCTGTCAGACTGGTCAGTAGAGCGGTGGAGTGACGGCGGTCACTTCGGCTCTGCCGGGGGGCGCGTGTCAGGATAAAGGTGTCAGGCCACCTTTGCGTTAAATGCTCCTGCAACCTAGTCAGTCGGCACGACGATTTAGTCAGGGTTGCTTCTAAGCGAAGCCAGGGCCTCGGGCGAGCCGGAGGTGTGTCCGTCGTTAAAAAGGGGGGCCTCGGGCGAGACGGAAGTCTCTCGAGGTCGGCTGCCCTTGGCCGAGGCTAGGCTCGGGCGAAGCGTGATCGAGTCACTCGTGTGGACTGATCCCTGACTTAATCGTACCCATCAGGCCTTTGCAGCTTTATGTTGATGGGGGTTACCAGCTGAGAATTAGGCGTCTTGAGGGTACCCCTAATTATGGTCCCCGACAGTAGCCCCCGAGCCTCGAAGGGAGTGTTAGCACTCGCTTGGAGGCTTTCGTCGCACTTTTTTGCAAGGGGACCAGCCTTTCTCGGTTTGCATTTTGTTCCGGTGGGTGCGTGCGAGCGCACCCGCCGGGTGTAGCCCCCGAGGCCTCGGAGGAGTGGTTACACTCCTTCGAGGTCTTAATGCCTTGCGTAATGCTTCGGCTGGTCTGGTCGTTCCCTCATGCGAACTAGCCGTAGCCCGGGTGCACGGTCGGGGCCCAAGCTCTCGGGCTGGTATGTTGACGCTGTCAACGGTTTGGCCGGAGCCGGGTTTGCGAGAGCAGCCCCCGAGCCTCCGCACAGGGCGAGAGGACGATTAGGGACAGACTCGGCTTTTTACATACGCCCCTACGTCGCCTTTCCGCAAGGAGGAGGGGGGGAGAGCGCCATGTTACCCTCGATGGGCACCGAACATGGTGTCTCCGGTGAGCTGCAAGCGGGTAATCCGAGTGGACGTCCGTGCCCCGTTCGTTGGGGGTCGGCTAGGGGCCCAGAGGCACGCCCAAAAGTACCTGCGGGTGATTTGCCGGACCCGGTCCCCTGGCGACGGGGTCCGAGGGCTCGATGCCTCCCTCCGATGGGATTCCGTTACAAGATCGTTCCCGCTGGTCTCGGAAATGTCCTAGGGTACCTCGGGAGCGCAGCCCGAGCCTCGGTTATGTATCGAACGTACCCCTGGTCATCCCTCGCTCGGCGTCTGAGGCGACTGTGAACCCTTCGGGGGCCAGCCTTCGAACCCCTGATCAGTAATGGGCGCGGAGCCCGAGTAGCCTGAGGCGGCCATGGAGCCTTTCGGGGGGGCCGGCCTTCGAACCCCTGACCAGTAGTGGGTGTCGGGCCCACGCGATCTGAGGCGACTGTTGAACCCCTCGGAGGGCCAGCCTTCGAACCTCTGATCAGTAGGGGGGCTCGGAGCCCGGTTCCTTCACAGAGAAGGATCCTTTTCGGGGTATCCCCCTTTCCCGGTCCCTGTTGCAAGAGATAGAGAAAGAGGAAACAAGGATACGAAATCGAACGACGTGGCGTACCTTTTTTGACGCGGTCATTACGGCGAAGGCGAAGCGTCGTCCGCTTCTCCTGCCGGAGGCGCCGCCTGTCCCGCCGCGGAGTTAATGCGACGGGGCGAGTGGTTGGCGGGGCGGCCGTTACGCGTGCGCGAGCCGTTCGAGGAACGGATCACGGGTGCACCGTCTTCACGCCGTGGGAGGAGGCTCTCTTGCTGTCCCAGGATGGGACGTGAGCCTGGCTGACGACGTGACTGCTGCGCCCGCCCGCCTGCCACCGCCATTACTGCCGGCCCACTTTCGGCCGCTTTGACCAACGCGCCAGGCTGGCGCTGCTGGGTCGTGCGCTGGGTCGCCTCGAGTCGCGGCATAGGCTCCGCAACCGAAGAGGTGCGACGGTGGCACAAGTGGTGGTGCGGTTGCTTGCATGTAGCAACTGGCGCGCTGGTTGTGCGACACGTGGGCCTGGGCCTCCAAGCCGGTGCGTCAGAAGTCGGAGAAGCGCGTCCACCTGGCGCGGTTGCATGCCGCCTGCATGGCTGCCCGCCCCTCCCGCCCGTTGGTCTGGGCGAAAGTGGGGAATCGCCTGTAACCGCTGGGCGGTTGTGTGCACCGCGCGCGGCGGTTTGGCTTCTTCTGCTTCTGAGTCGGTTTGCATGACATGCGGGACCCAGCCCCCGAGCCGCAGGGGAGGGCCTTGGAGCGTGTTGGAGAAGACTCGGCCCGTGGCGTTTGGGGGCGCACGTAGGGAGAGTCGCCTTTAAAAGGAGGGCGACCCCTTTCGGAAGGCAACCATGTCTTCTCCCTCCCTTATGCGTCGCGTCTTTCCATCTTCCAAGACCCCGGATGGGGGGTACCCGCCGTCTTTCCGCCTCCTCGTTGGAGGAACGCAACTCCGTGGGAGTTGGTACCTTTCAGCCATCGTTCGGCTTCAAGGATTTTCATCACACAGCCTGGTTGCTCCCCTCCGCCGGCGGTCACCCAAGACGGTGACCTCCAGCTCCTGGATGGGGAGAGGCAAACCAGGCTGTGATCCCGCCCCAGCATCGGGGGTGTTCGTCATCCTCGCTGGGGCGGGGAGCGAGGCGAGCCGGGGCTCTACCTCCTGCGCGGGTCGGCGGACCACCTCCTCTTCCAGCTTCTGGTGGTGGCAATCGCCCTCCCGTGCTGCGACGGAGACGTCCTCCAGTCATGCCGGGGAAGGCGAACTGTTGCTGCCCAGCTAGGATGCAACATTCCGTCCTTCCCCTCGCATTCGCGGCGAGGACGGCAGCGAGGATCTGCCGGAGCGCTTGGGAGCGGCCTGCTCTTTGGCTTTGATGGCTGGTTCGCGTCCCTTGAGCGGGACCGCGAACAAGAGCCCCCTGGTGGCCGCGTCCGCCCGGGACCATGGTTGCTGCCGCAGAGGTCACTGGCGAGCCTCCCGATGATCGTCGCCCCGCAGGCCCGAGGCCGCTCGTACCCGCGGGGACGGAACCGGAGTTCCGTTTGTGATGGCACCTTGAATGCCAGTGTTTTTGTTCATTGCGGCTGTCGAGGCCTGAACATGTATGTAATTTCGGCGCGGAGCCGTGTTTTTTCCTCATTTTCGAGCACTAAGTCTCGCCTGTTGATTATCTGAACCGCTTCACCAAGCGTGAGTCGCCCCGTGTCAAGGTGACGAGTGAGGTATCCGTATCCCGGAGGCGTAGGAATCCCTCGGCTCGATCGGCCTTGTTGTCTGAGGCTCCTCTAGCTTAGTTAAAGGGACCCCTTGGCCGCTCTTCGATGAGCCGAGGCCAGGGGTAGCGATATCAGTACGAACAGAGGCGGAGTTGGCTCGAAAATGGGAACCTGGTTGGCCGGAGCCTAGCCGGGTTGCCCGTCAGCGTGGCCCGACGTCAGAGTCGATGACCCGAGGCCTCGGGTCGGGCTGGCGCCCTTGGAAGATGCTCGGCCGAGGCCCCAGGGGTAACCGGCCGAGCCGCCTGCTCGGGCCGGGTTCCCGGAGAAGTTCCCGGACCGCGTCGCCGTCCGAGGCTGGGTCGGACCTTGCTGAAGGCGTCGTCGATGCCGAGGGTGGTACGGCCCCCTTCGGCGTGAAGACCCGAGCCTGCAGGATCAGATTGTCTTGTAGCGTGTGCCTTCTGCGGCCGCCGAGGCCAGAAAACACACCCTCGCTTCGTTGTAAAGCCGCGTCTCCTTTTCCTCTTATTTCGAGCATCTGGACCTTCCGTCGGTAACATGGATGTTTGTGTGGTCGAGAGTTGCTTCTCGCGAAAGGTGATGAGTGAGGTATCCGTATCCCAGAGGCGTGGGAGTCCCTCGGCTCGGTCGGCCTTGCCGCTTACGCGTACTTTCGCCCGTCCATGAGGCCCTTATCCGAACGCGAGTTACTTATCGCAGAAGGTGATGAGTGAGGTATCCGTATCCCGGAGGCGTAGGAGTCCCTCGGCTCGGTCGGCCTTGGCTGCTTACGTGTACTCCGTCGTTTCCAGGATCCGCTTTTCGAAGTAGTCAAAAAGCACGAAAGAAATTCTGCTAAAAAGAGATCCTTTTTCGAGGAAAAGATCGACGCAGAGGGGGTCTCCCCCCTTTTAGCCCCCGAGGGAGGGTCGGGCTTTGCCGAGGCTAGGCCGACCCTTCCTTGATGACTAAACTTTGCGTAGGTGCGAGGTATATGAACAACTTGAAAACATCTTAAGGGTAGAAGCGACGTAGCTGTTTGATGTTCCGAGCGTTGCCGTAGATCTCGCCTTGGTTGTTGGCCAGCTTGTATGTTCCGGGCTTCAGAACTTTGGCGATGATGAATGGCCCCTCCCAGGGGGGCGTGAGTTTGTGCCTTCCCCGGGCGTCTTGCCGTAGCCGAAGCACCAGGTCGCCCACCTGGAAGTCTCGGGGTCGGACCCCTCGGGCGTGGTAGCGTCGCAGGGACTGCTGGTATCGCGCCGAGTGTAGTAAGGTCCTGTCCCGAGCCTCCTCCAGCTGGTCCAGCGATTCTTCCCGGCTAGCTTGGTTGCTTTGATCGGTGTAGGCCCTCGTCCTCGGGGAACCGTATTCCAGGTCAGTGGGCAAGATAGCTTCGGCCCCGTAGACCAGGAAAAACGGCGTGAAACCCGTGGCGCGACTCGGCGTCGTCCTTAGGCTCTAGACCACCGAGGGGAGTTCCTTCATCCATCGCTTGCCGAACTTGTTGAGGCCGTTGTAGATCCGAGGCTTGAGCCCTTGTAGAATCATGCCGTTGGCACGCTCTACTTGCCCATTCGACATGGGATGAGCCACGGCGGCCCAGTCCACCCGGATATGGTGATCCTCGCAAAAATCCAAGAATTTTTTGCCGGTGAACTGGGTACCGTTGTCGGTGATGATGGAGTTTGGGACCCCGAAGCGATGGATGATGTTGGTGAAGAACGCCACCGCCTCCTCGGACCTGATGCTGTTCAGGGGTCGGACCTCGACCCACTTGGAGAATTTGTCGATGGCGACCAGCAGGTGCGTGTAGCCCCCGGGCGCCTTCTGCAAGGGACCGACGAGGTCCAGACCCCATACAGCGAAGGGCCAGGTGATGGGTATCGTCTGTAGAGCCTGAGCAGGCAGGTGGGTCTGCTTTGCATAGAATTGGCACCCTTCGCAGGTGCGGACAATTCTAGTGGCGTCAGCCACCGCCGTTGGCCAGTAGAAGCCTTGCCGGAAAGCATTCCCGACAAGGGCTCGAGGCGCTGCATGATGGCCGCAAGCCCCCGAGTGTATTTCTCGCAGGAGTTCCTGACCTTCGGCGATGGAGACGCATCGCTGGAGGATGCCCGAGGGGCTCCGGTGGTAGAGCTCCTCCTCGTCGCCCAGCAAGACGAACGACTTGGCGCGTCGTGCTACCCGCCGAGCCTCGGCTTGGTCGAGGGGTAGCTCTCCCTGGCGGAGATATCGCAGGTACGGGGCCTGCCAATTTCGATCGGGCGTGGCCCCGCTCTGCTCCTCCTCGACGTTCAGTACCTCAGCCTCGGGGGCCGAGGGTACCTCGGGCCGAGCCGAGGGTTCCTCGGGCCGAGCCGAGGGTTCCTCGGGCCGAGCCGAGGGCGCCTCGGGCCGCGCCTCGGCCTGAGCCGAGGGTGCCTCGGGCTCGGGCGCGTCGTCGATCTTGACGGAGGGTCGATGCAGATCCCGGGAGAAGACGTCCGGGGGGACCGTCGTTCGCCCCGAGGCTATTTTAGCCAGCTCGTCTGCAGTTTCGTTGTAGCGCCGAGCGATGTGGTTGAGCTCGAGCCCGAAGAACTTGTCTTCCAGGCGCCGAACCTCATCGCAGTAGGCCTCCATCTTCGGGTCGCGGCAGTGGGAGTTCTTCATGACTTGGTCGATGACGAGCTGCGAATCACCGCGGGCGTCGAGGCGTCTGACCCCTAGCTCGATGGCGATCCGCAACCCGTTGACCAGAGCTTCGTACTCGGCCACATTGTTGGACGCCGGGAAATGGAGGCGCATCACGTAGCGCAGGTGCTTTCCAAGGGGCGAGATGAAGAGCAGGCCCGCGCCGGCTCCTGTCTTCATCAGCGACCCGTCGAAAAACATGGTCCAGAGCTCCGGTTGGATCGGAGCCGTCGGCAGCTGGGTGTCGACCCATTCGGCCACGAAGTCCGCCAACACCTGGGACTTGATGGCTTTCCGAGGGGCGAACGAGATCGTTTCGCCCATGATTTCCACCGCCCACTTTGCGATCCTGCCCGAGGCCTCTCGGCACTGGATGATCTCCCCCAGGGGGAAGGATGACACCACAGTTACCGGATGAGACTCGAAGTAGTGTCGTAACGTCCGCCTCGTCAGGATCACAGCATACAGCAGCTTCTGAACTTGTGGGTAGCGGATCTTGGTCTCGGATAGTACCTCGCTGACGAAGTAGACTGGCCTCTGAACGGGCAGTGCATGCCCTTCCTCTTGCCTCTCGACCACGATCGCGGCGCTAACCACCTGAGTGGTGGTGGCGACGTAGACCAAGAGGGCTTCTCCATCAGCTGGGGGCACCAAGACAGGCGCCTTCGTAAGGAGCGCCTTCAGGTTCTCGAGGGCTTCCTCGGCTTCAGGGGTCCAAGCGAAACACTCAGTCTTCCTTAAGAGGCGGTACAGAGGCAGACCTCTTTCGCCGAGGCGTGAGATGAAGCGGCTCAGGGCCGCGAGGCATCCCATGACCCTCTGTACGCCTTTTAAGTCCTTGATGGGTCCCATGCTGGTTATGGCTGCGATCTTCTCCGGGTTGGCTTCGATGCCTCGCTCGGAGACGATGAACCCCAGGAGCATGCCCCGGGGCACCCCGAAGACACACTTCTCAGGATTGAGCTTGACTCCTTTCGCCTTGAGACATCGGAATGTCGCTTCAAGGTCGGAGAGGAGGTCGGAAGCCTTCCTTGTCTTGACTACGATGTCATCGACGTAGGCCTCGACTGTGCGACCGATGTGTTCGCCGAACACATGGTTCATGCACCGCTGGTACGTCGCGCCCGCATTCCTCAAACCGAACGGCATGGTGACATAGCAGTACATGCCGAACGGCGTGATGAAAGAAGTCGCGAGCTGGTCGAACTCTTTCATCCGGATCTGGTGATACCCTGAGTAGGCATCGAGGAAGGACAGGGTTTCGCACCCAGCGGTGGAATCCACGATTTGATCGATGCGAGGCAGAGGGTAGGGAACCTTCGGACATGCTTTGTTGAGACCAGTGTAGTCTACACACATCCGCCATTTCCCCCCTTTCTTCCTCACAAGCACAGGGTTGGCAAGCCATTCGGGATGGAATACCTCTTTGATGAACCCTGCTGCCATTAGCTTGTGGATCTCCTCGCCTATCACTCTGCGCTTCTCCTCGTCGAATCGGCGCAGAGGCTGCCTAACGGGTCGGGCTCCGGCCCGAATATCCAGCGAGTGCTCGGCGACATCCCTCGGTATGCCGGGCATGTCCGAGGGACTCCACGCAAAGACGTCGGCGTTTGCGCGGAGAAAGTCGACGAGCACTGCTTCCTATTTGGGGTCGAGCCCGGACCCAATCCGGATCTGCTTGGAGGTGTCGCCGCTGGGGTCGAGAGGGACGGCCTTAACCGTCTCCGCTGGCTCGAAGTTGCCGGCGTGACGCTTCACGTCTGGCACCTCCTTGGAGAGGTTCTCCAGGTCGGCGATGAGGGCCTCGGACTCGGCGAGGGCCTCGACGTACTCCACGCACTCCACGTCGCATTCGAACGCGTGTTTGTACGTGGGGCCGACGGTGATGACCCCGTTGGGGCCCAGCATCTTGAGCTTCAAGTAGGTGTAGTTGGGGACGGCCATGAACTTCGCGTAGCATGGCCTCCCCAGTACAGCGTGGTAGGTTCCTCGGAACCCGACCACCTCGAACGTCAGGGTCTCCCTTCGGAAGTTGGAGGGCGTTCCGAAGCAGACGGGGAGGTCGAGTCGCCCGAGGGGCTGGACACGCTTCCCAGGGACGATCCCGTGGAAGGGCGCAGCGCCTGCCCGGACAGAGGACAGATCGACGCGCAGGAGCTTGAGGGTCTCGGCGTAGATGATGTTGAGGCAGCTGCCCCCATCCATCAGGACCTTGGTGAGCCTGACGTCGCCGATGACAGGGTCGACGACGAGCGGGTATTTCCCCGGGCTCGGCACATGGTCGGGGTGGTCAGCCTGGTCGAAGGTGTTGGGCTTGTCGGACCAGTCTAGGTAGACTGGCGCCGCCACCTTCACCGAGCAGACCTCCCGGCGCTCTTGCTTGCGATGCCGAGCCGAGGCATTCGCCGCATGCCCTCCATAGATCATGAAGCAGTCGCGGACCTCGGGGAACTCTCCTGCTTGGCGATCCTCGTTCTTGTCGTCGTCGCGGGCCCTGCCACCCTCGGCGGGTGGCCCGGCCCTGTGGAAGTGACGCCGAAGCATGATGCACTCCTCGAGGGTGTGCTTGACGGGCCCCTGATGGTAGGGGCACGGCTCCTTGAGCATCTTGTCGAAGAGGTTAGCACCTCCGGGGGGCTTCCGAGGGTTCTTGTACTCGGCGGCGGCGACAAGGTCCGCGTCAGCGGCGTCGCGTTTTGATTGCGACTTCTTCTTGCCTTTCTTCTTGGCGCCGCGCGGAGTAGACGCCTCGGGAGCCTCTTCCGACGGGCGGCCCTGAGGCTGCTTGTCCTTTCGGAAGATAGCCTCGACCGCCTCCTGGCCAGAGGCGAACTTGGTGGCGATGTCCATCAGCTCGCTCGCCCTGGTGGGGGTCTTGCGACCCAGCTTGCTCACCAGGTCGTGGCAAGTGGTGCCGGCGAGGAACGCGCCGATGACATCCGAGTCGGTGATGTTGGGCAGCTCGGTGCGCTGCTTCGAGAATCGCCGGATGTAGTCCCGGAGAGACTCCCGGCTGTTGCCGGCAGCTTCGAAGGTCCCAGGAATTCCCGGGGCGCACGTATGTGCCCTGTAAATTGCCGGCGAAGGCTTGGACCAAGTCGTCCCAGTTGGAGATCTGCCCCGGAGGCAGGTGCTCCAACCAGGCGCGAGCAGTGTCGGAGAGGAACAGGGGGAGGTTACGGATGATGAGGTTGTCGTCGTCCGTCCCACCCAGTTGGCAGGCCAGGTGGTAGTCCGCGAGCCACAGTTCCGGTCTCGTTTCCCCCGAGTACTTCGTGATAGTAGTCGGGGGTCGGAACCGGGTCGGGAACGGCGCCCGTCGGATGGCCCGACTGAAGGCCTGCGGACCGGGTGGTTCGGGCGAGGGACTCCGATCCTCCCCGCTGTCGTAGCGTCCCCCACGCCTGGGGTGGTAGCCTCGGCGCACCCTTTCGTCGAGGTGGGCCCGACGGTCGCGTCGATGGTGCTTGTTGCCGAGGTGGCCCGGGGCCGCAGGCGCGGTGTTACGCGTGCGCCCGGTGTAGACCGAGGCCTCCTGCATGAATCGGGAAGTCGCGGCATGAGGTTCCGAGGGATATCCCTGCCTTCGGGAGGCAGTGCTCTCGGCCCGTCGGGCCGCAGCGCCTTCCAGAAGATTCTTGAGCTCTCCTTGGATTCGCCGACCCTCGGTGGTTGATGGCTCCGGCATCGCGCGGAGGAGCATCGCTGCGGCTGCCAGGTTCTGACCAACTCCGCTGGATGCGGGCGGCGGCCTGACCCTGACATCGTTGGCGACGCGGCGCTGGAGACCTTGGGGCAGGTGACGTATTTCTCCGGCCGGGGGTTGGCCCGCCCATGCCTGCCCGACGTCCCGACGGATCGGCTCAAGCGCTCCTGTTCCCTCGTTGAGCCTGGCCTGCGCCTCGCGGACTTGCTCGAGTTGTGGGTCGTAACCCCCCGCCGGAACGGGGACCACAGCTAGCTCTCGCGGGATGTCGGCGCGAGGCACCGACCTAGGAAGATCACCGTCCTCCGGCATGCCGAGATGGTTGCCTTCGGAGGGATCCCCTAGCTCGATGTGGAAACATTCGCGGCTTGGGCCGCAGCCCTCGTCGTCAAGGCTGCAGCTTCCGTCGGAACAGTCGGAGAGGCAGTAGTCACATGCGGTCATGAAGTCCCGCATGGCACTGGGGTTGCCAAGTCCAGAGAAATCCCAACAGATGCTGGGATCGTCATCTTCCTTGGACCCAGAGGGCCCGTAGGTTGAGACGTCCGTCAACCGGTCCCAAGGCGACCGCATACGAAACCCCAGTGGGGTTGCACTCGCCTCAATGAGAGCGCCCGCCAAAGCGAGGTCGCTTGGCGGGTCGAGGCCGAGTCGAAATGACATAAGATGGGAGTTAGTCGGTACCTTTTGGTCGACGAGGAGCGACGTAGTCACATCGGGGACTGGTAGCACCGTCATCTCAGGTACGAGGGCGACGTCCTGCAGGCTTTCCGCGAGCGCGCTGGCGTCGTCTTCTTGCTCGGGATCAGCGTGTCGTGGGGGGACGGCTCCTGCCTCCGTCTCGAACGCGAGGTCGACGCCCAGCGTGCCTTCCATCGAGGCGCTGGGGACGTCGATTCGCTCGACAGCCGACGAAGCGCGGCCTCCCGCTTGGCCTTGGTTGCCTCGCCTCCTCCTCCGTTGGCGGGGGAGAGGACAGAGCGAGCTCGAATGTTGTTCTTCCGCCACGCGGGGAAGATGTCGCCGATTCCGCCGCCGGCGGGCGGGTTGTCGGCCGCCATTGTCGTTGTCGCGCGGCGGAGGAAGGAGTATCATGTCGTAGCTGCCGTTGAAGGACATGAACTCAAGACTCCCGAAACGGAGCACCGTCCCGGGCCGGAGAGGTTGCTGGAGACTGCCCATCTGGAGCTTGACGGAAAGCTGTTCGTCAGCACGCAGCAGGCCCCTACCTGGCGCGCCAACTGTCGGCGTTTCGAGACCGGGGGGTCCCCGAGCCGACGAGTGAGTGTGCTGCGTGCCCCAGCCCAGATGGGTCGAGCGCGTGGGCGAGCGCGAAGGGGGGAAGAGGCGAGGTGGCCGGAGACGGGCGTGAGAGAGGTGGAGATCCCGCGGCCTTCGTGTTCGTCCCGCGCTCAGGTCGGGTGCGCTTGCAGTAGGGGGGTTACAAGCGTCCACGCGGGTGAGGGAAGCGAGCGGCCCCAAGAGAGCGCCTGTCTCGTCCTCGTCCCCGCGCGGCCAACCTTCTCTAAGAAGGCCCTGGTCCTTCCTTTTATAGTCGTAAGGAGAGGATCCAGGTGTACAATGGGGGGTGTAGCAGAGTGCTACGTGTCTAGCGGAGAGAGAGCTAGCGCCCTAGGTACATGCCAATGTGGCAGCCGGAGAGGTCTTGGAACCTTGCTGGCGTGATGTCATGGCTGTCGGAGGAGCGACGGAGCCTGGCGGAGGGACAGCTGTTGGAGCGGTCGAGTCCTTGCTGACGTCGCCCTGCTTCCGTAAGAGAGCTGAGAGCCGCCGTCGTCACAGAGCTTGTGGGGCGCCATCATTGTCCATCTGGCGGAGCTGGCCAGATGGGACGCCGGTCTTGTTCTCCGTGACCCGAGTCGGCTCGGGGTAGGATGATGATGGCGCTCCTTGTTGACGTGGCGGGCCTGCGCCCTAGGTCGGGCGACGTGGGGGCTCCTCCGAAGCCGAGGTTGAGTCTGTCTTCTGTTGCCGAGGCCGAGTCCGAGCCAGCGGGTCGGGCGAGGCGGAGGTTGTTCGGCCGAGGCCAGGGTGGAGTCCGAGCCCTGGGTCGGGCGAGGCGGAGTTTCGTCGTCTTCTGGGGCTGAGCCTGAGTCCGAGCCCTGGGTCGGGCGGAGCGGAGTTCACCGTCTTCCGGGTCTTAGCCCGAGTCCGAGCCCTGGGGTCGGGCGGAGCGGAGTTCGCCGTCTTCCGGGTCTTAGCCTGAGTCTGAGCCCTGGGTCGGGCGGAGCAGAGTTCGCCGTCTTCCGGGTCTTAGCCCGAGTCCGAGCCCTGGGGTCGGGCGGAGCGGAGTTCGCCGTCTTCCGGGTCTTAGCCCGAGTCCGAGCCCTGCGGTCGGGCGGAGCGGAGTTCGCCGTCTTCCGGGTCTTAGCCCGAGTCCGAGCCCTGGGGTCGGGCGGAGCGGAGTTCGCTATGGCGCCTTTGGCAAGGCTTGACTGCCTGTCAGACTCACTCTGTCGAGTGGCACTGCAGTCGGAGTGGCGCAGGCGGCGCTGTCCTTCTGTCAGACTGGTCAGTAGAGCGGTGGAGTGACGGCGGTCACTTCGGCTCTGCCGGGGGGTGCGTGTCAGGATAAAGGTGTCAGGCCACCTTTGCGTTAAATGCTCCTGCAACCTAGTCAGTCGGCACGGCGATTTAGTCAGGGTTGCTTCTAAGCGAAGCCAGGGCCTCGGGCGAGCCGGAGGTGTGTCCGCCGTTAAAAAGGGGGGCCTCGGGCGAGACGGAAGTCTCTCGAGGTCGGCTGCCCTTGGCCGAGGCTAGGCTCGGGCGAAGCGTGATCGAGTCACTCGTGTGGACTGATCCCTGACTTAATCGTACCCATCAGGCCTTTGCAGCTTTATGCTGATGGGGGTTACCAGCTGAGAATTAGGCGTCTTGAGGGTACCCCTAATTATGGTCCCCGACACCTTCTATCATCCTAAGGCTTCACGTCCTAGGTCTATCCTGCTCGTCCTACGATCTATCCAACATTGTTTCTATCAAGTTTTACTTCGGAAAAGGATGGTATTTATATTTTATTGATTCCTCTGTGGTGGTACAAGCTCCGATACTAGCTGTGGCGGAACTGCCCGAAGTATTCCGACTTAAGTGCCTGGGTCCCACCTTAGAGGCTAGACCACACTTAAATGGGAATAACCCGTCAATCCCTCGGATCTAGTCCGACGAGGTCACTGATAGGATCAAGTACCACAATCTCACTCGATGGTGAGTCACAGAGCAAATACAATAAAACGTAAACCATGCATGAAGGAGTATTAAGTTATTACATCATCATCGGAGTTTTTGCAAAAGTAGTCATCATTGTTCGAAGTGCAGTGGAATAAAACTAACGATAGTTAACTGGAGGGATGGGGAAGCCTGTCCCATCACTCCTCATGCTCCTCCTCAGCCGAGACGGGGTCCCACTCGATAGTCCAACCCGGTGGCAAGATGGACGACCAAGTCACTCCAGCAACCATGTCCTCCAAAGAACCTGTAAAATTATGCCACAAGCAAGGCTGAGTATACTAATACTCAGCTAGACTTACCCGGTGTGAGGAGTCTACTCCTCTACCTCTAGACATACAGCTGTTTGGCTGTGGGGTTTGGTTGCCAAAAGCACTAGCTGAGTTTCTAAATCAAGTTTTAACTTTGTCAAATTTAAGTGTGACTCTCTTAAGGCTAAGAGTGTACTATCTACTTGTCGGCGTTTCGAGACCGGGGGGTCCCCGAGCCGACGAGTGAGTGTGCTGCGTGCCCCAGCCCAGATGGGTCGAGCGCGTGGGCGAGCGCGAAGGGGGGAAGAGGCGAGGTGGCCGGAGACGGGCGTGAGAGAGGTGGAGATCCCGCGGCCTTCGTGTTCGTCCCGCGCCCAGGTCGGGTGCGCTTGCAGTAGGGGGGTTACAAGCGTCCACGCGGGTGAGGGAAGCGAGCGGCCCCAAGAGAGCGCCTGTCGCGCCCTCGTCCCCGCGCGGCCAACCCTCTCTAAGAAGGCCCTGGTCCTTCCTTTTATAGTCGTAAGGAGAGGATCCAGGTGTACAATGGGGGTGTAGCAGAGTGCTACGTGTCTAGCGGAGAGAGAGCTAGCGCCCTAGGTACATGCCAATGTGGCAGCCGGAGAGGTCTTGGCACCTTGCTGGCGTGATGTCGTGGCTGTCGGAGGAGCGACGGAGCCTGGCGGAGGGACAGCTGTTGGAGCGGTCGAGTCCTTGCTGACGTCGCCCTGCTTCCGTAAGAGAGCTGAGAGCCGCCGTCGTCACAGAGCTTGTGGGGCGCCATCATTGTCCATCTGGCGGAGCTGGCCAGATGGGACGCCGGTCTTGTTCTCCGTGACCCGAGTCGGCTCGGGGTAGGATGATGATGGCGCTCCTTGTTGACGTGGCGGCCCTGCGCCCTAGGTCGGGCGACGTGGGGGCTCCTCCGAAGCCGAGGTTGAGTCTGTCTTCTGTTGCCGAGGCCGAGTCCGAGCCAGCGGGTCGGGCGAGGCGGAGGTCGTTCGGCCGAGGCCAGGGTGGAGTCCGAGCCCTGGGTCGGGCGAGGCGGAGTTTCGTCGTCTTCTGGGGCTGAGCCCGAGTCCGAGCCCTGGGTCGGGCGGAGCGGAGTTCGCCGTCTTCCGGGTCTTAGCCCGAGTCCGAGCCCTGGGGTCGGGCAGAGCGGAGTTCGCCGTCTTCCGGGTCTTAGCCCGAGTCCGAGCCCTGGGTCGGGCGGAGCGGAGTTCGCCGTCTTCCGGGTCTTAGCCCGAGTCCGAGCCCTGGGGTCGGGCGGAGCGGAGTTCGCCGTCTTCCGGGTCTTAGCTCGGGTCCGAGCCCTGGGGTCGGGCGGAGCGGAGTTCGCCGTCTTCCGGGTCTTAGCCCGAGTCCGAGCCCTGGGGTCGGGCGGAGCGGAGTTCGCCGTCTTCCGGGTCTTAGCCCGAGTCCGAGCCCTGGGGTCGGGCGGAGCGGAGTTCGCTATGGCGCCTTTGGCAAGGCCTGACTGCCTGTCAGACTCACTCTGTCGAGTGGCACTGCAGTCGGAGTGGCGCAGGCGGCGCTGTCCTTCTGTCAGACTGGTCAGTAGAGCGGTGGAGTGACGGCGGTCACTTTGGCTCTGCCGGGGGGCGCGTGTCAGGATAAAGGTGTCAGGCCACCTTTGCGTTAAATGCTCCTGCAACCTAGTCAGTCGGCACGGCGATTTAGTCAGGGTTGCTTCTAAGCGAAGCCAGGGCCTCGGGCGAGCCGGAGGTGTGTCCGCCGTTAAAAAAGGGGGGGCCTCGGGCGAGACGGAAGTCTCTCGAGGTCGGCTGCCCTTGGCCGAGGCTAGGCTCGGGCGAAGCGTGATCGAGTCACTCGTGTGGACTGATCCCTGACTTAATCGTACCCATCAGGCCTTTGCAGCTTTATGCTGATGGGGGTTACCAGCTGAGAATTAGGCGTCTTGAGGGTACCCCTAATTATGGTCCCCGACAGTAGCCCCCGAGCCTCGAAGGGAGTGTTAGCACTCGCTTGGAGGCTTTCGTCGCACTTTTTTGCAAGGGGACCAGCCTTTCTCGGTTTGCATTTTGTTCCGGTGGGTGCGCGCGAGCGCACCCGCCGGGTGTAGCCCCCGAGGCCTCGGAGGAGTGGTTACACTCCTTCGAGGTCTTAATGCCTTGCGTAATGCTTCGGCTGGTCTGGTCGTTCCCTCATGCGAACTGGCCGTAGCCCGGGTGCACGGTCGGGGCCCAAGCTCTCGGGCTGGTATGTTGACGCTGTCAACGGTTTGGCCGGAGCCGGGTTTGCGAGAGCAGCCCCCGAGCCTCCGCACAGGGCGAGAGGACGATCAGGGACAGACTCGGCTTTTTACATACGCCCCTACGTCGCCTTTCCGCAAGGAGGAGGGGGGGAGAGCGCCATGTTACCCTCGATGGGCACCGAACATGGTGTCTCCGGTGAGCTGCAAGCGGGTAATCCGAGTGGACGTCCGTGCCCCGTTCGTTGGGGGTCGGCTAGGGGCCCAAAGGCACGCCCAAAAGTACATGCGGGTGATTTGCCGGACCCGGTCCCCTGGCGACGGGGTCCGAGGGCTCGATGCCTCCCTCCGATGGGATTCCGTTACAAGATCATTCCCGCTGGTCTCGGAAATGTCCTAGGGTACCTCGGGAGCGCAGCCCGAGCCTCGGTTATGTATCGAACGTACCCCTGGTCATCCCTCGCTCGGCGTCTGAGGCGACTGTGAACCCTTCGGGGGCCAGCCTTCGAACCCCTGATCAGTAATGGGCGCGGAGCCCGAGTAGCCTGAGGCGGCCATGGAGCCCTTCGGGGGGGCCGGCCTTCGAACCCCTGACCAGTAGTGGGTGTCGGGCCCACGCGATCTGAGGCGACTGTTGAACCCCTCGGAGGGCCAGCCTTCGAACCTCTGATCAGTAGGGGGGGCTCGGAGCCCGGTTCCTTCACAGAGAAGGATCCTTTTTGGGGTATCCCCCTTTCCCGGTCCCTGTTGCAAGAGATAGAGAAAGAGGAAAAAAGGATACGAAATCGAACGACGTGGCGTACCTTTTTTGACGCGGTTATTACGGCGAAGGCGAAGCGTCGTCCGCTTCTCCTGCCGGAGGCGTCGCCTGTCCCGCCGCGGAGTTAATGCGACGGGGCGAGTGGTTGGCGGGGCGGCCGTTACGCGTGCGCGAGCCGTTCGAGGAACGGATCACGGGTGCACCGTCTTCACGCCGTGGGAGGAGGCTCTCTTGCTGTCCCAGGATGGGACGTGAGCCTGGCTGACGACGTGACTGCTGCGCCCGCCCGCCTGCCACCGCCATTACTGCCGGCCCACCTTCGGCTGCTTTGACCAACGCGCCAGGCTGGCGCTGCTGGGTCGTGCGCTGGGTCGCCTCGAGTCGCGGCATAGGCTCCGCAACCGAAGAGGTGCGCCGGTGGCACAAGTGGCGGTGCGGTTGCTTGCATGCAGCAATTGGCGCGTTGGTTGTGCGACGCGTGGGCCTGGGCCTCCAAGCCGGCACGTCAGAAGTCGGAGAAGCGCGTCCACCTGGCTCGGTTGCATGCCGCCTGCATGGCTGCCCGCCCCTCCCGCCCGTTGGTCTGGGCGAAAGTGGGGAATCGCCTGTAACCGCTGGGCGGTTGTGTGCACCGCGCGCGGCGGTTTGGCTTCTTCTGCTTCTGAGTCGGTTTGCATGACATGCGGGACCCAGCCCCCGAGCCGCAGGGGAGGGCCTTGGAGCGTGTTGGAGAAGACTGGGCCCGTGGCGTTTGGGGGCGCACGTAGGGAGAGTCGCCTTTAAAAGGAGGGCGACCCCTTTCGGAAGGCAACCATGTCTTCTCCCTCCCTTATGCGTCGCGTCTTTCCATCTTCCAAGCCCCCGGATGGGGGGTACCCGCCGTCTTTCCGCCTCCTCGTTGGAGGAACGCAACTCCGTGGGAGTTGGTACCTTTCAGCCATCGTTCGGCTTCAAGGATTTTCATCATGCAGCCCGGTCGCACCCCTCCACCGGTGGTCACCCAGGATGGTGACCTCCGGCTTGATGGTGGGGGAAAGCGAGCCGGGCTGCGGCCCCTTCCCCTCCCTCAGCCTCAAGGATTTTCATCACCAGGGCTGGGGAGGGGAGTGCGTCGAGTTGAGGTCGGCCCCCGCGCGGGCGGCGGCCCGCTCCTTCACTCAGTGATCAGAGGGAAGGGCGGTCGTCGTCCATGGCGCTGGCAGCTGCACCGTGCCTGGCTCTCGGACGCGAGTGGCTTCGAAGCCGCTCGCGACGCCGGCGTCCGCCACGGCAGCTTGAAGAGGTTCTTCTGCCGGTGAGATAGCCAAGGCTGGCCACGGACCGACCTTCAACTCCGCGGACTTCTGCCCGCCCTTGCCTCACAAGTTTTGGCGTGGGCAGGGGCCTCCTGGCAGCAGCACCCGCCCTGAGGTCAGTGCTGCCGCTGTTCGACCCCCCGGAGCAGAAGTCGTCGTCGTCGCCGCTGCTGGAGCAGGTGACGGCGCGCCGTTCGTCGGCCTTCCGTTGCTCCGCAGGCCTTCCCCCTCGGAGTGGGGTTGTTCGTACCTACGGAGGGGGAACCGGAGTTCCGTTTGTAATGGCACTTCGAATGCCAGTGTTTCTTGTTCATTGTGGCTGTCGAGGCCTGAACATGTATGTAATTTCGGCACGGAGCCGTGTTTTTTCCTCATTTTCGAGCACTAAGTCTCGCCTGTTGATTATCTGAACCGCTTCACCAAGCATGAGTCGCCACGTGTCAAGGTGACGAGTGAGGTATCCGTATCCCGGAGGCGTAGGAATCCCTCGGCTCGATCGACCTTGTTGTCTGAGGCTCCTCTAGCTTAGTTAAAGGGACCCCTTGGCCGCTCTTCGACGAGCCGAGGCCAGGGGTAGCGATATCAGTACGAACAGAGGCGGAGTTGGCTCGAAAATGGGAACCTGGTTGGCCGGAGCCTAGCCGGGTTGCCCGTCAGCGTGGCCCGACGCCGGAGTCGATCACCCGAGGCCTCGGGTCGGGCTGGCGCCCTTGGAAGATGCTTGGCCGAGGCCCCAGGGGTAACCGGCCGAGCCGCCTGCTCGGGCCGGGTTCCCGGAGAAGTCCCCGGACCGCGTCGCCGTCCGAGGCTGGGTCGGACCTTGCTGAAGGTGTCGTCGATGCCGAGGGTGGTACGGCCCCCTTCGGCGTGAAGACCCGAGCCTGCAGGATCAGATTGTCTTGTAGCATGTGCCTTCTGCGGCCGCCGAGGCCAGAAAACACACCCTCGCTTCGTTGTAAAGCCGCGTCTCCTTTTCCTCTTATTTCGAGCATCTGGACTTTCGTCGGTAACAGGGATGTTTGTGTGGGCGAGAGTTGCTTCTCGCGGAAGGTGATGAGTGAGGTATCCGTATCCCAGAGGCGTGGGAGTCCCTCGGCTCGGTCGGCCTTGCCGCTTACGCGTACTTTCGCCCGTCCATGAGGCCCTGTCACCGATTCAGTCGAAAAGGCTTGAAGGACCGTCTCGGCAGAAGAGCTTCCGAACGTGAAGACTTGTTCGGTCCGCGGAATCACTTTATCCGAACGCGAGTTACTTATCGCAGAAGGTGATGAGTGAGGTATCCGTATCCCGGAGGCGTAGGAGTCCCTCGGCTCGGTCGGCCTTGGCTGCTTACGTGTACTCCGTCGTTTCCAGGATCCGCTTTTCGAAGTAGTCAAAAAGCACGAAAGAAATTCTGCTAAAAAGAGATCCTTTTTCGAGGAAAAAATCGACGCAGAGGGGGTCTCCCCCCTTTTAGCCCCCGAGGGAGGGTCGGGCTTTGCCGAGGCTAGGCCGACCCTTCCTTGATGACTAAACTTTGCGTAGGTGCGAGGTATATGAACAACTTGAAAACATCTTAAGGGTAGAAGCGACGTAGCTGTTTGATGTTCCGAGCGTTGCCGTAGATCTCGCCTTGGTTGTTAGCCAGCTTGTATGTTCCGGGCTTCAGAACTTTGGCGATGACGAATGGCCCCTCCCAGGGGGGGCGTGAGTTTGTGCCTTCCCCGGGCGTCTTGCTGTAGCCGAAGCACCAGGTCGCCCGCCTGGAAGTCTCGGGGTCGGACCCCTCGGGCGTGGTAGCGTCGCAGGGACTACTGGTATCGCGCCGAGTGTAGTAAGGCCCTGTCCCGAGCCTCCTCCAGCTGGTCCAGCGATTCTTCCCGGCTAGCTTGGTTGCTTTGATCGGTGTAGGCCCTCGTCCTCGGGGAACCGTATTCCAGGTCAGTGGGCAAGATAGCTTCGGCCCCGTAGACCAGGAAAAACGGCGTGAAACCCGTGGCGCGACTCGGCGTCGTCCTTAGGCTCCAGACCACCGAGGGGAGTTCCTTCATTCATCGCTTGCCGAACTTGTTGAGGCCGTTGTAGATCCGAAGCTTGAGCCCTTGTAGAATCATGCCGTTGGCACGCTCTACTTGCCCATTCGACATGGGATGAGCCACGGCGGCCCAGTCCACCCGGATATGGTAATCCTCGCAAAAATCCAAGAATTTTTTGCCGGTGAACTGGGTACCGTTGTCGGTGATGATGGAGTTTGGGACCCCGAAGCGATGGATGATGTTGGTGAAGAACGCCACCGCCTGCTCGGACCTGATGCTGTTCAGGGGTCGGACCTCGATCCACTTGGAGAATTTGTCGATGGCGACCAGCAGGTGCGTGTAGCCCCCGGGCGCCTTCTGCAAGGGACCGATGAGGTCCAGACCCCATACAGCGAAGGGCCAGGTGATGGGTATCGTCTGCAGAGCCTGAGCAGGCAGGTGGGTCTGCTTCGCATAGAATTGGCACCCTTCGCAGGTGCGGACAATTCTAGTGGCGTCAGCCACCGCCGTTGGCCAGTAGAAGCCTTGCCGGAAAGCATTCCCGACAAGGGCTCGAGGCGCTGCATGATGGCCGCAAGCCTCCGAGTGTATTTCTCGCAGGAGTTCCTGACCTTCGGCGATGGAGACGCATCGCTGGAGGATGCCCGAGGGGCTCCGGTGGTAAAGCTCCTCCTCGTCGCCCAGCAAGACGAACGACTTGGCGCGTCGTGCTACCCGCCGAGCCTCGGCTTGGTCGAGGGGTAGCTCTCCCTGGCGGAGATATCGCAGGTACGGGGCCTGCCAATTTCGATCAGGCGTGGCCCCGCTCTGCTCCTCCTCGACGTTCAGTACCTCGGCCTCGGGGGCCGAGGGTACCTCGGGCTGAGCCGAGGGTTCCTCGGGCCGAGCCGAGGGCGCCTCGGGCCGAGCCGAGGGTGCCTCAGGCTCGGGCGCGTCGTCGATCTTGACGGAGGGTTGATGCAGATCCCGGGAGAAGACGTCCGGGGGGACCGTCGTTTGCCCCGAGGCTATTTTAGCCAGCTCGTCTGTAGTCTCGTTGTAGCGCCGAGCGATGTGGTTGAGCTCGAGCCCGAAGAACTTGTCTTCCAGGCGCCGAACCTCATCGCAGTAGGCCTCCATCTTCGGGTCGCGGCAGTGGGAGTTCTTCATGACTTGGTCGATGACGAGCTGCGAATCACCGCGGGCGTCGAGGCGTCTGACCCCTAGCTCGATGGCGATCCACAACCCGTTGACCAGAGCTTCGTACTCGGCCACATTGTTGGACGCCGGGAAATGGAGGCGCAGCACGTAGCGCAGGTGCTTTCCAAGGGGCGAGATGAAGAGCAGGCCCGCGCCGGCTCCTGTCTTCATCAGCGACCCGTCGAAAAACATGGTCCAGAGCTCCGGTTGGATCGGAGCCGTCGGCAGCTGGGTGTCGACCCATTCGGCCACGAAGTCCGCCAACACCTGGGACTTGATGGCTTTCCGAGGGGCGAACGAGATCGTTTCGCCCATGATTTCCACCGCCCACTTTGCGATCCTGCCCGAGGCCTCTCGGCACTGGATGATCTCCCCCAGGGGGAAGGATGACACCACAGTTACCGGATGAGACTCGAAGTAGTGTCGTAACTTCCGCCTCGTCAGGATCACAGCATACAGCAGCTTCTGAACTTGTGGGTAGCGGATCTTGGTCTCGGATAGTACCTCGCTGACGAAGTAGACTGGCCTCTGAACGGGTAGTGCATGCCCTTCCTCTTGCCTCTCGACCACAATCGCGGCGCTAACCACCTGAGTGGTGGCGGCGACGTAGACCAAGAGGGCTTCTCCATCAGCTGGGGGCACCAAGACAGGTGCCTTCGTAAGGAGCGCCTTCAGGTTCTCGAGGGCTTCCTCGGCTTCAGGGGTCCAAGCGAAACACTCAGTCTTCCTTAAGAGGCGGTACAGAGGCAGACCTCTTTCGCCGAGGCGTGAGATGAAGCGGCTCAGGGCCGCGAGGCATCCCATGACCCTCTGTACGCCTTTTAAGTCCTTGATGGGTCCCATGCTGGTGATGGCTGCGATCTTCTCCGGGTTGGCTTCGATGCCTCGCTCGGAGACGATGAACCCCAGGAGCATGCCCCGCGGCACCCCGAAGACACACTTCTCAGGATTGAGCTTGACTCCTTTCGCCTTGAGACATCGGAATGTCACTTCAAGGTCGGAGAGGAGGTCGGAAGCCTTCCTTGTCTTGACTACGATGTCATCGACGTAGGCCTCGACTGTGCGACCGATGTGTTCGCCGAACACATGGTTCATGCACCGCTGGTACGTCGCGCCCGCATTCCTCAAACCGAACGGCATGGTGACATAGCAGTACATGCCGAACGGCGTGATGAAAGAAGTCGCGAGCTGGTCGGACTCTTTCATCCGGATCTGGTGATACCCTGAGTAGGCATCGAGGAAGGACAGGGTTTCGCACCCAGCGGTGGAATCCACGATTTGATCGATGCGAGGCAGAGGGTAGGGAACCTTCGGACATGCTTTATTGAGACCAGTGTAGTCTACACACATCCGCCATTTCCCCCCTTTCTTCCTCACAAGCACAGGGTTGGCAAGCCATTCAGGATGGAATACCTCTTTGATGAACCCTGCTGCCATTAGCTTGTGGATCTCCTCGCCTATCACTCTGCGCTTCTCCTCGTCGAATCGGCGCAGAGGCTGCCTGACGGGTCGGGCTCCGGCCCGAATATCCAGCGAGTGCTCGGCGACATCCCTCGGTATGTCGGGCATGTCTGAGGGACTCCACGCAAAGACGTCGGCGTTTGCGCGGAGAAAGTCGACGAGCACTGCTTCCTATTTGGGGTCGAGCCCGGACCCAATCCGGATCTGCTTGGAGGTGTCACCGCTGGGGTCGAGAGGGACGGCCTTAACCGTCTCCGCTGGCTCGAAGTTGCCGGCGTGACGCTTCACGTCTGGCACCTCCTTGGAGAGGTTCTCCAGGTCGGCGATGAGGGCCTCGGCGTACTCCACGCACTCCACGTCGCATTCGAACACGTGTTTGTACGTGGGGCCGACGGTGATGACCCCGTTGGGGCCCGGCATCTTGAGCTTCAAGTAGGTGTAGTTGGGGACGGCCATGAACTTCGCGTAGCATGGCCTCCCCAGTACAGCGTGGTAGGTTCCTCGGAACCCGACCACCTCGAACGTCAGGGTCTCCCTTCGGAAGTTGGAGGGCGTTCCGAAGCAGACGGGGAGGTCGAGTCGCCCGAGGGGCTGGACGCGCTTCCCAGGGACGATCCTGTGGAAGGGCGCAGCGCCTGCCCGGACGGAGGACAGATCGACGCGCAGGAGCTTGAGGGTCTCGGCGTAGATGATGTTGAGGCAGCTGCCCCCATCCATCAGGACCTTGGTGAGCCTGACGTTGCCGATGACAGGGTCGACGACGAGCGGGTATTTCCCCGGGCTCGGCACATGGTCGGGGTGGTCAGCCTGGTCGAAGGTGATGGGCTTGTCGGACCAGTCTAGGTAGACTGGCGCCGCCACCTTCACCGAGCAGACCTCCCGGCGCTCTTGCTTGCGATGCCGAGCCGAGGCATTCGCCGCATGCCCTCCATAGATCATGAAGCAGTCGCGGACCTCGGGGAACTCTCCTGCTTGGCGATCCTCGTTCTTGTCGTCGTCGCGGGCCCTGCCACCCTCGGCGGGTGGCCCGGCCCTGTGGAAGTGACGCCGAAGCATGACGCACTCCTCGAGGGTGTGCTTGACGGGCCCCTGATGGTAGGGGCACGGCTCCTTGAGCATCTTGTCGAATAGGTTAGCACCTCCGGGGGGCTTCCGAGGGTTCTTGTACTCGGCGGCGGCGACAAGGTCCGCGTCAGCGGCGTCGCGTTTCGATTGCGACTTCTTCTTGCCTTTCTTCTTGGCGCCGCGCGGAGCAGACGCCTCGGGAGCCTCTTCCGACGGGCGGCCCTGAGGCTGCTTGTCCTTTCGGAAGATAGCCTCGACCGCCTCCTGGCCAGAGGCGAACTTGGTGGCGATGTCCATCAGCTCGCTCGCCCTGGTGGGGGTCTTGCGACCCAGCTTGCTCACCAGGTCGCGGCAAGTGGTGCCGGCGAGGAACGTGCCGATGACATCCGAGTCGCTGATGTTGGGCAGCTCGGTGCGCTGCTTCGAGAATCGCCGGATGTAGTCCCGGAGAGACTCTCCCGGCTGTTGCCGGCAGCTTCGAAGGTCCCAGGAATTCCCGGGGCGCACGTATGTGCCCTGGAAATTGCCGGCGAAGGCTTGGACCAAGTCGTCCCAGTTGGAGATCTGCCCCGGAGGCAGGTGCTCCAACCAGGCGCGAGCAGTGTCGGAGAGGAACTGGGGGAGGTTACGGATGATGAGGTTGTCGTCGTCCGTCCCACCAAGTTGGCAGGCCAGGCGGTAGTCCGCGAGCCACAGTTCCGGTCTCGTTTCCCCCGAGTACTTCGTGATAGTAGTCGGGGGTCGGAACCGGGTCGGGAACGGCGCCCGTCGGATGGCCCGACTGAAGGCCTGCGGACCGGGTGGTTCGGGCGAGGGACTCCGATCCTCCCCGCTGTCGTAGCGTCCCCCACGCCTGGGGTGGTAGCCTCGGCGCACCCTTTCGTCGAGGTGGGCCCGACGGTCGCGTCGATGGTGCTCGTTGCCGAGGTGGCCCGGGGCCACAGGCGCGGTGTTACGCGTGCGCCCGGTGTAGACCGAGGCCTCCCGCATGAATCGGGAAGTCGCGGCATGAGGTTCCGAGGGATATCCCTGCCTTCGGGAGGCAGTGCTCTCGGCCCGTCGGGCCGCAGCGCCTTCCAGAAGATTCTTGAGCTCTCCCTGGATTCGCCGACCCTCGGTGGTTGATGGCTCCGGCATCGCGCGGAGGAGCATCGCTGCGGCTGCCAGGTTCTCACCAACCCCGCTGGATGCGGGCGGCGGCATGACCCTGACATCGTTGGCGGCGCGGCGCTGGAGACCTTGGGGCAGGTGACGTATTTCTCCGGCCGGGGGTTGGCCCGCCCATGCCTGCCCGACGTCCCGACGGATCGGCTCAAGCGCTCTTGTTCCCTCGTTGAGCCTGGCCTGCGCCTCGCGGACTTGCTCTAGTTGTGGGTCGTAACCCCCCGCCGGAACGGGGACCACAGCTAGCTCCCGCGGGATGTCGGCGTGAGGCACCGGCCTAGGAAGATCACCGTCCTCCGGCATGCCGAGATGGTTGCCTTCGGAGGGATCCCCTAGCTCGATGTGGAAACATTCGCGGCTTGGGCCGCAGCCCTCGTCGTCAAGGCTGCGGCTTCCGTCGGAACAGTCGGAGAGGCAGTAGTCACATGCGGTCATGAAGTCCCGCATGGCACTGGGGTTGCCAAGTCCAGAGAAATCCCAACAAATGCTGGGATCGTCATCTTCCTCGGACCCAGAGGGCCCGTAGGTTGAGACATCCGTCAACCGGTCCCAAGGCGACCGCATACGAAACCCCAGTGGGATTGCACTCGCCTCAATGAGAGCGCCCGCCAAAGCGAGGTCGCTTGGCGGGTCGAGGCCGAGTCGAAATGACATAAGATGGGAGTTAGTCGGTACCTTTTGGTCGACGAGGAGCGACGTAGTCACATCGGGGACTGGTAGCACCGTCATCTTAGGTACGAGGGCGACGTCCTGCAGGCTTTCCGCGAGCGCGCTGGCGTCGTCTTCTTGCTCGGGATCAGCGTGTCGCGGGGGGACGGCGCCTGCCTCCGTCTCGAACGTGAGGTCGACGCCCGGCGTGCCTTCCGTCGAGGCGCTGGGGACGTCGATTCGCTCGACAGCCGACGAAGCGCGGCCTCTCGCTTGGCCTTGGTTGCCTCGCCTCCTCCTCCGTTGGCGGGGGAGAGGATGGAGGGAGCTCGAATGTTGTTCTTCCGCCACGCGGGGAAGATGTCGCCGATTCCGCCGCCGGCGGGCGGGTTGTCGGCCGCCATTGTCGTTGTCGCGCGGCGGAGGAAGGAGTATCATGTCGTAGCTGCCGTTGAAGGACATGAACTCAAGACTCCCGAAACGGAGCACCGTCCCGGGCCGGAGAGGTTGCTGGAGACTGCCCATCTGGAGCTTGACGGGAAGCAGTTCGTCAGCACGCAGCAGGCCCCTACCTGGCGCGCCAACTGTCGGGGGAAGAGGCGAGGTGGCCGGAGACGGGCGTGAGAGAGGTGGAGATCCCGCGGCCTTCGTGTTCGTCCCGCGCCCAGGTCGGGTGCGCTTGCAGTAGGGGGGTTACAAGCGTCCACGCGGGTGAGGGAAGCGAGCGGCCCCAAGAGAGCGCCTGTCTCGCCCTCGTCCCCGCGCGGCCAACCCTCTCTAAGAAGGCCCTGGTCCTTCCTTTTATAGTCGTAAGGAGAGGATCCAGGTGTACAATGGGGGGTGTAGCAGAGTGCTACGTGTCTAGCGGAGAGAGAGCTAGCGCCCTAGGTACATGCCAATGTGGCAGCCGGAGAGGTCTTGGCACCTTGCTGGCGTGATGTCGTGGCTGTCGGAGGAGCGACGGAGCCTGGCGGAGGGACAACTGTTGGAGCGGTCGAGTCCTTGCTGACGTCACCCTGCTTCCGTAAGAGAGCTGAGAGCCGCCGTCGTCACAGAGCTTGTGGGGCGCCATCATTGTCCATCTGGCGGAGCTGGCCAGATGGGACGCCGGTCTTGTTCTCCGTGACCCGAGTCGGCTCGGGGTAGGATGATGATGGCGCTCCTTGTTGACGTGGCGGCCCTGCGCCCTAGGTCGGGCGACGTGGGGGCTCCTCCGAAGCCGAGGTTGAGTCTGTCTTCTGTTGCCGAGGCCGAGTCCGAGCCAGCGGGTCGGGCGAGGCGGAGGTCGTTCGGCCGAGGCCAGGGTGGAGTCCGAGCCCTGGGTCGGGCGAGGCGGAGTTTCGTCGTCTTCTGGGGCTGAGCCCGAGTCCGAGCCCTGGGTCGGGCGGAGCGGAGTTCGCCGTCTTCCGGGTCTTAGCCCGAGTCCGAGCCCTGGGGTCGGGCGGAGCGGAGTTCGCCGTCTTCCGGGTCTTAGCCCGAGTCCGAGCCCTGGGTCGGGCGGAGCGGAGTTCGCCGTCTTCCGGGTCTTAGCCCGAGTCCGAGCCCTAGGGTCGGGCGGAGCGGAGTTCGCCGTTTTCCGGGTCTTAGCCCGAGTCCGAGCCCTGGGGTCGGGCGGAGCGGAGTTCGCTGTCTTCCGGGTCTTAGCCCGAGTCCGAGCCCTGGGGTCGGGCGGAGCGGAGTTCGCCGTCTTCCGGGTCTTAGCCCGAGTCCGAGCCCTGGGGTCGGGCGGAGCGGAGTTCGCTATGGCGCCTTTGGCAAGGCCTGACTGCCTGTCAGACTCACTCTGTCGAGTGGCACTGCAGTCGAAGTGGCGCAGGCGGCGCTGTCCTTCTGTCAGACTGGTCAGTAGAGCGGTGGAGTGACGGCGGTCACTTCGGCTCTGCCGGGGGGCGCGTGTCAGGATAAAGGTGTCAGGCCACCTTTGCGTTAAATGCTCCTGCAACCTAGTCAGTCGGCACGGCGATTTAGTCAGGGTTGCTTCTAAGCGAAGCCAGGGCCTCGGGCGAGCCGGAGGTGTGTCCGCCGTTAAAAAAGGGGGGCCTCGGGCGAGACGGAAGTCTCTCGAGGTCGGCTGCCCTTGGCCGAGGCTAGGCTCGGGCGAAGCGTGATCGAGTCACTCGTGTGGACTGATCCCTGACTTAATCGTACCCATCAGGCCTTTGCAGCTTTATGCTGATGGGGGTTACCAGCTGAGAATTAGGCGCCTTGAGGGTACCCCTAATTATGGTCCCCGACACTACTCATACATGGTATCAAACATATTTAGCAATCAACATCTTGTGTCAACTCATCACCTTTCCACTTGTTACTCAATGCAGTACAATGGATCAAGTAGTCTCATTAGCTGCGAGAAGCAGACGATTCGAATCGAGTTTTTATCCTTGCAAGGTAAACCTAAACACACGACATACAGGGGCACTCCGTCCCCACACACATCAACCGTCCCCATCGATTCCCTGGCAACAGATCAGGGCTCACCGCCTTGGCGTACAATGCCTCACTGACCCCGACTGCCGTCGTGCAGTGACCGCACTTGTACCCACCATAACCAGAATGGGAGACCACGTCTTAGGTCGCGTGAGGGGATATGTCTGCGGGCAGGTTCAATCAGGTACTAGGCTTACCGATTTACCATATTTCTCGGCATATGTTTAGTACATTCAAACGCTTGACACAGGTATCCACACGTTAATCCTTATTCCAATTTCATCTCGTAGACCACGCATCCCCATGGATCCGTGTCCACAGACCAATCATCGATATGATATGAAAGTGGGTACAACCAATTCCTGACCTCGCGCGAGTGCTAGAAAAATCACTCGACTTCTACCGAGATCCCTAATTAGCAAAGCAGCTACTCGACCTAACATACTAGTATCCATCTCAACAAGGATTCCTGAGTTCATGCAACTAGGGTTTCAATCAACTCCTACACTTAAGTGCACAGTACAAGCCTACAAACATGAAGTGCAGTAAAATAGAATATATAAACGGTTATGCATAAAACCGGGGCTTGCCTTCCAAGGCTGTGGCAGGCAGATCCTCTGGTAGTCTGGTGCAGGCTCGGGTGCTGGATCCGGGGCTACCTCCTGAGCAGCTCCTTGCTCCGGCACGAGGACGTACTCTCCGTCAGCAAGGTTACAGTCTATCGAATGCAATGAACATGTATGTCATGATTATGTAGGATTTAATAACATTATGCTAAGAGAAGAAAAACTAAGTTAATGAGTAACTTAAGGTTTCTGGGTCATACGTGGCTTTTAGTGGTTTATGCTTATCACTCTAAGTTTAGGTTTTATTAGGGCTAGGCATAGTGAATTGGTATTGCCTTTATATATTTCAGTGGACAGGTTATAAAGGGTTTTAGGATGACACTAATTCCTATTATTCATTTTCCCTTTCTTTATTTTCTATTTATGGTTTCTAGTGTAGGGTTGAACTACAACAGTGGTTTAACTTTTTTCAAAAATTCTGTAAAAATTACAGTGGGTTGCCATTTGTCATTATAGCCTGTTCTAGGAATTTGAGGTTTAAAATAAAAAGGCTATGCTTTAGACAAAAATAACAAAAGTTGTGTAACATGGGCCACTTTGCACTACATCTCTTAATTAGGGATGGGTTCTGTCCTAAAGGTTATTTTTGTTGGCATCTAACAGTAATAATAAGCTTCTGTGCCAAAGATCACAGAAAGCTAAGGGATGGTTATTTAGTTATGATTTTCTAAAGTTTAATGCCAAAAAGGCACTTTCTACTACATTGTTATTTAAAAAAATGTCAAACAACAGATTTCATATTTTTCCTAAGTTGTTAATAACAAAACATTAATTATCCCAAGGGTTGGGGTGTTTTTACCTTGGGGTTATTTTTGTAGGGTTTTTCTAAGTTTTCCTTGTTTTCTTAAAATAAAAGGGATCCTACTTATTTTATACTAAACCAGGGTATAATAGATTTTTCTAGTGAACTACATTAAATAAGTACTCTAACAAAAATAGGGGTGCCTTCTGGTTCATCATTTTAATCACCTTTTCCATTTTTCTTTATCTTAAGCATATTGTAAAATAAATGGTAAAAGCTACCTTAATGGGGTGGACAGAGAGGTTTAGCATTTTTAAACAGGTCAGTAGGTGGATATAAACTTCTCCAAATTTTCCTAACCCTAGTCAAATAGTGCAACTATTTTTCTTCCCATTATTTAGATTTTGGCCAAAACAATAATTAAATCAGAACCCTAAAGTTTTCTGTAGTACATAAGGGTTTTATATTTTTCCTAAGTAGTTTACATTATTTAAAGTCTGACAAAATTGGTTTGACTAAATTTGGATAAATAAAACAGAAGTTATGAATTATTCAAGTTCTGTCAAAATTTAAATCAGATTTAAATAAAGGTTTCCTGGAAAACTACTTTGCACCGAGGACCCTTGGTTATTTCCAAACTAACTCTCTCAGTTATACCCCCGTGTTACTATTCATTTGAGTCACTGACATTTCGCAAAACCCCCATGCTTCTTTTCTTCTCCCCCGCGGTCCTTCCCTAGGTTTAAACAGTACCCGCAAGAGAGAAAAGGGTGGCGCGGCTTACCGGCGGCGAGGGAGGTCCGGCGAGGGGCGGGGTTGGCTCGGGGAGGCTCTGGCGGTCACAACGATGTACGGCTCAACGACGGGGATGGCCGGAATCGCTCGGTCCACGTGCGTAGGCGGGTGCCTTCGTCGGCGGCGGGTGTGCCGGCCAATTCACGGCGACCTAGTTCAATCCATTGGCACGGTGAGCTTCACGGGGTGATGTAGAGGCTATCGATGCCTTGAATCGAAAAATGGCGCAGTGGCTTACCCGGTCTACGCTCGCCGGTGGTCGGAGGGAGTCCGACGACCGTGGACTGGCCTCTCCGGCGAAGCAGACTTCGATTCCTCGCTCGGGGAGCTTCACCGAGGTGTGCTCAGTCATCTCCGAGGGTCGGACGGGGCTGGGAAAGGCTTGGTTGGCCGGTCTACGGCGGCAGGGGCTCGGGTGGCCGCGGACACGCCGTGCACGGGCAACCGACGGTGAGTTTGAGCTCCGGTGAGGTTGAGCGCGTGCGGAGGGGTGTGGTCGACGCCTGAGTGGGCTTTATAGGCGCGGGCGCACACGGGGGACACTGGCGCGACTCGGCGCGGCGCGGGGTCGGGCGCGGGCATGCTCTGGCGTGCGCAGAGCGCGTCAAACACGTGTAGGTTTTCTTCTGCCCGTGTTCCACAGCTCGCCCAAGTCGCAAACATGCGAATCTTGGCAAAAATCCGGCGCGAGTCTTTTCCTGGCACCTAGGGCTGTCTCTCATCCGTGAGTCGCCATGGCAGATATGCCCTAGGTAGGGAGATCTTTGGACGCCAAATCAGGTATGTCTCCCTGCCCACCTCGCGACAAAAACGATGCCAAGGCATGTCAAACGTCAAGGTCTCGGGCTCAACTTTTTCCAGGGGGTGCCCTAGGTGGTATGCCACATTTTTGGTATAGAACCTAGGTGGTTTTGGTGCCATCTTCAAGGTGAACAGGGTGGATCTTTAGATTAGGTGTAGTTTTTGACTTAGAGAGAATTAGAGAGCTCTAGCTCTTTCTCTACTTAGGGAATGGATTTGGGGTTTCTTAAGGGGCCTTTTAGCAATGTTTCCTCTCTATAATTGTAGGTTAATAAGTTACTTAACTTTGTGCCAAAGGTTTGGTCATGACTTGCACCTTTGCTTAAACTCTCCCCCTTAACCAAGGTGCTTAGGAGATAGGGTTCAAGAGAGGTCTAGGGTTCACTCCCCCCCTTGTCCAGAGTGATAATTGCACACAACTAGGGTACTGCTTTTGGTCATTCACATCTCTTGGTTAAAACCTAGCCTCCAAGGCTCTTACACTTTGCTCCTTAAGCTTCTTCCACATGTGATCATAGTCCTTAGTGCATAGATGTGCCCTAGCCATGGTAACACCTGAGGTGTTACACATTGTACGCCAAGGCGGTGAGCCCTATTCTATTGACGGGGAATCAATGGGGACGGTTTATATGTGTGGGGTCGGAGTGCCTCGCCACGTCGTGTGTTTAGGTTTACCTTGCAAGGTTTAAAAACTCGATTCGAATCGTCCGCTTCTCGCAGCTAATGAGACTGCTTGATCCATGCTGCTACATTGAGTAATAAGTGGAAATGAGTTGATTGGCAAAAGATGTTGACTGCTAAAAATGTTTGATACCATGTATGAGTAGCTAGGTACTCATCTAGTTTAAAAGGATCATACTAAAACTTGAAAAGCTTACACTTGATTGTAGACTCAGCTAGTGCTTTTGGCAAACCAAACCCCTCAGCCAAACAACTTCATGTCTAGAGGTAGAGGAGTAGGCTCCTCACACCGGGTAAGTCTAGCTGAGTATTAGTATACTCAGCCTTGCTTATGGCATACTTTTTATAGGTTCTCTGGAGGATATGGTTGCTGCAGTGACTTGGCCGTCTACCTTGCCACTAGGTTGGACAGTCGAGTGGGACCCTACCTCAGCAGGAGAGGAGCATGAGGAGTGATGGGCCAGGCTTCCCCATCCTCCCTTTTATTTATCGTTAGTTAATTTCCGCTGCATCCAGAACAATGATTACTACTTTTGCAAAACTCCGATGATGTTGTAATAACCTTAAGTACTTCTTTAATTTATGGTTTTATGCTTTATTGTATTTGCTCTACGCCTCACCTTCGAGTGAGTATGTGGTACTTGATCCTGTTAGTGGCCTCGTCGAACTAGATCCGAGGGACTAACGTTTTATTCCTATTTAAGTGTGGTCTAGCCTCTAAGGCGGGACATAGGCACTTAAGTTGGAATAATTCGGGCGGTTCCGCCACAGGTGTGGAGACAACCTCACGTGCAGTCGTCGAAGCCGAGGAGCCCACATCATGGTGGTGAGTAGATGGGCCCACAACGGCGACACGTTGACGGCGACGCTTCGAGAGAACTCTGCAGGCGCACATGAAAATACGTCGTACGACATCTTGATGATTGAGCCTCGACTAGCGCCGGAGCTCGAGGTGGCTACGATGCATGAGCCACGCTGTTGCCATGGCATCCACTGGGTCCATTTTGAGGCTGCAACGACGGAAAAGTCTAGCTTGAACTATATACTGCAGGCTCTCTATATACGTACACACACCTTAATAAAACACATGTATAGGAAATGGCCGATTTAGTTGTGAGATGAATCACACGATTTAATCCCAAGCTAGGGCGGAAAATTCGTATAATGCATCCAAAAAATACAAAAAAGTAAAGATGGCGCGGCGGGTAAAGGGGCAGTAACCGGCGGCGGCCGCCATAGCTAACACGGCAAGCGCACGATGGCCATAGCACGCCCAAGCTAGGGTTTACTAACCGGCAACGCCGTAGGGTTTACGACCAGCGGCAAGCGCGGCGAACGACGCGACTGATGATAGCGGCGGTGGCAGAGGGGAAGGGAAAGAGTAAAGAAAGGGACAGTGGAAAACCTGACGGTGGCGCGGGGATGGCGTGGAGCCAGTGAATAAACCCTCGGGGACGAAATCCGGCAGCCTGACAGCGTGATTTAATGAACCGGCTCCACGGGACTTGTAAATTTTTCTGCTCCCGCTCGCCACCTGTTATATAGGCGCAATTTCTACTAGCGGTTGTCATAAAGAACTGCCAGTACAAATTATTTTCACTAGCGGGTGTCATAGAGAACCGCCAGTATAAATTGTTTTCCACTAGCGGTTGTCCTTGAGAACCGCCGGTATAAATTGTTTTCCATTGGCGGTTGTCTTTGAGAACCTCTAGTATAAATTGTTTTCACTGGCAGTTGTCTTTGAGAATCGCCAGTATAAAATATTTACAATGGATTGTATTTCCATTGTCTAGTGTACTTTATATATATATATACTTTTATATATTCTACGATAAGGGCAACTTGGTCGTTGACAACCGCAGTATAAAATATTTACAATGGATTAATCGAGTATTTCCATTGTATATAGTGTACTTTTTATATATACTTAATGTAATATAAAAAGTACACTATATACAATGGAAATACTCGATTAATCCATTGTAAATTAAGACAATGGAAATACGCTAATTTTATATATTCTCCCTCCTCCCCCGCCCCCTCTCTCTCTCCCCGGAACTAAACATATTTCCTTGGCCACGAAAACTGAATTAAGACAATAAAGATATATATATATATATATATTGATCCGAACTTATAGTAGACATGGTCCTAACAATAATCAATTACAAGACAAGTTTATAATCTAGGGAGCTATTATTCTGCCTTATCCATCGTGGCGTACCCAGGGCAACAATTTACGTGAGATGCTTCGCTCAATGTTCCTTATCTTGGTTGGATGGTCAATGAAATGAGACATGTCGTTGAATTGGTTAAAATACTCCATATCAGATACACCATCAACTTCTATAGATTGTTGTTTTTCAGGAAAAACTACATGCTTCAATTTGTCGATGCTTTTCTTCTCATTGTTAGAAATGATATGTTCAGCATAGAAGACCTGTGCAGCACGATTAGCAAGGATCCATGGGTCATCTTTGTAACCTACCTTACTTAGATCAAGAACTCTCACCCCATATTTGTCTACCGTGACATGTTTGTCTTCAACCCATTGACATCGGAAAACTGAGATATTAAATGTACCATAGTCTAGTTCCCATATGTCCTCAATAAATCCAAAATATGTAATAGTCTCACCAGTTTCATTGTTTATGGCCTCGCATCGAACACCACTATTTTGTGACATGCTCCTTTTGTCCTTGGACTTGGTACAAAATGTAAATCCACTAATGTCATAGGTTTGCCATGTCGTGACCTAGCGTGATGGTCCAGATGCCAACCCCTTGATGGTTTGTTCTTCTATTGTTTCTCCATGTGGAATGTCCTTCACCATGAGCCATGTGTTGAACCGTTGCTTATGTTGCTTCATTACCCAATCATTTGTATGCCCAGGATTTTGCTCGCGAAGCTCATTGATGTATTGTTGAATAAATGACTCCATTATCGTTAGCTAATGTAGGATGTTGTGATGTGCCTCAAGTACTGTATTGTAATCCGGTGGGATGAAGGATTTCCGTCCCATCGTACCGCTTCCATACAATCTACCCTCGTGTCGTGACAGAGGCAAACCTATTGCAACTTGGTATTTTAGGATACTATTGCAGAATGGACCTCTGGACTCAACGGCCTCTTCGGTACAATACCCCTCTATCATGGATGCCTCGGGACAAGCAATGGTTGGTACATAGTGAAAGTCGCCTAGAGGGGGGTGAATAGGGCGAATATGAAATTTACAAACTTTAAGCACAACTACAAGCCAGGGTTAGCGTTAGAAATATAAACGGGTCCAAAAGAGAGGACGAAAACAAATCACAAGCAAACAAGGCGGATGACACGGTGATTTGTTTTACCGAGGTTCGGTTCTTGCAAACCTACTCCCCGTTGAGGTGGTCACAAAGACCGGGTCTCTTTCAAACCTTTCCCTCTCTCAAACGGTCACTTAGACCGAGTGAGCTTCTCTTCTCAATCAAACGAGACACTAAGTCCCTACAAGGACCACCACACAATTGGTGTCTCTTGCCTTGGTTACAATTGAGTTGGAATCAAGAAAGAATGAAGAAGAAAAGCAATCCAAGCGCAAGAGCTCAAAAGAACACAATTGTCTCTCTCACTAGTCACTATTTGATTGGAATGATCTTTGGACTTGGGAGAGGATTTGATCTCTTGTTTGTGTCTTGTATCGAATGCTATAGCTCTTGTATGAGGCGTGAAGGCTGAAAACTTGGATGCCATGAATGGTGGGTGGTTGGGGGTATTTATAGCCCCAACCACCAAATGAGCCGTTGGTGGAGGCTGCTGTCGTATGGCGCACCGGACAGTCCGGTGCGCCAGCCACATCACCCGACCGTTAGGGTTCGACCGTTGGAGCTTGTCTTCTGGGCCACCAGATAGTCCGGTGGTGCACCGGACAGTCACTGTTCACTGTCCGGTGCGCCTTCTGGCTCTGCTATGACTTCTGCGCGCACTGTAGCGCATTAACTGCTCTCTGCAGACGACCGTTGGCGCGAAGTAGCCGTTGCTCCGCTGGAACACCGGACAGTCCGGTGCTACACCGGACAGTCCGATGAATTATAGCGAAGTGGCTCCTAGAATTCCCGAAGGTGACAAGTTCAGAGTTTGGTTCCCTGGTGCACCGGACACTGTCCGGTGGCACACCGGACAGTCCGGTGCGCCAGACCAGGGCACCCTTCGGTGGTCTTTTGCTCTTTTTATTTGAACCCTTTCTTGGTCTTTTTATTGGTTTGTTGAGAACCTTTGGCACCTGTAAAGCTTATAATCTAAAGCAAACTAGTTAGTCCAATTATTTGTGTTGGGCAATTCAACCACCAAAATCGATTAGGAAAAGGTGTAAGCCTATTTCCCTTTCAATCTCCCCCTTTTTGGTGATTGATGCCAACACAAACCAAAGCAAATATAAAAGTGCGGAATTGAACTGGTTTGCATGATTTAAGTGCAAAGGTTACTTGAAATTAAACCAATATTTATTTCATAAGATATGCATGGATGCTTTCTTCATATTTAACATTTTGGACCACGCTTGCACCACTTGTTTTGTTTTTGCAAATTCTTTTCAAAGTCTTTTTGCAAATACTTAAAGGTTAATGAATATGATTTTGAGAAGCATTTTTAAGATATGAAGTTTTCTCCCCCTGTTTCAAATGCTTTTCCTTTGATTACACAAAACTCCCCCTCAATAAAATCCTCCTCTTAGTGTTCAAGAGGGTTTTAGATATTAATTTTGAAAGGGGTTATACCAATTTGAAAATTCTACCAAAAATAAGATACCCATTGAAAAACCTTCTTTTAATACAAATTTGAAAGACTGCATTTTGGAAATTGGTGGTGGTGCGGTCCTTTTGCTTTGGGCTAATGCTTTCTCCCCCTTTAGCATGAATCGCCAAAAACGAATACTTGTGAGTGAAATATAAGCCCTTTTACTTTCTCTCCCTTTGGCAAATAATATACGAGTGAAGATTATACCACATTGGAGAGTGGTGTGGAGCGACGGCGAAGGATGAATAGTTCGATGGAGTGGAGTGGAAGCCTTATCTTCACCGAAGACTCCTTTTCCCTTTCAATCTATGACTTAGCATGAAATGCACTTGAAACCACATTAGTCATAGCACATGAAAGAGATGATCAAAGGTATATAAATGAGCTACGTGTGCAAAATATCAATCAAAATTCCTAGAATCAAGGATATTTAGCTCATGCCCAAGTTTGGTAAATGTTTGCTCATCTAATGGCTTGGTAAAGATATCGGCTAATTGTTCTTTGGTGTTAACATAAGAAATCTCGATATCCCCCTTTAGTTGGTGATCCCTCAAAAAGTGATACCGAATGGCTATGTGTTTAGTGCGGCTATGCTCAACGGGATTATCCGCCATGCGGATTGCACTCTCATTATCACATAGAAGAGGAACTTTGGTTAATTTGTAACCATAGTCCCTAAGGGTTTGCCTCATCCAAAGCAATTGCGCGCAACAATGGCCTGCGGCAATGTACTCGGCTTCGGCGGTAGAAAGAGCCACAGAATTTTGCTTCTTTGAAGCCCAAGACACCAGAGATCTTTCCAAGAACTGGCAAGTCCCTGATGTGCTCTTTCTATTAATTTTACACCCTGCCCAATCAGCATCAGAATATCCAATTAAATCAAAAGTGGATCCCCTGGGGTACCAAAGGCCAAACTTAGGAGTATAAACTAAATATCTCAAGATTCGTTTTACGGCCCTAAGGTGAACTTCCTTAGTATCGGCTTGGAATCTTGCACACATGCATACGGAAAGCATAATATCCGGTCGTGAAGCACATAAATAGAGTAAAGAACCTATCATCGACCGGTATACCTTTTGATCTACGGATTTACCTCCCGTGTCGAGGTCGAGATGCCCATTTGTTCCCATGGGTGTCTTGATGGGCTTGGCATCCTTCATCCCAAACTTTGTGAGTATGTCTTGAATGTATTTCGATTGGCTAATGAAGGTGCCCTCTTGGAGTTGCTTCACTTGAAATCCTAAAAAATACTTCAACTCCCCCATCATAGACATCTCGAATTTTTGTGTCATGATCCTACTAAACTCTTCACATGTAGATTCGTTAGTAGACCCAAATATGATATCATCAACATAAATTTGACATACAAACAAATCATTTTCAAGTGTTTTAGTAAAGAGAGTAGGATCGGCTTTTCTGACTTTGAAGCTATTAGCAATAAGAAAATCTCTTAGGCATTCATACCATGCTCTTGGGGCTTGCTTGAGCCCATAAAGCGCCTTAGAGAGTTTATAGAAATGGTTAGGGTACTCACTATCTTCAAAGCTGGGAGGTTGCTCAACATAGACCTCTTCCTTGATTGGTCCATTGAGGAAGGCACTTTTCACGTCCATTTGATAAAGCTTAAAGCCATGGTAAGTAGCATAGGCAAGTAATATACGAATTGACTCAAGCCTAGCTACGGGTGCATAGGTTTCACCGAAATCCAAACCTTCGACTTGTGAATATCCCTTGGCCACAAGTCGGGCTTTGTTGCTTGTCACCACACCATGCTCATCTTGTTTGTTGCGGAAGACCCACTTGGTTCCTACAACATTTTGGTTAGGACGTGGAACTAAATGCCATACCTCATTCCTCGTGAAGTTGTTGAGCTCCTCTTGCATCGCCAACACCCAATCCGAATCTTGAAGTGCTTCCTCTACCCTGTGTGGCTCAATAGAGGAAACAAAAGAGTAATGTTCACAAAAATGAGCAACACGAGATCTAGTGGTTACCCCCTTTTGAATATCGCTGAGGATGGTGTTCACGGGGTGATCTCGTTGGATTGCTTGATGGACTCTTGGGTGTGGCGGTCTTGGAACCTCATCTTCTTCCTTGTCTTGATCATCAGCATCTCCCACTTGATCATTGTCCTCCTCTTGAGGTGGCTCCTCTTGATCTTCATCATCATCATCTTGAGCTTGATCCTTATCTTGAGTTGGTGGAGATGCTTGCATTGAGGAAGATGGTTGATCTTGTGCATGTGGAGGCTCTTCGGATTCCTTAGGACACACATCCCCAATGGACATGTTCCTTAGCGCGACGCATGGAGCCTCTTCATCATCTAGCTCATCAAGATCAACTTGCTCTACTTGAGAGCCGTTAGTCTCATCAAACACAATGTCACAAGAACCTTCAACTAGTCCAGAGGACTTGTTAAAGACTCTATATGCCCTTGTGTTTGAATCATAACCTAGTAAAAAGCCTTCTATAGCCTTAGGAGTAAATTTAGATTTTCTACCTCTTTTAACAAGAATAAAGCATTTGCTACCAAAGACTCTAAAATATGAAACATTGGGCTTTTTACCGGTTAGGAGTTCATACGATGTCTTCTTGAGGATTCGGTGAAGATATAACCGGTTGATGGCGTAGCAAGCGGTGTTGACCGCCTCGGCCCAAAACCGATCCGAAATCTTGTACTCATCAAGCATGGTCCTTGCCATGTCCAATAGAGTTATATTCTTCCTTTCCACTACACCATTTTGTTGTGGCGTGTAGGGAGAAGAGAAACTCATGCTTGATGCCCTCCTTCTCAAGGAAGCTTTCGATTTGTGAGTTTTTGAACTCCGTCCCATTGTCGCTTCTAATCTTTTTGATCCTTAATCCGAACTCATTTTGAGCCTGTCTCAGGAATCCCTTTAATGTCTCTTGGGTTTGTGATTTTTCCTGCAAAAAGAACACCCAAGTGAAGCGAGAATAATCATCCACAATTACAAGACAATACTTACTCCCACCGATGCTTATGTAAGCTATCAGGCCGAAAAGATCCATGTGGAGTAGTTCAAGCGGCCTATCGGTCGTCATGATGTTCTTGTGTGGATGGTGAACACCAACTTGCTTCCCTGCTTGACATGCGCTACAAACTCTGTCTTTCTCAAAATGAACATTGGTTAGTCCCAAAATGTGCTCTCCCTTTATAAGCTTATGAAGATTCTTCATCCCAACATGGGCTAGTCGGCGATGCCAGAGCCAACCCATGTTAGTCTTAGCAATTAAGCAAGTGTCGAGTTCAGCTCTATCAAAATCTACCAAGTATAGCTGACCCTCTAACACTCCCTTAAATGCTACTGAATCATCACTTCTTCTAAAGACAGTAACACTTATATCCGTAAAAAGACAGTTGTAGCCCATTTTGCATAATTGAGAAACAGAAAGCAAATTGTAATCTAAAGAATCTACAAGAAAAACATTGGAAATAGAGTGGTCAGGAGATATAGCAATTTTACCAAGTCCTTTGACCAAACCTTGATTTCCATCCCCGAATGTGATAGCTCTTTGGGGATCATGGTTTTTCTCGTAGGAGGAGAACATCTTCTTCTCCCCTGTCATGTGGTTTGTACATCCGCTATCGATGATCCAACATGAGCCCCCGGATGCATAAACCTACAAAACAAGTTTAGGCCTTGTTCTTAGGTACCCAAACAGTCTTGGGTCCTTTCACATTAGAAACAAGCACCTTGGGTACCCAAACACAAGTCTTTGATCCCTTATGTTTAGCCCCAATATATACGGCAACTACTTTGCCTGATTTGTTAGTGAGCAAATAGGAAGCATCAAAAGTCTTAAAAGAAATGTTATGATCATTTGATGCAATAGGAGTTTTCTTTTTAGGCAATTTAGCACGGGTTGATTGACTAGAACTAGATACCTCACTCTTATACATAAAAGCATGATGAGAGCCAGAGTGAGACTTCCTAGAATGAATTCTCCTAATTTTGTGCTCGGGATAACCGGCAGGGTACAAAATGTAACCCTCGTTATCCTGAGGCATGGGAGCCTTGCCCTTAACAAAGTTAGATAATCTTTTAGGAGGGGCATTGAGTTTGACATTGCCTCCCTGTTGGAAGCCAATGTCATCCTTAATGCCAGGGCGTCTCCCACTATAGAGCATACAACGAGCAAATTTAAAATTTTCATTTTCTAACTCATGCTCGGCAATTTTAGCATCTAATTTTGCTATATGATCATTTTGTTGTTTAATCATAGCAATGTGATCATGAATAACATCAATGTTAACATCTCTACATCTAGTGCAAATAGTAACATGCTCAACGGTAGATGTAGAGGGTTTGCAAGAATTTAGTTCAACAATCTTAGCATGTAAAATGTCATTCTCATCTCTAAGATTGGAAATAGAAACATTGTAAACATCTAATTCCTTAGCCTTAGCAATTAATTTTTCATTCTCATTTCTAAGGCTAGCAAGAGAGGTGTTCAATTTTTCAATCTTAGCAATTGAACTAGCATTATCATTTCTAAGATTGTCAATTGAATCATCACAAATATTTGATTTCTCAACCTTAGCAATTAATTTGGCATTTTCATTTCTAAGGTTGGAAATAATATCATGGCAAGTGCTTAGCTCACTGGATAATTTTTCACATTTTTCTACCTCTAGAGCATAAGCATTTTTAACCCTAACATGCTTTTTGTTTTCTTTAATTAGGAAGTCCTCTTGGGAGTCCAAGAGTTCATCCTTCTCATGAATAGCACTAATTAACTCATTTAATTTCTCCTTTTGTTGCATGTTTAGGTTGGCAAAAAGCATTAATAAATCATCCTCATCATCACTAGAGCTAGCCTCATCACTAGATATTGCATACTTAGTGGAGGATTTAGTTTTTACCTTCTTCTTCTTGTCGTCCTTTGCCATAAGGCACTTGTGGCCGACGTTGGGGAAGAGGAGTCCTTTGGTGACGGCGATGTTGGTGGCGTCCTCGTCGGAGGAGGAGTCGGTGGAGCTTTCGTCGGAGTCCCACTCTCGGCAAACATGGGCATCGCCGCCCTTCTTGTAGTACTTCTTCTTTTCTCTCCTCTTTCCCTTCTTGTCGTTATCCCTGTCACTATCACTAGACAAAGGGCATTTAGCGATAAAATGACCGGGCTTACCACACTTATAGCAAACCTTCTTGGAGCGGGACTTGTAGTCTTTCCCCCTCCTTTGCTTGAGGATTTGGTGGAAGCTCTTGATGATGAGCGCCATCTCCTCATTGTCGAGCTTGGAGGCGTCGATGGGGACCCTACTAGGTGTAGAGTCTTCTTTCTTCTCCTCTGTTGCCTTGAATGCAACGGGTTGCACATTGGGTGTGGAGGAGGCGCCTTGCTCGATGATTTTCTTGGAGCCTTTGATCATCAACTCAAAGCTCACAAATTTTCCTATCACTTCCTCGGGAGACATTAGTTTATGTCTTGGATCACCACGAATTAATTGAACTTGAGTGGGATTAAGAAAAACGAGTGATCTAAGAATAACCTTGACCATTTCATGGTCATCCCACTTGGAGCTCCCGAGGTTGCGCACTTGGTTCACCAAGGTTTTTAGCCGGTTGTACATGGCTTGCGGGTCTTATCCTTGGTTGAGCATAAAGCGACCGAGCTCCCCCTCGATCATTTCCCGCTTGGTGATTTTGGTCACCTCATCTCCTTCGTGCGTGGTCTTGAGTACATCCCAAATCTCTTTGGCGCTCTTCAACCCTTGCACCTTATTATACTCCTCTCGACTTAGAGAGGTGAGGAGTATAGTAGTTGCTTGAGAGTTGAAGTGCTCAATTTGGGCCACCTCGTCCTCATCATAATCTTCATCCCCTACGGATGGTACCTATGCTCCAAACTCAACAACATTCCATATGCTTTTGTGGAGTGAGGTTAGGTGATATCTCATCATATCACTCCACCGAGAATAATCTTCACCGTCAAATGTCGGTGGTTTGCCTAATGGGACCGAAAGTAATGGAGTATGTCTAGGAATGCGAAAGTAGTGTAGGGGGATCTTACTATACTTCTTGCGCTCTTGGCGCTTAGAAGTGATGGACGCAGCATCGGATCCCGGTGTAGAGGGCGATGAAGAGTCGGTCTCGTAGTAGACCACTTTCTTCATTTTCTTCTTCTTCTCGCCACTCTTGTGCGTACTAATGCGTGAAGGGGATCCCTCCTTCTTTTTGTTGCTGGACTCCCTTGATGGAGCCTTCCTGTGGCTTGTGGCGGGCTTCTCGCCAGTCACCATCTCCTTCTTGGCGTGATCTCCCGACATCACTTCGAGCGGTTAGGCTCTAATGAAGTACCGGGCTCTGATACCAATTGAAAGTCGCCTAGAGGGGGGGTGAATAGGGCGAATCTGAAATTTACAAACTTTAAGCACAACTACAAGCCGGGGTTAGCGTTAGAAATATAAACGAGTCCGAAATAGAGGGCGAAAACAAATCACAAGCAAATAAGGTGGATGACACGATGATTTGTTTTACCGAGGTTCGGTTCTTGCAAACCTACTCCCCGTTGAGGTGGTCACAAAGACCGGGTCTTTTTCAACCCTTTCCCTCTCTCAAACGGTCACTTAGACCGAGTGAGCTTCTCTTCTCAATCAAACGAGACACTAAGTCCTTACAAGGACCACCACATAATTGGTGTCTCTTGCCTTGGTTACAATTGAGTTGGAATCAAAAAAGAATGAAGAAGAAAAGCAATCCAAGCGCAAGAGCTCAAAAGAACACAATTGTCTCTCTCACTAGTCACTATTTGATTGGAAAGATCTTTGGACTTGGGAGAGGATTTGATCTCTTGTTTGTGTCTTGTATCGAATGTTATAGCTCTTGTATGAGGTGTGAAGGCTGAAAACTTGGATGCCATGAATGGTGGGTGGTTGGGGGTATTTATAGCCCCAACCACCAAATGAGCCGTTGGTGGAGGATGCTGTCGTATGGCGCACCAGACAGTCCGGTGCGCCAGCCACGTCACTCGACCGTTAGGGTTCGACCATTGGAGCTTCTAACTTCTGGGCCACCGGACAGTCCGGTGGTGCACCGGACAGTCACTGTTCACTGTCCGATACGCCTTCTGGCTCTGCTCTGACTTCTGCGTGCACTGTAGCGCATTAACTGCTCTTTGCAGACGACCGTTGGCGCGAAGTAGTCGTTGCTCCGCTGGCACACCGGACAGTCCGGTGCTACACCAGACAGTCCGGTGAATTATAGCGAAGCGGCTCCCAGAATTCCCGAAGGTGGCAAGTTCAGAGTTTGGTTCCCTGGTGCACCGGACACTGTCCGGTGGCACACCGGACAGTCTGGTGCGCCAGACCAGGGCACACTTCGGTGGTCTTTTGCTCTTTTTATTTGAACCCTTTCTTGGTCTTTTTATTGGTTTGTTGAGAACCTTTGGCACATGTAAAGCTTATAATCTAGAGCAAACTAGTTAGTCCAATTATTTGTGTTGGGCAATTCAACCACCAAAATTGATTAGGAAAAGGTGTAAGCATATTTCCCTTTCACATAGCCATTCAGTATTGACATGAAACGCTCATACATCCATATTTCATGCAAGTACATAGGACCCAATGCCTCTATTTGTGGTACCAAGTGCACCACAAGGTGCACCATAATATCAAAAAACGATGGAGGGAAACACATGTCAAACTGTGATATTGTCTCCACTGCAAATTCCTGAAGAGATGCCAACTCATCATGGTTAATTACCTTTTGTGAAATTCTATTGAAAAAGTAGCACTACCGTGTGATTGTTATCTTTAAAAACAAATGATTTATAGCCCTGATGGCAATAGGTAGGAATGTAGTCAACATGATATGACAATCATGTGAGTTGTAGTTGGTGACGGCCAGGTCTTCCATTGACACAATACTTCGTATGCTAGAGCAGAATCTGAATGGGACTCTCAAATTCTTGAGCCAAACACACATCGCATGTTTCTCATCTACATTAAGATTGTAGCTTGCTGCCGGGAGATGGTACTTCCCATTTTCTTGAAGAACAAGATGTAGTTCCTTTTTTATGCCTAAATTTACCAAGTCCACGCGTGAATTGAGCCATTCTTTTGTTTTGCCCTTTATGTCTAGCAAGGTACCAATTATGCTTTCAAACACGTTCTTCTGAACGTGCATACCATTGATCGCATGCCGCACATCTAACTCTTTCCAGTAAGGCAAGTACTCGAAGAAAATACACTTCTTTTTAAATAAAGCCCCCAAAGCTGGTTTGGCATCCTTCCTTGTTTTCCCGTATTTTGTCTTCTTCTCCAAAACAAAGTTGATATTCTTGACTATTTCAAAAACTCTATGACCTCTATTGTTACCCGATGGAGGAGTAGAATGTAGTTCACCATTATTGTCGAAGTACTTATCCATCTTTCACATGCAGTATCTGTATCCTTCCAATAAAAAGCGTTTGTGCCTCATGTACACTATCTTCTTAGATGCAGTAAGGGACACGCAAGCAGTTCCATCAATACATACTGTGCAACCAACCTTTCCCTTAAACTGGCCTGATAATGTGAAGAGAGCAGGGTAATCGTTGATCGTAACAAAAATAATTGCTCTTAGTGTGAACGAATCTTTACGATACTCATCCAACATTTGAACACTTGTTTCCCACAATATTTTCATATCCGCCATTAAGGGCTCCAAAAATACATCCATGTCAACTCTAGGTTGTGTAGGTCCAGAAATAAGAATGGTTAGCAAAATGTACTCCCATTTCTGCATCAACCATGGAGGAAGGTTGTATATGGTGTGGATCACCGGCCATGTGTTATGCTTGCTGCTCCTCTTAGCAAATGGATTCATTCCATCAGTACTCAATGCGAACCTAACATTTCTTGGTTCATCGGCAAAGTCTCGGCTGGATGTCGAAGCTTCCCATCGTTTTTGTGCTCATCAGAAGCATGCCAGCTCATAAGTTTGGCATCCTCGGGGTTAGCAAACAAACACCTCAATCGATCGACGACGGGGAGGTACCACATCACCAAAGCAGTAATCTTTTTGAGCGCATAATAGTCTACTTCTTCTTTTTCTTTGCTCGTGGATTTTGAAGTCTTCTTTGGGGCTTTCTTTTGCTTCTTCCCTTTAGACACGGATGCAACACACTCTTCCTCTCGATAGTATTTATTCATCTTGTACCTACTTGCATTGCACTTTGGGCAGCTCTCCAAGTCTTTATAATCATCACCTCGATAAAGGATACAATGATTTCTACACGCGTGGATCTTCTCCACATCCATAGCGAGCAGACTAATTAGTTTCTTTGCAAAGTACGTGTTAGCAGGCACTTTGTTCTCCTTTGGAAGCATGTCTGCGATAATACTCAAGAACTCATCAAAGCCAGCACCAGACAGACCATATCTAGCTTTTAACATCAACAGCTTTAACACAAACCAGAGCGTCGTGAACTCTTTGATACAACCCTTAGACTCATCATACAAAGGCTCTTCTGCTACCTTCTTCAAGGACTCCATACCTTTCTTGAAGAACATCGATGGATCCGTATGACGACGCAACATTGCCTCTAACAACTCTGCATCTTCCTCATCCATAACATTTGGCAGAACATGAGTTCTATCATGTTCATTTCCTCCACAATAACCATGATCAGTAACATTTGGCACTACATGTTCGCTCTGTGGAAGAGGTTGGTGTGTCCCGTGAACGAACTGAAATCTGTCGTCCTCAGGGTTTCCAGTCCTATAAGGCGAAGAGCTACCCTCTCCATGCTTTGTCCAAACTGTGTAATCTTTCACAAATCCTCAGCATACCAGATGAGATATGATTTGGTCTGTGTCATCAAATACAACAACATTTTTGCAGTCCATGCATGGACAATAGATGTGCTTTGTCTTTGTTCTCCAAGCATGTTTCATAGCAACATCAATAAACCTATGGACCTCGGATATGTATGATGGATCTAGCCTTGATAAGTCATACATCCAGGATGTCCTCTCCATCATTATCTGTAAAAAGTAATATAAAACACACAAGAACACAAATTGGCAAGATAAATAAACTAACATTTCCTAACAACTAAAGGACGAAACCTACCACTTGTATTTTGTGAAATATCTGGCATTCCAATGAAAGTTGACAAGAGAAACATAAGCCGAACTTAATTTCCTAGCAACTAATAAACAAAAAAATCTTAATACCCAATTAACATATATGTAACAACAATTGGCAATTCAAACATAATTAATAAACCAACCTCATAACAACTAAACTTAATACACAATTAACATATCTCTAACAATAATTGGAAATTCAAACATAATTATAAACCAACCTCATAACAACTAATAAATTAAAAATAATCTGTAATTACCAAACATTTCTCCCTCTATCCCAAACATGGTCAAACCCTAGATACGAAACGTGGCTACACTCTTCTCTCTCACATGGTAAAAGCCTAGATCCAAAATTTGGCTAAAATGAGAAATAATATGAACAAAATTTGACAAAGAAACATAAAACCAACCTTTCTTAGCACCCTTCTTCCAAAAAATGAAGATCAAAACCTCCCCCTTGTATTTTATGTAATCTAGACCTCCAAAATTGCCTCCAATGAAAGTTGGCTGCGAGATTCCTCTCGGGGGAGAAAGGGGTATTTATAATACAAAGTTCACAGGAGGGTTGCTTAAGAAACCACCACTAGAAACCTATTTCCACTGGCGGTTCTCTTAAAGCAACTGCTAGTGAAAATATCATATTAACACTGGCAGTTCGCTTAAGGAGCCGCCAGTGGAACCATTTTCTATTTGAACAGTCGTGTCTTTTCAACTGTCCCTGTAGAATTGAAACGGAAATTATGCTCGCCGAACACGAAGCGACGACTTTGAACGCCTCTTTGCTCCTCGAAGTTCGCATAAATGTCGATCCAGTTCTCGATTTTAATCTATTTAAATGCTCATCGGCCACATTTCCACTATTCATCGCCTACAAACTCAGAAAAAACTCTCTTGCTTCCTTCCACCCATGGCGACATCACCAAGTGATTCCTCTGCTTCTTTTGTCTCCCATTCCTCTAGCCGTGAACCAACCCAGTCGGGATCCTATACCGGCATATGAGAAATAGGCCCCTTAGCACTGGGATGTAGATGGATGGACTTTGAGGTTGCATCGAAATCCGATGGCAACCTCACCGAGGGGGACGACCTCTAGTTCCTCATTGATGGGGAATTGGACTCCGACACCAGCACTGACTAGTCTTGGACATCCGACGGAGAATCGTCAGATGTGGAGTACTTCTACAACAACGACGACCCGATGTCTGGACATTGAATGGGCATTGGCTCCTCAGATGATGAGGACGACGATGACGAGAACGACGACGACAACAGTGACTACGACAACAGTGACGACGACAGCTACAACAGTGGCGACCATGACGGCGATGATGATGGCGGGGCAAGCCAAATATGCGATGAGATGCCTCCCAACAAGCATCGTCAGCTGCTGCATGGTAGCTTATTCTAGTAGGAAAAGTAGTAGTTTGTACTAGAATGAAACAATCCTTTTTAATGAATAAAGCCTAGTTCTTGTTAACTAATACTTTTCTGATGAAATCTGATAACTAGTCAAAGTGATTTAGAACTCAAAAATACTTTCCACTGGCATTTATCTTAAAGAACCACCAGTGAAAAAATTGACACTAGCGGTTGGCTTACGGAACCGCTAGTGAAAACGCTCAATTAACATTGGTGGGTGGCTTAAGGAACCGCCTGTGGAAATCATTTCTACGGGCGGTTCTTTGTAAGAATCGCCAGTAGAAATCGTTTTAAGTATATACGCCTCAAATGTCTCCTCGCAGTCTGCCGCTCCAGACGCCCTAGTACTGTCCCTACTCTCCATTCTCGCTCAAGCCACCGACGTGCCACCTCGTGCCTCCCCTTCATGGTCATTGCCGGATTCGGCCTCCCTTCGTCGTCCTAGCCGAAGTGAAGTAGGCGGCGAGCTCGACCGTCGACTGCACATCGCGCGCCACACACCAAGACGTAGATCTAGGTCAACTGCTTAGTTATTTCCTCCATTTTATTGTTGCTATCTGCCCTCATGCCTCCATTTTAATGTCTTAAATCACTCTTCTTTTTCGGCGCAGTTACTGCATAAGGTTGCCCAATCTTGCACCTTCATTCACCGATTCTTGTTCCCCAGACTAACCTACTCTGTACAACCTGCGTGGCAAGACAACTGCACCTACTCAGTACAACCTACGCCAGAAGCATGCAAAAACAACTGCCACGACAAGTTCTTATGTGCATAACTTATCTTGTTTCTTTTACTACATGTCCTCTGTTTCAAAAATTGTTAAATGTGCCTTTGTATTCATTGACCTACAACAAGTTCTTATCTTGTTTCTTTTACCACGTCAAGTTCTTATTTCTTTTACTCCTCTATTCCAAATAGTTACGTGCATGTGCAACTTGCCCACAGGTGAGTTCGGACCATGCCAGCTGGGATGCGATGACAACTAAAATATTCATTGACCTATGCATCATTCAGAAGAACCTTAATAACTTCAATAGGTTGGGCTTAACTAAATATGGATGGCAACAAGTGTATCACAGCTTCAAAGAGCAGACTAGTCTTGATTATGAAAACAAAAAACTGCAAAACAAATTTAACATGCTCCAAAGGTCTTTCCAGCAATGGCAATACTTGCACAACCATACTGGGCTTGGCCTTGACTCAAGGACTGGTGGTATAGCGGCTGATGATTCATACTGGGAGACCCATGAAGGGGTACATTGCTCATGAATTGATTACAAGTTTTTTTATTTTGTGGACCAATACTAAATCTGCACTATGTTCAAACGCAGGATCCTAGTACTCAAGACAGTCGAGGAAAAACACCACCACCCTTTCTTGATGAGCTTTACACTTTGTTTGGTCGAACCACACACGACAGGGGCAATTTGATTAGTGCTGGAGGTATCCGTGAGCCCCCGCGAAGCTATGGCAGCCAGGATACTCCTGATGATGGTGTGGGTTGCTCCAATATTAGATCATCGTCCAAAAGGCCAATCAGGGAAGCCATAGTGGATAGCCCTCCTAAGAAAAGATGAGTTTGGAAGAGCACATTGCTAATATTTCTGAGTCCATTTGCATCAGAAACCGGAGAACTCTTAGTCGTGGACAAGAAGAAGTTGACAAAGTTGTGCGAGCCTTAAAGCAAGATGGACTTGAAGAAGACTATGATTTGTACTGTATGGCAAATATTCTATGCAAAAATGATATAGATAGGAGGTTTTTCCTTCATTTAAATACTAAAGAGGGACGCCTCCATTGGATTAGGTTCCAATGGAATCGTATTTCGAAGTAGCTTGTATGTGTGGTCTTGTAATAATGCTTTGACGTACACTGTTAAGTTTTCCAGTCTAGTTTTGAATGTGTGTGTTGTAATAACTGTGGGTCGCTTTGATGTTTGCGGACATATTGCAGTTCAGTTTTATTTATGTGCTTGTTCTCTTTAATTTTATAACATACAAGTTAAGTATTGCATTTCTGTTTTGAATAATTTATAATCAAATTCGAGATGAGTATTGCATTTTTGTTAAATGTAGGCAACTCCGAGATGAGTAGTGCAGAAGACTCCGGCCATAGCGACACGACAAGTGATGATAGTTCCATCATGTTCCAGCAAGCTGGTGCAGCGGCGGTTCTAGCTGCTTTTGCTTCTCATTCGTATACTCTTGCTCATATTATTAATCTTCCTACTCCATTGCCGCACGTGACAGGACGCAATGGGTGGAACTTAATATGAGGGACTTTAGGAAGTGTCATGACAATTTTTGTATGACTCCAGATTCTTTTATAGAATTGCATGATACTTTAGTGAGGTATCACGGGTTAAGGTCAACACAAGAGGTGGAGTCATGTGAGGCATTAGGGATGTTCTTATGGGCATGTGGGACACAACAAGCGACACGCCAAATTAGAGACAGATTTGAAAGGTCTTTGGATACCATTAGTAGAAAAATGGCTATGGTGGAAGATGCTATGTATGGTTTTGCACAAACCATTATATGTCCAAATGATCCAACATTTTCTAAAGTGTGTAACAAGCTTGGACCTTATGCCTCTTTCTTTGATGGGTGCATAGGAGCCTTAGATGGTACACACATTCCAGCTCACGTATGTCATGAGTCGAGGCTTGAACACAAATAGAAAAGGGTGGCCTATCTACAATGTATTATGTATAGTGGACATGGATATGCGGTTCACTTTTGTAGGTGCTGGGTTGGCTGGTTCTTGCCATGGCATGGTAGTGCTCAGGAGTTGTATGGGAGAAGCGAACTATCCACACCTACCAGCAGGTATGGTGGCATGCATGTTATATTGGCATTGCATATATTGTATTCATGCATTACGATCTAGTAAATCTTTTTATGAGTTTATTTGTTTGTGTACAGGGAGGTATTATCTAGTGGATGCTGGTTACTCAATTCGTGAAGGCTACTTGCCACCATATCAAAATCAGAGACATCACTTATAAGATTTTAATCGAACAGTAGTAGAGACTGTGCAGGAAAAGTTTAATATCCAACATGAGTCTACGAAATGTAGTTGAACGGGCTTTTGGAGTTCTCAAATCAAGGTGGCATGTGCTACGAGGACTCCCATTTTACGAAAGAAGCATGCAAGTGAAGATTATAATTGCTTGTGTTGCTTTGCATAACTATTTGTTGGACCGAGGCCACATAGGAGGATCAGAGAGTAGTTCGCATGGCCAAGCTGATTACGATGTAAATGCAAGTCAAGAAATGACATTAGTGAGAGATTGGATCGCTGCTGGAGTATCATTGATGTAGTGTATGTAATGAAGTAGTTATATGTAATGAAGTAGTAATATATTTATGTAGTGTATCTCAGATTGCTGGGTAGTATTGTGTAATCATGCAATGTATGGGGTAATGACATTGGTAGTGATCACCTCTGGTACTAAGTAATCATGCAATGTATTGGGGTACTGATCACTCTCTGGTACTGAGTAATCATGCAATGTGTTGGGTGAATGTTAATACCTTTATACTTTTTATAAAACTACTTTTTAAGAAAAATCAGTGCACTAGCGATTCATTGGCGGCTGTGTTAACAAAACCGAAGTGTAAGTAGCCCGTTCCACTGGCGGTTGGCTAAGGGCACGGCTAGTGGAAATAACATTCCACTTGCGGTTCACTTAAAAGAACCGCCAGTGTAAATAGCTCTTTTCCACTGACGGTTCACTTAAAACAACGACCATTTCCACTAGCGGTTCACTTAAATCAACCGCTAGTGTAAATAACTCGTTTTCACTGACGGTTTCGTTAAGTGAACTGCCAGTGTATATAATATTTTCACTGGCGGTTCACTTAAAATAACCGCCAGTGTAAATATTTGTTTTCCACTGACGGTTTAGTTAAGTGAACCGCCAGTGTATATGAAATTTCCACTGGCGGTTCACTTAAAACAACCGCCAGTGTAAATATATCTTTTCCATTGACAGTTTAATTAAGTGAACCGCCAGTGTATATGATATTTTCACTAGCGGTTTACTTAAAACAACCGCCAATGTAAATATTTGTTTTACACTGGCGGTTCCTTAAGGCGGGTCCACCTATTTATTGTCGCTGGCGTGCGGTAACTGAAACCGCCAGTATAAATTTCTGCGTTGACTATTCCACACGTCTATATAGTCTAAGGCTAAACGTTTATGTGAAAACAATTGTTGCTATTTGTACACATTCTGTCTCTGCTTGCTTCGATAATTGGAATGAACTACCACTAGTAGAAAAAGGCTCAAAGCCTGCAGGGCGATATATGTTTACAGGTGGATTCAGTTATTAACCTCTTGTGCTATTTTTAGTGTCAGTTTTCTTAAGGAACCGATACTATAAATAATTTTTATCCTTAACTTTTCGAGTTTTCAAACGATCTCGTATGATGAAACCATCAAAATAAAAGTTGTAGATCTCTAAAAGTTATGAAACTTTGTAGTTGATAACTTTTTTATTTGAACTCATTTCGGTTCTCAAAAATTATATCTAAATTTATCAAATTTAAAATTTCCGATAGGTTTAAATTAGGCAATCGGCTAAAATGTTCTTTTTTTATTACAGTCAAAGTAAAATGAATTTGAACTTGAAATTTTGTATATAATTAGAAATTTTGTATATAATTAGAGTAGTATGAAAAGATAGTGTATGAGTTTTTTTAGAATTTTTTTTTGTAAACTATATTAGCGCATGTGCATCGTTGGAATATAATGTCTCCGTACAACTGTCCCTGCACCATGTGACGTGCGTGAATATTTCCTAGCTTTTGGGTCAAGAGTATCTGTCACAAAGTACAGGAGGCACACACTGGCCCTTGGCGACCATGGAATGATGCAGAATCTTGCAGGAAAACTGGAGCCAAACAAAAAGCAACAACATCTTAACAGCATATATTATCGAAAGCGCTTGCTTGCGCAGCAGTAACACCTCTAGCTTTTTACTTGAGGCAACAACTAATATACATCAGATATTATGTGCAAGTATGTAAGCAAATATCTCTTGATCCATTAGATTATAATCTAACTGTATACATAGTCGTTGTTTGTTAGGAGGTTTTCTATAAATCAACGTAAGTTGATGCTGAAAGGGTTTAAGTCTTAAATGTGATACATGGTTGGATTATAATCTAACGGACCAGAAACATCGTTTACACACTTGCATATATAAGACCTAATTGCATATTAGTTGTTGCCTTACTTCGGAGCCTATCGGCATATATATAACCGACAACAAGGATCGCACGTCTGTTCCTGTTGCTTTTGACGCGCCCACAGTAGCACCCATCCATCAGAGAGGTCATGTGCAATTCTTCGCCACCACCAGCAGCAGGACAGACGTGCAAGCCTGAATTCTTCGCCACCAGCAGCAGCAGCAGGTACAGACGAGAACCCACACAGCCAGAAGCGAGAGAATCAAACTGCTCGATCGCGCGCGGATGAAATCCGTCTGTATCAGTTCAATCATGCCGGAATGATACGACCTGTGGTGGTCGTCAGGCATCCGACAACGCGTTCGAGGCCCGCGAGGGGGATCGAGCTGTTGGATCCGACGACGAACAGGAACGCGCCAATCAACTGGGACGACGGCGGCAGCATCCGACTTTGTGCATGAACGGGACAAGCTGCCTGCCAGATATCGGGCGATAGGGATGCTAGCTAGCTAGCTAGAGCTGAGTGAGAGGCCTTGTCGTCAAGCCGTCACCTCGGGCGGGCGGGCTTGCATTGCCAGGGAATCAACGTGATCCAACAGAACCTGGGATGTGAAGGACAAGTGTGAGCTGAGCCGCACCTGCAGTGCACCCGATCATGCACTTCAAAAGAATGCAGTGCAGATCTTTCTTTCTCTCTCTCTCTCTTTCTTTCTTTCTTTCTTTCTTTCTTTCTTTTTGTTGCATTGATGCAATGTGAGCCATGGATCGCAGAAGAGAAAATGCTCTCCGATGTCCATGAAGAGGTAAAATTCTGCCACCAGTTATGGCATTTGATAGCTTAATTTATTTTCCTGTGCCTTCAAACTCGGTATTGGAAGAATTAATTAACATGATTGTTACTTTCACTTGTAGTATTTCTCGAAAGAATGAATCCAGTGAAGATGGTACGTACCGAACCTTGTGCCAATGTCGTACTCCCCTCTACTCGTCCCAAAATATTAGTTATTTTTAGCTCTTAATTTTTATGTCTATGTTCAAATGGATGGTGATAAATTTAAACATATATATAAAACAAATACATTTATTATTGTACGAATCAACTAAAAAGGTAAAACAAAATTTATTTTGGGACGGAGGGAGTACTGATCTGTTTATGTTCCATTAACCACTAGTGGTAATTGTCTGGGGGAAACTGTAACAGTGTAACTATCACAAAAGTTCAGTTTATATCTTGGAACATACTGTAACTGTATGTTACATGAGGAAAGGTTGCAGTCCATATGTAGAGAACTGAGAAGGGTTTTAAGAGTTACAGAATATCACATCTCTGGTACTGTGAAAATCATGAAAGCTCTTCTTCACTATGCAACTCAGATCCACCTGTTAAACCAAGGAATGCGTTTCCGGTATTGACTTTCAGGGGCATGCCATTTTTATTTACCAAGGGATGGTATATACTTTCCTGCAATTTTTATTTGACCAAAAAGGAAAAATAAATGTTGGTCTAGGTTTTTTAATGAAAACCAAACCCCCAAAATAAACCACAGATCCGGCGAGAGTGCACACCATTCATTCCGTAAGGCCTGTTTGGTTAAGCTAGAATGAAGCCATGAACTATTTCAGATGACCAATAATTGCTATACAAATTATACGATCATTAAAGGTAGGAATCGTCCTAGAGGATGATTCCTAAATAACCGAACGAGCCCTAAAACAATTCAGGAGAGCCCTAAAACAATTAGACTACGTTGAGCCAACTTGGTTAAAACGATCCATCTAGCACCTCAATACGGTCAAAACGACCTAACTCGCAATCCAACTATACTAATAACTGGCTAACAACTAAAGCTACAAAGGCACAACTCAACATATATAGCATTTTTAATATATATTTGTAACTATTAATCAAGCCTAACATATTGAGAGAACAAATATTATTAGATAATTAGCAATAAAAACTAGGTGTTAGGCACCATTTGTGACACTGGGCACGGCCGGACGGTCCGGTCCTATCGTCGGACAGTCCGAGCCGCGGATGGTCCACTATTAGATCAGATTAGGCGTAATTAACCCCTTTCCTACGCGTGTTTATCCATCTAAACTCGCGGATTCTGTTAGGGAAATCCTAGGAACGGGTCCAAACCTCCCCAATATATATGAAGGGGTACGACCGATTGTGAGCACCATCAATCGAACCAATCAACCTATTTATCAATTCCTTTACTTTCTTGTTGTAGGAGTAGCCGGTAACGTAGCCTTCTTCATCTCAAACTTCACCTCTCTACAACTCTACGTCGTCTAGAGGCGTCGTGGGTGGCATGCCGATCCCAAGACAAGCCTAAGGATCTCTCCTCCTTGACGGGGTCCCTCCCGAGGGGCGAGATCCAGGTGCCGTTGCCGAACGCCGCTAGCCCTACGCACGCGCGGATCGTCCGGCCATCAGGCGTGGACCGTTTGGCTCAGCGCAGGGAACCTCGCTTCTGCTGCCAAATCACGGACCATCCACGCCACTGCAGAGAGCCTGCCAAGCGGAACAACTCCCAATGGTTAACGCCCAGATCGACGCTAACACACTTTTGGTGACTTCGTTGGGGACACTAAGATTGAATTTACGAGATCGACCCCATATGACCGGTTCAAGGGATAACTCGATGTCTCCCCTAGCAACATCATCAAGCTGGCTACGGATAACTCGTCGGTCGAAGAATGTCAAAGGCTGGAAGACGCCAGGAAGAAGATGCAGGTAGAACTCAAGGAGCTAGTCTTAGCTGTTTTCAATGTCGACTGAAACCATAAGCTTATCTGATAGAGGGAATACAACCTGGCGAGTCTTCGTCCTGCTACAATCGTACCCGTTGTAAGTAAACCCGAAGACATCCAAGATCTTCGATCTTACGTAGAGGAACAACGGGAATAGATGCACCAAATCTTAAGGGTGTACAAGAGGATTATAGGAGGTTAGCACCTGCTTTTGATAGATCTGTTATTACCAATTTTCCATCACATGATGCCCAAACTAAAGAAGACCTACATGACCCATCGGTTGCCAATGGGCATGCCCAATCCTAGCCCCTTTATGGGATACCGATGAACTCCTATAACGGCCAACTACATCCTCCGCCACCTATATGAGAACAACTTGTGACCCTACGCATAGCCGGATAGTCGGGGCCTGAGGCCGGACGGTCTGACCATTGGAGGTTGGCTCCGTCTCCCGTGACGAGCCACCGAAAACCACACCAGGGACAATAGAGGTGTTCGGACTGTTCGGCTATACACGCGGTCTGTAGCCACGCAGGAAGCCTCAAACTCCTCAGAGATAAACACAATAGAGGAGTTTAGAGACTTTGACAAGTTAGGACATGGGTTTAAATCGGTTGATCCTTTGGAGGTAGTTGACATAGGGGATGGCAGAACTCCAAGGCTGACTTTTGTAACCAAGACCCTGAAAGTCGATCCTAGTAGTGAGATGATCAGTTTATTAAAAGAATACTCTCATTGCTTTGTGTGGAGCTATACTGAGATGCTAGGGCTAAGTCGAGAGCTAGTGGGGCATTGGTTACCAATTAAGCCCGGTTCCAGGCCCTTTAAGCAAAGACCAAGGTCATTTCATTTGGATTTACTTCCTAGGATTACAGACGAAATTCACCGGCACTTAGAAGCTAACTTTATTAGACATTGTAGATATGCGGAATGGGTCTCTAATATCGTGCCGGTGAAAAAGAAGGATTTCGATAAACTCAGAGTATGCATTGAGTTCCGTAATTTAAGTAGAGCAACTCCTGTAGATGAATACCATATGCCTATAGTCGACATGTTGATTAACAATGCATTAGGAAATAGAGTTATTAGCTTTCTTGATGGTGATGTTGGATATAATCAAATTGTTATGGCCGAGGAAGATGCATCTAAAACGGCCTTTATATGTCCAGGCTTTATTGAGCTGTTCGAGTGGGTTGTTATGACATTTGGTTTAAAAAATGTTGGTGCCACTTATCAAAGGGCTATGATGTTGATCTTTCATGAGTCGTTAGGAAACAATATTGAAGTTTACATTGATGATATAGTTATGAAATCGGCTGAATTTGATTCTCATATAGCTGATTTGCATAAAGCCTTTGATAAGATGTATCAGTATGGTCTAGAATCCACGCAAGTGCGCTTTTGGGGTGTCGGCTGGCAAGTTCTTCGGATTCATTATTCATGAGCATGGAATAGAGATAGATCCCGACCGAATTAAGTTCATTCGGAATGTGGGGGCTCCAACTTGTAAACTTGAGATACAGAAGTTTCTCGATAAAGTAAATTATTTGCGAAAGTTTATTTTTAACTTAGCCAGAAAAGTTGATGCTTTCACTCCTATTCTTTGGCTTAAAAATAATGTCGATTTCGCTTGGGCCAAAGCAGCAAGAAGTTTTTGATCTTATTAAAACTATTTATCTTCGGCTCTAGTATTAAAAGCACCGAAGCTTGGGATACTTTTAAATGTTGGTCTATGTTTCTTAGTAAAAACCAAGCCCCCAAAACCACTGTTTATGAGAATAGTGGCGAAGGAATTGTCTGACTCGGTTCGAATAGGAAAATTATAGGTAGAATATGGGATAAGAGTATTTTTGGAGTTTTCTGGAGTATGAACCATTCCTAAGGGATGACATGGTTGGATAAAGGATAATTTGATAAGAATTTAGAAACAAGAATTGTCGAAATCTAAGTTTGTATGGAGGAGTTTTGGATTTTTATAACCATAGGAATAAAAAGAAAGGGGAAAAGGAATATTCCTGCTCATGAATAGTCTAGAAATAATTCCTGGCACTATGCTAAAAAATACAATTGGTTTTCCAAATATCTAGAATTTGAATATTTAGAGATATTTGGAAAACCAATTGTATTTTTTAGCATAGTGCCAGGAATTATTTCTAGACTATTCATGAGCAAAGGCTTATGTTGGTGGCAAATGTTTCTACCTACTGTGTCACATGGGACAACAGTAAGGCGGGACCCAAACAACTGGAATACTTTGATATTTTGGTCCGAAGAGGCTCTGGTATCTTGGGCCAGGTTTTATAGGATTGACGATGTACATATACAAATATGGTTCGCCTTTCTTTTTGGAAACCTAGTTCGAAAGAACCTCAAAGTTAAGCGTGCTCAACTTGGAGCAATTCTGGGATGGGTAACCAAATGGGAAGTTCTTACTAGAAGGAAAATCACAGTCACCGGAGTTCGTATGACTGAGATATTGGTCTGGAAGGTCTTAAGTGAGTTGATCATCATGATGGATAAGCAGTTGAATATTTGGGCGATCAGATGAATGATGAACTGTGATTATGAATGATCCGATGAACGGTGAATAGTACATATGAATGAACGATGAACGATGAATAGGGATTATGAACGAACGATGAACGGTGAATAGTTCGTATGAACGAACGATGAATAGGGATTATGAATGAATGTACGGACGATGAATAGTTTGTATGAACGAACGATGAGTGATGAATAGGGATTATGAACGAACGATCGAATGATTGGACGAATGAACGATCGGAATTTCGGCAGCATAACGGCAGAACAAAGATTATTTGGACGAACGAACCATGAACGATCTGACGAACGAATGAACAAACTATGAGCATTTGGACAAACGATCGAATGAACAACCGAACGATCCTTGTGCTCATGGTGTGCTTGTGTGGGAGTGGGAGTAAGTTTCCATTAAATGGCTTCGGATGGCATGAGGGAGGTTCTTGCCCCTCTATTTATACAAAGGTGGGGGATTAGGGGGAGGAGGTGAGGATTAGTGGGAGGAGGCGAGGAGTAGTGGGAGATAAGCATTCTTAGCCATGGATAAGTGAAATTAGATTGTAGAGCTCACTGTATGACATCGGAGACGTATGTATACGTATGAGCATAAGGAAAACTATTAAGAAAATATTTGTAGAGATTTTAAAAATGATTCTGATGCTATTTCTCAGGAGAAAAATATTTGGAGAAATATTGTTAGAACATTTAGGCAGTATTTCTAGAAAGAATTTGAGGGGGGTCACTTGGAAATATTTGTAGGATATTTTGAGGAGAATTTTGGAGAGAATATAGACCACTATATTTTCTTTGTTCAGGTCAACTCGCAAACAAACATTTTGAAACGAAATTTAAAATTCATTTTGAATTTAGAGCGAGTTTGAGAAATTTTCTAGATTTGGATTTTTGAGGTGCTACAAGTGCACTACTGCCCCGATACCATTTGTAAATGACATGTAAAAATAGATGAGCATTATTGTAAATCCGTATAAGGTCGGCTCATCTCCCCTATAAATAGATGAATAACACCCTGAGTAAAGTACCTTTAGTTAGGTGCTACAGCTTCGCATAGCTCAGCCTCCGAAACACCTTCGTGCTATCTCGCATTAAGAAACCGAAGGTATGATTGTAAACTTATCTTAGATGAGAAGAGAAATAAAAAAAAGGCTAAGACACATGAGATGAGTTCTCATATCTCGCTTCGTCATGCTTTGTGTATTCCATTCGATTACACTATACCTTCGTCCTTGAGTTGTTATCCCAAAGGGATAATATTTCAAAGACGAAGGTTTCTACTTTTTAACCTTGTGTTGCCTTGTTTTTGATTTTGTAGAGCAATTAAAAACATGTGACCAACAGTTTTCATCTTTTATTCTCTTCAACTCAATTTCTCATTCTTGCTCAAACTTAGCACTAGAGCACCATTTCCAAAATGCAAAATATGTTCCTAGGGCCATTTAGAACTTATCCAACAACTTGAACTACTTATAGTTTATCTTTTCCAAATTATGTCCTTTCTAGCTGAGTTATGAGCTATTGTTCATATTGAATTTTATATTTTCATCCTTATGAAACTGCAACCATTCACTTAGCAAACTAGTTAGTTCACAATGTTGTGGTAGTCATCAAACACCAAAATAATATAGAAATGACGTAAAGCCCAATTTCCTTTCAGTGACCATTATATAGGGGTATGGGGTGCAAGTTTCGGTGTGCGGCCACGCCCAGAATCTGCTATGCAAGGGACTTAGGAAGGACTCCTAATCGGACTAGAGACAATGTAACTGACCATTGGGGCTTACCTATCAGTGGTTGTGGACTCGTGTGCGCGCGGAGGCACGATCCCAAGATGTCTCGGCCGAGCGATTTACGCCATTGACGTCACCTCGGGTGGGAGCGGGCGGTCAAGCTGGGCCACGACCACTCATCCCATTCGGCGGGAATAGTGAGTTGGGCAAGAGTAAAAGAATCAGGTCCGCGAGGAAAAATAGTAGAAAACTTTTAGAATTTTTTATAAGGTGATTCAAACCAAATTCAAAAATTCAAATACAAATTCACTCAAACTAAGAAATGCTTCAGCATGCACTGCACAAATATGAGCCTAAGACCACATTTATTTATTTTAGAAAATGATTTTAAATGCCTAGTCCACATTAAAAGCACCTTAAATCAAATGATTTTTTAGAGGAATTTATTTAAAGCTCTTAAAATTAAAACTAGGTATGAGCCCGTGCGTTGCGACGACGTACAAATTATTCAATAAATGTTAATGCACAATGATTACATGAAAATGAACAACATGTATATCAACCTCAATATCTCACATATAAGGAGTGGACATGTCAGTCGATAAGACAAGAGATTGTTCCCCAAAAGTCATGTGGTGAAAGAGGTGAGATTAGGACGAAGGGATATTGGGGAAGTAATTTGCTTATTACTTAATTGCCAAGTGTTCGATTACAAGAGACAAATAGGCATTATGCCTTCCAAAAACATAGATGGAAAACTTCCTAGTCTCCAGAGGCAAGACCATATGATACCCTCCCCACAGTCAAGCAGCGGACCTTTAAAGCGTCATGCAGCCCATGGACTCGTACAAGAACATACGCATCAAGCCCTCCATCGTCATCGGCGCCAATTACAGTTCCATCAGGGATGTCCATAGTTTTAGGATGGCAAGAGCTTTTAAGCTTTCTTGAACGAACCCTTGTCACACCCACTTGAAGCTTGTCCTTATACCGCAACCAGTTAATGCGATTTGCCATGGGTGGCTTGTCTACCATTAATTTTTCAGAGCTGTCCCAACCAATGATGTCATGATCTGCATCTTTATCACTAAAAATGAAAAATAGAGAACTAAGTTAGGTCAATGGGTGCTCCAACATTTTGCTCAGAAGAAATAGAAGGGGAATGAAGGATATATGATATTGGGAAAGATATTACAACAGAACAACCAAAGTATGCCAACACATTTCTTTGCTTTGATAGGACACAAGACAAATATTACAGTAGAACTTAGCAGTCTTAGATGTAGCAAGAACAACTTTCAATGAAATTACGAAAGGTATATTTGCAGCAACAATAGATGGTATGTCATAATGTCCAGGAGAACCATGAGACACATCCATTCCCAAGATTATAGTTGGGACCTTGGATACAAGAGGAATTGATGGGGATGTTTCAATTTGGAGCAACGAATTCATGCCACCCAGTTGTTTGAAAATGGAAAAATATCAAAATATTTAATTGCCATATACAAATGTAGCCAGCTCTCAAATATCAATATCAAAATATTCAATTGCCATATACAAATGTAGCTAGCTCTCAAATATCAAGACAGAGAAACAAACCATTGCATTTATCTTAAGTAGGACATTTGTAAGATACTGATCATTCACTCTAGAATTGAACTTTTATTTTTGTGTTAGCTAAACTTGGTATGGAGAGAAGGTACATCAGCCCTAGAATTTATATGCAGGATATTGTTGTTTATCAAACTATAAGCTACCCTTCTGGTAAAATGCCACACAAAAAAAGGTATTCATGGTAGGAACTGAATGTAAGTTTGAGTCATTGTGACAATAGAAACTCCATTAGACTGTTTATAAAAAAATCTTAGATCTCATCAAAACTGAGCTTCTTGGTTACAAAGTTCTGGATTTGTTATTTGTATTACTTTCACAGCTCTATAGCAATTAAAAGTTTATGTAGAACAAAATGCTTATCCTTGGGAAAAGAGGAGAACCAAGGAGATGCATGCATGGAGTCAGAAACCCGAACCTGTTAGGCCATCGATCTAATAAGCTATATAAAGTTGACTATTTTTTGGTTGTTTGCTTCTGTTGATGGAGAAGTTGAACCATTTTAAAAAAAATGATAAAATAACTCCTAGTTAAAAATAATGAAATGTCTATACCGTTTGTATAGTTATTTATTTTAATTTCTTTCATTTTTTCTCTCAGACACGGATGGAACAGAACATGTACGGAAGAGCCCAATGGTCATGCACACACAGAGCCCTGCGGCCGTGGTCCCGCTTCGCCTCGCCATCACGGGCACACCCAAGCTTCACCTTGTTGTCGTGGTTGCGCCCAAGCTCCATCTCTCCGTGCCGCCATGCTCCGTGGCGCAGGTGGAGTTGGGTGTGGGGGATGGTGGTGTTGCCGATGGTGCCGTGGTGGGCCTCACGGGCGCTGCAGTGACACATACAGAGAGAGATTTCTACTGGTGGGGGTTCAGCCTGATTCCTTTTTATTACCAGACGAGGAAGGCGAGTAGGCCCATGAGGGCGGAGCCATGCTCTGCAGCGACTAGGAGGCCGACGAAGACGAGCACGACGACGACGTGGTAGGCAAAGAGGAGTGCAAAGGCGGCGTGGTAGGCGGAGAAGCGGTATGTAACACCCCTGGTGTTACTGTAACTAAAACTTGAGCATGGCATCATAAGCATTGGCATTGCATATGTTTGATACACCTAGAGTGCATTCACTAGTTAAAAATTTCAAACAAGTTGTATTGTTTTGGTATTTTGCAAATAGAACCCTGGATAGGAAAGTTAACCCTAAATAAGGATTAAAGGGGTAAAACTTAACCCAAGTTGAGAAAACCTAAAGGCTTTAGGGAAATAGTCATAAAATGTCCCCAAAAACAAAGTTAAATCACATTTATACCCCTGGGATACTAAAAACCCTAATTTGAACCCTGGAAAACCCTAAGACCAAACCCTAGGGGCTTATGTGCAAAATTAGTCCAATTTTGGACTAAAGTGCAAAAACCTAGTTAAATAAGTAACTTAAGTCAATTGGGTCACTCATGTGTGAATTTACAAGCCAAACCCTAAGTTTTGGACCTATTTGCAAAAAGGACCCAATTGTGATTCCTATGCTAAGTCTGAATTTCAGATTGGTGGGCACAACTTTGGAGCTTTGTAACTTTCAAAGCATAGGGTCTTTGCCCTAGATCACCACACCAAAGTTGTAGAGCAATCAAAGGAGAACAATTTTGCTGAAGAGTGCAAGCCATGTTCTTGTGAAAAATTGGAAGATAATCTTACCCAAAGATGGACTGTCAGGCTGGTATAGACTGAACTTCAGTTGGACAGTGACTTTGATCCAACATTAAGAGCCATTTAGACTAAGATCCAATGGTAATTTACCTTGGATTGCTATAACAAACTTGTAGCTGGTAGGTGGCACTACAACTTTGATGCAGAAGGCTGGTTCAGGTGCCACATAAAAACCGAAGGAAATCAAGCTCCAACTTGGTCTGTTAGACGGGCTTTTTACTGAATCTGGCGCACTTTTCACTGTCTTCAGAAATATCACGCCGTGGATAAGGGTCAGCCCCCCCGCCGGCGATAAGAACGCCACCGCAGCGTGAATGGTCGTCGGTGGCCGCGGTAAATATCCTCGGCGTCGTGGCAAAAGGTTACTGAGGTGGCGAGCTCCGGTTAAACGGCGACCCCCGTGCCATCACCGGAATCCGCCGCGCGGAAAGCTTGCCAGCACATCTGAAGTCCGCGCTTCTTCTCCAACTCCGGTCGACGGCATATAAATTGAGCTCGGACTCCGCTTCTTCTCCCCATTACGCACCTCAGTGCTTAAGCAATCGACTCAATTCCGCCAGAGAACTTGTGCAGCCCCAATTCCCTCTCTCCTCTGTTCTTGCTCCGCCGTGAAGAACTTCTTCGTGGCCAGCGTTCCTCTGGTCAGTAATTATCAAATTACTCCATGTTTTAGTTAGTCTTTGATCTCCTATTGCTCCTAGATGCGGCAATTTAGAGTTTGGCCGAAGCTCATCACCGGAACGCACCCGTGCGCTGTCAAACACCGCCGTGACCCCCCTCACCGTCGACCCGCTCTTCGGGTCTTGTTCTGCCCAAACCAAAGTATGTCCATGGACCCTGGTGAACCCGTGAACCTTTACCCAGCCTCAATTTGGCCATCCCCATCGCTATCCGATCGGAACATGTTCATCCTCTTGTCCATCCGCTCTGTCACCGTGGCCAGGACATTGTAGTGCGCCGTTGGTGAAATTGATGGAGGGGAAATGGTCGGGGTGGATCTAATTGTGTCCCTGTCGCTTGAGAGCTCCAGCCATGGCGTCATCTGGCCGGAATAGGCTCGCCGGAGTGCGGCGAGGGCTGTTCCTCGTCGTGGACTTTGCTCTGCGAAAGTATAGAACGTGGAGGGCCTTAGTGTAAACCGTCAGCGACTCACTGAAACAGTAGAAGAACCTGTCTCCAGATAGATAAAACCCCGAGGCCCTTTTTGCAAAGCCGCCAGGGCGCGGACGCGCGCGCGGGCGTTTTCCCCTCTGGACTGGGCCGCCTGGGCTGAAACCAGCCCATTACTATTGAAGCCTTTTCCTTTTTCTTTTTCAGCAGAGCTTTGGAAATCTGTTAAAAATTGTAGAAAAATCCTAAAATTGTGAAACCAATTTTCCTAGGCTTGTTATTTTCCCTAGAATTTAATAAAAATAGTTTTATGATTTTTAGAGGAAATAAGAAATTTTGAGGTATTTTAAGTAGTTTAAAGAAATAGTTCTGGATTTTTAGAAAATAATTGGTAATCCCAAAATTGCCCAAACTTTTTATGTGAACTCCCCACATTATTTAGAAGCCTTGGGTAGAGTTTGAATTGATTTGGACCATGTTTGATAACTAGAACCCAAAACCCCCTGCCCTGTGAACTCCTTTACCGACTCCGGAAACCCTAAGTTCTCGGAGTTCCGTGAAGGAAAGTTGTATTCAAGACTTAGATAATAAATCTTTATTATCTTCGCACTCTCATGAGCATTACATGGCATTCATTCTTATATATACATATGGTTATGTTAGAACGTGAAGAAGAAGTGGAAGTCACCGAAGAAAGGACACCACCACCCTCGGATTCTCAGGCAGGCAACTGCTTCTACTTTGATATTTGTGGATCCGAACCAGACTCACCTGTGAACGAAGGCAAGCCCCGGTGCATTTGCCACCTCCCTTGATGTTTTTAAAATCTTTCTCACTTGCTTGCTGCATTAGGTGATAGGAGTTGCTTGATTAAACAATTCCTGCATTACCTTCCTTGAATTTGATTACCTTCCTTGAAACCCTGATTTTACAAAAAGGTTTTCCTATGCTTAGTATTGCTTAGAAAAACAAAAGGATTTGTTTTACAAAAGATGTTTGGCAAAGTGGGAGGGTTGTTTTTGAAAATAAAATTTATGGTGGATCCATCAGGGCCCTGATGGGTTCAACATCGGAAAAGATGTACCTCTGCCAGGTACCAAGATTTGGGTTTAAATGATTAAGCTGAGACCGGGCGGGTGACTTGCACGAGAAGAGAGTCTCGGTGTAGTGTCTCCGTCTGAGTCGATTAAGGACCGTCTCGATGTAGGCTTGATGATCGAGGACCCTTTAACTGGTCACATGCCTCGTCATGGGTAAGCCTTGCCTCGGGCAGACTAAGGCCAGAATAAGATAACACGAAATGGGCGTGGAGCGGTGGCGAGAGTAGCGTGTACCCTCTGTGGCAAGAGGCTGGACGGTGGTGTATCTGTGCTCTCGGTTTGCGTGAACCTGATCTGGTCTTAAGAACCCCGGTGGCGGGTTGACATATGCAAGAGTTAAGTGCTACATATGTCGTGTGATTGGAGATCCTCAGCTGAGTATAATCGATTCGGATCGCCGTACCTTCGCGGTTATGAAGACTTGGTCACTGACCTACACGTAGCATTCCACTAAAGATGATGGGTTTTTGTTAAGAAATTGGCTAGTGCAGGACCAGTGATTGAACTAGGGTAGAAAGAACTCTAGTTGCAGGTAATTGTACTTAACTTGACAAATAAAATTGGATTTTTAAGGATCCACTTTAGTAAGCATTTCTGCAAAACAGAGTCTTTGATTATTGAAAAGCCTTACCTTGACTCCCATATAACCAGCATACCCTTGAGAGTCTTTTCTTTAGTCGGGTAAGACTTGCTGAGTAATTCCATACTCAGGGTTTATCCCTTCGTTGTTTTTAGGTGAGGAAGTAGCAGATTTCGGTTGCTTCTGTGCCAAGGTGGTTCCTAAGGAGGAGAAACAAGAGTGAAGATGTGGGAGGACTGGGTCCTCCATATAGAAAACTTTTGTGAAAAACTTATCGGGAGGAGTTTTTGCCTCCCTTAGTTATGTAATAATACTACTCAGCACTCTCGTTATATTTCTGGTCTGTAATAAACAACTTGATCGTACTTTTTAATAAATGTAAGTTATGTAATCGCTTCCGCATTTCTTTATCTCCGATGTTCTGTAATGTCTGCAAGATGGGTGAAACGTTCCTGGAGAGGTAAGAAAGCAGATACCGAACTTGTCAAGTAGTTCAGGGGCACCTACAGGGTTGTCTGAGGTCCGTTGGACAAGGACAACTGTAGGTGGGCCTAATTACTTGGGAGGTTCCGTCACAGCTGGTATCGGAGCATAGCCCTTCTTTGCAGATATTATGAGGCATCTTCAAAAGGATTTTCTAAAAGTCTTACCTAGAAACTCTCTTCTCTTCTTACCTAAGTATTCTGAAGAGTCTATCTTAAAGACCAGATAGGAAGAGTGCAATGTATAGCAGGTTGAATCAACTAAGGTTGATTCTGTACTTACACATGCATCATGCTAAGAATTATACTAATAAAGTTTTCCCCCTTAGAAAGATGCCGCCGCGCACAAGGAAAACGGCACGCAAGTCAACTGGACCAATCGGTGTGCCCCGACATCAACTGGCCCCTCGACATGAGAACAGTAGCAGCGGGAGCAATGACCCAATAGGGGATCTTGAAGCCCGAGTAAGTCGACTTCAAGCGGAGTTGCAACACAGGACCAATGCTTGGGTTGCGGACGGAGATAGAATAAATGAACTAAGAAGAGACATCTGTCACCTGCGGGATCAGCTTGCTGATCGGGACTTAGCTCTCGACTGGGCAGTACAGTCCCGTTTGTTGGCATGTGCTAAGGAAGCAAGGGCTCAGGCCCGAATCAAGGAACTTAGCTCAACTGTCGACGACCTGCAGGTCTATTGCAATACGTTACACGAGGAAGTCCATGTACTGTATTCGCAATTACACCCTAGTGCACCTGCGCACCCTGTTGAGGCGGAAGCCGGACCCTCCCACGTTGCGGGACACGCGCTGGGTGGGGAGTTAGACCTTTTTGAACCCCCTCCTTCCATGAGGCTGGTTGACGTATGGACTCCCACACCTGACGACGAGGCCGCCAAGAGTAACGGGAAGCAGGACTAATGGTGTAATAGAAGTAGAAGTAGAGTAGTGTATTGTAGGTTGTACTGGTGTATAATAGGTAATGCTATTGTATACTAGGTATTGTATCTTGTTGTAAGAGTCTTGAGTCTGTAACATTACTTTTGGTAATGTAAAATGGAATGGCTTTTTCTTTGGCATATCATATTGTTTCCAAATGTTGTTGCCACAGATGCCTTCCAAGACTCGAGCTCAGGACGGAGCTGGTACCTCCCGGGGAAGGGAATCTACACCCAATCCACCTCCTGTTCCTCCAACTTTGGCTGAGGCGATTGCCGCCTTAGTAAACGCAACTGCTGACAATACCTGCTTTCTAAGAGAAATGGCGGGCCAACAGTTCCAGCAGCCTGGTGGGCGGGGCTATCAACAAGGCCCCCCGCGAAACTTCTTATCTGGACTTGTGTCCACCACTATTTGTGAAAGCTGAAGATCCACTGGAAGCCGATGAATGGATAAGGGTTATTGAGCAGAAATTTGGTCTTCTACGTTGTTCAGAGACACAGAAGCCGTTATTCGCAGCGCAACAACTACGCGGCCCTGCCAGCACTTGGTGGGGTAATTTTGTGGCCGTTCAGCCGGCCAATCATCAAGTAACCTGGGAGGAATTCAAAGTGGCATTCCGTGAGCATTATATACCCGAAGGTGTTCTGCATATGAAGCAAGAAGAGTTCATGAAGCTAAAACAAGGAGGAGATACTGTCAATCAGTATCTCAACAAGTTCAATCACCTGTCGCAATATGCAATCGATCAGATGAACACTGATCTGAAAAAGAAAAATTGCTTCATGAGAGGATTGAATGATCGGCTACAGAGAAAAATGGCTGCTTGTATTGACTTGACTTATGGAAAGGCTGTCAGCACAGCCCTATCTGTTGAAGCAAAATATGCAGGTTCCGGAAAGAACAAGGGATTTGGTGGTGAGAAGACTAATCAGGGCCAGGCAAAAAGGCAACGGTTTATTCTCCGGCCTTCTAACCAGACTCCTCCACGTGCACCAACCTTCCCTTTCAAGCAGCCGATAATTATTCGTCCCAATAAAGCCCCCACTGCCCTAAGTCAGCCGGGTGCCCCAGGCACTCGATTCCCTGCTTTTCCTAGCTCTTCAACCGGATGTTTTAATTGTGGCAAGTCTGGACATTTCATCAAAGATTGCCCATATCCCAAGCCGAATCAAGCAAATAATCAGCAAGGATCGGGGAATTCGTCTCAAAGCAAGGGAAATGTTAAGGGCAAAAATTTCAAGAAGACGAGACGCGTATACTATACTCAAGTGGCCACTACACCGGAAGGAGAACCAGTGATGATGGGTACGTTTCTCGTGGCCAGTCACCCTGCAATTATTCTTTTTGATTCTGGTGCTTCGCATACGTTCATTAGCAAGAAATTTGTGGAGCAACATCACATTGCATGCCATGAATCAAAAGAGGGATTTAAAATACACTCACCTGGGGGACAAATCTTTACTAGAGAAGTGGCCTATCAAGTGCCCGTATCATTGGCCGGACGGGATTTTCCTACCAATATGATCGTCCTGAAAGGCCAAGACATAGATGTTATTTTGGGTATGAATTGGTTGGCCAAGCATAAAGCAACACTCAATACTGATCAAAGAACCATCAGGTTGAGTCATAATCAAGAAGAAATTCTTTTGCCCATCCCTATTCCAAACAAAATTACTGGCAGAGTTTACGAAGCTATGGTACCGGAAATCAAGGATATCCCGGTAGTATGCGAGTTTCCTGATGTCTTTCCCGAGGATTTGCCGGGATTGCCACCTGAGCGGGAGGTAGAGTTTGTAATAGAGTTGAAGCCCGATACGGCTCCATTTCTCGAAGATCGTACCGAATGCCTCCTAATGAGTTGGCAGAATTGAAGATTCAATTACAAGATCTCCTGGAGAAAGGATTTATCCGGCCAAGCTCATCGCCGTGGGGTTGTCCAGCCATATTCGTTAAAAAGAAGGATCAAACCTTACGAATGTGCGTGGATTATCGACCCTTGAATGAGGTCACCATCAAGAACAAGTACCCTCTTCCAAGGATTGATATTCTATTTGATCAACTGACTGGAGCAAGGGTATTTTCAAAGATTGATCTCCGATCAGGCTATCACCAGATCCGTATTCGGCCTGAAGATATACCAAAGACCGCGTTCACTACGCGATATGGATTGTTTGAATATCTGGTAATGTCTTTCGGGTTAACAAATGCTCCGGCCCACTTCACATATTTGATGAACTCGGTGTTCATGCCCGAGCTAGACAAGTTTGTGGTGGTCTTCATTGATGACATTTTGATATATTCAAAGAATGAAGAGAAGCACGCCCAACATTTACGGATCGTGTTAACGCGCCTGAGGGAACATCAGTTGTATGCCAAGTTCAGCAAGTGCGCGTTTTGGCTGGAGGAAATTCAATTTCTGGGACATGTTCTATCTGCTAGGGGGATTGCAGTAGACCCCAGCAAAGTCAAGGACATTTTGGAGTGGAAACCCCCGACCACTGTTCATCAGGTCCGAAGTTTCCTTGGACTGGCTGGATATTATCGCAGATTTATACCAGACTTTTCTAAACTTGTGAAGCCAATCACAAGTTTATTGAAGAATGATGTTAAGTTCAATTGGTCTTCAAAGTGTGATGAAGCCTTTAAACAATTGAAGACATTACTAACCACTGCTCCGGTATTGGCTCAACCGGACATCACCAAGCCTTTTGATGTATATTGTGATGCATCTGGCAGTGGACTCGGCTGTGTACTAATGCAAGAGGGCCGAGTAATTGCGTATGCTTCACGGCAGTTACGCCGACATGAAGAGCATTACCCAACTCATGATCTGGAGCTAGCTGCTGTGGTCCATGCCCTGAAAATTTGGCGTCACTATCTGCTGGGAAATATCTGTCATATCTATACAGATCATAAAAGCTTGAAGTACATCTTCACCCAGTCAGAATTGAATATGAGGCAGAGACGATGGCTTGAGCTTATTAAGGACTATGAATTGGAAATTCATTATCACCCAGGCAAAGCCAATGTTGTGGCAGATGCACTAAGCCGCAAGGTTTCCTGCCATTGTTTAACGATGAAGACCTCTGACAACACTTTATGTCAAGAGATGGAGAAGCTAAACCTGGGAATGGTCCAACAAGGAACTCTAAATCAGCTAAAGCTTGAGTCAGTCCTCTTGAAAAGGATAATTGATGCCCAAAAGGATAATGAGGGCATGAGACACATTCGTGAGAAGATAAGGGCTGGAAAAGCCAAATGTTTCAAAGAAGATAATCAAGGCGTTGTATGGTTTAATAACCGCATAGTGGTGCCAAAGAATGAAGAGCTCCGCCAGCAAATTCTTGATGAAGCACATCTTAGCCGCTATTCTATTCATCCCGGAAGCACTAAGATGTACGAAGACTTGAAACAACATTACTGGTGGACAAAGATGAAGATCGAAATTGCACGCTATGTGGCAAGATGTGACACCTGCAGACGTGTCAAGGCCATACATTTGAAAGCTGCCGGTCCATTACAGTCACTACCAATACCGACATGGAAATGGGAAGACATCAGTATGGACTTTATTGTGGGATTGCCCAGGACCGCAAAAGGGTATGACTCTATCTGGGTGATTGTTGATCGACTTACAAAGATTGCTCACTTTCTGCCAGTCAAGACATATTACCCGGTACTTACCTATGCCGAGTTGTACATTGCCCGCATTCTTAGTTTGCACGGTGTTCCAAAGACTATAGTGTCGGATCGTGGACCACAATTTGTATCCAAATTCTGGGAAGAACTCCATAAATCCCTGGGTACTAAGTTGCTCCACAGTTCGGCCTATCATCCTCAAACCAGTGGACAAACTGAGAGGGTTAATCAAATACTCAAAGATATGTTGCGGGCATGTGTTCTGGACTTCTCACAGAAATGGGATGAATGTTTGCCCTTGGCGGAGTTTTCATATAATAATAGCTATCAAGAAAGTATCAAGATGGCACCCTTCGAAGCTTTATATGGACGACGATGTCGTACTCCGCTAAATTGGTCTGAACCTGGGGAAAGGTGCTTCTTTAGGCCTGATATGGTGAAGGAGGCCGAGGATAAGGTTCAGAAAATTATTCATAATATGAAGAAAGCACAAGCTCGTCAGAAGAGTTATGCAGACAAACGGCGAATGCCCTTATATTTCCTGGAAGGAGACTATGTCTACCTGAAGGTCTCACCAATGAAGGGAGTATCGCGTTTTGGGGTTAAAGGGAAGCTTGCACCACGATATATTGGTCCTTTTCTTATTCTGGAAAGATATGGGCCAGTGGCATACCGACTCCAACTACCCGAAACATTGTATGATGTGCATAATGTGTTCCACGTGTCACAATTGAAGAAGTGTCTTCGGGTTCCTGATCGAACCGTTGAAGTGACAGATGTTGTCCTTGAACCGGACTTGACATACTCTGAGCACCCTATTCGAGTCTTGGATCAAAAGGACAGGGTTACCCGGAGAAAAACCCTCAAGTTTTATAAGATACAGTGGAACCAGCATTCCGAAGATGAGGCTACATGGGAAACTCAAGACTTTTTAGATAAGAATTTCCCAGACTTTTTAGTCTCTTGTAAATTGTAAATCCTGTATAGCTGTTGTAATAAAGAAGTGACCCCCACATCACCCCTGCCTTGTACCAAAAATAAGGAAATAAAAGTATGCCGCGTTTCCTTTTCCATTACTTACCCTAGGACTTTTAATCTCGGGACGAGATTCTTTTATGGGGGAAAGGATGTAACACCCCTGGTGTTACTGTAACTAAAACTTGAGCATGGCATCATAAGCATTGGCATTGCATATGTTTGATACACCTAGAGTGCATTCACTAGGTAAAAATTTCAAACAAGTTGTATTGTTTTGGTATTTTGCAAATAGAACCCTAGATAGGAAACTTAACCCTAAATAAGGATTAAAGGGGTAAAACTTAACCCAAGTTGAGAAAACCTAAAGGCTTTAGGGAAATAGTCATAAAATGTCCCCAAAAACAAAGTTAAATCACAATTATACCCCTAGGAAACTAAAAACCCTAATTGGAACCCTGGAAAACCCTAAGACCAAACCCTAGGGGCTTATGTGCAAAATTAGTCCACTTTTGGACTAAAGTGCAAAAACCTAGTTAAATAAGTAACTTAAGTCAATTGGGTCACTCATGTGTGAATTTACAAGCCAAACCCTAAGTTTTGGACCTATTTGCAAAAAGAACCCAATTGTGATTCCTATGCTAAGTCTGAATTTCAGATTGGTGGGCACAACTTTGGAGCTTTGTAACTTTCAAAGCATAGGGTCTTTGCCCTAGATCACCACACCAAAGTTGTAGAGCAATCAAAGGAGAACAATTTTGCTGAAGAGTGCAAGCCATGTTCTTGTGAAAAAATGGAAGATAATCTTACCCAAAGATGGACTGACAGGCTGGTATAGACTGAACTTCAGTTGGACAGTGACTTTGATCCAACATTAAGAGCCATTTAGACTAAGATCCAATGGGAATTTACCTAGGATTACTATAACAAACTTGTAGCTGGTAGGTGGCACTACAACTTTGATGCAGAAGGCTGGTTCAGGTGCCACATAAAAACCGAAGGAAATCATGCTCCAACTTGGTCTGTCAGACAGGCTTTTTACTGAATCTGGCGCACTGTTCACTGTCTTCAGAAATATCACGCCGTGGATAAGGGTCAGCCCCCCCGCCGGCGATAAGAACGCCACCGCAGCGTGAATGGTCGTCGGTGGCCACGGTAAATATCCTCGGCGTCGTGGCAAAAGGTTACTGAGGTGGCGAGCTCCGGTTAAACGGCGACCCCCGTGCCATCACCGGAATCCGCCGCGCGGAAAGCTTGCCAGCACATCTGAAGTTTGCGCTTCTTCTCCAACTCCGGTCGATGACCTATAAATTGAGCTCGGACTCCGCTTCTTCTCCCCATTACGCACCTCAGTGCTAAAGCAATCGACTCAATTCCGCCACAGAACTTGCGCAGCCCCAATTCCCTCTCTCCTCTGTTCTTGCTCCGCCGTGAAGAACTTCTTCGTGGCCAGCGTTCCTCTGGTCAGTAATTTTCAAATTACTCCCTGTTTTAGTTAGTCTTTAATCTCCTATTGCTCCTAGATGCGGCAATTTAAAGTTTGGTCGAAGCTCATCACTAGAACACACCCGGGCGCTGTCAAACACCGCCGTGACCCCCCTCACCGTCGACTAGCTCTTCGGGTCTTGTTCTGCCCAAACCAAAGTATGTCCATGGACCCTAGTGAACCCGTGAACCTTTACCCAGCCTCAATTTGGCCATCCCCATCGCTGTCCGATCGGAACATGTTCATCCTCTTGTCCATCCGCTCTGTCACCGTGGCCAGGACATTGTAGTGCGCCGTTGGTGAAATTGATGGAGGGGAAATGGTCGGGGTGGATCTAATTGTGTCCATGTCGCTTGAGAGCTCCAGCCGTGGCGTTGTTGGAGACTTGTTCTCAAGTGCTAAGAGTTAAGAACAAGGCAACATAGAAAACGTTAATCGTTAATGTCCTTCGTCCTCCGAAGCATTATCTCCCTTAGGACGTAATGACTTGCGGACGAAGGTTATGAAGGACATACCTTCATAAATTCATCAAACAATGACGAAGGTGAAAATATAAAATATAAGGAATGTAAAAGAAGACATGAACAATCATTTATTATTATTGAGTATGAACAAAAATATTACTGAGTTACAAGTATACCTTCAATCGGAAGAAAATAACAATACAAGCGTGACGCAAAAAGCGAATGCCAAGTCAGCGTGAACAGTACGGGGATACTGTTCACCTATTTATAGGCACGGGACACAACCCTTACAAAATTACACTCATGCCCTTTACATTTGATAATAATTCTATAGTAGTCTATCGAGGTCTGAATAGCCTTTTCATCTTTAAGTCGGTTCCACTCTTTGCTGTCACGCCGAAGCTTTCCTGCTCACACCTTCGGCTCTGTATCAACCTTCGTATTATTCCGGTCTACAGCAATGCCGACTTGTCCGAGGATACCTGTTCACACATTGTACTCCAGAAATACTGTTAAATCCTGTTTTTGAGGACCTTCGGATGCCGAAGGTTCCCAACAGTAGCCCCTCGCAATATTAATTTGTTTATAATAACGAATTCAGATTGCGACCTGGACGAAGGCTTTACGCCGAAGGTCCGAAAAAACACCTTCCCCTTGCTAGAATAGCAACATTCACTGACAAGTGGGGTCTTTGAATTTTCAACGCACCGAGCGTATAAATACGGCCATACCGCAAACTCATTTAGCACGCTTTCTGGCCAACCACTTCTGCTCACTCAATTTTTAGCTCTTGTGCACTGTGATTTGCTAAGCTTTTAGCTTTGAAGCTTCGGATTCGAAAACAGTTTTTTTAGCGTTTCCGAAGATGTCTGAAGCTGCTAAGAAGGCTGCTGCTGAGATGAAGCTGAGTCTTGATGAGGAGAAGAACTTGGGGTTTCTTATAGCGATGTCGAAGACCAACACAGAAAAAATCACCAAGGAGATTCTGGAAGGTCTGTCTGAAGATACTGGTGAGAGTGAAAGTTATGATGTGGACAGCGGTGGCGAAGACTCCGAAGATCGTCCCTGGCGACCAAGCCATTCAGTTTATGGTAAATCAACTATCAAAGAGAATCATCTTGTTAACATGAGAGGAAGGTATTTCCGGGATCTGTCCGTTGTGAGGGCCGACGAAGGGGAGAAGACTTGTCCACACCCTGAAGAGAATGAAGTCGTAGTGTTTCGAAGCTTTCTGAAGGCTGGGCTGCGATTTCCCTTGAGCAGCTTCGTCGTGGAGGTGCTAAAAATTTTCGAAGTCTACCTTCACCAGCTTACCCCCGAGGCAATCATAAGGCTGAATATCTTCGTGTGGGCCGTGCGAAGCCAAGGTCTGAAGCCTGATGCAAAAAGTTTCTGCAATATGCACGAGTTATCATACGAGACAATACCTTGGGGTAAGGAACAGTATCACAATAACTTTGGCTGCTACAATTTTGTTTCTCGGTCTGGGTCAAGCTGCCTCGTGCCAACTTTTCGAAAGAGATGGCCCAGTGGCTGGATGACAGAATGGTTCTATGTAAAAAATGATCTGGAAGCACGAGAAGACATCAAAGGTATAATTATGCGTCCTATTTGGCAAAGCTTCGGCCTTCGCAGGCCGAAGGTTGAAATGAATGAAGCCGCCGAAGAATGCCAAAGAGCCTTCGGCGTTGTCTGTTCTTTTATAGGAACAAGGGACTTAGTACAAGAGCACATCGCCTTCAGGGTGTGGCCGCTTGCGGAGAAATGGGAAATGCCACAAGAAACCATTAAAGAGGCCGACGAAGGTGGACTTATCAGGTTTAAGTATACTTTTAAGTTTGGAGATAAATTTATTGAGCCAGATGATGAGTGGTTGAAAAGCATTGACAATTTAAGTGATGAGCTGCTTGGGACCTACTCGAAGGCCGAAGATACTGCAATGTCAGCAGCCTTCGGAGGCCGAAAAAAGAAAAGGCTGAATCGGGTATTTGATGCCGTCGGGTTTGTCTACCCTGACTATTGCTATCCCATTCGAAGGCAAAAGAGAAAAAACACAACCTCTGCAAAAGAAGAAACTGCAGCTGCTCCTAGCGAGCCAGAACCGAAAAGGAAGAAGATAAAGGTTCTTACGCATCGGCCGCGCTACATTGAACCAGCTTCGGTGCCTGAGTTTACCGGAGAAACTTCTTCGGCGTCCGAAGCTGAAAAACCAACCGAACCAACTTTACTGCCAGAAGTCGCAGAAACGGCCGAAGTGCCAACAAAGATAGAATTGGAACAACCAAACATTTTGTTGTCAGAAACAAAAGAGAAAGCCGAAGCGCCGTCCACAGAAAAAATTGAAGAGGTAAAAGAAGCAACTGAGGGCTCCAAAACATCCGGAGTTTTGAGTCCTGCAGCAAACGTTGAGACGGTAAAGAATCAAAAAGTGCCAGCCATGACTCCGAAGAGAAAAAGGATGGCCAATGTGCTAGATGTACTAGAAACAATCAAATCTTCAGGCACACCTCCGAAGAAGGCTGCTGTCACTCCTGAAACAGCAACTGAAATTTCTGGTTCTGCAGCGCCAGAGCAAGAGATTGAAGCCGAAGCTGGGCCCTCAGAGCCCACAAAGATAAAACCCTTGGAAAGTGAGGCCGAAAAAATAACAAAGCCAACTTTTGTTGAAGAAACTGGTGTTGTTACCCCCGAAGCATCCCCCAAAATTCGTGATTATATTTTTCGTCATGCTTCGGGGAAAAAATTATCAGAAAAAGAAGAACAAGAGGCCCAGCACTATGCCCAAAAGTTGAAATATCCAAAGGGGGCATTGATATTTAATGGCAGTGGAGAAGAAGATTTCTTGTATTGTCTTCCTGACAGCAAGGAGATTTCTGTCTGCCGGGAGATGAGCAAGAGCTTCGGATTCCCAACTTTAGAGGACGGGCTCTCGGTACTGTCAAAGAACGATCTGGCCGACAGCCTGGCTTACAATAGCTTAAAGGTGCAGCAAATGAAATTTTTGTATTTTTTGTTGAGTCCAACAATTTTTCGTTTGATAAAACCTATTGACGCACACATATTTCCTTTTGCAGGGCCTGATACTTAGCAATGCCCTTAGGGCACAGAAAGATACTGAAGACGAAGGGTGTACTATAGCCCTGAGCAACCTTCGTTCCGAAGTAATTGAACTGAGGAACGAAGGTCTCGAAAAAGATAAAATATTATACTCTTTGATAAATAAAATGAAGGAAGACGAAGCTGCTTCGAAAAGTCAAGCTGAAGCTCAGAAACGCGAAATTGAAGACCTTCGGAAACAACTGGCTAGAGCCAAAGAAGAACGCATACTTGAAGAAACAAAGCGTGAACTCAGCGATCAATGGGCAGATCACCTAGAAGTGACTGTTGAAGAGCTTCGTTCGTCCAAAAAGAGATGCTACAACAAATCTATAGATTGTGTTAATAAATTAAAGACTAGCTTCGCCAAGGTCGGCGCATTCTCAAGCGAGGAAAACTTTTCGAAAGGCAATCCCGAAGGTGTCATTGAATGGATTGACCACGAAGCTGAAGCCTTCGAAGAAATTTTAAGTAGCCGAGGAGATATATGTGCCTTCTCTGGCGCCAGAGGGATTGCCACCATCTTAGAGAAGAAGGGCTGCGATCATGTAAAAATTTTAGCACAGTCCGAAGCTACCTTGTCCTTTGAAGATACAAGAGATCCTTCGGCCGAAGCTAGCATAATTGGTGGAAAGTTTTTTACCGATATCTGGGATAATGGTGGCCGAGAAATGGCCGGAGAAATTATTCGAAGAAGTGAAAAGGGCATCCACGATGCTAGAGAAGTAGCTGAGGCTACTGAAAAGAACGCAGAGGCCGAAGGTCAATTAGGTATTAAATAATAGCTTTTATCGTGTTGTAATCTTAGGCTTTAAGATTTGTTTGCGATTTGTAATAGCGATGTAGCCGTGTCCTGTCCTTTCTCAGATCCTACTAAAGTATCTCCGGGTGCACGGCCTAAGGGTGACGATGAGATTAAAAAGATGGCTGAAGCTATTATGGATGAAGTTGTCGATCGACTATTGAACGAAGCTGCAGAAGTGGTACTTAGGGAAGACTAATTGCTATTGTAAAAACATTTTAACTGTAACATGTGTAATATCTTGTAATCCTGTATGTAATATATTTGTTTTATTTTTCTTTATGGTTTAATTCTTTACGATGCATGAAACTTTACATACGTACCGTTTTTGAGTCTTTGACGAAAAAACACCTTCCCTTCTTTTCATGCTTCGTGAAGAAGAATTACCATTTATCACAACAATATCCGAAGTATCCTGAAAAATGTTGAAGCTTCGTAGAAACATTCTTCAAGGCTATACTTCAGAGATCAATATTGTTTCTCCTTGTGACTTGGCATGATTTGCCCCTTTTTCAAAGCGTTTTCCCGAAGGTTGATATCATATCTCTTTCTTATGCCACATGCAATATGATGTATGATGCTTATGTTATGCAAAGATGATGTGATGATGTTATGCTATGTAAGGTGATATTCCGAAGATACACGCATATCTGCGATAAAACACATAATCTTTTTGTGAATCAGCGTTGACTTTTCGCTATAAGCCTCCCTTAGGAGCTTCTTCGCCTTTTACTTCAGCGGAATCAGCGTTGACTTTTCGCTGTAAGCTCTGCATTCCCTTAGGAACGTCTTTGGAGCTTCTTCGCCTTTTACTTAGGCGGTATCAGCGTTGACTTTTCGCTGTATGCTCTGCATTCCTTTTGGAACGACTTTGGAGCAGAAAACTTACACTGCGCTCCCTTCGGAACGACTTTTTGTGATTTCGTCAAACTTACTCTGCGTTCCTTGGAACGACTTTTCGTTGCTTCGAAGAATTTTTTCGATAATTCGAAGGTCCTCTTTGTTATGACAAATCCTTAAACTTCAACAACTGAAGCCTGTGAAGAAAATATATGTCCTTTATTTTCATGACAAATCCTTAAACTTCAACAACTATTTTCATGAAATCTAAACAATGTCCTTTATTACACAAAAAATAAAACTGAATGAAAAAGATTACTATCAAGGTAGGATATTTGTCAATAGATGTGCTTTGATTCTGGCACAGTGCTGTTGACCGTGCGAGCTTCGGACTGTTCTCTGAAGTCCCTTTGATGCGGAGCATATTGGCTCCCTTCTGGCTGCTGGCCTTGTTGCAACGGAGGTGGAGGCGGAGGCTGTTGCCAAGAAGCTTGAGGCTGACTCGCCGAAGCAACAGAGACTGCAGGATGGTTGCCCACATATTCTGGGATGTAGGGCGAATGATACGAAGCTGTGTGCATGACCTGCTTCGGCTGGGCTTGTTGTGCTGCTGCTTCAGCTATTTCCTTTTGCTTCTGAATAGTAACATGGCACATCCTGGTAGTATGGCCTTTGTTCTCACCGCAGAATAAGCAAAAGATTCTTCTCGGTTGATCGCCAAATCTTCCTCCGAAGCCCCTGGCGCCTCTGCCTCTTGGAGCTGGTGGTCGGAAGGAGCTTTGCTGTTGTCCAGAAGCCTGTGAGGAGCATTGTGGCCTTTGCTGTTGGCTTCCTCTGTCATCATTTTGTGTAGAATTGTGAATTGATCTCACATGTCTCGGGTAAAACCTCCCTCCGAAGCCCCTGGTCATTTCAGAAAACCTGAAAGCCTCCTCCCTTCTTTGGCGAAAATCATTGTCAGCCCGAATGTATTCATCCATTTTCTGGAGAAGCTTCTCCAAAGTTTGAGGAGGCTTCCTGGCGAAGTACTGAGCTGACGGACCTGGCCGAAGCCCCTTGATCATGGCCTCGATGACAATTTCATTGGGCACCGTTGGTGCCTGTGCCCTCAAACGCAAGAACCTTCGGACATATGCCTGAAGGTATTCTTCGTGATCCTGAGTGCACTGGAACAGAGCCTGAGCAGTGACCGGCTTCGTCTGAAATCCTTGAAAGCTGGTTAACAACAAATCCTTCAGCTTCTGCCATGAAGTGATCGTTCCTGGTCGAAGGGAGGAATACCAGGTTTGAGCAACACTTCTGACAGCCATAACGAAAGATTTGGCCATGACTGAAGCATTGCCACCATATGAAGACACTGTTGCTTCGTAGCTCATCAAAAACTGCTTCGGGTCTGAGTGGCCATCAAATACGGGGAGCTGAGGCGGCTTGTAGGACGGGGGCCAAGGTGTAGCCTGCAGCTCAGCGGACAGAGGAGAAGCATCATCAAAAACAAAATTCCCATGATGGAAATTGTCATACCAGTCATCTTCGTTGGGAAAACCCTCCTGATGAAGGTCTTGGTGTTGAGGCCTTCGGTGCTGCTCATCCTGGGCAAGATGACGAACTTCTTCAGAGGCTTCGTCTATCTGCCTCTGCAGTTCAGCTACCCTGGCCATCTTTTCCTTCTTGCGTTGAACCTGCTGCTGAAGGATTTCCAGATTTTGAATCTCCTGATCTAGATCATCCTCCGGAGGTGTTGGACTAGTAGCCTTCCTCTTCTGGCTGCGTGCCTCTCTAAGAGAAAGGACATCTTGATTGGGGTCCAGCGGCTGCAGCGTGCCAGCCCCTGGTGCTGAAGCCTTCTTCGGCGGCATGACGAAGGTGATGCTTGCCGAAGGTGTTGAAAAGCTCAAGAAATGGAAGTGAGTTCACCGGAGGTGGGCGCCAATGTTGGAGACTTGTTCTCAAGTGCTAAGAGTTAAGAACAAGGCAACATAGAAAACGTTAATCGTTAATGTCCTTCGTCCTCCGAAGCATTATCTCCCTTAGGACGTAATGACTTGCGGACGAAGGTTATGAAGGACATACCTTCATAAATTCATCAAACAATGACGAAGGTGAAAATATAAAATATAAGGAATGTAAAAGAAGACATGAACAATCATTTATTATTATTGAGTATGAACAAAAATATTACTGAGTTACAAGTATACCTTCAATCAGAAGAAAATAACAATACAAGCGTGACGCAAAAAGCGAATGCCAAGTCAGCGTGAACAGTACGGGGATACTGTTCACCTATTTATAGGCACGGGACACAGCCCTTACAAAATTACACTCATGCCCTTTACATTTGATAATAATTCTATAGTAGTCTATCGAGATCTGAATAGCCTTTTCATCTTTAAGTCGGTTCCACTCTTTGCTGTCACGCCGAAGCTTTCCTGCTCACACCTTCGGCTCTGTATCAACCTTCGTATTATTCCGGTCTACAGCAATGCCGACTTGTCCGAGGATACCTGTTCACACATTGTACTCCAGAAATACTGTTAAATCCTGTTTTTGAGGACCTTCGGATGCCGAAGGTTCCCAACAGGCGTCATCTGGCCGGAATAGGCTCACCGGAGTGCGGCGAGGGCTGTTCCTCGTCGTGGACTTTGCTCTGCGAAAGTATAGAACGTGGAGGGCCTTAGTGTAAACCGTCAGCGACTCACTGAAACAGTAGAAGAAACTGTCTCCAGATAGATAAAACCCCGAGGCCCTTTTTGCAAAGCCGCCAAGGCGCGGACGCGCGCGCGGGCGTTTTCCCCTTTGGACTGGGCTGCCTGGGCTGAAACCAGCCCATTAGTGTTGAAGCCTTTTCCTTTTTCTTTTTCAGCAGAGCTTTGGAAATCTGTTAAAAATTGTAGAAAAATCCTAAAATTGTGAAACCAATTTTCCTAGGCTTGTTATTTTCCCTAGAATTTAATAAAAATAGTTTTATGATTTTTAGAGGAAATAAGAAATTTTGAGGTATTTTAAGTAGTTTAAAGAAATAGTTCTGGATTTTTAGAAAATAATTGGTAATCCCAAAATTGCCCAAACTTTTTATGTGAACTCCCCACATTATTTAGAAGCCTTGGGTAGAGTTTGAATTGATTTGGACCATGTTTGATAACTAGAACCCAAACCCCCCTGCCCTGTGAACTCCTTTACCGACTCCGGAAACCCTAAGTTCTCGGAGTTCCATGAAGGAAAGTTGTATTCAAGACTTAGATAATAATCTTTATTATCTTCGCACTCTCATGAGCATTACATGGCATTCATTCTTATATATACATATGGTTATGTTAGAACGTGAAGAAGAAGTGGAAGTCACCGAAGAAAGGACACCACCACCCTCAGATTCTCAGGCAGGCAACTGCTTCTACTTTGATATTTGTGGATCCAAACCAGACTCACCTGTGAACGAAGGCAAGCCCCGGTGCATTTGCCACCTCCCTTGATGTTTTTAAAATCTTTCTCACTTGCTTGCTGCATTAGGTGATAGGAGTTGCTTGATTAAACAATTCCTGCATTACCTTCCTTGAATTTGATTACCTTCCTTGAAACCCTGATTTTACAAAAAGGTTTTCCTATGCTTAGTATTGCTTAGAAAAACAAAAGGTTTTGTTTTACAAAAGATGTTTGGCAAAGTGGGAGGGTTGTTTTTGAAAATAAAATTTGATGGTGGATCCATCAGGGCCCTGATGGGTTCAACATCGGAAAAGATGTACCTCTGCTAGGTACCAAGATTTGGGTTTAAATGATTAAGCTAAGACCGGGCGGGTGACTTGCACGAGAAGAGAGTCTCGGTGTAGTGTCTCCGTCTGAGTCGATTAAGGACCGTCTCGATGTAGGCTTGATGATCGAGGACCCTTTAACTAGTCACATGCCTCGTCATGGGTAAGCCTTGCCTCGGGCAGACTAAGGCCAGAATAAGATAACACGAAATGGGCGTGGAGCGGTGGCGAGAGTAGCGTGTACCCTCCGTGGCAAGAGGCTGGACGGTGGTGTATATGTGCTCTCGGTTTGCGTGAACCTGATCTGGTCTTAAGAACCCCGGTGGCGGGTTGACATATGCAAGGGTTAAGTGCTACATATGTCGTGTGATTGGAGATCCTCAGCTGAGTATAATCGATTCGGATCGCCGTACCTTCGCGGTTATGAAGACTTGGTCACTGACCTACACGTAGCATTCCACTAAAGATGATGGGTTTTTGTTAAGAAATTGGCTAGTGCAGGACCAGTGATTGAACTAGGGTAGAAAGAACTCTAGTTGCAGGTAATTGTACTTAACTTGACAAATAAAATTGGATTTTTAAGGATCCACTTTAGTAAGCATTTCTGCAAAACAGAGTCTTTGATTATTGAAAAGCCTTACCTTGACTCCCGTATAACCAGCATACCCTTGAGAGTCTTTTCTTTAGTCGGGTAAGACTTGCTGAGTAATTCCATACTCAGGGTTTATCCCTTCGTTGTTTTTAGGTGAGGAAGTAGCAGATTTCTGTTGCTTCTGTGCTAAGGTGGTTCCTAAGGAGGAGAAACAAGAGTGAAGATGCGGGAGGACTGGGTCCTCCATATAGAAAACTTTTGTGAAAAACTTATCGGGAGGAGTTTTTGCCTCCCTTAGTTATGTAATAATACTACTCAGCACTCGTGTTATATTTCTGGTCTGTAATAAACAACTTGATCTTACTTTTTAATAAATGTAAGTTATGTAATCGCTTCCGCATTTCTTTATCTCCGATGTTCTGTAATGTCTGCAAGACGGGTGAAACGTTCCTGGAGAGGTAAGAAAGCAGATACCGAACTTGTCAAGTAGTTCAGGGGCACCTACAGGGTTGTCTGAGGTCCGTTGGACAAGGACAACTGTAGGTGGGCCTAATTACTTGGGAGGTTCCGTCACACGGTAGATGCCGACGACGCCCAATGTAGCTCCTCTGGCTCGCACTCCATGGCTCCATGGGATTCGTTGATGCAGGTGACGAACGGATTGGCGGTTGGAGACGATTGGATTTGGAGGTGACAGAGAGGGGAAGCGGTGGCCTGGGGATTGGGGATTTTCTCGCGCTCATCTTTGGCTCGTCGCGATTGGGGTGAAGTCGCATGACCGGTGGGGGTGGGGCGTAGGTCGCATCAGACATGGTGGGGGGCGCCGAAGATGGGAGGATGGGGGCGTAGAGGCGGCGGTATGGTCCACCCTATAGTTTCCTTGTGGTGATTCCTTTCTGGATCCAACGCGAGGTTTCCTTGCAACAGCTCGCGTGGCCACGTTGGGATGCGGGGGCGAGGGGCAGAGGCACTACTAGAAATATACTTATTTAAGACACACATTTTAAGATAGATACATGTGCATTTTATAGAAGTGTCTTTTATCATATGGCGATGAATAAGGTAAGACAGTTTGTTGGAGATCCGTCTTTAATAAAGAAGTGTTTTGAGACGATTACATCGTAAGAAATGTCTTATGTTGATTTAAGACAGATTGTTATTGAAAACCATCTTAAATAAATATACCTTTTGATTCATTATGATTTTAAGAATTGTCTTAGATTTTGGTTAGTATATTAGACACTTCTATACATGAAACCATCTCAAATAAAGATATTATTAGAGTCGTCTAGACTATAAGAACTGACTTAGATGTTAGTGGGTATATTAGACACTTCTAAATATGAAACTATCTTAGTATGATATTTCTGATAAGTCGTATTGTGAAAAAAACATAGTGAATAGTGAATTCGACTTAGTTTGATGATATATATGATATAAAATGTAAAACTTATCTATGTAAACAATTCCTTCTAATCTCTTTTATTAAATCCGGAGAGGATTTTTTATACCCTCTCCACACTCTGTAGCCCGCTTGCCTCCACCTTATCACGACACGTGGCATGAGTACGGATCCAACCGAGGGACTGTTCAGTTATTCTGGATTGCAGGTATGAATTGTTCCAGCTTATGAAATTATATAAATTATTCCATTTGTTCTAAAATATAGTTCTTTCTAGCCTACTTTTTCTATCTACATTCATTCAAATGATAATGAATATAAACATACATGCAAACTACATTTATATATTACTTAATAAATATGTAATTAGTCTAAATTATATTTTAAGATGGATGAAGTACTAAATTTTTGACCAGAATCATTTTAGGCGTTCGTTTCGGAGGAACCGAACGAGCCTGAGCGAAAACCTGGACCCGAATTTTTCATGCAATAGACCTTTGAGCGTTCCCATTCCTCTCCCTTCCCACCTCTCCGGTCTCCAAATCTGACTGTTGTGCCATGGCCCAGTTATCGTCGCCTGCTCGCCCTCATCCCTCACAATCCTTCAGGCCTCCATTTCTCCGATTGGGGGACTTCATGCGAGCGGGCACGGATCCAACGCCGACGCCTCCGCTCCAACAGCCTCTCCCTCCTCAACGCCTCTGTTGCCCTCTCCCTATTCGGCGCAGATGGACATGAAGAGGAGGAAGGGCCGCCCGACCGCCACCGATGGCCATGGCGTCACATTGTGCCCTGTCCGTCTCGCCCAACCGGTCAGGCACCTGTATCAAGCAAAGTCTCCCTATGAAACCCCTCTCTCTTCTCTCATCTCCACATCGATCGAATCCAATCTAATCCAATCCAATCCACAGCAAACAATGGCGTCCAACGGCAGCGACGTGGTGATGATGTACTGGACACGGCGCTGCTGGAGTCGTCCAAGCAGCCCAAGCCAGCTACTCTCTGCATCAAGGTGAGCCTAGCGCAGATGCTCTGTGGCATGATCATCATGGACGTGGTCACCCTGGAGCAGGCACGCATCGCAGATTCGTAGTACACAACTCTAAGGTATTAAAAATGATGCATCGACATCGTTTGTTCTTTTTTCACTCATAATGCAGGAAACAGAAATAGGGCATTTGATTTTTGTGCATATATTAAGTACAATGATAAATCATGCAATGTGCCAGTTTTTGCCCAAATGATGCCTATTCTGTTGGCTTCATTAAGCCACATGGGAGATGCTTTGTACATATAGGAATAAGACAAGAAAACATGATTACTTCTGGTATTTTGAGGAATAATACAAAAAAAACATGATTACATTTAGGCTATGCTTTGTGCGAGGTCAAATGATTAGTGAATTTCTCATTATTGATGAAGGTATTGTTTGATTTGTTCACCACTGAAAAGTGAAAACTTGGCAGTAGCAGTCTCTAAGATTAATGTGACAATGGTAGACATGATCATTTGCTTCAAAAAGCGACGGCTGCTTGTATTGATGAATAAATCTCCTATTAACATATTTTGAATGAAGTAGGGTTGATGTCTAGGATACTCAAGTTATATGTTTCTTCAGTCAGATATCATACAAGAGTACAAATGAGATTAATGGTAAATGCATAAGGATAGAGGGTATGAAGGAAGATTGTTTGCTCTACTAAGAAGTCTGAATACTCGAAATATCAGCTTTACTGCTATAGTGATTCAACAAAAAATATTCTATAGTGCTAATTTTATATGGGAAGATGATTTCTCGATGGACATTCACATGTGAATTTGGATACTACTCCGGATATAAATGTCCAAATGAAGGTTATTGGGTTCTCATGTATAACATTGCATAAGTGCTCACTTTATTCATGGGTACAACATTCACCACATTATCTTACACTTAGTAGTAGGCCACTTTAGGAACGTATTTTTATGTCGCTTATCTAAAGCATGGAGTTCCCATTTATGATTTATGTCACTTACATATGATACTATCGTTATCTCTCCTGTTACTTGTTTCAGGTATCATAATTCCTAGATTCCAAATCTGAGACGGATGTTGATGTTGACTATAACAGCTTGTACTCAAAGCAGGGCTTTCTACAGGGTGAGGTGCTCGTTTCGTTGTGGCTAGAGTAATTTGTGTACTCTATCTCATCGTTTTTAATTTATTTAGTTTTCATAGCAACTGTTTTGTGATATGTGCTATCACTTGCCACTTAGATTCATGCTATTAGAGATTCATACTTTAGGTTTGCAAGATCTCACACGGTGAAGTATGGAGTAGAAATAACTCTGCAGCAATTCTTAAAAACTGTGGATAAGTAGAGCGGAAATTAGGCACGATGCTTCTAGTTGAGAACTTAGCCAAATGCGTCAAAGTCGAATAGTAAAAATTCTAAGCTAAACATCTAAAATCTAGAATTTATCTGTTGTCAGTATGGCTCTTATTTGTAGAGGATTTTCAATAAGATGTATGTCCTAAGATTTTTATGGCTTTCATACCTTCATACATTTTCCTGGTAAAATATATGAATTGAACATATAAACGCGGCATATATAGCTAACAACTGTGCCTGGCAATTCATGCATGACAAACAACTTTGCATACGCTATAACCCAAACAACTACTGATGTGGACTAATTTATTGTACTGTACTTCTATAAAGGATGAAATCATGTCTGCAATCGAGAAACACATAACTGCTTGGACATTTTTTTCTAGGAGGTAATTTGCATTGGGTCTTTGCCTCATGTAGCTAGATAGATATCCTTTGCCTGCAAGTATAGATATGAAAGTATGTATATGAAATTTTCTGTCCTGACATTAGAATGTCATGCATATGTTCACTCGGTAGTGTAACACCTCAGGTGTTACCAAGGCACTGGATTCATACCTGCACTAATGACCTGTTATCACATGTGGTTAATTGGAGTAGCAGGAGCACCTAAGAATTTGGAAGCATGAGTTAGCTAAGAAATGCTAAGGACAAAAGCATTACCCAAGCATTTATGCAATAATCACCTTGGGCAAGAGGGGATTAAACCCTAGACCTTTCTTGAGCACTTAACTCCCAAAACCCTAGTTTAAGGGAAAGGTTAAACAAATGTGCAAATCATGAGTTAACCCTTAACCAAAGTTTAAGTAACATTATAATCTATAAAATGCAGAGGGGAAACATTACAAAAAGACCCCTTAAAGACCCCAAATCCATTCTTTAAGTAGAAAGCACCCTAGAGCTCTCTAATTATATCTAAGTCAAAATTTAACCCTAATCTAGAGATAAGACGTGTTCACTTAGTAAATGGCACCAAAACCACTTGGTCTGAATACCAAAAAGGTGCCAAACCACCTAAGGCACCCACTGGAAAAGTTTGAACCCGAGCCAAATTCGTTTGACATGATTTGGCATCACTTTTGCCGCGGGGTGGACAGTGAGACAAGCCAGATTTGGCATTCGCAAATCTTCTGACCTAGGGCTTATCTCCCCTTGGAACTTACATACAAGAGATAGCCATAGGTGCCAGGGAGAGGTCTGCGCCGGATTTTTGCCAAGATTCTCACGTTTGCGATCTCAGCAAGCTTTTGAACATGGGCAGAAGAACACCTCCACATGTTCGACGCGCCCTGAACGCGCCAGAGAACGCCCAGCGCCCGAACCCGCGCGCCCCGCGCCGCACCAAGCCACGCCCGTGTCCCCTGCCTGCGCCCGCGTCTATAAAGCCAGCCAAGGCTTCAGTCGTACGCCCCCGCGCGCTCTCGACCTCAATGGAGCACGAGATCGCCGGAGTTTGCCTTGCACACAGCGTGCCAGCGGCCGCACGAGCACCCGCCACCATAGGCCGGCCAACCGAGCCATCCCCAGCCCCGTCCGACCCTCGAGAGAGACCCTACGTTCCTCGGTGAAGCTCCCAGAGCGAGGAATCGAGCGCTGCCTCACCGGAGACGCCGGATCAAGGTCACCAGACTTCACCCGATCGCCGGCGAGCATAGACCGAGCTCCACGATGAGTTATTCCTCAATTCCTTGCACGGGTCGACTCATTAGCACCCCGTGAAGCTCCCCGTGCCCTTGGATTGACCTATGTCGCCGTGGATAGGCCGGAGCACCCGCCGCCGATGAGCTCGCCCGCCTACGCACGTGGACCGGCCGATTTCGGCCATCACCGTCGTCGAGTCGTACCTCGTCGTGACCGCAAGGACATCCCGAAGCCAACCGCACCCTTCACCGGAACTCCCTCGCGGCCGGTAAGCCGCGCCGCCCTATTTCCTTCCGCGGGTACTGTTCAAAAGGGGGAGGGACCTCAGGGAAGAAGGAATAGAAGTCAGGGGGGTTTTTGAACTGTCAGAGACTCAGATGAATAGCTGCGTGTCGGGGACCATAATTAGGGGTACCCTCAAGGCTCCTAATTCTCAGCTGGTAACCCCCATCAGCATGAAGCTGCAAAGGCCTGATGGGCGCGATTAAGTCAGGGATCAGTCCATTCGAGGGACTCGATCACGCCTCGTCCGAGCCTAGCCTCGGACAAGGGCAGCCGACCCCGGAGGATTTCCGTCTCGCCCGAGGCCCCCCCTCCAACGGCGAACATATTTCCGGCTCGCCCGAGGCCCTGCCTTCGCCAAGAAGCAACCCTGACTAAATCGCCGCACCGACCGACCAAATCGCGGGAGCATTTAATGCAAAGGTGGCCTGACACCTTTATCCTGACGTGCGCCCCCGGCCGGTAGAGCCGAAGTGACCGCCGTCACTTCGCCGCTCCACTGACCGACCTAACAGAAGGACAGCGCCGCCTGTGCCACTCCGACTGCGGTGCCACTTGACAGAGTGAGACTGACAGGCAGTCAGGCCCTGCCGAAGGCACCATAGGAAACTCCGCTCCGCCCGACCCAGGGCTCGGACTCGGGCTAAGTCCCGGAAGACGGCGAACTCTGCTCCGCCCGACCTAGGGCTCGGACTCGGGCTCAGCCCCGGAAGACGGCGAACTCCGCTCCGCCCGACTTAGGGCTCGGACTCGGGCTAAGTCCTGGAAGACAGCGAACTCCGCTCCGCCCGACCCAGGGCTCGGACTCGGGCTAAGTCCCGGAAGACGGCGAACTCCGCTCCGCCCGACCCAGGGCTCGGACTCGGGCTCAGCCTCGGAAGACGGCGAACTCCGCTCCGCCCGACCCAGGGCTCGGACTTGGGCTCAGCCCCAGAAGACGACGAACTCCGCCTCGCCTGACCCAGGGGCTCGGACTCGACCTCGACCGCGGAAGACAGACTCGACCTCGGCTTCGGAGGAGCTTCCACATCACCCAACCTAGGGCGCAGACCAGCCACGTCAACAGGAGGCGCCATCATCACCCTACCCCGAGCTGACTCGGGCCGCAGGGAACAAGACCGGCGTCCCATCTGGCTAGCTCCGCCAGATAGGCAATGATGGCGCCCCGCGTACTCTGTGACGACGGTGGCTCTCAGCCCCCTTACGGAAGCAAGAGGACGTCAGCAAGGACTCGACCGCTCCGACAGCTGTCCCTCCGCCAGGCTCCATCGCTCCTCCGACGGCCACGACATCACACCAGTTGGGTGCCAAAATCTCTCCGGCTGCCACAACGGCATGTACTTAGGGCGCTAGCTCTCCTCCGCTAGACACGTAGCACTCTGCTACACCCCCCATTGTACACCTGGATCCTCTCCTTACGCCTATAAAAGGAAGGACCAGGGCCCTCTTAGAGAGGGTTGGCCGCGCGGGGACGAGGACGAGACAGGCGCTCGCTTGGAGCCGCTCGCTCCCTCTCCCGCGTGGACGCTTGTAACCCCCTACTGCAAGCGCACCCGACCTGGGCGCGGGACGAACACGAAGGCCGCGGGATTCCCACCTCTCTCACGCCGGTCTCCGGCAGCCTCGCTCTCCCCCTTTCGCGCTCGACCCATCTGGGCTGGGGCACGCGGCGACATTCACTCGTCGGCCCAGGGACCCCCGGTCTCGAAACGCCGACACTGCGCAGGGGTATAAATTAAAGAACTGGTTAAGGAAAAGCCCAGGGTCCTCGGTGTAAACTGGTTTTCCAGAAAACCTTTTTAACATTTCTAATTTAAATACAAACAGAGCTTGTAAAGTTCATAACTTCAGTTTTATTCAACAAAATTTAGTCAAACCAATTTTGCCAGATTCTAAATAATGTGAACTACTTAGGAAAAATACAAACCCCCCTAATTATTGCAGAAGAATTTAAAGTTTGGAATTAAATAGTGTTCTGGACAAAAACTAAATAAAAGAGGAAAAAATAGTTACACTGTTAGACTGAGGTTAAGAAAAATCAGAGAAGTACTTAATCACTCCCTAATCTGTTTAAAAATAGTAAACCCCTAAGTACACCAAATTAAGGTAGGGTTTGCCATTTAAATCATTTTTAGCCTAAAGTTAAAGAAAAGAGAAAAGGGAGTTTAAATTAAAAACCAGGGAGCAACCACATTTTTGTTAGCTCACTTATTTAATATAGTTCACTGGAAAAAAAATTAGACCTTTGTTTAGTACAAAAGAAATGATATACCTTTTATTTTATGCAAATAATGAAAACTTAGGAAAATCCCAGAAAAATAATCCTGAGGAGGAACCACCCCCAGCCTTGGGATAACTAATATTTTGTTATTATGAATATAGGAAAAATATGAGTTTTGTTGTTTGATATTTTTCAAATAACAAGTTAGTTATAAGTACATTTTGGGCATTAAACTTTAGCAAATCACAACTAAATATCCAATAGGTCTTTTTCTGTGGAAATTAGCATAGAGGCCTAATATCACCAATGAATCTGGACAAAAATAAAATTTGGTACAGAGACCTCACTTAAATCATAGCTATAGTGTAAACTGCCCTTTTTCACTTGTTTTTGTTAATTTTGCACAAGTAGTATCTGAATTAATCTCCACCTCAAATTTTTAGGAGAACCCACCAATTTCAATATTTACCCACTGAAATTTTTATAACATTTTTGAACAATGTTAACTAACCTTTATAGTTCAAAAATGCTTAATAACAAGCAATAGAAAGAGAAAGGGAAACTTTAGGGAGAAATAGATGAAAATACCAAAACCCTTAAGTATATCCAAAGAGAAACCCTAGAAAAACACTAAACTTGGTACTATTTTACCATGCATATCCTCTACAATTTATCATGCCATTATTATGCATCTATCTTATTCATTGCATTCGATAGACTGTAATCTCGCTAACGGGGAATACATCCTCGTGCCGGAGCAAGGAGTTGCTCAGGAGGTAGCCTAGGAGCCAACACTAGAGCATGCCCTCGAGGATCTGTCTGCCCCCGCTTTGGAAGGCAAGCCCCGGTTTTATGCATAACCTACTTATTATGCTATTTTACTACACTTATTGTTTGTAGGTTTGTAATGTGCACTTAAGTGTAGGAGTTGTTTGAAACATTAGTTGCATGACTCAGGATACCTTTTTGATATGGATACTAGTATGCTAGGTCGAGTAGCTGCTTTACTAATTAGGGATCTCGGTAGAAGTCCAGTGTTTTTTCTAGCACTCGCGCGAGGTCAGGAATTGAATGTATCCATTTTTATATCAGAATAATGATGGTCTGTAGACACGGATCCATGGGGATGCGTGGTCTACGTGATGAAATTGGAATAAGGATTAACGAGTGGATACCTGTGTCAAGCGTTTGAACGTACTAAGCACATGCCGAGAAATATGGTAAATCGGTAAGCCTAGTACCCGAGTGAACCTGGCAGCAATTGCCCTCCTCACGCGACCTTAGATGTGGTCTCCCATTCCGGTTATGGTGGGTACAAGTGCGGTCACTGCACGACGGCAGTCTGGGTCAGTGAGGCATTGTACGCCAAGGCGGTGAGCCCCTCTCTACTGACGGGGAATCGATGGGGACGGTTGATGTGTGTGGAGACGGAGTGCCTCACCACGTCGTGTGTTTAGGTTTACCTTGAAAGGATAAAAACTCGATTTGAATCGTCTACTTCTCGCAGCTAATGAGACTGCTTGATCCATTGTACTGCATTGAGTAACAAGTGGAAATGTGTTGACAAAAGATGTTGAATGCTAAATGTTTGATACCATGTATGATTAGATAGGTACACATTTAGTCTTAAGAGAGTCACACTAAAACTTGAAAAAGCTAAAACTTGATTTAGACTCAGCTAGTGCTTTTGGCAAAGCAAACCCCTCATCCAAATAGCTGCATGTCTAGAGGTAGAGGAGTAGACTCCTCACACCAGGTAAGTCTAGCTGAGTATTAGTATACTCAGCCTAGCTCGTGGCCTAATTTTACAGGTTCTTTGGAGGACATGGTTGCTGGAGTGACTTGGCCGTCCATCTTACCACCGGGTTGGACAGTCGAGTGAGACCCTACCTCGGCAGAGGAGGAGCGTGAGGAGTGATGGGACAGGCTTCCCCATCTCTCCGTTTATTTATCGTTAGTTTTATTCCGTTGCATTCCGAACAATGATCACTGCTTTTGCTAAACTCCGATGATGTTGTAATAAATTTAATACTCCTTCATGTATGGTTTTATGTTTTATTGTATTTGCTCTGTGCCTCACCATCGAGTGAGTACGTGGTACTTGATCCTGTTAGTGGCCTCATCGAACTAGATCCGAGGGACTGACGTTTTATTCCCATTTAAGTGTGGTCTAGCCTTTAAGGTGGGACTTAGGCACTTAAGTTGGAATAATTCGGGCGGTTCCGCCACAGCTGGTATCGGAGCTTGTACCACCAAAGAGGAATCAATAAACTATAAATACCATCCTTTTCTCAAAAAGTAAAACTTGTTAGAGACAAATGTTGGATAGGTCGTCAGGACGATAAGGATAGACTTAGGACGTGAAGCCTTAGGATAATAGAGGAGTAGCTAGGTGGCTAATTGAGTAAGCCCTATAGGCTACTATAAGGAATGGGAATTTTTCTCTATTTCCTATAATTTGATGTGAGGTCATTTAGGACGAGCATGCATGCATCATTTAACCAAACTACTTGGTAATTAGTTAAGAGCTTTAAAATGATATGAGGCATGATAACAAAAGATTAAGTACACTCAGTGACCTTATCGTAACCTTCAATAGGCCAAGCCTTGATCCCCTTTTTACTTTTATAATTCTTTTTCTTTTTCACATATGCCTAACCGTACACAGATGACTTCTCACGGATCCTCGGAAGGAGGGAACGCACATTCCCACACGGACGGACTTGCACGAGAGGGTTTTCCACGTATCTTGTGGGAGGTACTTCAGGGAGCAGGTTACACGACGCCTCCCCAGTACATGGTGCAACTGTTCGAGAAGCACCGGGTGCCCCGCTGTAGGGTGAGGATGACCCTGGAGCCTCATCCCTTACAGCCAGGCTGGCGTTCGTTGGACTCCGAGTCTTTCGGATACCGGGCTGAGGATACTATCGAGGCCATTGCTCTCCACGGGCTGACTACCTTCTGTGGTTTTCACCCCTTGGAGCTGTCCACTCACCCCATTGGTTTGTTCCCCGTGGAGAAGGAGGACGACCCAATGTGGAAGGATCGAGTGGAACATGCCAAGGATGTGTGGGCTCTATACCCAGGGCAGACTGCTCACCTCACGGTGCGATGCATGAATGCCCTGTATCGTCTGCAAGTGCTGCGAGGAGAGGCAATGTCTCAGCTAATGGCATTGTTGGAGGCTACCAAGATCACTCTAGACAACAGAGAGGAACTTGTGGTAGACCTATCCACTAATATGGTGGAAAAGGACCTACAGGTGGAACAGATGGCCAACCAGATCCAGGAGCTTGAGGAGCTAATGGGAGCAAGGGAGAACACCATTGAGGTTCTCGAGGATCAGCTGATCAACACCCAACAACAACTCGAGGAGGCTAACCAGCATTTGGATATGCACCATCAGGAGATTCAGGAGATGGAGGCCAACGAGGATGTCGACATCGAGGGAGGAGTGGAGCTGGAGCCCGCATCTAGCCTGGACACTGCTGGCTCAGGGAGACCCCCCTTCCCCCGAGTCAAGCGTTGCCTCGTTTGTCCATTGAGTTGCAGGGATAGGGTTAGAAGTGTGTGCCGGTAGAACTCCTCAAAGCTAGCTTAACTTTTGCACCCTTGGGGTACTAGGCTATACAGAGTTGAGTCTTTTGGGTCACTGATGTAATCATAACAAACTCTTTTGGAAGTATGGATGATGGATGATGTCAGCTTTAATTTATGAAGAAAAGTTTTATGCCACATAGTATCTTTTATGAATTATGCAAGAAAATATTGGTTTTACCCTTTCAAATCTTTCACCACGTATGAACCCTGACATCAGAAGTGTGATATTGAGAGCATCCTTAATTTTTCAGATGGCAGGAAGAGCGTGTCGTGGACAGAATGAACGCATTCCTCCACCACCGCCACCGCCTCCTACCATGCAAGAGTTGATGGCTCAGCAGAACGAGATTCTGCGACAGTTGGCTCAGCGTCAGCCGCCACCTCAGCACTATGGTGGTGGTGACCACCATCAGCGTCCCCCAGCAGCAGCCACTTATCAGGAGTTCCTCAGCATCTAGCCGCCATTGTTCACTCGGGCAGAGGATCCGCTTGATGCTGATGTATGGCTCAGGGTAGTGGAATCCAAATTCCCACTACTCAATGGAGTCTGTTCAGATGTGGCTAAGGTTAGGTTCACCACCCAGCAGCTTCGCGGACCCGCGCGAACATGGTGGGATCATTTCCTCGCTATGCAGCCAGTTGACCATGTGGTGGAATGGAGAGAGTTCAAGGCAGCCTTCAGAGGGCATCACATACCAGCAGGCATTATGGACCGCAAGCTTAATGAGTTTCTTGCACTTACTCAGGGAAATCGCACTGTGTTGCAGTACGCTCAGGCCTTCAATGACTTGTGTCAGTATGCCGGATATCATGCAGACGCTGATGAGAAGAAGAGGGACAGGTTTAGGAGGGGTCTCAGTACTAAGCTCCGCGACCGTCTCAACATAGTCAGGGCCAACGACTACAATGAGTTAGTCAACATGGTCATTTCCCAGGAAGACTGCATCACAGCCTGCCAGGCAGAAAAGAAGAGGAAGACCCCTGTGGTAGGACCTTCAGCTCAGCCTCAACACTTCAGGATTGTATCTTACACTCAGAACAGGGGACCTCAGCAGCAGCAAGGACGTTGGGTGATCCAACCACAGCAGCAGCAGCAGCAGGCACCCAACCGCTCTCAGCTCCCAGTTCAGAGAAACAACAATCAGCCGCAGCAGCAGCAGTACCGTCAGGCCAATGACAACAGATGTTTCACTTGTGGTAACACTGGGCACTATGTCAAGAATTGCCCCAGGAACCAGCAAAGGCGGGGACAGAATTCCAACCAGAACCAAGGCAAGAGGCAGAAGGTGCAAGTGAGGCAAGGCAGGCTGAACTTCACCACCATGGCTGACATTCCAGAGGGAGCACCCGTCATGACTGGTATCTTTTCCATTTTGAATTACCCTGCAATCATTCTTTTTTATTCTGGTGCACCACACAGCTTTATCAGTGCAAAATTTAGTGCCAAATGCCAGTTACCTTTCCATCACACCAATGGGGGTATTACAATTTCAACACCAGGAGGCAGGGTTGCCACCTATCAAATCAATAGGCAGGTGCTTATAAAATTTGGTAGTCTTGTGATTAGAACCACCCTCCTCATCTTGGGTTTGGATAGTGTGTACATCATATTAGGAACTGACTGGTTATCCAGGCATCAGGCAATACTTGATATTGCCGCAAGGGCCATTGAGATACACTCCCCTACTTGTGGTGAGACTACATTATATTTGCCAAACCAGGGTTGTACCCGTTCCTGTGCCTTCACTATGATAGAGTCACATGTTGAGAGAATCCCAGTGGTCTGTGACTACCCAGATGTTTTTTCCGGATGAATTACCAGGGATGCCCGACAGAGACATAGAGTTCGCGATTGAATTGCAACCCGGAACTGCCCCTATATCCAAGAGACCTTATAGGATGCCTCCAGCGGAATTGGCGGAGTTGAAAAAGCAGTTACAGGAATTGTTGGACAAAGGATTCATTCGCCCAAGTACTTCTCCATGGGGATGTCCCGCCTTATTCGTGAAGAAGAAAGATGAGAGTTTGAGGTTGTGTGTTGACTACCGCCCTCTCAATGCGGTGACCATCAAAAATAAGTATCCGTTGCCCCGCATTGATGTATTGTTTGATCAGTTGGTGGGAGCCAAAGTATTCTCCAAGATAGACCTTCGCTCTGGCTATCATCAGATAAAAATCAGGGCTAGTGATATTCCGAAGACGACTTTCTCTACCAGATATGGGCTTTATGAGTACCTGGTGATGTCTTTCGGGCTGACCAATGCCCCAGCTTATTTCATGTATTTGATGAACTCAGTGTTCATGCCAGAGCTGGACAAGTTTGTGGTGGTCTTTATTGATGACATTCTGGTTTATTCCAAAAATGAAGATGAGCATACTGAGCATTTACACATCGTACTTCAGCGACTGCGCGATCATCGCATATATGCTAAGCTGTCCAAATGTGATTTCTGGCTGAAGGAAATAAAATTTTTGGGTCACACCATTTCTCAGGAGGGAGTATCTGTTGATCCTGAGAAAGTCCAAGAAGTGATGGATTGGAAACCCCCTACCACAGTACGATAGATCTGTAGTTTTCTGGGATTGACAAGGTATTATCGGCGATTTATTCTAGATTTCTCCAGGATTGCCAAGCCAATGACTGAATTGTTGAAGAAAGGAGTCAAGTATGAATGGAGCAAAAAATGTGAGGATGCCTTTCATACACTAAGGCAACATTTGACAACAACACATGTGCTAGCTCAGCCTGACAATGCCAAACCCTTTGAGGTTTATTTTGATGCTTCCAGTACTGGATTGGGATGTGTCTTGATGCAAGACAACAGAGTCATTGCTTATGCCTCCCGAGCACTCAGACCCCATGAGCAGAACTACCCCACACATGATCTGGAGTTAGCAGCCGTAGTTCGTGCTTTCAAGATTTGGAGACATTACTTGATGGGAGCTCATTAGAATATCTACACTGATCATAAGAGTCTCAAATATTCTTCACTCAGGCTGATCTTAATATGAGGCAGAGAAGATGGTTGGAACTCATCAAGGACTATGATTTGGAAGTGCATTACCATCCTCGCAAAGCCAATGTTGTGGCAGATGCCTTAAGTCGGAAGGCCCAGTGCAACTGTGTGAGTATGGATGCAAAAATCACCACCCTGTGTGATGAGTTATGCAAGCTGAACATAGAAGTTGTTTCCTCCAGTGCTTTAAGTTATATTTCAGTGGAGCCCACCTTACATGAGCAAATAGTCATGGCACAAATTGGTGACAAGGGTGTTCAAGTCATTAAGGAAATGATCGAACAAAAGGTGGACAAATACAAATGCTTCCGTCAGGACAGCAAAGGAATTCTATGGTTTGGAGACCGATTGGTTGTTCCCAAGAACCCCGAGCTTAGAAAGAAAATATTGGATGAAGCTCACCTTTCCAAATTCTCCATGCACCCCGGCAGTAACAAGATGTATCATGATCTCAGATCTTTATACTGGTCGACCAGAATGAAGAGGGTAATTGCTAAGTATATATCTGAATGCGACACTTGCCAAAGAGTCAAGGCCAGTCATTTGAAGATAGCAGGCACCTTACAGCCCCTTCCCATACCATCTTGGAAATGGGAGGATATTTGCATGGATTTTATCGTTGGATTGCCCAATACCTCCCGGCACCACGATTCTATTTGGGTCATCGTGGATAGATTGACCAAGACGGCTCATTTCTTGCCAGTGCATACCACCCACAAGACAGGGAAATATGCAGAAATCTATGTTGATCAAATAGTGTGTTTGCCTGGAATTCTGAAGACCATTGTGTCTGACAGAGGAGCACTGTTTGTGGCACGCTTTTGGGAGCAGCTCCAAAAGTCACATGGAACCACTGTGATTAGGAGCTCCACCTACCATCCTCAGACAGATGGTCAGACAGAGAGAGTGAATCAAATTCTCGAGGACATGTTGAGGGCATGTGTGTTGCAATATGGAAAGAATTGGGACAAGTGTCTTTCATTGGCAGAGTTCTCCTATAATAACAGCTACCAGTCCAGCCTAAAGATGGCATCTTTTGAGGCCTTATATGGGAGAAGGTGTAGGACACCGCTAAATTGGTCTCAAGCTAGAGAGAGGGAAATATTTGGACCTGACCTGGTACTCGAAGCAGAGGAGAAAGTCAGAGTCATTAAGAAGAACTTAGAAGCTGCTCAGGCCAGACAAAAGAACTATCATGACAAGAGGAGGAAGCCTCTGCAGTTTGAAGTGGGAGATCATGTTTATCTTAAGGTGTCACCCACCAAAGGTGTTCAGAGATTTGGAATCAAGGGCAAGTTAGCTCCTCGCTACATTGGGCCCTATGAGATCAAAGAAACTTGTGGGCCTGTAGCATAGCAATTGAAGTTGCCACCCCATATGTCACCAGTTCATGATGTGTTCCACGTATCTCAGCTACAAAAGTGTGTCCGCTTACCCACAGAAGTGCTACCTGAACCAGAATTGGAGATAGAACCGGACTTGTTCTATCAAGAGCACCCCGTCAAGGTATTGGATCAAAAGGAGAGATCAACGCGGGCAAGGTCGACCAGGATGTATAAGGTTCAGTGGAGCCACCATTCAGTAGAAGAGGCTACGTGGGAGACTGAGGATTTTCTACGTTCGCGCTTCCCCGACTTTCTGCCCAAAGGAGTCAGTACGTAATCCAAAAACCCCACCCCCACCTACCCTTTGAATCTAAAAATAAGAAAAACTTAGATGTTAAAGGTATAGTAAGCTTTGAAAATAACTTTAAAAGGACTTCCTTCTGAAGTTGCAAAGAGAATGACATTCGAAGAGCAGTTAACTAGAAAAACTTGGCTAAAGGGAATTGCAACACACCAACACACCATCTTGGTACCCCCTACAGGATCCCTACCCAAAATCTCGGGGCGAGATTCCTTTAAGGGGGGAGGGCTGTAACACCTCAGGTGTTACCAAGGCACTGGATTCATACCTGCACTAATGACCTGTTATCACATGTGGTTAATTGGAGTAGCAGGAGCACCTAAGACTTTGGAAGCATGAGTTAGCTAAGAAATGTTAAGGACAAAAGCATTACCCAAGCATTTATGCAATAATCACCTTGGGCAAGAGGGGATTAAACCCTAGACCTTTCTTGAGCCCTTAACTCCCAAAACCCTGGTTTAAGGGAAATGTTAAACAAATGTGCAAATCATGAGTTAACCCTTAACCAAAGTTTAAGTAACATTATAATCTACAAAATGCAGAGGGGAAACATTACAAAAAGACCCCTTAAAGACCCCAAATCCATTCTTTAAGTAGAAAGCACCCTAGAGCTCTCTAATTCTCTCTAAGTCAAAATTTAACCCTAATCTAGAGATCAGACGTGTTCACTTAGTAAATGGCGCCAAAACCACTTGGTCTGAATACCAAAAAGGTGCCAAACCACCTAAGGCACCCACTGGAAAAGTTTGAACCCGAGCCAAATTCGTTTGACATGATTTGGCATCACTTTTGTTGTGGGGTGGACAGTGAGACAAGCCAGATTTGGCGTCCGCAAATCTTCTGACCTAGGGCTTATCTCCCATTGGAACTTACATACAAGAGATAGCCATAGGTGCCAGGGAGAGGTCTGCGCCGGATTTTTTCCAAGATTCGCACGTTTGCGATCTCAGCAAGCTTTTGAACATGGGCAGAAGAACACCTCCACGTGTTCGACGCGCCCTGAACGCGCCAGAGCACGCCCAGCGCTCGAACCCGCGCGCCCCGCGCCGCGCCAAGCCACGACCGTGTCCCCTGCTCGCGCCCGCGTCTATAAAGCCAGCCAAGGCTTCAGTCGTACGCCCCCGCGCGCTCTCGACCTCACCGGAGCATGAGATCGCCGGAGTTTGCCTTGCACACGGCGTGCCAGCGGCCGCCCGAGCACCCGCCACCGTAGGCCGGCCAACCGAGCCATCCCTAGCCCCATCCGACCCTCGAGAGAGACCCTACGTGCCTCGGTGAAGCTCCTAGAGCGAGGAATCGAGCGCTGCCTCGCCGGAGACACCGGATCAAGGTCACCGGACTTCACCCGACTGCCGGCGAGCGTAGACCGATCTCCACGGTGAGTTATTCTTCGATTCCTTGCACGGGTCGACTCATTAGCACCCCGTGAAGCTCCCCGTGCCCTTGGATTGACCTATGTCGCCGTGGATAGGTTGGAGCACCCGCCGCCAACGAGCTCACCCGCCTGCGCACGTGGACCGGCCGATTCCGGCCATCACCGTCGTCGAGCTGTACCTCGTCGCGACCGCAAGGACCTCCCGAAGCCAACCCCACCCTTCACCGGAACTCCCTCGCCGCCGGTAAGCCGCGTCGCCCTATTTCCTTCCACGGGTACTGTTCAAAAGGGGGGAGGGACCTCGGGGAAGAAGGAATAGAAGTCAGGGTGATTTTTGAACTGTCAGAGACTCAGATGAATAGCTGCGCAGGGGTATAAATTAAAGAACTGGTTAAGGAAAAGCCCAGGGTCCTCGGTGTAAACTGGTTTTCCAGAAAACCTTTTTAACATTTCTACTTTAAATACAAACAGAGCTTATAAAATTCATAACTTCAGTTTTATTCAACAAAATTTAGTCAAATCAATTTTGCCAGATTCTAAATAATGTGAACTACTTAGGAAAAATACAAACCCTCCTAAGTATTGCAGAAGAATTTAAAGTTTGGAATTAAATAGTGTTTTGACCAAAAACTAAATAAAAGAGGAAAAACTAACTACACTGTTAGGTTGAGGTTAAAAAAAATCAGAGAAGTACTTAATCACTCCCTAATCTGTTTTAAATAGTAAACCCCTCAGTACACCAAATTAAGGTAGGGTTTGCCATTTAAATCATTTTTAGCCTAAAGTTAAAGAAAAGAGAAAAGAGAGTTTAAAATACGAACCAGGGAGCAACCACATTTTTGTTAGCTCACTTATTTAATATAGTTCACTGGAAAATTTTATTAGACCTTTGTTTAGCACAAAAGAAATGAGATACCTTTTATTTTATGCAAACAATAAAAACTTAGGAAAATCTCAGAAAAATAATCCTGAGAAGGAACCAACCCCAGCCTTGGGATAACTAATATTTTGTTATTATGAATATAGGAAAAATATGAGTTCTGTTGTTTGATATTTTTCAAATAACAAGTTAGTTATAAGTACATTTTGGGCATTAAACTTTAGAAAATCACAACTAAATATCCAATAGGTCTTTTTCTGTGGAAATTAGCATAGAGGCCTAATATCACCAATGAATCTGGACAAAACTAAAATTTGGTACAAAGACCTCACTTAAATCATAGCTATAGTGTAAACTGCCCTTTTTCACTTGTTTTTGTTAATTTTGCACAAGTAGTATCTGAATTAATATCCACCTCAAATTTTTAGGAGAACCCACCAATTTCAATATTTACCCACTGAAATTTTTATAACATTTTTGAACAATGTTAACTAACCCTGATAGTTCAAAAATGCTTAATAAGAAGCAATAGAAAGAGAAAGGGAAACATTAGGGAGAAATAGATGAAAATACCAAAACCCTTAAGTATATCCAAAGAGAAACCCTAGAAAAACACTAAACTTGGTACTATTTTACCATGCATATCCTCTACAAGTTATCATGCCATTATTATGCATCTATCTTATTCATTGCATTCGATAGAATGTAATCTCGCTGACGGGGAATACATCCTCGTGCCGGAGCAAGGAGTTGCTCAGGAGGTAGCCCAGGAGCCAGCACCAGAGCTTGCCCTCGAGGATTTGCCTGCCCCAGCTTTGGAAGGCAAGCCCCGGTTTTATGCATAACCTACTTATTATGCTATTTTACTACACTTTTTGTTTGTAGGTTTGTAATGTGCACTTAAGTGCAGGAGTTGTTTGAAACCTTAGTTGCATGACTCAGGATACCTTTTGATATGGATACTAGTATGCTAGGTCTAGTAGCTGCTTTACTAATTAGGGATCTCGGTAGAAGTCGAGTGATTTTTCTAGCACTCGCGCGAGGTCAGGAATTGAATGTATCCATTTTTATATCAAAATAATGATGGTCTGTGGACACGGATCCATGGGGATGCGTGGTCTACGTGATGAAATTGGAATAAGGATTAACGTGCGGATACCTGTGTCAAGCGTTTGAACATACTAAGCACATGTCGAGAAATATGGTAAATCGGTAAGCCTAGTACCTGAGTGAACCTGGCAGCAGATTGCCCTCCTCACGCGACCTGAGACGTGGTCTCCCATTCCGGTTATGGTGGGTACAAGTGCGGTCACTGCACGACGGCAGTCGGGGTCAGTGAGGCATTGTACGCCAAGGCGGTGAGCCCCTCTCTGCTCACGGGGAATCGATGGGGACGGTTGATGTGTGTGGGGACGGAGTGCCTCGCCACATCGTGTGTTTAGGTTTACCTTGCAAGGATAAAAACTCGATTCGAATCGTCTGCTTCTCGCAGCTAATGGGACTGCTAGATCCATTGTACTACATTGAGTAACAAGTGGAAATGTATTGACAAAAGATGTTGAATGCTAAATGTTTGATACCATGTATGATTAGATAGGTACACATTTAGTCTTAAGAGAGTCACACTAAAACTTGAAAAGGCTAAAACTTGATTTAGACTCAGCTAGTGCTTTTGGCAAAGCAAACCCCTCAGCCAAATAGCTGCATGTCTAGAGGTAGAGGAGTAGACTCCTCACACCAGGTAAGTCTAGCTAAGTATTAGTATACTCAGCCTTGCTTGTGGCCTAATTTTACAGGTTCTTTGGAGGACATGGCTGCTGGAGTGACTTGGCCGTCCATCTTACCACCGGGATGGACAGTCGAGTGGGACTCTACCTCGGCAGAGGAGGAGCGTGAGGAGTGATGGGATAGGCTTCCCCATCTCTCCGTTTATTTATCGTTAGTTTTATTCCGCTGCATTCCGAACAATGATCACTGCTTTTGCTAAACTCCGATGATGTTGTAATAAATTTAATACTCCATGTATGGTTTTATGTTTTATTGTATTTGCTCTGTGCCTCACCATCGAGTGAGTATGTGGTACTTGATCCTGTTAGTGGCCTCGTTGGACTAGATCCGAGGGACTGACATTTTATTCCCATTTAAGTGTGGTCTAGCCTTTAAGGTGGGACTTAGGCACTTAAGTTGGAATAATTCGGGCGGTTCCGCCACAGGTAGGTTCTGCCACTATTGAACTTCAGTTTGTACTCATACAAACAGAAGTTATGTTTGGTTGCATCGAGGGGTATAATGCCTTTCTTTTCCCAATGCAAATGGAAGTCATGTTACTACAAAATGGAAGTCATGTTACTACAAAATAATTGTCCTATCTTGGCAATTTTCTTTCTTGTGTAATCATGGCCCAGATGTTTAGATTACAAACATGGGCGTCTTTTGATATTAACTTTCAGGTCAAAGGTCAGTTGGAAAACATACCTCTGCATCAGGTTAGTATAAGTGAATGTCTCGTTCATTGTCATAATTAAGATGTATTTGGTTGTGTTACAAAACAAATCTAACTCATCATTTTTTAATTCCTATGATTTACGTATCAAGGTTTCAAGGGGTTTAGTAAGGTATACCATCCTATGCTGAATATATCAGTACTTTTACATTTATCTTGTCAAACTCCAAAACCTGGTCACTTCAAAGATTTGGACTAAAAAATAAAATCTAGCATCCAAATGATTTCGCCGTCCCCTTTCTCCTCCTCAGGTAAACCTAATTCCCTTCCTCTCTGCCCATCAATTCGCCCCTAATCTGAACTACAGGCCTTATGTCCAGACGAGCCATTGCTGGTGCGCGCGGCGCGGGGCGAGGATGGCATCCCACATTGGATGATGCGACAGGCAGGGCGGTACATGGCGGAGTACCAGGCGTCGGCTAAGGGGAAACTCACATTCAGCCATCGGGTTCGGGGAGCTCCCAGCTGCGAGGTTTTGAGGTGGGATTTTGACCTCAAGGTCCAAGGAGATGCTTATGGCGTCGATGTCAGACATCGAGACAACAAAACGGGGCAGCATGTGGTAACTGGATCAGAACCTTGATCAGCCCAAGGACAAGGATGTCAGTCAACTGAAGGACATGTACAGATAAAAGGTATCGTTTTCGTCTTGCTATCATCGCTACTAGCTTAGTCTCCATGCATATCAGAAAGAAACATGGTGGTTCTTCGATGTGAAATCGTGAACATTAAAGTATTCTATTGATGGTTTAGGGGACTGTCACAATATAAAAGGCTATCAGGAACTGCATGTAATATGTGATGTTCCTGTTATTTTTCTTATTGCAGGAATAGTTTTCAGATTCTTACAGCTTCTTCTATTTTAGGTACATCGCCATTGTATGTTTTCTACAATATCTTTCCACATGGTATTGATGAAGACGAGGATGTAATTGGAGCTCTATTGTTGATCATTTTACAATCACTCTCATCCCTCTGATGAAGTATATTTTTGTTGTCTTGCAAGCTAATGATAATGGTCAAGGTGAGATATGACATCCTTGTATTTTACAATAATCTGTTAGCTCTTATGATTTCTTTGGTAATTGCAAAATTGTAATGGTTCTTGTTGCATTTACACATTTGCAAAGTATGAGCTGATAGTTCACAGATATTTTCTTGATTGCTCTATCCAAATGCCATTTCACTTGGTAAAACAAATTAGTTTTCCTTGACCAAATGTCAACCATTGCAGGTCCATGCACCGTGTCACTGTCTGTCTTAGAAAAAGGTAGCCATGTACATCTCCAATAATGCAATATGTTACATAACGAAGGAAACAATGATTATACAACTACTTATGCTAGTTTCAGACACTCATGTATTTAGACATCTCCAATAATGCAATATGTCACATAACTTGATTTTATCTGTTATTGTCTATTTAATGGCCAAGGACATTCCACAAGAATAGTTTCATTCATTATCTGCAAAGTCGTCCCTTATAGTTGTTAATGACCTTATAGCTCGATGGTCTGGCTTCCAGAATCAGTTAGGAATTAGATTAATAAGTGGACACTAATCTATGTCAAAAATTATGGGAAAAATGAATACAGTGAAGACATGGGCACACGCACAAGAACAATTTGCTTTAAAGTTCTTCTCCATCAGTTTTAAACAGCGCCATTTGGAACCAGTTTGCTACTAAATTTGATCAGTGTGAGTGGTTAACCTGGCAACCTAAATAACCATTGTTTGTTATTACTGAATACAGTATCTTTTGCAACAAACAACACTAACAGAAGCTGTTGTGGCTATTGTGCTGTTGCAGCTGCAGCCGAAGCAATAGCCAGCTGAACATGCTGACATGTTATTGCGGGTGGTCAAAGACTCATGATTCAGAGCAGAAGATGCACATAAATATTGGTGAATGATGCCATCGACGATGATGAATTGATGAAACGATGGATGATGCCATCGATGAAAGATGGAATGGAACTTAAATTTTGGTGGTCGCACAAACGTGGAGACATGAATTTATATATACTTAGTTAGGCTCAATGTTAGCACAAAAAGTTGATGAGCAAGTTTAAATTTAGAGTAGACTTATGTATGAGTTATTTGACAATGCTTATTTATGAGATATTGAATGGTATTTATCTATATTATATTAATTATAGTTTTATTAAATATATGTGTATGTATTTTTCTCTTTTAAGTTATTATAATATGGTAATTGAAGAATATACTGCCAAGTAAGTCGTCTCAAATCATAATAAGACATTTCTTAAAACGTCTAATATCAGTCTCCTAAATAAGACGGTTTTTAAACCGTCCAATATCAGTTTACTAAATAAGATGGTTTTTCTGTTGCGAGTGTCTATTATTATAGGATATTCTAGTCAGTTTGATAAATACTTTGTGACTTATAATGTTCGTATTTTCGACAGTTCTTTAGAAGAAGTGTCTTAAACAAAACCTAATGTAAGACGGTTTATTGGACAAAATGACTTAACAAATTCCTTTTTAGACGGTTATAAATTAAAAAATGTCTTATTTAATAACTTTTAAGACGGTTTATAACCATCTTAAAAACAGAACATCTTTTGCGACTCCATCAAATTTGAACACTTCATAAGCGTCTTAATAACTAAAAATTAACAATCTCATAACACGATTTGTAGTAGTGAGGCAGAACACGGTGTACGGTCTACATTAGACTCTTATAGAGTAGTAGGGATTTGGGTGTTACAGGCAATTTGGCACGCAAGAAGGAAAAGTGTGCATGAAGGATATTTTCATCTATGGGGACAATTAACCAGCTAATCAAGGAACTGCAAATCTCATACGGGACTCAGGGAAGGAAATGTGGTAAACAGAACACAGGAAAGAGGATTCATACTTGGATTCCTCGTGAACGGGGTTGCCACAAGATGGATGTTGATGCATCAGTTGCTAGGGAAGGAACCAAAGGTGTTGTATATGTTGTTTGCCGTAATGATCAAGGGCTATTTCTTGCAGCAAAAGTGCATCTGTATGCCCCACTGGTTCATGCTGAAACTCTTGAAGCAATGGCATGTGCTGAGGACTGTAAGATTCGCATTTGGAGTTCGGACTTGCTTAAATGTTATCAATAATATTTGAGAGAAACCAAAGTGCTCTTACATGGATTCTTCAAGATATTAGGAGAGGACAAAATATTTTGAGTGCACGCAGTTTGGGAATGAAGGGTAGAGAGTGATCGGATCGGATATGGACGTATATTTCTCGTTCCATATGTATTTTCATAAATTATATTCGGATTTAGATTGGATAGGATATTATCGAGTTGTGTTAGATAAATTCAAATAGATATCGACATTTTAAATATCAACTTTGAATATACAGATATGTATATAAATCGGATACGGGTCGAATACTGAACACACGGGCTTAGATATGGATCGAATCTCAGCTTTATTTGATGAAACGAATTCAAATACAGATAGATAATATCCGTGTCATTTACATCCAAGTAGAGAGCCAAACAGGGAAGCCCATATGTTATTAGCAAAGTTTGCTTCACGATCGTCATGTATTTCTTTGTTCTTGCTGTGTATGCTGTAGCAACTAGTTGGGCCTCAACGGGTCGGTGGTGGACCCGAAGACTTGGCAACCCAGCTCAAGCCCGTCTCCTCCTCTTGTCAACCGCAACGTTATCCGCATCACCCCCTTCCGTAGGAGAAACGGACTTAGGTGCTCAGCTGACGCCGGTCGCCTCGCAGTGGCAAGTGCCCGCGCGATGCAGCAGATAATCAGCGCCTGCAAGCTGCCTCACACGCAACGGGCCGCCGCGTTCCTGCCGCCGAGGCCATCGCTCAGGCGCCTAGACAGGCCAGGTGACAGATTGCGTATAATATATCTCGCAAGCACACTTCAGTCTCACTCTGTCAAGTGGCACTGCAGTCGGAGTGGCGCAGGCGGCGCTGTCCTTCTGTCAGACCGGTCAGTGGAGCAGCGAAGTGACGGCGGTCACTTCGGCTCTGCCGGGGGGCGCGCGTCAGGATAAAGGTGTCAGGCCACCTTTGCGTTAAATGCCCCTGCGACTCGGTCAGTCGGTGCGGCGATTTAGTTAGGGTTGCTTCTCAACGAAGGCAAGGCCTCGGGCGAGCCGGAGATGTGTCCGCCGTTAAAGGGGGGCCTCGGGCGAGACGGAAATCTCTCGGGGTCGGCTGCCCTTGTCCGAGGCTAGGCTCGGGCGAGGCGTGATCAAGTCGCTCGTATGGACTGATCCTTGACTTAATCGCACACATCAGGCCTCTGCAGCTTTATGCTGATGGGGGTTACCAGCTGAGAATTAGGCGTCTTGAGGGTACCCCTAATTATGGTCCCCGACAGATATGTATATAAATCGGATACGGATCGGATACTGAACACACGGGCTTAGATATGGATCGAATCTCAGCTCTATTAGACCTTGTTCGTTTCTGTCGGATTGGTGGGCCGGAACGAATCCTAACCGGATTGCTTTTCTAATTTATATAAACTTTGATTGAGTGGAACGATTTCGGGTGCAATCCGACACAAACGAACAAGGCCTTAGATGGATCGAATTCAAATACGGATAGATAATATCCGTGCCACTTACCTCCAAGTAGAGAGTCAAACAGCGAAGCCCATATGTTAGCAAAGTTTGCTTCAAGGTCGTTATGTATTTCTTTGTTCTTGCTGTGTATGCTGTAGCAACTAGTTGGGCCTCAACGGGTCGGTGGTGGACCTAAAGACTTGGCAACCCAGCTCAAGCCCGTCTCCTCCTCCTCTTGTCAACCGCAACGTTATCCGCATCACCCCCTTCCGTAGGAGAAACGGACTGAGGTGCTCAGCTGACGCCGGTCGCCTCGCAGTGGCAAGTGCCCGAGCGATGCAGCAGATAATCAGCGCCTGCAAGCTGCCTCACACGCAACGGGCCGCCGCGTTCCTGCCGCCGAGGCCATCGCTCAGGCGCCTTCCAGTCCCAGGTTTAGACAGGCCAGGTGACAGATTGCGTATAATATATCTCGCAAGCACACTGTCCTGACTTCATATGCGATTTTCAGCAGGAGGTGCGCCGCCGCCGCGGCGATTGGTGGTCAGGAGGAGATGCCAGGAAGAGAATAAGCAGCAGCAAGAGGCCGAGGAGGGAAGCGGCGCTGACGAGCAGGAGCAGCAGAAGAGAACGTTCCTGAGCCTGGAGGAGGCCGGGCTGGTGGAGATGTCCGGACTCAGCACGCACGAGCGCTTCCTCTGCCGCCTCACCGTAAGTGCAGACTTGCAGTGACTGTGACTCCGATCGAGACCAGGCGTATATCTGCCATGAGTGATCGAATGGCTGCCATTTGCTCTGTGTGTTTTTTTTTTCAGATATCGTCTCTGAACCTCCTGAGAGTGATCTCGGAGCAGGAGGGCGTCCCGATAGAGGAGCTCAACGCCGGGCGCGTCTGCGACTGGTTCCTCAAGGACAAGCTCAAGAGAGAGCAGAACGTCGGCACCGCCGTCTTGCAGTGGGACGACCCTGGCTTCTAGCTAGTTCCAGCTTCGTTCTGAGCCAATGATCATGCTATTCTACACTGCAGCGCACGCAGGGGCTATATATTTCAGGGCTTCAGGCCCTTCACGGGATGAGCAACCAATGCCACATGTTCAGTAATCTCAGAATTTCAGTTTCAAGAATGGGCGCATCAATCCTGGCCATTCCATTTATATATCTTTCGGTTTGGTTTCATCTTTACAAATTTTCTGTAGCGACGAACATTTTTCCTGTGCGGAAAATGGGAAAGGAATTTACGGGTAAACTGATTTTGGGAGATAGATCGAGTTTCTTGCAAATAAATTCTGTCAGCTCCAATTTATCTCCTCTGATCGTTAATCCGGTTATTCAATCGAAACCAAAGCCGGTTAAAGTTCTCTATAACCGGTACGAATAATCTGAAGGAATATTGTACTCTCTCCCTTCTTTTTTATTTTTCACGTTTTAGTTCAAAAATAAACTAGACGACGACAAATATTCGAGAACGAAGATATTAGTATGGAAAGCGGAGAAGCCGCCGCTGCCCCACTCCCCCCTCTGAGCCCTCTCTCTCCACCTCGACGCTGCCAGAGGGGTTGGCCACAATGCCCACGCAGATCCCATGATAGTGGCGGTGAGGCATCCGCCTTGTTGGCGTCACGAGCATCCAGATCCATGTGGGGAGGGAACTCGCGGCTGGGGCGTGGTCTTGGTGATTGTGGCAGAGCCGTGCACCCACATGGGCGTTGCGGGTGGAGGCATGGTGGCGGTGGTGATGCAGCTCGCGGAGGCTGTTGGCGGTCCGAGCGGATTAGCATCGTGGTCGACCGTTGCAGCCATCTTCTTGTTCGGTTACGCCAATCCAGAAGGGGATTGAAGGGGATTAAATCCCCTGAATTTTCATAACCGAATAAGCCCTTACGCGGCTCTGGGCGGCTGCTGTTAACGGCTCGGGGAGGTGCTGCAGGGGCCATGCGCTAGCTGCCGTCGGGTTGCCGGCGGGGGGATGCAGCATCCTCTGGCCCTCGTTGGCTATCGGCTAGCGTCGCGGGAAGTGGCGAGGGTGAGACCATCACGGTGGTTGCGCTCGTTAGCATTCATAGTGGTGTGCGAGCCTGCGAGGTGGAGGGTGTAGCGCGTCGACGTGGGGTGGCACTATGGCTTCAGCTTGGTCTGCTTTTATCTTCTAGGTGGTGCCGTGATGGCACGGTTGATGGCGGCCTACTCTACTGTTATTGGCGTTGTGGTGGTTGTGTGGTTGTTGGCGGCCGAGCGGTGGTTTTCTTGTGTCGACATGGTGGCGTGACCGGTAAGACCTTGCTACCTCTTCATGGCGTGCAAGCAAGGGTCGAGGCTTTCGGTCGTGCCGGTGATGGGTAGTGCTGTCGTTCGACAGGCTTCTCGTCGAAGGCTACAATCACGACCCCACCGGAGTAGCTCCTCAGTCGTGTGCATCGGGATAGGTGGCAGTGGCGAAAGCTTTGCCCGCTCTCCGAGCTGATGATGTTGACGTCATGGGGCGTTGTTTACTTCCTTAGAAGCTTCTATCGATTTGTCCCTTCCCTTTGCATAGTGTGCTATCTTTCGGGTTGTAATCCTGACCTTCGGGTCAGGCGATAGCGGCACCATACGTTGCACCCTTTCTTGGAGGCATCGCTTTAAGGATCGTGCGGCCGACTTGCTTGGTGATGTGTGTTGTGGCAAAGTCGGAGCTGCTATGTTGATGAGGTGCAACTTTGCTCGGCAACGATGACGCCCAATGGACTCTTCCGGGTGTTGTTAGTTTTGTTTGTAGGAGTTGGTTTGTGGACCGGTGTAGGAAGTCAGAGCTACTTAGCCTCGGTGCTAAGCTCGACAACGATGATTTGAGCCAGGCTATAGGGACCACCAATGAGGTTTGGTTCGAGGGTTTTTCGACGCGTGTTCATGTCTCAATCCAACCGCCCGCGGTCGCTTGGGCCCTTTGCACTCCGGGCGTATGCTTGCTCCTGGTGCTCGACGATGTGGCTCCAAGCTCGTTGGTGAAGAATCGAAGATGCCTAGCGTAGGGTGTGTCGAGGCTGGCAACGATGGCGTGTCGCGGTCTTCCGCCTTGTGTGCAGGTGTTTGGGTATAGGTGTTGTCGAGTTCAATTGGCAGTGTGTACTTTGTCTTGGAAAGTAGGAGTTGCTCGTTCATTGTGTTGAGCTCGGCAACGATGACTTTGGATGGGCATTTTGTGTGTGGTTGTCGTTGTCTGGGTGTTTGAGGGGGCTTTCCTTGGTTCTTGTAGCATCCCAGTTTTTGGTTCCACGGTTAGAGACCTTAAACTCCTTAATCCCCCCTTATTTTCTTAAAGCCTAAACCGCGTAAGCATTTCTTTCCTCATATACATAAACCATGTTTGCTAGCAGTACTTCACACATGTAGTCTCACCTAGCATTTCATTTTTGCCACCTAGAAAATATCATGAATGAATAAATATTTACATATATAATTGTATAAAGGAGGAAAGGAATTAGAGAAAAAGTAAAAGAGAAAACCCTATCCCCCCGGCTGGGCCTATTCTGGCCCATGCTCTCCCTCGGCCCAACCGGCCCATCAGCACACGCGCTCTCGCGCCGCACTCTCTCTCCCCCTCTCTCTCTCTCATTGACCACTCGGCCCCACTTGCCAGCCGCACTCAGCTCTCGCTCTCTCGCGCCCGCTCTTCCTCTAGCAGGTGGGCCCCGGTTGTCAACCCCTTCTTCCTCGCCCGCGCACAGCCTCGTCGTGAACCCCATCGGTCGTCGTCCTTTCCTCGCCCCGCCATTACTCCTGCGCCAGTGAAGTTAGGCACCGCTTCGTCCCCCGCCCACTGTGCTCGCACCCTCACACGGCACCCCCCGAACCATCCCGTCCCCGACGTTGTGCGCCATTACCACCATTGTTGTACACCTCACCGGCGCCAGCCCGCTTCAGTCGCTCCCCTCCCTTGGGCGCTTATAAAAAGACCACCAGAGCTCCCTTTCTCCTCGCACTAGCCTCGGACACTCTCCCTCCCCCTCCCCTGGGCTTAATCAAGCTCAGAGTCAAATTAAGGTAGTTCACAAACTTCACCACGGGCACAGAACACCATTTCCTTTCCCCCTACCGTGCCCAGAGGCCTCACCGGCGACCTCACCGTCGTGGAAGCCGCCACCTCACCGTGGAGAGGTCGTCCTAAGCCTCCACTGGCCAAATTGACCCCACCACCGTGACCGCCCGCCCCTGCTCATGCTAGCCCACCTACCCAATCACCGGGAACCGGACCACCAGCGGGGAACTGCCGTCGAACCCACCGACTACCGATTCTTCCCCCGTGGCAGACCACCGTTCCCCCTAACGTCGTTCCCCTCCCTCCCCCTCGCTGGCACGTGGGCCCGCGCCCACGGCGTCGTCTTCGCGCCGCGCCCCGTTAGCGGGCCAAGCTGGGCTGGCTGCCCGCGCTCGGCTGGGCCGAATTCGCCCCCCGACCCAACTTACCAGGAAACCTTTATCCTTTTCTTTTCTTTTTCCCTTTTCCCTTTTTATAAGTATATTTTTATATGCTGGTAATTTATGCACAAAAATGGCCCCAACACTTTTTAAGTCACAAAATAATGATGCTTAGAAACTTGAGACACCTTATTTAGCAAACCAATGTTTGATGTATTGTTTATTGCTTGTTTTTGCTAGTCGAAGAGGGGTCCGACCCTCCGGAACCCGTAGCTCCGGAAGAAGGGCGGGAGCCCGATATTTCGGAAATAGAACCTTCGTAACAAGAGAGCTTTGACGAAAGCAAGTTCATTCTACCCTTGATTCATAAATTATCTACTCTTTCTACCACTACCTAAGGCGAGATATGGGATGGTTTCTATGCATTGTGAGTCGAGCAATAGCCTGCATTAAAGAATACCTTTTGCTACTAAAGATGTGGGTTAGAGTAATGGTTTTAAAAGGAAAAATGTTTTCAAAAAGTGTATGATGAAGGGTTAACACCCTTATCACCAACCGAGTGGGATGATCATGGACTCCCTAGTTTGGGAGGGCTTAAGGTGTTGGCTCAGCCGGGTTAGGTGTGAGCACGAAGGATTGCCCCCTCATTTAAGGACCGGTTTGTCATCCTTCACTTTTTGTACTCATGACAAGTACAACCACTCGAGACTGTATGGGCAGTCACTCAATCTGAACTTGCACGGTCCGAACCTGAGAGCACCTAGAGGGGGGGTGAATAAGTGATCCTGTAAAACTTAAACTTAACACCACAAACTTGATTAAGAGTTAGTATAATGAAATCAAGTGAGTAGAGAGGAGAACTCTTGTGAAGCACAATAGACACAATAAGGACAAGCACAAGAGACACGAGGATTTATCCCGTGGTTCGGCCAAGTACAAAACTTGCCTACTCCACGTTGTGGCGTCCCAACGGACGAGAGTTGCACTTAACTCCTCTCAAGTGATCCAAAGATCAACTTGAATACCACGGTGTTCTTCTTTTGCTCTTTTCCCGTTTGCGAGGAATCTCCACAACTTGGAGTCTCTCGCCCTTACAATAAGAATCAATATGAAGCACAAGAGTAAGGGAGGGAAGCAACACACTCAAATCCACACCAAATACGCACACACAAGACCAAGACTTGAGCTCAAGACAATATCTCGAGGTTCTCACTAGAACGGAGCTCAAATCACTAAGAATGTCGAACAAGTGCGCAAGAATGAAGTGTGAGTGATCAACAATGCTCAAGGAATGCTTGGTGTGCTCCTCCATGCGCCTAGGGGTCCCTTTTATTGCCCCAAGGCAGCTAGGAGCCGTTGAGAGCATTTCAAGAAGGCAATTCCTGCCTTCTGTCGCCTGGCGCACCGGATAGTCCGGTGCACCACCGGACACTGTCCGGTGCGGATCTCTTTCCTTATTTGGCGAAGCCGACCGTTGCAGATTCCGAGCCGTTGGCGCACCGGACACTGTCCGGTGCACACCGGACAGTCCGGTGCCCCCTTCTGACCGTTGGCTCTGCCACGCGTCGCGCGCGGATTCCGCGGCCGACCGTTGGCACGGCCGACTGTTGGCTCACCGGACAGTCCGGTGATTTATAGCCGTACGCCGTTAATTGCTTCCCGAGAGCAGCCAGTTGACAGACGCCGGCCTGGCGCACCGGACACTGTCTGGTGCACCACCGGACAGTCCGGTGCACCCAGACCGAGCTGTCTTTGGCTGAACAATGCCATCTCTATCCCAACTTGATTCTTCCTGTTTCCATCACTTAGACACAATACATTAGTCTCCAAAACAATGTACTAAGTCTTAGAAACATACCTTTTTACTTGATTTGCACTTTGTCCATCACTTTGCATAAGTCCACTTGTGTTGGCACTTAATCACCAAAATACTTAGAAATGGCCCAAGGGCACATTTCCCTTTCAATCTCCTCCTTTTTGGTGATTTATGCCAACACAATAAAAAGCAACTAAAGGAAGTGCACCATCAATACAAATGAGAACTCAAAATTGTTTTGATTCAAATTTGGCATATATGGATCATTCTTTGCCACCACTTGGTTTGTTTTTGCAAATCAAACTCAATTTTCTATCTCTAAGTCAAACATACTTGTTGAAACATAAAGAGAGATATTTCAAGAGAAATTGATCAAAGATTCAAAAACTCCCCCTTTTCCCATAATTAAACCTTCTCTCCACAAGAGACCAATGTTTTGACAATAAGAGACAAACAAAAGTATTTTGACAAACAAAAACTCTAACTCTACTATTTTCAAAATTCTCAAGTGGTAGCTGATCCATTTCTTGCTTTGGCCTTATTTTCTCCCCCTTTGGCATCAAGCACCAAAACGGGATCAATGTTGGCCCTTTAACCCCATTGCCTCACCAAAATCTTCAACTAAGAGTAAAAAGGCAATAAGAGTACAAAGATGAACTTGGAATTAGTTACTCTTTCATCGGAGTGCAGTGGAAGTCTTGCATGGTCCAAGTCCACCTTTTCCCTTCAAACCTCCTTTGAGACTAAATTAAGCAGACTCAAGCACACAGTTAGTCTTAAAAGGTCAAGTTGTAGCACATCTCCCCCTAAATATGTGCATCACTTTTAAATGGACTTGTGAGGTCCGGGGAGTGCTTGTACAACTTGAGCACCATAAATAAACAACAAAATGCATTAAGGAACATGATCAAGGCATAAAACACATGTATGCTATAAATCAATCCAGGTTCTGCGAATCTAAGACATTTAGCTCACTACGCAGCTTGCAAAAGGTCGACTCATCTAGAGGCTTGGTAAAGATATCGGCTAGCTGGTTCTCGGTGCTAACATAAAATACTTCGATATCTCCCTTTTGCTGGTGGTCTCTCAAAAAGTGATGTCAGATGTCTATGTGCTTTGTGCGGCTGTGTTCAACAGGATTATCCGCCATGCGGATAGCACTCTCATTATCACATAGGAGTGGGACTTTGCTCAGATTGTAGCCAAAGTCCCTTAGGGTTTGCCTCATCCAAAGTAGTTGCGCGCAACACTGTCCTGCGGCAACGTACTCGGCCTCAGCGGTGGATAGGGCAACAGAAGTTTGTTTCTTAGAACTCCACGACACCAGGGACCTTCCTAAGAATTGGCACGTCCCCGATGTACTCTTCCTATCGACCTTACATCCAGCATAATCGGAGTCTGAATATCCAATTAAGTCAAAGGTAGACCCCTTTGGATACCAGATCCCGAAGCAAGGCGTAGCGACTAAATATCTAAGAATTCGCTTCACGGCCACTAAGTGACACTCCCTTGGATCGGATTGAAATCTAGCACACATGCATACGCTAAGCATAATATCCGGTCTACTAGCACATAAATAAAGTAAGGACCCTATCATAGACCGGTATGCCTTTTGATCAACGGTCTTACCTCCTTTGTTGAGGTCGGTGTGTCCGTCGGTCCCCATTGGAGTCTTTGCGGGCTTGGCGTCCTTCATCCCAAACCGCTTGATCAAGTCTTGCGTGTACTTCGTTTGGGAGATGAAGGTCCCATCCTTGAGTTGCTTCACTTGGAACCCAAGGAAATAGCTTAACTCGCCCATCATCGACATCTCAAACTTTTGAGTCATCACCCTGCTAAACTCTTCACAAGACTTTTGGTTAGTAGAACCAAATATTATGTCATCGACATAAATTTGGCACACGAAAAGATCACCATCACAAGTCTTAGTAAAAAGAGTTGGATCGGCTTTCCCAACCTTGAAAGCATTAGCAATTAAAAAGTCTCTAAGGCATTCATACCATGCTCTTAGGGCTTGCTTAAGTCCATAGAGCGCCTTAGAGAGCTTACACACGTGGTCGAGGTACCGTTCATCCTCAAAGCCAGGGGGTTGCTCCACGTACACCTCCTCCTTGATTGGCCCGTTGAGGAACGCGCTCTTCACATCCATTTGGAACAACCTGAAAGAATGGTGAGTAGCATAGGCTAACAATATGCGAATTGACTCTAGCCTAGCCACAGGAGCAAAAGTCTCCTCAAAGTCCAAACCTGCGACTTGGGCATAACCTTTTGCCACAAGTCGTGCCTTATTCCATGTCACCACCCCGTGCTCGTCTTGTTTGTTGTGGAACACCCACTTGGTTCCCACAACATTTTGCTTGGGACGAGGCACCAGCGTCCAAACTTCATTTCTCTTGAAGTTGTTGAGCTCCTCTTGCATGGCCAATACCCAGTCCGGATCTAGCAAGGCCTCTTCTACCCTGAAAGGCTCAATAGAAGAGACAAAAGAGTAATGCTCACAAAAATTAACTAATCTGGAACGAGTAGTTACTCCCTTGCTCATATCACCCAAAATCTGGTCGACGGGATGATCCCTTTGAATCGTCGCTCGAACTTGGGTTGGAGGTGCCGGTTGCGCTTCTCCCTCAATCACATGAACATCTTGTGCTCCCCCTTGATCACACGCTTCTTCTTGATGAACCTGTTCATCGTCTTGAGTTGGGGGATGCACCATTGTTGAGGAAGAAGGTTGATCTTGCTCCTTTTGTTCCAGTGGCCTCACATCTCCAATCGCCATGGTGCGCATTGCGGCCGTTGGAACGTCTTCTTCATCTACATCATCAAGATCAACAACTTGCTCTCTTGGAGAGCCATTAGTCTCATCAAATACAACATCGCTAGAGACTTCAACTAAACCCGATGATTTGTTGAAGACTCTATACGCCTTTGTATTTGAGTCATAACCTAACAAAAACCCTTCTACATCTTTGGGAGCAAACTTAGAATTTCTACCTTTCTTCACTAGAATGTAACATTTGCTCCCAAATACACGAAAGTAAGACACATTGGGTTTGTTACCGGTTAGAAGCTCATATGAAGTCTTCTTGAGGAGGCGATGAAGGTAGACCCGGTTTATGGCGTGGCAAGCCGTGCTCACGGCTTCCGTCCAAAACTGTTCGGGCGTCTTGAATTCACCAAGCATCGTCCTCGCCATGTCTAGTAGCGTCATGTTCTTCCTCTCTACCACACCATTTTGCTGTGGTGTGTAGGGAGCAGAGAACTCGTGCTTGATTCCTTCCTCCTCAAGATACTCCTCCACTTGAAGGTTCTTGAACTCGGACCCATTGTCGCTCCTTATCTTCTTCACCTTGAGCTCAAACTCATTTTGGGCTCTCCTTAGGAAGCGCTTGAGGGTCCCTTGAGTTTCAGATTTATCCTGTAAAAAGAATACCCAAGTGAAGCGGGAAAAATCATCAACTATAACAAGACCATACTTACTTCCTCCTATGCTTAGATAGGCGACGGGTCCGAAGAGATCCATATGAAGTAACTCCAGGGGTCTTGATGTTGTCATCACATTTTTGGCATGATGAGAGCTTCCCACCTGTTTACCTGCTTGACAAGCTGCACAAGGTCTATCTTTTTTGAAAGTTACATTAGTTAGACCTATCACGTGTTCTCCCTTTAGAAGCTTGTGAAGGTTCTTCATCCCCACATGTGCTAAACGGCGATGCCACAGCCAGCCCATGCTAGTCTTAGCAATTAAGCATGCATCTAGACCGGCCTCCTCATTTGCAAAATCAACTAAATAAAGTTTGCCGTCTAGTACACCCTTAAAAGCTAATGAACCATCACTTCTTCTAAAGACAGACACATCTACATTGGTGAATAAACAGTTATATCCCATATTACAAAGTTGACTCACAGACAACAAGTTATATCCAAGCGACTCAACTAAGAACACATTAGAAAAAGAGTGCTCGGATGAAATAGCAATTTTTCCTAACCCTTTCACCTTGCCTTGGTTCCCATCACCGAATATGATTGAATCTTGGGGATCCTTGTTCTTGACATAGGAAGAGAACATCCTCTTTTCCCCTGTCATGTGGTTTGTGCATCCGCTGTCGATAATCCAGCTTGAGCCCCCGGATGCATAAACCTGCAATGCAAATTTAGGCTTGGGTCTTAGGTACCCAACTCATGTTGGGTCCTACAAGGTTAGTACAAATAGCCTTAGGGACCCAAATGCAAGTTTTATCTCCCTTGCATTTTGCCCCTAATTTTCTAGCAACCACCTTCTTATCCTTTCTACAAATAGCAGAGGAAGCATTGCAAGCATAATAAATTGTAGAAGGTTCATTCATTACTTTCCTAGGAACATGAACATTTCTCCTAGGCACATGATGAATGACATTTTTCCTAGCCAAACTTCTATCATACATCATAGAAGAACTTGAAGCAAACATTGCATTTGAATCATACGCATGTGAAACAATATCATTGCAACTTCTATCATGATGAACATTCCTAGAATATCTCCTATCATGGTATAAGAAAGCATGGTTCTTTTGCACACTATTTGCCATAGGGGCCTTCCCTTTCTCCTTGGCGGAGATGGAAGCCTTATGGCTTGTTAAGTTCTTGACTTCCCTCTTGAAGCCAAGACCATCCTTAATTGAGGGGTGTCTACCAACCGTGTAGGCATCCCTTGCAAATTTTAGTTTATCAAAATCATTTTTGCTAGTCTTAAGTTGAGCATTAAGACTAGCCACTTCATCATTTAGTTTAGAAATGCAAACTAGGTGTTCACTACAAGCATCAACATTAAAATCTTTGCACCTATTGCAAATCATAACATGTTCTTCACGAGAGTTTGTTTTACTAGCTATTTCTAACTTAACATTCAAATCATCATTTATGCTCTTTAAACTAGAAATAGAGTCATGGCATGTAGACAATTCACAAGAAAGCATCTCATTCCTTTTAATTTCTAAAGCAAGGGATTTTTGTGCTTCTACAAACTTATCATGTTCTTCATACAAAAGATCCTCTTGCTTTTCTAATAACCTATTTTTGTCATTCAAGGCATCAATTAATTCATTAATCTTAACAACCTTAGTTCTATCTAGGCCCTTGAATAAACATGAATAGTCTATTTCATCATCACTAGATTCTTCATCACTTGAGGAAGCGTAAGTACTAGTATTATGAGTGCTTACATTCTTTTCCCTTGCCATGAGGCAGGTGTGATGCTCGTTGGGGAAGAGGGCCGACTTGTTGAAGGCGGTGGCGGCGAGTCCTTCGTTGTCGGAGTCGGACGACGAACAGTCCGAGTCCCACTCCTTTCCAAGGTGTGCCTCGCCCTTAGCCTTCTTGTAAGCCTTCTTCTTTTCCCTCTTGTTCCCTTGTTCCTGGTCACTATCATTATCGGGACAATTAGCGATAAAGTGACCAATCTTACCACATTTGAAGCATGAGCGCTTCCCCTTCGTTTTGGTCTTGTTGGGATGCTCCTTGCGACCCCTTAGCGCCGTCTTGAAACGCTTGATGATGAGGGCCATCTCTTCCTCATTGAGCCCCATCGCCTCGACTTGTTCCACCTTGCTAGGTAGCGCCTCCTTGCTCCTCGTTGCTTTGAGAGCCACTGTTTGAGGCTCATGGATTGAGCCATTCAACACATCATCAACGTATCTAGCCTCCTTGATCATCATCCGCCCGCTTACGAACTTTCCAAGTATCTCCTCGGGCATCATCTTGGTGTACCTAGGATTCTCACGAATATTGTTCACAAGATGTGGATCAAGAATAGTAAAAGACCTTAGCATTAGGCGGACGACGTCGTGGTCCATCCATCTCGTGCTTCCATAGCTCCTTATTTTGTTGACGAGGGTCTTTAGCCGATTGTATGTTTGGGTTGGCTCCTCGCCCCTGATCATTGCAAATCTACCAAGTTCGCCCTCCACCAACTCCATCTTGGTGAGCATGGTGACGTCGTTCCCCTCATGTGAGATCTTGAGGGTGTCCCAAATCTGCTTGGCGTTATCCAAGCCGCTCACTTTATGGTATTCATCTCTGCACAATGAAGCTAGAAGAACAGTAGTAGCTTGTGCATTTTTGTGGATTTGCTCATTAATAAACATGGGACTATCTGTACTATCAAAGTGCATTCCACTCTCTACTATCTCCCATATGCTTGGATGGAGAGAGAACAAGTGACTACGCATTTTGTGACTCCAAAATCCGTAGTTCTCCATCAAAGTGAGGAGGTTTACCAAGTGGAATGGAGAGTAAATGAGCACTTGTACTTTGCGGAATACGAGAATAATCAAAAGAAAAGTTTGAATTGACCGTTTTCTTTTTCTCGTAGTTGTCGTCGTCCTTTTGGGAAGAAGAGGACTCGTTGCTGTCGTCGTAGTAGACGATCTCCTTGATGCGCCTTGTTTTCTTCTTCTTCTCGTCTTTTCTTTTGTGGCTTGAGCCCGAGTCAGTAGGCTTGTCATCTTTTGGATCATTGATGAAGGACTCCTTCTCCTTATCATTGACCACCATCCCCTTGCCCCTAGGATCCATCTCTTCGGGCGATTAGTCCCTTTCTTGAAGAGAATGGCTCCGATACCAATTGAGAGCACCTAGAGGGGGGTGAATAGGTGATCCTGTAAAACTTAAACTTAACACCACAAACTTGATTAAGAGTTAGTACAATGAAATCAAGTGAGTAGAGAGGAGAACTCTTGTGAAGCACAATAGACACAATAAGGACAAGCACAAGAGACACGAGGATTTATCCCGTGGTTTGGCCAAGTACAAAACTTGCCTACTCCACGTTGTGGCGTCCCAACGGACGAGAGTTGCACTCAACTCCTCTCAAGTGATCCAAAGATCAACTTGAATACCACGGTGTCCTTCTTTACTTTGCTCTTTTCCCGTTTGTGAGGAATCTCCACAACTTGGAGTCTCTCGCCCTTACAATAAGAATCAATATGAAGCACAAGAGTAAGGGAGGGAAGCAACACACTCAAATCCACACCAAATCGCACACACAAGACCAAGACTTGAGCTCAAGACAATATCTCGAGGTTCTCACTAGAACGGAGCTCAAATCACTAAGAATGTCGAACAAGTGCGCAAGAATGAAGTGTGAGTGATCAACAATGCTCAAGGAATGCTTGGTGTGCTCCTCCATGCGCCTAGGGGTCCCTTTTATAGCCCCAAGGCAGCTAGGAGCCGTTGAGAGCATTTCAAGAAGGCAATTCTTGCCTTCTGTCGCCTGGCGCACCGGACAGTCCGGTGCACCACCGGACACTGTCCGGTGTGGATCTCTTTCCTTATTTGGCGAAGCCGACCGTTGCAGATTCCGAGCCGTTGGCGCACCGGACACTGTCCGGTGCACACCGGACAGTTTGGTGCCCCCTTCTGACCGTTGGCTCTGCCACGCGTCGCGCGCGGATTCCGCGGCCGACCGTTGGCGCGACCGACTGTTGGCTCACCGGACAGTCCGGTGCACCACCGGACAGTCCGGTGATTTATAGCTGTACGCCGTTAATTGCTTCCCGAGAGCAGCCAGTTGACAGACGCTGGCCTGGCGCACCAGACATTGTCCGGTGCACCCAGACCGAGCTGTCTTTGGCTGAACAATGCCATCTCTATCCCAACTTGATTCTTCCTGTTTCCATCACTTAGACACAATACATTAGTCTCCAAAACAATGTACTAAGTCTTAGAAACATACCTTTTTACTTGATTTGCACTTTGTCCATCACTTTGCATAAGTCCACTTGTGTTGGCACTTAATCACCAAAATACTTAGAAATGGCCCAAGGGCACATTTCCCTTTCAGAACCCCAGGGTTATGACGGCTGGGGAGCACCGGGAGGATAAGGAAGGGGAATGTTTTGTCCTGGTTTGGGCATGGTGGTGGCCTTGTTCCTTCTAGTATAATCGCTAAGGTAAGGACGTGCAAGGAAGGAAAGAGCTTCGGTGTCGGATCTCATGGCAGTGAGATCCAAGAGCCAGACTAGTGGGTAAAGTGTACCCCTCTGCGTAGAGTTTGAAACCTATTCGAATATTTTGTGTCCACTGGTATGGACGAGTCTAGTGTGGTATGACAATTAGTGCTTTTATCTTCAGAAAAAGGGAAGGTGTCTGACTATTTTTGGAAATAAAAACAAAGCCATGGGAGCGGGAAGCTCAGTGGTGGTTGAGTGTGGAAATGTGCTACCTCTCTCTTTTCTGGGTAAAAACATCAAGTGTCACCTTTGTCTAAGAAAAATAAAGAATGACTACAACTCCACCATATCAAGCATGTACTGTATAGGTCTCTCCCTCTTTACGGGTGGGATGGGCTTGTGGAATACGTAAAGTATTCACCCAGATTTATTTATGTTTTTCAGCTACTGAAGACTTCCTTTCCGCTATGTTCGACTAGAAGGGGGTTGTGTCTGCACCCAGTCTGCCTATGGCTTGGGCTAGTTTACTTCCACTCCGCTTTGTATCCAAAGCTCGCTAGAGCTTGCTTTTGGTAATTTAATAATTTTTATGTAAAACTCTGTGCTATTTGAGGAAATGAATGTGTTTACTAGCCTCCTGTGACTAGTAATTGTATCACATTTGAGTCCCAAAGGATCGGAACGCTTCAGGTGGTATCAGAGCCATAGGACTGGCCGTAGGCCGTAGACCGTAGCCCTGACCTAAAAAGCTTTCCTCAAAAGAAAACCCCCTTAACTTCCTAAAAATCTTCTCCTCTTTCCCCCATTAACAACACTTCTTCTTATCTTGCTACCAGATGGAGGGCACCTTTATCCTTAAGACATACTATTGCTCGGAGGTGGAAGGATTTCCTTACCTTCGTCGGAGTTGTGCGCTTCGCTTGGGAGTCCGCAAGAAGCCATAGTATGTCCGGAAGGAATACCGTGAAAATGGAGTCGAGAAGTGCTCTATGGCATTCTACCTGGGAGAAAACTGAAGCTACCCAAACCACCCTCCTTTCTAGGCCACCACTACTGGCCACGCTTCCCAGACACTGCCAGAATGCTGCCCAAAAAGCCCTCCGCCAATTATTGCATAACTACAGCAAAGAAGTCGCTGAGACACCCCTCCGCTACTTTCCACCCAGCAACAAAAATAACCCTACGTGGAGGAAAAGACTCCAAGCTTTGTCAGGGAGAGAACATAATGAAGATGATCCTACCGTAATCTACATGGCCGGATATCTCCACACCCTTGACACCCACTTTGATGACCTTTTCTCCCATTGCACCCACCTAAACTCCCGGGTGGAAAGCCTAGAGCAGCGGATCAAAGAATTGAAGGAACAAAATGCAACTCTTCAAAACAGTCTCGAGATGGTAGAAGGCGAGGAAGCCAACACTCGTGAGGCATACTGGACCCTGAAGATGGACTATGCCAGGAGAATGAAGAGGTTCGCCCTAGTCAAGAAGATTCGGAAGCGTTTCAAAAGCCAAGGATGCCAGACTGACCCGAAGGAAGAATCCCTGCCCGCACTACCTTCCCTAGGGATAGAAAACCTTTCTAACGTCGAGGAAGTGTCCCTGGCTAGCCTTGATGATCTTCTCAGGGAGTTTGGGGACACTTTAGTAGGAAACGCTTGTGCGTAGTGTAATTCGTGGTGGTTGTCATGCTTGTAATGAACTGGTTTGCTGAATAAAATAACATGTTTGCAAAAAAGGACATATGCATAGTACTAATCCTTTCTCCCCTCTGGCAGATGGCCTCGGATAGAACCACGCCTACCGCCTCAGGAATTGGAGCAAGGACTTCCCTAGTTATCGAAGGCGAGGACGAAGGGGAAGGGAGTGAGACCCACCTCCCCACACCTCCGGAAATGCCACTAGACCTAGCCCAAGTTCTGGCCAACCAGACTCGACTTATTGAGATCCTCACAAGAAGCCTCGAGAACCAGCGCCCGAATGGAGGAAGGCCGCAGAACAGAATGGGAGAATTCCTAAGGCTCAAGCCTCCCACATTTGCTGGATCTAGCAATCCGCTTGATGCTGATGACTGGCTGCGCACAGTGAAGAGGAAGTTAGAAGCCATTGGATGCCCTAAAGACCAACGTGTTCACTTAGCTGCCCACCAGCTCTCTGGGATGGCTCTATCCTGGTGGGACACTTTCAGTGCTGCCATGAGAAATGCTACTTGGGCAGAGTTTGAGGCCGCTTTCCGAGAGCATCATGTGCCTTCGGGAACCATCCAGCTCAAGGATGAGGAATTTCGAGAGTTGACTCAAGGAGGGCGATCTGTTAGTGAGTACATCCACAAATTCACGGAGCTTGCTCACTATTTATCAGACGATGTTAGCACAGAAGTCAAGAAGATGGCCCATTTCTTAAAAGGGTTAAGACCAGAGCTCAAGGCTATCCTTGCCAGCCAAGACTTCCTCAGCTTCTTGCACCTCTCAAACAAGTCCATCCAGGTGGAAAGAGCCCGATAAGAGGAAAGGTTCACCTCAAGAGAAAGTTTCAAATTCTCCAAGCTCAACAGCAAGACAAGCATCAGAGGGTTCAATCTTTTGGGTTTCCTCCCAAGGGGTCAAACCTCAGCAAGCCAGCAGGATCTGCTCCACCACGTTTCAACTAGCCTGGTCAGAGTTCCTTCCACACCTAGTCCGTTGCAAGCAGCCAACCTCTAGCCAATGCTTGTTGGCACTGTGGTCACCCCGGTCACTTCAAGAATAATTGTCCATACCTAAAGGCAACCACACCTGCCTACTCCAACTCGGTGAATGGCCCCAAGAACGTTACAGCACCCACCTCCAAGGCAACCTCCACCAACAGTAAGTTAAGCAAGTCACAGTTCCACGATAGGGCTCGAGTAAACCACGTCGACGCCCAGGAAGTTCAGCAAGCCCCTGGAGTAGTACTCGGTGAGTTTCTAGTCATTACCCCTGCTGTAGTACTTTTTGATTCTAGAGCATCTCATTCCTTCATCGCTACTAGTTTTGTGGAAAGGCATGGCATCCCCACTACACCATTAGAAGTCCCTCTGATCACCCGGACCCCAGGGCCAGACATTCTGTTTCACCTCAGGTGCTCCCAAGTCAGAATTCTTTTAATTGGGGTAGTATTCCTGCCAGATTTAGCCATGCTACAATCCCACAGAATTGATGTAATCCTAGGAATGGATTGGTTGTCCCGACATAATGGCATCATAGGCTGTGCAGATAAGACAACCCTTCTCACCGACCACCAGGGAAAGTCAGGTTCATGTAAAGTGCAACCACCAACCCAAGATCCGATGATATTTAGTCTAGCAGCAGAAGGCATATCTATGGTTAGGGCTAGACGAAATACTCGTGGCTCGATAACTCGCTCGACTCGGCTCGTTTTAATTTTGTAGCGAGCCAAGCTAGCATTTTATCTCGGTTCTCTAATGAGCCAGCTCAGGTTAGCTCGTGAGCTAGCTCGCGAGCCAAACGAGCCAAGCCACAACACAAGTTTGTCTAGTCGTTGGTGTCGTCTCATCTCTCATAGTCATGTTTTCTCGTAGTTATGATATGTGATATAGACATGTGTGGATGTGCCATGTGCTTAAATATTTGCACTATTGCATGGCTACATACCTACATTGCATATTTAATATTTGATTATTGGTTATGTTTTTGTGAACTTTGTTTCTAGCAGCATATGATGTTAGTGTTGTGCAATGAAATGTTACATGTTTGTGGAATGGATGATGAATTGCTTTATAATGATGCTTGTTGCTATTTTATTATAATAAGGGTTTGTAAATATGTAAGTTAATACATATTTGGTTATTTAATTTAATATTAAAAGTTAGAAGCCAGGACGATGATATGATAATAATAATATTATAAAGTTTTTGGGTTTGTAGTGTTAAACACTTAAAATATGTTTTTTCCGGTTATATATATATATATATATATGTATGTACATAGATCTTTGTATTTAGTTGTGTGGCTCGCGAGCCTAACGAGCTGGCTCGAGCTTCCTAACGAGCCGAGTTGAGCCAGATGTTTAGCTCGTTAGTATAACGAGTCGAGCCGAGCTAGCTCGTTACAGTAACGAGCCATAATGAGCCGAGCTGGCTCGATATCCACCCCTATCTGTGGTAGAAGAATTCATGGATGTTTTTCCAGAAGAATTGCCAGGAATGCTTCCAAAAATAGAAGTAGAATTCTACATCGACCTCCTCCCAGGCACCGCACCGATTGCAAAGAGACCGTACCGCATGGCACCCACAGAATTGGCAGAACTGAAACTTCATATTGCAGAACTTCAATAGAAAGGGTTCATTCGTCCTAGCTCGTCACCTTAGGGAGCCCCAATATTGTTTGTCACAAAAAAGGATAAAAGCATCAGAATGTGTATTGGTTACTGATCCTTAAATGAAGTTACAATCAAGAACAAGTATCCACTACCTCGGATTGATGACCATTTTGACCAACTTCAAGGGTCAAGTATTTCTCAAAGATTGATCTGAGATCATGGTACCATCAGTTGAGAATCAAGGAAGCAGATATTTAGAAGACGACTTTCGTTACCCGGTATGGCCAGTATGAGTTTACAGTAATGCCCTTTGGCCTAACCAATGCACCCGCCTTCTTCATGAACCTCATTAACAAGGTATTTATGGAAGAGTTAGATAAGTTTGTCGTGGTCTTTATTGACGACATCCTCATCTACTCCAAGAGTCAGGAGGATCATGAGCACCATCTCCGGATTATCCTCGGGAGACTCAGGGCGCATCAACTCTATGCCAAGTTCAGTAAATGCAAATTTTGGCTAGAAAAGATAACCTTCCTCGGGCATATCTTGACTGCAGAAGGGATATAAGTGGATCCATCCAAGGTAGAAGTAGTGTCCAAATGGAAGCAGCCCTCCAGCGTTAGTGAAATTCGAATCTTCTTGGGAATGGCAGGATATTACTGTCGTTTTATCAAAAGATTCTCTAGCATTGCAAAACCCTTGACCGAACTCCTCAAGAAAGACAACAAGTTTGTTTGGACCCCAAAGTGTGAAGAAAGTTTTCAAGACATAAAGAAGAAGCTCACAACCTCACCAGTACTGACATTGCCAGATATCCACCAAAGCTTTGTTATCTTTTGTGACGCAGCAAGGCAAGGTTTGGGATGTGTGCTAATGCAGAATGAGAAAGTCATTGCATATGCATCTCGCCTACTCAAGCCACATGAGCAAAATTATCCAACCCACGATTTGGAATTGGCAGCCATAGTGCATGCTCTCAAGATATGGAGACATTACTTGATTGGGAACAAATGCCACGTGTTCACAGATAATAAAAGTCTAAAGTACATCTTCACCCAGCTAGATCTCAACCTCCATCAGCGAAGATGGCTGGAGCTGATCAAGGACTATGACATTGAAGTACACTACCACCCAGGAAAGGCAAACGTAGTGGCTGATGCCCTCAGCCGGAAGCCTTTCGGGAAAGAAGCAACAAACTTCATGGAAGACTGGAAAAAGGAGCCTGCTCAACTAAATGCTTGTTTGGGGGATGTTGGTCACTTGTTCTCAAATACTGTGAATCAAGAACAAGGCAACACAATTGTTAATCGTTAAGGACCTTCATCCCTCAAAGCATTATCTCCCTGAGGATATAATGCTTATCGAGACAAAGGTCAAGAAGGATTTACCTTCATCATATTAATACATAGATGAGAATACATAAGGATGAATATTATAATTATATCATAATTGTCGGCGTTTCGAGATCGGGGGGTCCCTGGACCGACGAGTGAAATGTCGCTGCGTGCCCCAGCCCAGATGGGTCGGCGCGAGACGGAGCGCGAAGGGGGGAAGGAGACGGGTGTGAGAGAGAGGTGGAAATCCCGCGGCCTTCGTGTTTGTCCCGCGCCCAGGTCGGGTGCGCTTGCAGTAGGGGGTTACAAGCGTCCATGCGGGAGGGGGAGCGAGTGGCCTCACGCGAGCGCCTGTCCCGTCCTCTTCCCCGCGCGGCCAACCTTCTCTAAGAGGGCCCTGGTCCTTCCTTTTATAGGCGCAAGGAGAGGATCCAGGTGTACAATGGGGGTGTAGCAGAGTGCTAACGTGTCTAGTGGAGGAGAGCTAGCGCCCTAAGTACATGCCATCGTGGCAGCCGGAGAGGTTTTGGCACCCGGTTCGTGTGGTGTCGTGGCCATCGGAGGAGCGCTGGAGCCTGGCGGAAGGACAGTTGTCGGGGCTGTCGAGTCCTTGCTGACGTCCTCTTGCTTCCGTAAGGGGGCTGAGAGTCGCCGTCGTCATAGAGCGTGCGGGGCACCATCATTACTTGTCTGGCGGAGCGAGCCAGATGGGACACCGGTCTTGTCCCGCGTAGCCTGAGTCAGCTTGGGGTAGGGTAATGATGGCGCCTCCTGTTGACGTGGCCGGTCTGTGGTGCCCTAGGTTGGGCGATGTGGAGGCTCCTCCGAGGTCGAGGTCGAGTCTGTCTTCCGTGGCCGAGGTCGAATCCGAGCCCCTGGGTCGGGCGAGGCGGAGACCGTCGGCTGAGGCTAGGGTTGAGTCCGAGCCCTGGGGTCGGGCGAAGCGGAGTTCGTCGTCTTCTGGGGCTGAGCCTGAGTCCGAGCCCTGGGGTCAGGCGGATCGGAGTTCGCCGTCTTCCGGGGCTGAGCCCAAGTCCGAGCCCTGGGTCGGGCGGAGCGGAGTTCGCCGTCTTCCGGGGCTGAGCCCGAGTCCGAGCCCTGGGTCGGGCGGAGCGGAGTTCGCCGTCTTCCGGAGCGGAGTTCACTATGGTGCCTGAGGCCGGGCCTGGCCGCCTGTCAGTCTCACTCTGTCGAGTGGCACAGCAGTCGGAGCGGCGCAGGCGGCGCTGTCCTTCTGTCAGGCCGGTCAGTGGAGCGGCGAAGTGACTGCGGTCACTTCGGCTCTGTCGACCGAAGGACGTGCGTTAGGATAAAGGTGTCAGGCCACCTTTGCATTAAATGCCCCTGCGATTTGGTCGGTTGGTGTGGCGATTTGGCCAGGGTTGCTTCTTGGTGAAGACTGGGCCTCGGGCGAGCCGGAAGTATGTTCGTCACTGGAGGGGGGCCTCGGGCGAGACGTAGATCCTCCGGGGTCGGCTGCCCTTGCCCGAGGCTGGGCTCGGGCGAGGCGTGATCGAGTCCCTCGAATGGACTGATCCTTGACTTAGTCGCACCCATCAGGCCTTTGCAGCTTTGTGCTGATGGGGGTTACCAGCTGAGAATTAGGAGCCTTGAGGGTACCCCTAATTATGGTCCCCGACAGTAGCCCCCGAGCCTCGAAGGGAGTGTTAATACTCGCTTGGAGGCTTTCGTCGCACTTTTTTGCAAGGGGACCAGCCTTTCTCGGTTGAGTTTTGTTCCGGTGGGTGCGCGCGAGCGCACCCGCCGGGTGTAGCCCCCGAGGCCTCGGAGGAGTGGTTTGACTCCTCCGAGGTCTTAATGCCTTGCGCAATGCTTCGGCTGGTCTGGTCGTTCCCTCATGCGAGTTGGCCGTAGCCCGGGTGCACGGTCGGGTCCCAAGTTCTCGAGCTGGTATGTTGACGCTGTCAACGGTTTGGCCGGAGCCGGGTTTGCGACAGCAGCCCCTGAGCCTCTGCACAGGGCGAGAGGACGGTCAAGGACAGACTCGACTTTTTTACATATGCCCCTGCGTCGCCTTTCCGCAAGGAGGGGGGGAAGCGCCATGTTGCCCTCGGAGGGCGCCGAACATGGTGTCTCCGGTGAGCTGCTGGCGGGTAATCCGAGTGGACGCCCGTGCCCCATTTGTTAGGGGTCGGCTAGAGGCCCGGAGGCGCGCCCAAAAGTACCTGCGGGTGATCTGCCGGACCCGATCCCCTGTCGACGGGGTCCGAGGGCTCGATGCCTCCCTCTGATGGGATTCCGTTACAAGATCATTCCCGCTGGTCTCGGAAATGTCCTAGGGTACCTCGGGAGCGTAGCCCGAGCCTTGGTTATGTATCGAACGTACCCATGGTCATCCCTCGCTCTATGTCTGAGGCGGCTGTGAACCTTTCGAGGGCCAGCCTACGAACCCCTGATCAGTAGTGGGCGCGGAGCCCGAGTAGCCTGAGGCGGCCGTTGAACCCTTCCGAGGGGCCGGCCTTCGAACCTCTGACCAGTAGTGGGTGTGGAGCCCACGCGCTCTGAGGCGGCTGTTAAACCCCTCCGAGGGGCCAGCCTTCGAACCTCTTATCAGTAGGGAGGCTCGGAGCCTGTTTCCTTCACGGAGAAGGATCCTTTTCGGAGTATCCCCCTTTCCCGGTCCCTGTTGTAAGAGAGAGAAAGAGGAAAAGGATACAAAATCGAATGACGTGGCGTACCTTTTTGGACGCGGTCATTATGGCGAAGGCGAAGCGTCGCTCGCTAACCCTGCCAGAGGCGTCGCCTGTCCCGCCGCGGAGTTAATGCGACGGGGCGAGTGGTTCGCGGGGCGGCCGTTGCGCGTGCGCGAGCCGTTCGAGGAACGGAACACGGGCGCGCCTCCTTCACGCCGTGAGAGAGGTTTCTCTCGCTGTCCCTGGATGGGACGTAAGCTTGGCTGACGACGTGACCACTGCTCCTGCCCGCCTGCCACCGCCATTACTGCCAGCCCATTTTTGGCCGTATTGACCATCGCGCCAGGTTGGCACTGCTGGGTCGTACGCAGGGTCGCCTCGAGTCACGGTACTGGTTCTGCAGTCGAGGAGGCGTGGTAGTGGTGCGAGTGGCGGTGCAGTTGCTTGCACGTAGCGATCGGCGCGCCGGTTGCATGACGCGTGGGCGTGGGCCCCCCATGCTGGGTGCGTTGGAAGTCGAAGGGGCGCACCGACTTGGCGCGGTTGCATGCCGCCTGCATGGCTGCCCGGCCTTTCGCCCACTGGTCTAGGCGAAAGTGTAGGAATGCTCGTAACCGCTGGGCGGTTGTATGCACCACGCGCGGCGGTTTGGCTTCTTCTGCTCTGGGTCAGCTTGCATGACGCATGGGACCCAACCCCCGTGCCATAGGGGGAGGAACTTGGAACGTGTTGGAAAAGACTTAGCCTACGACGGCTGGGGACGCAAGTAGGGAGAGTCGCCTTTAAAAGGAGGGTGACCCCCTTGAAAGGTGACCATGTCTTCGCGCTCCCTTATGCATCGTGTCTTTCCACCTTCCGAGCCCCCGGATGGGGGACACCCGCAATCCTTCCGCCTTATCGTTGGAGGAACGCAACCCTGTGGGAGTTGGTACCTTTCAGCCATTGTTCGGCTTCAAGGATTTTCATCATGCAGCCCGGCTGCACCCCTCCGCCGGCGGTCACCCAAGACGGTGACCTCCAGTTCAATGGCGGGGGAAAGCAAGCCGGGCTGCGGCCTCTGCCCCTCCCTCAGCCTCAAGGATTTTCATCATCAGTGTTGTGGAGGGGAGTGTGCCGAGTTGGGGTCGGCCCCTGCGTGGGTGGTGGCCCGCTCCTTCCCTCAGTGATCGGGGGAAGGGCGTTCGCCGTTCGTGGCGCTGGCAGCTGCCTCGTGCCTGGCTCTCTGGCCCGAGTGGCTTCGGAGCCGCTCCCGGTGCCGCCTTCCGCCACGGTAGCTGGAAGAGGTTCTTCCGCCGACAAGATAGCCGGGGCCGCCCACGGACCGACCTCCAACTCTACGGCCTTCTGCCCGTCCTTGCCTCACGAGTTTGGGCACGGGCGAGGGCCTCATGGCAGCAGCATCCGCCCTAAGGTCATCGCTGCTGCTGTTCGGCCCCCCAGAGCAGAAGTTGTCGTCGTCGCCGCTGCTGGAGCGGGCGACGGCGAGCCGTTCGTCGGTCTTCTGTTGCTCTGCAGGCCCCCCAATCGTGTGGGGTTGTTCGTACCTGCGGAGGTGGAACCGGAGTTCCATTTGTAATGGCACCTTGAATGCCGATCTTTTGTTCATTGTGGCTGTCGGGGCCTGAACGTGTATGCATTTTTGGCGCGGAGCCGTGTTTTTTCCTCATTTTCGAGCACTAAGACTCGCCTGTTGGTTGTCTGAACCGCTTCACCAAGCGAGAGTCGCCCCGTGCAAAGGTGACGAGTGAGGTATTCGTATCTCGGAGGCATAGGAGTCCCTCGGCTCGGTCGGCCTTGCTGTCCGAGGCTTCTCTTGCTTAGTTAAAGGAACCCCTCGGCCGCTCTTTGATGAGCCGAGGCCAGGGGTAGCGGTGTCAGCATGGACAGAGGCAGAGTTGGCTCGAAAAGAAGACTTGGTCGGCCGGAGCCTGGCCGGGTCGTCCGTTAGCGGGACCGACGCCGGAGTTGATCTGCCGAGGCCTCGGGCCGGGCTGATTTCTTCGGGGGACAGCTGGCCGAGGCCTCGGGGTGACCAGCCGAGCCGCCCGCTCGAGCCGGATTCATGGGGAAGACCCTGGCGGCGACGGCCCGGGCATGATGATGATGTCGTCCTTCAGAGTGGAGATCCTCGGACCGCGTCGCCGTCCGAGGCTAGGCCGGACCTCGCCGAAGGTGTAGTCGACGCCGAGGGTGTTGCTGCTCCCTTCAACTATCGAGATCCGAGCCTGCAGGATCGGATTATCTTGTAGTGTGTGTTTTCTGCGGCCGCCGAGGCCCAAACACACCATCATCGTGTTGTAAAGCTGCGCTTCTTTTCCTCTTGTTTCGAGTATCTGGACTTTTTCGTCGGTAACAGAATTGCTTGTGCGAGCGAGAGTTGCTTTTCACGGAGGGTGATGAGTGAGGTATCCGTATCCCGGAGGCATAGGAATCCCTCGGCTCGGTCGGCCTTGCCGCTTACGCGCACTCTTGCTCGTCCATAGGGTTCTGTCACCGACGCAGTCGAGAAGGCCCGAAGAATCGCTTCGGCAGAGGGGCTTTCGAGCATGAAGACTTGTTCGGTCCGCGGAATCACTTATCCGAACGCGAGTTACTTATCGCAGAAGGTGATGAGTGAGGTATCCGTATCCCGGAGGCGTAGGAGTCCCTCGGCTCGGTCAGCCTTGGCTGCTTACGTGTACTCCGTCGTTTTCAGGATCCACTTTCTGTTGGGGGCCTTCGGCTTCCGAAGGTCCTCAAAAACAAGATTTAACAGTGTTTCTGGAGTATAATGTGTGAACAGGTATCTTCGGACTCAAATCGATATCACAGTAGGAGAAGCCCAAATAATATGAAGGTTGATACAGCGCCGAAGATGTGAGCAGGAAAGCTTCGGCGTGGTAGCAGAAAAGGAAACCGACTTAAAGATGAAAAGGCTATTCAGACCTCGGTGGATTGCTATAGAATTACTACCAAATGTAAAGGGCATGGATGTAATTTTATATGGGCTGTGTCCCGTGCCTATAAATAGGTGAACAGTACCCCCGTACTGCTCACGCTGACTTGGCATTTGCTTTTGCGTCACGCTTGTACTTTTGCCTTCTTTCAAGCCGAAGGTACATTTGTAATTTGATATTATTTCTACTTTTCTATAATAATAATACAGAAATGAGTTGATAATAATACATAATGGTTTATGCTATCTTTTGTGTCTCATATGTATCCTTCTTCATTATTATATGTTGAATTTATGAAGGTATGTCCTTCATAACCTTCGTCCGAAAATCATTATGTCCTAAGGGAAATAATGCTTCGAAGGACGAAGGACTTTAACGTTTAACATTTCTTGTGTTGCCTTGTTCTTAATTCATAGCATTTGAGAACAAGTCCCCAACATTGGCGCCCACCTCCGGTGAACTCACTTCCACTCTTTGAGTTTTGAACACCTTCGGCGATCATAAACCTTCGCTATGGCGCCGAAGAAAGCTTCAGCAACTGGGGCTGCAGCTCTGCAACCGCTAGACCCCAATCAGCAGACTCTCTCCCTTCGGGAGGCCCGAAGCCAGAAGAGGAAGGCTGTCAGCCCGACACCGCCAGAGGATGAGCTAGACCAAGAAATCAGAGACATGGAGATGCTTCATCAACAGGTGCAGAGGAAGAAGGAAAAGATGGCCAGGCTAGCTGAACTGCAAAGGCAGATAGACGAAGCCTCTGAAGAAGTTCGTCATCTTACTCAGGATGAGCAGAATCGAAGGCCTCAGAATAAAGACCTTCATCAGGAGGGTTTCCTCAACGAAGATGACTGGTATGAGAATTTTCACCATGGAAATTTTGCTTTTGATGATGCTTCTCCTCTGTCCGCTGAGCTGCAGGCTACACCTTGGCCTCCGTCCTACAAGCCGCCTCAGCTTCCCATATTTGACGGCCATTCAGACCCGAAGCAGTTTTTGATGAGCTACGAAGCAACAGTATCTTCGTATGGTGGCAATACTGCAGTCATGGCAAAATCTTTTGTTATGGCTGTCAGGAGTGTTGCTCAAACCTGGTATTCCTCCCTTCGGCCAGGAACGATCACTTCATGGCAAAAGCTGAAGGACATGTTGTTAACCAGCTTCCAAGGGTTTCAGACGAAGCCGGTCACTGCTCAAGCTCTATTCCAGTGCACCCAGGATCACGAAGAATATCTTCAGGCGTATGTCCGGAGGTTCTTGCGTTTGAGGGCACAGGCACCAACAGTGCCCAATGAAATTGTCATTGAGGCCATGATCAAGGGACTTCGGCCAGGACCTTCAGCTCAGTACTTTGCAAGGAAGCCTCCTCAAACTTTGGAGAAGCTGCTCCAGAAGATGGACGAGTATATTCGTGCCGACAATGATTTTCGTCAAAGAAGGGAGGAGGCTTTCAGGTTTTCTGAAATGACCAGGGGCTTCAGAGGAAGATTTTATCCGAGGCATGTTAGGTCAATTCACAACTCTACTCAAAATGATGATAAGGGAAGTCAGCAGCAAAGGCCACAGTGCTCCTCACAAGCTTCGGGGCAACAGCAAAGCTCCTTCCGGCCGCCAGCTCCAAGAGGCAGAGGCGCCAGGGGCTTCGGCGGAAGGTTTGGAGATCAACCAAGGAGAATATTTTGCTTGTTCTGTGGTGAAAACAAGGGCCATACCACCAGGATGTGCCATGTTACCATCCAGAAGCAAAAGGAGATAGCCGAAGCTGCAGCACAACAGGCTCAGCCGAAGCAAATCATGCACACTGCTTCGTATCATTCGCCTTACATCCCAGAATATGTAGGCAACCACCCTGCAGTTTCTGTTGCTTCGGCGAGTCAACCTCAAGCTTCCTGGCAACAGCCTCCGCCTCCACCACCGCTGCAACAAGGCCAGCAGCCAGAAGGGGGCCAATATGCTCAACACCAAAGGGACTTCAGAGAACAGTCCGAAGCTCGCACAATCAATAGCACTGTGCCAGAGTCGAAGCACATCTATTGACAAATATCCTACCTTGATAGTAGTCTTTTCCATTCAGTTTTATTTTCTGTGTAATAAAGGACATTTTTTTTAAATTTCATGTAATAGTTTCGTTGTTTGCCACAAGGAAAATATATTTTCTCCACAGGCTTAAGTTGTTGAAGCTTAAAGATTTGCGATAACAAGGAGGACCTTCGAATTATCAAAAATTCTTCGAAGCAACAAAAAGTCGTTCTAAGGAACGCAGAGTAAGTTTGCTGAAGTTACAAAAAGTCGTTCCAAAGGGAGCGCAGTGTAAGTTTTCTGCTCCAAAGTCGTTCCAAAGGGAATGCAGAGCTTACAGCGAAAAATAAACGCTGATACCGCCTAAGTAAAAGGTGAAGCGTGAAAAGTCAACGCGAATACCGCTGAAAGTAAAAGGCGAAGAAGCTCCTAAGGGAGGCTTACAACGAAAAATAAACGCTGATTCCGCTGAAGTAAAAGGCGAAGAAGCTCCTAAGGGAGGCTTACAGCGAAAAGTCAACGTTGATTTAAAAAGATTATGTGTTTTATTACAGGGATGTGCGTGTATCTTCGGAATAAATACCATTTTACATAGCATAACATCATCACATCATTTCGCAAGGCATAAGCATCATACATCATGCTGCATATGGCACAAGAAGGGGACACAATATCGATCTTCAGAAGAATGTTTTGAAAAAGGGGAAAATCATGCTAAGTCGCAAGGAGATACACTATTGATCTTCGGAAGTCTAGCTTCGGAAAATATCTTCACGAAGCTTGGATATTCTTCATGAGAACACTACGGATATTGTTGTGATAAATGAAAATTCTTCTTCACGAAGCATGAAAAGAAGGGAAGGTGTTTTTTCGTCAAAGACTCAAAAACGGTACGTATGTAAAATTTCATGCATCGTAAAGAATTGAACCATAAAAAAAAAGACAAGTATATTACATTCAGGATTACAAGAGATTATACATATTATATTTCAGATGTTTTTACAATAGCACCTAGTCTTCCCTAAGTACTACTTCCGCAGCTTCATTCAGGAGTTGATTAACAACTTGATCCATGATAGCTTCAGCCATCTTTTTAATTTCATCGTCATCTTTCGGGGGAGGGCCCGGAGACGCTTTAGTAGGATCTGAGGGAGGACAGGATACAGCTACATTGCTATTACAAATTGCGAACGAAGTTTAAAATCAAAAATTACAACACAATAAAAACCATTAGTTAATACCTATTTGCCCTTCGGGCTCTGCGCTTTTCTCAGCAGCCTCTGCTACTTTTCTAGCATCATGGATGCCCTTTTCGCTTTTTTGGATAATTTCTTGGGCCATTTCTCGACCACCATTGTCCCAGACATCGGTGAAAAATTTTCCACCAACCATGCTAGCTTCGGCTGAAGGATCTTTTGCATCTTCGAAGGACAAGGTAGCTTCGGATTGCGCTAAAATCTTTACATGCTCGCAGCCCTTTTTCTCCAAAATGGTGGCAATCCCCCTGGCACCCGAAAAAGCGCATATGTCTCCGCGGCTATTTAAAATTTCCTCAAAGGCCTCAGCTTCGTGATTGATCCATTCGATGGGACCTTCGGGGTTGCCTCTTGTAAAGTTTTCTTCACTCGAGAATGCGCCAACGCTGGCGAAGCTAGCTTTTATTTTCTTAACACACTCCATAGATTTGACATAGCATCTTTTCTTGGACGAACGAAGCTCTTCAACAGTTCCTTCTAAATGATTTGCCCATTGGTCGCTAAGTTCTCGCCTCGTTTCTTCAAGTATGCGTTCCTCTTTAGCTCTGGCTAGTTGTTTTCGAAGATCTTCAATTTCACGCTTCTGAGCCTCAGCTTGACCTTTAAAAGTAGCTTCATCTTCTTTTATTTTATTTATCAATGAATGTAATATTTTATCTTTTTCGAGACCTTCGTTCCTTAGTTCAATTACTTCGGAATGAAGGTTGCTCAGGGCCATAACACACCCTTCGTCTTCGGCATCTTTTTGGGCCCTGAGGGCATTGCTAAGTATAAGGCCCTGCAAAGAAAAATGTGTGTGCGTCAATAAATTTAAGCAAACGAAAAATCTTGGTCTCAAGAAAAAATACAAAGACTTCATTTTTTGCACCTTTAAGCTATTGTACGCCAAGCTGTCGGCCAGCTCGTTTTTCGACAACACCGAGAGCCCGTCTTCTAGTGTTGGGAATCCGAAGCTCTTGCTCATCTCCCGACAGACAGAAATCTCCTTGCTGTCAGGGAGACAATACAAGAAGTCTTCTTCTCCGCTGCCGTTGAATACCAACGCCCCCTTTGGATATTTCAGTTTTTGGGCGTAAAACTGGGCCTCTTGCTCTTATTTTTCAGACAATTTTTTCCCCGAAGCATGTCGAACAATATAATCAAGGACTTTAGGGGATGCTTCGGGGGCAACAGCACTGATTTCTTCAACAAGAATTGGCTCCGTCATTTTTTCTTCCTCGGTTTCCAAGGATTTTACCTTCGTGGGCTCTGAAGGCCCAACTTCAGCCTCAGTTTGTTGCTTTGGAGCTTTAGTATCAAAAAAATTAGTTTCCGCTTCGGAAGTTTCAACAGTCTTTTTCGGAGTTGTGCTTGAGGACTTAATTGTCTCCAGAACATCTAGAACATTGACCATTCTTTTTCTTTTCGGAGTCACCGCTGGACCCTTTTGGTTTTTTATTGTCTCAACACTTGCTGAAGGACTCAAAATTTCCAACACTTTCGTTCCCTCAGTCGATCCTTTTGATTCTTCCATTTTTTCTGTCGATGGCGCTTCGGCTATCTCTTTGGTTTCTGGTAATAAAATTTTTGGTTCCTCCAATTCTGTTGTTGTTGGCGCTTCGGCCATTTCTGTGACTTCTGGCAGCAAGGTTGGCTCTTCAGCCTCGGTGGCCGAAGAGGTCTCTCCGGTGAACTCAGGCACCGAGGCTGGTTCAATATAGCGTGGCCGATGTGTGAGGACCTTTATCCTTTTTCTTTTCGGTGCTGGCTCACTAGGAGCAGCTGCAGCTTCTTCTGTCGCAGGAGTCGTGCCTTTTCTTTTCTGCCCTCGAATGGGATAACGATAGTCAGGGTAGACAAACCCAATTGCGTCGAACACTCGGTTCAGTCTTTTCTTTTTCCGGCCTCCGAAGGCTGCTGACAATGCAGTATCTTCGGCCTTTGAATAAACCCCAAGTAGTTCATCACTTACATTTTCAATGCTCTTTAGCCAGTCATCATCTGGCTCTACGAATTTGTCTCCGAATTTGAAAGTATACTTCAGCCTCATAAGTCCACCTTCGTCAGCCTCCTTTATAGTCTCTTGTGGCATTTCCCATTTTTCCGCGAGCGGCCATACTCTAAAGGCAATATGCTCTTGGACCAAATCTCTCGTTCCAATAAAAGAACAAATAACTCCGAAGGCTCTCTGGCATTCTTCGGCAGCTTCATTCATTTCAACCTTCGGCCTCCACAGGCCAAAGCTTTGCCAAATAGGGCGCATAATTATACCTTTAATATCTTCCCGTGTTTTCAGGTCATTCTTCACATAAAACCATTCTGTCATCCAGTCGCCGGGCCATCTCTTCCGAAAGGTTGGCACGGGACAGCTTGACCCAGACCGAGAAACGAAACTGTAGCAGCCAAAATTATTGTGATACTGTTCCTTACCCCAAGGTTTTGTCTCGTATGATAATTCGTGTATGTTGCAGAAACTTTTTGCATCAGGTTCCAGACCTTGGCTTCTCGCGGCCCACACGAAGATATCAGCCTTATGATTGCTTCGGGGGTAAGTTGGTGAAGATAGACTTCAAATATTTTCGGCACCTCTACGACAAAGTTGCTCAGGGGAAATCGTAGTCCAGCTTTCAAAAAGCTTCGGTACACTACGACTTCATCTTCTTCAGGGTTCGGACAAGTCTTTTCTCCTTCGTCGGCCCTCACAATGGACAAGTCCCGGAAATATCTTCCCCTCATGTTGACAAGATGATTTTCTTTGATACTTGATTTGCCGAAAACCACATGGCTTGGTCGCCAAGGGCGATCTTCGGAGTCTTCACCACCACTATCCACATCATAACTGTCGCTGTCATCAGTATCTTCAGACAAACCTTCTAAAATCTCTTTGGTGATTTTTTCTGTATTGGTCTTCGACATTGCTATAAGAAACCCCAGGTTTTTCTCTTCAGAGAGACTCAGCTTCATCTCGGCAGCAGCCTTCTTATCTTCAGACATCTTCGGAAACACTAAAAAAACTGTTTTCAGCGCCGAAGCTTAAAAACTTAAAAAGCTAAGCAAGTCTTGGTGCGCAAGAGCTAAAAATTGAGTGAGCAAGAGCAGATGGCAAGAGAGCGTACCAAATGAGCTCGCGGTATGCTCTTATTTATACGCCCAGTGCGTTGAAAATTGGAAGACCCCGCTTGTCAGTGAATGTTGCTATTCTAGCAAAGGGAAGGTGTTTTTTCGGACCTTCGGCTTAAGGCCTTCGTCCATGTCGCAATCTAAATTTATTATTCTAACAAATTAATATTGCGAGGGGCTACTGTTGGGGGCCTTCGGCTTCCGAAGGTCCTCAAAAACAAGATTTAACAGTGTTTCTGGAGTATAATGTGTGAACAAGTATCTTCGGACTCGAATCGATATCACAGTAGGAGAAGCCCAAATAATACGAAGGTTGATACAACGCCGAAGATGTGAGCAGGAAAGCTTCGGCGTGGTAGCAGAAAAGGAAACCGACTTAAAGATGAAAAGGCTATTCAGACCTCGGTGGATTGCTATAGAATTACTACCAAATGTAAAGGGCATGGATGTAATTTTATATGGGCTGTGTCCCGTGCCTATAAATAGGTGAACAGTGCCCCCGTACTGCTCACGCTGACTTGGCATTTGCTTTTGCGTCACGCTTGTACTTTTGCCTTCTTTCAAGCCGAAGGTACATTTGTAATTTGATATTATTTCTACTTTTCTATAATAATAATAATACAGAAATGAGTTGATAATAATACATAATGGTTTATGCTATCTTTTGTGTCTCATATGATTCCTTCTTCATTATTATATGTTGAATTTATGAAGGTATGTCCTTCATAATCTTTGTCCGAAAATCATTATGTCCCAAGGGAAATAATGCTTCGAAGGACGAAGGACTTTAACGTTTAACATTTCTTGTGTTGCCTTGTTCTTAATTCATAGCATTTGAGAACAAGTCCCCAACACTTTCGAAGTAGTCGAAAAGCGCGAAAGACATTCTGGCAGAAAGGACCTTTTTTCGAGGAAAATTTCACGCAGAGGGGGTTCCCCCCTTTTAGCCCCCGAGGGAGGGTCGGGCTTTGCCGAGGCAAGGCTGACCCTTCCTTGATGACTAAACTTTGCGTGGCAACGAGGTATGCGAACAACTTGAAAGCATCTTAAGGGTAGAAGCGACGTAGCTGTTGGATGTTCCAAGCGTTGCTGTAGACCTCGCCTTGACTGTTGGCCAGCTTGTACGTTCCGGGCTTCAGAACTTTGGCGATGACGAACGGCCCTTCCCAGGGAGGCGTGAGCTTGTGCCGCCCTCGGGCGTCCTGTCGCAGCCGAAGCACCAGGTCGCCCACCTGGAGGTCTCGGGACCGGACCCCTCGGGCGTGGTAGCGTCGCAGGGACTGCTGGTACCGCGCCGAGTGTAGTAAGGCCATGTCCCGAGCCTCTTCCAGCTGGTCCAGCGAGTCTTCTCGATTAGCTTGGTTGCTTTGGTCGGCGTAGGCCCTCGTCCTCGGGGAACCGTATTCTAAGTCTGTGGGCAAGATAGCCTCGGCCCCATAGACTAGAAAGAACGACGTGAAGCCCGTGGCTCGGCTCGGCGTTGTCCTCAGACTCCAGACCACCAAGGGGAGTTCCTTCATCCATCGCTTGCCGAACTTGTTGAGGTCGTTGTGGATCCGAGGCTTGAGTCCTTGTAGAATCATGCCGTTGGCACGCTCTACTTGCCCATTCGTCATGGGGTGAGCCACGGCGGCCCAGTCCACCCGGATGTGGTGATCCTCGCAGAAGTCCAGGAACTTTCTGCCGGTGAACTGGGTGCCGTTGTCGGTGATGATGGAGTTCGGGACTCCAAAGCGATGGATGATGTTGGTGAAGAACGCCACCGCCTGTTCGGACCTGATGCTGTTTAGGGGTCGGACCTCGATCCACTTGGAGAATTTGTCAATGGCGACCAACAGGTGCGTGTAGCCCTCGGGTGCCTTCTGCAAGGGGCCGACGAGGTCCAGACCCCACACAGCAAAAGGCCAGGTGATGGGTATCGTCTGCAGAGCCTGAGCGGGCAGGTGGGTCTGCCTTGCATAGAACTGACACCCTTCGCAGGTGCGGACAATTCTAGTGGCGTCGGCCACCGCCGTCGGCCAGTAGAAACCTTGTCGGAAGGCGTTTCCAACAAGGGCTCGAGGTGCTGCGTGATGGCCGCAAGCCCCCGAGTGTATCTCTTGTAGGAGCTTCTGACCTTCAGCAATGGGGATGCATCGCTGGAGGATGCCTGAGGGGCTGTGGTGGTAGAGCTCCTTCCCATCTCCCAGCAAGACGAGCGACTTGGCGCGTCGCGCCAACCGTCGAGCTTCGGCTCGGTCGAGGGGTAGCTCTCCTCGGTGGAGATATTGCAGGTACGGGGTCTACCAGTTTCGATTAGACGTGACCCCGCTTCGCTCCTCCTCGACGCGCAGTGCCTCACCCTCGGGGGCCGAGGGTACCTCGGGCTGAGCTGAGGGTGCCTCGGGTTGAGCCGAGGGTGCCTCGGGCCGAGCCGAGGGTACCTCGGACTGTGCCGAGGCCTTCTCGGGCTCGGGCGTGTCGTCGGTCCTGATGGAGGGTTGATGCAGGTCTCGGGAGAAGACTTCCGGGGAACCGTTGTTCGCCCCGAGGCTATCTTAGCTAGCTCGTCCGCAGTCTCGTTGTAGCGTCGGGCGATGTGGTTGAGCTCGAGCCCGTAGAACTTGTCTTCTAGGCGCCGAACCTTATCGCAGTAGGCTTCCATCTTCGGGTCGCAACAGTGGGAGTTCTTCATGACTTGGTCAATGACGAGTTGCGAGTCACCGCGAGTGTCGAGGCGTCGGACCCCTAGCTCGATGGCGATGCGCAACCCGTTGACCAGAGCCTCGTACTCAGCCACATTGTTGGACGCCGGGAAGTGGAGGCGTAGCACGTAGCGTAGGTGCTTTTCGAGGGGCGGGATGAAGAGCAGGCCCATGCCTGCTCCTGTCTTCATCAGCGACCCATCGAAGAACATGGTCCAGAGTTCCGGCTGGATCGGAACTGTTGGGAGCTGGGTGTCGAGCCATTCAGCCACGAAGTCCGCCAAGACCTGGGACTTGATGGCTTTCCGAGGGGCGAAAGAGATCGTTTCGCCCATGATTTCCACCGCCCACTTTGCGATTCTACCCGAGGCCTCTCGGCACTGGATGATCTCCCCCAGGGGGAAGGATGACACCACAGTTACCGGATGGGACTCGAAGTAGTGTCGCAACTTCCGCCGCGTCAGGATCATCGCGTATAGCTTCTTTTGAACTTGTGGGTAGCGGATCTTGGTCTCGGACAGTACCTCGCTAATGAAGTAGACTGGCCTCTGGACGGGCAATGCATGCCCCTCTTCTCGTCTCTCAACCACAATCGTGGCGCTAACCACCTGAGTGGTCGCGGCGACGTAGATCAAGAGGGCTTCTCCAGCAGCGGGGGGCACCAAGATGGGCGCGTTCGTGAGGAGCGCCTTCAGGTTCCCGAGGGCTTCCTCGGCCTCAGAGGTCCAAGTGAAGCACTCGGCCTTCCTTAAGAGGCGGTACAGAGGCAGGCCTCTTTCGCCGAGGCGCGAGATGAAGCGGCTCAGAGCCGCAAGGCATCCCATGACTCTCTATACGCCTTTCAAGTCCTTGATGGGCCCCATGCTGGTGATGGCCGCGATCTTCTCCGGGTTGGCTTCGATGCCCCGCTTGGAGACGATGAACCCCAAGAGCATGCCTCGGGGAACCCCAAAGACACACTTCTCAGGATTAAGCTTCACGCCTTTCGCCTTGAGACATCGGAATGTCACTTCAAGGTCGGAAAGGAGGTCGGAGGCCTTCCTCGTCTTGACTACGATGTCATCGACGTAGGCCTCGACCGTCCGGCCAATGTGTTCGCCGAACACATGGTTCATGCACCGCTGGTACATCGCACCCGCATTCCTCAAGCCGAACGGCATGGTGACATAGCAGTACATGCCGAAGGGTGTGATGAAAGAAGTCGCGAGCTGGTCGGACTCTTTCATCCTGATTTGATGATACCCTGAGTAGGCATCGAGGAAAGACAGGGTTTCGCACCCAGCAGTGGAATCCACGATTTGGTTGATGCGAGGCAGAGGGTAGGGAACCTTCGGACATGCTTTGTTTAGACCGGTGTAGTCTACACACATCCGCCATTTCCCTCCTTTCTTTCTCACAAGCACAGGGTTGGCAAGCCATTCAGGATGGAATACCTCTTTGATGAACCCTGCCGCCATTAGCTTGTGGATCTCCTCGCCTATGGCTCTGCGCTTTTCTTCGTCGAATCGGCGCAGAGGCTGCTTCACGGGTCGGGCTCCAGCTCGGATATCCAGCGAGTGCTCGGCGACATCCCTCGGTATGCCGGGCATGTCTGAGGGACTCCACGCGAAAACGTCGGCGTTCGCGCGGAGAAAGTCGACGAGCACTGCTTCCTATTTGGGATCGAGCTCGGAGCCGATCCGGATCTGCTTGGAGGCGTCGCTGCTGGGGTCGAGGGGGACGGACTTAACCGTCTCCGCTGGCTCGAAGTTGCCGGCGTGGCGCTTCACGTCTGGCACCTCCTTAGAGAGGCTCTCCAGGTCGGCGATGAGGGCCTCGGATTCGGCGAGGGCCTCGGCGTACTCCACGCACTCGACGTCGCATTCGAACACGTGTCGGTACGTGGGGCCGACAGTGATGACCCCGTTGGGGCCCGGCATCTTGAGCTTGAGGTAGGTGTAGTTGGGGACGGCCATGAACTTCGCGTAGCATGGCCTCCCCAATACTGCGTGGTAGGTTCCTCGGAACCCGACCACCTTGAATGTGAGGGTCTCCCTTCGGAAGTTGGAGGGTGTCCCGAAGCAGACGGGAAGATCGAGTTGTCCGAGGGGCTGGACGCGCTTCCCGGGAATGATCCCGTGGAAAGGCGCAGCGCCTGCCCGGACCGAGGACAGATCAACACACAGGAGCCCGAGGGTCTCGGCGTAGATGATGTTGAGGCTGCTGCCTCCGTCCATGAGGACCTTGGTGAGCCTAACGTCGCCGATGATGGGGTCGACAACGAGCGGGTATTTCCCCGGGCTCGGCACGTGGTCGGGGTGGTCGGCTTGGTCGAAGGTGATGGGCTTGTCGGACCAGTCTAGGTAGACTAGCGCCGCCACCTTCACCGAACAGACCTCCCGACGCTCTTGCTTGCGGTGCCGAGCCGAGGCGTTCGCCGCTTGCCCACCGTAGATCATGAAGCAGTCGCGGACCTCGGGGAACTCTCCTGCCTGGTGATCTTCCTTCTTGTCGTCGTCGCGAGCCCTGCCACCCTCCGCGGGTGGCCCGGCCCTGTGGAAGTGGCGCCGAAGCATAGCGCACTCCTCAAGTGTGTGCTTGACGGGCCCCTGATGATAGGGGCACGGCTCCTTGAGCATCTTGTCGAAGAGGTTGGCACCTCCGGGGGATTTCCGAGGGTTCTTGTACTCGGCGGCGGCGACAAGGTCCACGTCGGCGGCGTCGTGTTTCGCTTGCGACTTCTTCTTGCCTTTCTTCTTGGCGCCGCGCTGAGTTGACGCCTCGGGGGCATCTTCCGGTGGGCGGCCCTGGGGCTGCTTGTCCTTCCGGAAGATAGCCTCAACCGCCTCCTGGCAAGAGGCGAACTTGGTGGCGATGTCCATCAGCTCGCTCGCCCTGGTGGGGGTCTTGCGACCCAGCTTGCTCACCAGGTCGCGGCAAGTGGTGCCGGCGAGGAACGCGCCGATGACATCTGAATCGGTGATGTTGGGCAGCTCGGTGCGCTGCTTCGAGAATCGCCGGATGTAGTCCCGGAGAGACTCTCCCGGCTGCTGTCGACAGCTTCGGAGGTCCCAGGAGTTTCCAGGGCGCACGTACGTGCCCTGGAAATTGCCGGCGAAGGCTTGGACCAGGTCGTCCTAGTTGGAGATCTGCCCCGGAGGCAGGTGCTCCAACTAGGCGCGAGCAGTGTCGGAGAGGAACAGGGGGAGGTTGCGGATGATGAGGTTGTCATCGTTCGTTCCACCCAGTTGGCAGGCCAACCGGTAGTCTGCGAGCCACAGTTCCGGTCTCGTCTCCCCCGAGTACTTTGTGATAGTAGTTGGGGGTCGGAACCGGGTCGGGAATGGCGCCCGTCGTATGGCGTGGCTGAAAGCCTGCGGACCGGGTGGTTTGTGCGAGGGACTCTGATCCTCCCCGCTGTCGTAGCGTCCCCCACGCCTGGGGTGGTAGCCTCGGCGCACCCTCTCGTCGAGGTGGGCCCGACGGTCGTGGTGATGGTGCTCGTTGTCAAGGCGACCCGGGGCCGCAGGCACTGTGTTGCGCGTGCGCCCGGTGTGGACCGAGGCTTCCCGCATGAATCGGGAAGTCGCGGCGCGAGTTCCGAGGGGTACCCCTGCCTTCGGGAGGTGGAGCTTTCGGTCCGTCGGACCGCGGCGTCCTCCAGGAGATTCTTGAGCTCTCCCTGAATTCGCCGCCCCTCGGTGGTTGACGGCTCCGGCATCGCGCAGAGAAGCATTGCTGCTGCAGCCAGGTTCTGGCCGACTCCACTGGAAGCGGGTGGCGGCCTCATCCTGACATCGTCGGCGATGCGGTGCTGGAAGCCCTGGGGTAGATGACGTATTTCTCCGGCCGGAGGTTGGCCCGCCCATTCCTGCCCGACGTCCTGACGGATCGGCTCAACTGCTCCTGCTCCCTCGTCAAGCTTGGCCTGCACCCCGCGGATTTGCTCGAGCTGTGGGTCATGACCCCCCGCCGGAACGGGGACCACAGCTAGCTCCCGTAGGATGTCAACGCGAGGCACATGCCTAGGGAGATCACCGTTCTCCGGCATACCAAAATGGTTGCCTTCGGAGGGACCCCCTAGATCGACGTGGAAACATTCACGACTTGGGCCGCAGTCCTCGTCGCCGAGGCTGAGGCTACCGTCAGAACAGTCGGAAAGGTTGTAGTCGCATGCGGTCATGAAGTCCTGCATGGCACTGGGGTTACCAAGTCCGGAGAAATCCCAACAGAAGTTGGGCACGTCATCTTCCTCGGACCCCGAGGGCCCGTAGGTCGAGATGTCCGTCAGCCGGTCCTAGGGTGACCGCATACGGTACCCCAGAGGGTTTGGACTCACCTCTACGAGAGTGTCCGCCAAAGCGAAGTCGCTTGGCGGGTCGAGGCCGAATCCAAAAGGCGTGAGATGGGAATCGGTGGGTACCTCTTGGTCGACGGGCGGTGACGAAGTCATGTCAGGGACTGACTGCACCGTCGTCGCAGGTACGAGGGTGACGCCCAACAAGCCTTTCGCGAGCGTGCTGGCGTTGTCCGTTCGCTTGGAATCGGCGCATTGCGGGGAGACAACGCTCGTCTTTGTCTCAGACGCGAGGTCGATGCCCGACGTGCCCCCCGTTGGGGCGCCGGCGCCGTCGACTCGCTCGACAGCTGACGAGGCGCTGCCTCCTGCTTGGCCTTGGTTGCCCCGCCTCCTCCTCCGTCGGCGGGGGAGAGGGCGAGGTGAGCTCGAATGTCGTTCTTCCACCGCGCGGGGAAGACGTCGTCGATTCCGCCGCCGGCGAGCGGGCTTTCGGCCGCCATTGTCGTTGTCGCGCGGCGGGGGAAGGAGTATCATGTCGTAGCTGTCGTCGAGGGACATGAACTCAAGACTCCCGAAACGGAGCACCGTCCCAGGCTGGAAAGGTTGCTGAAGACTGCCCATCTGGAGCTTGACGGGAAGCTGTTCGTCAACATGCAGCAGGCCCCTACCTGGCACGCCAACTGTCGGTGTTTCGAGACCGGGGGGTCCCTGGACCGACGAGTGAAATGTCGTTGCGTGCCCCAGCCCAAATGGGTCGGCGCGAGACGGAGCGCGAAGGGGGGAAGGAGACGGGTGTGAGAGAGGTGGAAATCCTGCGGCCTTCGTGTTTGTCCCGCGCCCAGGTCGGGTGCGCTTGCAGTAGGGGGTTACAAGCGTCCACGCGGGAGGGGGAGTGAGCGGCCTCACGCGAGCGCCTGTCCCGTCCTCTTCCCCGCGCGGCCAACCTTCTCTAAGAGGGCCCTGATCCTTCCTTTTATAGGCGCAAGGAGAGGATCCAGGTGTACAATGGGGGTGTAGCAGAGTGCTAACGTGTCTAGCGGAGGAGAGCTAGCGCCCTAAGTACATGCCATCGTGGCAGCCGGAGAGGTTTTGGCACCCGGTTTGTGTGGTGTCGTGGCCGTCGGAGGAGCGCTGGAGCCTGGCGGAAGGACAGCTGTCGGGGCTGTTGAGTCCTTGCTGACGTCCTCTTGCTTCCGTAAGGGGGCTGAGAGCCACCGTCGTCATAGAGCGTGCGAGGCGCCATCATTACTTGTCTGGCGGAGCGAGCCAGATGGGACGCCGGTCTTGTCCCCCGTAGCCTGAGTCAGCTTGGGGTAGGGTAATGATGGCGCCTCCTGTTGACGTGGCCGGTCCGTGGTGCCCTAGGTTGGGCGATGTGGAGGCTCCTCCGAGGTCGAGGTCGAGTCTGTCTTCCGTGGCCGAGGTCGAGTCCGAGCCCCTGGGTCGGGCGAGGCGGAGACCGTCGGCTCAGGCCAGGGCTGAGTCCGAGCCCTGGGGTCAGGCGAAGCGGAGTTCGTCGTCTTCCGGGGCTGAGCCCGAGTCCGAGCCCTGGGGTCGAGCGGATCGGAGTTCGCCGTCTTCCGGGGCTGAGCCCAAGTCCGAGCCCTGGGTCGGGCAGAGCGGAGTTCGCCGTCTTCCAGGGCTGAGCCCGAGTCCGAGCCCTGGGTCGGGCAGACCGGAGTTCGCCGTCTTCCGGGGCTAAGCCCGAGTCCGAGCCCTAGGTCGGGCGGAGCAGAGTTCGCCGTCTTCCGGAGCGGAGTTCGCTATGGTGCCTGAGGCCGGGCCTGGCCGCCTGTCAGCCTCACTCTGTCGAGTGGCAAAGCAGTCGGAGCGGCGCAGGCGGCGTTGTCCTTCTGTCAGGCCGGTCAGTGGAGCGGCGAAGTGACTGCGGTCACTTCGGCTCTGTCGACCGGAGGACGTGCGTCAGGATAAAGGTGTCAGGCCACCTTTGCATTAAATGCCCCTGCGATTTGGTCGGTTGGTGTGGCGATTTGGCCAGGGTTGCTTCTTGGCGAAGACTGGGCCTCGGGCGAGCCGGAAGTATGTTCGTCGCTGGAGGGGGGCCTCGGGCGAGACGTAGATCCTCCGGGGTCGGCTGCCCTTGCCCGAGGCTGGGCTCGGGCGAGGCGTGATCGAGTCCCTCGAATGGACTGATCCTTGACTTAGTCGCACCCATCAGGCCTTTGCAGCTTTGTGCTGATGGGGGTTACCAGCTGAGAATTAGGAGCCTTGAGGGTACCCCTAATTATGGTCCCCGACAATAATAATTCATTTATTTATGTATTCCATAAAAACATATATGAATATCAACAATATCAATATTACATTGATACCTTTGGCTTGCTCGAAGGCAAGGATGCGAGAGAGTGAATACAATCCAACATGAACAATACAGTGTTACTGTTCATCTATTTATAGGCACGGGACACAGCCCGGGTAAAAGTACATTTATGTCCTCAATGTTTACACATGAACGGAATACAAGTTATAAAGGACTAGGTGGTATTTTCTTCCTTCGGTCATCATCATTATTCCTCCGCTTCGTCGCAAGCCGAAGCTTTTCCGTCCAACTTGCTTCCCTGCTTCACATGCGCTACAAACCCTGTCTTTCTCAAAATGAACAATTGTTAGTCCCAAAATGTGTTCTCCCTTTAGAAGTTTGTGAAGATTCTTCATCCCAACATGGGCTAGTCAGCGATGCCAGAGCCAACCCATATTAGTCTTAGCAATTAAGCAAATATCGAGTTTAGCTCTATTAAAATCAACTAAGTATAGCTGACCCTCTAATACTCCCTTAAATGCTACTGAATCATCACTTCTTCTAAAGACAGTAACACCTATATCCGTAAAAAGACAGTTGTAACCCATTTTGCATAATTGAGAAACTAAAAGCAAGTTATAATCTAAAGAATCTACAAGAAAAACATTGGAAATGGAATGGTCAGGTGATATAACAATTTTACCAAGTCCTTTGACCAAACCTTGATTTCCATCCTCGAATGTGATAACTCTTTGGGGATCTTCGTTTTTCTCGTAGGAGGAGAACATCTTTTTCTCCCCTGTCATGTGGTTTGTGCATCCCCTATCAATGATCCAACTTGAGCCCCCAGATGTATAAACCTACAAAACAAGTTTAGGCCTTGTTCTTAGGTACCCAAACGGTCTTGGGTCCTTTTACATTAGAAACAAGTACCTTGGGTACCCAAACACAAGTCTTAGAACCCTTGTGTTTGCCCCTAACATATTTGGCAACTATTTTGCCTGATTTGTTAGTTAAAACATAAGATGCATCAAAAGTTCTAAATGAAATGTTATGATCATTTGATGCAACAGGAGATTTCTTTTTAGCCATTTTAACATGGGTAGAATGCCTAGAGCTAGAAGTCTCATTCTTATACATAAAAGCATGATGAGAAACAGAATGAGTCTTCTTAGCATGAATTCTCCTAATCTTGTGCTCAGGATAACCAGCAGGATATAAAATGTAACCCTCGTTATCCTGTGCCATGGGAGCCTTGCCCTTAACAAAATTGGACAATCTCTTAGGGACATTAAGCTTGACATTGTCTCCCTGTTAGAAGCCAATGTCATCCTTAATGCCAGGGCGTCTCCCATTATAGAGCATGCTTCTAGCAAATTTAAATTTTTCATTCTCTATCTCATGCTCATTAATTTTAGCAGTTAGTTGAGCTATGTGATCATTTTGTTCTTTAATTAAAGCTAGGTGATCATGAATAGCATCAACATTAATTTCTCTACATCTAGTACAAATAGAAACATGATCAACACTAGATGTAGAAGGTTTGCAAGATTTTAAAATTCATCAATCTTAGCATGCAAAATGGCGTTCTAATTTCTAAGATTGGAAATAGAGATATTGCAAACATTTAAATCTTTAGCCTTAGAAATTAATTTGTCATTTTCAATTTTAAGGCTAGAAAGTGATTCATTCAATTTATCAATCTTAGCAATTAAACTAGCATTATCATTTTTAAGATTGACAAGAGAATCATCACAACCATTTAACTTCTCAACCTTAGCAAGTAATTTGGCATTCTCAGTTCTAAGGTTAGAGACAGTGTCATGGCAAATGCTAAGCTCTTTAGACAAGTTCTCATTTTTCTCTACTTCCTTAGCATAGGCATTTTTAACTTTAACATGCGTTTTGTTTTCCTTAACAAGGAATTTCTCTTGGCTATCCAAGAGTTCATCCTTCTCATGAATGGCACCTAACAATTCATTCAATTTTTCCTTTTGTTGCATGTTTAAGTTGGCAAAAAGAGCAAGCAAATCATCTTCATCATCACTAGAGCTACTCTCATAACTAGATGTCGTATATTTAGTGGAGGCTCTAGATTTTACCTTCTTTTTTTTGCCGTCCTTTACCATGAGACACTTGTGGCCGACGTTGGGGAAGAGGAGGCCCTTGTTGACGGTGATGTTGGCGGCGTCCTCGTCGGAGGAGGAGTTGGTGGTGCTCTCGTCGGAGTCCCATTCCCAACACACGTGGGCATCGCCGCCCTTCTTCTTGTAATATCTCTTCTTCTCCTTCTTCTTCCCCCTCTTGTCTTTGTTCCTGTCACTATCACTAGACATAGGGCATTTAGCGATAAAATGACCGGGCTTACCACATTTGTAGCACACTTTCTTGGAGCGGGGTTTGTAATCCTTCCCCCTCCTTTGTTTGAGGATTTGGCGGAAGCTCTTGATGATGAGCGTCATTTCCTCATTGTCGAGCTTGGAGACGTCGATGGGGAGCCTACTTGTCGTAGACTCTTATTTCTTTTCCTCCGTCGCTTTGAATGCGACGGGTTGCACCTCGGGTGTGGAGGAGACACCTTGCTCGATGATTTGCTTGGAGCCTTTGATCATTAACTCAAAGCTCACAAATTTTCCTATCACTTCCTCGAGAGACATTAACTTATATCTAGGATCACCAAGAATTAATTGAACTTGAGTGGGATTACGAAAAACAAGTGATCTAAGAATAACCTTGACCATTTCATGGTCATCCCACTTGGTGCTTGAAAGTCGCCTAGAGGGGGGTGAATAGGCAAATCTGAAATTTATAAACTTTAAGCACAGCTACAAGCCGGGGTTAGCATTAGAAATATAATCGAGTCCGAAAGAGAGGGCTAAAAACAAATCACAAGCAAATAGAGAGAGTGACACGATGATTTGTTTTACCGAGGTTCGATTCTTGCAAACCTACTCCCCGTTGAGGTGGTCACAAAGACCGGGTCTCTTTCAACCATTTCCCTCTCTCAAACGGTCACTTAGACCGAGTGAGCTTCTCTTCTCAATCAATTGGGACACTTAGTCCCCACAAGGACCACCACACAATTGGTGTCTCTTGCTTTGATTACAAATGTCTTGGGAATAAGAAATAGGGAAGAAGAAAAGCGATCCAAGTGCAAGAGCTCAAAGAACATGGACAAAACTCTCTCTTCTAGTCACTAATTGCTTTGAGTGGAATTGGGACTTGGAGAGGCTTTGATTCAATCTAATTGTGTCTTGTATTGAATGCACTAGCTCTTGTATTGAATGTGTTGGCTGAAAAACTTGGATACCTTGAAGTGTGGTGGTTGGGGGTATTTATAGCCCCAACCACCAAAGTGGTCGTTGGGGAAGGCTGTTGTCGAAGGGCGCACCGGACAGTCCGGTGTGCCACCGGACACTGTCCGGTGCGCCAGCCATGTCACCCAACCATTGGGGTTTGACCGTTGGAGCTCTTACAAGTGGGGCCACCGGACAGTCCGGTGGTGCACCGGACAGACACTGTTCACTATCAGGTGCGCCTTCTGGCGCCTACTCTGACTCTGCGTGCGCTGTTCGCGCACTGTAGCTTCACTGTTTACTTTTGCAGACGACCGTTGGCGCTGTAGCCAATACTCCACTTGGCACACCGGACAGTCCGGTGAATTATAGCGGAGTGGCTCCCCGAATTCCCGAAGCTGAGCAGCTCAGAGTGGATCCACCCTGGTGCACCGGACAGTCCGGTGTGCCAGACTAGGGCAACCTTCGGTTTTCTTTGCTCCTTTGATTTGAACCCTTTCTTTTATCTTTGTATTGGTTTGTTGTGAACCTTTGGCACCTGTAGAACTTATAATCTAGAGCAAACTAGTTAGTCCAATTATTTGTGTTGGGCAATTCAACCACCAAAATCATTTATGAAAAGGTTTGACCCTATTTCCCTTTCAGTGCTCCCGAGGTTGCGCACTTGGTTGACCAAGGTCTTGAGCCGGTTGTACAAGACCTGTGGCTCCTCTCCTTGGTTGAGGATGAATCGACCGAGCTCCCCCTCGATCGTCTCCCGTTTGGTGATCTTGGTCACCTCGTCCCCTTCGTGCGCCGTTTTGAGGATGTCCCAAATTTCATTGGCCATCTTTAACCCTTGCACCTTATTATACTCCTCTCGACACAAGGAGGCGAGGAGTATAGTTGTGGCTTGAGAGTTAAAGTGCCGAATTTGGTCGGCCTCGTCCAAATCGTAGTCCTTGTCCCCTACATTCGGTACCTGCGCTCCATACTCAACAATGTCCCATATGCTTTTGTGGAGTGAGGTTAGATGATGCCTCATTTTATCACTCCACATACAATAATCCTCACCATCAAAGAATGGTGGTTTGCCTAGGGGAACCGAAAGTAATGGGGTGCATTTGGAAATGCGAGGATAGCGAAGGGGCATCTTACTATACTTCTTGCGCTCATGGCGCTTAGAAATGATGGACGTCGATTCGGAGCCAGAGGTGGAGGGTAACGAAGAGTCGGTCTCGTAGTAGACCACTTTCTTCATCTTCTTCTTTTTGTCACCTCTCTGTTGTGACTTGATGGAGGAAGCGGATTCCTCCTTATGCTTGTAGCCGGACTCCCTTGAATGGGTTCTTCCCGAGCTTGCAGACTTGTCGCCGTCGGTCACGATCTCCCTCTTGGCGGATCCTCCTGACATTACTTCGGGTGGTTAGACTCTAATGAAGCATCGAGCTCTGATACCAATTGAAAGTCGCCTAGAGGTGGAGGGTGACGAAGAGTCGGTCTCATAGTAGACCACTTTCTTCATCTTCTTCTTTTTGTCACCTCTCCGTTGTGACTTGATGGAGGAAGCGGATTCCTCCTTATGCTTGTGGTCGGACTCCCTTGAATGGGTTCTTCCCGAGCTTGCGGACTTGTCACCGTCGGTCACGATCTCCCTCTTGGCGGATCCTCTCGACATTACTTCGAGTGGTTAGACTCTAATGAAGCACCGGGCTCTAATACCAATTGAAAGTCGCCTAGAGGGGGGTGGATAGGCGAAAACTAAAATTTATAGAAATTAAGCACAACTACAAGTCGAGGTTAGCGTTAGAATAAAATCGAAGTCCGAAAGTGTCACACCCGGTTTTAAGGGACAAAGCCGGGTGCATCTCATACATGTGCCAAAGAAGACAACATATATAATAAAAGAGTGTACAGAGATAAATGTCACAATATAATCAGAGTATATATTACATAGAGGAAGTCTTACAAAATAAAAGATAAACATAACAGGAAATAAAATCCATCCTTGGCGCTAGAAAGTCAACTGGGAGACGCCACCTAAATCAAGTCGAAAGCCTCAGTGTTAGGCTGCTCCTCTTCTACCACCTGTTTTTCTCCTGTGGGGGGGTGTGAGACAGCAAGAGTGAGCTCACACATGTTCATCGCTCAACAAGTAGTGGGGAATAATGTGCATGAACTCACCAAAGGCGGGAGTTCATGTGAAGTGTAAGGTTGATCAATAAAATAAAGGCTGAAGCTGAGCATTGCTTTTATAAGTTGGTCAACATTTTAATAGCAATTACTAAGTGTAAGTAAATACCAAACCTTAGTAATAATAAATAAAAGTAATAATAAAATAATCCCAGATGCAATGAAAAGACAAATTGAATTTAAGTTCCATAAATTAATCATGTGAGTGTCCGAGCCGCTCATGACCGTGAGCACGGCTAGTATACCAGTTTTACACTCTGTAGAGGTTGCGCATCTTTACCCACAAGTCGTGTTACCCATCCGCCACGGAGTTGATCAGACCCCATACACCTCTACCAAGGAAGCGAGGCAGGGTACCACTACGAGGCCTTTACAAAGTTCCACTAGCTTCAGAAACCCCGCTACAGTTTATAGGAAGCTCCAGTGCAGGAATCCCTCGCCTGACCGCCATCGCAGCAAAATCAACCCAAGGACCTCCCTACACTGACCACTCCCCTACTGCCCTTGCCCCTTTAGGGTAAGGTAGTCATCCACTAGCTTTCCTAGTTAATCAGCCAAGGGCGTCCCATTAAACCCTTGCGGTAGCACTGTTTTCCCGGGTGGTTCTCCATGTTCCCATTAACATAATGATCTTATCATGAACAGTAAGGATAAACAGATAAAAAAAAGTATAACAATGAGTGATGAATATCTCTATATCCAAAGCCACATAAAGCAATAGCATGTACTACCCAAAAAATTAGTAGTAAAACAGTGGTGAATCAAGGTATAAAGATAGTCAAACTCTAGGGTAACCTATTGGGTCCCATCAAAATTAACCTATGCAGATCATTATGATTAATAAGAACATGAATGGGTAAAAGAAGTGATCAAGGGCACAACTTGCCTTCAACGAGCTCCTGCTCAGCAGTCTCTACCAGCTGAACCTCAGGATCCTCTGTAGATTGCTCATCTACTCGCATCAACACAATACATACATAGTATAGCAAAAATTAACATCACACCAAACATGTAAATAAAATATGCAATAATAATCTACACATTAAAATAAGATCCTAGGAACAGGAATCATTAAATTTGGAGTCATAGATTTCAAGTTATGATTTTCCAAGGTTTTATGTATTTAAAACAAGATTAAGTACTAGATAAATTTTATTGTGTCTTTCATGCCAAAACAGAGGCACTAATGGATGAACAATAATATTACAAAAAAAATTAGGAACTGGAATGGACCAATTTGGAGTTCATATGCATTTCTACAAATTAAACATGTTCTATACAAGAAAAATCTATTTCTATTTTATTTTTATCTGATTTTCGAGTTTTCTGGACTGGGCCTCAATAACCAGAAAAGACAGGGGTCTTAGGGCAAAATTTCCTAGACCCAGACTACAGCAATATGGGACGGCGAGTTCTATTTCTAATAGAACCAGGATTTCTTACGCAAAAAAGTCCCTACGAAGGGGTATGATGAGTTCTGGGCCGTTGGATTCAAATCTCGTGGCCAGGATTAGATTCCGTCGCGGCTGACTCGGGGTGTAACCAGAACCGATGGATCAGGATTCAACGACGAGGATCCTAGATCTAACTCTATTCGTCCGATCGAAGATCAACGACCTCAATTTAATGTCCTGAAGGGGTATCGCCTGCTTCTAATCAGAGCCGTTAACCCATGGATCAACGGTTCACGCGACCCCGACGCTACTCCACGCCAGTAGTCGCCGGACTTGGGCGGCGGGTTCCATTCCAACAGCGGCAATCCTACCAGAGTTCGGCTACTAGGCGTTACGGGGCTCCATTCTCTATCCTGAATAGTGCTACGCGAAGAAAATAGCATGGCGGACTATATGAGTAACGACTCACTGGAGTTAGACGCGACAAGCACCGGTATTTCCGGCAATGGCGGACCCGCGACGCGAATCTAGATTCTGATGAGCAATCTCCGTGGAGTCGGGTCGTTCTAGGCGGAAGCGAATCTTTCGCGGCCTTCAGTGTCGGGTAGCAAACAGCCTGCACCCAATCACAGGGCCGGAACGGCGGCGAGACGCGATGACCAGTAGACCAACCTCCGTCGGGTGCTGGCAAGCGACAGCGGCACAGTTTAGGGTTTGGGAAGGAGGCGAGGTGGTCTACGAATGCGGTGCACGGATGTGCACGGGGATAGAGGAGAGGTCGCCACTATTTATCCAGGGGATACCCAGTCGCCGGGTCCGATCATCGCGCGCGCTAGCTGCGGGATGCCGTTCGGCCCGGTTGGGGACGGCGCTGATGAAGCCGGCCCACGCGTCAGTGAGAAGGTGAGGCGAGCGTGCGCGCGAGACTGACAAGCCAGCCCCAGAGCGCAGCGCCAGAAGCGGACTCATCTATGCGCGGTCGTGGGTTTGGTGCGTGGAACCCGCGAAGTAGTGGGCGGCGCGACTGACCAGTGGGGCTCTCGTGTCAGCGCGACGAGGAGGTTGGCAGCGCGGGCGTGGGTTAAATGGGCCGCCTAAGAGAGGAGCTAATGGGCCGAGCAATCCGATTTCTTTACCAGTGCAGTCTTCTCATTTCTTTTCTTTTTCCTTTCCATTCCATTTTCCCTTTATTTGAATCTCAAGTTAAATTCAAATTTAAATTCAAACTTGGTGGCTCTTCATTCACAAACTATATTTGTGTAATAAAAGTGATAAGTTTGAGGATATTTATTTAAATATATTATTTATATTTTATCTCCCTTCTCTTTTTCTTATTTTCAAACCCTAATTTCAATTTAGGGTTTAATTCAACTTCTAGTAATTATTATCTTATTATTATCCTTATTATTTTATTTAATGCACAAACATATAAAACTCCAACAACATGCACTTTATTTTATTTTAGTGTCATTTGTTTTAATTAATCACTCTTAATTATATGTATGCTCTTTTATGATGCAAAAAAGGCACATAAAATAAGGAAATCCAATATAGTATCACTTTATACATTTTGGGTATTACAAATCCTACCCCCCTTAACAAGAATCTCGTCCTCGAGATTTAGAAAGAACTAGTGAAAAGATGAGGAAAATCTATGCAAAGCTCTTCTTCTCTCTCCCAAGTAGCTTCATCTTCTCCATGGTGACTCCATTGCACTTTGCACATCTTTATAACCTTATTTCTGGTAACTCGATTCAAAATATCAAGAATCTTGATGGGATACTCCGTGTAAGTCAAATCACCCTGAACACTGAGCTCATCCATTGGTAACTGTTCCTCAGGGACACGGAGGCACTTCTTAAGTTGAGAAACGTGAAAGACATCATGTACATCTGACAGGTGATCGGGTAGTTCTAGTTGATATGCAACTTCTCCCACTCGCTTTAAGATCAAGAAAGGTCCAATGAAGCGAGGGGACAACTTTCCTTTAACTTTGAATCTCCTCATACCCTGGATTGGTGACACCTTCAGATACACGTGATCACCCTCCTTGAACTCCAGTAGTCTTCTCCGGGTATCAGCATAGCTCTTCTGCCTTGATTGTGCAATTCTCAAATTCTCCCTTATCATTCGCACTTGTTCTTCTACCTCTTGAATAAGTTCAGGCCCAAAGAACTGTCTTTCTCCAGTCTGATCCCAACATAGAGGAGTCCTGCATTTTCTGCCATATAGAGCCTCAAACGGTGACATCTTCAAACTGGCCTGGTAGCTATTATTGTACGAGAACTCCGCATACGGTAGACTCTATCCCAACTTCCACCATGTTTAAGAGCACAAGCTCTTAACATATCCTCCAGTACTTGGTTAGTCCTCTTTGTTTTCTCATCGGTCTGAGGATGGTAGGCCGAACTAAAATTCAATTGTGTATCCAAGCTCTCATGCAACTTCTTCCAAAACCGAGAAGTAAATTGTGATCCTCGATCAGACACGATCTTCTTAGGCACTCCATGTAGACAAACTATCCGAGTCATATACAATTTTGCTAGCTTGGCTCCCGTGTAATTGGTCCTCACCGGTATGAAATGAGCTAGTTTTGTCAATCTGTCCACAATCACCCAAATAGATTCATACCCAGCAGGGGTGCGGGGTAGTCCAACAATAAAATCCATACCAATTTCTTCCCATTTTCACTCGGGTATCTTAAGCGGGTGCAATAGTCCAGTTGGTCTTTGATGTTCGGCCTTGACTCTTTGACACACATCACACTTAGCCACATGTGCAGCAACATCTCTTTTCAGTCCATACCACCAGTATTTTTGCTTCAAATCCTAATACATCTTAGTGCTACCAGGGTGGATAGAATAATCAGAATCATGGGCTTCTTTCAATATAGTCTCACGAAGGCTATCAATCTCCGGAACACATATCCGATCTTTGAACCATACGGTGCCTTGCTCATCCTCCATGAATTCTGGACCTCTAGCTTCAGTAATCAGATCCTTAATCTATTGAATTTAACATCACCCACCTCACCCTTACGAATTTCTTGCTCCAAGGTAGGTTCCAATTCAATGGTAACTCCTTCCGTATGTGTAACAATTCCTAGGTTGAGTCTCTCAAAATCTTTTGCTAATTCATCGGGTAGCTGGACAACAATAGCGGAGTGAACGTGCTCCTTCCGACTCAAGGCATCTGCAACCAAATTTGCCTTGCCCGGATGATAGTGAATCTCCAAATCATAATCCTTAATGAGCTCCAATCAACGGCGTTGCCTAAGGTTGAGATCCTTCTGAGTGAATATATACTTCAAACTCTTATGATCCGTGTATACTTGGCACTTAGTTCCCAAAATGTAACGTCTCCATATCTTAAGCGCATGCACAACGGCTGCCAGTTCTAAGTCATGAGTGGGGTAGTTCAATTCATGTTTTCGCAACTGACGAGACACATAGGCAATCATGTGTCCTTCTTGCATGAGCACACATCCCAATCCTTGGCCACATGCATCACAATAAATGTCAAATCCCTTCTGTAGATCTGGCATAACCAACACTGGTGGTGACATCAATCTTTCCTTTAATTGATCAAAGCTTTATTGGCACTTCTCATCCCACTTAAATTCTCTTCCTTTCTCCAGAAGCGAGGTCATAGGCTTAGTAATCTTAGAAAATCCTTCATAAACCTCTGATAATATCCTACAAGTCCCAAGAAACTCCGGACCTCAGTAACTGTAGTGGGTATGCTCCACGCCATTATCTCCTTGACTTTAGCAGGATCCACTGTTATTCCTCCATTAGAAATGATATGTCCAAGGAATGGCACCTTGTCAATCCAGAACTTGCATTTGCTAAACTTGGCGTAGAGTTGATTATCTCGTAGCTTCTGTAGCACCAATCTCAGGTGTTCCTCATGATCACTTTCACTCTTAGAATAGATAAGAATATCGTCGATAAATACTATGACGAATTAGTCCAAATACTCCATAAACACCTTATTCATCAAATTCATAAAATAAGCTAGTGCATTAGTTAATCCAAACGACATAACAGTAAACTCATATAATCCATATTGGGTCGAGAAAACCGTCTTGGGGATATCCTTGGTCTAATCTTCATTTGATGGTAACCCGATCGGAGGTCAATCTTAGAGAACACCCTAGCACCTCTCATCTGATCAAACAAATCCTCAATGCGGGGTAACAGATACTTGTTCTTCACAGTAACATCATTAAGTGATCTATAGTCCACACACATCCGTTGCGAACCGTCCTTCTTTTGTACAAACAGTACGGGTGCTCCCCAAGGTGAGGAACTCGGACGAATGTACACAACCTCTTGTAACTTAGTTAACTGCTTCTTTAATTCTTTTAATTCTTCTACGGACATCCTATATGGTCGTTTAGAAATAGGAGCAGTCCTAGGTAGGAGATCAATGACAAACTCAACTTCCCTATCTAGTGGCATCCCTGGCAACTCCTTTGGAAAGACATCTGGAAAATCCCTAACCACACAGATGTTGTCACCAACAAACTCCTCAGCTATAAAGAACATCACCCGTTTGGAAGAGGTGGTTACTGCAATTTGAACTTGAAATCTTTCTCCTTTAAAATTGGTGAGTTCTACGGTTCCTTTAGCACAGTGTATAAACTGCCTTTGCCTTTCTTAACCATGACATATCAAGGATCACGTCTATACTGCTCTCTTCTAACACTATAGGGGTAGCCCATCTTGGTTAGAAACATAGGGTAAGAGAGAATAGTAGACAAGGCAGGTAATTACGAATCATGTTACTTTGGGGGATTTATTAGCTAAGCAGATTGGTGATTTACCTACCAAAGCTAATTCATTACCTTATGGTGGTACATGCTAAGATGTCCATATATAATATTTCAATCAATCAAAGAAGCAAATCAGACATTTATCATCAGAACAATCAAACAACATTTTTAAATAGAGAAAATAGTTTTGATTTTGTCTTGGGCCTCCTATCTCCTAAGAAGTTCATAAATGTAGGATTCCAAGGTGTGAAATCCATCTTGTCTCAGAGTAGAACAGTAGAAGGTGAGACAGGATCAAGATAAGTATAGAAAGAATCAGAGTGAAATAAGTATAGAATGAATCAGATTAAGATAAGTAGGTAAAGGTTTGTCCATTTCTATATAGGTTTCGTCCAACAGTCAACATTTCCTCTGATACCACTTCTGTCACACCCGGTTTTAAGGGACAAAGCCGGGTGCATCTCATACATGTGCCAAAGAAGACAACATATATAATAAAAGAGTGTACAGAGATAAATGTCACAATATAATCAGAGTATATATTACATAGAGGAAGTCTTACAAAATAAAAGATAAACATAACAGGAAATAAAATCCATCCTTGGCGCTAGAAAGTCAACTGGGAGACGCCACCTAAATCAAGTCGAAAGCCTCAGTGTTAGGCTGCTCCTCTTCTACCACCTGTTTTTCTCCTGTGGGGGGGGTGTGAGACAGCAAGAGTGAGCTCACACATGTTCATCGCTCAACAAGTAGTGGGGAATAATGTGCATGAACTCACCAAAGGCGGGAGTTCATGTGAAGTGTAAGGTTGATCAATAAAATAAAGGCTGAAGCTGAGCATTGCTTTTATAAGTTGGTCAACATTTTAATACAATTACTAAGTGTAAGTAAATACCAAACCTTAGTAATAATAAATAAAAGTAATAATAAATAAAAGTAATAATAAAATAATCCCATATGCAATGAAATGACAAATTGAATTTAAGTTCCATAAATTAATCATGTGAGTGTCCGAGCCGCTCATGAGCACAGCTAGTATACCAGTTTTACACTCTGTAGAGGTTGTGCATCTTTACCCACAAGTCGTGTTACCCATCCGCCACGGAGTTGATCAGACCCCATACACCTCTACCAAGGAAGCGAGGCAGGGTACCACTACGAGGCCTTTACAAAGTTCCACTAGCTTCAGAAACCCCGCTACAGTTTATAGGAAGCTCCAGTGCAGGAATCCCTCGCCTGACCGCCATCGCAGCAAAATCAACCCAAGGACCTCCCTACACTGACCACTCCCCTACTGTCCTTGCCCCTTTCGGGTAAGGTAGTCATCCACTAGCTTTCCTAGTTAATCAGCCAAGGGCGTCCCATTAAACCCTTGTGGTAGCACTGTTTTCCCGGGTGGTTCTCCATGTTCCCATTAACATAATGATCTTATCATGAACAGTAAGGATAAACAGATAAGAAAAAGTATAACAATGAGTGATGAATATCTCTATATCCAAAGCCACATAAAGCAATAGCATGTACTACCCAAAAAATTAGTAGTAAAACAGTGGTGAATCAAGGTATAAAGATAGTCAAACTCTAGGGTAACCTATTGGGTCCCATCAAAATTAACCTATGCAGATCATTATGATTAATAAGAACATGAATGGGTAAAAGAAGTGATCAAGGGCACAACTTGCCTTCAACGAGCTCCTGCTCAGAAGTCTCTACCAGCTGAACCTCAGGATCCTCTATAGCTTGCTCGTCTACTCGCATTAACACAATACATACATAGTATAGCAAAAATTAATATCACACCAAACATGTAAATAAAATACACAATAATAATCTACACATTAAAATAAGATCCTAGGAACAGGAATCATTAAATTTGGAGTCATAGATTTCAAGTTATGATTTTCCAAGGTTTTATGTATTTAAAACAAGATTAAGTACTAGATAAATTTTATTGTGTCTTTCATGCCAAAACAGAGGCACTAATGGATGAACAATAATATTACAAAAATTTAGGAAATGGAATGGACCAATTTGGAGTTCATATGCATTTTCTACAAATTAAACAAGTTCTATACAATAAAAATATATTTCTATTTTATTTTTATCTGATTTTCGAGTTTTCTGGACTCGACCTCAATAACCAGAAAAGACAGGGGTCTTAGGGCAAAATTTCCAAGACCTAGACTACAACAATATGGGACGGTGGGTTCTATTTCTAATAGAACCAGGGTTTCTTACGCAAAAAGTCCCTGCGAAGGGGTATGGTGAGTTCTGGCCCGTTGGATTCAAATCTCGCGGTCAGGATTAGATTCCGCCGCGGCTGACTCAGGGTGTAACCAGAACCGATGGATCAGGATTCAACGATGAGGATCCTAGATCTAACTCTATTCGCCCGATCGAAGATCAACGACCTCGATTTAATGTCCTGAAGGGGTATCGCCTGCTTCTAATCAGAGCCGTTAACCCCTGGATCAACGGTTCACGCGACCCCGACGCTACTCCGCGCCAGTAGTCACCGGACTTGGGCGGCGGGTTCCATTCCAACGGCGACAATCCTACCGGAGTTCGGCCACTAGGCGTTACGAGGCTCCATTCTCTATCCTGAATAGTGCTACGCGAAGAAAATAACATGGCAGACTATATGAGTAACGACTCACCGGAGTTAGGCGCGGCAAGCACCGGTATTTCCAGCAATGGCGGACCCGCGACGCGAATATGGATTCCGATGAGCAATCCCCGTGGAGTCGGGCCGTTCTAGGCGGAAGCGAATCTTCCGCGGCCTTCAGTGTCGAGTAGCAAACAGCCCACACCCAATCACAGGACCGAAACGGCGGCGAGACGCGATGACCAGCAGACCAACCTCTGTCGGATGCTAGCAAGCGACGGTGGCACAATTTAGGGTTTGGGAAGGAGGCGAGGTGGTCTACGAATGCGGCGCACAGATGTGCACGAGGATAGAGGAGAGGCCGCCGCTATTTATCCAGGGGATACTCGGTCGCCGGGTCCGATCATCGCGCGCGCCAGCTGCGGGATGCCGTTCGGCCAGGTTGGGGACGGCGCTGACGAAGCCAGCCCACGCGTCGGTGAGAAGGTGAGGCGAGCGTGCGTGAGAGACTGACAAGCCAGCCCTAGAGCGCAGCGCCAGAAGCGGACTCATCTACGCGCGGTCGTGAGTTTGGTGTGTGGGACCCGCGAAGTAGTGGGTGGCGCGACTGACCAGTGGGGCTCTCGTGTCAGCGCGACGAGGAGGTTGGCAGCGCGGGCATGGGTTAAATGGGCCGCTTGAGAGAAGAGTCAATGGGCCGAGCAGGCCGATTTCTTTACTAGTGCAGTCTTCTCATTTCTTTTCTTTTTCCTTTCCATTCCATTTTCCTTTTATTTGAATCTCAAGTTAAATTCAAATTTAAATTCAAACTTGGTGGCTCTTCATTCACAAACTATATTTGTGTCATTCCTTGAAAGCCAGTGGATACTAGAGCCAGTAAAACGGTTGCTACTAAAGCGTAAACTGCTCGTTTTTCCTTCCCCGCGAGTATAGCATGATGAGCCCAAGTTACGGCAGCTCCGGATGAAGGGAGAATAGGGGTATTAAGAAGAGGGATTTCCCAAGGATCTAAAACCCCAATCCCTTTTGGGGGCCAAATACCTCCGATCTCTACCGCAGGTGCCAAAGAAGAATGAGAAGAAGCCCAAAAAAAGTGATAAGTTTGAGGATATTAATTTAAATATATTATTTATATTTTTATATCCCTTCCTTTTTCTTATTTTCAAACCCTAATTTCAATTTAGGGTTTAATTCAACTTCTAGTAATTATTATATTATTATTATCCTTATTATTTTATTTAATGCACAAACATATAAAACTCCAACAACATGTACTTTATTTTATTTTAGTGTCATTTGTTTTAATTAATCACTCTTAATTATATGTATGCTTTTTTATGGTGCAAAAAAGGCACATAAAATAAGGAAATCCAATATAGTATCACTTTATACATTTTTTGGTATTACAGAAAGAGAGGGCGAAAACAAATCAACCAAGAAATAAAGCGAGTGACACGGTGATTTGTTTTATGGAGGTTCAGTTCTTGCAAACCTAGTCCCCATTGAGGTGGTCACAAAGACTGGGTCTTTTTCAACCCTTCCCTCTCTCAAACGGTCACTTAGACCGAGTGAGCTTTCTCCTTAATCAAACGGGTCACTTAGGCCCCTCACAAGGACCACCACAACTTGGTGTCTCTTGCTTTGATTACAAGTGTCTTGAGAACAAGAAGATGAAGAAGAAAGCGATCCAAGAACAAGAGCTCAAAGAACACGAGCAAAATCTCTCTCTCTAGTCACTAAGTGTTTTGGAGTGGATTTGGGACTTGGAGAGGCTTTGATTCTTTTGAAATGTGTCTTGTATTGATTGCACTAGCTCTTGTATTGAATGAGATGTCTGAAAAACTTGGATGCTTGGAGTGGTGGTGGTTGGGGGGTATTTATAGCCCCAACCACCAAACCAACCGTTGGGGAGGTTGTTTGTCGATGGACGCACCGGACACTGTCCGATGTGCCAGCCACATCACCCAACCGTTAGGGTTCTGACGGTTTCGACCGTTGGAGCTCTGACACCTTGGGGCACCGGACAGTCCGGTGCCGCACCGGACAGGCACCACTGTCTGGTGTGCCTTCCGGTGCTGCTCTGACTCTGCGTGAACTGTCCGCGCACTGTTCACGTTGTAGGCGACCGTGGAGTCGACTGTTGTGCTTCCTAGCCATTGCTCCGTTGGCACACCGGACAGTCGGTGCATTATAGCGGAGTGGCGTCTGAGAAACCCGAAGGTGAAGAGTTCAGACTGTACGGCCCCTGGTGCACCGGACACAGTCCGGTGCGCCAGACTAGGGTTCTCTTCGGTTTCTTTTGCTCCTTTGTTTTGAACCCTAACTTTGATCTTTTTATTGGTTTGTGTTGAACCTTTAGCACCTGTAGAACATATAATCTAGAGCAAACTAGTTAGTCCAATTATTTGTGTTGGGCATTTCAACCACCAAAATCATTTAGGAAAATGTTTGACCCTATTTCCCTTTCACACATATATATATACAAACATATATATTATATAATAATATAATATATATAGAGAGAAATTAACATCATACCAAATATGAGATCAGACTATAGAATAAAATTCTACGCGGTGAGACAAAGTCGTAGGTTCGAGAACAACTCAAATTGGAGTTAAAAAGGAGAAGTTATGAATTTTATAAGGTTTTTTAGAATTATTTGTATACTCAAAAATCTATCTTTCAGATTTGATTTATATAACTTTCACATATGGAGGACTGTGTTTACTATTTGTATACAAGTAAGGGTCTACTTCGCAAATAAATGGACCAGTTTTTAATATTTTTTTAATTGCTACAGAGCGCAGGTTGATTATATAAAAGAGTAGGGGCTCTTTATGAAAAGTATCGTGGCTTATACACGCGCGTGCACGCTGAGCCGACCGATGCAAGATCCACGGTTCAAATTAGATCAATATTTAACCGAACCGGTACGTGACTGTGGCCGCCGTATCAACGATCAATGACCAGGGATTTAAATAGCCCAGATCTGATCACTACCGCCCATTTTAGATCTTCGGTCTGAATCAATCTGACCGAACCAGCACGCTACATCTAAGTGCAGCCATCCATCTACGATCCACGACTGGTGCGCCACTTCCCTTTATGACATCGGGGCACGGTGACACTTTGGTGCCCACGCGGAGATGCTCATCGGAGCCACACAATCCATCAATCTGGCGCACGATTTACCAATCCTAACCGAGTTACACAACGTGGGGATGAAAGTGAATGGGTGAGAGTGGTTCTTACCGGGAATTGTGATGTCGTGATCGTTGTCCACGACGCGGGGCGGACGACGGTGTTCATCGAACTTTGGCGACGAATCCCGACCAAACTGACTGGTTTCACGAACTGCCAACACAGAACACATGCCGAACGTGATCAGGCGAAGCTCCGATGTTGGTTTTGTGGACCGTACGCCTCGCGACTGATCGTCGAGGATCGTGGCTCTCGCGACATGGTGTCTGCGAGCACGGCAACTGAGATGGTTGTCTAGGTCTGATGGTGCAAGGGGTTGCGATGGCTAGATATATAGGGTTGGGCACATGGACAGGATAGACACACAAGTTTGTTTGAGGTCGCGACATCCGGGGAAGATCCTGGTGCTCCGGTGGTTGCGGATTCGATTGAGTCGGTTACGAGAAGAAGGATATGGCTAATGTTGAGAACTACGTTACCACGGATCACCAGATCCGCTCCCTTCCCTCCCGTCAGCAGTAGAGGCGCAAGAAGCTGTAGAGTACCGGTCTCCCTTCCCATAAGCACGACAGAGGAAACACACGAGACACGATATAGGATTGGGCCTCTGGCCTCTTTCTGATCTGTGTAATATGAAGGGGTGTACAAGTTCCTTATATAGAGATGTGAGACCCCTCAGGGGCAAAGCCGGTATTTGCCCACATAACCCTGACTAGGGTTACTTAACACTCCCCCTTGGGCGAATACCGCGACCAACACATGCCTCGTTAAAACTCCGAAAAACCCAGTGGGAAAAATATGAAGAAAGAGTGCATGGTGATACAACTTGCATTTGCACTTTGTTGCCTCGTTAAAAACCTCATGTGAGAAACTTCAAGAAAACTCACCAAGGGAAAAAGAGTACAACAACTGTCATCGGGACATATTTCGATCCTTTGGGATCTAGATTCTATCGAATCTTCTACAAGGGCTAACTTTAGAAATGTGCTCCCCCTGATCCTTGCAAAACCGTATCAATAAGACAAAACACCTTCTTCTGGAAGTATATGCACATAAAGATTTAGCAAACGGATTGCATATCCTTGCAAGGACTATTTTAGGAACTTTACCTCTACTCTTCTAGGATATACGAGGTAAGTGCACGTATCAACATAAATAAGCCACTTTGACTGATGGTGTTTGATCGACTGGATCTATATATTTGATAGAAACTTCTATAAAGCTTCTGAAAGTCGCCTAGAGGGGGGTGAATAGGGCGAATCTGAAATTTATAAACTTAAGCACAACTACAAGCCGGGTTAGCGTTAGAAATATAAATGAGTCCGAGAGAGAGGGCGGAAAACAAATCATGAGCAAACAAAGCGTGAGACACAAGGATTTGTTTTACCGAGGTTCGGTTCTTGCAAACCTACTCCCCGTTGAGGTGGTCACAAAGACCGGGTCTCTTTCAACCCTTTCCCTCTCTCAAATGGTCACTTAGACCGAGTGAGCTTCTCTTCTCAATCAAACGGAACACAAAGTTCCCGCAAGGACCACCACACAATTGGTGTCTCTTGCCTTGGTTACAATTGAGTTTGATCATAAGAAGAATGAGAAAGAAAATAAGCAATCCAAGCGCAAGAGCTCAAATGAACACAAATGTCGTTCTCTCTAGTCACTATTTGATTTGGAGTGATTCCGGACTTGGGAGAGGATTTGATCTCTTTGGTTGTGTCTACAATTGAATGTTATAGCTCTTGTAATGTGTTGAAGGTGGAAAACTTGGATGCCATTGAATGTGGGGTGGTTGGGGTATTTATAGCCCCAACCACCAAAATGTGGTCGCTGGAAGTCTGCTGTCGCATGGCGCACCGGACAGTCCGGTGCGCCAGCCACGTCAGCCGGCCGTTGGGTTCTGACCGTTGGAGCTCTGACAGGTGGGGCCTCTGGGCTGTCTGGTGGTGCACCGGACAGGTCCTGTAGACTGTCCGGTGCGCCGTCTGCCGCTGCTCTGTCCTCTGCGCGCGCATGCGCGCATTAAATGCGTTACAGTCGACCGTTGCGCGCGAAGTAGCCGTTGCTCCGCTGGCACACCGGATAGTCTGGTGAATTATAGCGGAGCGGCCTCCCTTTTTCCCGAAGGTAGTGAGTTCAACGCCGAGTGCCCTGGTGCACCGGACACTGTCCGGTGGCACACCGGACAGTCCGGTGCGCCAAACCAGGGTGCCTTTGGGTTGTCTTTTGCTCTCTTTGTCTGAACCCTTTCTTGGTCTTTTTATTGGCTTATTGTGAACCTTTGGCACCTGTAAAAACTTATAGACTAGAGCAAACTAGTTAGTCCAATTATTTGTGTTGGGCAATTCAACCACCAAAATCACTTAGGAAAAAGGGTGTAAGCCTAATTCCCTTTCAATCTCCCCCTTTTTGGTGATTGATGCCAACACAAACCAAAGCAAGTATAGAAGTGCATAATTGAACTAGTTTGCATAATGTAAGTGCAAAGATTACTTAGAATTGAACCAATATATATTTTCATAAGATATGCATGGATTGTTTCTTTATTTTTAACATTTTGGACCACGCTTGCACCACATGTTTTGTTTTTGCAAATTCTTTTGTAAATTCTTTTCAAAGTCCTTTTGCAAATAGTCAAAGATAAATGAATAATATTTTGAGAAGCATTTTCAAGATTTGAATTTTTCTCCCCCTGTTTCAAATGTTTTTCCTTTGACTAAACAAAACTCTCCCTCAATAAAATCCTCCTCTTAGTGTTCAAGAGGGTTTTAGATACCAATTTGAAATTCTATCAAAAATAGGATACCAATTGAAAAATTCATCATTTCAAGACCTTTTAAATTTTGAAAATTGGTGGTGGTGCGGTCCTTTTGCTTTGGGCTAATACTTTCTCCCCCTTTGGCATGAATCACCAAAAACGGATACTTGAGTGAAATAGAAGCCCTTTTAACTAATTTCTCCCCCTTTGGCGAACAAAGTATGAGTGAAGATTATACCAAAGTTGGGGAGTTGCTCGGAGCGACGGCGAAGGGTGAGTGATTCGATGGAGTGGAGTGGAAGCCTTTGTCTTCGCCGAAGACTCCAAATCCCTTTCAATCTATGACTTGGTTTGAAATATACTTGAAAAACACATTAGTCATAGCATATAAAAGAGACATTATCAAAGGTATATTAGAGAGCTATGTGTGCAAAATATCAAAAGAAATTCCTAGAATCAAGAATATTTAGCTCATGCCTAAGTTTGTTAAAAGTTTGTTGATCTAGTGGCTTGGTAAAGATATCGGCTAATTGTTCTTTGGTGTTAATATATGCAATCTCGATATCTCCCTTTTGTTGGTGATCCCTTAAGAAATGGTACCGAATGGCTATGTGTTTAGTGCGGCTATGTTCAACGGGATTATCCGCCATGCGGATCGCACTCTCATTATCACATAGAAGAGGAACTTTGGTTAATTTATAACCATAGTCCCTAAGGGTTTGCCTCGTCCAAAGCAATTGCGCGCAACAATGGCCTGCGGCAATATACTCGGCTTTGGCGGTAGAAAGAGCTACGGAATTTTGCTTCTTTGAAGCCCAAGACACCAGAGACCTTCCCAAGAACTAGCAAGTCCCCAATGTGCTCTTTCTATTAATTTTACACCCTGCCCAATCGGCATCCGAATAACCAATTAAATCAAATGTGGATCCCCGAGGGTACCAAAGCCCAAACTTAGGAGTATAAACTAAATATCTCAAGATTCGTTTTACGGCCGTAAGGTGAGCTTTCTTAGGGTCGGCTTGGAATCTTGCACACATGCATACGGAAAGCATAATGTCCGGTCGTGATGCACATAAATAGAGTAGAGAACCTATCATCGACCGGTATACCTTTTGATCTACGGATTTACCTCTCGTGTCGAGGTCGAGATGCCCATTGGTTCCCATGGGTGTCTTGATGGGTTTGGCATCCTTCATCCCAAACTTGTTTAGAATGTCTTGAATGTACTTTGTTTGGCTAATGAAGGTGCCCTCTTGGAGTTGCTTCACTTGAAATCCCAAGAAGTACTTCAACTCCCCCATCACAGACATCTCGAATTTTTGTGTCATGATCCTACTAAATTCCTCACATGTAGATTCGTTAGTAGACCCAAATATGATATCATCAACATAAATTTGGCATACAAACAAATCATTGTCAAGAGTTTTAGTGAATAAAGTAGGATCGGCCTTTCCGACTTTGAAACCATTAGTGATAAGGAAATCTCTAAGGCATTCATACCATGCTCTTGGGGCTTGCTTGAGCCCATAAAGCGCCTTAGAGAGTTTATATACATGGTTAGAGTACTCACTATCTTCAAAGCCGGGAGGTTGCTCAACATAGACCTCCTCCTTGATTGGTCCATTGAGGAAGGCACTTTTCACGTCCATTTGGTAAAGCTTAAAGCCATGGTAAGTAGCATAGGCAAGTAATATGCGAATTGATTCAAGCCTAGCTACGGGTGCATAGGTTTCACCGAAATCCAAACCTTCGACTTGTGAATATCCCTTGGCCACAAGTCGGGCTTTGTTCCTTGTCACCACACCATGCTCATCTTGCTTGTTGTCGAAGACCCACTTGGTTCCTACAACATTTTGGTTAGGACGTGGAACTAAATGCCATACCTCATTCCTAGTGAAGTTGTTGAGCTCCTCTTGCATAGCCACCACCCAATCTGAATCTTGTAGTGCTTCCTCTACCCTGTGTGGCTCAATAGAGGAAACAAAAGAGTAATGTTCACAAAAAAGAGCAACACGAGATCGAGTAGTTACCCCCTTTTGAATATCACCGAGGATGGTGTTCACGGGGTGATCTTGTTGGATTGCTTGGTGAACTCTTGGGTGAGGCGGCCTTGGAACTTGTTCATCTTCCTCATCTTGATCATGGGCATCTCCCCCTTGATCATTGCTCTCTTCTTGAGGTCGCTCAACTCCTTGATCTTCTCCTTCATCATTTTGAGCCTTATCTTCATCTTGAGTTGGTGGAGATGCTTGTGTGGAGGAAGATGGTTGATCTTGTGCATGTGGTAGCTCTTCGGATTCCTTAGGACACACATCCCCAATGGACATGTTCCTTAGTGCGACGCACGGAGCCTCTTCATCACCTATCTCATCAAGATCAACTTGATCTACTTGAGAGCCGTTAGTCTCATCAAACACAATGTCACAAGAAACTTCAACTAGCCCAGAGGACTTGTTAAAGACTCTATATGCCCTTGTGTTTGAATCATATCCTAGTAAAAAGCCTTCTACAGCCTTAGGAGCAAATTTGGATTTTCTACCTCTTTTAACAAGAATGAAACATTTGCTACCAAAGACTCTAAAATATGAAACATTGGGCTTTTTCCCGGTTAGGAGTTCATATGATGTCTTCTTGAGGATTCGGTGTAGATACAACCGGTTGATGGCGTAGCAAGCGGTGTTGACCGCCTCGGCCCAAAACCGATCCGAAGTCTTGTACTCATCAAGCATGGTTCTTGCCATGTCCAATAGAGTTCGATTCTTCCTTTCCACTACACCATTTTGTTATGGCGGGTAGGGAGAAGAGAACTCATGCTTGATGCCCTCCTCCTCAAGGAAGCCTTCAATTTGAGAGTTCTTGAACTCCGTCCCGTTGTCGCTTCTAATCTTCTTGATCCTTAAGCCGAACTCGTTTTGAGCCCGTCTCAAGAATCCCTTTAAGGTCTCTTGGGTATGAGATTTTTCCTGCAAAAAGAACACCCAAGTGAAGCGAGAATAATCATCCACAATAACTAGACAGTACTTACTCCCGCCGATGCTTATGTAAGCAATCGGGCCGAATAGGTCCATGTGTAGGAGCTCGAGTGGCCTGTCAGTCGTCATGATGTTCTTGTGTGGATGATGAACACCAACTTGCTTCCCTGCCTGACATGCGCTACAAATCCTGTCTTTCTCAAAATGAACATTTGTTAGTCCCAAAATGTGTTCTCCCTTTAGAAGCTTGTGAAAATTCTTCATTCCAACATGTGCTAGTCGGCGATGCCAGAGCCAGCCCATGTTAGTCTTAGCAATTAAGCAAGTGTCGAGTTCAGCTCTATCAAAATCTACTAAGTATAGCTGACCCTCCAACACTCCCTTAAATGCTATTGAATCATCACTTCTTCTAAAGACAGTAACACCTGTATCCGTAAAAAGACAGTTGTAACCCATTTTACATAATTGCGAAACTGAAAGCAAGTTATAATCTAAAGAATTTATAAGAAAAACATTAGAAATGGAATGGTCAGGTGATATAGCTATTTTACCCAATCCTTTGACCAAACCTTGATTTCCATCCCCGAATGTGATAGCTCTTTGGGGATCTTGGTTTTTCTCATAGGAGGAGAACATCTTCTTCTCCCCTGTCATATGGTTTGTGCACCCTCTATCGATGATCCAATTTGAGCCTCTGGATGCATAAACCTACAAAACAATTTTAGTTCTTGATTTTAGGTACCCAAATGGTTTTGGGTCCTTTGACATTAGATACAAGAACTTTGGGTACCCAAACACAAGTCTTTGACCCCTTGTGCTTGCCCCCAACATACTTGGCAACTACCTTGCCTGATTTGTTGGTTAGCACATAAGATGCATCAAAAGTTTTAAATGAAATGTTATGATCATTTGATGCAACAGGAGTTTTTCTTTTAGGCAATCTAGCATGGGTTGATTGCCTAGAACTAGATGTCTCACCCTTATACATAAAAGCATGATTAGGGCCAGAGTGAGACTTCCTAGAATGAATTCTCCTAATTTTGCTCCCGGGATAACCGGCAGGGTACAAAATGTAACCCTCGTTATCCTGAGGCATGGGAGCCTTGCCTTTTACAAAGTTAGACAATCTTTTAGGAGGGGCATTAATTTTAACATTGTCCCCCTTATGGAAGCCAATGCCATCCTTGATGCCAGGGCGTCTCCCACTATAGAGCATGCTTCTAGCAAATTTAAAATTTTTATTTTCTAAGTCATGCTCATTAATCTTCGCATTAAGTTGAGCTATGTGATCATTTTGTTTCTTAATTAATGCTAGGTGATCATGAATAACATCAACATTAATATCTCTACATCTAGTACAAATGGAAACATGCTCAACAGTAGATGTAGAGGGTTTGCAAGATTTAAGTTCAACAATCTTAGCATGTAAAATGTCATTTTCACTTCTAAGATTGGAAATTGTATCATTGCAAACATATAAATCTTTAGCCTTAGCAATTAATTTCTCATTATCATTTCTAAGGCTAGCAAGAGAGACATTCAATTCTTCAATCTTAGCAAGTAAACTAACATTATTATCTCTAAGATCTGGAATTGAAACATCACTAACATTGGAATCAACCTTAGCAATTAATTTAGCATTATCATTTCTAAGGTTGGCAATAATATCATGACAAGTGCTTAGCTCACTAGATAATTTTTCATATTTTTTACTTCTAGAGCATAAGCATTTTTAACCTTAACATGCTTCTTATTTTCCTTAATTAGGAAGTCCTCTTGAGAGTCCAAGAGTTCATCCTTCTCATGAATAGCACTAATTAGTTCATTTAATTTTTCTTTTTGTTGCATGTTTAGGTTGGCAAAAAGGATGCGCAAATTATCCTCCTCATCACTAGCATTATCTTCATCACTAGAGGATGCATATTTAGTGGAGGATTTTGATTTTACCTTCTTCTTTTTGCCGTCCTTTGCCATGAGGCACTTGTGGCCGACGTTGGGGAAGAGGAGTCCCTTGGTGACGGCGATGTTGGCGGCGTCCTCGTCAGAGGAGGAGTCGGAGGAGCTCTCGTCGGAGTCCCACTCGCGACACACATGGGCATCGCCGCTCTTCTTCTTGTAGTATCTCTTCTTTTCTCTCCTCTTTCCCTTCTTGTCGTCGCCCCTGTCACTATCACTAGATAATGGACATTTAGCAATGAAATGACCGGGCTTACCACACTTGTAGCACACTTTCTTGGAGCGGGATTGGCGGAAGCTCTTGATGATGAGCGCCATCTCCTCATTGTCGAGCTTAGAGGCGTCGATGGGTTGTCTACTTGATGTAGACTCCTCCTTTTTCTCCTCCGTTGCCTTGAATGCGACCGGTTGTGCTTCGGACGTGGAGGGGCCATCTAGCTCGATGATTTTCTTTGAGCCTTTGATCATCAACTCAAAGCTCACAAAGTTTCCTATTACTTCCTCGGGAGACATTAGTGTATATCTATGATTACCATGAATTAATTGAACTTGTGTAGGGTTAAGAAAAACAAGGGATCTTAGAATAACCTTGACCATCTCATGGTCATCCCATTTGGTGCTCCCTAGGTTGCGCACTTGGTTCACCAAGGTCTTCAAGCGGTTGTACATGTCTTGTGGCTCCTCCCCTTGGCGAAGCCGGAAGCGACCGAGCTCCCCCTCGATCGTCTCCCGCTTGGTGATTTTGGTCACCTCATCTCCTTCGTGCGCGGTCTTGAGTACGTCCCAAATCTCCTTGGCGCTCTTTAATCCTTGCACCTTGTTATACTCCTCTCGACTTAGAGAGGCGAGGAGTATAGTGGTGGCTTGGGAGTTGAAGTGCCGGATTTGGGCGACCTCGTCCGAATCATAGTCTTCATCCCCCGGTGATGGTACCTGTACTCCAATATCAACAACATCCCAAATGCTAGTGTGGAGTGAGGTTAGATGATGCCTCATTTTATCACTCCACATATTATAATCTTCACCATCAAACATGGGTGGTTTGCCTAATGGGACAGAAAGTAATGGAGTACGTTTTGGAATGCGAGGGTAGCGTAGGGGAATCTTACTAAACTTCTTGCGCTCATGGCGCTTAGAAGTTACGAACGGCATGTCGGAGCCGGAGGTGGATGGCGACGAGGAGTCGGTCTCGTAGTAGACCACCTTCCTCATCTTCTTCTTCTTGTCACCGCTCCGACGCGACTTGTTGTGTGAAGAGGATCCCTTCACCTTGTTGGCGGACTCCCCGGATGTAGCTTTCCCATGGCTTGTGGCGGTCTTCTCGCCGGTCCCGATTTCCCTCTTGGCGAATGCTCCCGACATCACTTCGAGCGGTTAGGCTCTAACGAAGCACCGACTCTGATACCAATTAAAAGTCGCCTAGAGGGGGGTGAATAGGGCGAATCTGAAATTTATAAACTTAAGCACAACTACAAGCCGGGTTAGCGTTAGAAATATAAACGAGTCCGAGAGAGAGGGCGGAAAACAAATCGTGAGCAAACAAAGCGTGAGACACAAGGATTTGTTTTACCGAGGTTCGGTTCTTGCAAACCTACTCCCCGTTGAGGTGGTCACAAAGACCGGGTCTCTTTCAACCCTTTCCCTCTCTCAAACGGTCACTTAGACCGAGTGAGTTTCTCTTCTCAATCAAACGGAACACAAAGTTCCCGCAATGATCACCACACAATTGGTGTCTCTTGCCTTGGTTACAATTGAGTTTGATCACAAGAAGAATGAGAAAGAAAAGAAGCAATCCAAGCGCAAGAGCTCAAATGAACACAAATGTCGCTCTCTCTAGTCACTATTTGATTTGGAGTGATTCTGGACTTGGGAGAGGATTTGATCTCTTTGGTTGTGTCTAGAATTGAATGCTATAGCTCTTGTAATGTGTTGAAGGTGGAAAACTTGGATGCCATTGAATGTGGGGTGGTTGGGGTATTTATAGCCCCAACCACCAAAATGTGGCCGTTGGAAGGCTGCTGTCGCATGGCGCACCGGACAGTCCGGTGCGCCACCGGACACTGTCCGGTGCGCTAGCCACGTCAGCCGGCCGTTGGGTTCTGACCGTTGGAGCTCTGACAGGTGGGGCCTCTGGGCTATCCGGTGGTGCACCGGACAGGTCCTGTAGACTGTCCAGTGCGCCGTATGCCGCTGCTCTGTCCTCTGCGCGCGCAGGCGCGCATTAAATGCGTTGCAGTCGACCGTTGCGCGCGAAGTAGCCGTTGCACCGCTGGCACACCGGACAGTCCGGTGTGACACCGGACAGTCCAGTGAATTATAGCGGAGCGGCCTCCCTTTTTCCCGAAGGTAGTGAGTTCAGCGTCGAGTGCCCTGGTGCACCGGACACTGTCCGGTGCGCCAGACCAGGGTGCCTTTGGGTTGTCTTTTGCTCTCTTTGTCTGAACCCTTTCTTGGTCTTTTTATTGGCTTATTGTGAACCTTTGGCACCTGTAAAAACTTATAGACTAGAGCAAACTAGTTAGTCCAATTATTTGTGTTGGGCAATTCAACCACCAAAATCACTTAGGAAAAAGGGTGTAAGCCTAATTCCCTTTCAGCTTCATGTATTGATCATCAAGTTGATGCCTCCAGGGCATACTGATATGACATTCAGTATCTCGCAATTGTGATCAATATTAAGCATTCACTCCCCCTAACGATGACATCTGTCAAAGTCTTTATCCCTCGAAACTCAAACACATCCTTCAAGATATGTGTCTCATTGTTCATCTAAAATAATGAGGGTGGATGAGGCTAAGGAGATACACCTTTCATTCTATCATACACCATAATGTATACATAGTTGTGCAAAGCAAATAATTTGTCCTTCCATAGGACTTAGGAGATATTATAGTTGTAATAGTACATATTCTAGATATGACTCATTGCTCCAGGCATTCATTCATTACAACTTCTATGATGGTGTAACAAAAGTCCATCAAAGATCATAATCGACCAGGGATTTTTCATCGATTAGATACATTGTTATAGTCTGTCATTCTAGCACAATGGGGATATTTTGCCAGTAACACCTAAACCTTATAGGTTTCTACCATCAGGGCTTTAGAGGATACCGTAATTCCACATCAAGTGAAAAATACCATGAGTAAAACTCGTGGAATGCACATGTGCTTATTCAGTGAACTTCAAGTCCTTTGGTACCTCATCTTATTCCTTTTCGGGTCTGTATGGGTCTTTATCCCTTCATAGGGATTATCAAACTTTGGTGTTTAACACAGACTTTATTTCTTCTGGAAAGGTTCCATCTGAGAACTATAATCTCAACTAGGAGATATTCTCCCTACATATAGGAGAGTGGTCATTCATCAGGAATGCATTATTCGGTATGAGATTTATATGTTGCATATTTATAATTCAAGATTATGAGTCCTCCTAGGATCTCATGATGGATCTTCAGAATCCTATTAACTGCATATTTTAATTCATGCCATTTGCCAGATATATTACATAGCGGAACAATGTTTATTCAACACATATGTGGGATGGGTCTCTCACAAGACCACTTGAACCATCGCATTCACCACACATTATCTCAATAATGCCCATAAATGTCCGAACTTCAAGCTCGCGACTTTCGTTTTGCGATTATTGGTTCAACCTCGATTGCATTTATCAATGACCCGATAAGAGAGCTTAAAGCACTCATGCCTAGGACTTTGTTTTGGATCCCTTTGCAATCTATAGAGGCAAGATAGGTGTCGACACATTTGTCTCCCACATTTAATAATGATCTTCGTCATTTCCCAAAACGAAAGATTCATTGTTCCGTATTCCCAGCACAATGATATTGTGTGCATTGCTAGGAACTTCATCATCAAGATGAACCTCTTCGTGAGGCAAATCACCAGCAGGGCGAGTTCATCGGAGGAGAGTTATTACAGACCACATGAATCTGCAATCAGAACATATGCTTTGACTAAGGCTGATGGATCATATTCGCAGGTGTCCCCGAGAATAGATCAAATACCAATAAGTCAAATGTGGATACGATATTAATCCCGGGTATATCCACATCTACATCAGGTAGAAGCATTCAAACCAATATGGTTACTCCTCAACGATTTCTGGCAAACTCCATATACACAGGAGTACACTCCGAACGACAGGTTCAGTTTGGCTTTTGTGCGTTTAATAGAATATGGAGGCATTACACTATATGGGCATTCCTCCCCCTAATGCCGAGATGTTTTAAAAGCATACATATAAAATCCCCAACCACAATCATCCAGTTGTGGGCAATGTATGCTATTGTGGTGATTTATTTGGGAAATCTTACGCACATTACAGATAGGTGTTTTATGCAGTGAGCTTTGGACTTAGATTAATGTAGTGGCATGAATACTACATATTTGTCCTTCAACATGGAGGGTTAGTCTCAACATCCAGCGAGACATGCAACAACAAGTTGCTTCATGGTTACAATTCTGCAAACTTATTGTTATTACTACCAAATGCATAGTCAATCATTAAGATTTAGACTGATATGCGCAACACTATTTTATCCATAAGGGTCCTTTAGGGGCTCATGCATACCATTCGTCATTTGGATCCATTAGTTGACTTCAGATCAACAAGTAAAATGACCATCAGGGTCTAACGCTCACAAAAACATTCACTTGTTGCATTGTGCTTTTAAGCACATAGGAAAAATGTGTGTGTTTATATTGGTAGTGAAGTGCACAACATCAGGCCAATGCTACCAAGCAAAGATTTTTATATGCAGAGATGTATAGTCCAGCTTATTTTTATCACTGCCCATGGTTTACCCAATTACTCATACTGCTCTGAAATTGGGTATCGATTTATGCAACATTTTTAGGTATAATAATTTTGAGAGAGAACTTATAACAATAGTTAATTATTTGTGGTGTTGCCAGCAGGGCAAACATTTCTACTCATATTATATACCAAATTGTTCTATAAAGCATTATCGGTCTCTTTGTTGTTCGGCAAAAAGAGAAGCTTTGGAATAGAACAGACAAGGCCAAAAGTTCATTTTATCTGGGAAAAATCACCATATAACTAGCTTTTGATGAAGCAAATGATGATAAGGCTTGGCAAGAACGAAACAATACTGATATTACTGCTCTCATACGAAGAAATCATCAGGAGTAGAGAGGATACAATAGGACTCTACAAGATCTTCATATTTCTATCACAAATTATCATCACTAGTAGTCTAGTGGTCAAGACATATGGCTCTTCTGACTCCAAGGACCAAGGACATATTAATGTCTAATTTAGCTTCAAGCTCTGTTGTGATGTGGGATTTTATAGTTATTTGTCTACTCTTCTCACTTCTGGTAGATCGGAGGTAGATAATGGTAAGCATGCCAAAAGATGGAATTCAGTGTAGTTCGGCTACATAAACCTCAGGTATGTGTCCATTCAGGACCGACCTTTACCATTTAGCTTACAGTGTATACCAAACTTGTTAAAGGACTATCCTGAGTCAATTCAGTGACTATAAGTATTTACATTTCCGAGAGATGTATGCGACACAAGCATAAAGGTCCTCGATAGAACGAGTAAAGTGGTTCGACAGAAACACACTATGGTTTTCACACCAACATAGTGAAAAATTTCTCAGAATAACCTCTCGGTATACTCGTAACTTCGTGTTGCTAGCGGTTACATGTCCTTTTTATCTCATAGTTTGCTTCATGTCATCCAGCGACAAAGAGAGCAATGTGCTAACATCTGGTTGAGCAATGTATGACTGAGATTTCTGATCTTAAATCATTTGGTAAGGTCTTTTTGCTTACTAATATAATCCCAATTTGTGATATCTTCTATGCCAAAAAGGCTTTCATGCATTATATTATATATCTTCGGGTTACTTCGGGTAAAACTTTATGCATGAGGAGAGAGGAGAGAATTAACTTATCCATGTTCTGTTGTATTTCAATTTAATTTCCCAGATTATTCAAGCACTATAGAGCTTGATATAGTTGTTATGGCCACTTGGCAATATAAATAAATATATGACGCCACACAACACAAGCAAATAAAATATAGAGCTAAACAAAATTGTTTACGAAGGTTGCGCATAATGTGACTTTAGGGGCTTGAACAACCCACCATAATCCACGCGAGTATAAGCTCTAGCGTATCTGGCGTCAACGCGTGAGCGGCCATCAGGGCCACGACAACATAACAAGCCTTCGTAATAAGCGCAACAGGCACAATTATGACTCGGTAATCGGGGTACATGATAAGTCCACGCAACGTGCGCAACAGGCGCAATTGTGGCTCAATGATCACGGCAGATAGACAGTGCCTACAGGGCATGCGAAAAATACGCGACTCAGTGATGGCGGGCCGACTCAACGGGTGCTGTCCGAATGAACGAGAGTGCTACATAACAATCACATGACGCAGCCAAGTTCGTACGACACAAATACTGCGTCGTGTTGCCAGGGCGCAGCCAATGCATAGGTGATGCCATAACTCAGCCGATTAATAACGCAGCCTGATCGGCGTGTCCGAGTACCCACTATACAATTTAATCGCTCATCGTGAGTTTAAAAGCTCAACACAATATAAATATTTAGAGCGATTTAAGAATACATAATATAGCCTTCATATCTTTCTGCTAATTATTTACTACGGAAATAAAAGCAGAAAAATAATACCAGATTTAATCCATAAACATAACACATCTGGTGTAAAAAAATGTTCTCATATTTAAGCACACATTTTTTCTATTAATTATTTGCGACTAGAAATAATTAATTAAAGTAGAAATCGCAACACAAACCATGCTTGATTTTATTTATTATTTTTATTAGGAAAATAGGATAAAATAGCATGAAGCATGTATATAAACTAAAACATGTATAATGGAGAGGTATTTTTTTTCACCGCTCCCAAGTTTCCTATGCATGCACCTCTAGTCAATGAGCTGCATGCAGGCATGCGGCTTTGGCTTTATTTTTTTCTTTCTCAGTCACCGCAACCCCCCTTTGACAAAAAAACACTAGTGGCTTGCATGCCGTAATCCGCAACCCCTTTGACAAAAAAAAAACGCTAGTGGCTTGCATGCCGTAATAGCAGGTGCATGCGGTCCAGAAAACGTGAACAACCATGCAAGGAAACGTCAAAGCCCACAAGGCAATCACGATCCGCTATCCTGAGGAGGTGCCGGCATGCACGGCTCCCGGCCCTTGATTTTGGCAAGGCAGCGGTGTGGCTCCAGGCCTTCTCGTGAACTGCAGCGCGGCATCTCGGCGCATGAACCGAGACCAGTCGACCACCGAATGGTGCTCTGCTCCGACCAACAGCATGCACACGGGCTCGTAGGCGATATACGCGATTGAACACTAAATTGCAGATCCACTCAAGATTTCATACCGTGATTCCTGGTTCGACAAATGGTAACGAAGTCTGTCGCGTAGGACAGTTCGGTAAGGCCAAGAGACCTGCCGGCTTGACGAAGAGTTGATGCAGATCTGATTCGGCAGCAACGTCGAGGTAGAGCGTGCTGATAACGTGTTGAGAACTACGTTACCACGGATCACCAGATCCGCTCCCTTTCCTCCCGTCAACAGTAGAGGCGCAAGAAGCTGTAGAGTACCCGTCTCACTTTCCATAAACACGACAGAGGAAACATACGAGACACGATATATGATTGGGCATCTGGCCTCTTTCTGATCTTTGTATTATGAAAGGGTGTACATGTTCCTTATATATAGAGATGTGAGACCACTTAGGAGCAAAGCCAGTATTTGCCCACATAACTCTGACTAGGGTTACTTAACAGCTAACAGATGGGTCCCGCTAGCCAGTGATGGCGCACACGGTGATTCGCGGTGTAGGTGCGAGACACTGGCCGGTTTGGCCCACTGGTCGGCACGCGAAATGATCTTTGGACCGTGCGGCGTGGAGTAAATAGTGAGATGGGCTGAGCTGGGCCATGCTGGTAGGGGAGAGGGGTTGGCTGACTGGGCCGACTCAGGTAAAAAGGGCTCACGAGGCTGCTGGTTGTTTCTCTTTTTCTTTTCTATTTTATTTTCCTATCAAATTAGATTCAAATTCAAATTTTGAATTAAATTCATATAGAGTTCAACCTTCAAGTGAATTTAAGTGCACAAAAAAAATATCCAGAATGAGATGAAAAAATATAATTTTATTTATTCATTTATTTAATTGGATATGCCTTAATGATAAATCACACACTAAGCAAAAAATTATTTCTCCATAACAAAGGAACTACTTAACCAACTTAAATTTACATTTTAGGGTTTACAGATGGATTTTGACTTGATATAGATTTAAACCGACTCAATAACATCCAATTCACATAGATTGAAGAACAATCGAACAACACACTAAGGGGTAAGTAAATGGGGTATGAGAGATGATGCGAAATTCTGCTGCGAAATTCACCACCTTCTCAACGCAAAATTGGCCCACTCCAGTTTTGTGGTCGCGCGTGTGACAAGCAACAGTATCATCGAATTGAGCCCACGGCTCGACCCGCTGTGACCTACCCATCTAGCCACGAGTCGATATTTCTGAACCCAACTAGTTAGAATATTTCCAACAATGTTTTAAATCGCCTTAAATTAAAATATAGGGCTCTACATAGGAAAAAAACTCCAGCAATGCCTTATTTATTAAAATTTGGTCAAAAAGGTACTTTCAAGTGCCTTAAACATACTACATCGTAATAGGCTACCCTATAATCTATATTTGATGCTTTACCGTTGAAGCGGAATGTTTTATTGGTGCCATAAATTTTATAAAATATATTTATTTTTAAATTATAAGCTATTTTTATAAGTCATGTTGTCGTTGGATATGCTCTTACGGCCCAATTATTTTTTCATCTAAAATTTCGCCAATTCTGCTGCAATTCACCACCGTCCCCAATTCCCCATCTCCTCGCCGATCCAACACAACCCCACCTTCACATCAAGCAGTACACCGTCGTGTCCCCGATCCAGCCACACGAGTCGACACTCGACACAGGCCCGCGATCCCCTCCCCCTCTTCCTTCTCCGGATTCGCGGCGATCTAGCCGGCGGCGGGCGGCGCAGCGATGGCGGGGCAAAACCAGCGGCTCAACGTCGTGCCGACGGTGACGATGCTCGGCGTCATGAAGGCGCGGCTCGTCGGCGCCACCCGCGGTCACGCGCTGTTGAAGAAGAAGTCCGACGCGCTCACGGTCCAGTTCCGCGCCATCCTCAAGAAGATCGTCGCCGCCAAGGAGTCCATGGGCGAGACGATGCGCGCCTCCTCCTTCTCCCTCGCCGAGGCCAAGTACGTCGCCGGCGACGGCGTCCGTCACGTCGTCCTCCAGTCCATCCGCGCCGCCTCCGTCCGCGTTCGATCTCACCAGGAGAATGTCGCCGGGGTCAAGCTCCCGAAGTTCACTCACTTCGTCGACCCCGCCGCGGCATCCGGGGGGCCCTCCAACGCGTCTCCGAGCCTTACGGGCCTCGCCCGCGGCGGGCAGCAGGTCGCCGCCTGCCGCGCCGCGCACGTCAAGGCCATCGAGGTGCTCGTCGAGCTCGCCTCGCTCCAGACCTCCTTCCTCACGCTCGACGAGGCCATCAAGACCACCAACCGCCGCGTCAACGCGCTCGAGAATGTCGTGAAGCCCAGGATCGAGAACACCATCAGCTACATCAAGGGGGAGCTCGACGAACTCGAGCGCGAGGACTTTTTCAGGCTCAAGAAGATCCAGGGCTACAAGAAGAGGGAGATCGAGCGCCAGATGGCCAACGCCAGGCTTTTCGCAGAGGAACAGCTCGCCGAGGATCTCGCGCTCAAGAGGGGCATCTCCGTGGGGGCTGCGGCAAATCTGCTGGCTGCTGGAGGGGAGAAGGACGACGACATCATCTTTTGATCGCCTCTTTCCATGCTCATCCAATCATTCAATCGGTGCGTAGAATCATCAAAGCCTTATTCTGGATCTGGTTTTAGAACATCCACAATGTGTTTCCTCTCATGTTTTTTTTTTCTTCTGTGAAGACTGCTGATGTAGTTGCTTTGATTGTACAATATCAATCGTGTATTTCAATTAATTAGTAGATGCATCCAAATTACCTTCCCTAGATGTGTGACCCAAAAGTGTTCATGCCTGTGATAATTCATCTGAATTTTGCTTGACATTAATGTGAACAAGATATGCTAACACAACCACATGGTTGATATTTCCATACATACATGGCATCAGTGTCTCACTTTACATAATGTACAGCATAATAGCTTGCAGATTGGTCGCATTGATTTTATTCCTGCATGCGATAGTTTATTTGAACTCTAAAGTGAGACACTCGCAGATTTGTTCATGGAAAACAAATATTTTGTAATGACGAACACATTGATTTATTCATGACTACATGATATTACAATTGCACTTCGTCTGGAAACAATGTGCGCTTTAGGATTTTATAGAAACCAGATCTTCGCTTCATATTGCTTTGATGTTGCTGGCAACTGGCAGTTAAGATTTGCTGAGCTTCTTATTATTAGATTCACTTTTAGATTGGAAACAGTGTGTGCTTTAGGATTTTATAGAAACCAGATCTTCGCTCCATAATGCTTTGATGTTAATGGCCACTGGCAGTTAAGATTTGGTGAGTTTGTTATTATTAGATTAACTTTTAGATTGGTCACACAGGATCTATTACCAGAAAATGAAGATACTGTGTATATTATTAAATCAATAGCAATCAGTGTGATAGGGTAAACAGATTAGCAGTTTATCTTTGGTGCAAATTAGCAGAAGACGTACAGAACTTCATATACTCGTTGTTATATCATATATGTTATAGTTCCTTGTTGATGAATGTTATGTTTCTCAGGAAAATTAGCTCCAACTATTAAAATTTTACACACCGTTTATTGCTCCAAGCCTCTAAGACATAGAGAGATGGCAATGGTAGAACTATGTTTTGGGTTCTAGGCCAAATGGCCCATGGGGGTCCCTTAGCAACTGTAATTCTGTAATGATGCCATCAAAGTGATCTAGTGACAAACTTGCCCATTGGAGAATAGATTACTATTGCTAGCCCCTTCCTTATTTTCCTTCAAGCTCCGCCACTGGGAGCTAGAGGAACATGGTGATATGGCCTAATAGAGATGGCAGGGCTGTTGGTAGCTCCAGCATTATACAGATAATTTCACTTCACCCCTAATTACAGTGTCAAACATCAGGATAAAGTTTATGTGCACGAGGGACTCCATTCTCTATAAATGGACGGCAAACGAAGCATATTCCACTCGCTCGGCATACTGAATACAGTTCGGTGGCTCCTACGGGCCTTTCCGGTTGGCCTCATCTGGAATGCTCATGCTGAAAACAAGTGCAAGGTATTTGCATGGACCATGGCAAGGGAGAAAATTCTCATCGCATACAATTTACAAAAAAGGGGCTGGCCACAACATGATCACTGCGCTTTATGCAATGGGCCGCTTGAGACATACATCCATTTGGTGCTGCTCTGCCCTTGTGCCAAAGCAGTATGGAGCCTAACGCTAACTTGGGAACAATTCGACGCAAATCTAATCCCCCCGATAGGTGTGCCTACCCATCTATCCCTATGGTGGGAAGAAGCCCATGCAAAGATTCCAAAAAATGATTTACACTCTTTGGAACATCGGGAAAGAACGGAATAGAAGGATCTTCACTGGCACCTTTGAAGTGGCGGCACATGTTGCCTCTAGAATTGAAGAGGACATTGAGCAATGGAAAAGGGATCTGAAATGGGTGGTGTAATATTTTTGTAAAAGTTTAGTGCACTGCTCCCTTCTGTTCCGGGATGCGCTGCTTTAAGGGTGTTTTTCCTAATTAACCTGTACGTACTATCTTTTTCCTATCTTAATTGAAAGGCAGAGCTCCTGTCATTTCGTTTCAAAAAAAAAAGTTTATGTGCAGTTTATGAAGTATGAACACCTGTGTAACATAGCAACCTGACTCTTGAACTTTGAAGGCCAGTTTAGTTTAGCTTTGTATGTTGAAGTTACTCCACTTAGTTTACTTGAGCACACAAGGTTTTAAAGTCGAGCAACGACTAGTCAAGAAGTCGGTGTAGAGGTGATAGTCGATCTGAGCGACTTGACTTTCTTTGCTAGTCGCTCGACTAGTCACGACTAGTCTTACCATTTGAGCCGGACGACTTATTTTGGCCTAGGTATAAAAATGTGAGCCCACCCAACCATCTCAACCCTAGTAGGTAGGATGCTAATGGAAAATTTCCTACCTTATTTTGGACGCCTAGTGCTGCCCACTGCTTGGATCTCATGCTGGAGGTTATTGGGAAGATAAAATAGTTTAGTGACTGCATTGCTAAAGCAAAGAAGATAACCAGATTTATCTATGCACATGGAAGGTTTTATGACTTGATGAGGACCAAGACAAATGGTAGAGATCTTGTGAGGCATGCAACTACTCGGTTTGCAGCATTCTTTCTAACCTTGGCTAGTATGTGGAAACAAAGACAAGGGCTAAAAGCATGTGTTTTAGTGTGAGAGCAAATTGAAGAATGGTGTGAGAGCAAATTGAAGAACACTGAAGTAGAAAAAGCATGTGTTGTCTGTTGCATTTTGGCAAGCAGTAGAAGATTGCATGAGAGCTTTACAACCTCTTCTAATATTCTTGAGGGTAGTTGATGGTGATGAGAGAACAGCAACAGCTGAAATGTGGGCTGCCATGAATCATGTAAAAAAGAGCATGAAGGAAGCTTTGGACACAAAGAGCGATTAGTGGATGAAGTAATTTCTATTGTTCATAAGAGGTGGGAAAATTAGATGGATACCAATCAGTATGGGGCAACACTGTTTTAGTGTTTTTGAATCCAAATAAGTTCTTTGAAATCAGAGAGAACAATAGAAGACTTGCTACAAGACTTTGTTCAATATTTAATGATGTATTGTAGAAGATGGAGATGGGTGAAGATATACTAAGGGCTAGTTTGGAAACCCTATTTTCCCAAGGGTTTTTCGTTTTCCAAGGGAAATTAGTTTATTTTCCCTTGGGAAATTGGAAATCCCATGGGAAAATAGTGTTGCCAAACTAGCTCTAAACAAGGTGTTTTTTGTTGTTATTAAGTCCTGTTTCCTAAGCACTCTCCTAGTTACTTGTGCTAGTTAATTATAGTCATTAAAGACCTTGAGCAGCTCAACAGGTGTGTGCGGCTGCCAAGGCTCCTATCTGATTAGCTAAGCTCTAATGAGCTGTTATGTAATCAATGTGACTCATCTCATCTTTCTATATAATCAAGCAATGATGGCTGAGGTTAGCACCTGCGGCAAAACTACTCTGTTTACCTCTAACATTTGGTATCAAAGCTTAGGTTAGACACCTGAGAGACTCAAGGCCGACTCCTCTCTTCCCTACTCATGTCGACCTCTGCTGAGCGCGCTGCCAGGCTCAAGGCCAAGGGAACCAGCGAAGGAGAGCTGGGCGACTTCCCCAGCCGGGCTGCACGCCTGAAGGCTGCAGAGGAAGCAGCGGCGCTGGCAGTCCAGGCAGCGAAGCAGGCAGCGGCTGCAGCAGAGGCAGCGGCAAGGACGGCGCAGGAGCTGCGGGCCGAAATCGCCGCCGAGAAGGGAGAAGATGAGGAGGACTGGGAGGAGGAAGAGGAAACAGAGAAGAACAGGCGGATGAGGACTCCACCGCGAGATAGGAGGCGCTCGCAGTCACCACTGCGGGACCGAAGGCGCTGCCGTGGCGGCGCTCGCTACGAGTCGCCGCAAGGAAGGGTGGTGTACCGCGACTCCGGCAGCGGCACGTCGTGGCCAATGCTGGACAAGACGAACTACTACGAGTGGAGCCAGACCATGAAGCTGAGGATGCAGGCGCGCGATCTCTGGGATGCCATTGAAGGCGGTCCTGTCCAGTTTCGCGATGACAGACGCGCACTGGAGGTGATCGTCGGGGCTGTACCCAAGGAGATGGGTCTCCCACTGCTCGACAAGGCTACGGCGAAGGAGGCGTGGGACGCCATCGCTGCGACCCGCATCGGCGTGGACAGGGTCCGTCGAGCAACACTGCAGCGCCTACGCCGTGATTGGGAGAACATCAGCGTCAATCCTGGTGAGCAAGTGGATGACTTTGCTGTGCGGTTGTCAACTCTGCACCAGCAGCTTGTCATCCATGGCGATAGGGACATCACCGAGGAGCGCGTGGTGGAGAAATTCCTGCGCACGGTGCCGGCCAAGTACTCGCAGATCGTCGTCGCCATTGAGCAGTTCCTTGATTTTGAGGCACTGACTCTTGAGGAGGTGACTGGAAGGCTTAAGGCAGTGGACAATCGCGAAGAACAAATACTGACCGAGCCGGTGGCCATCAATGGCAAGCTGTTGTACACTGAGGAGCAGTGGAAAGCGCGATGCAGAAAGGAAAAGAAGGGAGACGATGCATGTGGCTCTGGTTTCAGGAACCAGCGTGGTGGCGGTGGACGCAGCCGCGGTGGTGGACGAGGACGAGGCAGAGTAGGTGGACGTGGTGGCGGACGAGGAGACGGCAATGTTGCTGGCCGTGTCGGCCCCAACACCTGCCTCAACTGCAACCAGGAAGGCCACTGGGCACGTGAGTGTCCGCAGCCGCGCCGTGAGGATGCAGAGCGCGGCGGTGGCGGTGGAAACCGTGCTGGCCGCGGCGGTGGCAACCGTGGTGGAGGTCGCGGCGGTGGAAATCAGGCTGGACAGCGTGGCGGGAACCAAGGAAGGCATGAGGCGCGCGTCCAGTACGCCGAATGTGAAGAAGATGGTGCTCTGTTTCTGGCACAGGGCTTTATCAGCCTAGAGCAGAGCACGCCGGCGCACAGCTACACGGCGCAGCACGTCGAGCTCTCTGAGCCACGTGCCTGTGCCTACCTTGGCGTGGATGAAGAAGATATGGACAGCGGTTGGTACCTAGACTCTGGCGCAACACATCACATGACCGGGCGTCAAGAGTTCTTTGCTGATCTGAACACTGGCGTTCGAGGAACGGTTCGTTTCGGGGACGCGTCGAAGGTAGAGATCAAGGGCGTTGGGTCTATCATCTTCCAAGCCAAGACCGGTGAACAGAGGGTTCTTCATGGCGTCTACTACATTCCGGCGCTGAAGAACTCTATCCTAAGTCTGGGACAGCTTGATGAAGGAGGGTCCAAGGTTGTGATTGACCATGGCGTGCTTCGCATTTGGGACAAGAACCGGCGTCTGATCGCCAAGGTACATAGAGGGAAGAACAGATTATATATTCTGCATCTTGAGGCTGCACAACCTATCTGTCTTGCGGCGCGCAAGGATGTTGAGGCGTGGCGATGGCATGAGCGTTTTGGCCATCTGCACTTCGACGCAATCCGACGACTCAGCAAGGAAGAGATGGCGCGCGGGATGCCGGTGGTCGACCATGTTGAGCAGGTGTGTGACACCTGCGTTACCACAAAGCAGAGGCGGCGCTCTTTTCCGGCCGCAGCAGCATATCGTGCCCAGAATCAACTCGAATTGGTGCACGGTGATCTGTGCGGCCCAGTCACGCCAGCAACACCGATGGGCAACCGCTACATCCTGCTGCTCGTCGATGATGCCACCCGTTTTATGTGGGCTGTGTTGCTGCCATCCAAGGACGCAGCGGCAGAAGCAATCAAGAAGATCAAGGCGGCAGCAGAGGTGGAAAGTGGGCGCAAGTTGAAGGTCCTGCGCACCGACAATGGCGGGGAATTCACCGCAGCAGAGTTCGCCACATACTGCGCCAATGAAGGTATTAAAAGGCATTTCAGTGCCCCTTATTCACCGCAACAGAATGGTGTGGTTGAGCGCAGGAATCAAACTGTGGTGGCCATGGCACGAGCTCTGCTCAAGCAACGCCAGATGCCTTCTCGGTTTTGGGGGGAGGCTGTGATGACGGCTGTGCATATTCTGAATCGATCTCCAACAAAGGCACTGAAGAATGTAACTCCGTATGAGGCATGGCATGGCCGCGCACCAACAGTTGGCCATTTCAAGGTATTTGGTTGCGTGGCTTATACCCGGCAGCTTACTCAGCTCCAGAAACTTGATGATCGCGGTAAGGCTGGAGTATTCATTGGCTATGCAGAAGGGGCCAAGGCATATCGTGTATTTGATCCAGTGTCCCAGCGCGTGCGAGTCAGCCGTGATGTGGTATTTGATGAAGGACGTGGCTGGGACTGGGCATCAGCGGCAGCAGGTACTTCAGAGGCAGCATGCAGCGATTTTGTTGTTGAGTTTCCATGGGCAGAAGAGTTTCCTGAAGCAGAAAGTTCAGTGTTACCCTCTCTTCAGCCACATCCTACATCACCTAGTCTCCCTTTGGTGGGTGCAGGAGAGTCTGCAGCAGAAACAGAGGAATCCGCAGTGGAGACAGAGGTGCCTGTGTCACCTAGAACACCTACACCAGCTCCAACAAGCCCGCAGATAGAGCATGTGACTCCTCTGGAGAATGATAGTGAAAGGGTGGATGCTTGTCATGATGGTGAAGAGCTTCGTTATAGGAAGGTCCATGATATTATTGGTAATAAGCCAACCCCTTTGCCGGCACAGAGGTTGTTTGCAGAACTAAACCTCACTCATGCCGGTGAGCCCACAAGCTATGAAGAGGCAAAAGATGATCCAGATTGGCAGGCAGCAATGAAGGAAGAGCTGAGCTCAGTTGAGCAGAATGGGACTTGGGAACTTGTTACTCCTAGTCCAGGTCATCGCCCAATTTCATTGAAGTGGGTGTTTAAACTGAAGAAGGATGAACATGATGCTGTGATCAGGCACAAGGCAAGACTTGTGGCCCGTGGCTTTGTTCAGAAGGAAGGGATTGACTATGAAGATGCCTTTGCACCAGTTGCAAGAATGGAATCAGTACGTGTTTTACTTGCTCTAGCAGCACAAGAAGGTTGGACAGTACATCACATGGATGTGAAGTCTGCATTTCTGAATGGAGAACTCAAGGAAGAGGTTTATGTTACTCAGCCACCAGGTTTTGAAGTATCAGGAGAAGAGAAGAAAGTGTACAGGTTACACAAGGCATTGTATGGCCTAAGACAGGCTCCTCGGGCGTGGAATGCCAAACTTGATTTGACTCTCAAACAGATGGGTTTTGAGCAGAATGTATATGAGGCTGCCATGTACAGGAAAGGTTCAGGTGATTCTTTGCTGATAATTGGAGTCTATGTTGATGATTTGATCATCACTGGAGTCAATCAGCAGAAGATTGAAACTTTCAAGGCAAAAATGAAGCAGACATTCGAAATGAGTGATTTGGGTCTGTTGTCTTTCTATCTTGGGGTTGAGGTAAGACAATCAGAGGGAAGCATTACTCTGAAACAGACTCATTATGCTAAGAAGATACTTGAGCTCGGTGGTATGGCAGACTGTAATCCAGCTACCACCCCCATGGAAGAAAGGTTGAAACTGAGCAAGGAAAGTACAGCAAAGGAGGTAAATCCAACTCAGTATAGAAGACTAGTTGGTAGTCTGAGATATCTAGTGCACACAAGGCCAGATTTGGCTTTTGCTGTAGGGTATGTTAGCAGATTTCTGGAGAAGCCAACAGCTGAACATCTTCAGGCTGTAAAAAGGATCTTGAGATATGTGACTGGTACTCTAGATCATGGGCTATGCTATACTAGAATGACAGGCAAGGCAAGATTTGTGGGTTATAGTGACTCAGACTTGGCTGGAGATATTGATACAAGTAGAAGCACTACTGGATGTTTGTTTTTCCTTGGAAACAGTCTGGTCAGCTGGCAATCTATCAAGCAGAGAGTTGTTGCATTGTCAAGCTGTGAGGCTGAATATGTGGCAATGACAACAGCTGCAACCCAAGCCTTGTGGTTGTCAAGGTTGTTTGCAGAATTACTGGGAAGAGAAGTTGAGGTGGTGGAACTTAGAGTAGACAATAAATCTGCTCTAGCTTTGGCAAAGAATCCTGTTTTCCATGACAGGAGCAAACATATTAGAATCAAGCATCACTTCATCAGGGACTGTGTGGAAGAAGGTAGCATCAAAACAGAATTTATTCCCACTGCAGATCAGCTTGCTGATATACTGACCAAAGCTTTGGGCAAGACCAAGTTGGAAGATATGAGAAGCAGAATTGGGATCAAGGAGATCAAGATCAGTTGAAACAGGCCTTAGGGGGAGAAATGTTGTTATTAAGTCCTGTTTCCTAAGCACTCTCCTAGTTACTTGTGCTAGTTAATTATAGTCATTAAAGACCTTGAGCAGCTCAACAGGTGTGTGCGGCTGCCAAGGCTCCTATCTGATTAGCTAAGCTCTAATGAGCTGTTATGTAATCAATGTGACTCATCTCATCTTTCTATATAATCAAGCAATGATGGCTGAGGTTAGCACCTGCGGCAAAACTACTCTGTTTACCTCTAACATTTTTTAGCGTTTCAGCGTGTTTTTAGTATTAGCATATATAAAAAATTATAAAAATATAATCATCAACTTATATTCGACTAGTCGCGACTAGTCTACTAGTCGGTAGTTGCACGACTCGACTCGAAAATATTGTTGAGCACAAAGTTCACTCGAGACACTGCTCAGTTAAATGTTTTTCGCAAAGAACGCCAGAGAATAAATTATAATAACTTGACAACAATGTTCATTGTGGACTTTATCTGAAATCTCCAAATATTTTTAATGCAATATTATTTTTCCACAGCAATAAATGACTTTAAAGGTAAGAGGAGTTGCAGTCTATTTCAGTCACTGCTTTATCCACAATCTACAGTTCTGCTGGCACTAAAGTTCACATATCTGTACATGCTATATCTGGAAATCTCTGCTTTTCAACATAGATGCAGTGCTGCGTTCTAGTTTAGCTATTCACTGCTTTATCCAGAAATTTCTTGTGTCTGTAAGCATTATAGCTGGTATGGTGTACTTTATGCTGAGAGTTGATTATATATTGGCATGTGCACTTCTTTGTTGCATAAAAATCCTAATTGAATGTGGTGAAAGCACCTGTATAACACCGAATCTTCAAGCCAGTTCAATTTAGCATTGCTATGAAAAGGTGTAAGGAACTCAGTCTCGGTTTCTTTGAACTTAACATGCATTTTGCAAAGCGCACCAATGTTAGAACCATTGTGGACCTGATCTGAAGTCTATTTATACAACCCCATTTTACCACTTACCAATTTGGCTGACGCATTTCACCTACTTAGAGTTTGCATGCCAAGATGTTGTACTTTGCTTGGTGAGGCTGGACATCATCTCCCTTTGTCTAGCATGTGTGTGCACTCCCCACTCCAGATTCTCTTGTTTTGAGAAGTGCTGTATACTTGGATGACCTGACCAGATGCATCATGCAATTTAATTTTCCATGCTCGTTGATGTGATGATCACACATGGAATTAGTCTCTTTCATTTAGATTTTAATGGTTTGCTTCTCCTTGCAGCCCTGGAAACAATAAGTTGATGCTGGAGCTCCAGAACTGTACCTGTTTATAGAGTGATGGCGGGTTTTTTTTTCAGTGAGTAGTCTGGTGCCTGGTCATCCAAGACCGATGAATAATCTGTACTTGTTGGGGACTAAAGATTGCCAATGAACTTTAGCACGCAGTGGTTATGTGCAGCTGGTGTAGTAAATTCAATTGTGCTCTGTTTTCCCTGTTTGTGTTCATTATAGTTGTATTTATATTTATTTGCGGGGTGTGCGCGGATTGCTGTACTACACCTACTCTGAAGTCGCGACCGATGTATTATTTGCTGTTGGATATGGCATGCTATTGAGGTTATAGCTCGCTATATATATATTTGGTTTCGTTGCTCATCTGTTGCTGTAGTCCCTGGGTTGAATAGGGTCGTTTCGTTGTGTGCTTATCTGCCTGTTTCTGAAACGGCTACAAGCAGCGGTTATCAATTGCTTCGGCAATTGGACTTTAAATTCCCATGGCTTCTGTGTGTTTTTTCCAGGTTGGGCGAAACTGCTGCTAAAAAAGCCACTCTTGAATCAGCCCCCTGCAAAGCCGCAAGGGCATGGAAATGCGATTACAATTTGAAGGCAAGGTTTTTGTGTTCATATATTGCTTCTCCTGCATACCCCAATATGAAAGAGTCTGACTCCAGAGCTTGCTTGAGCAGAAGCGAGGCTGGCTCCAGGATCAGATCACCTTGCTATATTTTTGAGGACGTGTGGCTTTTTTTCATGTTGATTGTCATTTACAGGATGTTTGTCAAATCGACCCACTCACTCGCCGGTACAAGTAGTAATGGATCATGATCAAAATATTACTTCACAATAAATTATGGTACTTAATTAATTTTAGTTTTGAGTCCTCCTATCCTGACACGCCGACTCGGCACAGTTTCTTGTTCTGGCCCGGGAGGGCCACGCAGCGGTCGGTATCCACAGTGCCTTCTGCTCGGCTGCTCAAGTCCTCTCGGAACTCCAACTCCTAATCCTGTTCCGCCTGCAGTCTTCCTCCCACGCTGGTGGGTGCCGAGTGCCGACTGCCATCTCGCGATTGAGGGATCGCCGGCTTGTTTGGGCACACCGGCAGGCGGCGGACGTGCTGGGTTTATTAGCAGCAGTCTCGTGTTATTAGCGGCATTCAACAACAGTCCAGCAGTAGTAGACTAGTAGGTTGAATGGTTGATAGCTATCACATGTTCATTCCGGGTTAGCCTCTCCTCTCTTGCGGCCTCGCCGCTCTGTTTCAGTGGGACACCGGAGTCGGAGAGGAGACTCGTTCGCTTCGCTCGACGGGATGGCGCGTGCACCGCGGCCGTCCGCGGTACCCACCCTGCTCCGCCTCCTCTCCTCCCATCCCAGCCTCTCCACCGCCGCCCACGCTGCCCTGCTCAAGTCCTCCTCCCTCACCAGCGCCGTCCCGGTCGCGGCCACCGCCCTCCTCACGGCGTACGCGAACGCGGGGCACCCGGGCGCCGCGTCCCGCCTGTTCGACGAAATGCCCGCGCCGGACGCCGTCGCGTGGAACGCGCTCCTCGCCTGCCTCGTCCGCCACGGGCGCGCGGGGGCGGCCGCCGCGGCCTTCCACGGCATGTCCGTCTCCGCGCTCCCGCCCACGGCCGCCACCCTCTGCACCATGCTCAAGGCGTGCGCCGCGTCGCGCGCCGCCCGCCCCGGCCGCCAGCTCCACGCGCGGGGCGTCGTCTCGCGCCACGCCGACGCCGACGTCATGGTGGCCACCGCGCTCGTCGATCTCTACATGAGCTGTGGCCACGTGGAGGACGCCATGAGGGTGTTCGTGCTGACAAGGTGCCCGAAGGACGCTGCCCTGCACAATGCCGTTCTCTCAGGATGCGTGGAGAACGGACGGTTCAGTGACGCCTTCTCGACGCTGAGGCGGCGGACGGAGCTCAATGGGATCTCGCTGACGGCTGCTCTCACGGCCTGCGCGGCCACAGCAAACCTGGCCTACGGTACGCAGGTGCATTGCAAGGCTCTCCGTGGCGACTTTGATTCGGACACCATCACATGCAATGCGCTTATTGACATGTACGCAAAATGTGGGAGGGCGACGGCTGCGCGCGTAGTGTTCGACCGGATGGCTACCAGAAACGTGGTCTCCTGGTCAAGTATGATGGGCGCTTATAGTCGCCATGGACATGGCGTTGATGCTTTGGATTTGTTTAAGCTAATGGAGGAGGCTGCGCCAACGGTCCTGCCAAACGCAATCACATTCCTGGCGGTTCTGTCAGCCTGCGGACACTCTGGTCTGGTGGACGAAGCTCAGTCCATGCTACATTTGATGAAGAGCAAGTACGGGATCGATCCACAGCCGGAGCACTACGCATGTGTGATAGACATGCTCGGACGTACAGGCCGTGTTGACGAGGCTTGGGATCTGTATTCTAGTCTTCTAACCGCAAGTCGAAATAAGCCTTCCAGCGCTATCAGTGTCGCTATGCTGAACGCGTGCAGAGCAAACGTGGATGCTGCAAGAGGAAAGGAGGTGGCTGTGCGCATGCTGGAGGCTGATCCACGAAACCCTGGGATTCATGTGTTGATATCGAATTTTCATGCTGCTCTGAGACAATGGCCTCAATCAAATGAATCGCGGAGGATTATAGTGGACAAGGGGCTCAGGAAAGAAGCGGCTAGCAGCCATGTCTGTTTTGGCTAAAAGCTAATTGTGCACATATCTTGAAAACATTTGCTACGATAAATTTGGATATTCGGGACTTCAAACATCGTGCTTCGCACTTTTACTATTTGTAACGATGACTTCATAAGAATAGGACACAAAACACGCAGGTGCAGAAGGGCATAAGTGTCCTTTCAGGTGCTAAATGCAAGGAGAGAGATTAGAAAAGATAGGAAATCAGAAAATGACGTTAAACTCAAGTGTCACATATTTCCAGTCCTATTTCTACGAAGTCAACGTTATAATGACAAAAGCATGAATCATGACGTTTAAAGTTTCAAAAATCCAAATTTCTCATTTGGAGAGTGTCAAAGGTTGGGATACCATGGTAGCCAACCAAACGAACCCTCCACACTAGTACATGTGTGATATCCTGGCCCCTGAAATGGTGATATCTGGACTTAAGACTTAATAGAATTAATATAGTATCCATACCAACGAGGTGTGTCTTTTTTTCAGAAGCCTATCTCATAAGAATCTACAAGTTAAGTGTGCTTGGCTTGAAGCAATTTGGGATGAGTGACCGACAGAGAAGTTTTTTTAGGTACGCATGAGTGAGGACAAAGTGCGCACAAAAGACTCCTGTTGGCCTACGGGGACAATATACCCAACCCCCAGAATATCAGTAGAAATGAACACTCTTCTGATATTTCATTTAAAAAGAACTGCCATTGTGCAGTTTGGCATGATTGTAGTGAGATTGAATCTTTGTTCTCTTAGGAAGCATTTGGTTATAGAGTATGGTGGAATAGAGTCATACTGCTCTTAATTTGTTGTTGTTTAGATTGATTCCATGTAGAACTGAGTAGTTCGAAAAATGGAAAATTATGCTCAAATATTGAACCTTTTGACTCCCCAAAATCCTTCGGATGGAGCCGTTTAATTCTAACTAGCTCCGAAACCAAATACTACCTTACATTTTGGTTTCATAAAAATGATCAAGCGAGGAAGCCATAAATAATGCAGGGGAATGGATGTGATCATGCGAGGAACTATTTCATCCCTTGGAAACTATAATTTGATCAGTTTAACGACTCCAAGTCTTATATTGCTGGTTTTAAGAGCATCTCTAACAAAAGTCCTAACTCCTAAATGAGGTTGTATTTTGAAATATAGAACTCTAACACAAAGAAACTTGCTCCAACATGATCATATTTCACAAAAATCATCAAATAATTATAGGAGTCCTATCCTCATTTTATACACAATTTCTAACATTTTATTTTCTAATAATATGATCTATTTTCTAATAACGTAATATATGACTGTTGAACACCAAAATGAGCCGGCGGACTGTCCGGCCCTGAGGCCGGACGATCCGCGGTCCGGACGGTCCGCGCCTGTGGGCCGGAAGGTCCGCGCGTGCGCAGAGCAGATTAGGGTTCCGAGTTTTGTGCTACGGTTGTTAGCTAAAATCACGGGAAAAGTTCGGAAATTAGTTTGTAAAGGGTCCAGCCCCCCTCCTCTATAAATAGAGAGGTATACGGCCGATTTGTAATCAACAATCGAATCAATACAACTTCTATTTCGTATTTTATCTTAGGAGTAGTTCTAGTTTAGCCCTAGTTTAGCCTTCCAATCCTCAAATTCTCCGCCTCTCCTCGACTCTACGTCGATTAGAGGAGTCTAGGTCGGTCTACCCGAGCCTAGACAACTCCTAGGATCTCTCCTCCCCGACGGGGTCCCTCCCGGGAGCGAGATCCAGGCGCCGTCGGCGATCTTCCGCCGCCCCTGCGCACGCGCGGACCGTCCGGCCCTAGGGTGCGGACCGTCCGGCCGTCAGGCAGGGAAACCGAGCTCTTGCACCAGGTCGCGGACCGTCCGGCCCTGGGCCGCGGACCGTCCGCGCCTGACCAGAGAGCACCGCCGCTGGTTCTCTTGAGTAATTGACGCCTCCAAAAAGGTGTCAACATACTTTTTGGCGACTCCGCTGGGGACAACACATATAGACCTATCAAATCGGCCCTCAATGGCCGATTCAAGAGATAGCTCTGAGGTTTCCACCAGCAATATCATCACACCGACATGGGAAGCCTTGCCGGCTGAAGAACAGCTCCTGTTCGAGGAGTGCCAGGAGCAGCTGATCCAAGAAGCAAAGGCGAAGTTCCTGGCTGACTTCAAAGTGGACAGGAACAACAAAGTCGTTCGGCAACGGGCGACAGATCTGGCTTCGCTCCGACCTACTACGATTACCCCAAATGTAAGTAGCACCAACGAACTCCAATCTCTTAAAGCTTACATAGACGAACAGCGAGAACAGATGCAAAATATCATAGGGGTTATGCAAAACGATTGTAGGAGACTAGTACGTGCATTTGATAAATCTAGTATAGCAAATTTTCCTTCACACGAGGTTGAATTAGGAGATAATACACGGAATACATCGGTTAAAGGTTGTCACGACCAGTCACAACCCCCTTATGGGATGCTGATGGACACGTACCCTGAGCAAACGCAAATCGGCAGTAAACCAGCCGATCTACACATGTCCGGACCGTCCGCTCGCGAGCGCGGACCGTCCGGGTCAGCCACAGCCGGGCCCATTTTTAATGAGTTACCTAGACACGCACCCGAGCCACCACATAGGGCACCAAATTTAAACTATCCAGTCGGACGGTCCGCATACAACGACGGACGGTTCGCATATAATCACGGACGGTCCGGGTATGTATCCGGACAGTCCGCGCATGAGTCTTTTGAGGGGGATTATTACCTGAATCCTCGCCCGTCCCAGCAACACTTCCCATCACATTATGCAATGCACCAGCCCATTAATTCAGGATCCAGAGCCCAGGAAAGCTTTCCGGTCCCACCTAGAAGGCCGGAAAGAAACGATCAAACATATGAGCCATATAGGGCAAATGGAAATGCACCACGTAGCTCAAACCAATGGGGGGAACGACAACATACTAACATGCAACCAACCCCACCTATGTTTGACCAGAGAGCCGGTGGTCTTGCATCGGCTGCCATTGGTATAGTGAGGGAAGAAATAGCCGGGGCGTTCCGAGATAAGCTCGGAGTAAGCATGATCCCTGGGGGGCAATCATATCGGAAGCCTTATGACAGCCGATTTGATCACCACCCATACCCACAGGGAACCAGGATACCCGAGTTTGCAAAGTTTTCTGGTGACCAAGGAAAGAGCACGCGTGAGCACATAGGCCAGTTCGTAGCACAATTAGGAGAATTGGCCGACACCGAAGCATTCCGTGTGCGTTTATTTTCATTATCCTTAACAGGGACTGCATTCACATGGTATGCCACGCTCCCTCCTAATTCCATTTTGTCATGGAGAGACTTAGAGCAAAAATTTCATGAACATTTCTTCTCTGGTGATTATGAGCTAGATTTAGTAGACTTAGTGACCCTACGACAAGAAAAGGATGAATCGGTTAGTGATTATATCCGGAGATTCCAGGATACGAGAAACCGATGCTTTCAAATTCATTTAACAGATAAACAACTGGCGGGAATAGCCTTTGATGGATTACGCTATTATTTAAAAGAGAGATTAGAAGGCATCCAGTTCTTTACTCTAGCACAATTACATCAGAGAGCTTCAGCTTGTGAAAGCCGAAGCAAAGAACTAGTCAGAACGGTTCAGCATAATGTCCCTATAGTAGAACACAATCAAAGTAGTTCGGACGATGAACCAAAGAAAGTTTACACTGCCGAAATAGTTTGGCCCGAGCAGGCCAAATCTTCGACTTGCTACTCCTTGCAGTCAGTTCAAAAGGAACGACAGGAGGAGGTTAAGTTTACATTTAATGTCGGCAAATGTGATAAGATATTCGATGAATTACTAAAAAATGGTAACATTAAAATTGATTATATCGTTCCACCTGCCGACGAACTAAAGCGTCGCGCATACTGCAAGTGGCACAACTCATTTTCCCATGCCACTAATGATTGTAATGTGTTCCGATGACAAATTCAATCGGCCATTAATGAGGGACGATTGAAATTTCAGGAGGACACGGAGCCCTTCCCAATGAATGTGATCGACTTTAATGGCAAAAAGGTCCTAATTCGGCCCAACACAGCCGATAAGGGCAAAGACAAAGAAGTTGTCATCGGCAACGCACGGGAGGTCGATGGAAACAACAAAATTTCTTGCCGGAAAGTGATGGCCGAGAAGACTCCTGATGGAGGGGAGACACTAAAGGTAACCATCACAAACTCCAGCGCTGGAGGGCAAGCGCAGATAAAGGGACATGAGCGAGAACCCATACTACGCATCGCGGACGGTCCGGTGCCCAGGCGCGGACGGTCCGTAACATTACCGGACGGTCCGGAGCATTCCAGCGGACGGTCCGGCAACGCCGAAGAGCCACGACGACCACGTACCTTCAAACCACGACGACCAGAAATAGGTACATGGAAAACTAACATGTTCAAGGCAACTGGTCGGTTGGTAAAATCTAGCCCGACCTTTGATCAATTATTGTCTAAATATGTGAAAAGGAAGGCTGGCCCAAGCGACCGGCCACCAAAGGGACCTCGCTTACCCACCCAGGTGCGACGGCAGGTTAGGCCGATTGGACCACCACACCAATCGGAAAGGACGGAAGGTCATAATGTTCAATTAAGACCTAACGTACCTGCATGGACACCTCCACCATCATATCCACCTATGTCATATCCATACACATACATACCTTCACCATATGTCCCGAATCAAATGTGGGGCATGCCACCATACCCATTTGGGATACCACAGTACCCCGCTTGGGGGGCACCCCAAACATCTGTATTCAATAGGTTGACACCTCCAGTACAAGACCGATTGAGAGCCCCTCAATCTGGTCCACGAGCACAGGCCCAGCAAGATTACCGAACAACTCGGCCCCAAAGGCTGACTAATCCGGCAGGGGGGCATAAAGCTACAACCTCCAACAATAAAGGAGACGTCATTAAAATAGGAACGACAGATGTCGTCGTACAACAAAGTAACGAAGGGCCGATGATTTTTGGCGAATCGGCCAACACAAACAAAAAGGAAGGTACGGCTGTCAACAAAACAGCCGATCCAAAATATTCCATGCCCCGATGGTGCCCATCGGGATTGACACGATCGCAAAAAAGAAAATTACAGCGCCTCAGAGCAAAGGAGAATCAGGAAAAGGAGGCAGAAAGAATATTCAATGACACGCATCTGCAGTATCCGCCACCATAAAAGAGATGGAGACCAAAGGCCGTTGAGAAAAATCCAACGGCCACAAAGATAGAAAATAAAACGACAACTGTGCATCTCTCTGTAGGTATGGTAGACTGTCCGGCTATAAAGGCCGGATCATCTGTGCAGGACGCGGACCATCCGACCCCTGAGGCCGAACCATCCGCACTACACCAAGACACCACCAACGATGTACCGACACCCATGGAGGAAGATGACCTACAAGGGGAAGACCTGGTCGACTACGAAGCTACGCTAGAACACTTGGAAAATTAGAAAAAGTAAGGTGACGGATTGGTCAGGATCGCTATGACTCTCGACGGTGTCGGGACTGACAGTTCGATCAAAGCTAAAAGAATCACGTCCGTTGAGTCAACCATCGGGACTAAGGCCACTACGTATCTTCCTAGCAAGTGTCAAGATGCCTAAGAAAACTGATGTGATCACATCGAGTTAGTTGCTTTTGGTTCGCTCAGCTCCACCAAAAGGCAGGGGGGCATATGTTGAACACCAAAATGAGCCGGCGGACTGTCCGGCCCTGAGGCCGGACGGTCCGCGGTCCGGACGGTCCGCGCCTGTGGGCCGGACGGTCCGCGCGTGCGCAGAGCAGATTAGGGTTCCGAGTTTTGTGCTACGGTTGTTAGCTAAAATCACGGGAAAAGCTCGGAAATTAGTTTGTAAAGGGTCCAGCCCCCCTCCTCTATAAATAGAGAGGTATACGGCCGATTTGTAATCAACAATCGAATCAATACAACTTCTATTTCGCATTTTATCTTAGGAGTAGTTCTAGTTTAGCCCTAGTTTAGCCTTCCAATCCTCAAATTCTCCGCCTCTCCTCGACTCTACGTCGATTAGAGGAGTCTAGGTCGGTCTACCCGAGCCTAGACAACTCCTAGGATCTCTCCTCCCCGACGGGGTCCCTCCCGGGAGCGAGATCCAGGCGCCGTCGGCGATCTTCCGCCGCCCCTACGCACGCGCGGACCGTCCGGCCCTAGGGTGCGGACCGTCCGGCCGTCATGCAGGGAAACCGAGCTCCTGCACCAGGTCGCGGACCGTCCGGCCCTGTGCCGTGGACCGTCCGCGCCTGACCAGAGAGCACCGCCGCCTCGCGCCAGGTCGCGGACCGTCCGGCCCTGGGCCGCGGACCGTCCGCGCCTGACCAGAGAGCACCGCCGCTGGTTCTCTTGAGTAATTGACGCCTCCAAAAAGGTGTCAACAGTGACTCAACTGTTAGAGCTGTAAATATTTTTGTGGGCCTAAATATTTTAAATCAAGTCCTATTTTAATTTTAAGACTCAAATATATGACTTGTTGGAGATGCTCAAACTACATCTAGCCCTCATTTTGGATTATGGGTTCAGAAAAATTGTAGAATTTTCATGACCTACATAAATTTACACGCTAATAGTTTAGTGTTATATCAGGTACACTGACCCCATAGGGAATTGTCGATGATTCATAAAATTGCCGTCAGGTCTGTTAGAGTAGTTGCCCAAAGACAAAGGCACAAAATAGCACAAACAAATAATGCTTCTCCCAGAATTCGAGGTAGTAGATGTACTAACCAATTTAAATTTAAAGGTTAAACTGTTAGAAAAAGGTAGACAATCCACTTATACAGTTATACATGTCAATAGGATTCACATTTACTTAGATAAACCACAATTTATAGACAAAGTGATGACCATAACAAGAAGGCAACATTTTGAGTGGCAAAATACCAATTATTTCGTTCTAAGGAGTGACGCGATTAATCGATTATCATGGGATAAATGCCGCAATCACCATTTGGTAAGGCATTTCCAGCAGTACTATCTTCCAAGGACGTGTCATTTTCATCATAATATCTGCAGCTATTGATCAAGCATAGCATACTGAGATGCGATTTCCACAAATCAGATAATAATTTAACGATAATCTAGGAACAAATACAGTGGCAAATGGAAAAAGGAGAATGGACCTGTGGTCCACCATAAGAATCACAAAAAAGGATATATCATCAAAAGTTGTCAATATGTTTTCAGTTTCCACATGACCTTTGTTTGGATGAATCTTAGGAAAAACGCGTGAACAAGAAGCAATGGGATTGGAGTGGATGTTATAGTAACTACATCCATGGGAATGGAAATCCTACACCCTTCCTTTGTTTTCTCTAAAATCCAAAGGGGTTGACAGACAAGCTGCCATCTGAAATTGTTGCAGATTGTCCGGTTGGGAAAAATTACTACATTTTTTTTCCAATAGCAGCACATACATGACGCGTTAGTAGGAAGCGTATGCAGAGAAGCATATAGTACACAAGCTAATGCTGGACCGTTGGTACAAGGATTGCGCATTTGCACGAGTGACAAATCAAATTCCAAAAAAAAAAACTAACCAACAAATGCATAATAAAGGAGTAGACGATACACTCACTATAATGCATGGTGACATAATGTTTAGCGGATCAGATGGTATTGAGAGCAATGATTGAGGCGCAAGCAAAATGAGAAGCTGACCTTGAGATCCAGCAAAAAAGAATCATCGGTAGTGTGCGGTGTGCCATGCAAAATTCGAACTTGATGCTTTAACCTGGAGTAAAAAAATTAATCCTTTTTACATTATTTTACTTAGGGTAGTTTAAGAACTCCATTTTTCCAAGGGATTTCTATTTTCAAAGGAAAAATGAACTAATTTCTCTTGGTAAAATAAAAATCTTTTGAAAAAAATGAGGTTACCAAACTAGCCCTTATTGTTCAATTGTTTTTTGTTCGTCTTGCATTATTATTTGGCTTAATAACTTGATTTTTTAGGAAAATGTTATCTCGTGGACTCGGGTTATCCAAACCAAATATGTATTGTGCGCCTTTTAAAGGAAGCACATATCATATACTAGAACTTTGGCATTGTTCAAGACCTCCTCAATGAAAATATGAGGTGTTCAAATTCTTGCATTCATTCCTTCGAAATATCACCAAAAGGTCTTCTGGAATCTTGAAGCATAAGTGGCGTATTTTGAAGGGATGCAAAGTTTCTCGCTTCATACTTAAAAGCATATCATTATGACTTGCCTAAGATTAATAAAGCTTCCTTTATCGAAAAAAATCATTATGACTTACCTTGCATTGCATAATTTTATCTATGACAATAATTTACGTGATAAGGAATGCGAGAGATATGGTGCTGATGAAGAGTACTTGGTATAACAGACAAGTGGCACGACATAAACAAAGGGAGGTGAGAGTGAAGATGTGGAGAATAAAGATACGATGGATACCATTCATAATAGGATAGTTGATGCTTTGGTTAGTGTAAGACAGGAATAATTATGATGATAAATGACATCATTCTATGGACCTTTTTTGTAAAATGGTATTGTTCTATTTATATAAACCGGTAGATCGAAAACCTGTAAAATTGGTGATGGTGGAACCGTAGAATCAGAAACACTGGTGCTTTAATATAGTAGAGATAGAGATAGAGAAAACTTAAAAGAGACTTTGATTCTACTATCATAAAGCTTTCTTTCCGCAACCATTGGCAATACCAAAGCTAGAGATTTGCAATATTGAGTCCGACCAAGAAGAATTGCCGCATAACCAGCAATATGTGAGCGATGTCACAATGCAATCCATCAACTGACCCATTGTTGTTGATTTCCCATGGAGCCTAATCAGGCGTAAAGGATTATTTGGATGAATGTATTGCACTCGATCAACATCAATGTGGATTAAAGTAGATTAAGGTGGAATTAAAACTATTTTTACTGTATTGTACTCACAAAATGTCAACGCGTGGGTTGGAGTAGGCTGAGGTAGAATTTAAAATAATTTTTACTCCAACCCACTTTAGGTTTTGTTCAGTTGTTTTATTCCATGTGGATTGAATGAGATATGAAAAGATCAAGATATTTTGACTTGTTTGGGATCTAAATCCACTAAATCTCCTTCAATCCACATAGATTAAGATAAAAATGAATAGATCTTGGGTTGAGTTTAAATCCATAGTAAGTCAAAATCTCTCTTAATCCCTCTTAATCTCGTCTAATCCACATAGGATGGGAATAACCAAGACCTTAAGAGCATCTCCAAGAGGAGTCCTAAATGGAGTTGTAATAGGACCCAAAAACCTACTCTAACAAAGGTCCTATTTTACAAAAATTCATCAAATAATTATAGAACCCAACCACTCGGATTCTACATATAGGACCTCATATGTAGGAGTCCCATCATCGATTTGTACAGTATTTATAACATTTTATTTCCTAAATAACATGACATAATACTCAACTGTTGGAATTGCAAATGTTTTTATAGCCCTGAATACTTCAAAGCAGGTCCTATTTAAATTTCTAGGACTCAAATATAGAATTTCTTGTTGGAGATGTAGGGTTGAAGTAGATTGAGCTAGCTCCAACCCACAAAACACATCTATTGTCCATCCATGTTATCAAAAAGGCCGAAGGGCTTGTTAATTTACATCTCAATCCATGTGGATTGGAGGGGATTAAATGGATTTAAATCTCAAGAAAGTGAAAATTCTTCTTAATTTTTCCAATCTCATCCAATCTATGTAGGATGGAAATAACCAAACAAAGCCTAATTTGGAAGCGCAAGCCCAAGGATGGATAGCCTCCCATGGAGACCTAAATGACTTATAATAACATTCTCATAAATTTGTTACTCTAGAAAAAGACAAGGGTCCCAATGAGGCCTAATGCTCCGTTTGGATGTCGATATTAGAGGGCATGTAATTTAATTGGGTTCAATACCAAATCAGCCATGATATTGAAATAAGATGTAATTCCAATTCTATTGTTTAGATATCGTTGAATTGGAGTTTGAAATTGTGCAGTCTAATTCCACACAATACAGACAGTGACACTCGGTATTAAGAGAGAGTTTCTGTCACACCCGGTTTTAGAAGGCAAACCGAATGCGAACCATGTACGTGCCAGGATCAGTTATTCACGTACACAGCAGTTACATAATATGGACATCATCACACAGTGCTCAAAATAGTATTAATAAGGGAAATAGTCGGTTACATCATGCGTCTGAGACGTCCATATAGTTCTTACAATAAATCAAAGTGCGGAAAAGAAACGTAGATAACTGCGGCCTTCACAGGCAGCCGACTGGGGGTTGCCGCTAACCCACACCTAGAACTCGTCGTAGTCTTGGAACTCCTGGAAGTCTCCTTCCACAGCTTCATCTTCGCCTGAGCAGTGGTTGCAATGCTGACAACCTGGGGGGGGGGGGGTTTGGTGTGTAGAGCAAGGGTGAGTACACATCAACATACTCAGCAAGTATCCTGTTTGGCTGTAGTGGACTAGCTTTATGTGGGGATAAGTCAAGCAGTTGCTTTTAGTTGGTCAGATTATTACTTACTAGTAGAAAGCCAAGTTTTAGCATTACCCAAGTTATTAACCCGATGTACCCTTTCCAAACGGAAAGAATACCACTTACCAGCACCATAGTCATAACCAAAACCATCGATTCATAACCACCTGTACCACAATGTCTCTGATCAAGTACCACTAATCACTGGAGCTCCCTTGGCCGCTCATAACCGCGAGAACGGCTGATATATCAGTTTTCAAACACTCTGCAGAGGTTGTGCACTTTACCCACAAGCCGTGATTCCTATTCTGCCCTCATGGTTGCACTGTTTTCCCGGGCGGTCATCCATAGAACAGGTCCTTACGGAGAGGCACTCGAGAAACCGCTCGAGCCCCCTTGAGGCCACAAGTACAACATCATAATAAGAGAAGGGAAAACAGCGTATCATAGATAATCTCATCATGTTCATTGATTATAGTTGAGCAATAGCATAAAGCTAAACAGTAATAATCCAACCCAAGTAGGTAATCAAGGACAGGGATAACAAAAGCTAGTCAAACCTTAGGTATAAATATGTAAAGCGGGAGGTGAATTAAAGAATGAATAGGACAGAGATAGGTCAAGGGACACTTGCCTCCACCAACCGACTGCTGCTCAGGGGCTTCTCCCGCGAGTTCCTCGGGCTCTTCAACCGGATCGTTCTCTATGCGAGCGCAAACATACATACATCCAGATATTTAATACAAAAGAACAGTACACCATACAATAGAATGCAATAAGTAAACAGACGTTCTACGCGGGCTCGCGAGTACGGTTAAGAGAGAAAGAGGAAAAGATAGTCGAGAAACGATCACGTTACATGATTATAAATTAACTACTCGCTTAATGGAAGGAAATTTAATGTAGACACTATGTTTAGCGTAAAGTAAAGTCATGTTTCATGTCTAATTATTATAAGCAGGTGGAGATAAACAAAAAGATGGTCGCGTGGCGAGACGCGCGACAAGGCTCTCTAAAACAAATTAAAAAGTTAACGACTCGTCGTGCGACCGAGCACGCAACGAGACACTTCGCCTTAGTTACGAGGAGACGTTAAGCGTCGCGCGACGAAGCGCACGACGGCATACGTCGGCTAAACTGAGTCCAAAGTGGAACGTCGCGTGAATACACACGCGGCGTTACACCTTAAACAACCTGAAACAAAAATGGATCGTCGCGCGACGAAGCGCACGACGCAACACAAGATAGAATCTGAATTTAGACAAATCCGTCGCGCAGCGAAGCGCGCGACGCAACACGATAATTAACGAATAATCACCGCGAGCGCGGGCGAGCGAAGATACGGTCGGGCGAGGCCGGGACGGGAACGGGCGGTTGAACCGGTCCAGGGGCGGTTGAACCGGCCGGGGCCGCGCCGGGGACGCGCCGGGGGCCGGAGGCCGCGCCGGGGTCGCGCCGGCGAGCAGGGGCCACCGGGGCCGCGCCGGGCCACGCCGGGGCGCGCCGGGGCCGCGCTGCGCGCGAGCAGGGGAGGGGCGGGGGCGGGTGGGCGCCGCCGGGCGGGCAGGGGGCCGAGCGGGCGCCGCCGTGGGGAGGGACGGGCAGGGGGCCGAGCGCCGCCGGGGAGGGAGACCGGGCGGGCGCCGCCGGGGAGGGCCGAGGCGGGGGGGGGCCGAACGCCGCCGCGGGGAGGGAGATCGGGCGGGGCCGAGCGCCGCCGCGGGCCGGGGCGAGCGGGGAGGGACGGGCAGGGGGCCGAGCGCCGCCGGGGAGGGAGACCGGGCGGGCGCCGCCGGGGAGGGCCGAGGCGGGGGGGGGGCCGAACGCCGCCGCGGGGAGGGAGATCGGGCGGGGCCGAGCGCCGCCGCGGGCCGAGGCGAGCGGGGAGGGACGGGCAGGGGCGAGGGAGGGCGCGCGCGGGGGGAAGAAGAGGAGGGAGAGGGAGAGAGAGAAGAGAAGGGGAGGGGAGGGGAAGCTCACCTCGGGGTCCAAAATCCGGTGATCGCCGTCTCCAAACCCTAGGGCACCACGGGGAGAGAGAGGTGGGAGAGGGAGAGGGAAGTTGTTGCGCGGGAGATCCAAATGAGGGAGAGAGAGAGAGGATGGGGGGGCGCAGGGGGGGTTGGGCGCCAGGGGCGCGCAAGCCGGGGTGGGTCGGGCCGGCTGAGCTGGGCTGGGCTAAGTTGGGCTGGGCCGAGCCACTTCGCGGATTGAAAACCCACGACGCGCGCGGACCACTAAACGGACTTAAAACGTGAATCAAAATCCGGAACGGAACGAGACGAACCCTCAACCTCAGACAAAGAAATGTGCTTCGGCATGATGCAACACCCATGACACTTAGGTTTTGGTTTATACATGACACGGACACCTGCCGCTATACTGGTTTGAAATTGGGAAGAAGGAGCAAACGGGGAAAGAGAAAAGAGAGTAACGCCCGAATTTGGTGAGAGAAAAGAAGAAAAAATTCTACCCCCAAATTCAGGGCGTTACAAACCTATCCCCCTTAAAAGAATCTCGCCCTCGAGATTCAGGGTTGGCTAGCAAAGAGCTCAGGGTATTTAGCCATCAGATCATCCTCACGCTCCCAGGTTGCTTCTTCCTCAGAGTGGTGATTCCATTTGACTTTGTACATTCTGATGGTCTTCCTTCGGGTGACTCTGTCTGCAACCTCAAGGATTTGCACTAGCTTCTCAACGTAGGTCAAGTCCTCCTGGACCTCAAGACCTTCCACTGGCAACTGCTCTTCTGGCACACGCAAGCACTTCTTCAACTGAGACACATGAAAGACATCATGCACAGCAGACAAATTCTCGGGCAAACTGAGCTGATAGGCCACTTCTCCACGTCTTGCAAGAATCTGATACGGACCAATGTAGCGGGGTGCTAGCTTGCCTTTCACTCCGAATCTTCTGACTCCTCTGATCGGTGACACTTTCAGATAGACAAAGTCTCCGACTTCGAAACTCAGCTCTCTTCTTCTTGTGTCTGCATAGCTTTGCTGTCTCGATTGCGCTATCTTTAGATTCTCTCGGACCATCTTGATGTTCTCTTCGGCTTCAAGCAAAATGTCTGGCCCAAACACTTGCTTTTCTCCAGGCTGATCCCATTGCAACGGAGTTCTACAACTCCTTCCATAAAACGCCTGAAATGGTGACATCTTCAAACTGGCCTGGTAACTGTTGTTATAGGAAAACTCTGCATAAGGCAATCTCTTATCCCATCCGGACTGATCTTGCAATGCACAGGCTCTCAACATGTCTTCAAGAATTTGATTGGTCCTTTCGGTCTGGCCATCTGTCTGCGGATGATAAGCTGAACTGAAATTCAGATGCGTGCCCAAGGCTTCATGCAACTGCTGCCAGAAGTGAGAGGTAAACTGCGTTCCTCTGTCTGACACTATCTTCTTCGGCACACCATGAAGACAAACGATCCGAGACATATACAACTCTGCCAATACTGCACTGCTGTAGTTGGTCTTGACAGGTATGAAGTGGGCTGACTTGGTCAAGCGGTCCACTACTACCCAAATGGAATCGTAGCCGGCTCGAGTGCGAGGCAATCCGACTATGAAATCCATACCAATTTCATCCCATTTCCACTGAGGGGTCTGCAACGGTTGCAACAATCCAGCAGGTCTCTGGTGCTCTGCCTTAATTCTTCGACAACTATCACACATAGCCACATGCCCTGCGATTCCCCTCTTCATTCCGTACCACCAGAATTTCTTCTTCAGATCCTGATACATCTTCTCACTGCCAGGGTGAATCGAATAGGCTGTCTCATGAGCTTCCTTAAGGATCAACTCCCGAATAGACTGGACATTGGGAACACACAAGCGGTCTTTGAACCATATCACGCTTTCTGCATCTTCTCGAAAATCTTTGCCTCTGCCATCTAGAATCAGTCGCCGAATCTCACTGATCTTTTCATCATTCTTCTGCGCTTCTTTGATTTCGCGCTCCAAGGTAGGTTCCAACTCAACTGTGACTCCTCGCGAATTGTTCAGAAATCCGAGACTCAACCTGTCAAACTCCTTGGCCAACTCATAAGGCATCGGACAAGCGGCCATCAGATTGACTTGACTCTTTCTGCTCAAAGCATCTGCCACTACGTTTGCTTTGCCTGGATGGTAATGAATCTCCAACTCATAATCTTTGATCAACTCCAACCATCTTCGTTGCCTCATGTTCAACTCTGACTGAGTGAATATGTACTTCAGACTCTTGTGATCTGTGTAAACATCGCATTTCTGTCCATACAAATAGTGCCTCCATGTCTTCAGTGCGTGAACCACTGCTGCCAACTCTAGATCATGGATTGGGTAGTTCTTCTCATGAACCTTCAGCTGTCGGGACGAGTAAGCCACAACTCTTCCCTCTTGCATCAACACACATCCCAAACCTGTGTAACAAGCATCACAATACACCGAGAAGGGCTTGTGCACATCAGGCAAGACTAGGACAGGCGCTGTAGTCAATTTTTCCTTCAGCGCTTCAAAGGCCTCTTGACATTTCTGGGTCCACTTGAACTCAACTTTGTTGCCTAGCAACGCTGTCATTGGTTTCGCAATCTTCGAAAACCCTTCAATGAATCGCCGATAATATCCGGCCATTCCAATGAAGCTCTTGATTCCTCGAGCATCTGTTGGCGCTTTCCAGTTCAAAATGTCTGCCACTTTCTTCGGATCCACAGCCAATCCTTCTTTGTTGATTATATGACCCAAGAACAGGACTTCACTGATCCAGAACTCACACTTGCTCAACTTTGCATACAACTGGTGCTCTCGCAATCTCTGCAATACCATCCCTAAATGACTTGCATGCTCTTCTTCGCTTTGAGAATAAATCAGAATGTCATCAATGAATACCACCACAAACTTATCAAGATAATCCATGAATACACTATTCATCAAGTTCATGAAGAATGCTGGCGCATTGGTCAAACCAAAAGACATCACTGTGAACTCATACAAACCATACTTGGAAATGAATGCCGTCTTCGGAACGTCCGAAGGTCGGATCCTGAGCTGATGATAACCTGACCTCAGATCAATCTTGGAGAACACACTGGCTCCTCTCAACTGGTCGAACAGATCTTCTATTCTGGGCAAGGGATACTTGTTCTTGATCGTGACCTCATTCAAAGCTCGATAATCGATACACATCCTCTTGGTGCCATCTTTCTTTTCTACAAACAAGACAGGGGCGGCCCAAGGCGAGGTGCTTGGCCGAATGTAACCTTTCTCTGACAGCTCATCAATTTGCTTCTTAAGCTCAACCAACTCTGGTCCAGATATTCTGTAAGCTCTCTTGAAGATAGGGGCGGTTCCAGGAAGAAGCTCTATGGCAAACTCAACTTTCCGCTCTGGTGGCATACCCGGTAAGTCCTTTGGAAACACATCTGGGAACTCGGACACAACCCTGATCCTCTCGATTGGGTCTGCTTCACTACTATCGACAGCAAGCTGATAACAACTTCCTTTCTTTGGCTCAGGCGGGACTAACTTGGTCACCACTTCCTCTCCTAGTGGGGACACCAACTTGATTGTCCTCTTATCACAACTGATAACTGCCTGATACTTATCTAGCCAATTCATCCCTAGGATGACATCTATTCCCTGAGTACCCATTACTATAAGGTTGGCGGGAAACGCTATCCCCCTTATTTCCACACTTATATTCAAACAAATGCTATCGGCTCGAATTCTACCACCGGCTGAGTCAATTTGAATGGGGGTTGACATGGTAGTAATTGGAAGATTATGTGCTTCTACCCACGATGCAGTAATGAAAGAATGCGTTGCTCCAGTATCAAATAACACTTCTGCAATATGGGAGTCGACTGGGAACATACCTACTATCATGCCGGGGGTCTCCTGAACTGCTTCAGCCTCCAAGTGGTTCAGCCTTCCATGATTATAACGCGGCTGAGGGCGATTGCCTGCTCCAGGCTGAGGCACATTCTGCTTTACTGGGGCATTGGGGCCTGACTGCTGCTGGGCTGCCTTCTTCGGACATTGCATCACCCAGTGGCCTTGCTCTCCACAGTGGAAACATGCTCTGTTTCCAACCTGAGCTGGTGCTGCCTGACTGTTCTGCATCAGAAACATCTGCTCGATGGACATCGGGGGCGGGGGCGGCAGGTGCTGCTGCTGGGGCACCTCATCCTGCGGAGCGGCTCGCTCCTGTTGAGCACGCCTTCCTCCTCTGCGCCTGTTCTCTGACATCTGCAGAATGCAACCACACATCAGAACTGATCTGGCAAATCTTGCAGCATAAGGAAAGAGAATAGAATTCTTCAACAACACTGAACAGATGAGCATCTTCACTGATCTCCAACACAGACCACACAGCTTCTCAGATAAAGAGGAAAGTGGAATAAAAGGTTTCCCAATTATATAACTAACTCCATTAACATAATAGACAAACCAAAATGCAGGGGATACCCACACTCTGGTGACAGTCATTACAAAGATCCAAACCAAACATAGTTCATCATGACAAACATAAATGCACAGGATATAGCAAACTACCCTGTCTAACTAAGACTAACTAAGACCGAGACTAACGCTAAGACTGTAGCTTCTATGTATGTATATTTCGTATTAATTACAAGATCCAACTCTAACGATCTATGGTTCTAGAGTTATCTTGGTCTTGCAGTCGGGATTGCCATAAGACTGAGGTCCACGCTGAGGTGAGCGGTACGGGTGCTGAGTCCCGACGGGAGCGGGGGAACCACCGTCCAGGTGACGACGTTCCGCGCGCTCAGCCCGCAGCAGGGCGATCTCAGCACGAGCCCTACTCAGCTCGTCTAATGCATGGTCCAGCTCCGTGTTTAGCACGGCGGCTAGGTTGACTGTGCTGCTCAACCTAGGATTGCCCTCACCGACAGGTGAGACAATCACGCCTCCTGTGCTGCCAGATGAACGGCGGGGGTAATACTTCAGGTCAAGACCATCAGCTGCCCCACCGAAAACCGAGCAGTAGTGCGAAAGCGCACGCCGTGCAGCATCTTGCATGGCTGCCTCAGCTGAGTCCCGCTCAGAGATAGAATAGTGCTCTGAGCAGACCTCAGCACCCTGGAGACTGTTCTCCGGGCAGCGCACCAAGCAGGTTGCCTCCCAGCGGTCCGGGTAGACCCCGCGACTGTGCTGGTAGACCACACAGCGATACTCGACGGACCAAGTATGCCGGTCAAATGCCCGACGTAGCAGGGTGTCGAGCGCATCGTGGAAGTGACACCCGCGAGCAGCGTCGCGAGTGATGGGTCGAGCAACCCATCCTTCCGGCTCAAGGTTAGCAGAGAAGTCGGTGTCGTGGCTCGAGCTGTCGTCGCCACCTCCGTCGTCTGGATCTCCTCCAGCAGCTGCTCCAGAGGCTGGGACGCCCAGTGGTGGTGCAGGGGGCGCCTCCAGAGGAAGCACAGGGGAGCAGCTCCTCACAGACTCTATCTCCTGGTGGAGCGAGAAAGAAGAGCCCTGCTGCTCCTGTCGTCGACGCTCCTGCTCCTCACGCAGGCGGTGGTGTAGTCTCTCCAAGTGGCTGGACTGTCCGGCCACGGGACGGCGAAGCGGACGCTCAGCAAGGTGGGAGGGTAAGAAGGGGATGACTGACTTTCGTGCAGTGTGTCTAAGTCGAGCCATCTATAAAAGACATCGCAAGCAAAAGGGTGAGAACAGAATTAATATGACCAGCAAATAATGAATCATAAGTAAATGAAGGATTAGAATAAAACATGATTTTCAGCAAGGTATAATATATAGTAGAACATAGGTTTGGTCGGTATGACCAACTTTTGAAGGGATATCAAAGTCAAGGAAGGGACAGAGGTCTATAGTCCTTAGAACGGCCATTCTACTCTAGGCTAGCGGTCCTACAGTCAGCACGACTTTGATACCACTTATGTCACACCCGGTTTTAGAAGGCAAACCGAATGCGAACCATGTACGTGCCAGGATCAGTTATTCACGTACACAGCAGTTACATAATATGGACATCATCACACAGTGCTCAAAATAGTATTAATAAGGGAAATAGTCGGTTACATCATGCGTCTGAGACGTCCATATAGTTCTTACAATAAATCAAAGTACGGAAAAGAAACGTAGATAACTGCGGCCTTCACAGGCAGCCGACTGGGGGTTGCCGCTAACCCACACCTAGAACTCGTCGTAGTCTTGGAACTCCTGGAAGTCTCCTTCCACAGCTTCATCTTCGCCTGAGCAGTGGTTGCAATGCTGACAACCTGGGGGGGGTTTGGTGTGTAGAGCAAGGGTGAGTACACATCAACATACTCAGCAAGTATCCTGTTTGGCTGTAGTGGACTAGCTTTATGTGGGGATAAGTCAAGCAGTTGCTTTTAGTTGGTCAGATTATTACTTACTAGTAGAAAGCCAAGTTTTAGCATTACCCAAGTTATTAACCCGATGTACCCTTTCCAAACGGAAAGAATACCACTTACCAGCACCATAGTCATAACCAAAACCATCGATTCATAACCACCTGTACCACAATGTCTCTGATCAAGTACCACTAATCACTGGAGCTCCCTTGGCCGCTCATAACCGCGAGAACGGCTGATATATCAGTTTTCAAACACTCTGCAGAGGTTGTGCACTTTACCCACAAGCCGTGATTCCTATTCTGCCCTCATGGTTGCACTGTTTTCCCGGGCGGTCATCCATAGAACAGGTCCTTACGGAGAGGCACTCGAGAAACCGCTCGAGCCCCCTTGAGGCCACAAGTACAACATCATAATAAGAGAAGGGAAAACAGCGTATCATAGATAATCTCATCATGTTCATTGATTATAGTTGAGCAATAGCATAAAGCTAAACAGTAATAATCCAACCCAAGTAGGTAATCAAGGACAGGGATAACAAAAGCGGGGAGGGACGGGCAGGGGGCCGAGCGCCGCCGGGGAGGGCCGAGGCGGGGGGGCCGAACGCCGCCGCGGGCCGGGGCGAGCGGGGAGGGACGGGCAGGGGCGAGGGAGGACGCGCGCGGGGGGAAGAAGAGGAGGGAGAGGGAGAGAGAGAAGAGAAGGGGAGGGGAGGGGAAGCTCACCTCGGGGTCCAAAATCCGATGATCGCCGTCTCCAAACCCTAGGGCACCACGGGGAGAGAGAGGTGGGAGAGGGAGAGGGAAGTTGTTGCGCGGGAGATCCAAATGAGGGAGAGAGAGAGAGGATGGGGGGGCGCAGGGGGGGGGGGGGTTGGGCGCCAGGGGCGCGCAAGCCGGGGCGGGCCGGGCCGGCTGAGCTGGGCTGGGCTAAGTTGGGCTGGGCCGAGCCACTTCGCGGATTGAAAACCCACGACGCGCGTGGACCACTAAACGGACTTAAAACGCGAATCAAAATCCGGAACGGAACGAGACGAACCCTCAACCTCAGACAAAGAAATGTGCTTCGGCATGATGCAACACCCATGACACTTAGGTTTTGGTTTATACATGACACGGACACCTGCCGCTATACTGGTTTAAAATTGGGAAGAAGGAGCAAACGGGGAAAGAGAAAAGAGAGTAACGCCCGAATTTGGTGAGAGAAAAGAAGAAAAAATTCTACCCCCAAATTCAGGGATTTACAGTTTCTAGTTATAGTCCAATTCCAAGGAATTGGATCTCTAATTCCAAAACTCAATTTTGTGTGCAACCAAACAATAGAAATTAGGAAAGTTGATTTCAATTTCCAATTCTATGCTCCAATATCGACACCAATCGAGCTATAATGGAAATTGTAAATTTGGCAATCTGTAGCTTCTAGAAATTCAGTTCAGACGGTAGAAAAAGGGTGCAAGAAACAACCCAGCTTTCAATCAGGAGAACACCCAAATTATGCTCCCAGCTTCCAATCAGGATAACACCCAAATTATGCTCCCTGACATCTGAACTGGCTTTCAGATTGTCAGGTTGGACACACAGGCTAAGTCGCCCATGTAATAGGGTCCACTTGTTAGCATAATCTCTACTATACTTAAAGCATCAGTTTCAACGGTCATCCTGCGTCATATTTTTACAAATAATCCCTTACATCTATCTCAAATTAATCCGCTGCACCCCTCCATACACACAACCTCCACATCCGGCCCGTTAGCCAGTCGGGTGGTTAAATTAGCATAAAATATTAAAAATAAAGTGGTGCGGGAGGTGAGGTTCGAATCCAAGCTCTGATGGAAGAAGGACGGGAGACACTGAGTGAAGCCATCTAACCGGTAGAACATCATGATTAATTGTTTTTATTATTAAATATAAATTGTATACATGTATATACGAGTTTTGTAAAATAAAAAAATATAATCGTATCGGACCGGATCAGCACTACGGGCCGAGGCTACGGCCCAAGCACGACACGACGATCGTGTCGGGATGGCCCAAGCACTATTAAATGGGTCGTGCCCCGGACCAGCCCGCCAAACACGACCCATTTGACCATCTATAACTCCACACAATAATGATGGTTCTCGCCTTAGTTGTTGCCACCTCATTCGTCATCCTGCTTCTTTTCTCTCTCCCCTCATGCCTTCGCCTCCACGCCACCCATTCTCGGCAGAGGGCATGGGAGCAGGCGCCTCCTCCCCGTATTCGTCCGACACCAGCCCCGACACCGACCCGCGCAGTGACTATTGCATATACACGAGGGTGTTTCACAGCATGCACGCACCATCGTTTTCATCGTCGTCGGACATCCCGTTCGTCTTCCCGGCCTTCGCCCTGTTCTTCCTTCCCAACCTGCTACCCCTGCCCACGGTCACAGACGCGAGCCGACCGATGCTCGTCGACGCGGGTATGAGCGAGTCGGTCTTGCTCCTGGCTTTTCTTCGTGCGTGCCGCCGAGGAGGACACAATGGCGCCTGCCACGCTTAGATTATCTTGGCGATGACGAGTCCAGATCTGAGATAGTGGACAACCAAGGCCCGTAGCGCAGCAGCAGTCAGCATATGCTACAGAGTTGGTGGTGGTGTTGTGTCGCCTCGGCGGGTCCAGGGCTGGAAGGCACTCGCATTTTCTCGCCCTTTTCGGGCTGAAGCCTGGTGCGGGTGCCTCTCGGTTTGGAGCTGCTCTGGCTGAACTTCTTTCTCCGCTTGCGTGCTCTCTCCTTGTATATATCTAGCGGTATATATCGCCTCTAGATGTCCATGTCTTCGTCATGTCCTTCTCCGAACTACCTCTTTCCTTCCCTTCCTACTCTACGAAACCTTGGAAGTGGGGGAGACGTAGAACGGAGGTCTCTGATTTGCTGTCTATGGTTCCCATTCGATGGCTCGACATCGTCTATCTACATGACCTTTCCTTTACCACGATGTCAACTCGGTTAGTCAAATAAAAAAATATTACGCGGAGAACAGAATCGATCAATAAAAAAACCTTGAGATCTTTTTGGTGGATAATTTATATGGATATTGTTGTGAGCTATCGCAACGCATGAACAACCGACTACTGTGCTGTAATAGGAAACCCCTGTGTGAGCCGTGTGTGCTGGGAATTCCTAAAATGGACCCACAGGTCAAGGCGTAGTGGTTTAAAAGTGCTGAACTCTGTAAGATAACTATTCACCATCTGAAAAACAGAAACAAAACACGAGACCCAGGGTTTCTCGATCCGATCGTGAACTTCCTGTGCTCACGTCGAGCGATCGGCGACGGCAAAGGGTCAGGCATTACACGATCTTCAGATCGCTTTGTTTAGCATCAATAAGCAGGCAATGGGTAAGTCTGCTACCTCCTATTGAATGTGGATGCATGAGATGAAACGGGTAAAAAAAAAGGACTAGGGTCAGTGGCTCCAGCTCCACCCAAAAACAACTAGGGTCTACGGGATAAGAGGAGCCTGTGAAGCTGGGTTTATTGGGATTCACTGGCTTCTACAGTGTACGAACAGCGCCAGAATCGGAGCCCGCAGGCACAGTTACATAGCAAATCCCAAACCTCACTGGCAGAAGCACAACCTCTGTAGCAACATTCAGTATTATAAGTTCATCAGGGCAGAAACAAACCACCCACATCTTATTACACCACAGACAAGCATTACTACATCCTAGCACAGCACCTGGGTATCCCGAGCCTTCAGTGGAGTTCCTTGAGGAAGTCGGTGTTGTCAACCAGAACCTACAATGTTAAGGACAAAAGGTCACATTAGCAACCATGCGATGTGGAGTCACATCAAACAAACACAATAGTCATGAGATGGCATGTTAGTGTTGATAAAGATATTGGACCTATAGCTTTAGCTTCCCAGTGTGTACACCCATGAAACAGAATCCTGTTTTCACAGTCACTTGGCTCTTCACAGGTGCATCAAGTTTAAGCTTCGAAACTAGTAGTGCCGAAGTTTATGCAAAGCATCAATCATTTTTATTGGCACTGGTTCTTGATTTGAAGAAAGCACCAATCGATTTAACAGTTAACTTCTTTATTTTACGCGGAAATTTAGCAGCTAACTGTATAGAAACAGATGGAAGCATACCACTTTCCAGCCATCTGGATCAACAAAAGAGGCGATCTTAGTGTTGATCCCAGGTAGAGGCCCTGGCTGCCGCAAAATCTTGCCACCTAGTTCTTTGGTCGCCAGATCAACCGCCTCGGCGCTCTTGTACACATCATTGGTGCCAATGGCAACCTGCGCTTACATCAGCTAAACAATTAAGAAATGCCAAAATACAACTAGAAAAAATGCTCCAGATAAAGATTTCATAGAGACCTGAGCATATGCATTGCCCTTGCTGTATTCTGTGACTCCATAGTTGTACGTCAGCTCCAGAACAGTTGTCTTGTCCTCATCAGCATAGCCCAACATGGCAATGGTATACTGTATAAGGGTCAAAATGTTCAGTCCACTAAACTGAGAACACTACACCATTTCTCTCAATACTATAAAACGTAGCAGCGTTCTTTCAGTGCCTATTTGACCCTGATTCCTAAAAAAAGAAGATGCTATTCAAGCAGGAGATTTCAGGCCTACAAGTCTCGTGCACAGCTTTGCCAAACTGGTTACAAAGATTTTGGCTAATACGCTTTCACCCCATCTGAACCAGCTGGTCTCTTCTAGTCAAAATGCTTTCATTCGGGGGAGATGTATTCATGATAATTTATATGTTGGTCCAACAAACAATCAAAGTGCTGCAACAAAGAAAAATACCTAACCTGTTCCTGAAATTGAACATATCTAAAGTTTTCGACTCTGTTTCTTGGTCCTTCCTTTTGAAGGTCTTGAAACACTTAGGCTTTGGATGGTTATTGTGCAAACCTATATCTAATCTGCTGCTCACATCATCTACCCAAGTGTTGGTCAATGGTGAACCAGGGGAACGTATACACCACCAGAGGGGGTTACGCCAGGGAAATCCCTTGTCGCCAATACTTTTTATTCTAGTTATGGATGTGCTTAACAGCTTATTTGCTAAAGCAGAAGAAGATGGCCTATTGCAGCCACTGTCCCAGAGAGAGGCAAAATTCTGGATTTCTTTGTATACTGATGATGTTGCTCTCTTCTTACCCCCAGTCCCTGAGGGATTGCAAATAAAAAAGGCACCCCTTTCAAAAAAGAGGGGTTGACTATCCTGAGAGCTGTGTTCTTTGTGACCAAGAAGAAATTGTGCAGCATATCTTAACACGTTATCTTATCCCCAATTAGCCTTATTGATGTGGTACCTAAGAGAAGAGATGCCTGCTTTGTTGACAGGTGGAGGAAAGCTTCATCTAAAGTTCCAAAGGCAAAAGAAAGGATTTCAACAGTGCTGTCATCCTTGGAGCTTAGAGCCTTTGGAAACATAGAAATAGGTGTGTTTTAGATGGAGCAACCATGCCTTGCCTAGAGGAGGGGTTCAGAGAAGAGCTGCAGCTATGGCTTTTGGCAGGCAGGAAGAATTGCAAACTCTTTTCGACCCTGGCTAAATGGGGAGGGGCTTAGTTTATAAGTGTGCTGTGGTGTTGGAGTGTGGTGTGTGTGTCAGTGTGAGTGCGTGTGTTTTGGGTGGGTGGGTATGTTTTCTTGTATGATTTGGACCCTAGTCCCTTTTTCGTCTCCTTTTAATATAATGATACGCAGCTCTCAGACGTATTCGAGAAAAAAAGGCATCCTTGATAATTTCAGGGAAGCTACAGGGTTGTTTACTAATTTCCATAGGAGTTCTCTAGCTCCTATCCGCTGTGAAGAAATGAATATCCAGGAAGTGGAGAACACTCTTCAGTGCCCAACAAAAGAGATTCCATGAACCTATCTGGGTTGCCTATCTCTAATAAAAAATTGAGAAAAAGGGACATTTGGTCGTGGATTGAAAAATAGAGAAATCGGCTAGATGGCTGGCTACATGGCTGGATTGCCTCAGTGATGAACCTAGTTGGAAGAGGTTCCATGGTATGTTTTGAGCTTTCTGCTATCCCAATTTATTTGGTTTCATTGTCCGGAAGGTCAACCATGGAAGCTATTTTCTTAATAAGACAAGTGATATTCAATGAGTTGGAGAAGTCATATGACAAAATACGAAGGAATGTTATGTGGTAGGCTTAGGACAGACATAAAGCTACAGCGAAGTATGTTGGACTCATTAAAGGCATGTACAACAATGTTGTGACAAGTGTTTGAACAAAGGATGAAGACACAAATGATTTTCTGATTAGAATAGGACTACATTAAGTATCAACTTTGAGCCCTTACCTTTTTGCTTGGATAAGGTCACAAGGCACATACAAGGGGATATCCCCTTGGTGTAAGTTTTTTCGCGGACGATGTAGTACTAGATGATGAAAATCGGAATAGAGTAAATAGAAAACTAGAGTTGTGGCGAAATACTCCAAAGGTTTTAGACAAAACTAAATATATGAGATGTGATTTCAGCACTACTACACATGAGGAAGGAGATGTTAGCTTGGAATGTCAAGTGGTGCTAGGAAGGATACCTTTTAGTATTTAGGATCAATGCTACAATAAGATGAAGATACTAATGAAAATGTTAACCATAAAATCAAAGCAGGATAAATGAAGTGGCGTCAAGCATCTGACGTTCTATACAATAGGAGGATACCACAAAAGCTAAAAGACAAGTTTTATAGAACGGTGATGAGACCTACTATATTGTATGGTGCAAAATGTTGGCCTACGAGAAGACATGTTCAGTATTTATTGCCATGCAAAACGGATTGAGTCCAGAACAATGATATACGTGATAGGCTAGGGGGAGCACCAATTGAACAGAAGTTTGTCCAACGCAGGTTGAGATGGTTTAGGCATGTCCAACGAAGATCTACAGAGGCACCAATGTGCAGTAGGATTCTAAGGCACAGAAGCAATGGAAAGAGAGCCAAGGGAAGGCCAAAGTTGACATGAAAAGAGACGATAAAAGGTGATTTGAAGAGATGAAATATAACCAAAGATTTAACCTTGAATAAGCGTGCATAGAAAATAGATATCCATGTGTCTCAACCTTGACTTGTGGTTTCTGTTGGGTTTCAACTCTAGCCTACCCCAACTTGCTTGGGACTAAAAGGATTTGCTATTGTTGATGTAATGAATGTGCAAAAATGGGTGATCAAGGCTATTGACAAAATAAGAAGAGCATTCCTTTGGAAGGGAAAGGAAGAGGTGAGAAGGGGTAATTGCCTAGTGGCTTGGGAAAAGGTTGCAAGACCAGTTGAGTTGGGAGGACTTGGAATACCAAATCTGAAAACAATATGTTGGGCGCTTCAAATGAGATGGTTGTGGTTAAGTAAAACTAATGTTGGACGAACTTGGACAGGTCTAGATATCCCACTCCAACCTCAGGTGCATGCAATGTTCAAACTATCTGTGGTTACTCATGTTGGATCTAGGGCCAACACTTTATTTTGCACAGACCAATGGATTCATGGCCAGTCCATTCTACACATTGCAGCTGAGGTGGTGGCATGTGTCTCCAGCATGGTTTTAATTCCACATCTGTGGCTAATGCTCTAGCCAACCATAGTTGGGTAAGGGACATCAGTCGTGCTCTGTCCTTGGAGGGTTTGATTCAATATATCTAGGTCTGGGACATTTTAGAGGGCATTAATCTTTCTCACAAAGAGGACCATTTGAATTGGAAACATGACGCAAGTGATCAGTTAGTCACCCATCCCCCCCCCCCTCTTGTATTTGAACTTGTTGTCTGGTTCCTAACCCTTTCGTTTCATTTTAGGGAGCAAGGTCTTGTAATTGTAAGGCTCTGCCTTTTCCACTCTCTTTTATATATTGATACGCAGCTCTCCTGCGTGTTCGAGAGAAAAAAAAATGCCAAATAACTGCAAGTACCTTGTAATCAGGTACATCCTTCTTCCTTAGGAGCTTCATCCCTAGGGCCTGCACGAAAGGAAAGAAACAATACATCATCATGTATGAGAATGAGACTGCTCCTCTAGAGATAAAAAGAAAAAAATGCATCTCTAACTTTTGGAATAGCCCATCTTTACAAAAGGAAAGAAAATACCTTCTCATAAAACTTGATAGAACGCTCAAGGTCACCAACACGAAGCATGACCTGGCAAAGAGGCTCAGGTGTGTCAGCCCTCTGGATAAGCTCAAACATGTAGCCATCAGGATCCTGTGCGAAGGCAATAACAGTGGATCCTCCCTTGACAGGACCAGGTTCGCGGGTGATCTTACCACCCTTGGATTTGATATTCTCAGCTAACTTGTACACCTGCATTTGCATCCACGATATCATATATAAAACATAATTCTTCAGCATGAATAGCTTATTGCAAATCGACAAAGCTTACATCATCATTAGCAATTGCGAAATGCCCAAAGCCCGTTCCAATGTCATACTTGTCAACGCCATAGTCTGTTGAATAAGGGTGAAGTTATTACCATATTATAAGTTACAGAAAACGAAAATAATGTCCAAGAGAAAGAATTAGGTCAGTTCATATAAAGAGAAAAAATATCAATTGCTAACATTTTTATCAGGTTGACATACAAATTGTGCAACTGCAAACATTAGTAGCATAGTGAAACAATTGTGCCATAAACAAAACTTTCACATGTCCCTGAACATACTGTATGTCAATTCAACTGCAAAGTTGGTGTTCTCTGGCCCAAAGCCAAGGAAGGCATTGGTGTACTTCTCATCAGGAACATCCCTTTTCCTCAGCAGTTTCATCCCAAAGCATTCCGTGTAGTACCTACCAGAATCATATAATGTCACATAAAAAAGCATAATCATAGCTGCAGGTGTTGCAAATGTCATTTACAATACAGCAGCATACTTGATTGTGCGGTCCAGATCCCCAACACGGTAAACCGCATGGAGCATCCTCTTGCTGTCGTGTTTATGCCAGTCAACCACAGCCTCAGCTGCCTTCGAGGCTTCACTACCGGTTGCCATCCCTGATTAAAGAGTTGCACATTTCATAAGAACAAGGGAGGAAAGTGATCTTAAACAAAACGAAGAACGAAAGCATCAGGCTTTCATATTGCTTCAAAAACCCTCTTTTTCTTTCAGTAGAGAAATATACATCTCAATTACTCAAAGCTTTTCTCTGAAAAGCAGAAGATTATCAGAAATATCACGCTTTCCTATACACTAAAGGATCCGTGCTCAAATGACAGAACACAAGGTGAATGGATCTCCTTTTTTTCACGGTTCATTTTTCATCCGAATGCCAACCTACATCTAAATCTTTTTTATGCTGAAAAGGACAGCAGCACGGGTTGCAGCTCAACCAAATCAAACACACAAAGATGCAAGGCTCCACCTTGGAGAACTTTGAGGATGCATTAGTCATCTATCCGACGGACACACAGCAAAATGAACGAAGATGGGAGTCCTAACAAGATGGGAACCCAAATCTAGGGGCGCGGCCAGCCATCTAGGTGACCAGGCGGGGGGCGGCCAGACGGCCAGGCGGAGGCGGGCGGGGGTCAGCGGGCAGCCCTAGCCGGGCAGCGGAAATCGCGCCGTGGCCAGGTCGGGCGTCCAGCCGGCCAGGGCCCAGCGCGACCAGGTGCTATGGCGGCAGAGGAGTTCATGGATTCGGAGGTTGACGCTGACCTTAGCTCGGATTCGGACAGGATCTGACTCGATTCGGTGAAGCAGCACGCGCAGGCACAGCGGTGATCCTTGTACCGATCACACACACTCTCTCTCTCTCTTCTCACCTTCTGGTCTTCTCGCTTCCTTCCTCCGGTGGGGAGTGGAGACGAAGGCGCCGCCCATAAATAAACACGTCATACGGTCCACAGGACAGGACTGCCAACTGCCGAGCGCGAGAAGGTTCACTGCTTTTTTTTAATTATTATTTTCTCTCTTGTCTTGAAAAGAGAAGGATTTATTAAAAAAATGTTTTCTCTTTTATATAAAGCAACTACTAATATAGATGGAGAAGGTACAAAGTTGGTTTTTTAGATTTCTTTCATGTACTTATATGATTATATCTATACATTGTGCCTAAATATATACTATAAAGATAATCTATCTAAAAAAACTAACTATGGCCTAAAACATTGCCTTTCGCTTCAGACTGTAGGAGTGGAGTTTTTTAAAATATATAAGGTGGGATGAACAAAGATAGCCTCATGAACACAACAGCGCTTAGCTAACTATTGTAAGAAAACAAAAATAATATGGATCCTGCTACAAATACGCGCGAACGTACAGGTCAACGCAGAGAGGGCTTCGTCACCGCTGGAGTCCACGGGCATAGAGGGCTCCTGCTGCCTAGGACCAGGATCAACACCATTGTTGGTCTTAGCAGTGACGACAGCACCTGCTAGAAGATACAGGAGCAAGACGAGCGTATAGGCAGCCGGAGCCCAAGCAGACATCACCGCTGCGTGTTGGTATAGCCTGCGCGACATGATGGCTGCTGGGTTGTTGGCAACTTGAGCCTCCAAGACCTTGTTTATAGAATCGCCTATCAACAGCAAATCAATCAAGTGCATGCATGACACCATCAGATAGATATAATGGCAGCTGGATTGCAGCTATATACATGGATATATGGCTGCAGGCCGGTGTGGCAGCATGCATATTGTGAGAAAACAACGTGCTGAGCGATCGAGATGGCGGTTGGGGGCGGGCTGACACCGCAAGCAGCACGTTTCAAGTCAAACAATTGTGCCGTTTGATTCACGTATTAGTAATGTAATGGGTAATCGATAACGTTAAATAATGTTTGTTTAAGTCCAATCGTAATCGATACCACACTACAAATGAATATTGACTTATTCAAATTTGTTACCGCCGGTATTCGAGTGTGAATCGTTACTATTGTCATTTAAGTTACATTTCGTGAACCAAACGACACCTTAATGTATAGAGCATCAGTTTCAACGGTCGTCCCGCGTCATTTTTTTAAAAAATAACTCCTCACAGCTATTTCAAATTAACCCGTTGCACGCCTATAAATGGCCAAACGGTGGGCCGGCATGGGCCAGACGCCCGCGGGCCACAGCTCTGGCCCATGCACGTCATGCCGGCCTACTGACTGTGTCAGTCCGGCCTGTTAGCCTATCTGTCCATTTTATCCCGCGTCATTTTTTTACAAATAACCCCTTAGAGCCATTTCAAATTAACCCGTTGCACGCCTATAGATGGCCAAACGGCGGGCCGGCATGGGCCAGACGCCCGCGGGCCACAGCTCTGGCCCATGCACGTCGTGCCGGCCTGCTGACTGTGTCAGGCCGGCCTGTTAGCCTGTCCGTCTATTTTATTAAATCAGCGTAAAATATTAAAAACGATGTAGAAGATGGGGTTTAAACCCATGCCTTGATGTAAGAAGGGCGAAAGACAATGAGTAAAGCTATTTAACCAGTAGAACATAATGATCAAATATTTTTAATATTGAATATAAATTGTATATATGTATATACGTTTTTTTGTAAAATAAAAAATACAATTGTGTCGGGCCGGGCCAGCACTACCACTACAGGAATCCGAGTCTTTGCCGAGTGCTTTTTGTCGGGCACTCGGCAAAGACTTCTTTGCCGAGAGCCGCACTCGGCAAAGTCCTGCACTCGGTAACGATGTCGTTTACCGAGTGCAGGACACTTGGTACAGAAATACACTCGGTAAAGACAAGTTTGCCGAGTGGCAAACACTCGGCAAAGGTGGCTCTCGGCAAAGGGCCATCAGCGGCCGTTCTAAAGCTGATGGTCGTCAGCCTTTGCCGAGGGTCGGCACTCGGCAAAGAACTCTTTACCGAGTGTCTTCTGTGGACACTCGGCAAAATATATTTTTATTTTTTAAATTTTGTCCACCAAACTTTTTGTGGTATGTTCCTACAATATGTAGACCTACATGTATCATTTGTGGACAATTATAACAGAGTTTTCAATCGGTAGTAGATTTAGTTCGTTTATTTGAATTTCTTCGGAAAATTCAGATTTGAACTGCAGGTCACTCGAAACTTGAAAAACCGTGCATGCAAAAATGATATACATGCTACTTAGCACAAGTTACGACTGATTCCAGGAGCGGACCGAAAACTTCGAGTAACATGCTCACTAAACATGGACGTGAACTTGCCATCCACATGTTTAAAAATTGTATAAAATACAAACAAAGTCAGAAAATCATGAAACTTGTCCACGTGTCATGATATCATATATAGATATTATGATAAAAATTTTAGAAAGTTTCGAGAAAGTTGAGACGTAATATGTGTAGAAACCTAGGAGAACTACACATGAAATCATAGAGTTTCAATGTAGTTCTCCTAGGTTTCTACACATAGTACGCCACAACTTTCTCAAAAATATTCTCAAATTTTTATCACAGCCTCTACATATGATATCATCTCCAGAGGACAAGTTTCATGATTTTTTGACTTTGTTTGTGTTTTATACAATTTTTAAACAACTCGATGACAAGTTCACGACCATGTTGAGTGAGCATGGTGCTCGAAGTTTCTGGTCTGCTCATGAAATCGGTCGTAACTTGTGCTAAATAGCATAGATACTATGTTTGCATGCACGGTTTTCTAAGTTTCGAGTGACTTGCAGTTCAAATGTGAATTTTTCGAAGAAATTCAAATAAACGAACTAAATCTACTAGCTATAGAAAATACTTTTCTAATTGTCTCAAAATGGTACATGTAGGTCTACATAGTGTAGGAACATACCACAAAAAGTTTGGTTGTCAAAATTAAAAAATAAAAATATACTTTGCTGAGTGTCCAAGGATGACACTCGGCACAGAAGCCTTTGCCGAGTGTCAAATGGGCGGCACTCGGCAAAGTACAATGAAATAATCTTTGCCGAGTGTCCCCCGGGCGACACTCGGCAAAAAAACTAAGGACACGCTTTACCGAGTGCCTCTCAGTGGACACTCGGCAAAGAGGTATTTGCCGAGTGCCGGATCCGGGGCACTCGGCAAAGTGTATTTTTTAATTAAAAAAAATCTTTGTCGAGTGCCCGCGATCTGGCACTCGGCAAAGACTGTTTCGTTGGCAGTAAACCGAGTGCCGCCGCACTCTTTCCTCTCACTCTCTCAATCTCACCACTCTCACCCGCCGCTCGCCGCCCGGACGCCGCCTCGCCGTGCGCACGCCACCCGGCCGCTGCCGCGCCGCCCCTCCCCGCCATACTCAGGCCGCCCCACCCCTCCCCGTCGTCCTCACGCCGCCACGGTCGCCGCCCTCCCTGCCATCCTCACGTCGTCACGGTCGTCGCCCCTCCCCGCCATCCTCGCGCTGCCCCGCCGCTCCCCGGCAAAGGTCACATTTATTTATTTGTTTGTTTATAGGTGTGCATGTGATATATTGTTTTGTTTGTCTCAATTTGATATAGTGCATAGATGGATGTATTTGTGATTGACGACCATTGTGTCAATTTGATAAAGTGCATGTGCTATATTTATTTGTTTGTCTCAAATTACATGTGATATTATATTTAGCCACTAGGTACTTAGAATTTGCATTGTGTGGATAACCTTTTTTCTAGTAGATTAATAAAAAATGTTGAACTCTAAAACATGCATATCACAAGGATAGAATAGAAGCGGATATATATATATATATATATATATATATATATATATATATATATATATATATTGTCGGGGACCATAATTAGGGGTACCCTCAAGACTCCTAATTCTCAGCTGGTAACCCCCATCAGCATAAAGCTGCTAAGGCCTGATGGGTGCGATTAAGTCAGGGATCAGTCCATTCGAGCGACTCGATCACGCCACGCCCGAGCCTAGCCTCGGACAAGGGCAGCCGGCCCCGGAGGATTTCCGTCTCGCCCGAGGCCCCCCTCCGACGGCGAACATATTTCCGGCTCGCCCGAGGCCCTGCCTTCGCTAAGAAGCAACCCTGACTAAATCGCCGCACCGACCGACCAAATCGCAGGAGCATTTAACGCAAAGGTGGTCTGACACCTTTATCCTGACGTGCGCCCCCCGGCAGAGCCGAAGTGACCGCCGTCACTTCGCCGCTCCACTGACCGGCCTGACAGAAGGACAGTGCCGCCTGCGCCGCTCCGACTGCTGTGTCACCTGACAGAGTGAGACTGACAGGCAGTCAGGCCCTGCCAAAGGCACCATAGGGAACTCCGCTCCGCCCGACCAAGGGCTCGGACTCGGGCTAAGCCCCGGAAGACGGCGAACTCCGCTCCGCCCGACCCAGGGCTCGGACTCGGGCTAAGCCCCGGAAGACGGCGAACTCCGCTCCGCCCGACCCAGGGCTCGGACTCGGGCTAAGCCCCGGAAGACGGCGAACTCCGCTCCGCCCGACCCAGGGCTCGGACTCGGGCTAAGCCCCGGAAGACGGCGAACTCCGCTCCGCCCGACCCAGGGCTCGGACTCGGGCTAAGCCCCGGAAGACGGCGAACTCCGCTCCGCCCGCCCTAGGGCTCAGACTCGGGCTCAGCCCCAGAAGACGACGAACTCCGCTTCGCCCGACCCCAGGGCTCGGACTCCGCCCTAGCCTCTGCCGACGACCTCCACCTCGCCCGACCCAGGGGCTCGGACTCGGCCTCGACCATGGAAGACAGACTCGACCTCGGCTTCGGAGGAGCCTCCACATCGCCCAACCTAGGGCGCAGGCTAGCCACGTCAACAAGAGGCGCCATCATCACCCTACCCCGAGCTGACTCGGGCTGCAGGGAACAAGACCGATGTCCCATCTGGCTAGCTCCGCCGGATAGGTGATGATGGCACCCAGCATGCTCTGTGACGACGGCGGCTCTCAGCCCCCTTACGGAAGCAAGAGGACGTCAGCAAGGACCCAACCGCTCCGACAGCTGTCCCTCCGCCAGGCTCCGTCGCTCCTCCGACGGCCACGACATCACACCAGCTGGGTGCCAAAATCTCTCCAGCTGCCACATCGGCATGTACTTAGGGCGCTAGCTCTCCCCCGCTAGACACGTAGCACTCTGCTACACCCCCATTGTACACCTGGATCCTTTCCTTACGCCTATAAAAGGAAGGACCAGGGCCCTCTTAGAGAGGGTTGGCCGCGCGGGGACGAGGGCGAGACAGGCGCTCTCTCGGGGCTGCTCGCTTCCCTCTCCCGCGTGGATGCTTGTAACCCCCTACTGCAAGCGCACCCGACCTGGGCGCGGGACGAACACGAAGGCCGCGGGATTCCCACCTCTCTCACGCCGGTCTCCGGCCGCCTCGCTTCTCCCCCCTTCGCGCTCGCCCTCGCGCTCGACCCATCTGGGCTGGGGCACGCGGCGACACTCACTCGTCGGCCCGAGGGACCCCCCGGTCTTGAAACACCGACAGTTGGCGCGCCAGGTAGGGGCCTGCTGCGTGTTGACGAACAACTTCCCGTCAAGCTCCAGATGGGCAGTCTCCAGCAACCTCTCCAACCCGGGACGGTGCTCCGTTTCGGGAGTCTTGAGTTCATGTCCCTCGACGGCAGCTACGACATGATGCTCCTTCCACCACCGCGCGACGATGGCAATGGCGGCCGACAGCCCGCCCGCCGGCGGCGGAATCGACGACGTCTTCCCCGCGTGGCGGAAGAACAATCTTCGAGCTCGTCCCGTCTTCTTCCCCGTCGGCGGAGGGGAAGGCAGGGCAACCAAGGCCAAGCAGGAGGCAGCGCCTCGTCGGCTGTCGAGCGAGTCGACAGCGCCGACACCCCAACGAGGGGCGCATCGGGTATCGACTTCGCGCCTGAGACGAAGACGAGCGCCGTCTCCCCGCGACACGCCAATCCCGAGCGAGCGGACGACGCCAGCGCGCTCGCGGAGGGCTTGCTGGACGTCACCCTCGTACCTGAGACGACGGTGCAGTCAGTCCCCGACGTGACTTCGTCGCCTCTCGTCGACCAAGAGGTACCGACCGATTCCCATCCTACGTCATTTGGATTCAGCCTCAACCCGCCTAGCGACCTCGCTTTGGCGGACGCTCTCGTAGAGGCGAGTCCAAACCCTCTGGGGTTTCGCATGCGGTCGCCTTGGGACCGGTTGACGGACGTCTCGACCTACGGGCCCTCTGGGTCCGAGGAAGACGACGACCCCAGCATCTGTTGGGATTTCTCTGGACTTGGCAACCCCAGCGCCATGCGAGACTTCATGGTCGCATGTGACTTCTGCCTCTCCGACTGTTCCGACGGTAGCCGCAGCCTCGACGACGAGGACTGCGGCCCGAGCCGCGAATGTTTCCACGTCGATCTAGGGGGTCCCTCCGAAGGCAATCATCTCGGCATGCCGGAGGATGGTGATCTCCCTAGGCCGGCGCCCCGCGTTGACATCCCACGGGATCTAGCTGTGGTCCCCGTTCAGGCGGGGGGCCATGACCCACAGCTCGAGCAAATCCGCGGGGCGCAGGCCAGGCTCGACGAGGGAGCAGGAGCGCTTGAGTCGATCCGCCGGGACGCCGGGCAGGCATGGGCGTGCCAACCCTCGGCCGGAGAAATATGTCACCTGCCCCAGGGCTTCCAGCACCGCATCACCGACGACGCTAGGGTCAGGCCGCCACCCGCATCTAGTGGCGTCGGCCAGAACCTGGCTGCAGCGGCGATGCTCCTCCGCGCGATACCGAAGCCATCCACCACCGAGGGTCGGCGAATCCAGGGGGAGCTCAAGAATCTCCTGGAAGGCGCCGCGGTCCGACGGGCCGAGAGCTCTGCCTCCCGAAGGCAGGGATACCCCTCGGAACCTCACGCCGCGACTTCCCGATTCATGCGGGAAGCCTCGGTCTACACCGGGCGCACGCGCAACACCGCGCCTGCGGCCCCGGGCCGCCTCGGCAACGAGCACCATCATCGCGACCGTCGGGCCCACCTCGACGAGAGGGTGCGCCGAGGCTACCACCCCAGGCGTGGGGGACGCTACGACAGCGGGGAGGATCGGAGTCCCTCGCCCGAGCCACCCGGTCCGCAGGCCTTCAGTCGGGCCATCCGACGGGCACCGTTCCCGACCCGGTTCCGACCCCCGACTACTATCACAAAGTACTCGGGGGAGACGAGACCGGAACTGTGGCTCGCGGACTACCGTCTGGCCTGCCAACTGGGTGGAACGGACGACGACAACCTCATCATCCGCAACCTCCCCCTATTCCTCTCCGACACCGCTCGCGCCTGGTTGGAGCACCTGCCTCCGGGGCAGATCTCCAACTGGGACGACCTAGTCCAAGCTTTCGCCGGCAATTTCCAGGGCACGTATGTGCGCCCCGGGAATTCCTGGGATCTCCGAAGCTGCCGGCAGCAGCCGGGAGAGTCTCTCCGGGACTACATCCGGCGATTTTCGAAGCAGCGCACCAAGCTGCCCAACATCACCGATTCGAATGTCATCGGCGCGTTCCTTGCCGGCACCACCTGCCGCGACCTGGTGAGCAAGTTGGGTCGCAAGACCCCCACCAGGGCGAGCGAGCTGATGGACATCGCCACCAAGTTCGCCTCTGGCCAGGAGGCGGTCGAGGCTATCTTCCGAAAGGACAAGCAGCCCCAGGGCCGCCCATCGGAAGATGCTCCCGAGGCGTCTACTCAGCGCGGCGCCAAGAAGAAAGGCAAGAAGAAGTCGCAAGCGAAACGCGACGCCGCCGCCGAGTACAAGAACCCTCGGAAGCCCCCCGGAGGTGCCAACCTCTTCGACAAGATGCTCAAGGAGCCGTGCCCCTATCATCAGGGGCCCGTCAAGCACACCCTTGAGGAGTGCGTCATGCTTCGGCGCCACTTCCACAGGGCCGGGCCACCCGCGGAGGGTGGCAGGGCCCGCGACGACGACAAGAAGGAAGATCACCAAGCAGGAGAGTTCCCCGAGGTCCGCGACTGCTTCATGATCTATGGTGGGCATGCGGCGAATGCCTCAGCTCGGCACCGCAAACAAGAGCGCCGGGAGGTCTGCTCGGTGAAGGTGGCGGCGCCAGTCTATCTAGACTGGTCCGACAAGCCCATCACCTTCGACCAAGCCGACCACCCCGACCACGTGCCGAGACCGAGGAAATACCCGCTCGTCGTCGACCCCGTCATCGGCGATGTCAGGCTCACCAAGGTCCTTATGGATGGAGGCAGCAGCCTCAACATCATCTACGTCGAGACCCTTGGGCTCCTGCGCGTCGATCCGTCCTCCGTCCGAGCAGGCGCTGCGCCCTTCCACGGGATCATTCTCGGGAAGCGCGTCCAGCCCCTCGGACGACTCGACCTTCCCGTCTGCTTCGGAACGCCCTCCAACTTCCGAAGGGAGACTATGACGTTCGAGGTGGTCGGGTTCCGAGGAACCTACCACGCAGTTCTGGGAAGGCCATGCTACGCGAAGTTCATGACCGTCCCCAACTACACCTACCTGAAGCTCAAGATGCCGGGCCCCAACGGGGTCATCACCGTCGGCCCCACATACAAGCACGCGTTCGAATGCGACGTGGAGTGCGTGGAGTACGCCGAGGCCCTCGCCGAGTCCGAGGCCCTCATCGCCGACCTAAAGAGCCTCTCCAAAGAGGTGCCAGACGTGAAGCGTCATGCCGGCAACTTCGAGCCAGTGGAGACGGTCAAAACCGTCCCCCTCGACCCCAGCGGCGACACCTCCAAGCAGGTCCGGATCGGCTCCGGGCTCGACCCCAAATAGGAAGCAGTGCTCGTCGACTTTCTCCGCGCGAACGCCAACGTCTTTGCGTGGAGTCCCTCGGACATGCCCGGCATACCGAGGGATGTCGCCGAGCACTCGCTGGATATTCGGGCTGGAGCCCGACCCGTCAAGCAGCCTCTGCGCCGATTCGACGAGGAGAAGCGCAGAGTGATAGGTGAGGAGATCCACAAGCTAATGGCAGCAGGGTTCATCAAAGAGGTATTCCATCCCGAATGGCTTGCCAACCCCGTGCTTGTGAGAAAGAAAGGGGGAAATGGTGGATGTGTGTAGACTATACTGGTCTCAACAAAGCATGTCCGAAGGTTCCCTACCCTCTGCCTCGCATCGATCAAATCGTGGATTCCACTGCTGGGTGCGAAACCCTGTCTTTCCTCGATGCCTACTCAGGGTATCATCAAATCAGGATGAAAGAGTCCGACCAGCTCGCGACTTCTTTCATCACGCCCTTCGGCATGTACTGCTATGTCACCATGTCGTTCGGCTTGAGGAATGCGGGCGCGATGTATCAGCGGTGCATGAACCATGTGTTCGGCGAACACATTGGCCGCACGTTCGAGGCCTACATCGATGACATCGTAGTCAAGACGAGGAAAGCTTCCGACCTCCTTTCCGACCTTGAAGTGACATTCCGATGTCTCAAGGCGAAAGGCGTCAAGCTCAATCCCGAGAAGTGTGTCTTCGGGGTGCCCCGAGGCATGCTCTTGGGGTTCATCGTCTCTGAACGGGGCATCGAAGCCAACCCGGAGAAGATCGCAGCCATCACCAGCATGGGGCCCATCAAGGACTTAAAAGGCGTACAGAGGGTCATGGGATGTCTCGCGGCTCTGAGCCGCTTCATCTCACGCCTCGGCGAAAGAGGACTGCCTCTGTACCGCCTCTTAAGGAAGGCCGAGTGCTTCACTTGGACCCTTGAGGCCGAGGAAGCTCTCGGGAACCTGAAGGCGCTCCTCACAAAGGCGCCTATCTTGGTGCCTCCAGCTGCCGGAGAAGCCCTCTTGGTATACGTCGCCGCGACCACTCAGGTGGTTAGCGCCGCGATTGTGGTCGAGAGGCAAGAAGAGGGGCATGCATTGCCCGTTCAGAGGCTAGTTTACTTCGTCAGCGAGTTACTGTCCGAAACCAAGATCCGCTACCCACAAGTTCAGAAGCTGCTGTATGCGGTGATTCTGACACGGCGAAAGTTGCGACACTACTTCGAGTCTCATCCGGTAACTGTGGTGTCATCCTTCCCCCTGGGGGAGATCATCCAGTGCCGAGAGGCTTCGGGCAGGATTGCAAAGTGGGCGGTGGAAATCATGGGCGAAACAATCTCGTTCGCCCCTCGGAAGGCCATTAAGTCCCAGGTCTTGGCGGACTTCGTAGCCGAATGGGTCGACACCCAGCTACCGACGGCTCCGATCCAACCGGAGCTCTGGACCATGTTTTTCGACGGGTTGCTGATGAAGACGGGAGCCGGCGCGGGCCTACTCTTCATCTCGCCCCTCGGGAAACACCTACGCTATGTGCTACGCCTCCATTTCCCGGCGTCCAACAATGTGGCTGAGTATGAGGCTCTGGTCAACGGGTTGCGGATCGCCATCGAGCTAGGGGTCCGACGCCTTGACACCCGCGGTGACTCGCAGCTCGTCATCGACCAAGTCATGAAGAACTCCCACTGCCGCGACCCGAAGATGGAGGCCTACTGCGATGAGGTTCGGCGCCTGGAAGACAAGTTCTACGGGCTCGAGCTTAACCACATCGCTCGGCGCTACAACGAGACTGCGGACGAGCTGGCTAAAATAGCCTCGGGGCGAACAACGGTTCCCCCGGACGTCTTCTCCCGGGACCTGCATCAACCCTCCGTCAAGATCGACGACACGCCCGAACCTGAGGCGCCCTCGGCCCAGTCCGTGGTACCCTCGGTCCAGCCCGAGGTACCCTCGGCACAGCCCGAGGCACCCTCAGCTCGGCCCGAGGCGCCCTCGGTTCAGCCCGAGGTATCCTCGGCCTCCGAGGGTGAGGCACTGCGCATCAAGGAGGAGCGAAGCGGGGCCACGCCTGATCGAAACTGGCAGACCCCGTACCTGCAATATCTCCGCCAAGGAGAGCTACCCCTCGACCGAGCCAAGGCTCGGCGGGTGGCGCGGCGCGCCAAGTTGTTCGTCTTGCTGGGCGAGGAGAAGGAGCTCTACCACCGCAGCCCTTCAGGCATCCTCCAGCGATGCATCTCCGTCACCGAAGGTCAGGAACTCCTGCGAGAGATACACTCGGGGGCTTGCGGCCATCACGCAGCGCCTCGAGCCCTTGTCGGGAATGCTTTCCGACAAGGCTTCTACTGGCCAACGGCGGTGGCTGACGCCACTAGAATTGTCCGCACCTGCGAAGGGTGCCAATTCTATGCGAAGCAGACCCACCTGCTCGCTCAGGCTCTACAGACGATACCCATCACCTGGCCTTTTGCCGTGTGGGGTCTGGACCTCGTCGGTCCTTTGCAGAAGGCGCCCGGGGGCTACACGCACCTGCTGGTCGCCATCTACAAATTCTCCAAGTGGATCGAGGTCCGACCTCTGAACAGCATCAGGTCCGAGCAGGCGGTGGCGTTCTTCACCAGCATCATCCATCGCTTCGGGGTCCCGAACTCCATCATCACCGACAACGGCACCCAGTTCACCGGTAGAAAGTTCTTGGACTTCTGCGAGGATCACCGCATCCGGGTGGACTGGGCCGCCGTGGCTCATCCCATGTCGAATGGGCAAGTAGAGCGTGCCAACAGCATGATTCTACAAGGGCTCAAGCCTCGGATTTACAACGACCTCAACAAGTTCGGCAAGAGATGGATGAAGGAACTCCCCTCGGTGGTCTGGAGCTTGAGGACGACGCCGAGCCGAGCAACGGGTTTCACGCCGTTCTTCCTAGTCTACGGGGCCGAGGCCGTCTTGCCCACAGACCTAGAATACGGCTCCCCGAGGACGAGGGCCTACAGCGATCAAAGCAACCAAGCTAGCCGAGAAGACTCGCTGGACCAGCTGGAAGAGGCTCGGGACAAGGCCTTACTACACTCGGCGCGGTACCAGCAGTCCCTGCGACGCTACCACGCCCGAGGGGTCCGGCCCCGAGACCTCCAGGTGGGCGACCTGGTGCTTCGGCTGCGACAAGATGCCCGAGGGAGGCACAAGCTCACGCCTCCCTGGGAGGGGCCATTCGTCATCGCCAAAGTTTTGAAGCCCGGAACGTACAAGCTGGCCAACAGTCAGGGCGAGGTCTACGACAACGCTTGGAACATCCAACAGCTACGTCGCTTCTACCCTTAAGATGTTTTCGAGTTGTTCATATACCTCGCACCCACGCAAAGTTTAGTCATCAAGGAAGGGTCGGCCTCGCCTCGGCAAAGCCCGACCCTCCCTTGGGGGCTAAAAGGGGGGGAACCCCCTCTGCGTTGAAATTTTTCTCGAAAAAAGATCTCTTCTGCCAGAATATCTGTCGGGGACCATAATTAGGGGTACCCTCAAGACTCCTAATTCTCAGCTGGTAACCCCCATCAGCATAAAGCTGCTAAGGCCTGATGGGTGCGATTAAGTCAGGGATCAGTCCATTCGAGCGACTCGATCACGCCACGCCCGAGCCTAGCCTCGGACAAGGGCAGCCAGCCCCGGAGGATTTCCGTCTCGCCCGAGGCCCCCCTCCGACGGTGAACATATTTCTAGCTCGCCCGAGGCCCTGCCTTCGCTAAGAAGCAACCCTGACTAAATCGCCGCACCGACCGACCAAATCGCAGGAGCATTTAACGCAAAGGTGGCCTGACACCTTTATCCTGACGCGCGCCCCCCGGCAGAGCCGAAGTGACCGCCATCACTTCGCCGCTCCACTGACCGGCCTGACAGAAGGACAGCGCCGCCTGCGCCACTCCGACTGCAGTGCCACCTGACAGAGTGAGACTGACAGGCAGTCAGGCCCTGCCAAAGGCACCATAGGAAACTCCGCTCCGCCCGACCCAGGGCTCGGACTCGGGCTAAGCCCTAGAAGACGGCGAACTCCGCTCCGCCCGACCCAGGGCTCGGACTCGGGCTAAGCCCCGGAAGACGACGAACTCTGCTCCGCCCGACCCAGGGCTCGGACTCGGGCTAAGCCCCGGAAGACGGCGAACTCCGCACCGCCCGACCTAGGGCTCGGACTCGGGCTAAGCCCCGGAAGACGGTGAACTCCGCTCCGCCCGACCCAGGGCTCGGACTCGGGCTAAGCCCCGGAAGACGGCGAACTCCGCTCCGCCCGCCCCAGGGCTCAGACTCGGGCTCAGCCCCAGAAGACGACGAACTCCGCTTCGCCCGACCCCAGGGCTCGGACTCCGCCCTGGCCTCTGCCGACGACCTCCACCTCGCCCGACCCAGGGGCTCGGACTCGGCCTCGACCATGGAAGACAGACTCGACCTCGGCTTCGGAGGAGCCTCCACATCGCCCAACCTAGGGCGCAGGCTAGCCACGGCAACAAGAGGCGCCATCATCACCCTACCCCGAGCTGACTCGGGCCGCAGGGAACAAGACCGATGTCCCATCTGGCTAGCTCCGCCAGATAGGCGATGATGGCACCCCGCATGCTCTGTGACGACGGCGGCTCTCAGCCCCCTTACAGAAGCAAGAGGACGTCAGCAAGGACCCAACCGCTCCGACAGCTGTCCCTCCGCCAGGCTCCGTCGCTCCTCCGACGGCCACGACATCACACCAGCTGGGTGCCAAAATCTCTCCGGCTGCCACATCGGCATGTACTTAGGGCGCTAGCTCTCCCCCGCTAGACACGTAGCACTCTGCTACACCCCCATTGTACACCTGGATCCTTTCCTTACGCCTATAAAAGGAAGGACCAGGGCCCTCTTAGAGAGGGTTGGCCGCGCGGGGACGAGGGCGAGACAGGCGCTCTCTCGGGGCCGCTCGCTTCCCTCTCCCGCGTGGACGCTTGTAACCCCCTACTGCAAGCGCACCCGACCTGGGCGCGGGACGAACACGAAGGCCGCGGGATTCCCACCTCTCTCACGCCGGTCTCCGGCCGCCTCGCTTCTCCCCCCTTCGCGCTCGCCCTCGCGCTTGACCCATCTGGGCTGGGGCACGCGGCGACACTCACTCGTCGGCCTGAGGGACCCCCTGGTCTCGAAACGCCGACAGTTGGCGCGCCAGGTAGGGGCCTGCTGCGTGTTGACGAACAGCTTCCCGTCAAGCTCCAGATAGGCAGTCTCCAGCAACCTCTCCAACCCGGGACGGTGCTCCGTTTCGGGAGTCTTGAGTTCATGTCCCTCGACGGCAGCTACGACATGATGCTCCTTCCACCGCCGCGCGACGACGGCAATGGCGACCGACAGCCCGCCCGCCGGCGGCGGAATCGACGACGTCTTCCCCGCGTGGCGGAAGAACAATCTTCGAGCTCGTCCCGCCTTCTTCCCCGTCGGCGGAGGGGAAGGCAGGGCAACCAAGGCCAAGCAGGAGGCAGTGCCTCGTCGGTTGTCGAGCGAGTCGACAGCGCCGACACCCCAACGAGGGGCGCACCGGGTATCGACTTCGCGCCTGAGACGAAGACGAGCGCCGTCTCCCCGCGACACGCCAATCCCGAGCGAGCGGACGACGCCAGCGCGCTCGCGGAGGGCTTGCTGGACGTCACCCTCGTACCTGAGACGACGGTGCAGTCAGTCCCCGACGTGACTTCGTCGCCGCTCGTCGACCAAGAGGTACCGACCGATTCCCATCCTACGTCATTTGGATTCAGCCTCAACCCGCCTAGCGACCTCGCTTTGGCGGACGCTCTCGTAGAGGCGAGTCCAAACCCTTTGGGGTTTCACATGCGGTCGCCTTGGGACCGGCTGACGGACGTCTCGACCTACGGGCCCTCTGGGTCCGAGGAAGACGACGACCCCAGCATCTGTTGGGATTTCTCTGGACTTGGCAACCCCAGCGCCATGCGGGACTTCATGGCCGCATGTGACTTCTGCCTCTCCGACTGTTCCGACGGTAGCCACAGCCTCGACGACGAGGACTGCGGCCCGAGCCGCGAATGTTTCCACGTCGATCTAGGGGGTCCCTCCGAAGGCAATCATCTCGGCATGCCGGAGGATGGTGATCTCCCTAGGCCGGCGCCCCGCGTTGACATCCCACGGGAGCTAGCTGTGGTCCCCGTTCAGGCGGGGGGCCATGACCCACAGCTCGAGCAAATCCGCGGGGCGCAGGCCAGGCTCGACGAGGGAGCAGGAGCGCTTGAGCCGATCCGCCGGGACGCTGGGCCGGCATGGGCGGGCCAACCCCCGGCCGGAAAAATACGTCACCTGCCCCAGGGCTTCCAGCACCGCATCGCCGACGACGCCAGGGTTAGGCCGCCACCCACATCTAGTGGCGTCGGCCAGAACCTGGCTGCAGCGGCGATGCTCCTCCGCGCGATGCCGGAGCCATCCACCACCGAGGGTCGGCGAATCCAGGGGGAGCTCAAGAATCTCCTGGAAGGCGCCACGGTCCGACGGGCCGAGAGCTCTGCCTCCCGAAGGCAGGGATACCCCTCGGAACCTCACGCCGCGACTTCCTGATTCATGCGGGAAGTCTCGATCTACACCGGGCGCACGCGCAACACCGCGCCTGCGGCCCCGGGCCGCCTCGACAACGAGCACCATCATCGCGACCGTCGGGCCCACCTCGATGAGAGGGTGCGCCGAGGCTACCACCCCAGGCGTGGGGGACGCTACGACAGCGGGGAGGATCGGAGTCCCTCGCCCGAGCCACCCGGTCCGCAGGCCTTCAGCCGGGCCATCCGACGGGCACCGTTCCCGACCCGGTTCCGACCCCCGACTACTATCACAAAGTACTCGGGGGAGACGAGACCGGAACTGTGGCTCGCGGACTACCGTCTGGCCTGCCAAATGGGTGGAACGGACGACGACAACCTCATCATCCGCAACCTCCCCCTATTCCTCTCCGACACCGCTCGCGCCTGGTTGGAGCACCTACCTCCGGGGCAGATCTCCAACTGGGATGACCTAGTCCAAGCTATCGCCGACAATTTCCAGGGCACGTACGTGCGCCCCGGGAATTCCTGGGATCTCTGAAGCTGCCGGCAGCAGCCGGGAGAGTCTCTCCGGGACTACATCCGGCGATTTTCGAAGCAGCGCACCGAGCTGCCCAACATCACCGATTCGGATGTCATCGGCGTGTTCCTTGCCGGCACCACCTGCCGCAACCTGGTGAGCAAGTTGGGTCGCAAGACCCCCACCAGGGCGAGCGAGCTGATGGACATCGCCACCAAGTTCGCCTCTGGCCAGGAGGCGGTTGAGGCTATCTTCTGAAAGGACAAGCAGCCCCAGGGCCGCCCATCGGAAGATGCTCCCGAGGTGTCTACTCAGCGCGGCGCCAAGAAGAAAGGCAAGAAGAAGTCGCAAGCGAAACGCGACGCCGCCGACGCGGACCTTGTCGCCGCCGCCGAGTACAAGAACCCTCGGAAGCCCCCCGGAGGTGCCAACCTCTTCGACAAGATGCTCAAGGAGTCGTGCCCCTATCATCAGGGGCCCGTCAAGCACACCCTTGAGGAGTGCATCATGCTTCGGCGCCACTTCCATAGGGCCGGGCCACCCGCGGAGGGTGGCAGGGCCCGCGACGACGACAAGAAGGAAGATCACCAAGCAGGAGAGTTCCCCGAGGTCCACGACTGCTTCATGATCTACGGTGGGCAAACGGCGAATGCCTCGGCTCGGCACCACAAACAAGAGCCCTGGGAGGTCTGCTCGGTGAAGGTGGCGGCGCCAGTCTATCTAGACTGGTCCGACAAGCCCATCACCTTCGACCAAGCCGACCACCACGACCACGTGCCGAGCCCGGGGAAATACCCGCTCGTCGTCGACCCCGTCATTGGCGATGTCAGGCTCACCAAGGTCCTTATGGATGGAGGCAGCAGCCTCAACATCATCTACGCCGAGACCCTTGGGCTCCTGCGCGTCGATCCGTCCTCCGTCCGAGCAGGCGCTGCGCCCTTCCACGGGATCATTCCCGGGAAGCGCGTCCAGCCCCTCGGACGACTCGACCTTCCCGTCTGCTTCGGAACACCCTCCAACTTCCGAAGGCAGACTATGACGTTCGAGGTGGTCGGATTCCGAGGAACCTACCACGCGGTTCTGGGAAGGCCATGCTACGCGAAGTTCATGGCCGTCCCCAACTACACCTACCTGAAGCTCAAGATGCCGGGCCCCAACGGGGTCATCACCGTCGGCCCCACGTGCAAGCACGCGTTCGAATGCGACGTGGAGTGCGTGGAGTACGCCGAGGCCCTCGCCGAGTCCGAGGCCCTCATCGCCGACCTGGAGAGCCTCTCCAAAGAGGTGCCAGACGTGAAGCGTCATGTCGGCAACTTCGAGCCAGTGGAGACGGTCAAAACCGTCCCCCTCGACCCCAGCGGCGACACCTCCAAGCAGATCCGGATCGGCTCCGGGCTCGACCCCAAATAGGAAGCAGTGCTCGTCGACTTTCTCCGCGCGAACACCGACGTCTTTGCGTGGAGTCCCTCGGACATGCCCGGCATACCGAGGGATGTCGCCGAGCACTCGCTGGATATTCGGGCCGGAGCCCGACCCGTCAAGCAGCCTCTGCGCCGATTCGACGAGGAGAAGCGCAGAGTGATAGGCGAGGAGATCCACAAGCTAATGGCAGCAGGGTTCATCAAAGAGGTATTCCATCCCGAATGGCTTGCCAACCCCGTGCTTGTGAGAAAGAAAGGGGGGAAATGGCGGATGTGTGTAGACTACACTGGTCTCAACAAAGCATGTCCGAAGGTTCCCTACCCTCTGCCTCGCATCGATCAAATCGTGGATTCCACTGCTGGGTGCGAAACCCTGTCTTTCCTCGATGCCTACTCAGGGTATCATCAAATCAGGATGAAAGAGTCCGACCAGCTCGCGACTTCTTTCATCACGCCCTTCGGCATGTACTGCTATGTCACCATGCCGTTCGGCTTGAGAAATGCGGGCGTGACGTATCAGCGGTGCATGAACCATGTGTTCGGCGAACACATTGGCCGCACGGTCGAGGCCTACGTCGATGACATCGTAGTCAAGACGAGGAAAGCTTCCGACCTCCTTTCCGACCTTGAAGTGACATTCCGATGTCTCAAGGCGAAAGGCGTCAAGCTCAATCCCGAGAAGTGTGTCTTCGGGGTGCCCCGAGGCATGCTCTTGGGGTTCATCGTCTCCGAACGGGGCATCGAAGCCAACCCGGAGAAGATCGCAGCCATCACCAGCATGGGGCCCATCAAGGACTTAAAAGGCGTACAGAGGGTCATGGGATGTCTCGCGGCTCTGAGCCGCTTCATCTCACGCCTCGGCGAAAGAGGACTGCCTCTGTACCGCCTTTTAAGGAAGGCCGAGTGCTTCACTTGGACCCCTGAGGCCGAGGAAGCTCTTGGGAACCTGAAGGCGCTCCTCACAAAGGCGCCTATCTTGGTGCCTCCAGCTGCCGGAGAAGCCCTCTTGGTCTACGTTGCCGCGACCACTCAGGTGGTTAGCGCCGCGATTGTGGTCGAGAGGCAAGAAAAGGGGCATGCATTGCCCGTTCAGAGGCCAGTTTACTTCGTCAGCGAGGTACTGTCCGAAACCAAGATCCGCTACCCACAAGTTCAGAAGCTGCAGTATGCGGTGATTCTGACACGGTGAAAGTTGCGACACTACTTCGAGTCTCATCCGGTAACTGTGGTGTCATCCTTCCCCCTGGGGGAGATCATCCAGTGCCGAGAGGCCTCGGGCAGGATTGCAAAGTGGGCGGTGGAAATCATGGGCGAAACAATCTTGTTCGCCCCTCGGAAGGCCATCAAGTCCCAGGTCTTGGCGGACTTCGTAGCCGAATGGGTCGACACCCAGCTACCGACGGCTCCGATCCAACCGAAGCTCTGGACCATGTTTTTCGACGGGTCGCTGATGAAGACGGGAGCCGGCGCGGGCCTACTCTTCATCTCGCCCCTCGGGAAACACCTACGCTATGTGCTACGCCTCCATTTCCCGGCGTCCAACAATGTGGCTGAGTATGAGGCTCTGGTCAACGAGTTGCGGATCGCCATCGAGCTAGGGGTCCGACGCCTTGACGCCCGCGGTGACTCGCAACTCGTCATCGACCAAGTCATGAAGAACTCCCACTGCCGCGACCCGAAGATGGAGGCCTACTGCGATGAGGTTCGGCGCCTGGAAGACAAGTTCTACGGGCTCGAGCTTAACCACATCGCTCGGCGCTACAACGAGACTACAGACGAGCTGGCTAAAATAGCCTCGGGGCGAACAACGGTTCCCCCGGACGTCTTCTCCCGGGACCTGCATCAACCCTCCGTCAAGATCGACGACACGCCCGAACCTGAGGCGCCCTCGGCCCAGTCCGAGGTACCCTCGGTCCAGCCCGAGGTACCCTCGGCACAGCCCGAGGCACCCTCAGCTCGGCCCGAGGCGCCCTCGGTTCAGCCCGAGGTATCCTCGGCCTCCGAGGGTGAGGCACTGCGCATCGAGGAGGAGCGAAGCGGGGCCACGCCTGATCGAAACTGGCAGACCCCGTACCTGCAATATCTCCGCCAAGGAGAGCTACCCCTCGACCGAGCCGAGGCTCGGCGGGTGGCGCGGCGCGCCAAGTCGTTCGTCTTGCTGGGCGATGAGAAGGAGCTCTACCACCGCAGCCCTTCAGGCATCCTCCAGCGATGCATCTTCGTCACCGAAGGTCAGGAACTCCTGCGAGAGATACACTCGGGGGCTTGCGGCCATCACACAGCGCCTCGAGCCCTTGTCGGGAATGCTTTCCGACAAGGCTTCTACTGGCCAACGGCGGTGGCTGACGCCACTAGAATTGTCCGCACCTGCGAAGGGTGCCAATTCTATGCGAAGCAGACCCACCTGCCCGCTCAGGCTCTACAGACGATACCCATCACCTGGCCTTTTGCCGTGTGGGGTCTAGACCTCGTCGGTCCTTTGCAAAAGGCGCTCGGGGGCTACACGCACCTGCTGGTCGCCATCGACTAATTCTCCAAGTGGATCGAGGTCCGACCTCTGAACAACATCAGGTCCGAGCAGGCGGTGGCGTTCTTGATAGTCGCCTAGAGGGGGGGTGAATAGGGCGAAACTGAAATTTACAAATATAAACACAACTACAAGCCGGGTTAGCGTTAGAAATATAAACGAGTCCGCGAGAGAGGGCGCAAAACAAATCGCAAGCAAATGAAGAGTGTGACACGCGGATTTGTTTTACCGAGGTTCGGTTCTCGCAAACCTACTCCCCGTTGAGGAGGCCACAAAGGCCGGGTCTCTTTCAACCCTTCCCTCTCTCAAACGGTCCCTCGGACCGAGTGAGCTTCTCTTCTCAAATCAAAGCCGGGAACAAAACTTCCCCGCAAGGGCCACCACACAATTGGTGCCTCTTGCCTTGATTACAATGGAACTTTGATCACAAGAACAAGTGAGAAAGAAAAGAAGCAATCCAAGCGCAAGAGCTCAAAAGAACACGGCAAATCTCTCTCTCTAATCACTAAAGCCTTTTGTGGATTTGGAGAGGATTTGATCTCTTTGGTGTGTCTAGAATTGAATGCTAGAGCTCTTGTAGTGGTTGAGAAGTGGAAAACTTGGATGCAATGAATGGTGGGGTGGTTGGGGTATTTATAGCCCCAACCACCAAAAGTGGCCGTTGGGAAGCTGTCTGCTCGATGGCGCACCGGACAGTCCGGTGCACACCGGACATGTCCGGTGCCCCCGCCACGTCATCACTGCCGTTGGATTCTGACCATTGGAACTTCTGACTTGTGGGCCCGCCAGGATGTCCGGTGCACACCGGACATGCACTGTTCCTTGTCCGGTGCGCCAGCATGGGCGCGCCTGCCTTCTGTGCGCGCAGAGCGCGCATTAAATGCGTCGCAGGTAGCCGTTGGCGCCAAATAGCCGTTGCTCCGGAGTTGCACCGGACAGTCCGGTGCACACCGGACATGTCCGGTGAATTATAGCGGACTAGCCGTTGGAGATTCCCGAAGCTGGCGAGTTCCTGAGGCCGCTTCTCCTTGGCGCACCGGACACTGTCCGGTGTACACCGGACAGTCCGGTGAATTATAGCGCGAGTGCCTCTGGAAATTCCCGAAGGTGGCGAGTTTGAGTTGGAGTCCTCTGGTGCACCGGACATGTCCGGTGGTGCACCGGACACTATCCGGTGGCACACCGGACAGTCCGGTGCGCCAGACCAGAGGTGCCTTCGGTTGGCCCTTTGCTCCTTGGTTGAATCCAAAACTTGATCTTTTTATTGGCTGAGAGTGAACCTTTAGCACCTGTATAACTTATGCACTAGAGCAAACTAGTTAGTCCAATTGTTTGTGTTGGGCAATTCATCTACCAAAATTATTTAGGAACTAGGTGTAAGCCTAATTCCCTTTCAATCTCCCCCTTTTTGGTGATTGATGCCAACACAAACCAAAGCAAATATGGAAGTGCATAATTGAACTAGTTTGCATAATGTAAGTGAAAAGGTTGCTTGGAATTTAGCCAATATAACTACTTTCAAGATATGCATGGATTGTTTCTTTGTTTTTAAGCATTTTGGACCACGCTTGCACCACATATTTTGTTTTTGCAAACTCTTTTGAAAATCCTTTTCAAAGTTCTTTTTGCAAATAGTCAAAGGTAAATGAATATGATTTTGCAAAGCATTCTCAAGATTTTCTCCCCCTGTTTCAAATGCTTTTCCTTGACTAAACAAACTCCCCTAAATGAAATCTTCTTAGTGTTCAAGAGGGTTTTTTTGATAGTTTTTGAAATAGGTGGTGGTGCGGTCCTTTTGCTTTGGGCTCTTACTTTCTCCCCCTTTGGCATGAATCGCCAAAAACGGAATCATTAGAGCCCTCGAAGTGCTGTCTTCCCCTTTGGTCATAAATAAATGAGTTAAGATTATACCAAAGACGAAGTCCGGTCCTTTTGCCTTGGGCTCTTACTCTCTCCCCAAAGACAAGGTCCTTTTCTTTGATGCTCAGCTTTTCTCTTCCAAGAATGGAGAGTGACTTGGGGCGTCGGCGAAGGTTGAGTTACGGAGTGGAAGCCTTTGTCTTCGCCGAAGACTCCAATTCCCTTTCAATGCACCTATGACTTGGTTTTGAAATAGACTTGAAAACACATTAGTCATAGCATATGAAAGAGATATGATCAAAGGTATATAAATGAGCTATGAGTGCAATCTAGCAAAAGAAGTTGCGTGAATCAAGAATATTGAGCTCATGCCTAAGTTTGGTAAAAGTTTGTTCATCAAGAGGCTTGGTAAAGATATCGGCTAATTGATCTTTAGTGTTGATGTATGAAATCGCGATATCCCCCTTTTGTTGGTGATCCCTAAGAAAATGATACCGAATGGCTATGTGCTTAGTGCGGCTATGCTCGACAGGATTGTCGGCCATCTTGATTGCACTCTCATTATCACATAGCAAAGGGACTTTGGTTAATTTGTAACCGTAGTCCCGCAGGGTTTGCCTCATCCAAAGCAATTGCGCGCAACAATGGCCTGCGGCAATGTACTCGGCTTCGGCGGTGGAAAGAGCAACCAATTTTTGCTTCTTTGAAGCCCAAGACACCAAGGATCTTCCCAAGAACTGGCAAGTCCCCGATGTGCTCTTCCTATTGATTTTGCACCCTGCCCAATCGGCATCCGAATAACCAATCAAATCAAATGTGGATCCCCGAGGGTACCAAAGCCCAAACTTAGGAGTAAAAGCCAAATATATCAAGATTCGTTTCACGGCCGTAAGGTGAGCTTCCTTAGGGTCGGCTTGGAATCTTGCACACATGCATACAGAAAGCATAATATCCGGTCGAGATGCACATAAATAGAGTAAAGATCCTATCATCGACCGGTATACCTTTTGATCCACGGACTTACCTCCCGTGTCGAGGTCGAGATGCCCATTAGTTCCCATGGGTGTCTTGATGGGTTTGGCATCCTTCATCCCGAACTTGGTTAGAATGTCTTGAGTGTACTTCGTTTGGCTGATGAAGGTGCCCTCTTGGAGTTGTTTGACTTGGAATCCTAGAAAATACTTCAACTCCCCCATCATTGACATCTCGAATTTCTGTGTCATGATCCTACTAAATTCCTCACAAGTAGATTCGTTAGTAGACCCAAATATGATATCATCAACATAAATTTGGCATACAAACAAATCATTTTCAAGAGTTTTAGTGAATAGAGTAGGATCGGCTTTGCCGACTTTGAATCCATTTGCAATAAGAAAATCTCTAAGGCATTCATACCATGCTCTTGGGGCTTGCTTGAGCCCATAAAGTGCCTTAGAGAGCTTATAGACATGGTTAGGATACTCACTGTCTTCAAAGCCGGGAGGTTGCTCAACATAGACCTCTTCCTTGATTGGTCCATTGAGGAAGGCACTTTTCACGTCCATTTGATAAAGCTTAAAGCCATGGTAAGTAGCATAGGCTAATAATATGTGAATTGACTCAAGCCTAGCTACAGGTGCATAGGTTTCACCGAAATCCAAACCTTCGACTTGGGAGTATCCCTTGGCCACAAGTCGAGCTTTGTTCCTTGTCACCACACCATGCTCATCTTGCTTGTTGCGGAAGACCCATTTGGTTCCTACAACATTTTGATTAGGACGTGGAACTAAATGCCATACCTCATTCCTAGTGAAGTTGTTGAGCTCCTCTTGCATCGCCACCACCCAATCCGAATCTTGAAGTGCTTCCTCTACCTTGTGTGGCTCAATAGAGGAAACAAACGAGTAATGCTCACAAAAATGTGCAACACGAGATCTAGTAGTTACCCCCTTATGAATGTCGCCGAGGATGGTGTCGACGGGGTGATCTCGTTGGATTGCTTGGTGGACTCTTGGGTGTGGCGGCCTTTGCTCTTGCTCATCCTCCTTTTCTTGAACATTTGCATCTCCCCCTTGATCTATGCCGTCATCTTGAGGTGGCTCATTTGATTGATCTCCTTCTTCATCAACTTGAGCCTCATCCTCATTTTGAGTTGGTGGAGATGCTTGCATGGAGGAGGATGGTTGATCTTGTGCATTTGGAGGCTCTTCGGATTCCTTAGGACACACATCCCCAATGGACATGTTCCTTAGCGCGATGCACGGAGCCTCTTCATCACCTATCTCATCAAGGTCAACTTGCTCTACTTGAGAGCCGTTAGTTTCATCAAACACAACGTCACATGAGACTTCAACTAGTCCAGTGGACTTGTTAAAGACCCTATATGCCCTTGTGTTTGAGTCATAACTAAGTAAAAAGCCTTCTACCGTTTTAGGAGCAAATTTAGATTTTCTACCTCTTTTAACAAGAATAAAGCATTTGCTACCAAAAACTCTAAAATATGAAATATTGGGCTTTTTACCGGTGAGGAGTTCATATGATGTCTTCTTGAGGATTCGGTGTAGATACAACCGGTTGATGGCGTAGCAGGCGGTGTTGACCGCCTCGGCCCAAAACCGATCCGAAGTTTTGTACTCATCAAGCATGGTCCTTGCCATGTCCAATAGAGTTCTATTCTTCCTCTCCACTACACCATTTTGTTGAGGCGTGTAGGGAGAAGAGAACTCATGCTTGATGCCCTCCTCCTCAAGGAAGCCTTCAATTTGAGAATTCTTGAACTCCGTCCCGTTGTCGCTTCTTATTTTCTTGATCCTTAAGCCGAACTCATTCTGAGCCCGTCTCAAGAATCCCTTTAAGGTCTCTTGGGTTTGAGATTTTTCCTATAAAAAGAATACCCAAGTGAAGCGAGAATAATCATCCACAATAACCAGACAATACTTACTCCTGCCGATGCTTATGTAAGCAATCGGGCCGAATAGATCCATGTGTAGGAGCTCCAGTGGCCTGTCGGTCGTCATTATGTTCTTATGCGGATGATGAACTCCAACTTGCTTCCCTGCCTGGCATGCGCTACAAATTCTGTCTTTCTCAAAATGAACATTTGTTAATCCTAAAATGTGTTCTCCCTTTAGAAGCTTATGAAGATTCTTCATCCCAACATGAGCTAGTCGGTGATGCCAGAGCCAACCCATGTTAGTCTTAGCAATTAAGCATGTGTCGAGTTCAGCTCTATCAAAATCTACCAAGTATAGCTGACCCTCTAACACACCCTTAAATGCTATTGAATCATCACTTCTTCTAAAGACAGTGACACCTACATCAGTGAAAAGACAGTTGTAGCCCATTTGACATAATTGTGAAACGGAAAGCAAATTGTAATCTAAAGAGTCTACAAGAAAAACTTTGGAAATAGAATGGTCAGGGGATATAGCAATTTTACCCAATCCTTTGACCAAACCTTGATTTCCATCCCCGAAAGTGATTGCTCGTTGGGGATCTTGGTTTTTCTCATAGGAGGAGAACATTTTCTTCTCCCCTGTCATGTGGTTCGTGCACCCGCTGTCGATGATCCAACTTGAGCCCCCGGATGCATAAACCTACAAAACAAGTTTAGTTCTTGACTTTAGGTACCCAAATGGTTTTGGGTCCTTTGGCATTAGACACAAGAACTTTGGGTACCCAAACACAAGTCTTTGACCCCTTGTGCTTGCCCCCAACATATTTGGCAACTACTTTGCCGGATTTGTTAGTCAATACATAAGATGCATCAAAAGTTTTAAATGAAACACTATGTTCATTTGATGCATTAGGAGTTCTCTTCTTAGGCAACTTAGCACGGGTTGGTTGCCTAGAGCTAGATGTCTCACCCTTATACATAAAAGCATGGTTAGGGCCAGAGTGAGACTTCCTAGAATGAATTCTCCTAATTTTGTCCTCGGGATAACTGGCAGGGTATAAAATGTAACCCTCGTTATCCTGAGGCATGGGAGCCTTGCCCTTAACAAAGTTGTACAATCTTTTAGGAGGGGCACTAATTTTGACATTGTCTCCCCTTTGGAAGCCAATGCCATCCTTGATGCCTGGGCGTCTCCCATTATAAAGCATGCTACGAGCAAATTTAAATTTCTCATTTTCTAAGTTGTGTTCGGCTATTTTAGCATCTAGTTTTGCTATATGATCATTTTGTTGTTTAATTAAAGCCATATGATCATGAATAGCATTGATATCAACATCTCTACATCTAGTACAAATAGATACATGCTCAACAATAGATGTAAAGGGTTTGCAAGAATTAAGTTCAACAATCTTAGCATGAAGAATATCATTTTTATCTCTAAGATTGGAAATGGTAGCATTGCAAACATTTAGTTCTTTAGCCTTAGCAATTAAATTTTCATTTTCTACTCTAAGGCTATCAAGAGAAATGTTTAATTCTTCAATCCTAGCAAGCAAATCATCATTATTATCTCTAGGATTGGGAATTGAAACATTACAAACATGTGAATCAACCTTAGCATTTAAACTAGCATTTTCATTCCTAAGTTTGTCAATCATCTCACGGCAAGTGCTTAGCTCACTAGATAATTTTTCACATTTTTCCACTTCTAGAGCATAAGCATTTTTAACCTTAACATGTTTCTTGTTTTCTTTAATTAGACAATCCTCTTGGGAATCCAAAAGGTCATCCTTTTCATGAATAGCACTAATTAATTCATTTAATTTTTCCTTTTGTTCCATGTTAAGATTGGCAAAAAGAGTACGTAAGTTATCCTCCTCATCACTAGCATTTTCATCACTAGAGGTTTCATATTTAGTGGAGGATCTTGATTTTACCTTCTTCCTTTTGCCGTCCTTTGCCATGAGGCACTTGTGGCCAACGTTGGGGAAGAGAAGTCCCTTGGTGACGGCGATGTTGGCGGCGTCCTCGTCGTCGGAGGAGTCGCTTGAGCTTTCGTCGGAGTCCCACTCCCAACAAACATGGGCATCGCCGCCCTTCTTCTTGTAGTATCTCTTCTTCTCCTTTCTTCTCCCTTTCTTGTCGTCGCCCCTGTCACTATCACTTGATAATGGACATTTAGCAATGAAATGACCGGGCTTACCACACTTGTAGCAAACTTTCTTGGAGCGGGACTTGTAGTCTTTCCCTCTCCTTTGCTTGAGGATTTGGCGGAAGCTCTTGATGACGAGTGCCATTTCCTCATTGTCAAGCTTGGAGGCGTCGATTGGTTGTCTACTTGGTGTAGACTCCTCCTTTTCTTCTGTCGCCTTGAATGCGACGGGTTGAGCTTCGGATGTAGATGGATCATCAAGCTCGTTGATCTTCCTCGAGCCTTCGATCATGCACTCAAAACTTACAAAATGCCCGATTACTTCCTCGGGGGTCATTTTAGTATATCTAGGATTACCACGAATTAATTGAACTTGAGTGGGGTTAAGGAAAATGAGAGATCTTAGAATAACCTTAACCATTTCGTGGTCGTCCCACTTCTTGCTCCCGAGGTTACGCACTTGGTTCACCAAGGTCTTGAGCCGGTTGTACATGTGTTGTGGCTCTTCCCCTTTGCGAAGCCGGAACCGACCGAGCTCCCCCTCGATCGTTTCCCGCTTGGTGATCTTTGTGAGCTCATCTCCCTCGTGCGCGGTTTTGAGCACATCCCAAACCTCCTTGGCACTCTTCAACCCTTGAACTTTGTTATACTCCTCTCTACTTAAGGAGGCAAGGAGTATTGTTGTTGCTTGAGAGTTGAAGTGCTCGATTTGGGCCACCTCATCCTCATCATAATCCTTATCCCCTATGGATGGTACCTGTGCTCCAAACTCAACAACATTCCATATACTTTTGTGGAGTGAGGTTAGATGAAATTTCATTAAATCACTCCACCTAGCATAATCTTCACCGTCAAAAGTTGGCGGTTTGCCTAATGGAACGGAAAGCAATGGAGTATGTCTAGATGTACGAGAGTAGTGTAGGGGAATCTTACTAAACTTCTTACGCTCTTGGCGTTTAGAAGTTACGGAGGGCGCATCGGAGCCGGAGGTCGATGTTGATGAAGTGTCGGTCTCGTAGTAGACCACTTTCCTCATCCTCTTTTGCTTGTCCCCACTCCGATGCGGCTTGTGGGAAGAAGATTTTTCCTTCTTCTCTTTGTGGTGAGAAGAAGATTTCTTCTCCTTCCCTTTGTTGGAGGAGCTCTTCTTCTTCTCAACCCTCTTGGTGCGGGACTCTTTCGATGAAGTGCTCCCGTGGCTTGTAGTGGGCTTTTCGCCGGTCTCCATCTCCTTCTTGGCGTGATCTCCCGACATCACTTCGAGCGGTTAGGCTCTAATGAAGAACCTGGCTTTGATACCAATTGATAGTCGCCTAGAGGGGGGTGAATAGGGCGAAACTGAAATTTACAAATATAAACACAACTACAAGCCGAGTTAGCGTTAGAAATATAAACGAGTCCGCGAGAGAGGCCGCAAAACAAATCGCAAGCAAATGAAGAGTGTGACACGCGGATTTGTTTTACCGAGGTTCGGTTCTCGCAAACCTACTCCCCGTTGAGGAGGCCACAAAGGCCGGGTCTCTTTCAACCCTTCCCTCTCTCAAACGGTCCCTCGGACCGAGTGAGCTTCTCTTCTCAAATCAAAGCCGGGAACAAAACTTCCCCGCAAGGGCCACCACACAATTGGTGCCTCTTGCCTTGATTACAATGGAACTTTGATCACAAGAACAAGTGAGAAAGAAAAGAAGCAATCCAAGCGCAAGAGCTCAAAAGAACACGACAAATCTCTCTCTCTAATCACTAAAGCCTTTTGTGGATTTGGAGAGGATTTGATCTCTTTGGTGTGTCTAGAATTGAATGCTAGAGCTCTTGTAGTGGTTGAGAAGTGGAAAACTTGGATGCAATGAATGGTGGGGTGGTTGGGGTATTTATAGCCCCAACCACCAAAAGTGGCCGTTGGGAAGCTGTCTGCTCGATGGCGCACCAGACAGTCCGGTGCACACCGGACATGTCCGGTGCCCCCGCCACGTCATCACTGCCGTTGGATTCTGACCGTTGGAACTTCTGACTTGTGGGCCCGCCAGGATGTCCGGTGCACACCGGACATGCACTGTTCCTTGTCCGGTGCGCCAGCATGGGCGCGCCTGCCTTCTGTGCGCGCAGAGCGCGCATTAAATGCGTCGCAGGTAGCCGTTGGCGCCGAATAGCCGTTGCTCCGGAGTTGCACCGGACAGTCCGGTGCACACCGGACATGTCCGATGAATTATAGTGGACTAGCCGTTGGAGATTCCCGAAGCTGGCGAGTTCCTGAGGCCGCTTCTCCTTGGCGCACCGGACACTGTCCGGTGTACACCGGACAGTCCGGTGAATTATAGCGCGAGTGCCTCTGGAAATTCCCGAAGGTGGCGAGTTTGAGTTGGAGTCCTCTGGTGCACCGGACATGTCCGGTGGTGCACCGGACACTGTCCGGTGGCACACCGGACAGTCCGGTGCGCCAGACCAGAGGTGCCTTCGGTTGGCCCTTTGCTCCTTGGTTGAATCCAAAACTTGATCTTTTTATTGGCTGAGAGTGAACCTTTAGCACCTGTATAACTTATGCACTAGAGCAAACTAGTTAGTCCAATTGTTTGTGTTGGGCAATTCATCCACCAAAATTATTTAGGAACTAGGTGTAAGCCTAATTCCCTTTCAGTTCTTCACCAGCATCATCCATCGCTTCGGGGTCCCAAACTCCATCATCACCGACAACGGCACCCAGTTCACCGGCAGAAAGTTCTTGGACTTCTGCGAGGATCACCGCATCCGGGTGGACTGGGTCGCCGTGGCTCATCCCATGTCGAATGGGCAAGTAGAGCGTGCCAACGGCATGATTCTACAAGGGCTCAAGCCTCGGATTTACAACGACCTCAACAAGTTCGGCAAGAGATGGATGAAGGAACTCCCCTCGGTGGTCTGGAGCCTGAGGACGACGCCGAGCCGAGCAACGGGTTTCACGCCGTTCTTCCTAGTCTACGGGCCGAGGCCGTCTTGCCCACAGACCTGGAATACGGCTCCCCGAGGACGAGGGCCTACAGCGATCAAAGCAACCAAGCTAGCCGAGAAGACTCGCTGGACCAGCTGGAAGAGGCTCGAGACAAGGCCTTACTACACTCGGCGCGGTACCAGCAGTCCCTGCGACGCTACCACGCCCGAGGGGTTCGGCCCCGAGACCTCCAGGTGGGTGACCTGGTGCTTCGGCTGCGACAAGATGCCCGAGGGAGGCACAAGCTCACGCCTCCCTGGGAGGGGCCATTCGTCATTACCAAAGTTCTGAAGCCCGGAACGTACAAGCTGGCCAACAGTCAGGGCGAGGTCTACGGCAACGCTTGGAACATCCAACAGCTACGTCGCTTCTACCCTTAAGATGTTTTCAAGTTGTTCATATACCTCGCACCCACGCAAAGTTTAGTCATCAAGGAAGGGTCGGCCTCGCCTCGGCAAAGCCCGACCCTCCCTCGGGGGCTAAAAGGGTGGGAACCCCCTCTGCGTTGAAATTTTCCTCGAAAAAAGATCTCTTCTGCCAGAATATCTTTCGTGCTTTTTGACTGCTTCGAAAAGTGGATGCTGAAAACGACGGAGTACACGTAAGCAGCCAAGGCTGACCGAGCCGAGGGACTCCTACGCCTCCGGGATACGGATACCTCACTCATCACCTTCTGCGATAAGTAACTCGCGTTCGGATAAAGTGATTCCGCGGACCGAACAAGTCTTCACGTCCGGAAGTTCTTCTGCCGAAGTGATCCTTCGAGCCTTCTCGACCGAGTCGGTGACAGAGCCTCATGGACGGGTAAAAGTGCGCGTAAGCGGCAAGGCCGACCGAGCCGAGGGACTCCTACGCCTCCGGGATACGGATACCTCACTCATCACCTTCCGCGAGAAGCAACTCTTGCTCGCACAAACATCCCTGTTACCGGCAAAAAGGTCTAGATACTCGAAACAAGAGGAAAAGAGACGCAGCTTTACAACACAGCGAGGGTGTGTTCTGGCCTCGGCGGCCGCAGAAGGCACACGCTACAAGACACTCTGATCCTGCAGGCTCGGGTCTTGACGCTGGAAGGGGGCAGTAGCACCCTCGTCATCGACGACACCTTCAGCGAGGTCCGACCTAGCCTCGGACGGCGACGCGGTCCGAGGATCTCCACTCTGGAGGACGATGTCATCGCCACGCCTGGGCAATCGCTGCCAGGGCCTTCTCTTGGAATCCGGCCCGAGCAGGCGGCTCGGCCGGTCGCCCCAGGGCCTCGGCCAACCATCTTCCAAGGGCGCCAGCCCGACCCGAGGCCTCGGCTGGTCAACTCCGGCGTCTGTCCCGCTAGCGGACGACCCGACTAGGCTCCGGCCAACCAGGTTTCATTTTTGAGCCAACTCTGCCCCTGTTCATGCTGATATCGCTACCCCTGGCCTCGGCTCATCGAAGAGCGGCCAAGGGGTCCCTTTAACTAAGCCTGAGGAGCCTCGGACAACAAGGCCGACCGAGCCGAGGGACTCCTACGCCTCCGGGATACGGATACCTCACTCGTCACCTTGACACGGGGCGACTCACGCTTGGTGAAGCGGTTCAGACAACCAACAGGCGAGTCTTAGTGCTCGAAAATGAGGAAAAAACACGGCTCCGTGCCAAAATTACATACATGTTCAGGCCTCGACAGCCACGATGAACAAAAACACTGGCATTCAAGGAGCCATTACAAATGGAACTCTGGTTCCGTCCCCGCGGGTATGGGCAACCTCGAGCCTGCGGGGCGACGAACGTCGGGAGACCCGCCAGCGACCTCTGCAGCAGCAGCCATGGTCCCGGGTGGACGCGACCGCCGGAGGGCTTTCGTCCGCGTTCCCGCTCAAGGGACGCGAACCAGCTATTAAAGCCAAAGAGCGGGCCGCTCCCAAGCGCACCGGCAGGTCCTCGCTGCTGTCCTTGCCGCGAATGCGAGGGAGAGGGCGGAATGTTGCATCCTAGCCGGGCAGCAACAGTTCGCCTTCCCCGGCATGGCTGAAGGACGTCTCCGCCGCAGGGCTGGAGGGCGATTGCCACCACCAGAAGCTGGAAGAAGAGGTGGCCCACCGACCCGTGCAGGAGGTAGAGCCCCAGCTCGCCTCGTTCCCCGCCCCAGTGAGGATGACGAACACCCTCGACGCTGAGGGCGGGATCGAGATCACAGCCCGGCTTGCCTCTCCCCATCCAGGAGTTGGAGGTCACCGTCTTGGGTGATCACCAGCGGAGGGGTGCAACCGGGCTGTGAGATGAAAATCCTTGAAGCCGAACGATGGCTGAAAGGTACCAACTCCCACGGAGTTGCGTTCCTCCAACGATGAGGCGAAAAGACGGCGGGTATCCCCCATCCGGGGGCTTGGAAGGTGGAAAGACACGATGCATAAGGGAGCGCGAAGACATGGTCGCCTTCCGAAGGGGGTCACCCTCCTTTTAAAGGCGACTCTCCCTACTTGCGCCCCCAACCGTCACGGGCTGAGTCTTCTCCAACACGCTCCAAGGCCCTCCCCGGCGGCGCGGGGGCTGGGTCCCGCATGTCATGCAAGCCGGCTCAGAGCAGAAGAAGCCAAACCGCCGCGCGCGGTGCACACGACCGCCCAGCGGTTACAAGTGACCCTCCACTTTTGCCCAGACCAACGGGCGAAAGAGGCGGGCAGCCATGCAGGCGGCATGCAACCGCGCCAAGTGGACGCGCTTCTCCGACTCCCAACACGCCCAGTTAGGAGGCCCAGGCTCACGCGTCACGCAACCGACGCGCCGGATGCTTCATGCAAGCAACTGCACAGCCACTTGCGCCACCACCACGCCTCTTCGATTGCGGAACTAATACCGCGACTCGAGGCGACCCAGCGCACGACCCAGCAGCGCCAGCCTGGCGCAGCGGTCAATGCGGCCAAAAATGGGCCGGCAGTAATGACGGTGGCAGGCGGGCGGGAGCAGCGGTCACGTCGTCAACCAAGCTCACGTCCCATCCGGGGGCAGCGAGAGAACCCCCTCTCACGGCGTGAAGACAACACGCCCGTGATCCGTTCCTCGAACGGCTCGCGCACGTGCAACGGCCGCCCCGCCAACCACTCGCCCCGTCGCATTAACTCCACGGCGAGACAGGCGGCGCCCCTGGCAGGAGAAGCGGGCGACGCTTCGCCTTCGCCATAATGACCGCGTTAGTAAAGGTACGCCGCGTCGTTCGATTTCGTATCCTCTTCCTTTTTTCCTCTTTCTCTCTCTCTCTTGCAACAGGGACCGGGAAAGGGGGATACCCCGGAAAGGATCCTTCCCCATGAAGGAACCAGGCTCCGAGCCTCCCTACTGATCAGAGGTTCGAAGGCTGGCCCCCCGAAGGGTTCGACAGCCGCCTCAGATCACGTAGGCCCTACACCCACTACTGGTCAGAGGTTCGAAGGCCGGCCCCCCGAAGGGTTCCACGGCCGCCTCAGGCTACTCGGGCTCCGCGCCCATTACTGATCAGGGGTTCGAAGGCTGGCCCCCGAAGGGTTCACAGCTGCCTCAGACGCCGAGCGAGGGATGACCATGGGTACGTTCGATACATAACCAAGGCTCGGGCTGCACTCCCGAGGTACCCTAGGACATTTCCGAGACCAGCGGGAGCGATCTTGTAACGGAGTCCCATCAGAGGGAGGCATCGAGCCCTCGGACCCCGTCGCCAGGGGACCGGGTCCGGCAGATCACCCGCAGGTACTTTTGGGCGTGCCTCTAGGCCCCTAGCCGACCCCTAACGAACGGGGCACGGACGTCCACTCGGATTACCTGCTTGCAGCTCACCGGAGACACCATGTTCGGTGCCCATCGAGGGCAACATGGCGCTTTCCCCCCCCTCCTCCTTGCGGAAAGGCGACGCAGGGGCGTATGTAAAAAAGCCGAGTCTGTCCCTGACCGCCCTCTCGCCCTGTGCAGAGGCTCGGGGGCTGCTCTCGCAAACCCGGCTCCGGCCGAACCGTTGACAGCGTCAACATACCAGCCCGAGAACTTGGGACCCGACCGTACACCCGGGCTACGGCCAGCTCGCATGAGGGAACAACCAGACCAGCCGAAGCGTTACGCGAGGCATTAAGACCTCGAAGGAGTGAAACCACTCCTCCGAGGCCTCGGGGGCTACACCCGGCGGGTGCGCTCGCGCGCACCCACCGGAACAAAATGCAACCGAGAAAGGCTGGTCCCCTTGCAAAAAAGTGCGACGAAAGCCTCCAAGCGAGTGCTAACACTCCCTTCGAGGCTCGGGGGCTACTGTCGGGGACCATAATTAGGGGTACCCTCAAGACTCCTAATTCTCAGCTGGTAACCCCCATCAGCATAAAGCTGCTAAGGCCTGATGGGTGCGATTAAGTCAGGGATCAGTCCATTCGAGCGACTCGATCACGCCACGCCTGAGCCTAGCCTCGGACAAGGGCAGCCGGCCCCGGAGGATTTCCGTCTCGCCCGAGGCCCCCCTCCGACGGCGAACATATTTCCGGCTCGCCCGAGGCCCTGCCTTCGCTAAGAAGCAACCCTGACTAAATCGCCGCACCGACCGACCAAATCGCAGGAGCATTTAACGCAAAGGTGGCCTGACACCTTTATCCTGATGCGCGCCCCCCGGCAGAGCCGAAGTGACCGCCGTCACTTCGCCGCTCCACTGACCGGCCTGACAGAAGGACAGCGCCGCTTGCGCCACTCCGACTGCAGTGCCACCTGACAGAGTGAGACTGACAGGCAGTCAGGCCCTGCCAAAGGCACCATAGGAAACTCCGCTCCGCCTGACCCAGGGCTTGGACTCGGGCTAAGCCCCGGAAGACGGCGAACTCCGCTCCGCCCGACCCAGGGCTCGGACTCGGGCTAAGCCCCGGAAGACGGCGAACTCCGCTCCGCCCGACCCAGGGCTCGGACTCGGGCTAAGCCCCGGAAGACGGCGAACTCCGCTCCACCCGACCCAGGGCTCGGACTCGGGCTAAGCCCCGGAAGACGACGAACTCCGCTCCGCCCGACCCAGGGCTCGGACTCGGGCTAAGCCCCGGAAGACGGCGAACTCTGCTCCGCCCGACCCAGGGCTCGGACTCGGGCTAAGCCCCGGAAGACGGCGAACTCCGCTCCGCCCGACCTAGGGCTCGGACTCGGGCTAAGCCCCGGAAGACGGCGAACTCCGCTCCGCCCGCCCCAGGGCTCAGACTCGGGCTCAGCCCCAGAAGACGACGAACTCCGCTTCGCCCGACCCCAGGGCTCGGACTCCGCCCTGGCCTCTGCCGACGACCTCCGCCTCGCCCGACCCAGGGGCTCGGACTCGGCCTCGACCATGGAAGACAGACTCGACCTCGGCTTCGGAGGAGTCTCCACATCACCCAACCTAGGGCGCAGGCTAGCCACGTCAACAAGAGGCGCCATCATCACCCTACCTCGAGCTGACTCGGGCCGTAGGGAACAAGACCGATGTCCCATCTGGCTAGCTCCGCCAGATAGGCGATGATGGCACCCCGCATGCTCTGTGACGACGGCGGCTCTCAGCCCCCTTACGGAAGCAAGAGGACGTCAGCAAGGACCCAACCGCTCCGACAGCTGTCCCTCCGCCAGGCTCCGTCGCTCCTCCGACGGCCACGACATCACACCAGCTGGGTGCCAAAATCTCTCCGGCTGCCACATCGGCATGTACTTAGGGCGCTAGCTCTCCCCCGCTAGACACGTAGCACTCTGCTACACCCCCATTGTACACCTGGATCCTTTCCTTACGCCTATAAAAGGAAGGACCAGGGCCCTCTTAGAGAGGGTTGGCCGCGCGGGGACGAGGGCGAGACAGGCGCTCTCTCGGGGCCGCTCGCCTCCCTCTCCCGCGTGGACGCTTGTAACCCCCTACTGCAAGCGCACCCGACCTGGGCGCGGGACGAACACGAAGGCCGCGGGATTCCCACCTCTCTCACGCCGGTCTCTGGCCGCCTCGCTTCTCCCCCCTTCACGCTCGCCCTCGCGCTTGACCCATCTGGGCTGGGGCACGTGGCGACACTCACTCGTCGGGCCGAGGGACCCCCCGGTCTCGAAATGCCGACAATATCTTTCGTGCTTTTTGTCTGCTTCGAAAAGTGGATGCTGAAAACGACGGAGTACACGTAAGCAGCCAAGGCTGACCGAGCCGAGGGACTCCTACGCCTCCGGGATACGGATACCTCACTCATCGCCTTCTGCGATAAGTAACTCGCGTTCGGATAAAGTGATTCCGCGGACCGAACAAGTCTTCACGTCAGGAAGTTCTTCTGCCAAAGTGATCCTTCGAGCCTTCTCGACCGAGTCGGTGACAGAGCCTCATGGACGGGTAAAAGTGCGCGTAAGCGGCAAGGCCGACCGAGCCGAGGGACTCCTACGCCTCCGGGATACGGATACCTCACTCATCACCTTCCGCGAGAAGCAACTCTTGCTCGCACAAACATCCCTGTTACCGGCAAAAAGGTCTAGATACTCGAAACAAGAGGAAAAGAGACACAGCTTTACAACACAGCGAGGGTGTGTTCTGGCCTCGGCGGCCGCAGAAGGCACACGCTACAAGACAATCTGATCCTGCAGGCTCGGGTCTTGGCGCTGGAAGGGGGCAGCAGCACCCTCGGCATCGGCGACACCTTCGGCAAGGTCCGACCTAGCCTCGGACGGCGACGCGGTCCGAGGATTCCCACTCCAAAGGACGACGTCATCGCCACGCCTGGGCAATCGCTGCCAGGGCCTTCTCCGGGAATCCGGCCCTAGCAGGCGGCTCGGCCGGTCGCCCCAGGGCCTCGGCCAACCATCTTCCAAGGGCGCCAGCCCGACCCGAGGCCTCGGCTGGTCAACTCCAGCGTCGGTCCCGCTAACGGACGACCCGGCTAGGCTCCGGCCAACCAGGTTTCATTTTTGAGCCAACTCTGCCCCTGTTCGTGCTGATATCGCTACCCCTGGCCTCGGCTCATCGAAGAGCGGCCAAGGGGTCCCCTTTAACTAAGCCTGAGGAACCTCAGACAACAAGGCCGACCGAGCCGAGGAACTCCTACGCCTCCGGGATACGGATACCTCACTCGTCACCTTGACACGGGGCGACTCACGCTTGGTGAAGCGGTTCGGACAACCAACAGGCGAGTCTTAGTGCTCGAAAATGAGGAAAAAACACGGCTCCGTGCCAAAATTACATACATGTTCAGGCCTCGACAGCCACGATGAACAAAAACACTGGCATTCAAGGTGCCATTACAAACGGAACTCTGGTTCCGTCCCCGCGGGTATGGGCAACCTCGAGCCTGCGGGGCGACGAACGTCGGGAGACCCGCCAGCGACCTCTGCAGCAGCAGCCATGGTCCCGGGTGGACGCGGCCGCCGGAGGGCTTTCGTTTGCGTTCCCGCTCAAGGGACGCGAACTAGCTATTAAAGCCAAAGAGCGGGCCGCTCCCAAGCGCACCGGCAGGTCCTCGCTGCCGTCCTCGCCGCGAATGCGAGGGAGAGGGCGGAATGTTGCATCCTAGCCGGGCAGCAATAGTTCGCCTTCCCGGCATGGCTGGAGGACGTCTCCGCCGCAGGGCTGGAGTGCGATTGCCACCACTAGAAGCTGGAAGAAGAGGTGGCCCGCCGACCCGTGCAGGAGGTAGAGCCCTGGCTCGCCTCGTTCCCCGCCCCAGTGAGGATGACGAACACCCTCGACGCTGAGGGCGGGATCGAGATCACAGCCCGACTTGCCTCTCCCCATCTAGGAGCTGGAGGTCACCGTCTTGGGTGACCACCAGCGGAGGGGTGCAACCGGGCTGTGAGATGAAAATCCTTGAAGCCGAACGATGGCTGAAAGGTACCAACTCCCACGGAGTTGCGTTCCTCCAACGATGAGGCGAAAAGACGGCGGGTATCCCCCATCCGGGGGCTTGGAAGGTGGAAAGACACGATGCATAAGGGAGCGCGAAGACATGGTCGCCTTCCAAAGGGGGTCACCCTCCTTTTAAAGGCGACTCTCCCTACTTGCGCCCCCAGCCGTCACGGGCTGAGTCTTCTCCAACACGCTCCAAGGCCCTCCCCTGCGGCGCGGGGGCTGGGTCCCGCATGTCATGCAAGCCGGCTCAGAGCAGAAGAAGCCAAACCGCCGCGCGCGGTGCACACGACCGCCCAGCGGTTACAAGTGACCCTCCACTTTTGCCTAGACCAACGGGCGAAAGAGGCGGGCAGCCATGCAGGTGGCATGCAACCGCGCCAAGTGGACGCGCTTCTCCGACTCCCAACACGCCCAGTCAGGAGGCCCAGGCCCACGCGTCACGCAACCGGCGCGCCGGATGCTTCATGCAAGCAACTGCACCGCCACTTGCGCCACCACCGCCTCCTCGATTGTGGAACCAATACCGCGACTCGAGGCGACCCAACGCACGACCCAGCAGCGCCAGCCTGGCGCGGCGGTCAATGCGGCCAAAAATGGGCCGGCAGTAATGACGGTGGCAGGCGGGCGGGAGCAGTGGCCACGTCCCATCCGGGGGCAGCGAGAGAACCCCCTCTCACGGCGTGAAGACAACGCGCCCGTGATCCGTTCCTCGAACGGCTCGCGCACGCGCAACGGCCGCCCCGCCAACCACTCGCCCCGTCGCATTAACTCCACGGCGAGACAGGCGGCGCCCCTGGCAGGAGAAGCGGGCGACGCTTCGCCTTTGCCATAATGACCGCGTCAGTAAAGGTACGCCGCGTCGTTCGATTTCGTATCCTTTTCCTTTTTTCCTCTTTCTCTCTCTCTCTTGCAACAGGGACCGGGAAAGGGGGATACCCCGGAAAGGATCCTTCCCCGTGAAGGAACCAGGCTCCGAGCCTCCCTACTGATCAGAGGTTCGAAGGCTGGCCCCCCGAAGGGTTCGACAGCCGCCTCAGATCGCGTGGGCCCTACACCCACTACTGGTCAGAGGTTCGAAGGCCGGCCCCCCGAAGGGTTCCACGGCCGCCTCAGGCTACTCGGGCTCCGCGCCCATTACTGATCAGGGGTTCGAAGGCTGGCCCCCGAAGGGTTCACAGCCGCCTCAGACGCCGAGCGAGGGATGACCATGGGTACGTTCGATACATAACCAAGGCTCGGGCTGCGCTCTCGAGGTACCCTAGGAAATTTCCGAGACCAGCGGGAGCGATCTTGTAACGGAGTCCCATCAGAGGGAGGCATCGAGCCCTCGGACCCCGTCGCAAGGGGACCGGGTCCGGCAGATCACCCGCAGGTACTTTTGGGCGTGCCTCTGGGCCCCTAGCCGACCCCTAACGAACGGGGCATGGACGTCCACTCGGATTACCCGCTTGCAGCTCACCGGAGACACCATGTTCGGCGCCCATCGAGGGCAACGTGGCGCTTTCCCCCCTCCTCCTTGCGGAAAGGCGACGCAGGGGCGTATGTAAAAAAGCCGAGTCTGTCCCTGACCGCCCTCTCGCCCTGTGCAGAGGCTCGGGGGCTGCTCTCGCAAACCCGGCTCCGGCCGAACCGTTGACAGCGTCAACATACCAGCCCGAGAACTTGGGACCCGACTGTACACCCGGGCTACGGCCAGCTCGCATGAGGGAACAACCAGACCAGCCGAAGCGTTACACGAGGCATTAAGACCTCGAAGGAGTGAAACCACTCCTCCGAGGCCTCGGGGGCTACACCCGGCGGGTGCGCTCGCGCGCACCCACCGGAACAAAATGCAACCGAGAAAGGCTGGTCCCCTTGCAAAAAAGTGCGACAAAAGCCTCCAAGCGAGTGCTAACACTCCCTTCGAGGCTCGGGGGCTACTGTCGGGGACCATAATTAGGGGTACCCTCAAGACTCCTAATTCTCAGCTGGTAACCCCCATCAGCATAAAGCTGCTAAGGCCTGATGGGTGCGATTAAGTCAGGGATCAGTCCATTCGAGCGACTCGATCACGCCACGCCCGAGCCTAGCCTCGGACAAGGGCAGCCGGCCCCGGAGGATTTCCGTCTCGCCCGAGGCCCCCCTCCGACGGCGAACATATTTCCGGCTTGCCCGAGGCCCTGCCTTCGCTAAGAAGCAACCCTGACTAAATCGCCGCACCGACCGACCAAATCGCAGGAGCATTTAACGCAAAGGTGGCCTGACACCTTTATCCTGACGCGCGCCCCCCGGCAGAGCCGAAGTGACCGCCGTCACTTCGCCGCTCCACTGACCGGCCTGACAGAAGGACAGCGCCGCCTGCGCCGCTCCGACTACAGTGTCACCTGACAGAGTGAGACTGACAGGCAGTCAGGCCCTGCCAAAGGCACCATAGGGAAATCCGCTCCGCCCGATCAAGGGCTCGGACTCGGGCTAAGCCCCGGAAGACGGTGAACTCCGCTCCGCCCGACCCAGGGCTCGGACTCGGGCTAAGCCCCGGAAGACGGCGAACTCCGCTCCGCCCGACCCAGGGCTCGGACTCGGGCTAAGCCCCGGAAGACGGCGAACTTCGCTCCGCCCGACCCAGGGCTCGGACTCGGGCTAAGCCCCGGAAGACGGCGAACTCCGCTCCGCCCGCCCCAGGGCTCAGACTCGGGCTCAGCCCCAGAAGACGACGAACTCCGCTTCGCCCGACCCCAGGGCTCGGACTCCGCCCTGGCCTCTGCCGATGACCTCCGCCTCGCCCGACCCAGGGGCTCGAACTCGGCCTCGACCATGGAAGACAGACTCGACCTCGGCTTCGGAGGAGACTCCACATCGCCCAACCTAGGGCGCAGGCTAGCCACGTCAACAAGAGGCGCCATCATCACCCTACCCCGAGCTGACTCGGGCCGCAGGGAACAAGACCGATGTCCCATCTGGCTAGCTCCGCCAGATAGGCGATGATGGCACCCCGCATGCTCTGTGACGACGGCGGCTCTCAGCCCCCTTACGGAAGCAAGAGGACGTCAGCAAGGACCCAACCGCTCCGACAGCTGTCCCTCCGCCAGGCTCCGTCGCTCCTCCGACGACCACGACATCACACCAGCTGGGTGCCAAAATCTCTCCGGCTGCCACATCGGCATATACTTAGGGCGCTAGCTCTCCCCCGCTAGACACGTAGCACTCTGCTACACCCCCATTGTACACCTGGATCCTTTCCTTACGCCTATAAAAGGAAGGACCAGGGCCCTCTTAGAGAGGGTTGGCCGCGCGGGGACGAGGGCGAGACAGGCGCTCTCTCGGGGCCGCTCGCTTCCCTCTCCCGCGTGGACGCTTGTAACCCCCTACTGCAAGCGCACCCGACCTGGGCGCGGGACGAACACGAAGGCCGCGGGATTCCCACCTCTCTCACGCCGGTCTCCGGCCGCCTCGCTTCTCCCCCCTTCGCGCTCGCCCTCGCGCTCGACCCATCTGGGCTAGGGCACGCGGCGACACTCACTCGTCGGCCCGAGGGACCCCCCGGTCTCGAAACACCGACATATATATATATATATATATATGAATTATGCGTGGATGTCTCATGGATTGGATATATATATATATATATATATATATATATATATATATATATATATGTGTGTGTGTGATTGCCGGCCATCGTGCTATTGAATTATGCGTGTATGTCAGCCATCGTGCTGATAGTTTTACTTGCAGGATTTCGAAACCCCCCGTGTAGGGGAGGTGCTGCCGAAATTTTCTGCTAGGCTTCTGTTAGAGGATGGAGGACCATGAGTGGATGTACACGAGCTGTAGAGGAAGGAACGATGTCACCACTGAATGGATTAGAAAGACCGATGATTTCGTGGAACGGGCATATGGCGAAGCTGCTAAAGGAGCGAGTCTAGTCCCATGCCCGTGTAGCAAATGTGCCAACTGGAAAAGAAAACCAAAGAAGGCCATGGAAGAACATATTTGGAAGAATGAATTTACATCGGGCTATACTCGGTGGATCTTTCATGGTGAAGCGCATCATATGAGAGAGGAGGTGCTGAGACAACGTGTCGAGGATTATGATGCAGATGCGGGGGTAGCGGATATGTTGAACGACTATCAGGAGGCACAGTACACGGGAGGATGTATGGATGACAAGCCAGAGCCGACTGCAAAGGCGTTCTACGATATGTTCGACGCGGCACAGAAGCCCCTTCACGGCCAGACAAAGGTTTCTCAACTGGATGCCATTCGGCGTGTAATGGCGTTCAAGTCGCAGTACAACATGAGTAGAGACGCATTCGATGGCTTGTTGACTGTTATTGGGAGCCTGCTTCCGGATGATCACGTTCTGCTTAAGAGCATGTACGAGGCACAGAAACTCCTTCGTGCACTCAAGATGATGTATGAGCAGATTCATGCTTGTCCGAGGGGCTACGTGCTATTTAGGAAAGAATACTCGGAGGCAAAGTACTGTCCCAAGTGTAAATCGTCTAGGTTCATGGAGGTAGACTCTGGTGATGGACAGAAGAGGCAGCTCGACATCCCCTTGACAATCCTACGACACCTTCCGTTCATACCGAGGATCAAGCGTCTGTACATGACAGAGGAATCCACGAAACAGATGACATGGCACAAAAATGGAAAACAATACAATCCTGACAAGATGGTGCACGTATCCGATGGTGAAGCATGGAAACACTTTGATGCCATTCACTGTGAGAAAGCCGAAGAGGCTCGTAATGTATGTGTTGCGCTGGCCACAGATGGGTTCAATCCCTATGGAATGAGCGCTGCCCCATACACATGTTGGCCCGTGTTTGTCATCCCAATCAATCTCCCCCCTGGTGTGTGCTTTCAAAGGCAGGATATATTCGTGTCGTTGATAATTCTCGGACACCCGGGGAATAAAATGGGCGTGTACATGGAGCCTTTGATCGATGAATTGGTACGTGCCTGGGAAGAAGGGGTATGGACGTATGACCAAGCTACGAAGACAAACTTTAGAATGCATGTTTGGTACCAGTACTCCATGCATGACTTACCGGCGTATGGGATATTCTGTGCCTGGTGTGTTCACGGTAAGTTCCCATGCCCAGTTTGCAAGGAAGCTCTCAGGTTCATTTGGTTGAAAAAGGGTTGCAAATATTCGTCCTTCGATAAACATCGATAATTTATCCCTCCTGACCATCCATTCCGCCTAGACATCAAGAACTTTACAAAAGGTGTCGTAGTGACAGACCGCCCACCTGCAACAATGACTGGCATCGAAATTCGTCAACAGATAGATGGGCTCGTGGCCAATACAGAAGGTGGTTTTGTGGGATATGGTGAGCAGCATATGTGGACACATAAGTCTGGCTTGACTCGGCTCCCCTATTATGACGACCTGCTCCTTCCACACAACATTGACGTGATGCACACTGAAAAGAATGTTGCCGAGGCATTGTGGGCAACAATTATGGACATTCCTGATAAGTCAAAGGATAACGTAAAGGCAAGAGTGGATCTGGCAGCGTTATGTGATAGACCAAACCAAGAGATGAAGCCGCTAAGTGGCGGAAAGACATGGAGAAGGCCTAAGGCCGATTTCGTCCTAAGCAGGGCCCAGAGGAAGGAGGTACTTCAGTGGATCAAGATGTTGATGTTCCCTGATGGGTATGCAGCTAACCTGAGTAGGGGGGTGAACTTATCTACTATGCGAGTCTTAGGGATGAAGAGTCATGACTTCCACATATGGATTGAACGGATTCTTCCTACGATGGTTAGAGGCTATGTCCTTGAGCATGTCTGGCTAGCGCTTTCAGAGTTGAGCTATTTCTTCCGTCAGCTTTGTGAAAAAGAGTTATCTCGGACCATGGTTGCAGACTTGGAAAGATTGGCACCTGTGTTACTGTATAAGCTTGAGAAGATATTTCCACCTGGCTTCTTCAATCCAATGCAGCATTTGATTCTTCATCTCCCCTATGAGGCACGAATGGGGGGTCGTGTAGGGACGTTGGTGCTATCCAATCAAGAGATGTCTAAAGACTATTCGAAAGAAATGTAGAAATAAATGCAAAATTGAGGCTTCCATTGCAGAGGCATACATTCTAGAGGAGGTGTCAAACTTCACAACAACTTATTATGGTGACAAACTGTCGAGCGTGCATAATCCACCCCCTCGTTACAATGATCGCGACAATGAATCGAACCTTAGCATATTTCGAGGCCAACTCAGAAGCGCAAGTGGCTCGACCACCAATACCCTGACACATGAAGAGTGGCGGCATATCATGCTATATGTATTGACCAACCTTGAAGAGTTGACGCCATACATGGAACAATTTCTTCATGAATTCTGGCGTCGATCAAGGGACCCCACTCCACAGGAATATGACACTCTTCTTAGAAAGGGTGCGAGAAATGGGTTGCCCGATTTCATTTCCTCGTTCAAACGTAAGGTACGTGCTTAGTTTGTCAAAGAGATCCGTCTGTGAACTCAATTTAGCGTCTTTTAACTTGCGAATACTTGCAGGGCCAAAGAGATCCATCTATGAGTGCCGAGTTGAGACAAATAGCCAACGACTTTGCTTATAGGGTCAAGAAATATTCTGGGTATGATGTTAATGGATACCGTTTTTGCACAACAAACTACGACAAAAGTCGGCCCAATCGGAAAACAACGTGTTCTGGAGTCTTTACGCCCGGCCTTGACAATGTCGATTATTTTGGATGAATCGAAGAAATATATGAGCTCAATTTTTATGGTTCCAAACCTCTTACTCCAGTGATATTCAAATGTCATTGGTTTGACCCTCAAGTGACGAGACGGACACATTCTAATCTTAGGATAGTCGAAATTCGACAAGATTCCACCTTACCAGGAGACGATGTCTATATCGTGGCCCAATAGGCCACACAAGTGTATTATCTCCCATATGCGTGCCAAACGAAAGAACATCTTAAGGGTTGGGATGTTGTGTATAAGGTATCACCGCATGGGAGGTTACTTGTTCCTAACGATGAAGATTATAACTTAGACCCAGACACATATGATGGAGAGTTCTTCCAAGAAGATGGGCTAGAAGGGTGATTTGAGATAGACTTAACCGAAGCTATCAGAATGGACGTAGATATTGAAATGGTTGTTGATGAGGAGGATGATGAGGTGCAAAATGATAATGACTTAGTAATCCTTGAAGGCAATGACATTAATGACGAACTTGCGTCTTCCGATGGTGTTGAGATTGAAATGGTTGATAGTGATGATGAGAGTTATGATCCGACTAACCCCGACACATATGAAGATTATTTTTAACGTAATGCTATATGACTTTTTATTTCACACCTGTTTTTAAATATATATTTTTATATGTGCTTATTTGTTTACTCTTAATTGCATGTTTTTGGACAAATATGGTGGGCGGTTGGCTAAGGAGGAGGAGGGGGAGGAGGAGCAGGACGGCGGACAAGGCAGAGCAGAACGAGGCACAGCAGGCGGCGCAACAGGACGACCTTGTCCAGCAGTAGGCGGCGCAGTAGGACGACAACGACTAGCAGCAGGACGACGACGAAGCTCAGCAGACCGCCTCAGGTTCTGGCGCCTCAGGTTCGAGGAGCATCTACCTGCGAGGTCCCGCGAGTCTCCCTCAGTGTCCCATACTTCGGGATAGGCGGCCGCTGATTCGGCCGGATGGGGAGAGGCATGTAACTTTATGTTCTTCATTCTTGTTCATATTATGTGTTCAAAATCATAATATAAACTAATACTTTTTATTTATCACTTGGACAGGTTTTGGACGGTTGTGGATTATGCTGGGGGTCATCGTCACCTCCCCAATGACATCCTCGGCCTGCTGTGTAGGGAACACTTCCCTGGACTGGTTGAGTACGCTGGAGTGACGAGCCCAGCCTACACCTTCGACCACTACGCCGTCGCCCCCGATGCAGTAGACCGGGACGGCTAGGAATTCAATAACAAGGCGGAGCGGGTGAAGCAAGAGCTACGGGTAAGTCTTAGTATAATGTAAAATATGTCACATTCGTTGCAAATTTTTGAAATAATGTATGGATACATCATTTTTTATGCAGGATTTCTTCAGATGCGAGGCTGGATACGAGGCTAGGGCTGATGTGGTGGCCACCACGAGCTGTAAGAAGCTCGTCGTGGACATGCACTATGAGGCCCGAATCCAGGTCATCGTCAGCTACCACGGCTCCGTCCTTGGGGAGAAGGTGACCAAGCAGCAAGCCCGAACCATGTCGTTGACCAGGGACCAGTACCTGCAGGTAAAGTCATGCATGTTTGGTACCAGTACTCCATGCATGAATTTTATTTTATCTTCTGATATGCACTTTACGTGTTTACTTTGTAGATGATTCCACATTGGTGCGCCGCACATCCTCTGTGCTGGGAGCATATGGTGGATAGGTGGTGTTCGGCTGAGTGGGACGAGGCGCACAACGCTAGCCGGGAACGACGTATGATGATGCAAGGTCCCTCCCACCACCAGGGCAGCCGGAGCCTGGGCCAATATGCAGAAGCCTAGGTAAGCCCTCTTTTTTATTTAGGTATATAGCACTGGATTAGTTATTATTTCTAACTATCTCGTTGGTTTTCTTGCAGTCGGCGTCACATGGTGGCCGGCCTTGCTCCATCTTCTCGGCCTATGCTATGGCCCATAAGGGCAAGGCGACATCCGACGTCACCTACAACACGGATGACAGGCCCGAGGCCTACACCAACCCCACCGTCTACATCCGCCTTCATGACTACACCGCCATGGCGCAGGAGGTCCATGGCCCAGAATACGATCCGAGCACCGAGCAGATCGACCCGATGTGCTCATGAGGGTCGGAGGAGGCAAGAGACATGGGCGGTACTAGATTGCCGACGGGGCAATCGACTCGTCCTCCACTCCCACTCTATCTCAAGTGCGAGCAAGGAGCACGGGCTCGAGTCCAGCCATACGACCTCGGCACGACAGCTCACAGCATCGCATACAGCAACTCGAGGTTAGTGCTTCTGAAACTCGTCCTTCCTTGAGTTATATACCTTCTCTTTGAGTTACTATAACGTTGGCTTGTAATATTACAGACCCAACTAGAAGAAGAGAGGAGGGAACGTCAAGAGATGGAGGCGAGGATAATGGCGGAGCGGGAGGCGGCTGATCAGAGGATGGCGGAGATGTTCCAGTACATGCAGAGCCTTGGCGCCGCACAAGGTTTCACTCTGCCACTTCCATGCAGTTGACCCTGCTCTGTTCCATACTCCTGTGAGTATCAAAATTGTACTTACATGTTGGTAATGCATCTGGTATAACACATGCAATCTCTTCTCTGTGCAGGGCCAATCTGGGGCGGCATCCAACAACCCTCACAAAGGGTACAGCCCAACGCAGCACCAGTCCAACCGCCCACCTCCATGAGAGTTATGTTTTTAGTGTTTCGAACACAAAACTTATGTTGAATGATTGTCAGAGCTTGTGAACTTGTGTTGATACTTCTGAACTTCTGTTAATACTTTTTGTGTTGAGAACCTCTCAACTTATGTTGAATACTTATGTCAGAATTTGTGTTAATACTGTTTGTGTTGGCTATATATGTCTGTGATGATCTGTGATGTATATATGTGATATCTGTGAAATATGTTTTGTTTGTTTGGATGGAATAGGGAAAACAAAAAAGGTGCCTACTGGTCACTTTGCCGAGTGTAACACTCGGCAAAGCACCTCTTTGCCGAGTGTCAGAACCATAGCACTCGGCAAAGAACCAAGACCTGGGCACCGGTATAGGTTCTTTACCGAGTGTAATGGCGCTGGCACTCGGCAAAGAAGCACGCTTTGCCGAGTGCCATACCAAGCACTCGGCAAAGTACCTGACATGGGGACCCCTCTGGCGGATTCTTTGCCGAGTGTTGTCATGCAGACACTCGGCAAAGGTAACTCCTTTGCCGAGTGTCACCTGGGACACTCGGCAAACACACCGTCTCCGTCACTCGGCGCCGTAACGACTGCTTTTGTTTGCCGAGTGTTCTCTGGCACTCGACAAACCACTTTGCCGAGTGCCTGAGAAAAAGTACTCGGCAAAGAAGGCTTTGCCGTTGCACTGTGTGTCGAGCCCTCTTTGCCGAGTGCGACACTCGGCAAAGTCTTTGCCAAGTGTTTTTAAGGCTTTGCCGAGTGCTTCAGGCACTTGGCAAAGCCGTCGATTCCGGTAGTGTACAGGCCGAGGCTATAGCCCAAGCATGACACGACATTCTTGGTTCTTGAAAGCATTAGGTCGTTTCTAAGACTACATTGGCGCAATGGACTCCATGGTGTTTGAGGTTGCTGAATTGGATGGAGCAACAATGATTTGTCCACTAATAGTAAATTGAAAGGTTATTTGTTGGTTTTAAACGTTAGTAATTGCTATGAAGTAGCATAATTTATATGGAGCGCATCCAGTTTTTATTGATGCCTGACTTTAGCAATCACTCCATATTTTGATCTATCTTTTTATAAGTTTGAGTTCATGTGACTTATTTAGAAACTTGAGCTCACAAACTTTCTCTTATTTGGTCTCTGTATGGTGGAATTATGTCATTCTATAATCTCTGTTCGTTTAGTCAGTCGTTGTGAGTTCTCTTCTAATCGCTCACTTCATTAGTCGTGATGTACAAGACATATTGGATGGAGTAAACAATAACATCAGTTAGCCAAATCAAAAAAAATATTATACGAAGAGCGGAGACAACCAATAAAAAATCTTAAGATCTTTTTGGTGGATAGTTTACGTGGGTATTGTTGTAAGCCGTCGGTTGCCCGTGCGTTGCGACGGTTTACAACAATACCCACGTAAACTATCCACTAAAAGATCTCAAGATTTTTTATTGGTTGTCTCCACTCTTTGCATAATATTTCTTATGAACGTACAGGTATCATAGGCAGCAAATCAGAGACCCTCATCCCTCGTCTCCCCCACTTCCAAGGTTTCGTAGAGTAGGAGGGGAAGAGAATATGCAGGCATACCTGTTCGTTGCTGGAGAAGTACAAGACGAAGACCTGGGCATCTAGAGGCGACATAGGTAGTATACCGCTAGATATATAGGGAGAGATCACGCAAGCGGAGAAAGAAGCCCAGCCGGAGCAACTCCAAACCAAGAGGCACCCGCACCAGGTGTCAGTCCGAGAAGGGCAAGAGAATGCAAGTGTCTTCCCAGCCCTGTACCCGCCGAACCGATACAATACCACCACAAACTCTGTAGGATATGCCGATTGCTTCCACGCTACGGGCCTTAGTTGTCCAATATCTCAGACCTGGACTCCTCATCGCTAAGATAACCTAAGCGTGGCAGGCGCCACCATGTCATCCTCGATGATACGCACGGTGAAAGGCCAGGAGCATGATCGACTCGCCCTGTACCCGCGTCGACGAGCGTTGGTCGGCTCGCGGCTGCGACCGTGGGCGGAGGCAGCAGGTTGGGGTGGAAGAACATGCGAAGGCAGGGAAGACAAATGGGACGTCCAACAACGGCGAAAACGATGGTGCGCGCATGATGTGAAATGTCCTCGTGAACGTGCAATAGCCACTACACGAGTCGATGTCGGGGCTGGTGTCAAACGAATACAGGGAGGAGACGCCTGCTCCTATGCCCTCTGCCGATAATGGGGTGGCGCAAAGGTGGAGGCATGAGGGGAGAGAGAAAAGAAGTAGAATGGTGAACGAGATGGTGACAACTGAGGTGAGGACCATCATTATCGTGTAGAGGCATAGATGGCCAAATGTGCCGTATCTGGCGAGCCGGCCTGAGGCACGACCCATTTAATACTGCCTGGGTCAACCAGGCACGAGTGCCGTGCGGTGCTTGGGCTGTAGCCTCAGCCCGTAGTGCTGGCTCGGTCCTGCACGAATATTTTTTTATTTTAAAAAAACATATATACATATGTACAATTTATATTTAATATTACAAACAACTGAGCATGATATTCTACTGGTTAGACAGCTTCGCCCATTGTCTTCCACCCACCTCCTGCACCGCTTTTTAACATACCGCACCTGCTGCACCGCTTTTTAATATTTTACGCTGAGTTGATTTGGAAGAACCTGCTGCACCGCTTTTTAATATTTTACGCTGAGTTGATTTGGAAGAAACGTAGGGACTTTTTTGTAAAAAGATGATGCAGGACGACCATTAAAACTAGTGCTTTAAGTATAGTAGAGACTAGTCGATTACCCGTGTGTTGTGATAGCTCACAACATACCCACGTAAACTATCCACCAATAAAATCTCAAGATTTTTTATTGATTGTCTCCACTCTACGTATAATATTTTTTTTGATTTGATTAACTTTTGTTGTTTACTCCATTCAATATGTCTTGGTACAACACGACCAATATGTGTTGGCTCGACCTGACACGGTTATATTTTTTATTTTACAAAAAACGTATATACATATGTACAATTTATATTCAATATTGTAAAAAAGCTTCACTCAGTGTCTCCCATCCTTCTTCCATCAGGGCGTGGGTTCAAACCCCACCTCCTGCACCGTTTTTTAACATTTTACGCTGATTTAATCAAATGGTCCGACAGGCTAACGAGCCGGCCCGACACAGTCAGCAGGCCAGCAGGCCATGCCTGGGCTAAAGCCGTGGCCCGCGGGCGTCAGGCTGACCCGACGGGCTAATGGGCCAGCCCAACACAGTCAGCAGGCCGACATGCCGTGCCTGGGCCAGAGCTATGGCCCGCGAGCGTCGGGCATGTGCTGGGCCGCCATTTGTCCATCTATATGCGGAGCGGACGGACATGCAGCGAGTTAATTTGAAATAGATGTGACGAGTTATTTGTAAAAAGATGACGCGGGACGACCGTTGAAATTGTTGCTTTAATATAGTATACTAGTCAAGTGCCCGTTTGTTGCAACGACATACATAATATTAGTGCACAATGATTACATAAAAACAAATAACACATATTATCGATCTCAATCTTATAAACTCTCTGGCAACAACCAATGAAGAATTAAACTAATACAAATCAATCTACAATACAATTTGAAAACCACAAAAACAAAGTCTAAGAAGTGAGTACAATGTTTGTGCATTGCGAAGATTGTAATGGTAACGAAGTGAATATACATTAAAAATCATACCAAAAGGACGGGAATAATAAGTGAGAGCAAAAATTCTGAATCTTTGTTTGTTATCCTAAACTCGAGTATTTGCAAATAACATCACATATGTTGTATTCCCGTACTTCATATTATTTGCAACTAAACACTGATGCACTTAATAATCTTTTGTATTTCTTCTGGAATATTATTATTACATTCATTCTCCCTGTACTTCATCAATTCTACCAAGAATTTGGTCCTTGGTACACTTGAAGTCTGTACATTTGGTATACGACAACATTAAATTCAGTAAATACAATTAGTTAGAAAAATGGTATTAGCCAACTATTAGAACTACACAATTACTCACAATGGAAATGCAGGGTAACATTTTACCATTCCACGAGTGCACAAAATTGATAACAAGAAAGCCTGACAAATCCCTACAAATTAAAATAACTCGTTTTTACATATATATATATATATATATATATATATATATATATATATATATATATATATATATATATATATATATATAGCCAAAATTATTTAGTTGTCTTTAAGGTATAAGAAATTACCAGTTTAATGTTTTTGGACCCATGTTGGTACTATACAAATCCCTACTATACGCCACATATAAATATCGTCCATCTATGTAGGATTGACCAATTCCAGTGTGACATTTATATTATTACCAATACTATGTATTTTATGAATATAATGCATGCTTGGATTGTTACCCTTAAACCATGATGGTAGAGGCATGGAGTCCATTATATAGATGCTTCTGGTGTTCATGTTAAATACATATAAACTGAAGTGACCAAGAAACAAAAGGGCAATAGAATCTGCAAGTTAAACAAACATCTTAGGAGAAAGAAATTAAAGATTACAAAATAATATAAAGGAGTACAGCTTACTTGGCTGCAATCTAAAATATTATACTCCATGTTAGGCCAACATTCAAATAAATTTGCCAATATATTGGTATCTAGCTTTGCACGAAAAAAGGTTCTTGACCATAATTAGATATGGACTGTTTCTTGTCATGTTAGTAAAATATTGTGATATAATGATCATATTTATATGGAAACAGATTAATTACTAATAAATATATATAGAAATGTTGGTCCATGTAGTGGTATTTGTTTTCCAACAAGAACAAGGCATCACTGCATACGATCATCCGAACAACTATGTTGAAGCAATCCTTATCCATCAGTTTATTTACATCCAATATATTTTTAAGCTTTTGAAGACTTAAAGAAATTGGATAAGGCTTGGTGCTCCGAATCCAATGTTTCCTATTAAACAAACATTTGTTTTCATAGTTAAAGAAAGATCATAGATGTTGAATATTTATCAAACATATAATATATTTAGTCAACTTTAAAACCTTGCAACCACCTCTAAATATGTTTAAAGGATGACTGGTTTTATCGATTCTCTATAAATAGAGTTATTTTTAGAGATGGTTGGAAACATCAACCATCTCTATAAATTGGTTTTCAACACATTTGGCGAGTTTGCCCGCCTTGAAGAATAGGTACATAATAAAATATCCATAAGTTTTTAAAATGAAATTTGATGATGAAAAAGTTTATATCAAAGTTGTAGATCTTCAAGAGATCTATAATTTTATAGCTAACAACTTTTTCATTTAAAAGTTTAGAGTTCTAAAAATGTTTTTATTAGATTTTCAGGTATCTAATTTTTAAATTTTCCAAATGGCCTCAAATGGATATGTTGAATACCAAAGTTGTCATGCTTGATAAGATCTAAAACTTTTTAGTAAGAAATATGATTAGAGAAGAATCAACTGTCTCTAGAATTTGGTTTTTAGAGGAGGTTAAATACCCACATCAAGAAAATCTTTGATTTCTAGAGGCCCCTGAGTAGAGTTGATTGCTACAACCACCTCTAAAAACGAATTTTCACCGTCTCTATAATCCATTCCTGTAGTAGTGTAATTTGTAAATATTTTATTACTTTTCACCTCATAGGTCATGAAAATATGTACAAATCTATGCATAGTAGCTAGGGAAGGTAGAACTAAGAAGATAGTATTGTTTACCATAAAGTAGGAGGCATACCTCTTGTCTGCAAGGAATTCCCGTAGCTTATCAATGAGTTGTTTTCATCCATTTTTGATGCAATGATATTTTCATGATTTTGCTTGTCAAGATCATAAAGAACGTCCTTGAAAACTTTATTGAGATCACATTTCTGACCTATTGATACAAAAGCACTGCAATCAAAATCCTTCTTAACCTTGTCATAGACTGCTTTAACAAGAGTAGTCTTGCCGAGTCCTCCAAATCTAACAACAGAGACTGTCTTGATCTTTTTCACTGGCTTGTCACCATCTTCAAACAAATTATTCATTAGCTCCTTAGCTCCTTCATCAATGCCAACAAGGTCGGAAACCTTGTTATACATAGCCAAGAGACGAGGGTCAACTGTGGTTGCGACAAGATTAGCTACAACACGATGCACATTGTACCTGTCATACTGCTCCTTCACCTTCTTTACTTGGCTCTTGATGTCTTTAATGTTATCAGATATTCCATGGCAAATCTTGAACTTGGTGCCAAGCCACGAGTTTGTTAGTTGAATCCTATGATGGTTTTGCGCTTGGTTGAATCAAGACCCTCCATGCGCACCATGAAGGAGTCGAGTCTGTCCTCAATATCATAGGACAACCCCTTGACTTCATTAGCCTAAATCCTGACGTTTGGGTCACGCTGGTCTAATGGCACGTCGGACACCTTCACAAGTGCAGCTTGCATGCTTTCAAGCTCGTCAGTGAGGCTCTTGATCCCCTCCTTCACATTATTCTTCAGGCCATGTTCGCTTGATCCCAAAACCATAAGGATTGAGGGGGATTGGAAGGGATTGGAGAGGATTTTGACTTGTAGGGGATTTAATCCCCCTCAATCCCTATGGATTGGCACAAAACGAACATGGCCTCAGGCGGAATTCTTCTTGGAGCAGGATGCCCAGCTTGGGGAGGAGGGTACCCATGGCACCCGTAGCAAACTCCATGCTCGCTCCTGTCTTGGATTCTCGCCTTCTCCCCCTTTCTCTCTTGGATCCTTTCGCAAATCAAAATAAGAAGAAAAACAAAGCATGTGCCCACCGGGCTTGCACCGCTCCCGCAGCCGCCTCACGGTCACCCACCGCTGGCTATAGCTGCACCGTCGCCGCTTGGGCTCTTGTAGTCATTGTGCCGCATGCCGACAGCTGCCTGCACGGTTGTGCAGCCACCGCTGCTCCGTGCCCGTAGCGGCCTGCGCGGCCACGCTGCCGCCGCCACTACCCCACGCGCTAAGAGGAGAAACTTGGGGATGGATGGATCAGAGTTGGGTTTGGAGGGGATGAGTGGGGCGGGAGGAGGGCAGCTAGAAGCAGCGTGTGAGTGTGTGTGTGGGGGGAGGGAGGTTCGGATCGAGGTGTTTGGAGTCGTGGGGCGAATGGCGGTAAATGCGGGGACGCGAGCGACGGGGAAGCGGGTTGATTTGGAAGAAATATAGGGACTTTTTTGTAAAAAGATGACGCGGGACGACCGTTGAAACTGGTATTTTAAGTATATACTAGTCGGTTGACCGTGCGTTGCGACGAATTACAACAATACCCATGTAAACCATCCACCAAAAAAATTTCAATATTTTCTATTCATTGTCTCCACTCTTCGTATAATATTTTTTGATTTGGCTAACTGATGTTATTGTTTACTCCATCCAATATGTCTTGGTACAACACAACCAATGAAGTGAGCGATTAGAAGAGAGTTCATAACGACTGACTGAACGAACAAAAATTATAAAATGACATAATTCCACCATACAAAGACCAAATAAGAGAAAGTTTGTGAGCTCAAGTATCTAAAATAAGTCACATGAACTCAAACTTATAAAAAAAGATAGATCAAAATATGGAGTGATTGCTAAAGTCAGACATCAATACAAATTGGATGCGCTCCATATAAATTATGCTACTTCGTAGCAATTATTTTACAGTTAGTGTGACAAATCATTGTTGCTCTATCCAATTCAGCAACCTCAAACACCATTGAGTCTATTGCGCCAATGTGGTCTAAGAAACGACCTAATGCTTGCAAGAGCCAAGAACGTCGTGCCGTGCTTGGGCTGTAACCTCGGCCTGTAGTGCTGGCCCGGACCGACACGATTATATTTTTTATTTTACAAAAAACGTATATACATATATATACAATTTATATTCAATATTAAAAACATCTGAGCATGATGTTCTACTGGTTAGATAGCTTCACCCAGTGTCTCCTGCCCTTCTTCCATCAGGGCATGAGTTTGAACCCACCTCCTGCACCATTTTTAACATTTTACGTTGTTTTAATCAAATGGGCCGATAGGCTGGCCCGACACAGTCAGCAGGTCGGCATGACGTGCCTGGGCCAGAGTTGTGGCCCATGGGCGTCTGGCCCGTGCCGACACTGATTTAATCAAATGGGCCGACGGGCTAACGGGTTGGTCTGGCACAGTCAGCAGGTCGGCATGACGTGCCTGGGCCAGAGTTGTGGCCCGCGGGCGTCTGGCCCGTGTCGGGCCGCCGATTGGCCATCTATACGCGTGCATCGGGTTAATTTGAAATAGCTGTGTCGGGTAACGTGATTAGGGGTACCCCCAATGCTCCTTAATCCGGCTGGAAAACATCTTCAGGACAAACCATACCCGGCTGATAAAGCGCGGTTCAAGTCAAGGCCACGTCTGCCGAGGGATGCGACCTCATCCGAGCCCAGCCTCGGGCGGGAACAGTAGTCCCGGACGGATTCACGCCTCGCCCGAGGGTCCCCTCAGTCAGCAGACGCACCCTCAGCTCGCCCGAAGCCCAGCTCGGGCAGACTTTGTCGTGCAGCGACCTTGGCCAAATTGCCTTACCAGCCGACCGTATCGCATGCGCATTTAATGCGGGGATCGCTTGACACCTTATCCTGACACGCGTGCCTCAGTCGGCAAGGTCGAAGTGACCGCAGTCACTTTGCCCCTTTACTGACCGATCTGACAAGAAAACGGCGCTGTTCGCCTCGCTCCGGCTACTGTGCCAACCACCAGGGTAAAACTAAGTCACGATCTCCCACGAGTTCGGCCCCGGGCGCAACAGGGAGCTCCGCCTTGCCCGACCTCAGGCCTCGGCCTCAGCCTCGGCCTCGGGAGAAGGTCTCCGCCTCGCCCAACCTCAGGCCTCGGCCTCAGCCTCGGCCTCGGGAGAAGGTCTCCGCCTCGCCTGACCCCAGGCCTCGGCCTCAGCCTCGGCCTCGGGAGGAGTCACAACCTCGCCCGACCTCAGCCTCGGCCTCAGGAGAAGTCTCCACCTCGCCTGACCTGGGCCTCGGACCGACTACGCTATAGGGGATACATCATTACCCTACTCCTAGCTAGCTGCCTCAGGCTACGAAGGAACAAGACCGGTGTCCCATCTAAAGTTACTCCGGTAACAGGTAATGATGGTTCCCCGTGTGCGCCCATGACGTCGGATTGCTCTCAACCCCCTATGGAAGCAAGACAACGTCAGCAGGATCCATGCCGCACCGAAAGTTGTGCTTCTACAGGGCTCAAAGCACTTCTCCGACGGCCGCGTTAGCTCGTGTACAGGGCTCAAGGCGCTTCTCCGCCAGCCACGTTAGCACATAGCTACACCCCATTGTACAGCTGGGCATCTCCTTGTATCTATAAAAGGGGATGTCCAGGGCCTTCCTAAGACAGGTCGAGGGGTCCACGTTCAGGTTCACGCTGAGATACATTCACGTTGACGCAGGACGTGGACATAGGGGGAACACAGGGACGCGAGGCAGACGAGACAGGCAGCACGCAGGGACTCTCTCTCTCTCTCTCTTGCTCTCGCCCCCGCTCTCTCGCGACGCTTGTAACCCCTACTACGAGCACCCCGGTGCGAGATAACATAAGCCTCATTCCCCTCTTGTGTTCCATCTTGCATCAACCCATCTGGGCAGGGACACGCAAGAACAAATTCACTGGTCGGTTGACGGTCCTCGCGGGTCCGAAACGCCGACAGTTGGCGCGTCAAGTAGGGGCTCGCTGCGTGTTAACGAACACTTTCCCGTTGAGTTCTAGATAGGTAGCCTCCAGCAGCCTCTTCAGCCGGGGACAGTGCTCCACTTCGGGAGTCTGGAGTTCATGTCCCTTGACGGCAGCTACAACATGGTACTCCTCCCCCCGTAACGCGACAGCAACAACGGTCGTCGGCTCGCCCGACGGCGGCAAACTCGACGACGACTTCCCACCGTGGCAGAAGAGGAACACCCGGGTTTGCCCCGCCACCCTCCTCACCGGAGGAGGAGGAGACGGGGCAACCGTGGCCAGGCAGGAGGCGACACCTCGTCGGCCGTCGGACCAGAGCGAGTCAACGACGCCGGCACCCCTGCGGGGGACATGTCGGGTGTTGTCCTCGCACCTGAGACAACGACGGGTGTCGCTTCCCCGCTATGTGCTAACCCCAAGCGGACTGATGACGCCAGCACCCCCGTGAAGGACTTGTTGGGCGTTAGCCTCGTACCTGAGATAACGGTGCATTCCGTCCCCGACGCGACTTCACCACCGTCCATCGACCAAAAGGTACCATCTGTTTTCTACCCTGTCCCTTTTAGATTTAGCTTCAATCCACCAAGCGACCCCGCTTCGGTGAGCGCTTTCACAAGGGCATACCCTGACCTTCCAAGGTATCATATGTGGTCATCTCGGGACCGACTGACGGTCGTCTCAACTTCTGGACCCGCGGGTTCCGAGGAAGACGACGACTCCGACTTCGGTTGGGATTTCTCTAAACTCAGTGATCCCAGTGCCATGCGAGACTTCATGTCCGCATGTGACTACTGCCTCTCCGGCTGCTCTGACGATGGCCATAGCCTCGGCGACGAGGGTTGCAACCCAAGACGCGAGTATTTCCACATCGATCAGGGGGATCACGGCGAGGACAACCACCTCAGCATGCCGCAAGATGACAACGCCCTTGTGCCTGCGCCTCGCGTTGACATCCCGCGAGAGCTAGCTGTGGTCCGAGTCCCTGCGGGGGGTCAGGACACACAGCTCGAGCAATTCCGCGAGATGCAGGCCAAGCTCGACGAAGAAGCGGGGCGGCTTGTGCAGCTCCGACAAAACATCAAGCAGGAGTGGGCAGGCCGAGCACTTGCCGGAGGAGCGCCTCATCAGGCCCGAGACGTCCAGCGCCGTATTGTTGACGATGCCAGAGCATGGCTGCCCCCGGCCTTCAGCGGGGTCGGCCAGAATCTAGCTGCAGTGGTGATGCTACTCCGAGCGATGCCGGAGCCATACACCACCGAGGGGCGACGTATCCAGGGCAAACTCAAGGGTCTCATGGAAAATGCAGCGGTCCGACAAGCCGAGAGCTCTGCCTCCCAAAGGCAAGGGTGCCCCTCGGAGCATCGCGCAACGTCCTCCCGACTCATGCGAGAGGCCTCGGTCTGCACCAAGCGCATGCGGGACGGGACGCCTGCAGCCTCGGATCGCCTCAGCGACGAGCACCACCGCCGCGACCGTCGAGCCCACCTCGAAGAGAAGGTGCGCCGAGGCTACCACCCCAGGCGCGGAGGACGCTGCGATAGTGAGGAGGAATGGAGCCCCTCACCCGAACCGCCAGGTCCGAGGGTCTTCAGCCGGGCCATACGACGGGCGCCGTTCCCGACCCGGTTCCGAGCCCCGACTACCATCACCAAGTACTCAGGGGAGAAAAGGCCGGAGTTATGGCTTGCGGATTACCGACTAGCATGCCAGTTGGGAGGGACGAATGACGACAACCTCATCATCCACAACCTCCCCCTTTTCCTCTCCGATGCTGCCTGGGCATGGCTGGAGCATCTACCTCCTGCGCAGATCTCCGACTGGGACGACCTGGTCAAGGCCTTCGCGAGAAACTTCCAATGTGCGTACGTGCGCCCTGGGAACTCATGGGACCTCCGAAGCTGTCGCTAGCAGTCAGGGGAATCCCTGCGAGAGTACATCTGACGGTTTTCAATGCAGCGCACCGAGTTGCCCAACATCACCGACTCGAATGTCATCGGAGCGTTCCTCGCCGGCACCACGTGCCGGGACCTGGTGAGCAAACTAGGGCGCAAGACTCCCACCAAGGCGAGCGAATTGATGGACATCGCCACCAAGTTCGCCTCTGGTCAGGAGGCGGTCGAAGCCATCTTCCGGAAGGACAAGCAGCCTCAAGGAAGACAGAAGGAAGACGCCCCCGAGGCGTCCGTCCAGCGTGGCTCGAAAAAGAAGGCCAAGAAGAAGGCACAAGCAAAGCGCGACGCCGTTGACGCGGATCTCGTCGTTGCTGCCGAGCACAGAAATCCTCGGAAGCCTCCCGGAGGAGTCAACACGTTTGACAAGATGCTCAAGGAGTCATGCCCCTATCACAGGGGTCCCGTGAAGCACACCCTTGAGGAGTGCGACATGCTCCGGCGTTACTTCATCAAGGCGGGACCCTCGGCAGAAGGTGGCAAGGACCAAGGCAACAACAAGAAGGGGGGCGACAAGGAAGAGGGGTTCCCGGAGGTCCGCGACTGCTTCATGATTTACGACGGACAGTGGCGAATGCCTTGGCTCGGCACCGCAAGCAGGAGCGCCGAGAGGTCTGCTCGGTGAAGGTAGCGGCGCCAGTCTACCTAGACTGGTCTGACAAGCCCATCACCTTCGACCAAGGCGACCACCCCGACTATGTGCCGAGCCCAGGAAGGTACCCGCTCGTCGTTGACCCCGTCATCGGCAATGCTAGGCTCACCAAGGTTCTCATGGACGGAGGCAGCAGCCTCAACATCATCTACGTCGAGACCCTAGGGCTCTTGGGGATAGATCTGTCCACGATCCGGGCCGGTGCAGCACCATTTCACGGGATCGTTCCCGGTAAGCGGGTCTTGCCCCTTGGGCAACTTGATTTGCCCGTCTGCTTCGGAACTCCCTCTAACTTCCGCAGGGAAACTCTCATGTTCGAGGTGGTCGGGTTCCAAGGGACCTACCACGTGGTGTAGGGAAGACCGTGCTACGCCAAGTTCATGGCCGTCCCCAACTACACGTACCTCAAGCTCAAGATGCCAGGCCCCAACGGAACCATCACCGTCGGATCCACGTACCACCACACTTACGAGTGCGACGTGGAATGCATGGAGTACGCTGAGGCCATCGCCAAGGCCGAGGCCGTCATCGCTGACCTGAACTGCCTCTCCAAAGAGGCGCCTGATGTGAAGCGCCACGCCGGCAACTTCGAACCAGCCAAGGCGGTTAAGACCGTCGCCCTCGACCCCAGCAATGACGCCTGCAAGCAAGTCAGGATCGGCTCCGAGCTCGACCCCAAATAGGAAGCAGTGCTCGTCGACTTTCTCCGCGCAAATGCCGAAATTTTTGCGTGGAGTCCTTCGGACATGCTAGGCATACCGAGGGATGTCGCCGAGCACTCTCTGGATATTCGAGCTGGTGCCTGACCCGTGAAGCAGCACCTGGGCCGCTTTGATGAAGAGAAGCGCAGGGCCATAGGCGAGGAGGTCCACAAGTTGATGGCTGCAGGGTTCATCAAAGAGGTATTCCATCCCGAATGGTTAGCTAACCCTGTGCTTGTAAAGAAAAAAGGTGGGAAATGGAGGATGTGCGTAGACTGCACTGGTTTAAACAAAGCATGTCCGAAGGTTCCCTACCCTCTGCCTCGCATCGATCAAATTGTGGACTCCATTGCTGGGTGCGAAACCCTGTCATTCCTCGATGCATGTATTGTTATATTACTATGCCATTTGGCTTGAGGAATGCAGGTGCAACCTACCAAAGGTGCATGAACCGTGTTTTTGGAGAGCACATCGGCAGAACGGTCGAGGCTTACGTCGATGACATCGTTATCAAGACAAGGAAAGCCTCCGACCTCCTCTCCGACCTCCTCTCCGACCTCGAAGTGACTTTCGGGTGCCTGCGCGCGAAGGGCGTAAAACTCAATCGCGAGAAGTGTGTCTTCGGAGTCCCCCGAGGCATGCTCCTGGGGTTCATCGTCTCTGAAAGAGGCATCGAGGCCAACCCAGAGAAAATTGCAGCCATCACCAACATGGGACCCATCAAAGATTTAAAAGGAGTACAAAGGGTCATGGGATGCCTTGCGGCTCTGAGCCGCTTCATCTCGCGCCTTGGCGAGAAAGGATTGCCCTTGTACCGCCTCTTAAGGAAGGCCGAGCGCTTCACTTGGACCCCGAGGCCGAGGCAGCCCTCGGAAACTTAAAGGCACTCCTTACTAATGCGCCCATCTTGGTGCCCCCCGTTGCGGGAGAAGCCCTCTTGGTCTACGTAGCCGCAACCACTCAGGTGGTTAGCGTCGCGATCGTAGTCGAGAGGCAAGAAGAGGGGCATGCACTGCTCATCTAGAGGCCGGTCTACTTCATCAGTGAGGTGCTATCCGAGACCAAGATCCGCTACCCACAGATCCAGAAGCTACTGTACGCGGTAATTCTGACACGGCGAAAATTGCGACACTACTTCGAGTCTCATCCGGTGACTGTGGTGTCATCCTTCCCCCTAGGAGAGATCATCCAGTGCCGAGAGGCCTCGGGTAGGATAGCAGAATGGGCAGTGGAACTCATGGGCGAAACAATTTCATTTGCCCCTCGGAAGGCCATAAAATCCCAAGTCTTGGTGGACTTCCTGGCTGAATGGGTCGACACCCAATTGCCGACAGCTCCAATCCAGCCCGAACTTTGGACCATGTACTTCGATGGGTCGCTAATGAAAACAGGAGCGGGTGCTGGCTTGCTCTTCATCTCACCCCTCGGAAAACATGTGCGCTACGTGTTGCGCCTCCATTTTCCGGTGTCAAACAATGTGGCCGAGTACGAGCTTTGGTTAATGGACTGCGCATTGCCGTCGAGCTAGGGGATTCGGCGCCTCGAAGCTCGGGGCGACTCGCGGCTTGCCATTGACCAAGTCATGAAGAACTCCCACTGCTGCGATCAAAAAATGGAGGCTACTGCGACGAAGTTCGGCACTTGGAAGATATGTTCTACGGGCTGGAACTCAACCATGTTGCTCGGTGGTGCAACGAGACCGCGGACGAGCTGGCTAAAATAGCCTCGGGGCGAACGACGGTTCCCCCGGACGTCTTCTCCAGGGACATATATCAACCATCCGTGAAACTCGATGACGCGCCCGAACCCGATGAGACCTCGGCCCAGCCCAAGGTACCCTCGGCCGCCGAGGGTGAGGCCTTGTGCATCGAGGGAGAGCAGAATGAGGTTGCGCCAAACCAAAACTGGCAGACCTCGTACCTGCAATATCTCCTCCGAGGAGAGCTGCCCCTCGATAAGGCCGAAGCTCGCCGACTGGCTCGACGCGCCAAGTCGTTTGTTTTACTGGGTGATGAAAAAGAGTTGTACCACCGCAGCCCCTCAGGCATTCTCCAACGATGCATATCCGTCGCCCAAGGACAAGAGCTGTTACAAGAAATACACTCGGGGGCTTGCGATCACCATGCAGCACCTCGGACCCTCGTCGGAAACGCTTTCCGACAAGGTTTCTACTGGCCGACCGCAGTGGCCGACACCACTAGGATTGTACGCTGCTACCGAGGGTGTCAATTCTACGCGAGACAGACGCACCTGCCCGCTCAGACCCTGCAAACAATACCCATCACTTGGCCGTTTGCCGTATGTGGTCTGGACCTCGTCGGTCCCTTGCCGAAGGCACCCGGGGGCTTCAAGCACCTGCTGATCGCCATCGACAAATTCTCCAAGTGGATCGAGGTCCGACCCTTAACCAGCATCAGGTCCGAGCAGGCGGTGGCGTTCTTCACAAATATTATCCATCGCTTTGGGGTCCCGAACTCCATCATCACTGACAATGGCACGCAGTTCACTAGGAAGAAGTTCCTGGACTTTTGCGAAGACCACCACATCCGTGTGGACTGGGCCGCCGTAGCTCACCCAATGACAAATGGGCAGGTGGAGCGCGCCAACGGTATGATTTTGCAGGGACTAAAGCCGAGGATCTACAACGACCTCAACAAGTTTGGCAAGCGGTGGATAAAGGAACTACCCTCGGTGGTTTGGAGTCTGAGGACGACGCCGAGCCGGGCCACGAGTTTCTCGCCGTTCTTTCTAGTCTATGGGGCCGAGGCCATCCTACCCATGGACTTAGAATACGGTTCCCCGAGGACAAAGGCTTACGACGACCAAAGCAACCAGACTAGCCGAGAAGATTCGTTGGACCAGCTGGAAGAGGCTCGGGACGTGGCCTTACTACACTCGGCGCGATATCAGCAGTCTCTACGACGCTACCACGCCCGAAGGGTTCAGCCCCGAGGCTTCCAAGTGGGAGACTTGGTACTTCGGCTGTGACAAGACGCCCGAGGGCGCCACAAGCTTACTCCTCCCTGGGAAGGGCCCTTCATCATCGCCAAGATTTTGAAGCCCAGGATATACAAGCTGGCCAACGACCAAGGCAAGGTCTACAACAACGCTTGGAACATCCAACAGCTACGTCGCTTTTACCCTTAAAATGTTTCAAGTTGTTTACGTACCTCGCTTTCTTTACATACATAAATAAAGTCTAACCGTCAAGGAAGGATCAGCCTTGCCTCGGCAAAGCCCGACCCTCCCTCGGGGGCTAGAAGGGGGGAACCCCCTCTGCGTCAAAATTTTCCTCGGAAAAGTCTTTTGCCAGAACGTCTTTCGCGCTTTTCGACTACGTCAATAACAGATTCCTAAAGACGAGCGAGAGAGACCTTGAACGGCAAGGCCGACCGAGCCGAGGGACTCCTACGCCTCCGGGATACGGATACCTCACTCGTCACCTTCCACGAAAAGTAACTCACGCTCGAATAAGCGATTCTGCTACCGAACAAGTCCTAACGCTCAAAAACTTTTCTGCCAGAACGACTTTCGTGCCTTTTCGACTGCGTCGATAACAGAATCCTAAAAACGATGGGAGAACACGTAAGCGGCAAGGCCGACTGAGCCGAGGGACTCCTACGCCTCCGGGATACGGATACCTCACTCATCACCTTCCGTGAAAAGTGACTCACGCTCAGACAAGGGATTCTGCTACCGAACAAGTCTTAATGCTCGAAACGAGAGGAAACGAAACGTAGCTTTATAATCCGACGTTAAAATGTTTAGGCCTCAGTGGCCACAAAAAACATACGCATACTTCAAGCAAACTGTTCTTGCAGGCTCAGACATCGACAGGGGGAGGAGCGGCACTCTCGGCGTCGTTTCCACCCTCGGCAGAATCCGGCACGGCCTCAGACGGCGACACGGGCGGAAGGACCTCCACCTCAAAGGAGGAAGCCAGCGCCGCACTTGGGCCCTCGACAGCCGCGTCAAGCCTCTGGACCTCGGCTAAGGCAGCCTCCTCATCATCGGGTAAGCAGTACCCCTCGCTAACCCGCTCCAGATCCACGTCGTAGTGGGAAGCGAACACGACGAAGGCCCGCCTAACGTCGTGGTGCAGCGCCCCGCGAAGTCTGCTGCGCACATGGCTGCCCAAGGCCCACAGATGACTCTGGAGGGAGCTACCCGAGGGGACGCCGTCGAGGCCAAAGGCCTGGCAGAAAGCTGAGATAGCCTCCGACATGGCCACACGCTCGGCCTCCTTCTGCTCAGCCGCCTCGGCAAGCGCCTTGCAGTTCTTGACGGCCTCGTCAAGAGCCGTCTCGAACCCTGCAGACAGCAGGACGACATTCTTCAGATGCAAGGTGAAGAATGGAGACAAAAACAAAGTCACAGAGCGGGCAAAACATACCCTCGGCCCGGGCACGCTGCTGTGAGGCCATGGCTCGGGTAGACCGGGTAGACCCGACGACAACAGCCAGGCCCTCCGCAAGGGTCCCGGCCCGAGCGGTCACCTCGGGTCTAGAAAGGGGGAAGCCCTCTCTACGTCAAACTTTCCTCAGAAAAGTTTTCCGCCAAAACGACTTTCGTGCTTTTCGACTATATCGGTAATAGAATCCCAAAAACGACGAGAGAACACGTAAGCGGCAAGGCCGACCGAGCCGAGGGACTCCTACGCCTCCGGGATACGGATACCTCACTCATCACCTTCCGCAAATAGTGACTCACGCTCGGACAAGGGATTCTGCTACCGAACAAGTCTTAATGCTCAAAATAAGAGGAAAGAAACACGACTTTATACCCGAATGTTCAGGCCTCAGCAGCCACAAAGAACAAACACACCTACTTGGGGTAACAATGGTACCTAGACTTAGACGTCGGCAACACCCTCGACGGTTTTCCCGACCTACGGCAGATGTCTTAGTACTTAAAGTTGTTACATCTCGCTCTCGAAAGGGTACCATTACAAACGGGACTCCGGTTCCATTCCCACAGGAATGAACAACCTCCACACCAGAAGGCCTGCGGGATAGCAAACTCCAGGTGGCTCGCCGGCAACCACTGCACCAGCAGCGCGCCAACGACCTCCGTCTCGGTCGGCTAGACAGTAACAGCGATGGCCTCAGGGAAAACGCTACTGCTGAAAGGCCCTCGTTCACGTCCCCTCACAGGGGACGAGAACCAACCATTAAAGCCAAAGAGCCGGAGGTCCGGAGCACGGGTGGCACACACGGTCTCGCCGCGCGGAAGCAACCACCGCTGCGGTGGGAAGCGTCACCAGCGGCGGCCACCACTTCAGCACCGGCGACAGCAGCCACCTGCGCACGGCACGACCGTCGCCCGGATGGAGGACGGACATCTGCACCCTGGCCAGGCAGCAGCAGTTCGCCTTCCCCCGCATGGCTGGAGGACACCTCCTCCGCAGGGCTGGAGGATGTCCTTCTCCCCCGAATGGTTGAGGAAGAAGCGGGCCACCGGCCCACGCGGAGGCTGAACCCAACTCGGCGCGCCCTCCTCCCCAGCCCGGATGATGAACATCCTTGAAGCTGAGGGCAGGGGGAGGCCACGGCCCGGCTCGCTCTTCCCCACCACGAGGCCTGCGGTCATCATCCTGGGTGACCGCCGGCGGGGGACTGCAGCTGGGCTGCATGATGAAAATCCTTGAAGCCAAGCGGTGACTGAAGAGAGCCAACCCCCAAGGGGCGGTCGCGCTCCTCAAACAGCAGCAAAAAGAAGGCAACGCAGGTGCACCCCATCTGGGGGCTCGGAAGGTGAAAGGGCACGATGAATGCGAGAAGTGTGAAGGCATGGCTACTGCCCGGGGGATCGACCCCTTTTAAAGGCATATCTCCTCACTCGCACCCCCAAGCGTCATGGGCAAAGTCTCCACCGACGCGCTCCAGGGTTCTCACCCTCCGACGCGGGGGCTGGATCCCACACGTCATGCGAGCTGGCCCGAAACGGAAGAAGCCAAATCGCCACACACGAAGCTTGTAACCGCCCCGCGGTTATAAGCATTCCCCCATCCTCGCCGAAATCAGTGGTCGAAAGGGTGGACCACCACGCAGGAAGCATGCAACCGCACCACGGTTGTGCACCCTTTCGGCTTCGTCGCATCCGACGGTCCAGCATGGAGGCCCGGGCCCACATGTCATGTAACCGGCACAACGGTTACTGCGTGCAAGGAAACCGCACCGCCACTTGCGCCAATGCCGTGTCTACTCGACTGCAGAACCATTGCTGCGACTCGAGGCAGCCCTGCGCGTGACCCAACAGTGTCAATTGATTGCAACGATCACGGGTCAGTTAGCCGCGGGGAGAGGCGCGACAGTCGATATGGCCAGAAGCGGACCGACAGTAATTGCAGCAACAGGCGTGTGGGAGCAGCGGTCCAATCACCTACAGGCTCGCATCCTCTCCTGAAATAGCAGGGGAGCCCTCTCCCATAGAGTAAAGACGACGCGCCCGTGTTCCGTTCCTCGAACGGCTCGCGCACGCGCAACAGGCGCCCCGCGAATCGCCCGTCCCGTCGCATTAACTCCTTGGCAGGGCAAGCGACACCTCCAGCAGGAGAAGCGGGCGCCGTTTTGCCTCCGTCATAATGACCGCTTCAAAAAAGGTGCGCCACCTTATTTAAATTCATGCCCTTTTCCTTTTCCTCTCTCTCTCTTGCCACAGGGACCGGGAAAGGGGATATTTCGAAAAGGATCCTTCCCAGCGAAGGAAACGGGCCCCAAGCCCTCCTACTGATCAGGGGTTCAAAGGTTGCGCCCTCCAGGGTTCGGCAACCACCCCAGAGCACTCGGGTTCCATGCCCTTTATTGATCAGGGGTTCAAAGGCTGGCCCCTCGGAAGGGTTCGACAGCCGCCCCAGAGCACGCAGAGTCAGGGATGACCCTAGGTACGTCTGTTACATGGCCGAGGCTCGGGATACGCTCTCGAGGTACCCTAGGACATTTCCGAGACCAGCGGGAACGATTTTGTAACGGAATCCCACCGGAGGGAGGCATCGAGCCCTCAGACCCTATCGAATGGGTCCGGGTCCGGCAGATCACCTGCAGGTACTTTTGGAGCGCGCCTCTGGGCCGCTAGACGACCCTTATCGAACGGGGCTCGGGCGTCCACTCGGATCACCTGTTAGCAACTCACTGGAAACACCATGTTCGGTGCCCCCCCGAGGGTAACATGGTGCTTTCCCCCCCTTCCTCCTTGCGGAGAGGCGACGAAAGGGCGTACAATAAAAGTCGAGACGGTCCTAGATCGTCCTCTCGCTCCGTGCAGAGGCTCGGGGGCTGCTCTCGCACTAGGCTACGGCCAAGCCGTTGACCACGTCAACAAACCAGCGTGAAAACTCGAAGCCTGACTGTGCACCCGGGCCACGGCCAGGCCGCATGTGGGAACAACAAGGCCGACCGAGGCATCACAAAAAGAATTAAGACCTCAGAGGAGTCAAACCACTCCTCCGAGGCCTCGGGGGCTACACCCGGCGGGTGCGCTCGCGCGCACCCACCGGAACAAAATATAACTGAGAAGGGCCGGTCCCCTTGCAAAAATCCGGCAGAACCTCCAAGCGAGTGCCCGCACTCCCATTGAGGCTTGGGGGCTACTGTTGAGTACCGTAATTAGGGGTACCCCCAATGCTCCTTAATCCGGCTGGAAAACATTTTCAGGACAAACCATACTCGACTGATAAAGCGCGGTTCAAGTCAAGGCCACGTCTGCCGAGGGACGTGACCTCATCTGAGCCCAACCTCGGGTGGGAACAGTAGTCCCGGACGGATTCACGCCTTGCCCGAGGGTCCCCTCAGTCAGCAGACACACCCTCGGCTCGCCCGAAGCCCAGCTCAGGCAGACTTTGTCGTGCAGCGACCTTGGCCAAATCGCCTTACCAGCCGACCATATCGCATGCACATTTAATGCGGGGATCGCCTGACACCTTATCCTGACACACGTGCCTTAGTCGGCAAGGTCGAAGTGACCGCAGTCACTTCGCCCTTTTACTGACAGATCTGACAGGAAAACAGCGATGTTCGCCTCGCTCCGGCTATTGTGCCAACCACCAGGATAAAACTGAGTCACGATCTCCCACGAGTTCGGCCCCGGGTGCAACAGGGAGCTCCGCCTCGCCCGACCTCAGGCCTCGGCCTCAGTCTCGGCCTCGGGAGAAGGTCTCTGCCTCGCCCGACCTCAGGCCTCGGCCTCAGCCTCGGCCTCGGGAGAAGGTCTCCACCTCGCCCGACCCCAGGCCTCGGCCTCAGCCTTGGCCTCGGGAGGAGTCACAACCTCGCCTGACCTCAGCCTCGGCCTCAGGAGAAGTCTCCGCCTCGCCCGACCTGGGCCTCGGACCGACTACGCTACAGGGGATACATCATTACCCTACTCCTAGCTAGCTGCCTCAGGCTACGAAGGAACAAGACCGGTGTCCCATCTAAAGTTACTCCGGTAACAGGTAATGATGGTTCCCCGCGTGCGCCCATGACGTCGGATTGCTCTCAACCCCCTACGGAAGCAAGACAACGTCAGCAGGATCCATGTCGCACCGACAGCTGTGCTTCTACAGGGCTCAAGGCACTTCTCCGACGACCACGTTAGCTCGTGTACAGGGCTCAAGGCGCTTCTCCGCCAGCCACGTTAGCACATAGCTACACCCCATTGTAGAGCTGGGCATCTCCTTGTATCTATAAAAGGGGATGTCCAGGGCCTACCTAAGACAGGTCGAGGGGTCCACGTTCAGGTTCACGCTGAGATACATTCACGTTGACGCAGGATGTGGACATAGGGGGAACGCAGGGACGCGAGGCAGACAAGACAGGCAGCACGCAGGGACTCTCTCTCTCTCTCTCGCTCTCGCCCCCACTCTCTCGTGACGCTTGTGTTGGGACCATGCTTTGTCGCCGAAGGTCCTGCAGAAAGAAACAGCCTCGGCTGAAGCTGCTCGTTCGTGATGCCGAAGGTGCCATTTCGTGAAGCTTCGAAATTACAAACCGACTTAAAGATAGAATGACCTTTTAGTCCATAAGAGTGCGAGTCATTGTTGTAAACTTTTATGAGGGGTACGATTGTAATTCCTCACGGGCTGTGTCATGTGCCTATAAATAGTGAACGATATTCCTTTACTGTTCACGCATTCCGGAAATTGCAATTGCATCACTCGGAAATTATTCTTTGTCAAGGCAGAGGTATAAATGTGTCTAAATATTATATTTGAACATCTTAAATTCATATATAATAAATAAATAATGTTATTTATTTCCAATTCACTTGTTTTCAATGTTCGATGACTTACATTATTTCATATTATCTTTGTGATTTCGACTATGAAGGTATAACCTTTGTAGTTCTGCCATTATAACCTTCGTCCGAAGCATATCCTTGGGGAAATAATGCTTCAGAGGACGAAGGGCATTGATATTTAACATTTTATGTTGCCTTGTTCTTAATTCATAGCATTTGAGAACAAGTCCCCAACATTGGCGCCCACCACCGGTGAACTCACTTCCACTTTTTTGAGCTGATGGCTTCGCTCAACGACCAAGCTGGAGCTGCTTCGGCTCCGAAGCTGGTACTCCCGATAACAGGCGGTTCATGCTCAGAGCCAGCCAACAAGAAGCAGAAAAAGGAAGCACAAAGAAGGGTACAGCATGTCGGAGTGCAAGGACCCTTCATCAAGTCAAGATGGTCACACATTCCAATTACCTTCTCCCAAGAGGATCTTCAACTCAAGGATTACCCACACAACGATGCTATGGTTATCTCTTGTGTGATCAAAGGATTTCTGGTCCATAATGTTTTGGTTGATACAGGCAGTGCAGCTGATATCATATTTGCTAAAGCCTTCAGACACATGCAAGAGCCTGAAGATAAAATTCATGATGCCACACATCCCCTCTGCGGCTTCGGAGGAAGGCATATTGTAGCACTCGGCAAAATCACAATGCCAGTGACCTTCGGGTTTATCAACAACACAAGGACTGAACAAGTTGTGTTTGATATTGTTGACATGGAATACCCTTACAATGCAATCATTGGTCGTGGCACTCTCAATGCCTTCGAAGCAATTCTTCACCCAGCTTATCTTTGCATGAAGATACCTTCGGACCAAGGGCCCATTGCTATTCATGGAAGTCAGGAAGCTGCCAGAAGGGCCGAAGGAAATTGGACAGACTCAAAAGCAATCCATAACATAGATGGAGCTGAAGCTTGTGAGCAATACAAGTTCAGAAGAGAAAAAGCTGCTTCGGCTGATCAGCCGAAGCCCATGCTCTTGTGTGAGGACATAGCAGAGCAGAAGGTCCTATTGGGATCTCAACTGTCCGAAGAGCAGGAGAAAACCTTGATAAGGTTTTTATTCAACAACAAAGATGTTTTTGCTTGGTCAGCTAATGATCTTTGCGGAGTAAACATGGATGTTATTGAGCACGCGCTCAATGTTGATCCATCCTTCAGACCAAGAAAGCAAAGGCTTCGGAAGATGTCTGATGACAAAGACGAAGGTGCTCGCAACAAAGTGAAAAGACTCCTCAGTGCTGGAGTTATCAGAGAGGTAAAATATCCAGAATGGTTGGCTAACACTGTTATGGTAAAGAAGGCCAATGGTAAATGGAGAATGTGCATCAATTTTACTGATCTCAATAAGGCCTGTCTGAAGGACGAGTTTCCATTGCCAAGGATAGATTCCTTAGTCGATGCAGCAGCTTCATCAGAGCTTATGAGTCTGCTGGATTGCTATTCAGGTTATCACCAAATCTGGATGAGGAAGGAGGATGAACCGAAAACCAGCTTCATAACCCCTAGTGGAACATATTGTTACCTTCGGATGCCTGAGGGGCTCAAGAATGCCGGAGGAAGTTTCAGCAGAATGACATCAAAGGTCCTCCATTCTCAGATAGGCAGGAATGTGCTAACTTATGTTGATGATATCATTGTAAAAAGCACGAAGCAAGATAACCACATTGATGATCTGCAGGAGACCTTCGCTAATTTTAGACAGGCTGGCTTAAAGCTAAATCCAGAAAAATGTGTCTTCAGAGTAAAGAAGGGGAAATTTCTTGGTTGCTTAGTTTCAACAAAAGGAATTGAGGCCAATCCAAGCAAAATTGAAGCTATACTTCGAATGGAACCACCAAGTACAAAGAAGGGGGCTCAAAGATTGACAGGAAGGCTGGCATCTCTCAACAGATTCATATCTAGATCAGCAGAGAGAAATTTACCATTTTTCGAAGTATTGAAGTCAGCCGAAGTTTTTCAATGGGGACCAGTCCAGCAGAAAGCCTTCGAAGAACTGAAGCAATACTTGATAGATCTAACAACACTAACTCCACCAACGCCAGGGGCTCCTTTGTTATTATATGTGGCAGCTTCGCACTCAGCGGTAAGTGCATCACTTGTCCAGGAGAAGCTTGAAGGCCAAGCTAAGAAACAGGCCCCAATATATTTTGTATCCGAAGTTCTTAGCTTATCAAAGAAAAATTATACAGAATTGGAGAAAGTACTGTATGCTGTTTTGATGGCCTCTAGGAAGCTTCGGCATTATTTTCAAGCTTACAATATAATTGTTCCTTCTTCACAACCTTTGAAGGATATTATGAGAAACCGAGAAGCTACTGGAAGGATTGGAAAATGGGCCGCAGAGTTCAATGAATTTTGTATTGATTATGTTCACAGATCTTCGATTCAGTCTCAAGCGTTGGCAGACTTCGTTGTTGACTGGATGCCAGGGGCTCAGGAGGAGGAAATGAATAAAGATGCCGAGGCATGGACAGTGTTTTGCGATGGGTCTTGGGGAACCTTCGGAGCAGGAGCAGCTGCTGTGTTGGTTTCACCTTCCAAAGTTAAAACTTGTTATGCGGCGAGACTTGATTTCAGTTGTACAAACAATATTGTTGAATACGAAGCTCTGCTTTTGGGTCTTCGGAAGTTAAAAGCAATGGGGATCAGAAGGGCCATTCTTAAAACTGATTCCCAAGTTATTTCTAGTCATATTGACAAGAGCTATAAAGCAAGAGACCCAAAGATTGAAAAGTATTTAGATACAGTCCGAAGGATTGAGGCTTGCTTCGAAGGATTCTCTGTCAAAAATATTCCCCGTGGAGAAAATGAATACGCTGATCTAATGGCTAAGTCAGCAGCACAGGGGCTGCCTTTACCTTCGGAAGTATTTTTTGAAACAATAAAAGCACCTTCGGTCGAGCTTCTTGAAAGAGCGGTCCTTAACATATCCCCTGTCTATAGTGAAGATTGGAGAACTGAAATCATTTCTTTTCTTCAGGGTATTTTTTCTTTCAGATGACGAAGCTTATAACAGGAGGATAGAAGCAAGAGCTTGACCATATGTCATAATAGAAGGGGAGCTATACAAGCGAGGGGTCTGTTCCCCGTTGCTCAAGTGTTTATCCAGATCCGAAGGCATAGAATTGATGAAGGAAATACACGCAGGCCTGTGTGGATCTCACATTGGATCTAGGCCTTTGCTTGGGAAAGTTTTTCGTCAAGGATTTTATTGGCCAAAGGCAGCTTTGGATGCAGCGGGTTTAGTCCAAAGGTGCGAAGGTTGTCAGAAATGTGCAAGAGATCAAAAACAACCTTCATCTTTAACTTAATTAATACAACCCACTTGGCTGTTGCAAAGGTGGGGCCTTGATTTGCTAGGCCCATTACCACCAGCACAGGGGAACTTAAGATATGTGGTAGTGGCAGTGGAATATTTTTCCAAGTGGATTGAGGCAAAGCCCTTAGCCACAATAACTTCATTTACTATTCAAAAGTTTTTCTGGCAAAACATTGTTTGTCGCTTCAGAGTGCCGAAGGCCATTACTGTGGACAATGGGACACAGTTTGATTCTGAAGCCTTCAGAGAATTTTGTGATCAAATTGGCACAAAAATCCATTTTGCATCAGTCCGACATCCAGAGTCAAATGGACTTGTCGAAAGAGCTAATGGGATCATAATGACAGGAATAATGAAGTCAATCTTCAATCAGCCCAGGGGAAAGTGGCCAGACGAGTTAATCAAAGTGGTGTGGAGCCATAACATAACCATGTCAAGATCAACAGGTTTTACGCCCTTCAAACTATTGTTTGGTGACGATGCAATAACCCCGGAGGAGGCCAAAGCAGGATCAATAAGAACAGTAGCTTCGGCAGAAGGCGAGGACGAAGCTGATTGCTCTGTAGAAAAAGATGCTATAGAAGGGTTTAGACTTCAACCTGTGGAAAACATCAATAAATATCAAGCTGAAACAATAAAATGGCGTGACAGAAAGGTCAAGCTGAAGAACACTGAACCAGGACACTTTGTACTTCGAAGAGTAGCCAACCCTGAAACAGTAGGCAAATTACAGCTGAAGTGGGAAGGCCCCTTTTTGGTAGTATCTTCGTCAAGACCCGGTTCCTACAGATTGAAGGATATGGACGGCAACGACATCCCTAGATCATGGAATGCGGATGAGCTTCGGCGATATTATGTTTAGCTTGATGTAATTTTTTCTATTCTTTTTTGTGGCACCCTTTTCCTTTCCAAAGGGGGAGAAAGGTTTTTAATGGGGCCACAACATGTAATTTTCCTTATTCCATATCTATAAGATTGATATCCCCCAAAAATGTAAATGTAAATGCAAAGGAAAAAAGGAAAAGGAAACAGGGAGAAGCTCAAAAGTCGTTCCTAACGGAATGCAGAGCTTACAGCGAAAAATAAACGCTGATTCCGCCGAAAGTAAAAGGCGAAGAAGCTCCTAAGGGAGGCTTACAGTGAAAAATAAATGCTGATTCCACCGAAAGTAAAAGGCGAAGAAGCTCCTAAGGGAGGCTTACAGCGAAAAGTCAACGCTGATACACCGAAAAATGAACGGTGAAGCCGAAAAGTAAACGGCAAAAAGATTTGAATCATTCCTAAGGGGATGAAGGGCTGTGATTATGGTTTTTAAACATGTGTCCCAATATTCATTTGCACAATACATTTCATCATGTCATTTGCATTCATAAACATTCATTTAGACATATGTAGAATCATCACCATACCACACAAACAAGACAGGTGCTTCAGCAATGAGGAAAAACTTCGAAGGAAAAATTTTTATGCTTCGTTGTGAACGAAAAGAAGGGAAGGTGTTTTTCGCCTTCGGCTCAAAAGAGAAGTTTCGTCCACAGCAAAGCAGATTGTACACAGATAGCAGAAACAAAATATATTACAAGGTATGTACAAATTTACATGAGTTGTTTCATAACTATATTACAAAAGTTTCTCCAGAATTTTTGCAGGAAAATATATTGTAAGCAACTATCAAACTTCAGGCTAGGCTTCGTCAAACTTTAGCTTCGTCATTCTTCAGCTTCATCATCCTGCGTACATCAAACAGCAGAATAAGGTGCAAATTCAAGGAGAAAGTAAAAATAACAAATATAAGTTTCTTACCGGCTTAAGATGACTTCGAGCTTCATCACCTACCATTTTTCGCCCGCCACTTACCCAGATCTAGGTCATGAATCTATTTCCAATGCTTCGGGCCAGGCTTGGGATATCTATCAGATCTGATGTTGATAAGCTGAAGTTTGGTCTATTCACAATATTTCCATGCGTACAGCCAGCCTTCAGAAAAGCGGTAGCTGTGCCCCGAGAAGCTACCAGGGCGCAGAAGTCGGCATGCCTACCAATAACTTCGTCAAGGGCATCAACCTCGCCTTCAATATATTCTAATGTGCTGGGCAGATTTTCAGCTGAAGGTGTAAATTTTGCAGAGCTGGCTCCGACAGAATGAAACACATCCTTCAGCCGCTGCACGCATCGGCTGCCGAAGCTTAGGCATTTCCCTTGAAGTTCCTTCAAGGATTTTTGCAAATTTGAATTCTTGTCCATTTCAGTTTTAAGGCTTGCTTCAAGGTGTTTCTTTTCTTGCTCAAATTTTTCTGATTGTTTCAGCAATTCATTCTTTAAGCTGTCGTTCTCTGCTTAGACTCCAGCCAAGGAACTTTCTATAGACTGGATAACAAAGTCTTTCTTTTCTAATGCACCTTCGTGCTCTTTAACCATGATTTCAAGGTCTTGGATGGTGAAGTCCTTTTTCAGATCGGCTTCGTAATTTTCAACTTTTTCAGCCAAACCTTGGATGATGGCTTTGTTCTTCTCGTCTTCGAGATCTTGTTGCATTTTTAGAACCTTACTTAACAATATGCTCTGTCAAAACAATCTTCGTTAAAAAACGACCTAAATAATAATAATAATAAAATAGCAATAATATTTGTTACCTTAAAATTAGCATAAAGTAAGCTTCCGGCGATATGGTGTCGTTGGTAGCGGCAGAGGTCCGCTTCTAGCTTCGGCAGGCCAATGTTTTTGGAGAGGGTTCTAACAATTTTAGCTTCGCTGCGGTTTCGAAGACATCTCAGCTTTCCTTCGTTAACCCCACCAAACAGTGTAGCCCCTGGCTTATATCCGCAGGATATGGCATATTTTTTAAGCTCTTCTTTTTCAGCATCTGTCAATTCTTGCCCAAGTAAATCTTGAAAGTTAAAATCTTTCTCTTCCAAAATCTCTTCAACTTGTTTTCCCCTTTTCAATAACTGTGCTCGTTGTAGCCATAGCAGCTTCTTCCTCAGCCATTTTCAGGAGTATATTATCAATAACTTCAAGTGTGTCTTCCAGGTTCAGATCTTCTGTGGCCCCGGTTTCGGCCCCGGTAGCTTCGGCTGCGCCGGTTTCAGTTTCAGGGGTTTCCACTCTGGTGGCTTCGGCTGCGGCGTCTTTTGCTTCGGCGGTCTCGACAAAAGCAACTTTTGACACTATCGCCGGTGGCGGCGTCTGATGAATCACATCTGCTATCTGAATAATTCTTCGTTTTTTCCGCAGTGCAGGGCCTTCTTCTGCCGAAGCTGCTTTGTCCTTCTGAAAAAACTTCGTCAGTTCCAGCGCCAGCGGACTTAGCTTGACAGGCAAGGGTTCAGTCATTACCTTCATAATCTCTTTTACATCGGCAGAAGAAGGCGTTGTAGGAGTATCTTCTTCTCGAACCAACATTTTTGGTTCTGGAGATGCAGTTTTTCTCTTTCTTGCAGCAGCCACCTTCGGCACAGGGCTCAGCTTTTCAGGGCTCAATTTTTCAGAAATCTCCTTTTTCTTTTTGGCCACTTTGGTGCTCTCTTCAACAACAGCACTGGCAATTCTTTTTCTTTTCGGGCCGCCAGCATCTCCGCCCAATCGCCCATAGTCAGGATATTCGAAGCCTATAGCATCAAGTACTCTGTTTAGCCTTCGTTTCGGCCAGGTGCCGAAGGCTGCTGTCATCAATTGGTCCTCCTTTTTAGAGTAATTTCCAAGAATTTCAGTACTCATTATTTCGATTGTATCGAGCCATTCTTGGCAAGGAGCCTTAAAATATTTCTTGAACTTATAATGGTAGGGTAGCCGGACAAGCTCCCCTTCTTTCTTCTCCCCTGTAAGCTTCGGCATAGTCCACTCCTTTATAGTTGGAAATACTCTGAAGGCAAGAAATTCCTGCACTAAATCCCTAGTGCCAATGTGCTCTGCAATAATTCTGAATTCAGCCAACGCTTTTTGGGTTGGACCTTCTGGTGTCATATTGCATTGAGGTCGGGTTTCTCCGAAGATTAGTTCAAGCGGACTCTGCACAAGCTTCTCCTTGTCGTCATCAACCTTGACGTAGAACCATTCCGATTTCCAGCCTGCCGGCCACTTGCTTCGATAGCTGATGACAGGAAATTTTGTGGTTTTTCGATATGCAAAGTTGTAACAACCAAAATTTTCATGTAGCCCATCCTTTCTGGCCTTTGTTTGGTAGTGTAGCTCGTGTACTCGGCAGAAACCTTCGGCAAATGGCTCCACTGATTGGCTTCGGAGAGCCCAAATATAAACGCTAAGCCTAACAATGGCGTTAGGAGTCAGTTGGTGGAAATAAATCCCAAACTTTTGAAGCACATCAGCAATCATCCTATTCAAAGGAAATCTCAAGCCAGCTTTAAGAAAACTCTTGAAAATCACTATCTCATCCTTCTCTGGCTTCGGGGTAGTTTCCTCTCCACCGAAGCGAATCAGTTTTTTCTCATCTTCGCTGAAGTAGCCCGATTTCACCATCTTGGGAAGATCAGCCTTGGAGATAGTTGACTTCCCAAAGTCCAGATGGTAGGCTTGCTCGGTACTGAGATATTGTAATCATCGCCAGAGTCAGCCTCCTCAATATCTCCTTGTTCTGCTTCGGCAGCGGCTTGTTCTGCTTCGACAGCGGGAACTTCTTCCGATGTCACTAATCCAGATCGTTGCATTGCTTCCGAGATAGGAACAGTCTCCGCACCTTCGGCTTCCTCTCCCTCACGTTCAACTCTAGCAGTAGAGCGCACTCTGGCCATTTAATTTTGAATTTCTTGAAAAATTTCTTGGAAAATAATAGTCTTCTCTTCCGAAGCTATTCTTCTGACGAAGCAAATTCTAAATTGAAGCTTCGTTTGAATGCGAAAGTTAAGCTTTGACTATGGTCGAAAATTTTGGCAGCAAAACAGTACAATAGCAATGAATGCTGTGGTAACTTCACACCTACCCGTCTGTTTATATAGTGTTACAGGTAAGAAGGTGAATCGTCAGGATTTTTACACCAGGCAAACAGTTGCTCGCACCCGCTGAACGGTGGGCCGCAAGAACCAGAACAGTAAATCTGCATGGTGGGACCGTTGCACGCTTGAAAGCTGTATCGTTTCTCGACAACGAGCTCAGGGAAGGTGTTTTTCGGACCTTCGGCTTCCTGAAGCCTAAGAGACTTTTTTCACGGATCAAGCTCGTTACGAAAAACGATCTAGCACTGCGAAGGGGCTACTGTTGGGACCATGCTTCGTCGCCGAAGGTCCTGCAGAAAAAAACAGCCTCGGCTGAAGCTGCTCGTTCGTGATGCCGAAGGTGCCATTTCGTGAAGCTTCGGAATTACAAACCGACTTAAAGATAGAATGACCTTTTAGTCCATAAGAGTGCGAGTCATTGTTGTAAACTTTTATGAGGGGTACGATTGTAATTCCTCACGGGCTGTGTCCTGTACCTATAAATAGTGAACAGTATTCCTTTACTGTTCACGCATTCCGGAAATTGCAATTGCATCACTCGGAAATTATTCTTTGTCAAGGCAGAGGTATAAATGTGTCTAAATATTATATTTGAACATCTTAAATTCATATATAATAAATAAATAATGTTATTTATTTCCAATTCACTTGTTTTCAATGTTCGATGACTTACATTATTTCATATTATCTTTGTGATTTCGACTATGAAGGTATAACCTTCGTAGTTCTGCCATTATAACCTTCGTCCGAAGCATATCCTTGGGGAAATAATGCTTCAGAGGACGAAGGGCGTTGATATTTAACATTTTATGTTGTCTTGTTCTTAATTCATAGCATTTGAGAACAAGTCCCAACAGCTTGTAACCCTTACTACGAGCACCCCGGTGCGAGATAACATAAGCCTCATTCCCCTCTTGTGTTCCATCTTGCATCAACCCATCTAGGCAGGGACACGCAGCAACAAATTCACTGGTCGGTTGACGGTCCTCGCAAGTCCGAAACGCCGACAAACTGTGAGGGGTTATATGTAAAAAATGACGCGAGACGACCGTTGAAACTGGTGCTTTAAGTATAGTATAGTATATATATATTGTATATTACGAGCCCTGGACTGCTATAAAAACACCCCCACGCCGTCAGGGATTAGGTTTTAGCGGCGGCGATCCTGGGGGCCAGCGGTGGTGTCGCCCCGAGTCGGGCGACCGACGACAGCGCTCCACCAGGAACGAGTGACGGTGACGCTCCCGAGGCGGACAGGAAAGCAGTGACAGTGCTCCCAAAGCAGACGTGTGGCGGCGACGTACCCTAGGACCGGTGGCAATGACGTTTGTGCGAGGCGCGGTAGGCGCTGGCAGTGGCGGCGGTGGCCACGAGGTACGCGGGTCGCTTCGGCGGTCACGCGAGGCACATCGTCTCTGGAGATGGCGGTCACAGGAGGCGTGGGTGGCTCTGGCGTCCTTCGACGACCATCTCCTCCGATCCGGCGGCTTCAGCGACATCCTTTGATCTAGCGGCCACGTGTAACACCTTAGAATCATAGTTTAGGTAAATTAGGAAAGTTTATCTCAAAAATTTAAATAAGTATGTTTTTGAAACACGAAGTTAAATAAAATATCCATATAAGAATGAAAGTACCCTTAGTTGAATTATATATATACTCTAAAAGAATTAGTTAATGATATATTGAGAAAGATTATACGTTAGAAAATATTTTCTAATGAAACTAGTGAATATGAACTTTTGAATACACCTTGAGTTTTACTACACATTAAAAAGTATATTTTCTTAAAAAAAAAGAGAATGTGTGCGTACTAGCATTTGCATGAATGAACCATATAATGTATTTAAATGGGTAAAAAAATATATTTAGCATTCATGTTGTGATCTTTGATTGTGCATATGAATTTAATTTATAAATCCTATTTGAAACGGACTAGAGATTTAAAATAGAAAACAAAATAAAACTACCGTTTAGGCCAATTTCATCTACCTAGCCGAGATGTACTAGCCATACATGTTTTTTTTAGTCTATTCTTTATTCCTTTGGCCGGAGCTTATCTCAGCATGACCTCAACACTGATGTCAGCATGCAAACAAACCAGGATGTCCACGTGATTGTGCTCTTAGGCGCTGGAATGTGGGCCCTTTTTGTCAGCTTCGTCCTCAGCCGTGAGTCCATTTTGCCGGTAAAATAGAACGACCTCCATGCATCCTGCATGGATCCTCGTCCTGACCTCGCGCCCATGTCCTTCGTTCCTAGGTCTCTCGATCAGATGCATGCACGACTTGTTGCTGGCCGGTTGGGACCTTCTGGAACCACTCGTTCCCTCTCTTGAGCTGTTATTTCTCTTCTCATCGCGTCCCTCCGAAATCCAAGCATAACAGACTAGAGTTTGTTAGGATTTGGAGGATCAAATCTTAACGAAGTCATCTAGGATACGATTCCATCAGGGTATAAATTAAAATACAAGGCCCCCCAATGATTCATTAGTCTTGGATATCCGCTTGAAAACCAGGAGCCAGATATCTACCTTGGCAACGGTGCCAACGCCTCCTGCTGTCATCCATGCTCGGCTGTGCGCATGGTCTGGTGGCGGCCGTGTGTCATCCTATTCTTTTGCCGCTCGTCGTTGCACTACCTCGCCATGTCTGCAACGCTATGGAATCGCCGCGCAAGCCGCTCAAGGTATGGGAACCGATACTTGTGGTACCACCTCGTGTCGTGTTGTCCACATTAAGCAATGGCGCCATAGTAGATGAAATAAATCTTCTCTCTGCTATTAGTCATAGATCGGCCAGTAGCTTCTCGCAACTCTTGAATCTAGTTTTCTGACTCACCATCTCGCTCCTCGTCCGGCTATCCCTGTCCACGACACGTCAATAAGTTCGTCACTCCGAGCACCGGCGAACTCGCCGCCACGGGCGTGGGCTGGGCGATAACAGGCCACCGTCTGAGGTAGAAGACGAGTTTGAATCGTAGGATCATCGATATATGATCTTACGGCCGATTCGTAGAACAGATCTGGGCCGTTGCTTTGTGATCTCGTGGCCCAGAGGTGGCATATCCATTCTCCAGGGCTATCTTTCAATAGAGACCCCGTAGAACCCTATAATTAACCCGTCGTCCACTCTAGGGTTTGGCTGAGTCTGTGGATTACTTATGTTTTTGCCCCTGTGTTTCTGTTTATTTGGCGCGCAGTCCAGACACCCATTAAAACCAGAAAATTCATTTAGAAAATAGTTTTTCAGTATAAATTAATTGCAGAAACATATTAAATTCCTAGAAAATCCATATTAGGTCCAAATTTACCCATTTCGGTTCCTATAATTTTATAATATTATTGTTTATCAATTAGTGCCACTGATTTGACATGAAAGCCACTTTAAAATTTATTTCCTAATTAATTTTATATGAAATACATAAAACCTTAGGAAATTCATAACTCCTCCGTTTTAACTCCGATTTGATCCGTTCAAGTTGCGTTAGTCTCGTATGAATATTTACTATGCAATAACAACATTTACTATACCATGTCTTATTCTTCTATAATTAAATCTTTATTTAACTTATGTTGGTTAGTCTTGTTAATCTACTTACCACTATAGACTACTAGAATATGATATATGATGATCAATTTATAATTTAGATTAAAGTTGAATTAATTACTACTTTAGGTTGTCTTTTATCTGGAATTATAAAATAAACATAGAACCTAGTGTTACTCATTTAATCACCTCATAACTTGATGACCATGACTCCGGTCTTAGTAGTTCTCGATCCCACGATCTCGTAGCAAGGCGTAGATCATTATTATTCAGTTCTTACATTTGGTGTGATGTTAATTTTGCCTATACACTGTTTGTATGTATTGCTACGTTTAGCAGTGAGGATACGTGTTATCAGAAGAGCAAGTTGGTACCTGGAATCTCAAGTCCCAGGCAAGTTGTGCCCTTGATCACTTCTTTTTACCCAGCCATGTTCTGATTAATCATAATGATCTGCATAGGTTAATTTTGATGGGACCCAATAGGTTACCCTAGTTTGATTATCTTTATACCTTGTTACCACTGAACTTTTTGGGTAGTACTTGCTAGTGCTTTATGTGGTTTTGGGTATGAAGATACATTACTCATGATTATACTTTTGTTATCCGTTGTTATTTATCGTTCATGATAAGATCATTATGTTAATTGGAACATGGAGCGACCACCCGGGAAAACAGTGCTACCACAAGGGTTTAATGGGACGCCCTTGGCTGATTAATTAGGAAAGCTAGTGGAGGACTACCTTACCCGAAAGGGGCAAGGGCAGTAGGGGAGTGGTCAGTGTAGGGAGGCCCTCGGGAGGATTTTGCTGCGATGGCGGTCCTGCAAGGGATTCCTGCATTGGAGCTTCCTATAAACTGTAGCGGGTTTTTCTGAAGCTAGTGGAACTTTGTAAAGGCCTCGTAGTGTTACCCTGCCTCGCCTCCTCGGTAGAGGTGTATGGGAAGTCGCGATCCCTTGGCAGATGGGTAACATGACTTGTGGGTAAAGATGTGCAACGTCTGCAGAGTGTAAAACTGGTATACTAGCCGTGCTCACGGTCATGAGCAGCTCGGACCCTCACATGATTAATTTATGGAACTTAAATTCAATTTGTCATATGCATTGCATCGCAGGTGATGTTGTTACTTTTGTTCTACTTCTTAATTGGGTTGGTATTTACTTATACTTAGTAATTGCTAATAAAATTTTGACCAACTTTAAAAGCAATGCTCAGCTTCAACCATTCTCTTTGGTAAGCCTTACACTTCACGTGAGCTCCCACTTTTGGCGAGTTCATGCACATTATTCCCCACAACTTGTTGAGCGATGAACGTATGTGAGCTCACTCTTGCTGTCTCACACCCCCCCACAGGTCAAGAACAGGTACCGCAGGATGAGGCGTGGAGGATGTTGCGATGTGTTCGTGAGAGGTCTAGGTCGTCGTCTCCCAGTCAACTTTGGGTTGCTGGACCGTTGTCTCCATATAATGTAATTATTTATTTATTTTGTACAAAACTCCGATTATATAGTAAAGATGTGACATTCGATCCTGTGCCATGATTCATCATATGTGTGAGACTTGGTCCCAGCACACCTGGTGATTATGTTCGCGCCCGGGTCTTGGTGCCCCGAAATCCGGGTGTGACAGAAGTGGTATCAGAGGAATGTTGACTGTAGGACGAAACCTAGATAGAACTGGACAACCTTTATTTACTTACCTTTGCTACTCTAATTCTTTTCTAAACTTTTCTTAATCTTTCCTCATCTATTTCCGCTTTACTCTGATTATTCTTACCTTTTCATTCTAAAGACAAGGGTGGATTTCAAACTTTGAAATCCTGTACCTAAAGTGACCTTTAGGAATAGGAGACCTATTCTTAGGAACAAAAAAAACAAAATTATTTTTGTATGTATCTATGTGCTTCAATGTTTGTTCTTATGATACTTGTTTGATTTGGATCTTTGATTGAGTGTGATGAGTTGTGGAGTAATGTCCACAATTACATCTGCATATACACATAGAAAAAAATGCTTATAAAAAAATAACTAGATAAACTAAATTATCCCTCATTAAAGTATCTAGCCTAACAATATCCATCTCATCTTGAAAGATTCTATCCAACATCCATCTTATCTTAAAAAGATACTCATCTTATCTTGAAAAGATCTTATGTCACCCTAGTAGATCTAACTGACCTCAAAAGATTCTACCTTATCCATATGGATTCATTTTGCCCTAATTAGTATACTTATCTCACTCTAGAATAACAACCATGAGCTAATTCCAAATTTTATTTAGATCTTATCCGGTCTCGACTAGTCATACCCAATCTAATCTATATCTTATTCAATCTAACGAGAGCTAACCCAACCAATAGAGTCATGATAGATTGCATAATTTGTCTATCCCCACCTAACCTCAAACAAACTTTTAACCTACATCATGTAGTCTATCTCACCCACATCTATCTTAACCATATTCCCTGACCCGATGATATACACTAACCTCGAATCAATGAGACCAAGACCAGAAAAAGAGCAAGATCAACCTCATCAAGAAAGGAGAGAAGTCAAACTTGATCATCAGATGCATTACCATCCAACACAGAGTTCTTCTCACCATAAACTGTCTTACCCCAGGCTATTTTTGCCCTAACCTATCTTTTATCCTACACAATAAGGTGACTATATGTATATATACCCATGCTTTCGTGACCACTTTCTAAATAACATGAAACTTCTTAGAAGTTAAAGGCCAAACTGTAAATAAAGCTTTTTACATCCCTGTCCTTGCAAATCTCGAGGACGAGATTTCTGTTAAGGGGGGTAGAATTTGTAACACCTTAGAATCATAGTTTAGGTAAATTAGGAAAGTTTATCTCAAAAATTTAAATAAGTATGTTTTTGAAACACGAAGTTAAATAAAATATCCATATAAGAATGAAAGTACCCTTAGTTGAATTATATATATACTCTAAAAGAATTAGTTAATGATATATTGAGAAAGATTATACGTTAGAAAATATTTTCTAATGAAACTAGTGAATATGAACTTTTGAATACACCTTGAGTTTTACTACACATTAAAAAGTATATTTTCTTAAAAAAAAGAGAATGTGTGCGTACTAGCATTTGCATGAATGAACCATATAATGTATTTAAATGGGTAAAAAAATATATTTAGCATTCATGTTGTGATCTTTGATTGTGCATATGAATTTAATTTATAAATCCTATTTGAAACGGACTAGAGATTTAAAATAGAAAACAAAATAAAACTACCGTTTAGGCCAATTTCATCTACCTAGCCGAGATGTACTAGCCATACATGTTTTTTTTAGTCTATTCTTTATTCCTTTGGCCGGAGCTTATCTCAGCATGACCTCAACACTGATGTCAGCATGCAAACAAACCAGGATGTCCACGTGATTGTGCTCTTAGGCGCTGGAATGTGGGCCCTTTTTGTCAGCTTCGTCCTCAGCCGTGAGTCCATTTTGCCGGTAAAATAGAACGACCTCCATGCATCCTGCATGGATCCTCGTCCCGACCTCGCGCCCATGTCCTTCGTTCCTAGGTCTCTCGATCAGATGCATGCACGACTTGTTGCTGGCCGGTTGGGACCTTCTGGAACCACTCGTTCCCTCTCTTGAGCTGTTATTTCTCTTCTCATCGCGTCCCTCCGAAATCCAAGCATAACAGACTAGAGTTTGTTAGGATTTGGAGGATCAAATCTTAACGAAGTCATCTAGGATACGATTCCATCAGGGTATAAATTAAAATACAAGGCCCCCCAATGATTCATTAGTCTTGGATATCCGCTTGAAAACCAGGAGCCAGATATCTACCTTGGCAACGGTGCCAACGCCTCCTGCTGTCATCCATGCTCGGCTGTGCGCATGGTCTGGTGGCGGCCGTGTGTCATCCTATTCTTTTGCCGCTCGTCGTTGCACTACCTCGCCATGTCTGCAACGCTATGGAATCGCCGCGCAAGCCGCTCAAGGTATGGGAACCGATACTTGTGGTACCACCTCGTGTCGTGTTGTCCACATTAAGCAATGGCGCCATAGTAGATGAAATAAATCTTCTCTCTGCTATTAGTCATAGATCGGCCAGTAGCTTCTCGCAACTCTTGAATCTAGTTTTCTGACTCACCATCTCGCTCCTCGTCCGGCTATCCCTGTCCACGATACGTCAATAAGTTCGTCACTCCGAGCACCGGCGAACTCGCCGCCACGGGCGTGGGCTGGGCGATAACAGGCCACCGTCTGAGGTAGAAGACGAGTTTGAATCGTAGGATCATCGATATATGATCTTACGGCCGATTCGTAGAACAGATCTGGGCCGTTGCTTTGTGATCTCGTGGCCCAGAGGTGGCATATCCATTCTCCAGGGCTATCTTTCAATAGAGACCCCGTAGAACCCTATAATTAACCCGTCGTCCACTCTAGGGTTTGGCTGAGTCTGTGGATTACTTATGTTTTTGCCCCTGTGTTTCTGTTTATTTGGCGCGCAGTCCAGACACCCATTAAAACCAGAAAATTCATTTAGAAAATAGTTTTTCAGTATAAATTAATTGCAGAAACATATTAAATTCCTAGAAAATCCATATTAGGTCCAAATTTACCCATTTCGGTTCCTATAATTTTATAATATTATTGTTTATCAATTAGTGCCACTGATTTGACATGAAAGCCACTTTAAAATTTATTTCCTAATTAATTTTATATGAAATACATAAAACCTTAGGAAATTCATAACTCCTCCGTTTTAACTCCGATTTGATCCGTTCAAGTTGCGTTAGTCTCGTATGAATATTTACTATGCAATAACAACATTTACTATACCATGTCTTATTCTTCTATAATTAAATCTTTATTTAACTTATGTTGGTTAGTCTTGTTAATCTACTTACCACTATAGACTACTAGAATATGATATATGATGATCAATTTATAATTTAGATTAAAGTTGAATTAATTACTACTTTAGGTTGTCTTTTATCTGGAATTATAAAATAAACATAGAACCTAGTGTTACTCATTTAATCACCTCATAACTTGATGACCATGACTCCGGTCTTAGTAGTTCTCGATCCCACGATCTCGTAGCAAGGCGTAGATCATTATTATTCAGTTCTTACATTTGGTGTGATGTTAATTTTGCCTATACACTGTTTGTATGTATTGCTACGTTTAGCAGTGAGGATACGTGTTATCAGAAGAGCAAGTTGGTACCTGGAATCTCAAGTCCCAGGCAAGTTGTGCCCTTGATCACTTCTTTTTACCCAGCCATGTTCTGATTAATCATAATGATCTGCATAGGTTAATTTTGATGGGACCCAATAGGTTACCCTAGTTTGATTATCTTTATACCTTGTTACCACTGAACTTTTTGGGTAGTACTTGCTAGTGCTTTATGTGGTTTTGGGTATGAAGATACATTACTCATGATTATACTTTTGTTATCCGTTGTTATTTATCGTTCATGATAAGATCATTATGTTAATTGGAACATGGAGCGACCACCCGGGAAAACAGTGCTACCACAAGGGTTTAATGGGACGCCCTTGGCTGATTAATTAGGAAAGCTAGTGGAGGACTACCTTACCCGAAAGGGGCAAGGGCAGTAGGGGAGTGGTCAGTGTAGGGAGGCCCTCGGGAGGATTTTGCTGCGATGGCGGTCCTGCAAGGGATTCCTGCATTGGAGCTTCCTATAAACTGTAGCGGGTTTTTCTGAAGCTAGTGGAACTTTGTAAAGGCCTCGTAGTGTTACCCTGCCTCGCCTCCTCGGTAGAGGTGTATGGGAAGTCGCGATCCCTTGGCAGATGGGTAACATGACTTGTGGGTAAAGATGTGCAACGTCTGCAGAGTGTAAAACTGGTATACTAGCCGTGCTCACGGTCATGAGCAGCTCGGACCCTCACATGATTAATTTATGGAACTTAAATTCAATTTGTCATATGCATTGCATCGCAGGTGATGTTGTTACTTTTGTTCTACTTCTTAATTGGGTTGGTATTTACTTATACTTAGTAATTGCTAATAAAATTTTGACCAACTTTAAAAGCAATGCTCAGCTTCAACCATTCTCTTTGGTAAGCCTTACACTTCACGTGAGCTCCCACTTTTGGCGAGTTCATGCACATTATTCCCCACAACTTGTTGAGCGATGAACGTATGTGAGCTCACTCTTGCTGTCTCACACCCCCCCCCCCCCACAGGTCAAGAACAGGTACCGCAGGATGAGGCGTGGAGGATGTTGCGATGTGTTCGTGAGAGGTCTAGGTCGTCGTCTCCCAGTCAACTTTGGGTTGCTGGACCGTTGTCTCCATATAATGTAATTATTTATTTATTTTGTACAAAACTTCGATTATATAGTAAAGATGTGACATTCGATCCTGTGCCATGATTCATCATATGTGTGAGACTTGGTCCCAGCACACCTGGTGATTATGTTCGCGCCCGGGTCTTGGTGCCCCGAAATCCGGGTGTGACACCACGGGACCGTCCTCCGGCGACGAACTATCCGATTCATGTTTATGCCATCGATGATTGTGTTTTGTGCCTGCTACTTACACTATTTATGCATTCTAGTGATTATTATTACGACGATGAATACGATTTTATGTTGCCATAAAATTGTCCCTAATTCCCGCAGGGTCTGTTAGTTGAACTGATATTATTTTTTTATCAATTATTCTACACAGTGTATGTATTTATGCGACTTTGTATATAAATTTATGCTCTGCGTGAACCATGTCATCCTAATTTTTTGCATGCGTGCAGTGGAAACAAAAATATCATCCAAAATTTTCGTGCTGAAACTCCAACGATCTGCCATAATTGTTGGATCTGCATAAAAATAGAAACCCCATGGATTCGACTCCCATATTTTTTGGAACTGCCATAAAAATAGGATCGTGAATACAATGCACCAGAGATATCAACCTCTCACATTGGATCGGTATTTACGCTTATAACCGATGGGTTTTATGCTCAAAACTTAAGATTTTTACGCTCGAACCTGCAGATGCGTCCACCAGTGAATCACATGCCAGATTTTTTACACAGTGTACAACATTGCATAAATATCTGCACCGTGTAACATAATTTATATAAATATATATCATAAACTGGTTCTAACGAGTCTAGTGTTGGAACTTGCTCTCTGGTGCAAGTTGATCCAACGGGGGTGTGTAGCAACGCAAACAGGGTTTTTGCACGAGATGGCAATAGCTCTGTTAATCTAGCCTCTCAAGGGCACTGTGCGGGGGTATTTATTGGTATCTGAGTGCCCAGCGTCCGGTGTTAAGGACGCATGTGCCCTCAGACACCTAGGTTATCCCCGGAATATTCCCATAAAGCGGGGTTACAGACCGTAATTACAGGGAGACCTTTACAAATTAGGCCCGTAATGCGCAGCGGCCACGCAGGGCCTGTTACAATGGGCCGGATCACACGTGGGCCTCCATGTTGGACGAGGTAGCAGATGAGACGACCTCGTCACAGGTCTTCGTCCGATGACGTGGGGAGCGAAGGGTGAGTCTGCCCGTCGTCTTGTCTCCATTGGTGCAGCGAGGACGACGAAGGCATCGAGCGAAGGGTGGCGTCTTCGCCTTCGCCCCAACATTTGCCCTCCGAGGGACCAGTTCGACTAAGTCATCTGGTGCCGAAGACATCGCTAGATGGTGGAGACGCTGCCCTCGCTCGATGTGGTTCTGCGGGGGTTTTTGACATGACCGTTGATTGACGCCGTACTGTTGGATTGCGGGTTTCCTGAAGCGCCGCGCCATGTGTATAAAAGGGGGCGGGGGCGGCGCGTTTTGAACTTTAACTTTCCGCGCACCGCGAAAACCCTAATCGCCTTCTCAAACCGCTCGCTGCTCGTCTGCCCTCCTTGCTCTTGCTCGTCGGAGATCTGGCCCGTGTGAAGCGGACCGCCCGCCGCCGACGGTACGTAGCGATGCCGTCCTCTTCCTCTTCTGCTGCCGCTACGCCGCCGGCCGACGCGTCGTCTGAGGAGACACTGAGCCATGTGGTGGCGGAGGAGTTGAGCGCCGGCGACACAGTGGAGTTCGGGGTGTCGCGGATGTTCTCGGTCCGCGTGCAAGACATGTAGCAGCTTGGTTATTTTGGCGGCAGAGTGGGACGTGTCCCGGGGGCGTAGGAGGTCCCTAAGCCAGAAGGCGAGTTGGTTGTCTTCGAGGCTTTCTTCGCCGCTGGTCTTCGACTGCCCGCACATCGATTCGTGGGAGAAGTCCTGCGCAGATTCAACGTCCAGGTCCACCAGCTGACGCCGAATGCCGTGGTGGCCCTGTCAAAATATGTCTGGGCAATGACTTCATACGGCGGGTAGCCATCGGTCGAAGTCTTCGTGAAGTATTATTGTCTGCACTGGCAGAAGAGGATGATCGGAAATAAGATTGCTCAATTTGGGTCCTGTACATTTACGCCGAAGACCGGCAAGACTTCGATGGAAGTCGTTGAGTTGGTTCCTTGCGCCCGCAATAAATGGGGCAATTGGTGGGAGTTTTGGTTCTATGTTGCCGAGGGCACAGTCGAAGACCATCCGGGGCTCCCCGTGGCCGAGATGTGCTCGCATTATTACTCAGCGTACCCGCAGTTTGAAGTGGCAGAGGAGGATGCAGACGAAGGGGCCCTGCGGTGCGCGGCCGGCATAAGTAGCGGACGCGATTTGGTAGAGGAGTTTGTCGCGTATGGGGTGTGGCCCTTGGCGCGTGGCTGGGCGTTGGGCGAAGTATGCCCTCGCCAGATGCCCTCCCGTGGCGGGATGCAGGTGCGGAGTCCCGCCTTCGCATTGGATTTGCATGGCCGCGATCCCGCCGCATTCGTGCGTGAGGTGGAGGATGGGGCGATGCGGATTGTTGGTCGCTATGTGCCAAGGACGGAGGCCCAGCGTAGTTGGGATATACGCGGATCCAACGATCGCTTGAATAGGGTCTTCGAGTTGAATCGTCTGCCGTATGGCGGTTATCCCGGGCAAGACGTTGCTGACCGCCGCGGGAAAAAACCGGTGGCGGAGACTGAAGACGACTCCGCGCCGGCGGCCGCCCCATCCTCCAAGAAAAGGAAGCTAGGTACTGCGAAGGGAGGACTTGGGGTCTCCGATAGTTTCGCTATGGAGTTAATGGGGACATGCGCGGCCCCCGGGGGAAGGATGTCTTCGCCCGAGCTCCGGGAGTCTTCGGCGCGGATGCTGAAGGTTACCGGGGGTTGGTGGCCTAAGAACGTTCCTATCCCCCGTGCGGTCGGCGAAGACTTTTTTACATCTCGCATGGTTCGTGATATGAAGGTGTTTCCTTATGGACGGAATAATGCTGCTGTTGTGTCGGCAGTGATGGACAAGGATCGTTAGGAGGCTGCGCAGAAGTGTCGGGCGGTTATCAGGCTGCCCGAGGATAGGCCGAAGAGGGCGCGAGGGACTGCGAAGTCTGCCACCCCCGGCAGTAGCCAACCGACGCTGGCGGCGAATTCGTCCGCCCCTGGGTCCAGCAAGGTGCCGGAGGTCGCGAGGGCGGCTGGAGCCCGGAACCAAGTCCGCCTCGGCCGCAGCCGCGAAGACCCGAGAATTGCCCTCGCCGGGCAAGCGCGTTGCCGACTTCGGCACCGATATTAGCGTGGACGATTACCTCGTTGGTAAGTCGTTAGCCCTTCTTCTTTTTTTTGACTGTTGATACGTTGCAGGATCGGGTGAGGGGCAACTTGTTGTTGTTCCGCCTGCGGTGGTGACCACGGTGCCTGCCGCTGTGCCTGGGGCGAAGGGTAGCGCTCTCAGCGCTGGTGGTGAGATTCCGGCGCTCACTGCCATGAAGGACGAGGCGGGCACTGTGTCCCGCCGGCTGAAGGAGGCGTCGCAGCGGCTAAGTCAGGTGAGTTGAGCTAGACTTCGGTTTTTACCGGTTTCATTGGGATTGTGGTCTTATGTGTGTCTTGTAGGCGGCTGACTTCGCTGACCGCGTGGCGTCGGGGGCCCTTACGGCTGTGGTGTCTGCCGAAGTCGAGAGGCTTCGGGCGCAGCATGTTGACGCCGTACGGGAAAAGTCGGCCGCCGATAGCAAGTGCCGCAAACTGGCGGAGAAGGTGGGCACGCTGGAGGGCGAGAGGACTGAACTCCGGCGCCAGCTGGCGGAGGAGAGGAGGGAGGCGAATCAGGCCCTCGCCAAGGCGCAGTCTGCGCAGGCGGAGGCCATGAACGCGCTGTCCCGCGGAGGGTGCCGCCACTATGAGGTCTTCGACCGATCTGATGAAGATTTTGAGCGCGAGATCTACAAGGTCAAGGACCCGGTGGTGAAGGAGTCCACGGGGGCCCTCTTTGACCGGATGTGGGGCCCTCACGGTCGGGAGGTGGTTAGGGAGCGGTCCGACTGGGCGAGGGGCCAGGTAATGTTCGTCTTTTGTTTAGTGTTGTTGGATGTGGTTTCTACGTGGGCTTGCTGACTCGGTGTGCTGTGTTTTAGGCGGCGCGTGCCGAGACCGTGGAGGACTTCGGCTCTTTGAACAGCGCGCGGCCTGAAGTTGAGACGAACCCGGTGGCGGCCGAGGCTGAGGTCGTCCCGGCGCCGCCCCCGGAAACCGGCGAAGGCTCCCTCGCTGCCTCTGCGGCTACTGCGTCCGGCGGTGGCTCGTCGCCAACTGCTGTGCCGAGGGCTGAGGATCCCCCGAAGACGACGACGGAGCCGGCGGCGGAGGATCCCACGGCGGCTGGGCCTTCGCAGGTGGCTTAGTGGGTGTGTGTAGTTAGAGAATTTTGTCTAAGTTGTTGAACCTTGGTTGCTGCGCAGGTTCAAGATTTTGGGCCTGCGCACGCAACCGCTACTGCTAATTTTGTGGCGGCTTCGACCGTGGATGCTGGGAATGAATTGGATGAGTCTGCTTCTAAGTTTTCTGATTTTGGTGACTCTGGGAGTTCGGTTGAGTGGATGGAAGAGTCGTTGGATGAGGACTTGGATTATTTTGCGGCCTTGGATGTGGCTGCGGCGTAGGCTTCGCCGCGTGCTGCGGGTGCTGAAGTTGTGCCTGGTCCGAGTGCTGGGCGTAGGCGGCGAAGGGCGGTTGCGAAGCGTAGAGTGAGTGAGGCGGACGACGGTCGGCTTCGTGTGGGCAGTGCTGGTAAGCAGGAATTGTTGTCCTTGCTGGCCGTTGCGAGTGTAGGTGAGGGGGAGCTGCGAAGTCTTTTTGAGGGTGAGGAGCTGAGGATAATGCTTTTTAACTATAGGGAGATGGGAATCATACCGAAGGTTGAACCGATGTAAGGTATGATGCCCTCGCTGTACATATGTGATAGCTTGTGTGATGAGGATGTGCGCCTTCGCACGTTTGGCTATGCTCATAAAGGCTTTGCGCAGTTGGTCTAGTGTGTTTATATGTCGGTTCGGCGCGCCTGTAGTCGATTTTTCGCACTTGTTGTGCTTAGTCCGGCTGCACCCTTAGGCGACTTTTGCGCGGATAGTCTTTTTGAAGAAGACTTCGATTTTTCGCACTTGTTGTGCTTAGTCCGGCTGCACCCTTAGGCGACTTTTGCGCGGATAGTCTTTTTTGAGGAAGCCTTCGATTTTCCGCACTTGTTGTGCTTAATCCGGCTGCACCTTTAGGCGACTTTTGCACGGATAGTCTTTTTGAGGAAGACTTCGATTTTTCGCACTTGTTGTGCTTAGTCCGGCTGCACCCTTAGGCGACTTTTGCACGGATAGTCTTTTTTGAGGAAGACTTCGATTTTCCGAACTTGTTGTGCTTAATCCGGCTGCACCCTTAGGCGACTTTTGCACGGATAGTCTTTTTTGAGGAAGACTTCGATTTTCCGCACTTGTTGTGCTTAATCTGGCTGCACCCTTAGGCATCTTTTGAGCGGATTGTCGCACGCAGAGGGTAGCTAGCGCTTCCCCTCGCGGTGACTTTGTATTGGTCGAATGTCGAAGACCGTCGACGCGGTCTTTTTTTCGACGTAGATTTTTGCGGGGGATTTTTCACTTGTATATTACATGACTCCGCCTCGTTAAAAACCTCACCCCTCGGGAGGAAAAGAGTGCGGGCTAGAATAAGATTGTTTTTGCGAATTACAAGGGCGAGCTGGCCCTGATGAGTCAAACAAAAAATTTGCGCAAATTATCAATGTTCCAGGAATGCTCCAAGTCCTCGCCGGATGGTGTTGCGAGCCTGTATGCGCTGGGGGATGCCTTCGTCTTGACGATGAAAGGGCCCTCCCACTTGGGCTCCATTTTTCCCTTGGACTCTGTCCGAGCTATTCGAACGAGTACGAGGTCCCCTTCGCTGAATTCCCTCGGGATGACTGCGTGGTCACGCCATGCTTTTGTTTGGGCTTGGTACTTATTTAGAGCCTGTAGGGCGAAGACGCGGTCGCCATCGATGAGATCCTTCGAAGTGGGTTCGTCCACGTTGGGGACAGCTGACGCGACTGTCCGTGGGGACCCATGTTTTATTTCTTGCGGGGTCATGGCCTCCGATCCATATAGAAGGCGGAAAGGGGTGAACCCAGTCGCCCTGCACTCAGTCGTGTTTAGCGCCCAGACCGCTTCAGGTAACAAATCGGCCCATTTGCCCTTTTTCTTGTCGAAGAGCATCTTCTTCATAGCTGTGAAGATTTTGCCATTTGCGCGTTCCACAACTCCGTTGGACTGCGGGTGGTATACTGAGGCGAAGGCAAGCTTGGTGCCAATAGAGAAGCAGAAATCCTTGAAGTCTTGGCTGTCAAACTGCTTGCCGTTGTCAACTGTGAGTTCGGACGGTACTCCGAAGTGGCAAACAATGTTTTGCCAGAAGAATTTCTGTGCAGTCTTTGATGTTATTGTGGATACAGCCCTCGCCTCGATCCATTTGGTGAAATACTCGACAGCGACGAAGGTGAACTTGAGGTTCCCCTGAGCCATGGGCAGGGGCCCGACAATGTCCAGGCCCCAGCGCTGGAGAGGCCATGTGTGGGCGATTAGTTTCGTGAATTGCGAAGGGCTGCCTGATCGAGGAGAAAACTTCTGGCAGGCTTCGCAGGACCTTGTGACCCGATTTGCGACGCAGATCATTGCGGGCCAGTAGAAACCTTGACGGATCACCTTTGCGGCTAGGGCCCTTGGCCCTGCGTGAGAGCCGCAGGTACCGTTGTGGACTTCGCGCAGGATTTGGACGCCTTCGGTCTCGGTGACACATTTAAGCATTGGTTGACTGACCCCCTTCTTGTAAAGCTGGCCTTCAATCAGCGCGAAGTCCCGGCTTCGATGTTTGAGGCGCTTGGCCTCGTTGATGTCGGTTGGGTGGTAGTAGCCCTGTAGAAACAGGGTTATTGGTGCCCGCTAGTCTTCGGTCATAATAAGGTTGACTATGCGGTGGCCCTCGCTATCATTGGTTATTTGAAGCCCTTCGGGGCTCTGGACGGCTGGCGTGCCGATAACATGGTAGAACCCGTCGGAGGGCAGGGACTCGCCTCTGGCGGCAGCCTTGGCCAATGCGTCGGCCTCCTCATTCTTGGCCCGGTCCACATGCTGCAAGGTGAAACCCTTGAATTGTCTCTCGAGACTACGGATGGCCGCGAGGTATTGCATAAGTGCGGGGTCCTTTGCTGCGTAGTCTTTCTCGACTTGGTCGGCGACTACCTTGGAGTCTGTTCTGATAATGCAGGTGGTGACACCGAGGGCTCTTAGTTTGCGGAGGCCGAGGATGACAGCTTCGTATTCTGCTATGTTGTTTGTGCATCTGTTAGATTCCAGAGCGAAGCTGAGGCGTGCCGCGTATCTGTGCTTGGTCCCGGTGGGTGAGGTAATGACTGCGGCAGCGCCTGCCCCCTCATGGCACCATGCGCCGTCGCAATGGATTGTCCAAACCTTCTCTGTGGATGGGTCTGGCTGTGTTATTGGCCCAGTCCAGTCGACAACGAAGTCTGCCAGAACTTGTGACTTGATGGCTATCCTGGGCTCGAATGTGTTGTGGTAGCCGGAGAGTTCGGCCGCCCATTTGGCGATCCGTACCGATGCCTCCGGGTTCCTGAACAATTTGCCGAGTCCCCTATCTAATGTGACTCAGACCTTGAATGCTTCAAAATAGTGGCGCAATTTGTGCGAAGACATAACAACTGCATAGGTGATCTTTTCCAGTTCCGTCATATTGCATTTTGATGGTGTGAGCACTTCGGAGACGTAATAAACTGGACGCTGCCTGATCGCGCCCTCTACTGTCTGCTCCTGAACCAGTGCCGCGCTGACCGCGTGCGGTGAAGCCGCAACATAAAGCAACAGGGGTAGCGAAGAGTCGGGGCTTGTAAGTACTGCCAATTCTGATAGGTACTGTTTCAATGAGGCGAAGGCCGCCGCCTGCTATGGTCCCCAAGCGAAGTCTTTTGCGTCGCGGAGAGTTTTGAGGAAGGGGAGACTTCGCTCTGCGGATTTGGAGATGAATCTGTTGAGGGCGGCCAATCTGCCTGTCAGGCGCTGGACGTCTCTGGCTGACTGCGAGGGCGTCATGTTGATGATGGCCTGAATTTTGGTTGGGTTGGCCTCGATTCCGCGGTGTGACACCAGGTAGCCCAATATTTTCCCCTGACGAACGCCAAAGATGCACTTTTCGGGGTTTAGGCGAAGTCGTGCGTCCCGCATGTTTGCAAACGTTTCGGCGAGGTCAGCAAGATGGTCCTCCTTACTTCTGCTGGCGACGACGATATCGTCCACATACGTGAATATATTTCTGCTGATTTGCCCCTCTAGCACCGTTTTGGTAAGCCGGGAGAAAGTGGACCCGACGTTCTTGAGTCCCTCCGGCATTCTGATGAAGCAATACGTGTCGAAGGGTGTTATGAAGCTGGTGCTGGCCTTGTCCTCCTCCTTCATGTATATTTGATGGTAACCGGAGAAGCAGTCGAGGAGTGACATGACTTCGCACCCGGCCACGCTATCGACTATTTTGTCGATTCGAGGCAGCGGGAAGTTGTCCTTTGGGCAGGCCTTGTTGAGACTGGTGAAGTCGATACACATCCTCCATTTGTCGCTCTTTTTCTACACCATCACAACGTTGGCGAGCCACGTGGGGTAGGCCACTGGCTCGATAAATTTGGCCTCCAGGAGGCGATGTACCTCGGCCTTGGCGGCTTCTGTCTTCTCATCAGACATTTTGCGGAGCCGCTGTTTTTCGGTCTCACCGAAGGGTCGATTCCCATGCTGTGCTCAATGATGGATCGGCTGACCCCGACCAGGTCGAGGGCGGACCAGGCGAAGACGTCTTTATTCTTGGACAAACAGCGGAGGAGTTTCTCCTCATCGTGCGAAGTGAGGTCTTCGCTGATGGTGACCGTCTGCTTGGGCGTGGCCTGGTCGAGGGGAACCGTCTTGGTCCCGTCGTTGCTCTGTAGTTGTGCTTTGTCGTGTTCTTTGTTAGTCGGGCTGGCGGACGCGGGGACCTCGCACTGGGCCGTGAGGCAGTGCACATTTCTTTGTCCGGGGACGAAGTCCCGCTCTATGTTTCGCGCAGTCTGCTGGTTGCCGTAGACCGTGATGGCGCCTAGCGGACCTGGTATCTTCATGCACAGGTAAAGTCCATGAATGGCTGCCTCAAACTTATTGATGGAGCCCCGGCCCATAATGGCGTTGTACGGATACACCATATCGACGATATCGAAGGTCACTTGCTCACTTCGGGCATTGGGTGCTACACCGAAGGAGAGGGGCAACTCTATTTTGCCGACGGGAAACGTGCCCTTGCCGCCAAAACCATACAGTGAGTTGTCCGAAGGCTTGAGCAGGCTGTGGCTTATGCCCATGCGGTCGAAGGCATGGAGAAAGATGATGTCTGCTTGGCTGCCATTGTCGACTAGGACTTTGTGCAGGTCCCAGCCTGCCACGCTGCAGTTGATAACCATGGCGTCGATGTGGGGGGCGCTGCGCGGATCGACGTCTCGGGCGTCGAAGGTTAGCGGCACATGGGACCACTTCGTCTGTACGACCGGACCGGTGATGGCGACATGGTTGATGCTGCGGTAGTGGTCCCGCTTCTGCCGCTTCGTGTCGAAGTCGGTGCTGGACCCCCCAGTGATCATATGAATGACTCTGCGATACGACTGATCGGCGAAGTCCTCTTGCTTTGGGGCATGGGGGTGGTGGATGTTTTGTTGTTGCTGGTGTGGAGGTGGGGGTGGGGGAGGTATGATTTGTACTTCGCAGCCTCGTCAGCCTTCGAGCTAGCTTTCTTGGGTGCCATCGCGGGTGGTTTTTTCGTAGCACGAACGGTGGGCGCCAAATGTTGGAACTTGCTCCCTGGTGCAAGTTGATCCAACGGGGGTGTGTAGCAACGCAAACAGGGTTTTCACACGAGATGGCAATAGCTCTGTTAATCTAGCCTCTCAAGGGCACTATGCGGGGGTATTTATAGGTATTTGAGTGCCCAGCGTCCGGTGTTAAGGACGCATGTGCCCTCAGACACCTAGGTTATCCCCGGAATATTCCCATAAAGCGGAGTTACAGACCGTAATTACAGGGAGACCTTTACAAATTAGGCCCGTAATGCGCAACGGCCACGCAGGGCCTGTTACAATGGGCCGGATCACACGTGGGCCTCCATGTTGGACGAGGTCGCAGATGAGACAACCTCGTCACAGGTCTTCGTCCGATGACGTGGGGAGCGAAGGGTGAGTCTGCCCGTCGTCTTGTCTCCATTGGTGCAGCGAGGACGACGAAGGTGTCGAGCGAAGGGTGGCGTCTTCGCCTTCGCCCCAACATCTAGCTGCATGGCTGTTGGAGCGATCATATATTTATGGAGAAAATAAAGCATTAAATACGATTTTTTGTTTCCATGCATGCCAATCTATTTCCTTTCATCGTACATTTTTGTCATACTAATTTTATGCGCATGCAGCAGGTAACAGATTTTTACGCAGTGTACCAAATTGCATAAATATCTACACTGTGTAGCGTAATTAGTATCAGTATATATCATAAACTGATCCTGACAAGCCTAGCTACATGGCTGTTGGAGCGATCCTATATTTATGAAGAAAATAAAACATTAAATAATATTTTTTTATTTCTATACATGTCAATCCATTTCCTTTCATCATAAATTTTTGTCATCCTAATTTTGTGCATGCAACATGTAACAAATTTTTACGTAGTGTACTGAATTGCATAAATATCTACACTGTAGCATAATTAGTATCAGTATATATATCATAAATTGGTCCTGACGAGTCTAGTTGTATGTCTGTTGCAGCGATCCTATATTTATGGAGAAAATCAAGCATTTAAAAATAGAAACGTCACATATCTCTTTACTAAATTTACACGCATGTAGGGAAACATGTTTGACTCATGCATGCCTTCCTATTTTTTGGCATGCACAGACGTGGACTAGGGGTGCACCCGACAGTGGGTGCGCCGGGCTGGACCAGGTGGCAGGGGTGGTCGGCTCATAATATACCTGCCTTATGTATATATATATATATACTATTTATTAAGGCTGCAATAGTAGTTTGTCATTCCGTGTTCTGCCACAATTTCCTGTTGTGCCATTCCCATTCCACGTTCTGCCTTTTCCATTCCCTCCTCCCCGCAGAGTCCATTCTCATGTTTTGTCATTCTTTGTTCTGCCTTTTACATTCCCCCTCCCCGCAAAGCTCATTCCCATTCTCATTCCCACGTACAACCCACGTCTAGCTAAAATTAAAAAACATAAATGACCCCAAGGGGATTCGAACCCACGACCTCTCAAGCAAATGCGAGCAATAGCTAATACTACACCACATATGTGTTTATGTCTACATCTAAGACAGGAAAAACATCTACTACATCTCTCCCCAAGCCTACCCTACTACCCTTGCACAATGCGTAGTAGTAGATAAGTATCACCGAGTTTCTTGAATTATATTTTTGGATGGAAGGAGTAGTATTTAAAGAAGAACCTTGCATGCAATTTCTTTTGTTTGAATAATGTTTTCAACTTAAATTCCTTTTTTTGCATGCGTGGCATTTATTCTCCATAATATTTTTTCCATGGATCTGACTTATGAGTCATTTTCGTAAACCCAAGGATGAATCCATGTTTCTTGCTTGAAAACCCTGAACAAACACCACTAGCAAGAGGAGCTCACGTTGGCGTCACTCATCGACGACGAAAAGAAGCTTGACGACTGTCAGTTCGACCTCTGGAAGTAGTCCTATGTGGTCGCACGAGCCGCAGTGTATGACAAGCTCCGACGCAGCCGCCGCTTAAACTCGGTCCAGAGCGGCTGCACCGCATTGTCCATCGTCAAGCAAGGGGACCTCATGGTCATTGCCAACATCAGCGACTCTCGGGTTGTTCTAGGCACCACATCCAACAACGGCGCCATCACGCCGTCCATCTCATCGTCCATCTGAAGCCCAACCTGCCATGTAAGTCGCTACTGACCGGCCATAAATTCTTGTGCGCTCGGACGACAGTCGTTACTGACGTTGTGTGAGTGTCCTCGAACATGATGTATGTAGAGGAGTAACGCATCCGGTGGTGCAACAGCCAGGTGTACTACCTTGCTGATGAGCCCGAAGTGCACTTCGTCTGGCAGCCCAGCCAAGAGTCATCGGTACTCGACATGTCGCGCGCATTCGAAGACTACTATATCATGGACTTTGACGTCATCTCGGCGCCGGAGGTGACGCAGAGGAGGACCGACAGCAATGATCAGTTCGTCATCATGTCGCGCGCGTTCGACGACTACTATATCATGGACTGTGGCGTCATCTCGGCGTCAGAGGTGACACAGAGGAGGACCAACAACAATGATCAGTTCGTCATCATGTTGCGCGCGTTCGACGACTACTATATCATGGACTATGGCGCCATCTTGACGCCGGAGGTGATGCAGAGGAGGACCAACAGCAATGATCAGTTCATCATCATGTCGCGCGCATTCAACGACTACTATATAATGGACTGTGGCGTCATCTCGGCGCCGAAGGTGACGCAGAGGAGGACCGACATCAATGATCAGTTCATCATCATGTCGCGCGCGTTCGATGACTACTATATCATGGACTATGGTGTCATCTCGGCGCCGGAGGTGACGCAGAGGAGGACCGACAGCAATGGTCAGTTCGTCATCCTCCGCACCGTCGGGTAGCTTTTTGTGCTGGTCGGCCTTTAATTCTCTTTGCAAACACACACGATTGCTTTTTTGTTTGAGCAAGCGCGTATGGTGGTACGTGCCTGATGACTGATGATGTACGAGGGAACTTCTTCCGGAAGGAGTGGGGCGTGCTCTCCAATGATGAGACCATGGAAATTGTGGTATATATCGAAGTCAGCATGATACTGATGGTTGTAATGTAGTGGTGAAACAACTAGATTAAAACAACAAAGTTTATGTATGGCCAGGATCACAAATAGATTATGAAACATTTTCTCATAATAGTATAACACACATTTTGAATATAAGTTATGGTGGTATTATATGTCCCTATTGCAACGCACGGGCACACACCTAGTATATATATATATAACCGTATATGTATACTTGTCCAACAATTGTCCCAAATAATGTCTTGTAAATGAAAAAGAGGCAACACTGAGGTGGTTTGGGACTAAAAAAATATGTTGTGCTCTAACATTATACTAGCTCTTGGTTAGAGAATCTCCAACATGAGCCCTAAACAGGGTCCTATTTTTAAATATAGGACTCTACACTATCACACACATTTGTTTTCCCGAGTGTCTAAAGCACTCGGTAAAGCTTGGAAAAACACTCGGTGAAGTCTTTGCCGAGTGTGACACTCGGTGAACTGTATATTGGCAACGACTTGTTTGCCAAGTACTTTTTGTCGGGCATTCGACGAAGACTTTGCCGAGTGCCACCTCGCTCTCGGCGAAGAAAAGATGTCGTCACGGCGCCCGATGACGGCGACAGAGACTTTGCCGAGTGCCGAGTGTCTACTGTACGGGCACTCGACAAAGAAGCTCCCCGTGGGCCCATTTGCCATTACCTTTGTCGAGTGTATTAGGAGGCACTCGGCAAAGGCTCCGTCTTTGCTGAGTGCTAGCTGGACTAGCTCTCGATAACGGGAGCACAAGCGGGCCCCTTTGCGAGTTCCTTTGTCGAGTGCGTTAGAAGACACTCAACAAAGGTTGCTTCTTTGCCGAGTGTCAAGGCCACAACACTCGCAAAGAAGCTTTACTGGTTCACAGGTCTGCCTTCTTTGCCGAGTACTATGGCACTAACACTCAGCAAAGTACCCCTTTGCCGAGTGTTACACACGACAAGGTGACCAAAATACTACTTTTTATTTGTTTTTGTTATTTCATCCAAACAAATAAAAGATATATCACATAATCATCACATATACATCACATATATCACAGAATCATCACATACATCAAACACACGACATAGCTCACAAAGATCACATGTTTCTTCACAAAGTTACAAGAACCACAAAATAGTTCACAATACTAACAAGTACTCATATAAATAAGTACACAAACATTCAATATATGGCATAAACATGTCTCACGACTAAGTTTAGAAGAACATCAGCGAGGTGGGCGACTAGACTGGTTCGGCGATGGGTTAGGCAATCCATGAGGGTTGTTGGATGTCGCAGATTGTCCCATCATAGAGAAGAGATTGCATATGTTATATCAGATGAATATATATCATGCAAGACTAGTGTAATACCCAAAATTATGAAAACTCATAAAAGAGTTGGTCTCGTTACATGTCTTGTCATCCACTCATCATTTCATGGGGATAATCATAATTAAGGAATTAAATAAGGCACATCAATAAATATGCATCATATTGGAGTTTTGCTTGTTTGTGCACTTAATAATAAAATAATAATAATAATAGAAATATAATAATGAGATGAGAATTTGAATTTAACCTAAAGGTGCACTTTAGGAAAATTGGAAATAATATATAGAAAGTAAGAGAGAAATATTATACAATACAAAATAAATTTATAAATAAATAAATTCATCACATTTTGGTATGTTCAAATTGTACTTTTAGTCTGAGGACAAATTTGCCACAAAGTTGAATTCAAAATTTGGAATCTAAAAGTGAAAAGAAAAAGGAAAACAGAAAAAATAAAAGAAAAGGGAATCACATGCTGGGCCGCCACCTCGGGATTTCAGCCCGTTTTCCCCCTCACTTTACCATGCACAAGCCCATTTCATAACGCGCCGACCTGCTGTGACTTATAGACCGGGCCCACGTATCCGTGGCTCCAAAGCGCATAGCCTTAGTGTGGCCACGTGTTCGCGCACCACGGGTCGACTTGGGCACTGGCAAGCGGGCCCCCTTGTCGGCGCTTTCTTCTCTGCAGCAACGCCCACGCGAAATCGCCACCACGGCGTTGGATCGTGGCCTGCGTTTTCTCCCCTCCTTGACCTCAGACTATAAGAATCATGCGGCTGCAGCTCTCGACCAGTCGGTGCGAGGAAACTGTACCAAGCCACGAACCCCCCCATCGTCGGCGAAGCTTGGGGATTGCCGCCGTGAAGTGGAATCCTTGGGACGCCCACGCCAGTGCTTCGCGGGTAGGCCAGTGTACTTCGGTGGAACACCTAGGAACCGTGTGGGGACCTCTAGGACACGGGGATCAACTGGATTGCCCAGAATTCCTCATCGAAGACACTTCTCCGTCGCGGACCGCACCGCCCCGATGGTGGAGCACATCCAGACACCATTGAAGGTAGGAACTATCTCATCCTTCTCACCGTTCGACTAGCTTCGTGTAGCCCCGTTCAATTTGGTAGTGGTGCTTGGGGATGGCCGATTGGTGTCTCGGTCGTGTTCTCCACCGTGTAGACATGGTGGTGGCGCCGCTACTTGGGTAGGTGGGGAAGAAATGGCGCGGATCGTCGATTTCCTGATGGATGGTCGCGATTAGGTGAGGTGTGGTATGATTAGTTACCGTGGGATCGTGGATGTGCGGTAGAGATTTAATCTTTCTTACCTCCCTGGCGATTCAATCGGGACCATATGGATCTGATCGGACGGTTCGGGGCGAATCAGACTTCATAAAATCATAACCCTTGAATTCCGATCTAAGGGTGCCAGTCACATACTGATTCATAACGCGATAAAATCTAATATCAGCCATAAGACTTGGATCTAACGACCAGGAATACAGGACACCCCTTCGCGGATGTAGTTTTCCACATAGGCCGTCCAGGGCGGATGTAGCTTAGTCTGGGTGAATCTTGAGAGTTAGCCCCTAGACTTTTAGGTATTATTGCGCGCAACCCAGGAACAGAGGAATTAGATAATTAATTATAGAAGTTGATTTTTAATACAAAAAATTCCAAAAACTTGTATAATTCATATTTAATTCATTTTAACTCCAAATTGACCCATTCTGGTGGCATTAATTTTGTTTTAATATTGTCTATCTGTGGGGGATAGATATCACCTGGGTCCACTGGAAGGATAAAAGACCTCACGAAAGGCCCAAGAGCCCAATAAATCGTAAGGTCACTCCTTCATGGGCCTGAGGAGGAACGACCAGTGAAGCAGATCGACATAAGGTCGGGTTGGCGCAGACCCGGACGGCCCCACAGCGTTGAGCAAGCGACCGCAACAGAAGATCCGACTTTCCCGCGCTGGAGCCCCGTACGACGGAACCAGGCGAGGATAAGTCGACAGAATCATAGGAAGATAGACTAAAACGGTTCACTATCTTTTAGGTGCACATTGTTATCATATCCACATGTATCGCCCCACGATCGAATATATAAGGCCTAGGGGGCACCCCTTCAGAACGATCGATCCCATTATTACTCAGCCATCCACCTCATCTCTCTACGCTCTAACTTCAAAGAGCTACCTTGTAACCCGTTACACAAAGCATACTCGCCAGGACGTAGGGTGTTACGCATCTCAAAGCGGTCCGAACCTATAAACACTGTCCATTGTTCCTCGTGCATCTGGCACGAACCATTTAGCTACAGTCGGTGACACCGTCCTACTCCTAAAACACCTTGAGGTGCAACCCCGGGTGTGCGGTCGGACCCAAAACACGGATAGCTGGCGCGCCAGGTAGGGGGTGTGTCGACGATCTAAGCTACCTCAATGGCCGTCACCTTTCACTGCAAGATCACCCTCCGTCCCAGATCCGTGTTCTGCTTTGGAACAATCTCATCCATAGCAGATGAAGAGGGAACTCTACACCGCATCGCCGATCCGCCAAAGAAGAAGTCCACTCCAACACACTCCGAGAATGTCGGGGTGAGGAAGGAAAAAGTGCAACCTCCAGCGCTCCGAATAAAGATCGTCTTCGGCATGCCAGGGGCTGAGGGCCTGCTGACCCGAAGAACTCTACCGTCCACTTCCCCGACGAAAGAATGGACACAAATCGCAAGAAAGAAGGAGGCAAACAAGACCAGGAGGAAGCAAGTTGTTCTTTCCGTTCCTCTGCCCTCAAAGGAGAACGGAAAGAAGATCGCCACGACCGCTGCACCATTCTACCCCGACGTCCTCTTCATCGAGAGAGTGGAGTCACCCCCCGTCTCCGACGACGAGCCGACCGCGCCCGGAGAAGAACCACCTCAGCGGGAATCCCGCCGATGGAGAAACCGGCGCCGAAATATTCGGCGACACCACGAGGCCGGAGAATGGGATCCGGAGCAACCTGTTTCACGGGACGAGGTCTCGGAGATAGGAGAAACTCCGGAGGAACGCGTCTTCAGAGAACGAAGGAATTCTCGCCGACGTGATCGCCGATGAGCTCAGGAACAAGCCGAGCAAGACGCGAGGCAGCGCCGGGAAAATCCACTCTTCGGGCGCAACCTGAATCCCGACTTCGCCCGAGCCATGAACACGCCGAGTAAAGTCGGAGGGGTACTAGCTCGAATAGCTGATGGACTCCCTCGGACTCCCGACGCCGAGGGCTATCGACGACTATTCACCCAGGCAGCCAACCATCTTCTACCGCTCGCTCACCCGCCGAACGATCTACGACACGCCATCAACATTCGCCGGGACACGCGAAGCTCCATCAATGCTTCGCGTGAACGATGACATGAGAACGGGATCCGCCGCCGGGAGGAATACGACAGGGATCATGGCATCCTAGCTCGGAGTCAGGCCACCAGAACCGAGTCAGCAACGGCCTCGACTGGTGGTACTACCCGGGGACGGTCGAGGAACCACAACAACTACTCCCCTCCCCGGGACAGACATCATCCCCGACGACAGGAGGACACGTGTTGAGTGACAGCCCTTACTCCACGCCTTAGGGCCATTCAATGGCCCCCTAACTTCAAGGTATCCAATGTCGACAAATATGAACCTAAGCAGGATCCAGGAGGCTGGCTGGCCGTCTACACCACCGCCGCCCGAGCCGCCGGAGCATCCGAGGACGTGATGACTACGTACTTACCCATTGTCCTCGGGCAAGACGCACTACAATGGCTGCGACATCTACCCCGACACTGCATCGACGACTGGAGCGACTTCAGTCGACGCTTCACCGCCAACTTTCAGTCCCTCTCCGACAAACCGGCGCAACCATGGGACCTCAAATCCATCAAGCGCCGGGGGGACGAAACTCTCCGGTCATACCTCAAAAGGTTCCAGACCATGAGAAATCGTATCCCCGAGGTCACGGAGGCGGCCGTGATCGAGGACTTCTACAGAGGATCCAATGACTCGGCCTTCGTCCGAGCCATACTGCAGAAAGCGTCGACTACCTCCGAGCAGCTGTTCCGGGAAGCCGACCTCTACATCACCGCCGACGAGCGAGCTCAGGACCTCATCGGGGGAGCGAAGCCCGCACCGGCGGCGCCACGACGCGACGCGAACCAGCAACCCGACAAACGCTGGGAGAAAAGACCTCGCGAAGAAGTGCACGCCGCCGGACCACCTGCCTCTCGCAACCGGGGAGGACCTCACGGAGGCGAGCGCACGCTGGACGACATCCTCGACGCCCAGTGCCTGTACCACAAGGACATGCGCCACACCCTGCGGAACTGCAGGGACTTCAAGCACTCCATCGGACACGGCCGACCCTTCCAACCTCTACCTCCTCCTCCGCCGCGGGGAGGACCAGAAGAACCACGACAACCCCAGCAGCAGGAGGAGGGGGAAGGAGGAGCCTTCCCATGCGTTGACAGGGAGGTCAACGTCATCTTCGGCGGACACAGATCGCAGGAGAACAGAAGACAACAAAAGCTCAACGATCGCCAGATATTGGTGGCGACCACCGGTCCTCCCGCTCCGTACCGGTGGTCGGAGCACCCGATCACCTTCACTCGAGCAGATCAATGGCTCAACTTCGACCACCCAGGCAAATACCCGCTCCTCGTCGATCCGGTGATCTGAGAGAGCAGGGTGAAGAAGGTGTTAGTGGACGGGGGGAGCAGCATCAACGTCACCTTCCCCCGGACACTCCAAGGCTTGGGAGTTCACCTCAAAGAGCTCCGCGAGTCAGACACGCCTTTCTTCGGCATCGTGCCGACTGAAGAGGAATACCCGCTGGGCCACATCTACATGCCCGTCACCTTCGGAACTCCGGAGAACTACAGAACCGAGTTCCTGAGGTTCGAGGTGGCAAACTTCGACTGCGGGTACAATGCCATCATCGGGAGGCCGGGATTGGCAAAATTCATGGCCATCCCGCATTACACGTACATGATATTGAAGATGCCAGGACCACAAGGAATCATAATTGTGCGCGCTGACTTCCAAGGCGTCGCAGAATGTTTCCGAGTGGCCATCCAAGCGGCTCTCACCATCAAACCATCGGCGACTTCTTCAGCGCAGGCGAACTCTAAGCCTGAGGAAGACCTTACAACACCAGCGAACGAAGCTCAAGCCGCGACCTCTATGCGGCCGACTGAAGAAACTAAAAGGATCAACCTGGGGTTTGCTGATGAACGCAAGACTGCCATCATCAGCTCCAGCCTGGACGATAAATAGGAAGGCGTGCTCGTCCGGTTTCTGCAAGACAACCGAGACGTATTCGCATGGCAACCTGCGGATATGCCGGGAGTCCCGAGAGAACTGGTCGAGCACAAACTGAAGGTCTACCCCCAGGCAAGGCCGATCCGGCAAAAACTACGTCGCTTCACGCCCGACAAAAGAGAGGCCATTCGTGCTGAGCTGGCTCGCTTGGTTGCGGCTGGGTTTATTAGAGAAGTGTTACATCCCGAGTGGTTAGCCAACCCTGTTCTTGTACTCAAAAAGAATAAAGTGGATTGGCGCATGTGCGTCGACTATACAGATCTCAACAAACATTGTCCAAAGGATCCCTTCGGGCTCCCTAGGATAGATCAGGTGGTAGACTCCACCGCTGGATGTTCTGTGCTGTCTTTTCTGGACTGCTATTCCGGATACCATCAGATCAGTTTGGCAAAGGAAGACGAGGAAAAAACAGCGTTCATCACTCCATTCGGTGCTTTCTGCTATACCTCCATGCCGTTTGGCCTCAAAAACGCTGGAGCGACTTATCAGAGAGCCATTCAAACATGCTTAGCCGATCACTGGGGCAAGCGTGTGGAAGCCTACGTGGATGACGTGGTAATCAAAACAGAGAACTCGGAAAACTTCATCGAAGACTTACAGCTGGTTTTCAACAGTCTACGGCGATATCGATGGAAGCTTAATCCCGAAAAATGTGTCTTTGGGGTACCGGCAGGGAAGCTACTCGGATTTATTGTCAGCCACCGGGGAATTGTAGCTAATCCGGATAAGATTGAAGCTATCATGAAAATGGAAGTTCCATGATCACAAAAGAAGGTTCAGCGACTTACCGGATGTATGGCAGCCCTGAGCAGATTTATATCCAGGCTGGGAGAAAAAGGTTTACCATTTTACAAGCTACTCAAGAAGGTGGACAAGTTTTAGTGGACTTCAGAAGCACAGGAAGCCCTAGATGCACTGAAGAAATTCTTGACAACCCCACCAGTACTGAAACCACCACGGCGAGCCACATCAACTCAACCAGCTGAAGATCTGCTGCTGTATATCTCTTGCACGACTCACGTGGTAAGCACCGCGTTAGTAGTCGAGCGAGTAGAAGAAGGACATGCCTATCCAGTGCAACATCCTGTTTATTTCATCAGTGAAGTTCTGGGTCCCTCGAAGAAAAAGTATCCTCAAGTTCAGAAGCTATTATACGCAGTACTTCTAACTGCCCGCAAGCTACGTCACTACTTTGATGACCACAAAGTCATAGTAGTCACTGGTTTTCCGATAGGGGACATCCTTCACAACAAGGAAGCCATTAGCCGAATAGCCAAGTGGGCCTGCGAACTGGGATCTCATGACATTGAATTTCGACCTCGCACTGCCATTAAAACCCAAGCATTGGTTGACTTCGTATCAGAATGGACTGAACAACAAGTACCAGAGAACCCAGAAACTGCAGAAGTATGGCGGATGTATTTTGATGGCTCGCTGAAGCTGCAGGGAGCAGGCGTGGGAATTCTCTTCATCGCACCTGGAGGCGAGCACCTCAAATATTCCCTCCAGTTGTTATTTCCAGCCTCCAACAATGCAGCCGAGTATGAAGCTCTGATCCATGGACTAAACATCGCTATATCATTAGGCATCAAGAGACTAATGGTATACGGAGATTCTTTGGTAGTCATAAGCCAGATAAACAAAGAATGGGACTGTTCGAATGATTCAATGGGAAAATACTGCACTGCCGTCCGAAAACTAGAAGATAAATTTGAAGGCCTAGAATTTCATCATGTAGAAAGAGATCGAAACACGGCAGCCGAGGTATTGTCCAAGCTAGGATCCAGTCGAACTCAGGTCCCACCTGGAGTCTTTGTACAAGAAATACCACAGCCGAGCATCTCAATGGATCAGGCAGAAGAGTGTAATATCGTGAATCAACCAGAGTCAGGCTCTGATGACTGGAGAAGGCCGATCATCAGATATATAAAGAATGAAGAGGAGCCAGACGATAGAAATGCAGCCGAGCGCATCGCTAGACAGTCAGCTCACTACACACTCATTGGGGAGACACTATACAGAAGGGGCGCATCAGGCATCTTCATGAAATGCATTCTCTCATCTACTGGGAAGCAACTTCTAGATGAGGTCCATGTTGGACAATGTGGAATACACGCAGCGTCCAAGACACTAGTCGGGAAGGTCTTCAGGTCGGGATTCTATTGGCCAACAACGAAAAGTGATGCAGCCGAGTTAGTTCGGAGGTGCGAAGCTTGCCAGTACTTGTCAAAGCAACAACATCTACCAGCACAGCAACTGCAGACCATACCGGTGACTTGTCCCTTTGCATGCTGGGGGCTAGATATGATTGGACCTTTCAAGAAAGCTCAAGGAGGATACACTGATGTACTGGTAGCAATCGACAAATTCACTAAATGGATAGAGTTCAAACCCATTACTTCTTTGACCTCAGCTAAAGCCGTGGAATTCATACAAGACATAATATTCAGGTTCGGAATACCGAACAGTATCATAACCGACCTGGGATCCAACTTCACAAGTTCAGAGTTCTTTGATTTCTGCGAGCAAAAAAGCATTCAGGTCAAGTATGCTTTGGTAGCACACCCGAGAGCCAACGGGCAGGTTGAACGAGCTAACGAGATGATATTGGAGGCACTCAGGAAAAAGGTTTTCGATAAAAATGAAAAGATCGCAGGAAAGTGGATAAGGGAATTGCCCTACGTCGTTTGGAGCCTAAGAACCCAACCTAGCCGAGCTCTGCATGGGAACACTCCTTTCTTCATGGTCTATGGGTCAGAGGCAGTACTGCCTGCTGATCTCAAGTTTGGGGCGCCAAGGTTGATCTTTGAAAGCATAGCAGAGACCGAAGCAACTAGGCTAGAAGATGTTGATGTACTCGAAGAAGAGCGGCTGAACACAGTAGTTCAATCGGCACGGTACCAGTAGACTCTGAGACGCTATCACGACAAGGCCGTGCGACAACGATCCTTTTCAGTAGGAGATCTCGTCCTCCGCTGAATTATAACGGGGGAGGGACGACACAAGTTATCGCCCTTATGGGAAGGACCATTCATAGTAGCAGAAGTCACTCGGCCGAGATCATATCGTCTCACTCAAATGGACGGCATAGAAATTGGGAACTCCTGGAATATAGAACACCTCAGGAAGTTTTATCCCTAGCTGTATCTCAAAAGCTATCGGGACGACAATGTACTCTGTAAAATGGGAAATATGTCATCAATAAAAAAGGCTTCAAGAATACTCAGTTTGTTCATGATTGACTTGCATTCTTACTTAACTCGGGGTGACCACTATGCCCTGCTAACGGAGCAATCGGCTTAAGTCGGCAACGACTTAAGACGGTGCAACATGCTCGCGCTTACCTAACTCAGGGTGACCACTACGCCCTGCTAACGGAGCAATCGGCTTAAGTCGGCAACGACTTAAGGCGGTGCAACATGCTCGCGCTTACTTAACTCGGGGTGACCACTATGCCCTGCTAATGGAGCAATCGGCTTAAGTCGGCAACGACTTAAGATGGTGCAACATGCTCACGCTTACCTAACTCAGGGTGACCACTATGCCCTGCTAACGGAGCAATCGGCTTAAGTCGGCAACGACTTAAGACGGTGCAACATTCTCGCGCTTACCTAACTCAGGGTGACCACTATGCCCTGCTAACGGAGCAATCGGCTTAAGTCGGCAATGACTTAAGACGGTGCAACATGCTCGCGCTTACTTAACTCGGGGTGACCACTATGCCCTGCTAACGGAGCAATCGGCTTAAGTCGGCAACAACTTGAGACGGTGCAACATGCTCGCGCTTACTTAACTCAGGGTGACCACTAGGCCCTACTAACAAAAGCAATCAATTTAAGTCAGCAACGACTTAAGGCGATTTCGCATGCTTACGAATACTCATATAGTGGTGACTTCTATATCCCGTAAACAAGTTTCAAAACCATCACACAGCATTTTACTACTGCAAATCTACGTACTGTTGAATTCTAAAACAATAGGAGAGTAACAATATCATTCAAATGCTGAACTGATGTCCTCTAACAAATATTCGATCATGCTAACCGCGCGCTCAAAGCATGCAAAATATTTCTCTATTTCGCATTATCTTTCTCAGGAGCAACCGACGAAGAAGGGCGACTTGAGGAATCAGGAGCAGCATTCACGTCAGCCCTTATATCATCAGGAACAACCATGCCGGGTCTCCTCATCAAGATTCGCCCCGCGCGAATGGCTTTATCCATGGCTCTGTCGTGCTGGGCTCTCAGTGTAATGGAAGTTTCTTCAACAACTTTGATAGCTAATTGAGCGGCCTCTAGCTCTTGGGCGATGGATTTCTTGGAAGCACGAAGTTCTTTAATAGCAGCATCCTTAGTCGATATCAACTGCCTGAGACGGATCGCATCATCCGCGGATTCCTATAGCTTACAACGATGATTGTCTAATTCTTCCATGGTAAAGCGATGGCTCCTCTCCAGGATGGTCAACGAGTTGCTAGAATCACGATACAGTCTGTCAAGATTGTCGCGAGAAGCAACGAGGGCACTTTTTTCTTCCTGCAAACAAGAATCAACTCCTTCAAACATCATGCAAGCAATAAGAACACAGCAATGCAAGGCACAGTTTCATAAGTCACCTTTTCAGAATCAAGCTGAATTTACTGAGCGTGAAGAGTAGAGTTCGGCGTCTTAGCGTTAGTTAGAGCAGCAGAGACCTGAGCCAGCTCAGTCTGGCTTTGAGAATACTTTTCCTCAAAATCAGAACACCGCTGTACCAGTTCAGCCTGACTTTGAGAATGTTTTTCTTCAAGAGCAGAAATCTGCCGAGCCATATCTAGCGAGAGACAATCAAACAAAAAGGGTCAAAGTGTGAGGCAGTTCAGCAAGGTGGACGAAGAGAAGCAAAAGAACACTAACCAGCATTTGACGCCTCCAAGTCAGAGACACGATGTTGAAGCAACACCGGATTCCAACGTGCCAGAGACGAAACTCCTTCTTTAACAGAAGCACCTTGCAACCTCAGCTGACTAGCCATCCCATCCACCAATGCCTGATATGGAGAACAGATGAGTGTAATGATAGCAGTTCGTACGGTGTAAAAGTTAGGCCAGAATATATCACAGTACCTGGAGATTGGAGAAGAACGAAGGGACCCCCAAATCGTGAGAGATCAATTGATGACCTGGCATAAGGTCACCACCCGTAGCAGCTTGCAATGAACCAGCAGGGACCAACTCGGTACCATCAACAGAGCCCAAAACTTGGTCAGCGGGAACGCTAGCCTCTAAAGCGACTCCCTGGCCCAAAGCTTGGGCTACCACCATGCAACCGGAGTGCGGAGAAGATCCTACGTGAACATCCATGGAAGTACAAGAGGGAGACCCCGCTCGGACACCCTCGGGGGCTGGGCTATAGTTTGCGCTACCCACTTGAGCCAGATCATCTCCGGCAGTACCTCGGGAGCTGGGCAGTGGCTTGCATTTCCCACCCGAGCCGAGTCATCCCCAGCAACATCCTCGGGGGCTAGGCAAGTGTCAACACCATCCTTGAGGACCAAGTTCTCTGTAGTAGCTGCCTCTAAGGCTGAGGGTCCCTTAATTACTTCCATGGGAGCAAGACGATCCAAGTCAGTTTCCTGACCCTCAAGACCGCGCTCTAAGGTCGACGAGGCGTGGGACGCTGCCCGGGATGATCCCAACCCGGTGTCGAGCACATCAGCACAAACCTCCATCACACCATCATCCGCTGGCTCTGATAACAGGTCTTCTGGAACCATATCTTCAAGAGTCTGATCAAAGTTTGCCAGGGACAATTCTTGTAGACCAATGAGGGCAGACAGAGCAGGAGAAGGAACTCCACTACTTTCCCCACTGGCGACATACTGCCGACTGTTCTTCCGAGTCAAAGGGACCTCATCTTCTTCCTCCCCGTCATTTTCATCAGCAACACAGACAACACACCCATTGGGGTCAGCAGCAGATGGAGCACCCCCATTGGGGTCAGCAGCAGATGGAGCACCCCCATTGGGGTCAGCAGCAGGTGCAGCAGAAAAGGAACGTAAATCACGGATTCATGGGTATCCTCTATCGGGACAGTGACCCCATGACAAATCCGCCAAGAACAAAGCTCCCTCGGGGGAAGAACCCCGATGGATACGAGGTGGAAAAGGTCAAGCTCGGAGACAACAGACATATGGTTACCTGCGAAAGGCAACTGGCTGTTGGGGTCGATGGGGGGAATCACCGCAGCGGATGAACTCGAGGCCTTTCTCTTGGGCGCCATCTCAACTCTACTGGCAAACAGAGCGGGAGCCGAATTGCAGAGAAGATCTGGAGGCAAGAAAGAAAGAACTAGGGCACGGAAAGCAGAGGCGGCTGAAAGCGCAGTATATGCGGGATATTCCCGAGTCAGATACCGTTTCCAAAAGCGCCCAGTCAGCACCCGGCAGCTACTTCTAAAACCCCGGTGTGCCACATCGTCACTCGGCTATTATCCTCAAAGTGGCCGACACGGCCCGTTCTAACTCGGCTGTTATTTCTAAAACACCGACGTTATCACCAGTCGCTCGGCATTTATCTCTAAAGTGCCGACGATGTCTTCAGTCGCTCGGCGGCTATCTCTAAAGCGCCGACGATGTCTCCAGTCGCTCGGCATTTATCTCTAAAGCGCCGACGATGTCTTCAGTCGCTCGGCGGCTATCTCTAAAGTGCCGACGATGTCTCCAGTCGCTCGACATTTATCTCTAAAGCGCCGACGATGTCTCCAGTCGCTCGGCATTTATCTCTAAAGTGTCGTCGATGTCTTCAGTCGCTCGACGGCTATCCCTAAAGCGCCGACGATGTCTTCAGTCGCTCGGCGGCTATCTCTAAAGCGTCGACAATGTCTCCAGTCGCTCGGCATTTATCTCTAAAGTGCCGACGATGTCTTCAGTCGCTCGGCGGCTATCCCTAAAGCGCCGACGATGTCTCCAGTCGCTCGGCATTTATCTCTAAAGTGTCGACGATGTCTTCAGTCGCTCGGCGGCTATCTCTAAAGCGCCGACGATGTCTTCAGTCGCTCGGCGGCTATCTCTAAAGCGCCGACGATGTCCTCAGTCGCTCGGCGGTTATCTCTAAAAAACGCTGGCGTCGTTACAAGTCACTCGGCTGTCACCTCTAAGATCGTCGACATGGTCAACCGTCATTCCGACGCTGACATGGTTTCGTCATCACTCGGACTCTATTTCAAATGCATAAATGTTGACAATAATAGCTCGGCCATCACCCCTGAAGCGGCGATGTGATGCCCGAGTTATTTAGATACTATTCCGAATGAATCAACTTCACAAATAAGAGATCAACTTACTATGAAGCAAAGTAATTGGTACAGGAGGAGACAAAGTCATTCTTCATTAAGGGAAGTAACAGTACTTGCAAATCAACTCATTATGAGTTGATACTTCCCTACTGCTACTACTACTACTACCACTACTACTACTACTATTACTACTACTACGCTACACTATACTACTCTACACTACTAATACTACTACATTATTTTACTACACTATACTAATATCTAAAGACCAGTGGCATCTAGCCACTGGCCTTGTTGCTGCCTTTGCTGCTGCCGCCGTCGTTGCTGCCCCTGCTGCTGCCGCCGTTGCCGCCCCTGCTGCCGCCATTGCCGCCCCTGTCGCCGCCGTCACCGTCATCGCCGCCGTCGCCTCCGTCGTCGTCGTCGTCGTCGTCACCTTCGCCGTCCTCCTCGGGCGAGTCCTCCTCGTCCGAGGAGTACTCCAACTCATCCGAGCCCTCGAGCCCGGAGCGCTCGATGGCCCGGATGTAAGTCCAGACCTCCGCGGCAATCCCCTGAGAGTCGTCCGAGTCATCGGACGACGCTGGGGGAGAGACGGGAGCTGGAGACCCCTCGGACTCAGAGGAGAACTCCTCCTCCGAGTATTCCGAGTCGCCAAAGTCCTCCGATGGAGGAGTCGGCTCGCGCTTGCGTTTGTTGTTCTTGCCCATGGTGGAAATGCAAGGAGAGGAAGAAAGCAAGCAGCGGAGAACAGTAAGAGATGTGAAAAAACCAGAGAGGCAAAGGCACTATTTATAGAAGAAGGCAACCGCTCACCTCCAACCACGGTCACTGAACAGTCGCGAAGCATTCAATACACACTTCAACCCGTCTGAAGACACGTCAGGCGGCTGACGCCGTTTCACTCAACGCAACACCCATTGGGACTCCAGTCAACAGCGCGGATGATACGATTACGCCCGCTATCACATCACATTACTACTCAGAAGCAGCCGGCTAAAACACTCAGCGTACCAAGCCGTCCCTTGCCCACACCCATTGGGGGGGACGCCCAGGAATTATCAGTATATTTTTCAAAACTGTCACATCCGTGCAGGGCATGCAATGAATACCTCAAGACAAAAATGAGATATCAGTAAGGATCAAAGGAAAGCCAAATATAGTCGGTGAAGTACAAAATCTGACCGACAGAAGCGACGTGAAGACTAGCCAGGGAACGTCCATCAAATGTCCAATCAGTTGCAGAGCAAATAAATTGCACCACCTAGCAAGATATGGGCGGATCACGAACTCGGCTGCAAAAGACAAAATACATGCTGACCTCTAAAGCATAATATTGATGACATAATGCTGACCTCTAAAGCATAATATGGATGACATAATGCCGACTTCTAAGGCACCCGAAAAAAGAAAAGATGACCCTCAGCAAAAAGACACGAAATGAAGACCTTCGAATGGATTATCTTCAAAAATCCACTCGAAGCTCGGGGGCTACACCCATTGGGTGCACCTCCGGTGCACCCAATGAATCACCATTTCAAGAGAAGACAACACCAACTTCTAAGGCATAAGGCAAGATTGAAGGCAAGATTGGCCCTCAACCAAAGTGCAAGTGGAAAATAAAAATATTTTCTGATGAAGACCATTGAGTGGATTATTTTCCAAAATCCACTCGAAGCTCGGGGGCTACACCCATTGGGTGCACCTTCGGTGCACCCAATGAAGTTCAGGGTCCTACAAAATGAAATGCCGACCTCTAAGGCACAAGCATGAAACAAGGCTCCAGTTTACGAGTGATTAAAGCAGAAGGAGACAGTAAAAAATCATTTTTACCAGACTGCTTGGAAAGCATTTCTTATCATAAACAAAGACCGCAAGCTGGACCTAGGATCTTTGGGCTGATTATCTCAAAATCAGCCCGAAGATCGGGGGCTTGTGGGGGACAGATATCCCCTGGGTCCACTGGAAGGATAAAAGACCTCACGAAAGGCCCAAGAGCCCAATAAATCATAAGGTCACTCCTTCATGGGCCTGAGGAGGAACGACCAGTGAAGCAGATCGACATAAGGCCGGGTTGGCGCAGACCCGGACGGCCCCACAGCGTTGAGCAAGCGACCGCAACAGAAGATCCGACTTTCCCGCGCTGGAGCCCCATACGACGGAACCAGGCGAGGATAAGTCGGCAGAATCATAGGAAGATAGACTAAAACGGTTCACTATCTTTTAGGTGCACATTGTTATCATATCCATATGTATCGCCCCACGGTCGAATATATAAGGCCTAGGGGGCACCCCTTCAGAACGATCCATCCCATTATTACTCAGCCATCCACCTCATCTCTCTACGCTCTAACTTCAAAGAGCTACCTTGTAACCCGTTACACAAAGCATACTCACCAGGACGTAGGGTGTTACGCATCTCAAAGCGGCCCGAACCTGTAAACACTGTCCATTGTTCCTCGTGCATCTGGCACGAACCATTTAGCTATAGTCGGCGACACCGTCCTACTCCTAAAACACCTTGAGGGGCAACCCCGGGTGTGCGGTCGGACCCAAAACACCGACACTATCACCTAGTAACTCTGTTTAGCCATGAAATTTTAGACTAAAATTACCCACTTGAATTATTCTATTCTAGTCACTAAATAACTCCAAAAATTTATAACTCGATAACCGTAACTCCGAATTTAGTGATTCTTGTTCCTACGGTCTCGTTGCGACGCATAGAATATTATCATACATTCTGTTTTGTTGTTTTGTGTGATGTTAATTTCTGCTATACCATGTTTGTTTGTATTGTTGCGAGTAGACGAGCCAGCCACAGAGGATCCCAGTGTTCAGCAGGTGGAGACTGCTGAGTAGGAGCTCGTTGAAGGCAAGTTGTGCCCTTGATCACTTCTTTTTACCCAATCATGTTCTTATTAATCATAATGATCTCCATAGGTTAATTTTGATGGGACCCAATAGGTTACCCTAGTTTGGCTATCTTACATTGTTTACCACAAAATTTTTGGGTAGTACCTGCTATTGCTTTATGTGGTTTGGGTTATGGAGATACACATTATTCATGATCATACTTTTACTATCAGTTTGTTATTTACTGTTCATGATAAGATCATTATGTAATTGGAACATGGAGCAACCACCCGGGAAAATAGTGCTACCACAAGGGTGGTATGGGACTCCCTTGGCTGACTAATTAGGAAAGCTAGTGGAGGACTACATTACCCGATAGGTGCAAGGGCAGTAGGGGAGTGGTCAGTGTAGGGAGGCCCTTGGGTTGATTTTGCTGTGATGGCGGTCAGGCGAGGGGTCCATGCATTGGAGCTTCCTAGAAACTGTAACAGGTTTTCTGAAGCTAGTGGAACTTTGTAAAGGCCTCGTAGTGTTACCCTACCTCGCTTCCTTGGTAGAGGTGTATGGGAGTCGTGATCCCTTGGTAGATGCGTAACATGATTTGTGGGTAAAGATGCGCAACCTCTGTAGAGTGTAAAACTGGTATACTAGCCGTGCTCACGGTCATGAGCGGCTTGGACCCTCACATGATTAATTTATGGAATTAAATTCAATTTGTCGTTTGCATCGCATTGGGATTTATTATTATTTTAATCTACTATTACTCTGGTTTGGTATTTACTTACATTTAGTAACTGCTAATAAAATTTTGACCAACTTATTAAAAGCAACGCTCAGCTTTAACCCCTTATTTGTTGATCAGCCTTACACTTCACATGAACTCCCACCTTTGGTGAGTTCATGCACATTATTCCCCACAACTCATTGAGCTATGATCTTTTGTGAGCTCACTCTTGCAATATATAAACCCCCCACAGGTGATGAGTAGGTGGTCGAAGAGGAGCTGCCCTATAATGAAGCATACAAGTTGATCTAGGTGGTGTCTCCCAGTCAGCTTTGTGGCACTAGAGAATAAAATTTAGTTCGCTTTATTATCATTTATTTTTGTAAGACTTCCGCTATGTAATAATGACATTTATGTTATTTGTGACATTTATCTCTATACACTTTGTCATTATATGTGATGTTCTTCTTTGGCGCACATATGAGACGCACATGACTTTATCTTTTAAATCCGGGTGTGACAACTAGAACTTTGATACTCACAGGAGTATGGAACTAAGCAGGGTCCGCTGGAGGGAACAACAGAGGTGGTGGGGCAAAACCTTGTGCGGCGCTAAGGCTCTGCATGTACTGGAACATCTCTGCCATCCTCTACTGATCTACCAAGCGAGCCAGCCGTTCCACCGTCATCCTCGCCTCTATCTCCATCTGTTCCCTCCTCTCTTCTTCTAGTTGGGCCTGTAATATTTCACCCCAATGTTATAATAACTCAAAGAGAAGGTATATAACTCAAGGAATGATGAGTCACAGATGCACTAACCTGGAGTTGTTGTATCCGATGATTTGAGATGTCCTCCCGAGGTCGTATGGCTGGGCTTGCGCTCGTGCTCCTTGCTCGCACCTGAGATAGAGTGGGAGTTGACGACGAGTCGATTGTCCATCGGCAATCTAGTACTGCCATGCCTCTTGCCTCCTCCAACCCTTGTGAGGACATCTACGTCGATATCCTCGGTCCTCGGATCGTAATCTGGCCCATGGACCTCCTGTGACATGGCAGTGTACTCACTTAGGCGGTTGTAGACGGCGGGGTTGCTATATGCCTCGGCCCTCCTCCAGGTTGTAGGTGACATCGGATGTCGCCTTGCCATTGTGGGCCATAGCATATGCCAAGAAGATGGAGCAAGGCTGACCACCATGTGACGCTGACTGAAAGAAAACCAACGATATAGTTAGAAATCATGCATAATCGAATGTTATATACCTAAATAAAAAAGAGCGCGTACGCATGCTTCTGCATATTTTACCGAGGTTGTTGCTGCCTTGGTGGTGGGAGGGACCTTGCATAATCAGACGTCGTTCTCGGCTAGCGTTGTGTGCCTTGTCCCACTCAGGCGAGCACCACCTCTCCACCATATGCTCCCAGCATTGAGGATGTGTGGTGCACCAATAAGGAATCATCTACAAAAAACGAGTGCACGACATATCAGAAGATAAAATTAAGCAAATTTAATACGAATAGTTATTACAATACCTGCAAGTATGAAGCGTCCCGATCCTTTAGGACTCAAATGTGATATAATTACTAGTCCCAGGAGGCTAGTAAATACATTCACTTCATCAGATAGTACAGAGTCTTACAAAATAGTTATTACAATACCAAAAGCAAGATCTAGCGATCTTGGGATAATAGCGGAGCGGGAGAAAACCAGCCCGAGCCACAGGCAGACTGGGTGCAGACACAACCCCCTTTTTAGTTGAACATAGCAAAAAGGAAGTCTTCGGTAACTGAAAAACATAAATAAAGCTGGGTGAATACTTACGTATTCCGCAAGCCCATCCTAACCTGGAAAGAGAGAGGGACATATACATTACATGATTGATATGGTGGAGTTGTAGTCACTCTTTATTTTTCTTTGACAAAGGTGATACTTGATGTTTTTACCTAGAAAGAGAGAGAAGTAGCACTTTTTCATACTCAACCACCACTTAGCTTCCCGCTCCAGTGACCTCATCTTTATTTCCAAAAATACTCACACATTTCCCTTTTTCTTAAGATAAAAACACTAATTGTCATACCACACCAGACTCGTCCATACTAGTGGACACAGACTATTCGAATAGGTTTCAAACTTTGCGCAGAGGTGTACACTTTACCCACTAGTCCGGCTCTACGGTATCTGAAAGCTCTCTTGTGGGTTTTGGTGTTTGGATGACAACCCAATTAAAGGACTAACAAGTGTGCTAAGTGTTGAACAGGTGCTTAATGCAAAGCTAATAGGGTTCAACACAAGTGAACAAGTGTGATGGTCCAAAGACTGAATTATCTATAGATAATGAACACTGCTTAAGTGAGACTTGGTGTGCGTAACTTAGAGACAACCGATCAAGCCAAGGATGGAGGCAAGAAGAGCTTCGAGGTATCGAGTGCACGGGAGAAGGTCAAGGAGACCAGGAACCCAAAGCTAGTGGTGAAGAAGAAGACTTGCAAAGTCAAGGTTGATCGAGTTAAAAGTTATGGTGCATCAAGGATCACTACATAAGGACATGACTTACAACCAATGAGGTAACATCTACAGTTATGTGGTGTAAGTCATAAATCTCAAGATCAAGCTCGATAAATGAACAAGGGAGTTGGAGCTCAGATATGTCAATCTAGATCAAGTCAAGTTGACTTAATGGTTTAGAGTCCAACATCGACCTCAAACATGCCATATTGGGTACAACGATGAAAAAGGTTAAGTATGTAAGGTTTGAGTGTTCAACCATGTTGCATACACCTCTTACTACAAGTTTGGTGCTTTGGTTTGCTCTCTAACTCTTTCTGTAGAGAAAGTACCATTCTGAGCTTTGCTGGAGGAGAAATAGAAAAGCTAGGAGAAGAACAAGAAAGATGTAAGTTTCTAGGACTAAATCAATTGGATTATACTCTAAATGTGTTTGTTTAAGTCTCAGGAAAATCCTCCCAAAAGTTGAAGTCAAACGGAGAAAGAACGAAGGAAAAATCACTTAGTGTGCTGTTGGCTGGTGCACAGGACAGTGAATAGTAGCTGCCCAGTGCACAGGACAGTGAATAGTAACTCTGTCCGGTGCACAGGCCAGTGAATGGTGACCTGTCCGGTGCACAGGTCAGTGAATAGTAGCTATGTCCGGTGCACAGAACAGTGAATAGTGCATGTGTCCGGTGCACAGGACAGTGAATAGTGACCTATCCATTGCACAGGACAGTGAATAGTAACCTGTCCGGTGCACCAATGATTAGCTGTTCCAGAGACGAAAACTGTCAATCAGATCCGTTACTGTTCACTGTCCGGTGCACCCGCAACCAGGGAAGGATGGGAGCTTCCAAATGAAGCTCCAACGGCTCCTAGGCCCTTTGGGGCTATAAAAGGGACCCCTAGGCGCCTCAAACAAGTACACAAGAGCAGCCAACAAGTGCATACATCATTTGGATCAATTCTCTCTCTCCCTCTCTTGTGTATCTCTCTAGTTTGTGTAGAGGCAAAGTTATAAGCCTTTAGAGAGAGGGGAAGTGCTGTTGAGAGCTAGAGCAAAATCTTGAGCGCATTGTTACTCTGCCGGAGTGCTGTTGAGAAGATTGTAAGCAACCACGAATCATTGTAACTGACATCAACATAGTCGAAGGCTCTATCTGTCGCACTGACAGATCTGAGCAAACGGAGGAAGGAGTTGAAATAGACTCCAAGCCAAGGTGTGGCTAACTCCAACGAGGACTAGGCAAGCATTTCAGGCTTGGCCGAACCTCAGGATAAATCCCTATGTCTGTGTGCTCTGCTCTGTGTTGTGTGCTGTTTCTCTGTCTTATTTGTTGTTTATAATTGCACTTCTATATTTATATGTGGTACAAGCTGTCTTCGAAGTGCAGGGTATTTTAAGACAGGAACTTCAATTCTGCTGCAACCTACTTGAAGGGTCTTTCATTCCACTGCGATCCAGCCTTCGAGTAGAGTAAGAATTTCCAGTTTTAAAGTAATATTTATTATCCACCTATTCACCCCCCTCTAGGCGACATCCAGATCTTGTTCCCAGGCATAGGGAACTTTCAATATCACTTCCATGAGATTTGGCACCAAAGTTCTTTCCTTCCTTGAACGACATTACCTTAGCGATTATACCGGAAGGAACAAGGCCACCTCCATGCCCAAACCAAGACAAATCATTCCCCCTCCTTATCCTTCTGGTGCTCCCTTGCCATCATAATCCTAGGGTTCAGACCATGTAAGTTCAGATCGAGTGACTGCCCATACAATCTCGAGTGGTTGTACTTGTCATGAGTACAGGTAGTGAAGGATGACAAACCGGTCCTTAGACGAGGGGGACAATCCTTCATGCTCACACCTAACCCGACTAAGCCATCACCTTAAGGCTCTCCCAAACCTGGGAGTCCCTAATCATCCCACTCAAATGGTGATAAGGGTGATAACCCTTCATCATACACATTTCGAAAAACATTTCTCTCTTGAAACCATTACCCTAACCCACATCTTCTTTATAGCAAAAAGGTGTTCTTTAATGCAGGCTGTCACTCGACTCACAATGCATAACAACCATCCGATATCCCGGCTTAGGTAGTGGTAGAAAGAATAGGTAATTTATGCTTCAAGGGTAGAATGAACTTGCCTTTGTCGAAGCTCTCTATGCATGAAAGTTCTATTTCCGGGAGGTCGAGCTCTTGCCCTTCTTCCGGAGTTATGGGTTTTAGAAAGTCAGACACCTCTTCGTCTTGCAAAAACAGGCAATAAACAATACATCAAACATTGTTTGGTAAGTAAAGTGTGTCAAGTTCCTAACATCATCATTTTTTGTTGCTTATGAATGTTTGGATCATTTTTGCTGCAAAAAATATCAGCATATAAAAATATGTGTGAAAAGGGGAAAAGGAAAAAGGAAAAAGATAAATGATTCTCGATTAAACGGGTTGTGGGGGAGATTTCGGCCCAAGCCGAGCGCAGACGCGGGAGGCCACGCGGGCGAGCTGGCCCAGCATGGCCCACATATGGGGCACGGTGCAGGCGGGCGAGGGGACGGCGCCATGAGCACGTGCCCACACGCCAGCGAGAGGGAGGGGAAGACAGTGTTAGGGGGCGAACCGTCCGACCGGGGAGGAGAATCGGTCGCCGGAGGGTTCGACGACGGTTCTCCACTAGTAGCCCGGTTCTCGGTGGTCGGGGCAGTGGGTTAGAACGGGCAGGGGTAGGGGTCATGGTGGTGGGGTGGATTTCACAGGTGGCGGAGCTCTCGCGACGGTGAGGTCGTCGGTGAGGTCATGAGGTGTGATAGGGGGTGGGATGCAGTGTTCTATGTTCGTGGTGATGTGGTGAAGTTAGTGAGCTAGCTTAATTTGACACTAGGCTACTGGAGAGGGGATAGGGAGAGCTCACCGGAGCGAAGGGAGGCGGCGATGCTAGCTCAATCGAGCACCGAGGAGGGAGAGAAGAGTGGTTGTGGCTAGTGCGAGGAGAAAGGGAGCTCGAGGAGGCCATTTTATAGGTGCCCAAGGGAGGGGAGTGACCGACACTGTCTGGCATCGGTGAGGTGCACAGCGGCGGTGGTAATGGCGCACAACGTCGGGGATGCGCGGGCGTGGCGCGCGGTGATGGATCGGGGATGGGTCGTGGGCTAAGGGGGGAGCGCGGCACGCGGGAGAGGGGGACTGTGGGCGTGGTCCGAAGTCGGCCCAGTCGGTGGGGGAGGGTTTCTTTTTCTTTTCTTTTCTTTTCTTTTCTTTTTCTTTTCTTTCCTTAATTCCTTTTTTCTTCTTTATGTAAATCTATATATATATTTATATAATAGACTTTCTAGGTGAAAAAATGAAATGCTAGGTGAGACTACATGTGTGAAGTGCTACTAGCAATCATGGTTTATGCATATGAGAAATAAAATGCTTATGAGGCTTAGGTTTTAAGAAAAATAAGGAGGGGTTAAGGAGTTTAGGGCTTCTAACCTTGGAGCAAAAAACCAAGATGCTACAAACCTACCCCACTTAAAAGAATCTCGCCGTCGAGATTCAGGCTGAATTCGAGAAAAGGGAAGTGTACTCCTTCCTCATTGAGTCCTCACTCTCCCAGGTTTCCTCCTCCACTCCTTCTTTGCTCCATTGAACCTTACAGAGCCTTACTTCTGAGTTCCTGGTCTTTCGAACAGCTGAGTCAAGAATCTTCAGTAGTTTTTCTCGATACTGCAGATCTTTCTGAATCTGGACTAAATCTTCCATGATGTGGCAATCTGGCACTTTAAGCATTTCTGAAGCTGGGATACATGAAACACATTATAGATATCTAACATGGATTCTGGTAACTGAAGGTGGTAAGCTGCTGGCTCTACTATGCCAATGATAGGATAGGGGCCGACGTAGCGTGGGGCTAACTTTCCTTTTGCTTGGAACATCCGAACACCTTTCATTGGAGAAACTTTGATATAGACGAAATCACCTTCTTGAAAGTTGAGTTCCCTCCTCCTGTTGTCAGCATAGCTCCTTTGCCGACTCTGGGCTTCAAGGAGTCTTTTGCGAATCAGAGCAACTTTTTCTTCTGCCTCTTGGACGAAGGCAGGCCCTTCTAGGGTCTTTTCTCCCACATTCGACCACATCAGAGGGGTTTGGCATCTCCTCCCATATAAAGCTTCGAAGGGTGACATTTTGAAGGGTGTCTCGGTAAAATGTGATCCCACTGTAATCTACATGGCCGGATATCTCCACACCCTTGACACCCACTTTGATGACCTTTTCTCCCATTGCACCCACCTAAACTCTCAGGTAGAAAGCCTAGAGCAGCGGATCAAGGAATTGAAGGAAGAAAATGCAGCCCTCCAAAACAATCTCGAGTTGCTAGAAGGCAAGGAAGCCAACACTCGTGAGGCATACAGGACCCTGAAGATGGACTATGCTAGGAAACTGAAGAGGTTCGCCCCAGTCAAGAAGACCTGGAAGCGTTTCAAAAGCCAAGGATGCCAGACTGACCCGAAGGAGGAGTCCCTGCAATCATTGCCTTCCCTAGGGCTAGATAACCTTTCCGATGTCGAGGAAGTGTCCTTAGATAGCCTTGATGAGCTTCTCAGGGAGTTTGGGGACACTTTGGTAGGAGACGCTTAGGCATAGTGTAATCTATGGTTGATGTTATTGGAAAGATGTTATTTTGCCAAGTGTCAACGCCTGGCACTTGGCAAAGTTAACGATCATCAGCTATACATTAAAAGTTTCGTGATAAAGCCATCGATAAGGTCATCCACGCCGACCGGTTGCTCATGAAGAAACCTGACATGGTCATTCTTGAGGACATTGTTACTGACATGTTGTCTGCTCCTAGCGTGGAGGTTGGGATTCCTCCAAGTGATTCTAGGTCGGCATCCACTGCTAGGAACGAAGTTGCTTGATCTTGTAGCCCAAACTCGTTGTGAACTTGTAGTCATACCACCTTTTGATCATGGTAGGAGGTCTGTAACCTACTTGAATGCACTTGACAATGATTGAGTTAGTGCATGTACTGGCCTGAGGCAATGATCGAATTACTTTCATGTGTTGTCTTGGTAGGTTAGAGCATAACCTATGGCAGGTGTCTCGTTGAGGCGGTTTAGAAATCACCCCCGTGTTAATGCACGACCATGTTGCACTAACTCAAGTCAATCTATGCTTTAAGTCGATTGCTCCGTTTGCTGGGTTTAGAAAACACCCCTTAGTTTGTATGTTGTGGACATGTAACATCAACTTGAGTCGGTACCCCGACTTAGGTCGATTGCCCTATCTATAGGGTTGAGAAAACACCCTTTAGTTTGCATTGTGTGGGCATGTAACACCAACCTGAGCCGGTCCTCCGACTTAGGTCGATTGCCTCGTTTATAGGGTTTAGAAGACACCCTTAGTGACAAAGAGACATAGACAAAAATGTGTACGTGAGAAAGTTATTTTTATTGATCATGTGTTCCAGAGAACAAGTAGTAGTTGGTCATTCTGATGTCATGACACACTAAGGATAGAACTTCCATAGATGTTCGATGTTCCATGAGTTGCTAACAGGGGTTCCATCTTTTTGAGACAGCCGATAAGACCTTGGCCGAGTGACCTCCATGATGATGTATGCCTTTCCCAGTGGGAGATAGCTTGTGTCTGCCCTTTGTCAATAATATTCTCTGGAGCACTAGGTCTCCGACTAAGAAAGCACGGAATCGAATTGCTCGATCATGGTAATTAGACTAGCTTAGATCACATTGTTTACATTAGATTGGATGTGACCTTGGTTAGATTGGATTACATGAGATTAGATTGGATATGTTTAATTTAGATTAGTTAGGGTAGGATTAATCTGTTAGGATAAGATAGAATCCTTTAAGATGAGATGGATCTTTTAGAATAGATTTATCTTTTAATGGGAAATAATGAGTAGTTATCTTGTGTATAAATATTTTTTATGCATATAGCTTGATGTAATTGTGAACATTACTCCACAACTCATCACACTCAAACAAAGAGCCAAATAAATTAGGTAGCATACAAACAAACATTCAAGTGCATGGATACCTACAAAAAATAATTTTTTCTCCTAGTACTAGGTGTCCTATTCCTAAGGATCTCCTTAGTGCAGGATTTCAAGGTGTGAAATCCTTTTGGTCTTTAGAAGAGAAAAGATAATAGTAATCAGAGTGAAGCAGTAGAAGATGAGAAAATCTCAAGGAAAGTATAGAAATAATTAGAGTAGCAAAGGTAAGTAGGTAAGGGTTTGTCCATTTCTATCTAGGTTACGTCCTACAGTCAACATTCCTCTGATACCACTTCTGTCACACCCAGATTTAAGGGCAAGCTCGTGCGCTAATCAAATGTGTGCTAGGATCAAGTCTCACACATATGATGACTCATGGTAAAACAATGAATGTCACATCTTTATTATAGAATAGGGTTCTGTACAAAATAGCTAAATGAATACATCATATGAAGACAATGATCCTCTGCAACCATAGTTGATTGGGAGACGACGACCTAGACCTCTTCGAACTCATCACATCATCCTTCATGCTCCTCATCTAGCGGTACCTGTCCTTGACCTGGGGGTGAGTACAACAAGAGTGAGCTCACATATGTTCATCGCTCAACACGTTGTGGGGAATAATGTACATGAGCTCACTTATGGTGGGTGCTCATGTGAAGTGTATGGCTTACCAAAGAGAATGGTTAAGGTTGAGCGTTGCTTTTAACAAGCTGGTCAAAATTTTATTAGCAATTACTAAGTATAAGTAGATAACAACCCAATTATGTAATTGATCACAATTGATAATAAATCCCACAATGCAATGCAAATGACAGATTAAGTTTAATTCTATAAGTTACTCATATGGGTGTCTGAGCTGCTCATGACCATGAGCACGACTGATATACCAGTTTTACACTCTGTAGAGGTTGCACATCTTTACCCACAAGTCATGTTACCCATCGGCCACAGGGTCATGAATCTCATACACCTCTACCGAGGAGGAAAGGCAGAGTAACACTACGAGGCCTTTACAAAGTTCCACTAGCTTCAGAAAACTCGCTACGGTTTCTAAGAAGGGCAATATAGAAATGTCTCGTTCGAAAAGCCATCACATCATGATCGACCTGAGAACCTTCCTATATCAGTGGCTCCTCTACCACCCTTACCCCTTTCGGGTAAGGTATTCCTTCACTAGCTTTCCTAATCAGTCAGCCAAGGGTGTCCCATACCACCCTTGTGGTAGCCCTGTTTTCCGAGTGGTTCTCCATCTTCCAATTAACATAATAATCTTATCATGAATAATAATTAAACCACAATAATAATGGAACATGATCATAATTCAGGTATAATGTTAATACCAAAACCAGGTAGAGCAATAGCAGGACTACCCAATAGTTCATTTTTTGCAAGGTGTAGGGTAAACAAACTAAGGTAACCTAATAGGTCCCATCAAATTAACCTGAGTCTATCACAATGATTAACAATAACAATATTAGGTAAAAAAGAGTGATCAAGAGCACAACTTGCCTTATACTTGTGGTAACCTTGTAGTCTAAATGCTGACCCAATAGTTGGGTTTTAGATTCCTCGTCGCCTCGCCTCTACCCATAGCAATACATACAATCAAGCAAATAATGGATATGGTAACATTACACCAAAGCTTATAAACAAATTGGGTAAGAATATTCTATGAGTTGCTATGAGATCGTAGGTTCGAGAATCCCTAAAATCGGGGTTGTGGTTAAAAAGTTATGGTTTATGGAAGATCTATACGATTGAATATTAAAATATATTATAAATTGGATAATACACATCATATGACAAAATATACTCTAAATAATTAATTCAACTTTAATCTATATTATAATTTGATTAGAAATCATATTTTGTCAAATTATCATCATGGACCAATTTAACTTTACTTAGAAGGGTTAACCTACTAAACATAGTCTAATCCAATATCTATTTATAAAAATATGTTTTATGGTTCAAACAATGTCGTCACTGCATAAGAAATTTTATTGCGAAGCTAACACAACTTGAACGGACTAAAACTGAGTTTAAATGAGGAAGTTAATGATTTTATAAGTTTCTGGAATTATTTTAATACTAGAACTCAATTTCAGATTTAATTAACTTATTCTTTAAACTCTTGGACCGTGGGTATTATTTGTAGCGAAGACAGGGTTGATTTTACAAAGTTTTGGACTAAACCGTGATGTTCTATTTACATGTGTGGATTGCGAGTTGAATATATAAAAGAGTATGATCTCTTTAACAAATATTCACGTCGAAGGGGTATTTCCCCAGCAGAGTCGTCATGATCTCATTCTACGGTTGAGGTTAGATCCGAACCGATACACGATCACAGCTAGAGGATTAAAGATCAATGGTTCCAGAGCTTTGCATGCGTGATCTATCTATGTCCCTCCGTTCCGAGATGAACGTGATGGATTTAAATAGGCCGAATAGATGACATGCTTCTAATCTGGAGCATCCGGATATGATCCAACGGTCGGTGGCTCTTCTTCCACCCTCGGTGGGCAGACCCACGACAAGAGCCCACCCACAGCGACGCCATGTACCCCGGCGACAATCGCCAGCGCAACGGTGCCCGAAACCCTGAACAGATCAGTGCTACTTACAGCGAAGATGATAGCGAATTCCTAGGGGTACACACTACTAGTGATTAGACAGCAGGAGACCCATCTCATGGCGGAACGTGGCTCTACAGTGTCGAGCTAATCGACACCCATCTAATGCACGACTTCCCACGCAATCGGATACTAATCGAATCAAAGAACATGGCGCTTTGAATGGAGACCTTACCGTGAGCAAACATCGAGGTAGGAAGCTCGACCGCGATGCCATCCTCTTTAGTAAGTCTTCCACTTCACATGAGCTCCCACCTTTGGTGAATTCATGCACATTATTCCCCACAACTTGTTGAGCGATGAAGGTATGTGAGCTCACCCTTGCTGTCTCTCACCCCCACATAGATCAAGAACAGGTACCGCAGGATGAGGCGCATGGAGGATGTTGTGATGAGTTCGTGAGAGGTCTAGGCTGTCGTCTCCAAGTCAAATTTGGGTTGCTAGATCGTTGTCTTCGTATGATGTAATTATTTAATTATTTTGTATAGAACTCCTATTATATAGTAAAGATGTGACATTTGTTTCTGTACCATGAGTCATCATATGTGTAAGACTTGGTCCTAGCACACTTGGTGATTATGTTCGCGCCCGGGCTTTGGTGCCCCGAAATCTGGGTGTGACATTGGAGAATGGAATTCGTGTTCAGATGAGTCAGGTTGATGGAATAGTAGTCCAAGAGGCCACGAAATAACTGAGAAAATGGCAATCCCAGCCCATGGATCAGGAAATGAGTGATGACGATAGACTCATGAGTATCTTTGATGGGGACAGTGCCACCTTCCTAAACCCTCCACAAACTCAACTCTGTGGGAAAAAGAACCCCCATCCTTACCATACGCAAAAGTTCAAATTCAGATACAACAGATCTATAGTTACCGTAAAATGGAAGTTGGGAATTTGGATTGATGGGAGGGATTGCATCCAACAAGGAACCCAATTTCTTCCTCTCGGGTGCCATGGCACTCTTCACAAGGGAGGATAAGAACACAAAGAATGAACTGGTGGGCGGATATGGAAGCAGAAACAATCATGAGAACAAATTTATGGTTCTCAAGCGGATTGGGCAAAGTAGACAATTATATACCATTCAAGGCCTGACCTGATGTCATTCAAACTTTATAGTGAAACAAGCAACAAGCGGGTTAATCAAATCTCAAACGGTCAGTGCAACCGAACCATCATAGTGACAAATCAAGAACCGAAGTGTAGGAAGTCAGAGAAGTACACAAACCAGATACCTTCTGCATTCATCCAGTTTTCGTACATCTAAAAGGAGTGAACAGACTCAACTGCAAAATACCACTAGCACTACATTACCACTACCACTACATTGCCATTACCACTACCACTACACTACACTACTACTAAACTACTACACTACTACTACCACTAAATTATACTACCTACGCCGGTGGCACATTGCACCACCCTCACCGCTGCCACCGTTGTCGCCCTCGCTGCTGCCATCACCCTTGCTGCTTCCTCCCTTGCTCTTGCCATCATCGTCGCCTTGGTCCTTATCGCCGTCCTCGCTGTCACTAGACTCCTCTTCCTCGTCTGACTCATTATAGTCGACGAGGCTAGCGTGCTCAATGGCCTTGGCGTAGGCCCTCTCTACTGGGGTGAGCCCCATCGAGTTGTCGGTACTAATGGACAATGAACTCGATGGGGACCCACTCCTTGACTCAGAGTACTCCTCGACAGAGTACTCCGAGTTACCAAAGAACTCGGAGGAGGGAGTCGGCGAGTGCTTCGACCTTTTGCGCTTCCCATCGCCGGGCATGGTGCTGAGAAGATGCGGTTTTCTAGAGAAGAGAGAAGACGGAAGTCTCAAGAGTGCACATGCAAAGTGAAAGGATACACATATTTATGGATAGGGGAAGGCGCTGCTTCAAGTCCCATTCATACAACGAACAGTTAGGTGCAGTAAAGACACCAGTCAGAGTTCCAAGGGATAGTATATTTTTGGAATACATGGCATTAGAAGTCGAATATGTTAGAAATATGCCCTAGAGATAATCATAGAGATGAGCATATTTCTTTGTATCCATGATATATATATTGCTTAATTGAATATCCAAGGAAGGCACCTTGTATTGATTAGCAATTATGTGAATTGTTTGTGAGATTCTTTACTTATATGGTTATTCTAAATGATGTCCCTAGTCAGAGTCGATGACTAGCACATGTATTAGTTGATGACTACATTTCACAAGTCATGAACGTGGAGATGTTAAACTAATAATGTGGGCGCATGTATGGCATGAGGCTGGACCGACCCAACGTGAGATATTGTAATATAGTTCTCTTCTTGCAACATGAATATTGTATCCTTAGACCTGAGATTGTCGCATGTTCTCAAGATGTGAATTGACTTACTTAGGGACTATCAAACGCTATCCCGTAACTGGGTAGTTATAAAGGTAGTTTTGGGTTTGTCAGGAAGCATGCTATGAGGCATGGTCAGTCAAGATGGAATTTGTCCCTCTCTTTGTGAGAGAGATATCTCTGGGCCCCTCGAGTGATTGGATCAAGAAATGCATGGCCGTGCTAGGGTTAAGAGTTAACCATTGAAAGGATTCCAATTCACAGTATCGAGAAAGAGAGGTCAGCTTAGAGCCAGACCAAATATCGTGAGACAAAGGGAACAGCATGTACGTAATGTCGCAATGGTTCGTCTGATATGATCTTTACGTACACATAGGAGTTGACATGTCTTGCTAGAGGCCGCTGTCAATTATTGGGCCAAGTAAGAGTACTCGGCCTATGTCTATTTGTACGTGAACCTATAGGGTCACACACTTAAGGGGAAGGAAGCCTAATTCGGATTAGATCCGAAATTAGACTGGGCTTTAGGGTTAATGATGGGCCTCGGCGTCAGAAGCCCACCATAACGCCTATATAATGAGGGGCGGGGGCGCGGTTAAGGGATAACCTAATTCGCCACCAGCGAACTAACAACCGCCGCCCACCTCTCGCCCTCGCCAAGCCGCCGTCGCGAACCTAGCAGTTCGGTACGCGGCGCTTCCTCCCTGTACGTGTGGATACCTCGGAGGTGCTACATCTGGAGCACTTGGACGAACCGTGCGAGGACGTGAAGGACGCCGGCGACTGCACGGCACTGCTCGACGCGTTCGTCTACATCGAGACGTCTTCCGCTGCTCTGCGCGTCTAGTGGTAATTCCATGACCTATAACCGCAGTAGTTCTTGGTATTATGGGGATGAAAAATTTTGTTTTGCGCTAGCGTAGCCTCCCCGTAATCCTACAGTGGTATCAGAGCCAGGTTCTGCGTAAGTTTTAGGTCTGGATCCAGGTTCATGTGATGGATCTACTTGATGCACGGTTTGATTAGATCAATTGGTAATAAAGGGTTGAAGTAGATTACATCGGATATGACTGGAGAGATCAGTTCGTCCTTCTCTGTTGTATGCGCGACTTGCCCCTACCGGCTGGAATCACCATCGGGGCTAACTGCGTACACAACCAGCAGATTGACGCAACAGATCGACGTCATGAGTGTAATCTTCTTCGGGTCGAAAGTCTCGGATTTGGGTTGATTTGATCAACCGCATGAGATTTCCAGTGGAATTTCCATACATACGATGCATGGAATTTCCATACATACGGCTGGAGCCACATGTATTGTCCAAATTTATAGTAATGACCTGCGTGTCAACATGTGATGATCCAAAGCGTATATGTAATTTGTTTACCAGCATACGTTAGATAGGTCTTGAAGGACTCATCACCTGGAGGATGGCATACCTATATCATGGAGATGGAGATCATCGTGATGGACAGATTATTGGAGATGGAGATCACCATGTGAAAACAAGCCATACCGAATCACAACTGTTGTGTGAATGCCATTCTTATTGTTCTACTTGTTTATATTGCATATATGGCCTTGCGTGCGATGTTATAAGTAGGACGATCCCTCATAAATGTTTAAGCTTTAATGCCTCTCCAAACCTTGCACTATCATAAGTCTTGTACAATTGGTGGTGGGTCTATGAAATTAGGGTGCCACCAGTTTTCCTTGACTAGATAGGTTTGTATCGGATGCGAACTGCAGAAAGGGTTGGTTAACTTAAACAAAGTCAGCTTAATGGTTAAGGACTTTGAGGCATAAGGTTGGGAGCCGAGACATAGAGATGTCACCCAACAACAGGAGTCATATATATGATATGATTAGCAAGGAGTTGCTTACCGATCTACCTTGTCTTCTAGCGGTGATGCTAAAGCTCACTAGTAGACTTGTTAGTTGTGGATTCTGAATCACTAAGTATCAATAGAGGGATATTGATTTTAGTGGGAGTAGACTATTAAATGTTTAATATGATTTACTCTGTCATGGATATTTTTGTCTTAGTATTTTGCATTATTTTGTTGTAGATAAATGGCACCTAGCACACCAACATTTACTTTGCGATCGATTCTTGAAAAGGATAAGTTAAATGGAACAAACTATACGGATTGGATCCGTAACCTGAGAATTGTTCTCAGGGCTGAAAAAAAGGAAGACGTTCTAGACACCCCACTGCCAGAGGATCCTGGTGAAAATGCAACTGCCGCAGCTAAAACCGCTTACAAGAAAGCAATGGATGCTAATCTTGAAGTAAGTTGCCTAATGCTTGCTTGCATGGAGCCTGAGCTCCAGATGCAGTTTGAGACAAACCATGAGGTGTACGATATGATCGTGGCGCTCAAGGATATGTTCCAGACTCAGGCTAGGACTGAAAGGTTCAATGTGTCCAAAGCCTTTCTGGAATGCAAGCTAGCAGAAGGCGCAGCAGTTGGGCCACACGTAATCAAAATGGTTGGTTACAGTCAGAGGTTGGAGAAGCTAGGCTTCCCAATAAGCCAAGAGTTGGCCACTGACTTCATTTTGGCATCTCTTCCGCCCAGCTATGGAAACTTCATCACGAACTACCATATGCATGGGGCGGAGAGGGGCCTCAATGAACTATGTGGCATGCTGAAAACTGCAGAGGGGGACATAAAGAAAAGTGCTGGCAGCAGCGGCCATGTGATGGCGGTCCAAAACAAACCCAACTTTAAGAAGAAGGGTAAGTCTCAAAAGAAGAAGGGCAAGGGAAAGGATACAGTATCCAAGCCCAATCAAAAGCCCAAGGCTGGACCAGCTGCAGATGCAGAGTGCTTTTATTGCAAAGAACTTGGTCACTGGAAAAGGAATTGCAAGCAGTACTTGGCCTCTATTAAGGATCGCGGCGGTAAGGGTACAGCCGCAGCAGGTACACTTGCTATTCACATTACAGAAATTTTTCTTGCTGATTCTTATATTAATTCTTGGGTATTTGATACCGGATCGGTTGCCCATATTTGCAATTCGATGCAGGGAATGATAAGAAGTACAAGCGTGAAAAGAGGAGAAGTTGATTTCCGGGTAGGCAATAATGCAAGAGTTGCTGCGTTGACCGTCGGGACGATGCAACTCCACCTCCCATCAGGATTTATTTTGGAGTTAAATAATTGTTATCTAGTTCCTAGTATGAGTCGAAACATTATGTCTCCTTCATGTTTGATGAAGGATGGTTATTCATTTGCGAGTGAAAACAATGGTTGTGTGATCTCTAAGAATGGCATGTTTGTGGCTTTTGCATCCATTATGAATGGGTTATTCATTTTAAATCTTGATGATGCACCTATCTGTAATATTAGTGCTAAAAGGCCTCGGCCTAATGATTTAAGTCCTACCTACATGTGGCACTGTCGTTTGGGTCATATAAGTGAGAATCGCATGAAGAAGCTTCATTCTGATGGGCTTTTAACTTCGTTTGATTTTGAATCATACGAGACATGTGAAGCTTGCTTACTTGGTAAGATGACCAAGGCGCCCTTCACGGGTTTACCGGAGAGGACGTTAGTTTTATTGGAACTCATACATACTGATGTGTGCGGACCAATGAGTACGACAGCTAGGGGAGGATTCCAATACTTCATAACCTTCACTGATGATTTTAGTAGATATGGGTATGTCTACTTAATGAAACACAAGTCTGAATCCTTAGAAAAGTTCAAAGAGTTTCAGAATGAAGTAGAAAATCAGCGTGGCAAGAAAATTAAAGCACTGCGATCAGATCGTGGTGGTGAATATTTGAGTCATGAGTTTAGCAATCATCTAAAGAGTTGTGGAATTGTTCCACAGCTTACGCCGCCTGGAACGCCTCAGAGGAATGGCGTGTCTGAGCGACGTAATCGGACTTTATTGGATATGGTTCGATCAATGATGAGCCAGTCGGACCTACCTTTGTCGTTTTGGGGATACGCTCTAGAAACAGCAGCTTTCACACTAAATAGGGTACCGTCTAAGTCCGTAGTTAAGACACCATATGAGATGTGGACTGGGAAGACTCCCAGCTTGTCTTTTCTGAAGATTTGGGGTTGTGAGGTTTACGTCAAGCGACTACAGTCGGATAAACTCACTCCAAAATCAGACAAGTGCATGTTCGTGGGATATCCAAAGGAAACTTTAGGATATTACTTTTACCACCGGTCAGAGGGCAAAGTGTTTGTCGCCCGGAACGGTGTGTTCTTAGAGAAAGAGTTTCTCAAAAGAGAGAAAAGTAAACAAAAGGTGTATCTTGAAGAAGTTCAGGATGAGCCAGTGGGACAAGATTCAACAAGTGATGCTAATGTAGCAGAACAAGTTGAGACGTCTATGGCAAGAGAATCACCACCACAACCACGAAGGTCAGCAAGGCTTCGCGAGGCACGAGGAGAAGTGCTATTGTTGGGCAATGGGGAAGTGTTGTTGTTAGACAACGACGAACCTGCAACATATTCAGAAGCGATGATGGACCCAGATTCCGAGAAATGGCATGTCGCCATGAGATCCGAGATAGATTCCATGGGAGAAAATCAAGTTTGGAACTTGGTTGACCCGCCTGATGGTGTTAGACCTATAGAATGCAAATGGATCTATAAGAAGAAGAAAGACATGGATAGAAATGTTCACATCTATAAGGCTCGACTTGTTGCAAAGGGTTTTCGACAAGTTCAAGGAGTTGACTATGACGAGACATTCTCGCCAGTAGCGATGCTTAAATCTATTCGGATCATTCTAGCTATTGCCGCATATTTCGATTATGAGATTTGGCAGATGGATGTCAAAACAGCTTTCCTTAATGGAAACCTAGATGAGGACGTGTATATGATACAGCCCGAGGGTTTTGTCGATCCGATCAATGCTGGAAAGATATGCAAACTTCAGAAATCCATTTATGGGTTGAAGCAAGCATCTCGGAGTTGGAACATTCGTTTTGATGAAGTGATCAAAGGGCTTGGTTTTCATCAGAATGAAGAAGAAGCTTGTGTTTACAAGAAGGAAAGTGGGAGCGCTGTTGTATTTCTGATCTTGTATGTGGATGACATATTATTGATTGGGAATGACATTCCTATGCTGGAGTCCGTCAAGGCTTCACTGAAAAAGAGTTTTTCTATGAAGGACTTAGGGGAAGCAGCATATATTTTGGGCATAAGGATCTATAGAGATAGGTCGAAGAGGCTTATAGGATTAAGTCAAGATACGTACATTGACAAGGTTTTGAAACGGTTCAACATGGAACAGTCCAAGAAAGGGTTCATACCTATGTCACATGGTAAACACCTTAGCCAGATGCAATGTCCTGCAACGGCTAATGAGCGGGAGCGCATGAGTAAGGTACCATACGCCTCAGCAATTGGTTCAATCATGTATGCCATGATAAGTACACGCCCAGATGTTTCATACGCTATAAGTGCTACGAGTAGATACCAGGCTGATCCAGGTGAGGATCACTAGACAGCGGTAAAAGGCATTCTTAAGTACTTAAGAAGGACTAAAGATATGTTCCTGGTATATGGGGGTAAGGAGGAGCTCGTTGTAACTGGTTACACCGATGCTAGCTTCCAAACTGACCCAGACGAGTTAAAATCGCAATCAGGTTTTGTGTTCACAATAAATGGTGGTGCTGTTAGTTGGAAGAGTTCCAAACAGGAGACTGTGACTGATTCTACAACAGAAGCCGAGTACATTGCAGCTTCTGAATCTGCGAAGGAAGGTGTTTGGATAAGGAAGTTCCTCATCGAGCTTGGTGTGTTTCCTAATGCATCTAGCCCATTGAACCTCTACTGTGACAACAATGGGGCTATTGCGCAAGCTAAGGAGCCAAGGAACCACCAGAAAAACAAACACGTACTGCGGAAGTTTCACCTCATACGGGAATTCATTAGGCGGGGTGAGATAAAGATATGCAAAATACATACGGATTTGAATGTTGCTGATCCTTTGACAAAACCTCTTCCACAACCTAAGCATGAGGCACACGTGAGATCTATGGGTATTAGATATCTTCTAGATTAACTCTAGTGCAAGTGGGAGACTGTTAGAAATATGCCCTAGAGATAATCATAGAGATGAGCATATTTCTTTGTATCCATGATATATATATTGCTTAATTGAATATCCATAGAAGGCACCTTGTATTGATTAGCAATTATGTGAATTGTTTGTGAGATTCTTTACTTATATGGTTATTCTAAATGATGTCCCTAGTCAGAGTCGATGACTAGCACATGTATTAGTTGATGACTACATTTCACAAGTCATGAACGTGGAGATGTTAAACTAATAATGTGGGCGCATGTATGACATGAGGCTGGACCGACCCAACGTGAGATATTGTAATATAGTTCTCTTCTTGCAACATGAATACTGTATCCTTAGACCTGAGATTGTCGCATGTTCTCAAGATGTGAATTGACTTACTTAGGGACTATCAAACGCTATCCCGTAACTGGGTAGTTATAAAGGTAGTTTTGGGTTTGTCAGGAAGCATGCTATGAGGCATGGTCAGTCAAGATGGAATTTGTCCCTCTCTTTGTGAGAGAGATATCTCTGGGCCCCTCGAGTGATTGGATCAAGAAATGCATGGCCGTGCTAGGGTTAAGAGTTAACCATTGAAAGGATTCCAATTCACAGTATCGAGAAAGAGAGGTCAGCTTAGAGCCAGACCAAATATCGTGAGACAAAGGGAACAGCATGTACGTAATGTCGCAATAGTTCGTCTGATATGATCTTTACGTACACATAGGAGTTGACATGTCTTGCTAGAGGCCGCTGTCAATTATTGGGCCAAGTAAGAGTACTCGGCCTATGTCTATTTGTACGTGAACCTATAGGGTCACACACTTAAGGGGAAGGAAGCCTAATTCGGATTAGATCCGAAATTAGACTGGGCTTTAGGGTTAATGATGGGCCTCGGCGTCAGAAGCCCACCATAACGCCTATATAATGAGGGGCGGGGGCGCGGTTAAGGGATAACCTAATTCGCCACCAGCGAACTAACAGCCGCCGCCCACCTCTCGCCCTCGCCAAGCCGCCGTCGCGAACCTAGCAGTTCGGTACGCGGCGCTTCCTCCCTGTACGTGTGGATACCTCGGAGGTGCTACATCTGGAGCACTTGGACGAACCGTGCGAGGACGTGAAGGACGCCGGCGACTGCACGGCACTGCTCGACGCGTTCGTCTACATCGAGACGTCTTCCGCTGCTCTGCGCGTCTAGTGGTAATTCCATGACCTATAACCGCAGTAGTTCTTGGTATTATGGGGATGAAAATTTTTGTTTTGCGCTAGCGTAGCCTCCCCGTAATCCTACAGAATATACACATTATAACTCCTATCAAATCAAGAGATATCGGACTGGACAAGACGATGCACCCATTGGGTCCACTACTTCAGGTAGTTTTAAAAACAAGCAGTCGGATAACTACAGTGACGTTCAATCAGTCAACCCATAGAGGAGTTCAGTCGACCAAGCAACAACAAGTTTCAGTCGGCCGATCAGTCGGCCAAACATCAACTAGCTTACTCGATCAGCCTCAACAAAGTAAGGTTTATCCAAGTAGTTTGCAAGTGGGCAGAACTCAGCTAGACAAATCCTCAATCGGCTTAGAACATGCCAAACCGAGTGCTCCATTGAAGAAGATTTTTTTGGACCTTCAAATCGATTGTTACTCAAATCGGTTCGAAGCTCAGGGCTGCACCTATTGGGTGATGGACTAGATCATCAGCGAAGACATGCATGGCGATCTTCTGAAGAAAGTGCTATTTGGGACCTTCGAGTCGATTGTTTCCCAAGTCGTCCCAAAGCTCGGGGGCTACACCCCTTGGGTGCACCTACCCAAGACACTCGGCGGAAGTTGCATTCCAAGCAAGTAAGTAGTTTGCTCAACGAGAAATCTTCATCAGAATCATAGTTACTTTGGAGAGTCTTGAGCCAATTATACTCAAAAATTAGCTTGAGCCTCAGGGGCTTGTGGGGGATAGATATCCCCAAGTCACCACTGCTCGAAGACGCTTCATGGGCCATCTGAATGACTCTTGATGGGCCACCCAAATTCCTCCCAATGGGCCTCTGTCAGACGGGAGAAGTTGGAGTCCGAGAAAGATGCAAGTGCACGTATGAGAGAAACCCGTCGCCTCCTGTACGTGTAGTGCGCGGTAATCGGTGGACGACTCGTTTGACCGTAGCCCAGCGCGACGGGAAACGAAACAAGAGGAATGTGAAGATCATGGGCTCGTGTAGTTTCTCTGTAACCCCATTCAGTCTGCAATAAGGCTGGAAGGGGGACCCTATGAAAATGAGGGAGAGAGACCCCATAGAATTCATCTTCTTCCACGAGACAGTTCCTGCATTCCAGAGAACTCAATTGCACACACACAGAATCCAAAGGACTTAGGGTATTATGCCATCGCATGACCCAAACCTGAACAATCACTCGTGTCCCCGACGTGCTTTGCACGTACCATCGAGTTGCAATCGTCGCCGCCTTCCTTAAAAAACGTATGCGGCCACCCCCATAGCTTGTTACTAGTACTTAACACCGACAACTAGGGCAAAATGGACCAACTTCTATACATATTTAAGCAGAAGTTTATCAAACAAGAAGCTTCTATAGCTGCTATCAGTTCAGTTGCTTCTCAGAATGAACTAAAAATGGACAATAAGGAGAAGTTGTGTTGAGGGCCTTCCTCTTCTGAAGGTCCTCAAAAACACGACTAACCATTTGTTCCTAGCGTACTACTGGATATTATAGGAGCTTTGTCATAAGAAAAGCTTCGTGATGAGGGTCTTCTTCTCCGTCGAAGGTCCTCGAGATGAAGACATTATCTGAAAGCGACAACGACGAATGCCGAAGCCACAGCCGAAGAGCAACGACTTCGGCTTAAGGCAGCAATGAAGGTCAAACATGATGCTGATCCAAAGAGGAAAATACTAGTTAATCCCTGATGATTTATGTTACGATTATGAGTATATGTTAAGGTCAAAAATGTATTTTTACTCGGGCTGTGTTCCGTGCCTATAAATAGGTGAGCAGTACCCTCGTACTGTTCACGTTGGATTGTAATTGCTCTCGCGTCAACACCTTCAATCAAGACGAAGGTATCAATGTAATATAAATTTTGTTAATGTTCATGTATAAATATATTATGAAATAGATATATGGATGAATGAATGGGTGAATAGATAACATACGTTATCTCCATGGAATCTTATCCCCATAAATGATGAAAATGTGTTCTTCATGACCTTCGTCTGAAGATCATTATATCCGAAAGGAGATAATGCTTCGGAGGACGAAGGTCTTTAATCTTTAATAACTGTGTTGCCTTGTTCTTGATTCACAGCATTTGAGAACAAGTGACCAACATCGGCGTCCACCTTCGGTGAACTCAAACGACCACCTTCGACACCAGGAGCTAGAGCAACCACCTTCGTCATGCAGCTGAAGAAGGCAATAGCGCTAGGGGCTGCCCTTGCACCGCTAGACATGAACCAAGAAGGGCTTCCTCTGAGAGAAGCCCGAAACCAGAAAAGGAAGACCATAGCCCAATACCAGAGGAAGAGGAGCTAGATCGAGAGATCAGAGATCTAGAGACCATCCACCAGCAAGTGGAGAAAAGAAGGGAGAAAATGCTTTAGCTAGCTGAACTCCAGAAGAAAATTGATGAAGCTGCTGAACAAATGTGCCATATCACACAAGACAACGAGCAAGGATGAAGGCCACAACAAAGAGAGCTTCGTCAGGAAAGCCCAAGTTATGATGATGTATGGTATGACAATTTCAATCATGGTAACTTTGCTTTTGATGATGCTTCTCCCCTAGCAGTCGAGTTGTAGGCTACCTTGTGGCCACCTTCGTACAAACCACCACAACTCCCCATGTATGACGGACATTCCGACCCAAAGTAGTTCCTCATGAGCTACGAGGCAACCATATCATCATATGGTGGCAACACTGCTGTCATGGCGAAGTCCTTTGTCATGGCGGTCAGGAGTGTGGCTCAGACGTGGTATTCTTCCCTTCGTCCGGGAACAATCACGTCATGGTAGAAGCTGAAGGACATACTGGTCACCAGCTTCCAGGGTTTCCAAATGAAGCCAATAACTGCTCAAGCTTTGTTCCAATGCACACATGACCATGAGGAATACTTGCATGCGTATGTCCGAAGGTTTCTGCATCTCAGAGCTCAGGCGCCAATGGTGACAAATGAGATTGTTATTGAAGCTATGATCAAGGGGCTTCAACCAGGACCAACAACACAGTATTTCGCCAGGAAGCCCCCACAAACTCTGGAGAAGCTTCTTCAGAAAATGGACGAGTACATCAGAGCCGATAATGACTTTCGACAGAGAAGGGAAGAAGCCTACAGATACTCTGTAAGGCCCAAAATATGCATAAAAACATATAAATAATAAAATAAGTATATGGAGAAATGAAATGGTAAATTCAGATATCTCAAATTATACTTGAGTGTTGAAAATTTGAGGAAGGAGATCTTAATAAGGCCATTTATTACATCCATAATTAAATAATAGAGGGTGGAATAAATAATAGTGAAAAGATGATTTATCTTTACATTAAAATTATATTTGAGATCACAAATTCAACCAGGGTTTTGAACTTGAATTGGATATTTGAGACTTGAAATAGGAAAGTCGATTTAATGGAACTATTTATTTCCTCCATAAATAAATAACAAAGAAAAGAGTAAATAATAATATTGTAAACAATAGATGTTATAATCACATTAGTGTTAACCTCGACACTTGGAAATTTGAAGTTCAAAATGGGAGTTTGAATTTAAATTGAAGTTGAAGTGGGAACTCTAAAATAGAAAAGGAAATTTTAGAATTTGAGAAAAGAGGAGGAAGAAAATATTATGTGAGTAAAAAAATAAGTATAAAAAAATATATAATAAAATATATTATTGATATACTGGGATTAGAATTTTTATATTTTACTCAGGTTAAACTTATAAAAAGATGCAAATTCAAATTTGGATTCCAAACCAAATAGAAGGCAAAATAAAAACATAAAAGAAAAAAAAAGAAAGCCTAACTGGGCTCCTATCAACCAATTTGGCCCATCTGGCCATTAACCTCCGCGCAGCCCATTTTTCCCTTCTACCACGCGCGTGACCGGCTGACGTGTGGGGCCCTCTGGCCAGCCGCTCACCTCGTGCGCACACCTTGTGTTGCACCCTGTCGAGTGGGCCCGGTCGTCAGTCGAATAAATCGCGCCCACGTCGCTCACTCCTTCGCTGTCAACACGACCCCACCTTGTCAGCCTCTTCCCCGCTCCGTCCGTTCTTCTCAACCGAAACAGCCGTGTTCCTCTCCGAAGCGTGGACTGAGTAATCCGCAGGCGACCTCCGTGGTGCTGACCCATTCTAGTCTGCAGGAGAGAACTCGCGCGAGCTGTTGCTATCCCGTCACCATCGGGGTGGTTGGACCTTATCCCTTGCGCCGCGGGTCGTCTCCATTGAAACCGAGCTCAACGGCTTCCGCGCATGCCGCGGCCTGCTGACCGCTCGGGCTCCGTTGGGTTGGGATCACCCAAGCCACCGTGGAGATATAAATCCTCCCCTGCGTCCTTGGCTCCTGGTTTTGCGTCGTACCCGAACGCCGAGAGGCACACAACCGTAGAGCATACCCGCCGCCGTGAGAAGTTGGTAGGAGCAACTGGGTGCATGGGCCAGCGCAATCCGCCTGCTTTCCCCACCGCTCCGGGTACTCGGTTGGTCATTGCGGAAGTGCGGGAGGTCTTCGGGGGAGCAGAAGGGCACCACGACTCCGGCAATTGCTCGTCGGAGTACTTCAACCACACCGGACCGCCAAGCGCTATGGTCGACCTCCTTCGACCCCATCTCCGGTGAGTAAAACCCCCCATCGAATTCACTCGCGTCCCATAGTCGTGTACAGCCCGTTAGAATAGAGTTTGGGACGTAGGGGTGTACTGCAACGATGGCCATCTATGGCGCCGCCGCAGAACCTGGGCGCCGCCGCCGCGCTTCGTCATTGGCGTGGGGTGCGCAGTCTCAGGCGTTGATTCCCCGATGGACGGCTGGGATTAGAAGTGCATAACGTTTCGACCTGGGCATGTGACGACCGTGGATCTTCGGATGTGTAGTCCAGATTAGGTGGGGCTAACGATTCGCCTTGAATGATCTGGACCACGGATGTCCAATCGGACGGCGCTGCTTAGACCGAGTTTTCCGGTTCGCCTAAATCTAATCGGAGCCCTTGATTCTAGATCGTGCGGCTGATATGAACCGATACCCCTTCGGCCTCGCGACTTTTACATAAGAAACCCCCTGGTTTCTAGGATTCAACCCGCCGTCCATGCTGATGTTGTTCTGAGTCTTGGAACTATTTATGTAGTAGACCCTGTGCTCTCTGGAATTCATAGTTGCAGCCCAGCCAATGCAGAAATAATAAAATAAACTTGGAAATTGATTTTAACTATAAGAATAATTCTTGAATCTTAGGAAATTCATACCTTGTTCATTTTAACTCCGTTTTAGTCCGTTCCAGTTGCATTAACTTCGTATAAATATCTACTACGCATTAAAATTATTAATTATACCATATTACATAATTTTATGGTTGGATATTTATTTAACCTATGATTAGTAGATTAACCTCTCTAAACCAAAGTTAATCTGTTTATAATTATAGTTTGGATAAAATATGATCCCTAATTATATTATAATTTAACTTGAATATGAACTAATTTCTTATTCAGATTATTTTCTCACATGATCTATTAAACTAACATAAGGTCTAGTTTTAACTCCTTAAACTGCATGGGTCTTCTGAAAACCATACCTTTTCAACCATGACTCCGATCGTAGTGGTTCTCGAGCTCGCGATCCTGTAGCTTCATGTAGGTCATTATTGTTCAGTTTGTACTTATGTTTGGTGTGATGTTAATTTTGTCTATACCATGTCAGCTTGTATTGCTACGACTAGCAGTGAGGTTACGAGGATCTGAAGAATCGCCCTTGTAATTGGAATCTCAAGTGACAGACAAGTTGTGCCCTTGATTCACTTTTGTTACCCAATAATATTCTTTATTATCATTTATCAATGCACAGGTTTAATTTTGATGGGACCCAATAGGGCATCCTAGACTGTTTATCCTTTTACCTTGTTTATCCCTGAATCACTTGGGTAGTTATGCTATTGCTCTATATGGTTTCACGTTAATATTTCATTATATCCATGTTCCAATTATTCTGTTACGTTATTTATGTTCATGCTAAGATCATTATATTAATTGGAACATGGAGCGACCACCCGGGAAAACAGTGCTACCACAAGGGTTTAATGGGACGCCCTTGGCTGATTAACTAGGAAAGCTAGTGGAGGTCTTCCTTACCCGAAAGGGGCAAGGGCAGTAGGGGAGTGGTCAGTGTAGGGAGGTCCTTGGGTTGATTTTGCTGCGATGGCGGTCAGGCGAGGGATTCCTGCACTGGAGCTTCCTATAAACTGTAGCGGGATTTCTGAAGCTAGTGGAACTTTGTAAAGGCCTCGTAGTGTTACCCTGCCTTGCTTCCTTGGTAGAGGTGTATGGGATTCATGACCCCTTGGCAGATGGGTAACACAGCTTGTGGGTAAAGATGCGCAACCTCTGCAGAGTGTAAAACTAGTATACTAGTCGTGCTCACGGTCATGAGCGGCTCGGACCCTCACATGATTAATTTATGGAACCTAAATTCAATTTGTCATTTGCATTTGCATGGGATTTATTATTAATTTTGTTCTATCATTTTTATTAAGGTTTGGTATTTACTTATATCTAGTAATTGCTAATAAAAGTTTGACCAACATTAAAAGCAATGCTCAGCTTTAACCATTTTCTTTGATAAGCCTTACACTTCATGAGCTCCCACCTTTGGTGAGTTCATGCCACATTATTCCCCACAACTTGTTGAGCGATGAACATGTGTGAGCTCACCCTTGTTGTCTCACACCCCCCACAGGAGAAGAACAGGTGGTTCAAGAGGAGCCATAACGAGGAGTTCGATTCGATCTAGGTGGCGTCTCCCAGTTGACTTTCTAGCGCCAAGGATAGATTTTAGATCCTGCTATATTTATCATTTATTTTGTAAGACTTCCGCTATGTAATAAGTACTCTGATTATTGTGACATTTATCTCTATACACTCTGTGATTATATATGTTGTCTTCTTTGGCGCATGTATGAGATGCACCCGGCTTTGTCCCTTAAAGCCAGGGGTGTTACATACTCTGAGATGACCAGGGACTTCAGAGGAAGACTCCACCCTAGGCATGTCAGACAATCCATAATCCTAATTCAAGCAAAGACAGGGGAAATCAAACTCAAGGCCATCATCACAGCTCTCAATCATCAAGAACACCGCAAAGCTCCTTCAGGCCACCAGCCCCAAGAGGCAGAGGAGGGAGAAGCTTCGGAGAAAGATTCAGCTCGCAACCAAGAAGCTTGTTTTGCTTATTCTGTGGAGAATACAAGGGGCATACAATTAGGACATGCCTGGTCTTGATACAGAAGAAAAAGAAAATAGTTGAAGCTGAAGTACGATAGAATCAGCCGAAGCAGGTCCTACATACTGCTTCGTGCTATTCCCCGTACATTCCTGAGTATGTGGGAAATCAATAGCCCACAGTATCAGTAGCTTCGGCAAGCCCACCCCTAGCTGCATGGGCCTTGCCACCACCACCACTCATGGCTCTATTTTTGTCTCACAATCAACAGCCAGAAGGGCATCGCCAGGTTCAACAACAACACGACAAACGTGAAGAGTCTGAAGCTCGGGCATTCAATAGTATTGTACCAAAGTCAAGACACATTTATTGAAGCAACAGAGGGGCTCAATCAAAAAACTTCCATACACACTCAATGTAATTTTTTATTTTTCTCACTTTTATGCCTCTATCCTAAAGACAATCGGGGAAGATACACCCTTTGGCCTATTGTAATAAATCTGGAGTGACACCATCGAGTGTAACAGAAAAAGTGACAAAGCTCCAAAGTCGTTCCTACAGGGATGTAGAGCTAAAATGTCACCTAAGTAAAAGATGCATAAGCTCCAAAGTCGTTCCTAAGGGGATGCAGAGCTTAGCTCTAAAGTTGTTCCTACGGGGATGCAGAGCTAAAATGCCACCTAAGTAAAAGGTGAAGAAGCTCCAAAGTCGTTCCTAAGGGGATGCAGAGCTTAGCTCTAAAGTTGTTCCTACGTGGATGCAGAGCTAAAATACCACCTAAGTAAAAGGTGAGGAGACTCCAAAGTCGTTCCTAAGGGGATACAGAGTCTTACTTTTATGAAGAATTTATGCATTAACATCAGTTGCATCATATCATCGTATCATACTGCATAGCATCGCATCATTTATCATATTGCATCATCCAAAACAATGAAAAAGAAGGAAAATTGCTCCTTCAAACATCCTGGCTAACCCATAAGGTTAAGTGTTTCTTCGACAAAGAGTCATGAAAGGATGTATCAATAATGCAAGATCTATGCCTTTGGCAGCGGTATTTTTATGCAAGATCTATTCCTTCGGCAACGATATTCTTATGCAAGATCTACAGCAAGATCTTCGAGTCTAATATGTCGCTTCGGCAGAAAAGGGGATTTTTCTTTATGAAGCATGAAAAGAAGGGAAGGTGTTTTTTCGCCCGTGACTCAAAAACGGACGTACGAAGATTTCACGATCCACAAAGAAATATATTACGTCATAAGATATACATGTAGTTGACAATTATTTCTTACATAAGAAAACAACATACAAAAAATTCTACAATTGTTTTAATAAACAAGGTCTAATCATCCTCTTTTAGGACTTTATCAGCAGCTTTGTTCAGAAGTCTATTCACAGTTTTGTCAACAATTTCATTAGCTATTCTGATTATATCAAGAGCCCCCTTCAAGGCTGGATCGACCTCAGGGTCGTACGGCTCTGGAGGAGAAGAAATCTCGGATGCATCACAGTATAAGTGTTCATTAGTTACAAAGCTAAATCACGACAAATATACCTATAAGTCTTTCACGCTCTGCAGCTTCTTCAGCTTTTCTTGCCACTTCCAAAGCAATATGAGACTCTTTCTCATTTTTTCTAATAGCTTCGTTTGCTATTTCTTAGCCACTTTCCAACCAGACTTTGGAATAAAATTTTCCGCTCAGAGCAGTGGCTTTGGCTGAAGGGTTCTTGATGTCACTCGCTGAGATCGAGAATTCTAGCTAAATTAAAGCCTTTGCATGCTCACAACCAGCTTTCTCAAGGAGTGAGACGGCTCCTCGGGCGCCGGCGAGGGCATAAAAATCTCCTCTATCACTAAAAATTTCATCAAAAGCTTCAGCTTCGCCACTAATTCACCGGATAACCCCGTTAGGATCACCACAGATAAAGTTCTGCTCCGTAGAGAATGCGCTAACTTTGGCAAAACTAATTTTTCAACTTATTGCAACATTCTATAGCAACATTGTAGCATTCCTCTTTCGTCTGACGAAGCTCCTCGACATTTTTCTGAACTCTTAACCGTTCAGTATCAGATATCTCATGTTTTGTTTGTTCGACATTGAAATCTTCAGTGATTTCATCGAGCTTCTTCTCCAATCCTTGCACTTCGGATCTGTGCAATCCCACTTGAATAGATAGCGCATATTCTAAATCAGCAATACGCTTTGCATCTATTTCTTTCTTCTTTTCAGACTCCTTCATTTTCTGCTCTACTTCAGAAAGGCTAGATAGTCTAGCTTCGCTAGACTTTAACCTCTCAACCAAGGAAAGCAGGATTTTATCCTTATCAAGAGCTTCATTCCTAAGTGTCATGACTTCTGAACGCATGTTTCCAAAAGCTATCTAAGAGCTTTCATCTTCTACATCTTTCTGGGCTTTCAAAGCTTTACTAAGGATAAGACCCTAACATACAAAAAGCATACAAATAAGCTTTGTTACAAATCGATTACCGCAAACCTGACTAACAAAGAACACAAAATGCAAAAATAAAAAATGGAAACTTTCAAGCTGTTATAAGCAAGGCTGTCTGCAAGTTGATCCTTTGTCATTGCAGATAGTCCAAGTTCAAGCATCAGGTAACCCATGTTATCCATCATCTCTCGGCAAACATTTATCTCCTTCCTGTCTGGTAGACAGTAAAGGAAGTCATCTTCGTCGTTTCCTCCATATACTAAGGACCCTCAGGGGTATTTTAGGTCCTTTGCATAGTGTTGCACTTTGGCAATTTGCTCTTCTGATAGTTGTTTCCCCGGAGCATGGTGAACAATATATTCCAAATCATCTTGAGAAGGTGCTTTGGGTATAGACAATGTTAGCTTTTCCAGAAGACTTTCCTTTGCTAGCTCTACTGGCTTAGTTCCCGAAGGTCCAGCTTCAGGAGAAGCGCTTGCAGTGGTTACTTCTCTTAGATCTTCAATCTTGTCCTCGGAAGCTTTAGTAGAAATAGGAGTTGGCATCTTCGTAGATTTCAGAACAGCATCCAAAACACTGGTCATTCTCCTTCCTTTCATAGGAGTTGTGGCTGGAGCAACTGCTAATTTTGTTAACCCCATCGTGGTTGGGGGACTCTGTAGCTTTGGGTGCTCCTCTGTCTTTGAGTTCTTTGCTTCTATTTCTTTTACCGGATCGACAATAGCTTCGGCGGTCGCAACAGGTATTATCTCCGAAGTCGAGGGGGTAGCTTCAGCATACTAAATTTCCATCTTCTCTAAAGCAGGCGCTGTAGCAGTCTTCTCCAAAGAGCGTAGCTTCGACCAGCGAGTTAGAACTTTAACTTTTTTTGGCTTCGGTCCACCGGAAGAGGTCGAAGTCGAGATTTTCCTCTTCGCTCCTTGTTTCCGAGCGGGAAAGGAATAATCAGGATAAATGAATCCAACCACATCAAAAACTCTGTTTAGTCTTCTTTTCCCTCGAGCACTGAAGGCAGTGTTCATGGCTTCGTCCTCTGCCTTCGTATAAGCCCCCAGCAGCTCGTCACTGGTCACTTCAACAGCTTCAAGCCAGTCATAATAATTTGGCTCGTCTAATTGACTTCTGTAGCGATAGGTGTACCTCAGATAAACCAATCCACCTTCGCTGGAGCCAACAACGATATCTTTCGACATCTCCCAGTCATTAACAAGCGGCCATACCTTATAAGGAATATACTCCTGAACCAAATCTCTGGTGTCGATGTAAGTGCACACTGTGTTGAAGGCCGTCAAACATGCTTGCACTTCGTTTCCACTTGCAATCGAAGGCCTCCTGATGTCGAAGCGTGAACGGATGGGGCGTTGGATTATGCCCTTCACATCCTCTCTCTCTCACTCAAATCATTTTTGACATAAAACCATTGCTTCATCCATGAGCCCGACCATTTTTTCTGGAACGTTGGCACAGGACACCTCACATCAGACCAGTACACAAAGTTGTAGCATCTGAAGTTGTTATGATACTGCTCTTTCCCAACTGCCTTCGTCTGGTAGGACAATTTGTGAATGTTGCATATGCACTTGGCATCTGGCTCTAGCCCTTGGCTTCTCATAGCCCAAATAAAAACTCCAATTTTAATTAAAGCTTCGGGAGTAAGCTGATGAAGCTATATCTCAAATGTCTTCAGCACTTCGACCAGCATCTTATGCAAGGGAAAACGAAGCCCAACCTTCATAAAACTTTTAAATACTACCACTTCATCTGCTTCAGGAAGAGGAACAGTGCTTTCTCCTCTAGCCCTTACTATGGATATATCATGGAAATATCTGCCCTTCATCACTTCAATTTACCCTTGCTTATAATAGTGGATTTCCCAAAAACAACATGACTTGTCCTCCATGGCCGATCTTCGGCATCTTCGTTCTCACTTTCAACATCAAAACTCTCGTTGTCACTGGAGTCCCCAGATAGCCCAGCTAACATTTCATCAGTGATTTTCTCCACGTTGCTCCTCTCCATGGCTTCGTAGAAACCAGCGAGTGCGGGGACTACGTTTTTCTTATCTTCGGCCATTTCAGTGATGGTCACAATAGAAAGCTGAAGCTAAAAAACAATTGCAGTCACAAAAGAAGAAAGTTAAAATGATAATCACAACACAAAAGCTAGATAGCACGAAAAATATTCTCAGCGTGAGCCCTCGTATATATACACAAAGCACCACTGAGCAGTGGGGCCCACAATACAGAATGTTTCGCTATTCTATTGAAGGGAAGGTGTTTTTCGAACCTTTGGCTAAAGGCCTTCGTTCATTTTGCAGTCTGAATTTGTTGCAAAGAAACAAAGTAATACTGCGAGGGGCTACTGTTGGGGGGCTTCCTCTTCCGAAGGTCCTCAAAAACACGACTAACCATTTGTTTCTAGCGTACTACTGGATATTTCAGGAGCTTTGTCATAAGAAAAGCTTCATGATGAGGGTCTTCTTCTCCGCCGAAGGTCCTCAAGACGAAGACATTGTCTGAAAGCGATAACGACGAATGCCGAAGCCACAACCGAAGAGTGACAGCTTCGGCTTAAGGCGACAACAAAGGTCAAACATGATGCCGAGCCAAAGAGGAAAATACTAGTTAATCACTGATGATTTATGTTATGATTATGAGTATATGTTAAGGTCATAAATGTATTTTTACTCGGGTTGTGTTCTGTGCCTATAAATAGGTGAACAGTACCCACGTACTGTTCACGCTGGATTGTAATTGCTCTCGCATCAACACATTCAATCAAGCCGAAGGTATCAATGTAGTATAAATTCTGTTAATGTTCATGTATAAATATATTATGAAATAAATATATGGATGAATGAATGGATGAATAGATAACATACATTATCTCCATGGAATCTTATTCCCATATATGATGAAAGTGTGTTCTTCATGACCTTCGTCTGAAGATCATTATATCCGAGAGGAGATAGTGCTTCGAAAGACGAAGGTCTTTAATCTTTAACAACTATGTTGCCTTGTTCTTGATTCACAACATTTGAGAACAAGTTACCAACAAGTTGCTTTTCACCAGCCTCTCAAATAAGCTACTTTTACAACATGCAGTTGATGTGCCAAACCTGGCCTAAGAATGAACTAAAAGTAGGCAACAATTAGAAGTGATTTTTACTAGCATAACGCATAAGCTGTTTTCCAACCATCTATTGTATCAAACAGGCCAAAGAGAATAGATGCTGACAAATCAAACACCAATACGGGCCCGTTAGGTGGGGATCGCATGGCTTCGACCTCATGGGCTTAATCTATACCCCGATATAATCCACCAGTTTTAACTTTTCAAAATCCACCCAACTAAATCATCCCACACCTAAAACCTCTCCTAAATCCAACAAATGAATTGCTACCACACATAACTAAGAGCACCTAGAGGGGGGTGAATAGGTGATCCTATAAAATTCAACACTAATAGCCACAAAAACTTGATTATGAAAGTTAGAACGGCTAAGTAGCTTGAGGCGAGTTCTTGTGAACATGGATAATCAAAGGTAAAGCACACAAGAGACACGCGATTTTTATCCCGTGGTTCGGTCAAGTAATACTTGCCTACTTCCATGTTGTGGCGTCCCAAAGGACGAGGGTTGCACTCAACCCCTTTCAAATGATCCAATGATCAACTTGAATACCACGGTTTTTTTTCCTTTCTTTGTCTTTCTCCCGTTTGTGAGGAATCTCCACAACTTGGAGCCTCTCGCCCTTTCAAAGATGATCACAAAAGATGTACGGAAGTAAGGGAGGGGACAGCAACACACACAAGACTCAAATCACAGCACAATCACGCACACAAGTCACAACTTGAGCTCAAAACACAACCCACGGAGTTCACAACTCAAATGGAGCTCAAGTCACTATCTCAAAGAATCAAATGTGCGAAGTTGGAGTCTTGGTGGCTTAGAATGTTTCTTGAATGCTTGGGTGGCTCCTCCATGCGCCTAGGGATCCCTTTTATAGCCCCAAGGCAGCTAGGAGCCGTTGGAGGCCGACAAGGAAGGACAAAGTTGCCTTCTGTCGGGTGGTGCACCGGACAGTCCGGTGCACCACCGGACAGTCACTGTAGACGGTCCGGTGCAGATCTCTTTCCTATTTTGGCGCAGACGACCGTTGCAGATTCGTGGCAGTTGGCGCACCGGACACTGTCTGGTGCCCCTTGCCGACCTTTGGCGCGGGCCACGCGTCGCCCACGGATTGCGCGGCCAACCATTGCGCTGGCGGCCATTGGCTCACCGGACAGTCCGGTGTACCACCGGACAGTCCGGTGAATTATAGATGTACGCCGCCGATTTTTCCCGAGAGTGTCCTGTTCACCGGAGGCTGGCCTGGCGCACCGGACACTGTCCGGTGCACCACCGGACAGTCCGGTGTGCCAAGCCGAGCTGGACTTCGGCTGTACCAAGCCAAGTCTTTTGCATTTGTTTTCTTCTCTTCTTTTCTCTATTTCTGGCACTTAGACAATATATGTTAGTACTCAAAACAATGTACTAAGTCTAGAAACTTACCTTGTTAAATGGTTTGCACTTCTTGCTTGTTTGGCACATAATCAACTCACTTAATATGTGTTGGACACTTAATCACCAAAACATTATAGAAATGGCCCAAAGGCACATTTCCCTTTCAATCTCCCCCTTTTTGATGATTTATGCCAACACATCAAAAAGCAACAAAAATAAGTGCAACATCGATGCAAATAAGGACCAAATTGTTTTTTATTCTAATTTGGCATATTTGGATCATTCTTTGCCACCACTTGGTTTGTTTTTGCAAATCAAATTCATTTTCCTATCTCTAAGTCAAACTCACTTGTTTGGGCATAAAGAGAGATATTCCAAGAGTGAAATTGATCAAGATCCAAAAACTCCCCCTTTTTTCATAATCATAAAATCTCCCCACAAGAGACCAAATTTTGAAATAAGAGCATTTTGACAAATCAAAAGTTCTAACTCTATTGTTTTCAAAATTCACAAGTGGTAGCTGATCCATTTGCTTTGGCCTTAATTTCTCCCCCTTTGGCATTAAGCACCAAAACAGGATCATTTTTGGCCCTTTAACCCCATTGCCTCACCAAAATTGTCAATTAAGAGCAAAAGGCAATAAGAGCATAAGAAAAAACTTGGAGATGAGTACACTAATACCGGATTGCAGTGGAAGTCTTTGCATGGTCCAAGTTCACCTTTTCCCTTTCTATGCACCTTTGAGACTACATCAAGTAACTCAAACACAAGGGTTAGTCTCAAAGGGTCAAGTTGTAGCATTTCTCCCCTAAATATGTGCATCATTCACACATGGACTTGTGAGGTCCGGGGATCCCTTGCACAACTTGAGCACCATAAATAAGCAACAAATTGCATAAATGTATAAATAACATGATCAAAGGCATAAAACACATGTATGCTATAGATCAATCCAAGTTACGCGAATCTAAGACATTTAGCTCACTACGCAGCCTGCAAAAGGTTTTCTCATCTAATGGCTTGGTAAAGATATTGGCTAGCTGGTTCTTGGTGTTAATATGGAACACCTCGATATCTCCCTTTTGCTGGTGGTCTCTCAGAAAGTGATGCCAGATGTTTATGTGCTTAGTGCGGCTATGTTCAACAGGATTATCCACCATGCGGATTGCACTCTCATTGTCACATAGGAGTGGGACTGAGTCTTCACCAACACGCTCCAAGGTCTTCCCCCTACGACATGGGGGCTGGGTCCCACGCATCATGCAAGCTGGCCCAGGACAGAAGGAGCCAAACCGCCGCGCGCGGAGCGCACAACTGCCCAACGGTTACAAGCACTCCTCCACTTTCGCCCAGACCAGCGGGTGAAAGGGCGGACCGCCATGCAGGCGGCATGCAACCGTACCAAGGGGGTGCACCCTTTCGACTCCGACGCGTCCAGCGTGGAGGCCCGGGCCCACACGTCACGTAACCGGCGCGCCGGTTACTACGTGCGAGAAACTGCACCGCCACTTGCGCCAGTACCGTGCCTTCTCGACTGTGGAACTGGTGCCGCGACTCGAGGCAACCCTGCGCATGGCCCAACAGTGCTAACCGAGCACATCGGTCACGGGTCGATCAGCCGCGGGAGAAGGCGCGACAGTCGATACGGCCAGAAATGGGCCGGCAGTAATAGCGGCGGCAGGCGGGCGGAAGCAGCGGTCAAGTCGTCTGCGGGCTCACGTCCCCTCCTGGGACAGCGGGAGAGCCCTCTCCCACGGCGTGAAGACGACACGCCCGTGTTCCGTTCCTCGAACGGCTCGTGCACGCACAACGGCTGCCCCACGAACCATACGTCCCGTCGCATTAACTCTGCGGCAGGGCAGGCGGCACCTTTGGCAGGCGAAGCACGCGACGCTTCACCTCCACCGTAATGACCGCGTCAAAAAAAAGGTGTGCCACATCGTTCGATTTCGTATCCTTTTCCCCTTCCTCTTTCTCTCTCTTGCTACAGGGACCGGGAAAGGGGATACTCCGAAAGGGATCCTTCTCCACGAAGGAAGCGGGCCCCGAGCCCCCCTACTGATCAGAGGTTCGAAGGCTGGCCCCTCGGAAGGGTTCGACAGCCACCTCAGAGCACTCGGGCCCCGAGCCCTCCTACTGATCAGAGGTTCGAAGACTGGCCCCTCGGAAGGGTTCGACAGCCACCTCAGAGCACTCGGGCTCCGCGCCCACCACTGGTCGCAGGTTCGAAGGCTGGCCCCTCGGATGGGTTCGACAGCCGCCTCAGGCCACTCGGGCTCCGCGCCCACTACTGATCAGGGGTTCGTAGGCTGGCCCCCGAAGGGTTCGACAGCCGCCTCAGAGCATGCAGAGCGAGGGATGACTCTGGGTACGTTCGATACATAGCCGAGGCTCGGGCTACGCTCACGAGGTACCCTAGGACATTTCCGAGACCAGCAGGAGCGATTCTGTAACGGAATCCCATCAGAGGGAGGCATCGAGCCCTCGGACCCTATCAAACGGGACCGGGTCTGGCAAATCACCTGGAGGTACTTTTGGAGCGCGCCTCTGGGCCACTAGCCGACCCTTATCGAATGGGGCACGGGCGTCCACTCGGATCACCCGTTAGCAACTCACTGGAGACACCATGTTCGGCGCCCTCCGAGGGCAACATGGCGCTTTCCCCCCCTCCACCTTGCGGAAAGGCGACGCAGGGGCGTATGAAAAAAGCCGAGTCTGTCCTTGACCGTCCTCTCGCTCTATGCGGAGGCTCGGGGGCTGCTCTCGCGAACCCGGCTCCGGCCAAACCGTTGACAACGTCAACATACCAGCCCGAGAACTTGGAACCTGACTATGCACCCAGGCTACGGCCAGTTCGCATGAGGGAACAACCAGACCGGCCGAAGCATCACGAAACGCGCTAAGACCTCGAAGGAGTCAAACCACTCCTCCGAGGCCTCGGGGGCTACACCCGGCGGGTGCGCTCGCGCGCACCCACCGGAACGAAACGCAACCGAGAAAGGCCGGTCCCCTTGCAAAAAAGTGCGACAAAAGCCTCCAAGCGAGTACTAACACTCCCTTCGAGGCTCGGGGGCTACTGTCGGGGACCATAATTAGGGGTACCCCCAAGACTCCTAAATCTCAGCTGGTAACCCCCATCAGCACAAAGCTGCAAAGGCCTGATGGGCACGATTAAGGTCAAGGCTCCGTCCACTCAAGAGACACGATCTCGCCACGCCCGAGCCCAGCCTCGGGCGAAGGCAGCCGACCCAGGAGGATTCACTACTCGCCCGAGGGTCCCCTTAAGCAACGGACGCACCTTCGACTCGCCCGAGGCCCAGCTCGGGCAGGCTTCGCGGAGAAGCAACCTTGGCCAGATCGCCACGCCGACCGACCGTATCGCAGGAGCATTTAATGCAAGGATCGACTGACACCTTATCCTGACGCGCGCTCCTCAGTCGACAGAGCCGAAGTGACCGCAGTCACTTCGCTGCTCCACTGACCGACCTGACAGGAAAACAGCGTCGCCTGCGCCGCTCCGACTGTTGTGCCACTCGACAGAGTGAGGCTGACAGCAGCTAAATCCAGCCTCGGGCGCCATAGGAAGCTCCGCCTCGCCCGACCCCAGGGCTCGGGCGCAACCTCGACGCCGGACGACGGACTCCGCCTCGCCCGACCCCAGGGCTCGGACTCAGCCTCGACCTCGGACGACGGACTCTGCCTCGCCCGACCCCAGGGCTCGGACTCAACCTCGACCTTGGACGACGGACTCCGCCTCGCCCGACCCTAGGGCTTGGACTCAACCTCGACCTCGGACGACGGACTCCGCCTCGACCGACCCCAGGGCTCGGACTCAGCCTCGACCTTGGAAGACGGACTCCGCCTCGCCCGACCCTCGGGCCCAGACTCAACCTCGACCTCGGAGGAGCCTCCGCCTCACCCGACCTCGGGCTCGGACCGACCACGTCACAGGGGGGGCCATCATTACCCTACCCCTAGCTAGCTCAGGCTACGGGGAACAAGACCGGCGTTCCATCTGGTTCGCCCCGGTAAACAAGTAATGATGGCACCCCGCGTGCTCCATGACGACGGCGGCTCTCAGCCCCTTACGGAAGCAAGGAGACGTCAGCAAGGATCCGACAGCCCCGACAGCTGTACTTCCACAGGGCTCAAGCACTCCTCCGACGGCCACGACATCACATGAACAGGGTGCCAAAACCTCTCCGACTGCCACGACGGCATGTACTTAGGGCTCTAGCTCCTCTATGCTAGACACGTTAGCACGCTGCTACACCCCTCATTGTACACCTAGGCCCTCTCCTTACGCCTATGAAAGGAAGGTTCAGGGCTCTCGTACGAGAAGGTTGGCCGCGCGGGAGGACGGGCCACCGCATAAGGCTCTCTCTCTCACTCTCCCTCGCGGACACTTGTAACCCCCTACTGCAAGCGCACCCGACCTGGGCGCAGGACAACACGGAGGCCGCGGGTTTCCCCTTTGCCTTTCTTCCCCCCTTCGTGCTCCGTCTCGCGCCGACCCATCTAGGCTGGGACACGCGGCGACAATTTACTCATCGGTCCAGGGACCCCCCGGGGTCGAAACGCCGACAACTAGAATCGTCATCGCTAGAAGTAGTATACTTAAGGTATTTCGAACACTTACCTTCTTTTCCTTGGCCATGAGACACATATGGCGTTCGTTGGGGAAGAGTGAAGACTTGTCGAAGGCTGAGGCGGTCAGTCCCTCATCGTCGGAGTCGGATGAAGAGCAGTTGGAGTCCCACTCTTTTCCAAGGTGTGCCTCGCCCTTCGCCTTCTTGTAGTTCTTTTTCTTTTCACTCTTGTCGTGTCTTTCTTGTGCCTGGTAATTCTCATTATCGTGACATTGAGCAATAAAGTGACCAGTTTTACCGCATTTGAAGTAGGAGCGCTTTCCCATTGTTTTGTTCTTGTTGGGGTACTCCTTGCGTCCTTTAAGTGCGGTCTTGAAGCGCTTGATGATAAGCGCCATCTCATCATCGTTGAGGCCAGCAACCTCTACTTGTGCCACCCTGCTTGGAAGCGCCTCCCTGCTGCTAGTAGCCTTAAGAGCCACAGGTTGAGGCTCGTAGATGGTTAGTGGACCGTTTAGCGCATCGTCCACATATCGAGCCTCCTTCACCATCATGTGCCCGCTCACAAACTTCCCAAGAATCTCCTCGGGCGTCATCTTGGTGTACCTAGGATTCTCATGAATAAGGTTGACAAGATGAGGGTCAATTACGGTAAATGACCTTAGCATTAGTCGGACGACGTCGAGGTCCATCCATCTTGTGCTTCCATAGCTCCTAATCTTGTTGACCAGGGTCTTGAGCCTGTTGTATGTTTGAGTTGGCTCCTCTCCCCTGATCATGGCAAACCTCCCCAACTCGCCTTCCACCAATTCCATCTTGGTGATCATAGTGGCATCATTTCTCTCATGTGAGATCTTGAGGGTATCCCAGATTTGCTTGTCGTTGTCCAAGCCGCTAACCTTGTTGTATTCATCCCTGCACAAAGATGCTAGCAAAACAGTGGTAGCTTGTGCATTCTTATGAATTTGTTCATTAATTATCACAGGGTTATCCGTACTATCGAAATGCATTCCATTCTCCACGATTTCCCAAATGCTAGGATGGAGAGAGAATAGATGACTACACATTTTGTGACTCCAAAATGAGTAATCCTCTCCATCAAAGTGTGGGGGTTTTCCAAGAGGAATAGAAAGTAAATGGGCATTTGAATTGTACGGAATGCGGGAATAATCAAAGGAATAGTTTTGATTAACCGTCTTTTTCTTTGACGAAGAGTCGTCGTCATCTCTTAGTGAAGAAGAAGATTCATCGCTGTCGTAGTAGACGATCTTCTTGATGCGCCTCTTATTCTTCCTGTCCTTCTTCTTATGACTCGAGCCAGAGTTAGTGGGCTTGTCGTCCCTTGGCTCGTTGAAGAGGGACTCCTTCTCCTTATCGTTGACCACCATCCCCATTTCCCTTAGGATCCATCTCTTCGGGCGATTAGTCCCTTACGTGAAGAGAACGATTCTGATACCAATTGAGAGCACCTAGAGGGGGGTGAATAGGTAATCCTGTAAAATTCAACACTAATAGCCACAAAAACTTGATTATGAAAGTTAGAACGGCTAAGTAGCTTGAGGCGAGTTCTTGTGAACACAGATAATCAAAGACAAAGCACACAAGAGACACGCGATTTTTATCCTGTGGTTCGGTCAAGTAATACTTGCCTACTTCCAAGTTGTGGCGTCCCAATCGATGATGGTTGCACTCAACCCCTTTCAAGTGATCCAATGATCAACTTGAATACCACGGTTGTTCCTTTCTTTGTCTTTCTCCCGTTTGCGAGGAATCTCCACAACTTGGAGCCTCTCGCCCTTTCAAATATGATCACAAAAGATGTACAGAAGTAAGGGAGGGGAGAGCAACACACACAAGACTCAAATCATAGCACAATCACGCACACAAGTCAAAACTTGAGCTCAAAACACAACCCACGAAGTTCACAACTCAAATGGAGCTCAAGTCACTATCTCAAAGAATCAAATGCGCGAAGTTGGAGTCTTGGTGGCTTAGAATATTTCTTGAATGCTTGGGTGGCTCCTCCATGCGCCTAGGGATCCCTTTTATAGCCCCAAGGCAGCTAGGAGCCGTTGGAGGCCGACAAGGAAGGTCAAAGTTGCCTTCTGTCGGGTGGTGCACCGGACAGTCCGGTGCACCACCGGACAGTCACTGTAGACGGTCCGGTGCGGATCTCTTTCCTATTTTGGCGCAGACGACCGTTGCAGATTCTTGGCAGTTGGCGCACCGGACACTGTCCGGTGCACACCCAGACAGTCCGGTGCCCCCTGCCGACCGTTGGCGCGGGCCACGCGTTGCCCGTGGATTGCGCGGCCGACCGTTGCGCTGGCGGCCGTTGGCTCACCGGACTGTCCGGTGAATTATAGCCGTATGCCGCCGATTTTTCTCGAGAGTGGCCTGTTCACCGGAGGCTGGCCTGGCGCACTGGACACTTTCCGGTGCACCACCGGACAGTCCGGTGTGCCAAGCCAAGCTGGACTTTAGCTATACCAAGCCAAGTCTTTTGCATTTGTTTTCTTCTCTTCTTTTCTCTGTTTCTAGCACTTAGACAATATATGTTAGTACTCAAAACAATGTACTAAGTCTAGAAACATACCTTGTTAAATGGTTTGCACTTCTTGCTTGTTTGGCACATAATCAACTCACTTAATATGTGTTGGACACTTAATCACCAAAACATTATAGAAATGGCCCAAAGGCACATTTCCCATTCAATAACACACCCTAAAAATGGGATATGGACCCAGCTATAGTAGCACATGCTTAAAGATGGCAACAGGGAATTCCCTGTCACAGGTTGATGCCCCATACCCATCCCTGCAGGTGAGAAAAATCTTTGTCCCCATTCATGCGAAGAGCAACGAGGAGGATTTTTTCCATCCCCATGTGAAAGTCGCCTAGAGGGGCGTGAATAGGCAAATCTGAAATTTATGAAGTTTAAGCACAACTACAAGCCGGGGTTAGCGTTAGAAATATAATCGAGTCCGAAAGAGAGGGCGAAAACAAATCACAAGCAAATAAGAGCGGATGACACGGTGATTTGTTTTACCGAGGTTCGGTTCTTGCAAACCTACTCCCAGTTGAGGTGGTCACAAAGACCGGGTCTCTTTCAACCCTTTTCCTCTCTCAAACTGTCACTTAGACCGAGTGAGCCTTTCTCTTCAATCAAATGGGACACTTATGGCATGTTTGGTTCACTACCTCAGTTGCCACACTTTGCCTAACTTTTCTGTCTAAGGTTAGTTATTCAATTCGAACGACTAACCTTAGGCAAAGTGTGGCACATTTAGTCACAAACCAAACAGGCCCTTAGTCCACTACAAGGACCACCACAACTTGGTGTCTCTTGTTTTGATTACAAGTGTGTTGGAAACAAGAATAGAGGAAGAAGAAAAGCGATCCAAGCGCAAGAGCTCAAAAGAACACAAAAGTCTCTCTCTCTAGTCACTAATTTGTTTGGAGCGATTCCGGACTTGGGAGAGGATTTGATCTCTTTGTTTGTGTCTTGGAATGAAGTTTAGAGCTCTTGTAGAGGTTTGATGGCTGAAAACTTGGATGTATTGAAGTGTGGTGGTTGGGGGTATTTATAGCCCCAACCACCAAAATGGTCGTTGGGGAACTCTGCTGTCGAAGGGCGCACCGGACAGTCCGGTGTGCCAGCCACGTCACCCAACCGTTAGGGTTTGACCGTTGGAGCTTCTGACATGTGGGCCACCAGACAGTCCGGTGATGCACCGGATAGGTCCTGTTCACTGTCCGGTGCGCCATCTGACGCCTGCTCTGACTCTGCGCGCGCAGTCGGCATTGTTCACTGTTCACTGTAACCGTTGCAGACGACCATTAGCGCGGGTAGCCGTTGCTCCGCTTGGTACACCGGACAGTCCGGTGCTACACCGGACAGTCCGGTGCTACACCGGACAGTCCGGTGAATTATAGCGGAGTGGCTCCCAGAATTCCCGAAGGTAGCGAATTGGAGAGAATCCGCCCTGGTGCACCGGACACTGTCCGGTGCGCCAGACCAGGGAAGCCTTCGGTTGCTTTGCTTCTTTCTTTTTAAACCCTTTCTTTGAACTTTGTATTGGTTTATTGTGAACCCTTGGCACCTGTAGAACTTATAATCTAGAGCAAACTAGTTAGTCCAATTATTTGTGTTGGGCATTTCAACCACCAAAATTATTTAGGAAAAGGTGTGAGCCTATTTCCCTTTCAATCTCCCCCTTTTTGGTGATTGATGCCAACACAAACCAAAGCAAATATATAAGTGCAGAATTGAACTAGTTTGCATAAGGTAAGTGCAAAGGTTACTTGGAATTAAACCAATATACATTTTATAAGATATGCATGGATGCTTTCTTCATTTTTAACATTTTGGACCACGCTTGCACCACTTGTTTTGATTTTTGCAAATTCTTTTGGAAATTCTTTTCAAAGTCTTTTTGCAAATAGTCAAAGGTAAATGAATAAGATTTTGAAATTTCCTCCCCTGTTTCAAATGCTTTTCCTTTGACTAAACAAAACTCCCCCTCAATCAAATTCTCCTCTTAGTGTTCAAGAGGGTTTTAGATATTAATTTTGAAAGGGGTTATACCAATTTGAAAATTCTATCAAAAATAAGATATCAATTGAAAAATCTTCTTTTAATACAAATTTGAAAAACTACATTTTTTGAATTTGGTGGTGGTGCGGTCCTTTTGCTTTGGGCTAATACTTTCTCCCCCTTTGGCATGAATCGCCAAAAACGGATACTTGTGAGTGAAATATAAGCCCTTTTTCAAACTTTCTCCCCCTTTGGTAAATAATATAGGAGTGAAGATTATACCAAATTGGAGAACGGTGCAGAGTGACGGCGAAGGATGAATAATTCGATGGAGCGGAGTGGAAGCCTTGTCTTCGCCGAAGACTCCATTTCCCTTTCAATCTATGACTTAGCATGAAATGCACTTGAAGAACACATTAGTCATAGCAAGTGAAAGAGATATGATCAAAGGTATAAATGAGCTATGTGTGCAAAAATATCAATCAAAATTCCTAGAATCAAGAATGTTTAGCTCATGCCTAAGTTTGGTAAAAGTTTTCTCATCTAATGGTTTGGTAAAGATATCGGCTAATTGTTCTTTGGTGCTAACATATGCAATCTCGATATCCCCCTTTTGTTGGTGATCCCTCAAAAAGTGATACCGAATGGCTATGTGCTTAGTGCGGCTGTGCTCAACGGGATTATCCGCCATGCGGATTGCACTCTCATTATCACATAGGAGAGGAACCTTGGTTAATTTGTAACCATAGTCCCTAAGGGTTTGCCTCATCCAAAGTAATTGTGCGCAACAATGTCCTGCGGCAATGTACTCGGCTTCGGCGGTATAAAGAGCTACAGAATTTTGCTTCTTAGAAGCCTAAGACACCAGAGATCTTCCCAAGAACTAGCAAGTCCCTGATGTGCTCTTTCTATCAATTTTACACCCTGCCCAATCAGCATCTAAATATCCAATTAAATCAAAAGTGGATCCCTTGGGGTACCAAAGACCAAACTTAGGAGTATAAACTAAATATCTCAAGATTTGTTTTACGGCCCTAAGGTGAACTTCCTTAGGATCAGCTTGGAATCTTGCACACATGCATACGGAAAGCATAATATCTGGTCGACATGCACATAAATAGAGTAAAGATCCTATCATCAACCGATATACCTTTTGATCTACGGATTTACCTCCCATGTCGAGGTCGGGATGCCCATTGGTTCCCATGGGTGTCTTGATGGGTTTGGCATCCTTCATCCCAAACTTTGTGAGTATGTCTTGAATGTACTTCGTTTGGCTAATGAAGGTGCCCTCTTGGAGTTGCTTGACTTCAAATCCTAAGAAATACTTCAACTCCCCCATCATAGACATCTCGAATTTTTGTACCATGATCCTACTAAACTCTTCACAAGTAGATTTGTTAGTAGACCCAAATATGATATCATCAACATAAATTTGGCATACAAACAAATCATTTACAATTGTTTTAGTAAAGAGAGTAGGATCGGCTTTTCTGACTTTGAAGCCATTAGCGATAAAAAAATCTCTTAGGCATTCATACCATGCTCTTGGGGCTTGCTTGAGCCCATAAAGCGCCTTAGAGAGTTTATAAACATGGTTAGGGTACTCACTATCTTCAAAGCCGGGAGGTTGCTCAACATAGACCTCTTCCTTTTCACTTTTCACGGGTGCATAGGTTTCACCGAAATCCAAACCTTTGACTTGTGAATAACCCTTGGCCACAAGTCAGGCTTTGTTCCTTGTCACCACACCATGCTCATCTTGTTTGTTGCGGAAGACCCACTTGGTTCCTACAACATTTTGGTTAGGACGTGGAACTAAATGCCATACCTCATTCCTAGTAAAGTTGTTGAGTTCCTCTTGCATCGCCAACACCCAATCCGAATCCCTTAATGCGTCTTCCACCCTGTATGGCTCAATAGAAGACACAAAGGAGTAATGTTCACAAAAATGAGCAACACGAGATCGAGTGGTTACCCCCTTTTGAATATCGCCGAGGATGGTGTTCACGGGGTGATCTCGTTGTATTGCTTGGTGGACTCTTGGGTGAGGCGGTCTTGGACCCTCATCATCTTCCTTGTCTTGATCATTAGCATCTCCCCCTTGATCATTGTCCTCCTCTTGAGGTGGCTCATCTTCTTGATCTTCATTTTCATCCTCTTGAGCTTGATCCTCATCTTGGGTTGGTGGAGATGCTTGCATTGATGAAGATGATTGATCTTGTGCATGTGGAGGCTCTTCGGATTCCATAGGACACACATCCCCAATGGACATGTTCCTTAGCGCGACGCATGGAGCCTCTTCATCATCTAGCTCATCAAGATCAACTTGCTCTACTTGAGAGCCGTTAGTTTCATCAAACACAATGTCACAAGAAACTTCAACTAGTCCAGTGGACTTGTTAAAGACTCTATATGCCCTTGTGTTTGAATCATATCCTAGTAAAAAGCCTTCTACAGCCTTAGGGGCAAATTTAGTTTTTCTACCTCTTTTAACAAGAATAAATCATTTGCTACCAAAGACTCTAAAATATGAAACATTGGGCTTTTTACCGGTTAGGAGTTCATATGATGTCTTCTTGAGGATTCAGTGAAGGTAGAGGCGGTTGATGGCGTAGCAAGCGGTGTTGATTGCTTCCGCCCAAAACCGGTCCGAAGTCTTGTACTCATCAAGCATGGTCCTCGCCATGTCAAGTAGAGTTCTATTCTTCCTCTTCACTACACCATTTTGTTGTGGCGTGTAGGGAGAAGAGAACTCATGCTTGATTCCCTCGTCCTCAAGAAAGCCTTCAATTTTTGAGTTCTTGAACTCCGTCCCGTTGTTGCTTCTAATCTTTTTGATCCTTAAACCGAACTCATTTTGAGCCCGTCTCAAGAATCCCTTTAAGGTCTCTTGGGTTTGTGATTTTTCCTGCAAAAAGAACACCCAAGTGAAGCGAGAATAATCATCCACAATAACAAGACAATACTTACTCCCGCCGATGCTTATGTAAGCTATCGGGCCGAATAGGTCCATGTGGAGTAACTCAAGTGGCATGTCGGTCGTCATGATGTTCTTGTGTGGATGATGAACACCAACTTGCTTCCCTGCTTGACATGCGCTACAAACCTTGTCTTTCTCAAAATGAACATTTGTTAGTCCCAAAATGTGTTCTCCCTTTAGAAGCTTGTGAAGATTCTTTATCCCAACGTAGGCTAGTCGGCGATGCCAGAGCCAACCCATGTTAGTCTTAGCAATTAAGCAAGTGTCGAGTTCAGCTCTATTAAAATCAACTAAGTATAGCTGACCCTCTAACACTCCCTTAAATGCTACTGAATCATCACTTCTTCTAAAGACAGTAACACCTATATCCGTAAAAAGACAGTTGTAACCCATTTTGCATAATTGAGAAACTGAAAGCAAATTGTAATCTAAAGAATCTATAAAAAAACATTGGAAATAGAATGGTCAGGGGATATAGCAATTTTACCAAGTCCTTTGACCAAACCTTGATTTCCATCCACGAATGTGATAGCTCTTTGGGGATCATTGGTTTTTCTCGTAGGAGGAGAACATCATTTTCTCCCCTGTCATGTGGTTTGTGCACCCGCTATCAATTATTCAACTTGAGCCCCCGGATGCATAAACCTACAAAACAAATTTAGGCCTTGTTCTTAGGTACCCAAACGGTCTTGGGTCCTTTGACATTATAAACAAGCACCTTGGGTACCCAAACACAAGTCTTTGAGCCCTTGTGTTTGGCCCCAACATATTTGGCAACTACTTTGCCTGATTTGTTAGTTAAAACATATGATGCATCAAAGGTCTTAAATGAAATGTTATGATCATTTGATGCAATAGGAGATTTCTTTTTAGGCAATTTAACATGAGTGGATTGCCTAGAACTAGATGCCTCACTCTTATACATAAAAGCATGATGAGAGCCAGAGTGAGACTTCCTAGAATGAATTCTCCTAATTTTGTGTTCGAGATAACCGGCAGGGTATAAAATGTAACCTTCGTTATCCTGAACCATGGGAGCCTTGCCCTTCACGAAGTTAGATAATTTCTTAGGGGCATTAAGCTTGACATTGTCTCCCTGTTGGAAGCCAATGCCATCCTTAATGCCTGGGCGTCTCCCACTATAGAGCATGCTTCTAGCAAATTTAAAATTTTCATTTTCTAAGTCATGATCATTAATTTTAGCACTAAGTTGAGCTATGTGATCATTTTGTTGTTTAATTAAGGTTAGGTGATCATGAATAGCATCAACATTAATATCTCTACATCTAGTGCAAATAGTAACATGCTCAACGGTAGATGTAGAGGGTTTGCAAGTATTTAATTCAACAATCTTAGCATGTAAAATAGCATTCTCATCTCTAAGATTGGAAATAGAACCATTGCAAACATTTAAATCTTTAGCCTTAGCAATTAATTTTTCATTTTCACTCTTAAGGCTAGAGAGAGATGCATTCAATTTGTCAATCTTAACAATCAAATTAGCATTATCATTTCTAAGGTTGACAAGAGAATCATCACTAACATTTAATTTCTCAACCTTAGCAATCAATTTATCATTTTCAAATCTAAGGATGGAAATAGTGTCATGGCAAGTGCTTAGCTCACTAGTTAATTTCTCACATTTTTCTATCTCCTGAGCATAAGCATTTTTAACTTTAACATGCTTCTTATTTTCTTTAATTAGGAAGTCCTCTTGGCTATCCAAGAGTTCATCCTTCTCATGAATAGCACTAATCAATTCATTCAACTTCTCCTTTTGTTGCATGTTTAAGTTGGCAAAAAGGGTGAGCAAGTCATCCTTATCATCACTAGAGCTAGCCTCATCACTAGATGTTGCATATTTAGTGGAAGCTCTAGATTTTACCTTCTTCTTTTTGTCGTCCTTTGCCAAGAGGCACTTGTGGCCGACGTTGGGGAAGAGAAGACTCTTGTTGACGGTGATGTTTGCGGCGTCCTCGTCAGAGGAGGAGTCGGTGGAGCTCTCGTCGGAGTCCCACTCCCGGCAAACATGGGCATCGCCACCCTTCTTCTTGTAATACTTCTTCTTCTCCTTCCTTCTCCCCTTCTTGTCGTCGCCCCTGTCACTATCACTTGATAATGGACATTTAGCAATGAAATGATCGGGCTTACCACATTTGTAGCAAACTTTCTTGGAGCGGGGCTTGTAGTCTTTCCCCCTCCTTTGCTTGAGGATTTGGCGAAAGCTTTTGATGATTAAAGCCATCTCCTCATTGTCGAGCTTGGAGGCGTCGATGGGAAGCCTACTTGATGTAGACTCTTCCTTCTTCTCCTCCGTCGCCTTGAAGGCGACGGGTTGCACCTCGGATGTAGAGGTGGCGCCTTGCTCGATGATTTTCTTGGAGCCTTTGATCATTAATTCAAAGCTCACAAATTTTCCTATTACTTCCTCGGGAGACATTAGTTAATATCTTGGATCACCACGAATTAATTGAACTTGAGTAGGGTTAAGGAAAATGAGTGATCTAAGAATAACCTTGACCATTTCATGGTCATCCTATTTGGTGCTCCCGAGGTTGCGCACTTGGTTCACCAATGTCTTGAGCCGGTTGTACATTGCTTGTGGCTCCTCCCCTTAGTGAAGCATGAAGCGACCGAGCTCCCCCTCGATCGTTTCCCTCTTGGTGATCTTGGTCACCTCGTCTCCTTCGTGCGCGGTCTTTAGCACGTCCCAAATCTCTTTGGCACTCTTCAACCCTTGCACCTTATTATACTCCTCTTGACTTAGAGAGGCGAGAAGTATAGTAGTGGCTTGGGAGTTGAAGTGCCGGATTTGGGCTACCTCATCCGAGTCATAGCCTTCATCCCCCACGGATGGTTCCTGCGCACCAAACTCAACAATGTCCCAAATACTAGCGTGGAGTGAGGTTAGATGGTGCCTCATTTTATCACTCCACATACAATAATCTTCACCGTCAAAAACTGGTGGTTTGCCTAGTGGGACGGAAAGTAAAGGGGTGCATTTGGAAATGCGAGGATAGCGTAAGGGGATCTTACTAAACTTCTTGCGCTCATGGCGCCTAGAAGTGACGGAAGGCGTGTCGGAGCCGGAGGTGGAGGGCGACGAAGAATCGGTCTCGTAGTAGACCACTTTCTTCATTTTCTTCTTCTTGTCGCCACTCCGGTGCGACTTGACGCGTGGAGGTGACTCCTCCCTATTCTTGTTGCCGGACTCCCCCGACGGAGCCTTCCCATGGCTTGGGGCGGGCTTTTCGTCAGTCACCATCTCCTTCTTGGCGTGAGCTCCCGACATCACTTCGAGCAGTTAGGCTCTTAATGAAGTACCGGGCTCTGATACCAATTGAAAGTCGCCTAGAGGGGGGTGAATAGGCAAATCTGAAATTTATAAAGTTTAAGCACAACTACAAGCCGGGGTTAGCGTTAGAAATATAATCGAGTCCGAAAGAGAGGGCGAAAACAAATCACAAGCAAATAAGAGCGGATGACATGGTGATTTGTTTTACCGAGGTTCGGTTCTTGCAAACCTACTCCCCGTTGAGGTGGTCACAAAGACCGGGTCTCTTTCAACCCTTTCCCTCTCTCAAACGGTCACTTAGACCGAGTGAGCCTTTCTCTTCAATCAAATGGGACACTTAGTCCACTACAAGGACCACCACAACCTGGTGTCTCTTGTTTTGATTACAAGTGTGTTGGAAACAAGAATATAGGAAGAAGAAAAGCGATCCAAGCGCAAGAGCTCAAAAGAACACAAAAGTCTCTCTCTAGTCACTAATTTGTTTGGAGTGATTCTGGACTTGGGAGAGGGTTTGATCTCTTTGTTTGTGTCTTGGAATGAAGTTTAGAGCTCTTGTAGAGGTTTGATGGCTGAAAACTTGGATGCATTGAAGTGTGGTGGTTGGGGGGTATTTATAGCCCCAACCACCAAAATGGCCGTTGGGGAACTCTACTGTCGAAGGGCGCACCGGACAGTCCGGTGTGCCACCGGACACTGTCCGATGCGCTAGCCATGTCACCCAACCGTTAGGGTTTGACCGTTGGAGCTTCTGACATGTGGGCCACCAGACAGTCCGGTGGTGCACCGGACAGGTCCTGTTCACTGTCCGGTGCGCCATCTGACGCCTGATTTGACTCTGCGCGCGCAGTCGGCACTGTTCACTGTTCACTGTAGCCGTTGCAGACGACCGTTGGCGCGGGTAGCCGTTGCTCCGCTTGGTACACCGGACAGTCCGGTGCTACACCAGACAGTCCAGTGAATTATAGCGGAGTGGCTCCCAGAATTCCCGAAGGTAGCGAGTTGGAGAGAATCCGCCCTGGTGCACTGGACACTGTCCGATGGTGCACCGGAAACTGTCCGGTGCGCCAGACCAGGGCAGCCTTCGGTTGCTTTGCTCCTTTCTTTTTGAACCCTTTCTTTGAACTTTGTATTGGTTTATTGTGAACCCTTGGCACCTGTAGAACTTATAATCTAGAGCAAAGTAGTTAGTCCAATTATTTGTGTTGGTCATTTCAACCACCAAAATTATTTAGGAAAAGGTGTGAGACTATTTCCCTTTCACCATGTACCCCGGTTCTGTAGGTGCATAACAAGTTCCTCCATGTGCGACTGCTCGACCTCCATGCATGGCTACTCGAACTCCGTTGCGACCTCTGTTGCTCGTCCTCCACGTGGGATGCTCATCCTTTGTTGCTCCCCTAGCGGTGGCGGCTGCTACTCTGGTGCTCCCTCCACAACTGCGACACAACACTAGAGTGACAGCTGAGTGGTGGCAGCTGGACTGAAGGCGACTGTGTGGCGCTAGAGGCTAGTTCAAGAGATTTAGGAAGAAACAGAACTGAATAGGCGAACACGTGGTCACGAGTATATGAGGCGATCCATGCTTGGTCTCACTAGCGGGGCAGGTTGGGGCGTTGGGCCTTGAGAGTTGGGCTAGGCTGCTAGCATGCTAGTGTGGGCCTACCCAACCTTAAGACACAACACAAACGGGGTGGGTTGACAGGTTTTGGGGACTAAGAATAGAAAACCATACCACATTCTGCTAGACCCGATGGGGAATGATTTTGTAGCATATGGATCCCTGTGGGGATTAAATTGGCATCGTACCCGTTCTCTAAGGGCTTATTTGGTGACAAGAGACATGAAGAGGAGCCATGAGTGAGAAAATCCTCGCTATTTAAAATGATGACAAGAGAATTAGAGAGGATCTACTAGTGAGGAAATCTCTCGATGTTTAAAAGAGAATTGGAGGGGACCGATCCCTTCAATTATTTTATCACCAAACCACCTCTAAATGAAGAATTCTTTACTACTCCGTTTAGATGTCGATATTGGAGAGAATGAACTAAATTGAGTTGAATATTAAATCATGCATGATATTAAAATGAGATGTAATTCCAATTTTATTGTTTGGATGTCATTGAATTGGAGTTTGAAATTGTGCGATCTAATTCCATTCAATACCGAGGAGTGAGACTTTGTATTTGGAGAGCGGTTTCTAGTTATTCCAAATCTCAATTTCATATACAACCAAACAACATAATTTAGCAAAGCTGATTCTAATTCATAATTCTGTGTTCTAATATATACATCCAAACGGGGTCTCGTGATTACCCTATCCTCCTCTCTTTGTAGAAGCAAAAGAAAAGATCCTGCTGTTCCCTCGTCAGTCGTCATCCATTCCCAACACAGATGCAAAACGGGGAGAGACCGGGTTTATAAGCAGATAGTCGAGGAAGGAGAGGTTCTCCACACTTCACCTCGCCGATAAGGCTGCCGCGCCCTCCCTCACTCCCGCGGTCCTGCTCCCTATGGAGTCGGCGGCGATTGGGTCACAGTCTCCGCTCTCCTTCCCCTCCAGCCTCTGGTGCGTGTCTCTGCTCCCTGCGAGTCCCCTTGCGCGCGCAGTGTGTCACTGTCAGCGTCTCAGCGGACCGTGGGTGAGGAACAATTTATCCGCGCGCCGCGATGGTGCGGGTTTGTTGTGATTCGCGGTGGGGATGTTTATGCTCTTCACTGTCCCGTGGGTGGGGAGTGGATTGGATGCGGCTGGCATTGGCGTCACAGGGGAAGACTCTAGAGCTGGTAGCATTTGGCTTGGAGCGTTACTTTGTTTAATTTCCTCCAGACCCGCTGGTGGGTCTCCAATTCGCGGCTGCCTCCGTGTTATTCGACTGGTGGTAGACGTCTGCTCGGCTTGCGCGCGCGAATATCACGGTGTACAAATGTGGCCTTCTCCTTGACGGCCTGCTTCCTTCAGCCTTGGCCATGAATGGTTTGTCAAACAAGCATTTGGGATGGTTCCACTGTTCATTTCAGTCAGAATGAGCCCCATAGCTTTATGGTGGAGAAGAAAATGTTGTTTTACAGCATTAGCAACGCATCTCTGGGCTGCAAGCTAAATTTCTGCCGCGCTCAAATTCCGTGCAATCTGTGTTCTTGTGTGTGGGTTATGTACGCTTATAACTGTTCCAGACTTTAGATATATTCGATTATTTACAGTAGTCATTGATCTTCCACTTTCTTCAACCATGACACTTACACTTCCAATATTAAACTGACTCTTCCAAGATATCTGCTCATGTCATATTTATGGGGTAAAAAAAATACTGTACCCAGCATCCAGGTTGCCATTCGACATGCTGAAAGAATCATTTTTGTGGGGGTGGGGTAGGGGGTCTCCAGGGCTGTGAAGTCATTTGTTGCTTAGTATTATTCAGGGTTCACAGGGAATCAGGGATCTGTCAAAATCATGTTATGTCCACTTCCAGATAAGAGACAGTTTCGTCATGTAACTTCTGTATATTCAATAAATTAACCTGCATTTGAATGTGTTACATTGTGCTTTTCCCTGCGATGCCCCCCCTAACTCTGCCTGGAACCTGTTTGACTGTTTCAGCAAAGGAAAAGTATCATCTAGTTTATCAATATACAATGTGAAGATCAAGAGCAACTGTAGGCTTGAGGTGGTTTGCCATGGGATGTTAGCTACAAGAAAGTTTATGCAAAGGAAAAAGAAAGAAGAAGTTTTCAAGGATGGTGCTGATGAGACCGAGCAGATGAATTGGAGGAGAATGATGAGAGAGATAGAGCAGGAGGGATCAGCTGTACCCATTCTGAAGACCCAGCGAAACAGGAAAGAGCCACTTCCACGGGATGTTATTCTTGGGACTCTTATTCGGTTCAAACAATTGAAAAAGTGGAATATTGTCAGTGAGGTATACTCACTTGCACCAGATGACCCATATAGAAACTGGCTTGGTGACTAAACAGCTAGATGTGATTCTTTAATACAAAAACAATAATCCACTTTCAGGATTCTATACTGATTTGTGTACCCTTTTCTTTTCAGATTCTTGAATGGCTCAGAACACAGCATTGGTGGGACTTCAGTGAGATGGACTTCTTGATGCTTGTGACCGCTTATGGAAAGTTGGGGGATTTTAGCAGGGCAGAAAGGGTCCTAAAGTACATGAACAAGAAAGGTTACCAGCCTAGCGTTATATCACAGACTGGTCTGATGGAGGCTTATGGAAGAGGGAAGCAGTACCGTAAGGCTGAAGCAGTATTCCGTAGGATGCAAACATCAGGCCCTCAACCATCACCTGTGACATATCAAATTATTTTGAAATCTTTAGTTGAGGTCGGTATATAGCTGGCATATATTATCTATACATTATACTTGAATGATGTAACAATTAAAAATAGATGAAAACTGGCCCATTATTCAACTTCCTCTATCAATTCCAACTAGAACAAACAATAACTCTGTTTTTTATATAAATTTACATGTAGATATTTACAAGTTTGTGGATCCTTTTTATAATAATAATTGTTATAGAACAGTCATTGTGAGGTTCTGTTTAGTGTTTACCACCCCACATCTCTGCTATTGCAATCCCACACCTTGGACAGGACATATACAGTGCAAAATTGAAATTTAAACTGAAGTTTGCTTACATAAAGCACACTCGAATTGAAACCAAAACAAATATTGCACTCTAATAACATGAAATTACCAGGAATTGCCTTATAATTTATCTCATCTACCACCATCGGAGACGCTAACCCTAGCACCAACTCAAGAAATCAACTCTGAACAGGGTTCAACTGATCAGCAAGCCATAGCTACATTCTCCTCCATCAAATACCCCCAGGCGTGAATTTGAAACAAGAGAAGAGATGTGGATTGTTAAATGTAACTATTTATCTTGTAGTGGGATACTAGGGTATTTGCAATTTTCCCTATAATTAATCCCTTGAGAAAAATATTTATGATGATTTCCGATGCCCTGAACTCATACTTTTGGACATACAAATTTATTTGTACTTGGTGGCAGGGTGACAAATATAAGGAAGCTGAAGCTATATTTGAAGACCTTCTTAATGAAAAAAGAACTTCTTTTAAACCAGACCAGAAGATGTTTCACATGATGATTTATATGTACAAGAAAGCTGGTGACTATGCCCAGGCTCGTAAGCTATTTGCACAGATGTCGGAGAGAGGAATTCCACTATCTACAGTCACTTTTAATAGTTTGATGTCATTTGAGACAGAATACAAGGAAGTTTCAAATATTTATGATCAGGTACTTTCCTGCTTAATTGCACAATCAGATTATCAGTATTTAGTTCTGAAATTGCTATGATACAGAATGAAGATATATAGGATGTATCAGTAATTTTCCCTAATAAATGTTACAAATTTTAGATGCAAAGAGCTGGTCTGAAACCAGATGTTGTGAGCTATTCCCTGCTCATCAAAGCTTATGGGAAAGCCAGAAGGGAAGAAGAGGCATTGGCGGTTTTTGAAGAGATGCTTGATGCTGGAGTCAGGTCTTTCTCTGTACTATTCTTATCTCTTAATACAGCTTAGGCCCTGTTTGGGAACAAAGTTTTTGAAAACCAAAGTTTTTGAAATACTACAGTATACTTTAGTCATGACAATACCGCAGTTTACAATACCGCAGTTTTGAAAACTGAGGTCCAGAGCTAAGTTTAGAATGCCTTAAAACAACTATAGTATTTGCAATACTTCAGTTTTGAAAACAGAGATTTTAGCTAGCTTGCCAAACACCATTCTGTATATAATACTGCAGTATTTGAGAATACTGCAGTATTCTTTCAAAACTGTGAAAAAACTTCACTCCCAAACACCCCCTTAAGGCTTGATCATCATGCTGCACTACAGAAAAATGCAGACATAGTTTTGTAGTGCAGTTAAGGTATTTTTGGATCTTCCTCAATCCTCATTAAGGACTTCTAGCCCCAATTAGTGAAGAACTTGAGACTTCAGAGTTTGGAATTAGGTATAGAAGTATAGAACACAAACTGTTTGATCTACTCAAACGTTTACCACTAGTTTTCTGAAAAAAAAGGTGTTCCATTTAGACATTTAGTTGAATACATGCAATTCTTAAGCATAATGAAAACTTGACATATGAACATGTATGATTGTTAGGCTTGATAATGTTCATTTTGAGTTGTGGAAGTCAAATTAGAGGCCTTGTTTCATGATTTAAAGTAATCTATTCCATGGATAAGTTGAAAATCATGCGTGAAGTTAAAATAAAATTTGAGTGCAGAATAGCTGCATGAGATCGAAACGTTCCTGTGAGTACTATTCTTAAGTATGTTATTTTGCAGGCCGACACGCAAATCATATAACATTTTGCTTGATGCATTTGCAATATCTGGATTAGTAGAGGAGGCTAATACAGTTTTCAGGGCAATGAGAAGACACAGGTATAATCCATGTCATTCTACCTAACTTTTAGAAATAAATCGAACTATTGATTTCTCACGCTGTCACACCATTTACCCTTGCAGGGTTGAGCCTGATCTTTGCTCTTATACAACTATGGTCTTAGCTTATGTAAATGCATCTGAAATGAATGGAGCTGAGAAATTCTTTCGTAGGATTAAAGAGGATGGTCTGAAGCCCAACGTTGTGGTTTATGGCACTCTGATGAAAGGCTATTCAAAGTTAAATAATCTTGAGAAAGTTATGCGTGTGTATGAGAGAATGCGGATCCAGGGTGTTGAACCCAACCAGACTATATATACCACTATCATGGACGCACAAGGCAGGAACTCGGATTTTGGAAATGCTGTCATTTGGTTCAAAGAAATGGAAGCTCGTGGATACCCACCAGACCAGAAAGCAAAAAATATCCTACTTTCGCTTGCCAAGACACCAGAAGAGGAACAAGAAGCGAATGATTTGGTAGGGAATGGTCCAGTTCAGCTGGAAGTGAAACCTGATGGAGAGGTGGATGGTGACGATGGGCATGAAGTTATACAAACTGATGCCGAAAATCACCGTTTGCTAGACGACACACGAGCAAGAAATCATGTAAATGGTAGGATCAGAGCTGGTGATGACTATAATTTTGATGAGGAGGATGATGATGACGATTACGAGGAAGAGGAGGATGAAGAGTTCGATCTTGTTTCTTTCAAAGATAAGAGAAAACTGAATTTTGCAAGTTGATGTCATAAATCTTTGTGTATATTTTTATCCAACAAACACATCATCGCATGATGGCCTTTCCTATACAGAGACTAACTTGAAATGTTAGTAGAGTTTGGCTCGAACCTTGAAAGATGTTTCTGTTAGCCTTGTCTTTTGAAGGAATGTAATTTAAGGCAGGACAATAGTGGATCTGTGGCGCTGGTAGTTTATCAGGGCAAGGCATTATATTTATATTACTTATTTACTTATTATTTATTAAAACTTACTCGTGCTTGGAGGCTCCTCTACGCTTTGCACGTACGACGGGCCTTTGGCGTGGCGACTCGTCGTAGAGCTGGCTCGTCCACATTCGAGCTTCGCCCTATATACGTATTTGCCATGACTATGTTGCTTTTCTAAAGTTTTCGGAGCAGTAAAAGAGATACTCCAAAAATTTATACTATTGCTTTGAAAACACAATAGAGTTCGTAACTCTAGAGTTAAAGTATTTGGCTGACTCTTGTCAACTCCTTCTTAAAGTTCTGCTTTGGAGCCATGTCAAACACCCTAAAGCTAAAAGTACTAGCTAAAATTTAGCTAGCATTAGAATGTTTGGCTTTCTAGATAATATACTAGCTAAGCAAAATAACACTACTCTTTGAATTTAGTGTCACCAATATTTTAGTCATGGTTTGCGGAGCGTGTAAATAGATGTGTAAAATATTATTTATATTATACTATTTACAAAGTGTAGTTTAAAATATAGTGACATAGAGAGACTGTGGGAGACAATCTTAGATAATAGACTAGCAAATATCTTTTAAATTTAGCATCACTAGTAAAAAATCATGCTATACAGATTAATTATTTGTTATTAGTTGGGTTAAAGAGATAATACTGCAATAAAGTCAAGGTTCTATTTTGTTGGGACGGAAAAACGTGACCTAGGCACTCGGGCCTGAGACAGTGGCACAATAAAACAGTAGGCTGAGAGCGTGAAATGTCTTGTCGAGCGTGTCCTATCCTACTACAGGACGAGAGTATTTATATGGGTAGCCGGGAGTTGGTAGACTCAAGTACAAATATACCTCCGGCTAGCAACTATATTTCCTATGATAGTACAACATGGTAATTACAAGACTACAAGTACAAGTTCCCTTGTTACAACCGAATTAGTACCATGCCTAGTCGCTAACAGGTTTCGCTGCGGTCGAACGGCATGAGGGCTTGACACCTGTCCTCTTTCCTTACGAGCGAAGACACGGACCCTTCGCTGACCTTGCTGACTCATTGGAGTCAACCACCCTCGCCTCTAACGGGTCCTTGGTCAACGCTCGAAGGCCTATGTCACCGCGGGTGAGTACACCCCGCTGGCTTCGCCGTCAAGACGCTAGCGCGAAGGTTGGTAGTCTTTGCAACGCATCGCAGGGCCTTCGTTCCTTCCCTATTTGACTGCCCCTGCACTAGGCTCTTTGGAAGTGGATTAGTGTGCGAGGGAAAATGCGATCGAGGCGTCGTTCGGCCTTTGCTCTAACATCAGCCCCTCGAGGGATAGGTTCAACTTGTTGAGTCGATTCTGAAGTCTCTTTAGATGAGGTGGATGAACGTTGTCTTCGGTCACAAGTGGAACCAACTTTTTTTGAATGGTGATCTTGGGTGGCGACGTAGCGGCTATGACCTAGGCGGCACGACTTTTGATGGTGGATGACTGTGTAGTTTTCGAGGCGTCGCCCGCACGATATAAAAGGGACCAGGGCAGGGCAGGGCAGGCGGTAATTTATTTTCCGTGCCTGCCTTGTGTTCGTCTTCTCTACAGCCCCTTTCAGCTCTCTTGCACCACTCATGCACCGTTCTTGCTGCCGTCACGCGCTATGGCTAGGGTGAAGCAGACTGCACGCTGTCGTCATCGGTACGTGCTCGCCTTGTTCCTCATCGTCGTCGTCGAGTGTCGAGCCCCCTATTGTGATGTCGTCGCCGGCAGGTGGATCCGGTGCTCAGCGCGCTGCTGGTCAGGAAAATATAGAATTTGGGCGGTCAGCGATTTCCTCGAATCACGTACGCGAGTTCCAACAGCTATGTTATTTTGGAGCGAGGAGTGAGCGTGTGCCCGATATCGAGAATACTCCGAACCCACAGGGGAAATTGTAGTCTTCGAGGCGTTCTTTGATACGTGACTCCGTTTCCCATGCCACTCGTTCTTTGTCAAAGTCTTGGGGCGCTTCGGTGTTTAGCAGCATCAACTGACTCTGAACGCTATTGTTGCATTGTCCAAATTCCTCTGGGCGACGACTACCTATGGTGGGGAGCCTTCGATCAAAGAATTCACGAAGCACTATTGCCTTCATTGGCAGAAATGACTGTGGGCAGCAAGGTGACTTAATTTGGAAGTTGCACCTTTACCCCGAAGACTGGCAAAATTGGGGGCCAGGAACAGGTGGGGCAGCTAGGTTAAGTCGTGGTTCTATGTGAATCTTGGTGAAGGTGTTCCAGGCATGGCGCAACCGACGACCAGTGCTATGGTGCCGCACGCCTTCGTTGCCTTCCCAGATTTCGATGTCGAGGAGAAGGATTTGGATGAGGTGGCGTTGCGCCACGCAAGAGTGATGAGCAGTGGCTGGGACTTAGTTGAGGAATATATTGCATAAATTTGTGGCCACTGAGCAGTGGACTAAGTGTTGGTGAAGTCGCGTGACAAAAGGTGCCGGTTAACAATGACATTTTCAAGAAGGATGTTATGGTTGTGAGTCCTACCTTCGCTATTGAGCTTGGTGGACAGGATGGGGCAGCCTTTGTCAGTGAGGTTGATGGGGAGGCTATTAAATTTATTGGGAAATATTCAGTGAAGATTGAGCTGACAAAGAGCATGTACATCCGAGGGGGCAACATTCAATTGAATAGAGCTTTTGAATTGAATGGACTGGAGTATGGGCCGTACCCCGAGGATGTGGAGTAGGGATGGATTTGGATGTCTGGAGATCTGAATTATTCGAATTTGTATTCGCATAAGAGGCAAATATGGATATTCGTATTCGTATTCGAATTAAATATGGATGGCAAGGAGAAAACATCCGAATTCGACTAAAAAATCCGAATTCGGATTCGGATATCTGTTTTATTGTTGGATTTGGATTTAAACGGATACATCCGGTTATCCGAATTTCCATAAGCCAGCTGACAGCCCACGAAAGCATTTAGTCGGGCCTCACCCAATGTCCTAGCTCCTTGGCCTGCTAGTGTTAGTCCAGTAGCCCACGGACCATGCCACCAGCCCACCATGGAGTGCAAATGCATTGCCGATCGATGGCTCACGCGCAGCCGGCCAGCCGCACAAGCACAGCGACTCGAGCATCGAGCAGAGCAATCTAAAACTAGTAGTAGCGACGGCGGTGGCGGCTGCTGCTCATCTTCGGCCGACGGTGGTGGCGGCTGCTGCTCATCTCCGGCCATTCGGCCTGGTCGTCCGCCTGAAGCCCGCCTGGAGCCTGTCTGCCTACCCGACCAGAGTACCCGGTGCTGCTGCCGATCCAGCGCCCTTACTTGTAATCCACTAATCCGCCCTTACCATGTGAATTTGGTGCTTTGTAACGGTGAATGACATGATAAATTTACATATCCTTATGTTTTACGAAACTAGCAATAAAGGAAAAAGGTGAAGTAGATTAATAACACCATGGTTCCAAGAACACATAAGGTCATCAGGAAACAAGCAGGTACATATATTTCTAGGAAACTTTTCATATTATTGAACCTATCAGTCAGTAAATAAGTTCAATCTACTAACTTTTCTAGGCATTTTCAATATGGAATTTATTTCTTACAGAGGTCAACGACATCTATAAATGAAAATGAACTAGGTGAAGGTGACAACACCAATGTGAATGCAAGTTAGAACGTAGAGGCTAATAAAGAAGCAAGTGGTGCAGCTAATGATGTGATTGAATCTCATACCCCAATAGGAGAAACTTCATCCACCAAACTCAGGCGTACAAAGAAGAGAACTTTAGGAGTTTGGGATCACTACAATGATATAGTTGTTGAAGAAAAGGTGGGTGACATGGTTGTCAAGAAGCCAATGGCAGCATGCAAGTATTGTATAGATGTTCTTTGCGCTGCAAGCAAGCAAGGTACCACACGCCTTTGGAACCACTATTATTCATATCATGATGAAAACAAGGTGAAACCTAGCATAAGGAAACTGAGTTCAGATGATTTGATTTATAATGAGGAGGCTAGTGTTAGAAAATACTATCTTGCAATTATTATGCATGAGTATCCAATCAACTTTTGTGAGCATGAGTATACAAATGACTTCATTAGATCTTTGCGTCCAAATTATCCATTAATTGGTCGCAAGGGCAGTAGGACCAAGATCATGGATATCTTTTACAATGAGAAGAAAAGTATTTTTGACTACTTTTGCACTCTTGACTGTCGATTTAGCTGTACCATGGATTTATGGACTTCTAATCAGAATAAGGGGTATTTATGTGTGACATGTCATTTCATTCCATGTATCGTTCTTCTACAAGTCGCCCTATGCAACAAACTAAAGTTAAAACTGCTAGATCTGTTAGAACATCTCAGTGCTATATGGACTTGAATGAGGAGCCAAAGAGAAAAAGATTAAGTTCATTTTAAGGGACAATGTTGATATTGGAAGAGCAGCAATCTGAAATAGATCAATACAATAATGATCCATTGTTGAGTTGGAAAGAAGGTAACTACTTTGACATTTGAGCTGGTGGAAGACCCATGGTGCAAATTATCCTATCCTTACTCAAATTGCAAGAGATGTATTGGCTATTCCTGCATTAACAGTGGCATCTGAATCTGCATTTAGTGCTGGAGGAAGAGTTGTTCACAAATATCGTAGCCGTTTGGACCCTCAACTTGTCGAGGCACTTATTTGCACAAAGGATTGGATAAGGGCCAAAAGAAAAGGTAATTGTCACTTCTCAGTATTGTAAATTATATTTCTAATTGGTATATTAGATTATTAGTCACTGATTTTCCCCATGTGATTTTTAATTACAATTTCAGATCCATATAATGTAACTTCACTTCTTGATGATTTATCTAATATTATTGACACCGTGAGTGATGATAATGTTGATCATGATGGAGGTATGTAGACTGCTTAGCTTGATTACATGCTATTTTGTTTTTATCTCAGATTTATTTTACTATATATATGCTAATTCATATTGCAGATGCTTCTGATGTTGTTGACCACAATGTCGATGATAATGACATTGTTCAAGTGGAGGAAGATTAGGATTATCTTTTTTTATAGACAAGCTGAGCTGCTTCATTCAATCATTCTTGGTGCTTGTTATTCAGCAATATGCACTTTATGTTGTTCTGTACTTTTGTCAATTTATGTTGAATGTATCATGTATGGGTGTGCTGGTGAACTTAACGGTGAACTGAATGCATGGGTGTGCTGGTGAACTCAATGGACCAATTTATGTCATATTTTTTTATTGTTATAGATTATATATACTACTAAATATGCTCATAAGATCTATATATATTAACACTGTATTTACACTATGCTCATAATTTACTTGTAACATGATTTTTGTCAACTATAAATTCATCGATAAAATAAATTGACACGTTATGACACTACATTTCAAGTCAAGTAAATATCCGAATGCGAATTCGAATTCGAACTATTCATTTTGTATTCATATTCGATAATATTCGTATTCAAATTCGAATTCGAATTAAAATGTGGTAAATAGTGACATCCGAATTCGTTTCCATGCGCATCCGATCCGAATCCATCCCTAATGTGGAGGAAGGTGAAGAGAATGCTGCTGCCACCGTGAAGTGTGTAGGAAACGGGTGACGTCTAAGAGGGGGTTGAATTAGGACTTCTAAAACTTTCTCTAAACTAGGCCACAAATAAATCCCTAGAGCAAAATCTATGCAAACAATCAAACTAGAATGTGCAAACTAGGTTTTGTCTAATTGTTGCTATCTCTACCGCGAAAGCTAAGTTTCAATCTAAACAAACTAGCTAGAAAGACAAGATTGAAACTTAAATGCTTAATGTAAATGCGGAAACTAAAGAGTAAGGTAGAGATGCAAACTCTTGTGGATGACGCCGGTATTTTTACCGAGGTATCCGGAACCGCGCAATGTCTCGACTAATCCTCGTTGGTGCCCCTACGCAAAGGGAAGCCCACACAAGGGCCAAGCACCTTGGTCGAGTAACTCTGTAGAGAGTTGTGGGTCTTCTCCACGCGCAAGTGGTGCTCCGCTTTCGGCTCCTCTCGGACGCTCCCCGCCGTCTCCACTATCGAGCTTCCGACTGAAAACACCGTGGGCCTCGTTCCCTCTGGTACACTGTGGCGACCGTGACACAAACGTGGTTGTCACGGTCTCATAAGACTCTCGCCCCCACTTGGTACAATTACAACGGCTCACGCAAGAGCCGAGGGGTTGGTGGTTTATCTAAACTCACTCAACTAACTAGGATTCATCTAGAGCAAGCGCTAAAGCGGTCTAACTAACCTAAATACTTCGCAAAGCACCTACGCTAATCACCAAAATTAGCGTAGGGTCAGAACTTTCTTAAGTAATGTATTGCTATTTTTGTGGACATTGTATTGCTATTTGTGTGGACGTGCACTTGATGTTGAATAACAATTCTATGGACATGTGTTGGTACATTGCTTATATTGTACTGGTACTGAATTTGTACATGTGTTGGTGCTCAATTTTAACATGTATTGGTGCTGAATTTCTACATGTATTGGTGCTGCATTTTCTCATAGCTGAATTTTATTTTTGTATGCTAGAACAATGGAAGAAGTAGTTGAAGGGCTGGGGGAACTAGTGGTCATGCCACCTGGACATCAGCAATGTCTTCTTTAATGCTCTGTCACCTCAATGACTTGGTGGCTGCTGGTTTGAAAACATCAAAGCGCTTCAAGAAACATATGTACAATGTCTGTGCAAGGGCTAATAATGAAAAATTTAGCACAATAATCAATGGTGAACAAGTTAAGAACCATTTAAAAACATGGCAGAAAAGGTATGTGTAACACCCTAAATCCATCAATTAAATATAACTTAGTTATATTGTTATTTTTCAATAGAAAGGAAAAAAATTTACTTATGATTTCTAATAATAAAATGGTAATACAAATAAATTGAAGAATTTCGTGATTGGATAAATTTACCAAGTGTTTGATGCACTCATGTTGAAGCATATATTTTCGTTGAATCGATTTGCAAATCCAATTTATGGATTTGATCTTGTGAAGAAAATCTCATTTTTACAAAACAATAATGATGAAATTGTTAAAATAATATACATAGGGTAATAATTTTTGTTTGTATGTATTTTATTTTATCGATTTACTTTTCGTGGAACCCAATCTATTTAAATAATAGAATTTTGACTAAAAAGATTTATTCTTTAAAATTGGGTGTTCTTATTTATAAAATATTATCTTTTAAATTTATTACAAATTTTAAAATATGTAAATATATATACTAACATTTATCTGTTAGTCAAAAAAGAAAAGAAGGAAAACGTTTAGGGAATTTGAAAAAGAAAAAAAACAAAACGCAAACACACTCACGCACACACATCTATTCTAAAAAGAAAAAAAGAAAATCCTCGCACGACTGCTCCTAGGCTCTGGCCGTGGCCGTTTTTGTCTCCCCTCCTTCCGTTAGTATGACAGGTAGGCCCGCTTGGGCTTCTTCTCCGCAACTCTCTCTTCCAATTGCTGCTGTCAGGAAACGGATGCCGCCAGCCACCATCCGTTCGCCTGCTCGCCTCCCCTACCCTCACCCGTTCAATTGCTGCAAGCACTACCGTGACGCCGCCCCATGTCTGTTCTCCTCCTGTCCCACTAATTAGGACGTTTTCTCCCCTCCTTATCTCCATTAACAAGCAGTTTTCTCCATTAATGGTGTTTGAAGTCTTCCTTCTCTCAATCCACATCAATTCGGCGGCGATTCCCTCCATCCTCGCCCCCTCGCCTGCCTGTCGTAGATACGTTCGGCCGTCCCTCTCTCTCCCCACTGCTGCGACGTCTTCTCTTCCCCTCCCCAATACACAGCCGCCAAGCCCACTCACCTCCATTAATGGCGTGCCCAGAAACTCCAACCGACGGCCGAGCCCCTGCCCTGCTTCCGGACCCGCGCCAGGCCTTAGCCACGCAGCCACCCGCGCGCATACCGGCCGCCGCGCCCTGTCCCGACTCCAGCCGACCCCGACCCCGCGGACGCGTGATCCGGCCACCCGACCACGCTGCCCCTGCCGCGCCCCTGCACACGAGCGGAAGCCCGAGCCAACCGCGCGCTGCCTCGACACCGGCCACCCCGACGCGCCCAAGCCGCCAGCCCGACGCCGACCGAAGACCCAGGCCGAGCCCTACGCCCAACGCCACCCCGCACCGTCCGCCGTCCGTGCGTTAATGGAGTTGAAGTCATCCGTTTTCCTCCCCCATTAATCCCTCCGTTGTTGAACGCCATTGATGGCCGATTGATGACACCGACCGTTTCCGGCTCTCTCTCTTCCTCTCCCTTCTCTATAAATTGGACGTCGAGCATTTTTCTGCACTCGCTGCAAAGTCGCACAACAGCCACCGCTGTTCATCGCCAGAGACGAAATTCGTGTGCTCCTGACCCTCCGTGTCGTCGATTGAAGCTCCCACGTTCTCTCGTCTTCCCACACCGGACCACCAAACTCGCGCACAACGTCGCCGACCATCGCCACGCTGCTGTTGCGCGCCTTGTCACCGTGCACAGCTTGCCGTCGTTGCTCGTCGTCGTCGTCGTGCCAAGATTCTCCGTTGGAGCTCGCCCTGCCCCCAGCTCGTCTCACGCCACAGTTTGCCACCGCGACGCCAACATACTGCTCTACTCGCGCCCTCGTCGCGCCATCACCCGCCGTCGTCTTCGTACCCATGCTGGTGCACTACGCTGTCTTGGTCACTTTCATTGTGCGTCGTCTCCATCGTCAAATGCTCGAAGCTCAGTCATTGCTCGCCCAACGCACGACAAATTAAGGTAGAAAACAAGATTTATTTTTACTTTATACCCCTTCGTCGACCCCTTGAATTTTGATCTAGCCCCGCGCTAATTTATTTTAGATAAAATAATATTTAGCAAATTAATTATTATTTTGTTAAGCTTGTAAGTATGTGATTATGTGTTTTTAGTAGTTTGCGTGCTCTCGTAAATTATGTTTGTTGTAGTCAATTTATGTGTAGTTTTCTAATTATGAATTGAAAAGGAATTGTAGTTCACCTTTTCTTAATCAAACATACTAGATAAATAATTATATAATTACCTATTAAAGATTTGTATTCATATATTTATATTAAATAAGTGTACGCTAGATAGGGATTTCTATTATAGCTTAATTAGGTGCTCATACCTACATAACTAAAATGACAGTTTAAATATTGTTAAACATAGTTCCTTATTAAAGAATTAGATAATTTGTTTCTAACTTTAAAAAGACCTTTTTAATAGATATTATATTTTTGATTTAATATGGTTCATTATAGATATTTAAGTATAGTCGTATTAAATAAAAACTTAAAAGAATACGTAGACCATAGGTTTCTTAATAGAAGATAATATATGTCCAATTAATAGATTATTCATATTTTCTTAATAACAAGGGTCATTGCTTTTATAAACTAAAAAGATAGTTTAAACGTAATTTTCTTTCTAATGAATTAGATCATTTGTCCCTACAATAGAATTAAAGATAATTAATAGATTAATTATCCTTTATCATAATTTATTAATCAAACCTATAGTCAATTTGTTCTTAACTAGGTTTATGACATGATTAATGTTTCCATAGAATTTAGTTCACATTATATACGGATCACTTAGTTTTTCCTAAAGGATAAAATAAAGTAATAAGAGTTTAAGTTCTTTTATAACTTAAAATGTTACTTTATATATTGACTTCGAATATAATAATATAGGCTATGTGTTTTCAAATAAAATTAAAAGATAGTTGTTTGTTCATTGTCTTTTACATAAAAGTTCATTTAAGGCATATACCATAACTTTCCATAAATAGGTGTTTAATAATAATAATGACCTTTTCACATAAAACCTATTTAGACTTATATCTTAATTTATCATAAGTGATAGGTTTAACAATGAATTATATGTTTCATAATGCTTCATAAATTAACAATGTATTTCATAACGCATTAATCCTAGATATATAACTTATATCTTTTCTAAAAAGTTAAAAAGGTTTAATATTGTTGTTACGTGTTTTATTATCTTATAAACCTTTTATCTTAGACGTATCACGTATGATGTTTTATAAAAGATTAAAATTGATGAACCCAATATTTGTATATTTTAATTAAGATATTTTAAGCTCATGTCTTGTTTTATAAAGTATAGATCACACATTTTTTGAAAAGAATACCCTCTTATTATAACCATTACTTGTGATGTTCTTTAAAAGCGAACACTCTTTTCGTTAGGCTTTCTTTTAGCTTTACGTATGGTGAATGTTGTATGTTATTGAGTGGTGTTTGTTCTCCTTGTTTGTTTGTGTGATATTCAGTGGTTGATCTAATAGTTAAGAATCAAGATCTATTCTTATCCGTGGAAGAACCTCAAGTTTTCAATAAGCAAGGCAAGTGGATTCTCCCTCTGCATATTCTGTTTGTACCTACTCATTGCATATAATAATGTTTACTTTTTGATATATTGCATAATTTGATGGGTTAACCTAATTAAGGATTTCCTAGATTTAATACATGTATTCCTTGTTTACCCTGGGAAAAATATTAAGCTATGCAAAATTTGTGCTACCGCTCAACTTAATGATTTCTAATGTCACTCATTAATTGGTTTTAATGTTCCAAAATGTTAATTGGCAATTATGACATTAACCCGATGGTTAAGACAACTTTATTTCAAATTAATTGGAACATGGAGTGACCACCCAGGATAACAGTACAACCACGAGTGCTATCATGGCTCTGGCTTTGGTAATTAGCTTAATATGCTTAGTGCCTAGCAACCTTACCTGAAATATGGGCAAGAGGGGGAGCGGTAGGTGCTGGCAGCCCACGTTAACATGGGGTCGTATTCTTGGCTAAGGTACCTCACCCAGGGGGTCACCACCATCGTCTTTAGAAACCTTAGCGGGTTGCTTCGTATTAAGTGTATTTTGTGAAAGCCTCATAATGGATCCCTAGCCATTCACCTCGGCAGTGTTTAAGGGTCCGATCAACCCGGGCTAGATGGGATACATGGCTTGTGGGTAAAGTTATACCACCTCTGCAGAGTGTAAAACTAATATATCAGCCGTGCTCCCGGTTATGAGCGACCTGGACTCCTCACATGATAATTGAACTTGAAGATGGAAATAAATCGAGATCCGATGATCTGCCAATGGTTTGCTTAAGTGCTTTCACTTAAGTGTTTTTGATATACTCTTGTACCTTTGTTTAATGGGAATACTTGGTATTCACACTTATTAGTAAGACAGGTGTTGTTAATAAAATGTTGACCAACTAAAATGCTTACTGCTCAACCTTAGCCTCACCTTGTTAAACCTGCATTAGTTTTTCCCCCACTTGCTGAGCCCCGACCATAAGTGAGCTCACCCTTGCTTAATTTTGATCAGAAGTTGCAGATGAAGATATGATGCTGAACTCCATGGATGCTAGTCTAGTGATACCCCCGGTCATCTTCCTGTGGATGGATGTCCTTGTTTCGCTGTACTTTGATGAATAAAGGTTAAGACATTATGTCTGTTCAAAGTGTAATATGTTAATATAATCGTTATTTACGCTTTTATGCATTGTTCTTTTGATATATTACACTTGTGACGTCAACATATGTGTGGAAATAGATCCTGGCACACATATGCTATGCACCCGGCTCTGCCCTTGGGAAACGGGTGTGACAGTATGCAAAGATAATTAAACTGAAGAAGTTGAGTGTTGCCTTATTTGATGAAGAGAATTGCATGATTACACTTGATAATGAGCACTACAACAGCTATGTCCATGTAATTGACCACCTTTCATCAATTCTTGATTTATTGTCTACTGCTAGTTCTACATTGACTAATTTCTCCTCCATGATCAGGATCACAAGTCTGATGCAGATTTCTTGAACAAGCCTCTTGTGCACTATAGAGAGATGGAATCAATATTTGGTAATAGCATGGCTATTGGAAACTTTGCAAAAGATTCAAGTGCAGCTCTAGGTACAGAGAATGTGGGTGAAAGCCAAGAAGAAGATGATGTTACTACTCATGCTCAAACTGAGGGGACAAGCACTCAAGGAGCAACATCTTCTGCTACCAGACCAAGTAAGAAGGCCAAGCTAGCTGAAATGGAAGATGAAGGGCTAGTTACAGCTTTCAGAAGTGTAGGTGAGAATCTTATCGCTGCCATCAAATTGGTTGCTAAGCCTGATAATGCGCTACCAAGTGATCTATTTGACATGCTGAATCAAATGCCTGGTTTCAATTCTGCACATATATCTTTCTACTATGCTTATCTGGTGGCCAATCCTCACATCGGCAAAGCTTTCTACAACCTGCCATTTGAGCACAAATTACATTGGATCACAATGTTCATCGCTGAGAAATTCCATAGAATGTAACTGAGTTAATGGTGAGAAGTAGCTTTTGTTAAATTGTAATAGTCAGTGATGGTGAGAAGTAGCTTTTGCTAGACTGAAATGCAACAATGAGTTGAACTTGCTCACTAAAATGCAATTGTGAGTTGAACTTGATTATTGATGCATCTTGGTGTTGTTGGGATATTCCTTTTATTATGACTGAAATGTAACAGTGAGACCTCATCACTAAAATTTTATGACTTTGTTATTAATGGCTTCAGTTTATATATATCTTGTGCTTATGGATTTCTCAAATACTAAAATAGTGTCAGTATCATTTATTTTGAATGTTGTCATCATGAGTGTGATAATATGACCAGGAAGGTGCCCATATTCAGTTCATCCCTCATTCATCCCTCATCACGAAACCAAACAAGAGATGGTGCAGCTCCAACCCACTTTAACCCTGTAATCAAACAAGAAACTAGGTTCAACTCGTCAGTCAAACCAAACAAGAAACGGGTCCGACCCAACCCAGAAAAATGGGTCGGCTCCGACCCGACCCATGTCGTTCCAAAACCAAACACATAGGCATTGGGTTGGGGATGGTTTTTAAGGGGTCTTTTAGGAGAATGAAAACTGACTAAACTTTCTAGGTGTCTGCGTGGGTCCGGACCTGTGCAGGAAATTATGGTTTATTTCGATACTTCGGAGGAAATCAATGGAGTCTCTATGTTTGTTTCCCCTTAGTTGTCGTAGTCCCTCAGTGGATTCTGAGGAACTATATAGGTTTTTTGATTTGAAGGAGTCTTTGAATATCGAAGATGAGCTAGCGTATTTCACACTTTTAGATGAAGTGTCATCAGCTTCCCCAATTGTGGATGGGGGAGGGTCTTCGTTAGAGAATCAAGGTGAGGAATGATTGAAGTTGCCTAATTGCGGAAAAAGAAAACAAGGACATCTAAGAAATGCCTAAAGATTAGTTTAGGTGCTGATTTGTTGATGCCGTCGGTCGATCCCTTGGGGAGTGCTGCTTTGCCGTGATTAGAGTCTTTAGTGCAAGAATTTTTAATGGGCTGGGATGCTAGCCCATGACTTCATGAAGACAATATTAGGCGTTTGTTTTTTGGTAACGAGCTTGAGTTACTTTTGTTTGATATAGGGAGCTTGGTTTTTTCGAAGAGGGAGTGTTTTAGCTTCTAAACAATGTCTCTTGTTGTAATAATGTTTGTTTGTTTTCTTCGCATGTCTTCGATCGACAAATTAGGTGTGAAACGCTTCCCTTGCCCCCATGACGATTGGGGACTAATACGAAGAAATCCTTTTGGTAGTAGAGATGTCTTTGCGTAATTGGGTGTTTTCTCATGGGTTGACTTCACATCCTTAGGTGTCTTCGTACTTTTTTCGTGTTGTCCGGTCGCACCCATAGACGACTTTTGCATGGATAGATTATGGCACCCTTAGGTGTCTTTGCACATTTTTTGTGCTGATCCGACTGCACCCGTAGGCAACTTTTGCACGGATAGATTTTTGCACCTTTAGGTATCTACACACATTTTTCGTGTTGATCTGGCTGCACCCTTAGACGACTTTTGCACGGATAGATTTTTGCACCTTTAGGTGTCTTGACAAATTTTTGTGCTGACCCGGTTGCACCCTTAGGCGACTTTTGCACGAATAGATTTTTACACCTTTAGGTGTGTTCGCACATATTTCATGCTGATTCGGCTACACCCTTATGCGAATTTTGCACGGATAGATTTTTGTCGCATGCGGCAATGAAACTATGTGTCTCATCGGGCGTGGTGACTTTTGGGGTTGTCGAATATTATGGTTGCTTGCGGGGCCATTTTTGACTAGTTGACATGACTTCGTAGGGGGATTTTCACTATTATTACAAGGCGTGCCTCAATAAAAACCTCACCCCGTTCGAGCGAAAAAGAGTACTGGCTTGAATATCTAAAAATGTTGCAAATGCATTACAAGGGCTTGGCTTGGCCCCACCGAACAAAGTCAGGTTACAAATAAAATATTTTGAAGTTATCAATGTTTGAGGAGTGTTTGAGTTCGACTTCAGTCTTTTTTATTATGAAGGGTCCCTCCCATTTTGGCTCTAGTTTTTCTTTACCTTCTGTCCTTGTGGTCCGTATAAGGACGAGGTCCCCCTATTCGAACTCTTTTGGGGTGATTGCTCTATCCCTCCATCTTCGTTACGACTTGATACTTGTTTAATGACTCGAGTGCCTATGCTCGATTGCTATCCAAGAGGTCCTTCGTCATTGATTCATCGATGTCTGGTGTTGAGTTGGGGGCTATTCGAGGTGAGCCATACTTGAGTTCTTGCGGGGCCATCGCCTTGGTCTCGTACATGAGTCTGAAAGGAGAGAAACCAGTTGCTCGAGACTCCATTTTGTTCATCCCTAGAGGACTTCGGGTAGTTGATTCCTTTTTTTATCTTCTTGCAGCCTCTTTTTTAACGGTGGTAAAGATTTTACCGTTTGCCCGCTCGACTATCCAATTGGATCATGGGTGGTAGACGGAAGCAAAGACTGTTTGGGTGCCTATGGAGGCGCAGAACTCTCTGAAGTCTTGATTGTCGAATTGTTTCCTGTTGTCTACTATTAATTTAGAGGGGACACCGAAATGACAAACTATGTTCTGTTAGAATTTTTTTGTGCTGTTTTTGCTGTTATTGTGGAGACCGTTCGTGCCTCTATACATTTGGTGAAGTATTCAATGGCAACAAAGGCGTACTTGAGGTTGCCCTTGGATGTGGGAAGTGGGTCGACTATGTTGAGGCCCCATCGCTGTAGTGGCTAGGTGTGGGTAATTAGCTTTGTTAGCTGTGAAGGGCCTCCGCCTCATGGTGAAAACTTTTGGCAAGCTTTGAACAACCGCACCACGTGGTTGGCTGTACAGACAATGCCTAACCAATAGAACCCCTAACGTATGACCTAGGCGGCGAGGGCCCTAGGGCATGAGTGACAGCCGCAGACCCCCTTGTGAACCTCGAGAAGGAGCTCCCTGCGTTCGACCTCTATGATGCATTTGAATAACGACTGACTGATGCCTTTTTGTAAAGTCAGCCTTCTATTATTGTAAATCCTTGACTTCGATATTTCAGTCTTTTGGTCTCCGCCTGGTGCATGGGATGATAGTGCCCTTGCAGGTACGAAGTAATGGGGGCCCTCCAGTCTTCGGTCATGATGAGGCTTATGATTCTCTGACCATTAGGGTTCCTTATTGTCGGGGCTCCAACTATCTGGAAGAATACGTCTGAGGTCATGGGATCTCTTGTTGGGGGCCTTCGTCTTCCGAAGGTCCTCAAAAACACAACTAACATGTTTTCCAGTATAATATACTGTCACAGGAAGCTTCGGCTTTGAGATGAAAGGTGTGCATGGTATGAAAGGCGCGATCTGGAAGAAGGATGAACCAGCTTCGAAGCTGTGGATGGAGAAGCTTCGGCTTAGCACAAGGACGGTAATGGAGAATGAAACCGACCTAAAGGGGAAAAGACTGCTTAGTCCTTGATAGTTTACCTTTTGGCTAACAGTAAATGTCAGGGACATGAATGTAATTTTGCCCAGGCTGCATCCTGTGCCTATAAATAGATGAACAGTAACACCATACTGTTCACGCTGACTTGTAATCATTCACGCATCACTCCTGCCTTTTACCTTCTGTCAAGCCAAAGGTACAAATGTAATTCAAATATTATTGATGATTGTTTATGCTTATAAAATAAATAAACGTATGAATAGTCTAATGATTCGTAATAATTATTCATATTCTCTCTGCGTGCAATATGTCTTTGTTTACATACTTGTTTATCGAAATGACAAAGGTATGCCCTTCGTGACCTTCGTCCGAAGATCATTATAACCTAAGGGAGATAATGCTCCGAAGGATGAAGGTCTTTAACCATTAACACTCGTGTTGCCTTGTTCTTGATTCATAGCATTTGAGAACAAGTGACCAACATTGGCGCCCACCTCCGGTAAACTCACTCGACCACTTTCGGCAAGCTTTGACCTTCGTCATGCCGCTGAAGAAGACAACAGGGCCAGGGGCTGCACTGCAACCACTGGACGTTAATCAGGAAACGCTATGCGAAGCTAGGAGCCAGAAGAGGAAGGCTACCAGCCCAACATCTCAGGAGGAGGAGTTGGACCAAGAAATTAGGGACCTCGAAGCCATCCATCGACAGGTTCAGAAGAAGAAATAAAAGATGCTTCGTCTCGCCGATCTTCAGAGGAAGATTGACGAGGCCACTGAGGAAATGCGTCATCTCACCCAGGATGACCAAGACCGAAGGCCTCAACACAGAGAGCTTCGTCAAGACAATTCATACAACGATGATGAATGGTATGATGATTTTCATGGCAATTCTTTTGATGATGCTTCTCCTCTGGCAGCATATTTGCAGGCTACCCCATACCCCCCATCATACAAGCCACCTCAGGTTCCTATGTATGATGGGCACTTAGACCTGAAGCAGTTCTTAATGAGCTACGAGGCAACCATATCTTCATATGGGGGCAATACTGCAGTCATGGCGAAATCCTTTGTCATGGCAGTCAAAAGTGTAGCACAAACTTGGTACTCGTCTCTTCGGCCAGGGACAATCACATCATGGCAGAAGCTCAAGGATATGCTATCACTAGCTTCCAAGGCTTTCAGACAAAGCCAGTCACTGCTCATGCTTTGTTTTAGTGCATGCAAGACCATGAGAAGTACCTTCAGGCGTATGTCCGAAGGTTCCTGCGTCTAAGAGCACAAGCGCCTACAGTGCCCAATGAAATTGTCATTGAGGCTATGATCAAGGGGCTTCGGCCAGGACCTACGGCTCAGTATTTTGCCAGGAAACCCCCACAAACTCTAGAGAAGCTTCTTCAAAAGATGGATGAATACATCTGGGCTGATAATGATTTCCGCCGAAGAAGGGAAGAAGCATACATGTTTTCTGAGATGACCAGGGGCTTCGGAGGAAGAATTCACCCCAGGCACGTCAAATCGATCCATAATTCCAACCCAAGTGATGACAGAGGAAGTCAACCTCAAAGGCAGCAACATAGCTCCCAGTCTTCAGGGCCACAACAAAGCTCCTTCAGGCCACCAGCCCAAGAGGCAGAGGCGGCAGAGGCTTCGAAGGAAGATACAGAGATCAGCCCAGAAGACTATATTGCTTATTCTACGGTGAAGACATGGGCCACACCACAATAACATGCCAAGTCACAATTCAGAGGCAAAAGGAGATTGCCGAAACTGAGGCACGACAGAATCAGCCAAACCAGGTCCTACATACTGTCCCAAAGTACGTAGGTAATCAACAGCCTACGGCCTCTGTCGTTTCGGCAAGTCACTCTCAAGCTTCCTGGGCTCAGCTCCCATTACCACCACCGCTACCACCTACTCTGACCCAAATCTAGCAACCAGAAGGGCACCAGCACGCTCAACAGCAACGCGATTTTCTGCAGGAGTCCGAAGCTCGCACAGTCAACAGCATTGTGCCTGAATCCAAGCACATCTACTAAAGAATATCCTACCCTTGGTGTATCTTTATCTTTTCTGTCATCTTATTTTTCTTGTATAAAAAATAAGTCACGAAGGACTGAATTTTGGTCTCATGTAATAATTGTGCCCGTATCATTGAGTAAAATGCTTCTTCCTAATAGACTTTCGAAGCTACAAAAGTCGTTTCTCAGGGAGCGGAGTAAGTTCTGAAGATACAAAAAGTCGTTCCTAAGGGAGCACAGAGTAAGTTTCGAAGCTACAAAAGTCGTTCTTAAGGGAGTGCAGAGTAAGTTCTGAGGCTCCAAAGTCATTCCTAAGGGAATGCAGAGCCAAAATACCACCGAAATAAAAGGTGAAGAAGCTCCAAAGTCATTCCTAAGAGGATGCAGAGCTTAAATACCACCGAAATAGAAAGTGAAGAAGCTCCATAGTCGTTACTAAGGGGATGCAGAGCTTAGATACCACCGAAATATAAGGTGAAGAAGCTCCAAAGTCGTTCCTAAGGGGATGCAGAGCTTAAAGACTCCAAAGACGTCCCTAAGAGGATGCAGAGTCTTGGGTGTTCCAGTGTGTGTGTGTTCGGCATAATCATCATATTGCATCATATCATCGCACCATTTCGCATAACATTACATCATACATCATATCGCATCAACAACAAAGATTGGGTATGAAGCAGATCTTCGGCAATAATTTGTTGAATAAAAATGTGCTGAGGCACGAAGCAAACCTTCGGCAAATACAATTTTATCAGGAAAATCTGTTAACAGCATCACACAACAGATTTGCCATAAAAGGGGGCTTCTTTCTTTACGAATTATGAAAAGAAGGGAAGGTGTTTTTTCGCCGAAGGCTCAAAAACGGTATGTGTGTAAATTTCATGCATCGCAAATAAATCTATTACATTAATTCACATGTCTGTTAATTGTCTCATACATAAAATGTTACATTGTATCATTATAATAAAAGCCTAATCTTCTTTAAAAAAATTTCTCGGTGGCCTCATTCAGCAGCTTATCGATGACTTCGTCGACGATGGAATTAGCGACACTCATTACATCTAGCGCCTCTTTCATGACAGGATCGGCCTGGGGGTCGTATGGCTCGGGCAGCGGTGATAGTTCAGCTGTAGTAGACAAACCGTTAGTCCGAAGCCAGAAAACAAACACCGAAGCTAAAATTCAAAAATAATACCTATACGCCTTGCGCGCTCGGCAGCTTCTTCGGCCCGTTTAGCTTCTTCTTGAGCATCGTGGGTTTCTTTTTTATTTTTCTTTATGATTTCGTTGGCCAATTCTCGGCCACCGTTCACCCAAACATTGGAGTAAAATTTTCCGCCCACTAAAGTAGCTTCGATCGAGGGGTCTCTCGTGTCGTCTGTGGAGAAGGCGGCTTCGGTCTGGGCTGCAGCTTTAACATGGTCACAACCAGCCTTCTCCAGAATTGCTGCAACCCCTCGAGCGTCGGCGAAGGCACAAATGTCCCCGCGATCACTGAGGATCTCTTCAAAAGCTTCGACTTCTCCGCTTATCCAATCAATAACACCCTCAGGGTCACCTCGAATGAAATTCTCTTCGGAAGAATATGCACCCACCTTGGCAAAGCTGGTTTTCAATTTTCTTACGCAATCCAAGGATTTCTCAAAGCTTTTCTCCTTGGATTCATGAAGCTCCTCAACATTTTCTCCAGCCTAGTGTTCGACCATTCACTTATTTCTTGCTTCACTTTTGCAAGTTCAAAATTTTCATTAGCTTTGGCAAGTTTTTTTTGAAGTTCTTCAACTTCGGCTTTATGAGCTTCGGATTGAGCGTTAAATTTTGCTTCGTCTTTTTTCACTTTGTCCACCAATGAAAGCAGAATTTTATCTTTCTCCATGGCTTCATTTCTCAGCTTGATAACTTCTGAACAAAGGTTGCTGAGGGCTATCTGGCAGCTTTCATCTTCAACATTCTTTTGCGCCCTCAAAGCATTGCTAAGAATTAAACCCTGCAAAAAGATAATGGATCAGCACGAGAATAAAAGACAAGATAATCTATTTTTAAGTTCATAACTTTTGTACCTTCAGACTATTGTACGCAAGGCTGTCTGCGAGGTCATCCTTTGACATGGCAGAGAGGCCAGCTTCAAGCTTCGGAAATCCCATATTTTTGGCCATCTCCCGGCAGACGGATATTTCCTTGTTGTCTGGGAGGCAGTATAGGAAATCATATTCGTCCGTGCCATTGTACACCAAGGCCCCCTTCTGGTATTTCAGTTCCCGGGTGTAGTGTTTGGCTTCCACGATTTCTTCTTCAGATAGCTTTTTCCCCGAAGCATGACAAATAATAAAGTCAAGATCTTCGGACGGTGCTTCGGGAATAGGAGATTTAGCTTTTTCGGGTGCGTCTTTCTTCTCCAAAGCCATGCCAACATCTGTAGATTCTTGCTCAGCTCTCTGCTCAGTTGCAACATGCTCTGTCTCGGTGGGCACTGAGGGCCCAGCTTTGGTTTCAGCACAAGTTGTAACAGCTTCGGCAACCTTTTTTGTAGGGGCAGGAGTCAATGCCCTTGTCGACTCCATAACAGCGTCTAGCACACTAGCCATTCTCCTCCTCTTGGGAGTTGTTGCGGGAGCCTTTGCAACCTTCGGCAATTCCACCTCTACTGGTGGGCTCAAGATTTCTGGCAGCATTATTGCTTTCTCTAGCTCTGGCTCTTTGACTGCCTTTTCTTTGGCTTTGGCACCATGTTTTGGCGTTTCGACTGGCCCGGCTGCAGGAACCTTCGACAATTCAGTCAGTTCTTCCCAAGAAGCGGCACGAGCAGTCTGTTCTGCCTTAGCAGTGGAAGATGTCCCTTTGCCAAGCTTTGGCACTGTTGCCGTTTCAATGTATCTTGGCCGGTGCGTTAAGACCATGATCTTTTTGCCCTTCGGCACAACAGAGATGGCCGAAGCGGCAATTTTCCTTTTCTTTCCCTGCTTTCGCGAGGGATAGGTGTAGTCCGGATACACAAAGCCAATGACATCAAAAACTCTGTTCAACCTTTTCTTGCCCCGTCCTCCGAAGGCCAAGGTCATTGCATCATCTTCAGCCCTTGTGTATGCCTCAAGCAATTCGTCGCTGGTTGCCTCTATATTGCTCAACCACTCATCATTCAGCTCGTCAAATCGGTCTCTATATCTAAAGGTGTATTTAAAGTAAACTAGTCCACCTTGGCTAGACTCGGCAGCAGCTTCCTTTGGCATCTCTCATTCATTTACAAGCGGCCATACTCTGTAAGCTATGTGCTCCTGAACTAGGTCTCTTGTGCCGATGAAGGCGCAAACATTGTTGAACGCCTTCTGGCATGCTTCGGTATCATTCCCAAGCACAGTAGCCGGCCTTCAGAGGCCGAAGCGAGACCAGATATGGCATTGGATAATCCCCTTTATGTCTTCCCTTTCAATCAGATTATTCTTAACATAAAACCATTCCTCCATCCAGGTCCCGGGCCACCTTTTTCGAAATGTTGGAACTGGGTAACTTACATCAGAACGAGGAACAAAACCATATCAACCGAAGTTGTTATGATATTGCTCTTTGCCAGTGGCCTTCGTCTCGTACAGTAGTTCGTGCATGTTACAGAAGCACTTTGCGCTTGGTTCCAGCACTTGGCTTCTCATGGCCCAAACGAAAATACCCATTCTGATTATAGCTTCGGGAGTAATTTGATGAAGGAAGATTTCAAATGTCTTCAAAACTTCAACCAATAATTTGCTCAATGGGAACCAAAGACCTGCCTTCATAAAGCTTCTGTAGACAACAACTTCATCTTCCTCGGGTGCAGGGGCGGCGCTGTCCCCCCAACCTCTCACAATAGACATATCACAAAAATATCTTCCCTTCATGGCATCAATCTGACTCTGTTTGATGGACGACTTTCTGAAGATGGTATGACTTGGCCGCCAGGGCCGATCTTCGGCATCTTCATTCCCGCTTTCCACATCGAAGTTATCGCTATCATCAGTATCCTCAGACAACCCAGCTAATATTTCATTCGTAATCATTTCTGTGTTTGTTTTTTCCATAGCTTCATAAAACCCAGCTAGAGTAGGGTCCACAATCTTCTTCTCCTCAGACATCTTCTCTTCGACATCTAACGAGCACTTGTGCAAATGACGAAGCTCACAAATCAAGCGAGATCTGACAGCAAAAAATTTTAAGCTTGAAACAATAGCACGAGCAATTGAAAGGCACAACAAATGTTGTCGCTGCGGGTTTCTATTTATATGCCTAGTGCATTGCAACTTGGCAGGCCCCATTTGTCATTGACTTCCGCTATTCTAGCAAAGGGAATGTGTTTTTTCGGACCTTCGACCAAAGGCCTTCGTTCACGTCGCAGTCTGAATTTTTTAGACGCAAAAACAAATTAATACTGTGAGGGACTACTGTTGGGGGCCTTCATCTTCCGAAGGTCCTCAAAAACACAACTAACATGTTTTCCAGTATAATATACTGTCATAGGAAGCTTCGTCTTTGAGATGAAAGGTGTGCATGGTATGAAAGGGGCGATCTGGAAGAAGGATGAACCAGCTTCGAAGGTGTAGATGGAGAAGTTTCGGCTTAGCACAAGGACGGTAATGGAGAATGAAACCGACCTAAAGGGGAAAAGACTGCTTAGTCATTGACAATTTACCTTTTGGCTAACAGTAAATGTCAGGGACATGAATGTAATTTTGCCTAGGCTGCGTCCTGTGCCTATAAATAGATGAACAGTAACACCGTACTGTTCACGATGACTTGTAATCATTCACGCGTCACTCCTGCCTTTTACCTTCTATCAAGCCGAAGGTACAAATGTAATTCAAATATTATTGATGATTGTTTATGCTTATAAAATAAATAAATGTATGAATAGTCTAATGATTCGAAATAATTATTCATATTCTCTCTGCGTGCAATATGTCTTTGTTTACATACTTGTTTATCAAAATGACGAAGGTATGCCCTTCGTGACCTTCGTTCGAAGATCATTATAACCTAAGGGAGATAATGCTCCGAAGGACGAAGATCTTTAACCATTAACACTTGTGTTGCCTTATTCTTGATTCATAGTATTTGAGAACAAGTGACCAACATCTCCCCTGGCGATGGCCTTCACCAATGGGTTAGCTTCCTCATTTCTGCTCTTGTCTATATGCTGGTGCGTGAAGCCTTTGAACTATTTTCCTAAACTATGCAATGCTAATAAATATTAAAGGAGGACTGGTTCCCAAGCTGCATAGTCTTTTTCGATTTGTCCGGTGACAATTTTGGAGCCAATTTTCACTATGCATGTTTTGATGCGGAGGGCTCTAATCTTGCGAAGGCCTAGGATAATGGATTCATATTCTGCTATATTTGTACTTGGCCCTAGATAATGTTTTGCACCTGTCTGTCTCGAGGTAATGTTTTGCACCTATCTGTCTCAAGGGTAAAGCTGAGACCGGCAACATATTTGTAGTTGGCCCTAGATTGTGTTGTGATTATTGCTGCGGCACCGGCCCCTGCATGGCACCAAGCGCCGTCATAGTGAATGGTCTAGGTTGTTTCTGCATTTGGGCAGTTGGAGGACAGAGACCCTGTCCAGTATACTATGAAGTCAGCGAGGACTTGGGACTTCATTGCTTTTCTCAACTCGAAGACTATGTTGTAGCTAGAGAGTTCTGTTGCCCATTTGCCTATTTTGGCGGAGGCTTCTGGATTGTTGAATAATAAGCTCAGGCTTCAATCTATGGACACTCTTATTTTTGTGTGCCTCAAAGTAATGGCATAGCTTGTGTGATGCCATGAGTAGAGATGGCAATGGGTAAATACCCACCAAGTATTACTATCCCATATCCATACCCACGATAAAAAATAACCCCATCGGGTCACCCATATCCGCTGGTGGGTATGAATTTACCCCCATACCCTAAACCCATACCCACAAAGATTAAACATCTATCATAATAATACGTTATACAAACGTCAAGTATATCCATCTAAATACCATTAAAAGATCTAGTACCATTCGATCATCCATTCAACATCATCATAGATAATCGGATAAAGTAGCAACACTAGGATAGTACCACATAACACATTAAATGTTCTATTACATGGTAATTAAATAGTGGTTAAGATATCCATGACATTATCATCCAAAAGATTATTAAATAGTCAAAAGAACATGGATGACTGAAGCCAAGTTCATGTTCTTAGGCCATGTTTATAGTGGGTATTTTATACCCACAGGTTAATGGATATGGGTGAGGGTGGAATATTCTCATACCCCTTTACCCATATGGTGAAGGTTTTTTTCCCAATAAGAGACTCGTGGGTAGAATATTTAGCCCATATACATATTCTAATGGAGTAAATACCCATCGGGTATCGGGTCGTGGGTACCCATTGCCATCTCTAGCCATGAGGACTGTGTAAGCTATTTTTTTCCATCTCGGTCATGTTGCATTTTGAATTGGTGAGGACTTCAGAGATGAAGTAGACATAGTGCTATTGTAGTTTTCCATCCTTGGGTTTTTCTTGCACTAGTGCTGCGCTGACCGTGCCATGCAAAGCTGTGACAAACAATAGTAGTGGAGATGCGGGGTCTGGACTGACTAGAGTTGTAAGTTCCGACAAATATTCCTTTAGTGACTCGAAGGTTGTGTAACACCCCGGGTTCCACAAACAACCCGGAATGCTACTGAACTACACTTCCGACGTCCATATATAAAATTTTGGCAGCATCCCCTTTGCAAGATTGCATAAATGAGGGGGCAACAGGGTATAAACATATACCATGACAAAAACATACTAAGTATTATTAATCGGCTAGTAAGGGAAGATAAACACACGACCTGAACTGAATTAACCAGTGCGCACGACTATATAAAAAAACAAACTTCCTTTGACAATAAGTTTCTAATTAAATCATGGCTGCGCCTGGGCAGCGTTATTGTGAGAGTGAAAGTGGACGTGCTGCTACTCCCCTCATTCCCAACATGTATCAAGTACCTGCATTGAGTAATGCAAGAGTGAGATGACACATCTCAGCAAGTAAAATAATATCAAACTGTTCAACCACATAAGAACATTGTTTTACCACCACTTGATTCCACAACCTTCTTATTACGAAGGTGCAATACGTATACAACGTACAACACACCTAGTTACCACACCTCGCATGTAGAAACCACAATAGTAACATAGTAATGTCACACTTCATATATTCCTCATAAGTGCAAATGTCTGCAAATGCAAGGATGACTTCTGCCTTCATACCTCTAAGGATATGAAGCCGCATCGTACCCCTCCTCGGGCAACGTACGATGCTAAAAAATGTACCGGTATGGTCGGACCATAAGATCATGATATAACTTCAAAATGCAAGATGGATGATGCGATGTGCATGATATGCCTACAACACTTCATATAACATGATTCAAAAAGACACTTCAACTTTATCCAAGATGGGAATCAACCACATATATCATTACCAAATTATGATCATCCACAATATTAGACAATTGAGAATTAATACTTTCAAACTAATAAACTTCATCATAGAATTCAATGATTAATATATTTAAAACTTATGCATACTCAATGACAGGGAATATGATGCAAACCAAACGGTAGCAACCACCACTGTATTTACTTGCCTTCACCGGAAATTTAGAATGGTACTAAGTACGATCCGGAAGTCCACCACCTGTTTTTGACACACACCTTAGTGCACAAATTCACATAACAAACGCTAATAAACACGCCGCACCTACGCACAATTCCAACCCGTCGCGAGCGACAACTCTCCCCATCACCACCAAATTGCAGCGGCGCTGCTTGATAATTTCATAACTTTAAAATTATAACAACAGTGATATCAATCAAAAACTCCGAAAGCATCTACATAAAATTTCCCACAAGTTTTGTATTCCAAAGATAATTAAATTCCCACATCTACTTAGCCCAAAACCGTCCACAAGATACATCCTGCAATCTGTTTTTGGACAGCAACGTACCCGGATTCAAACAGCGATAGCTCCTAAATTATAACTCCGAATCAAGCGCATAAGTACTCGTTGGAAAGGTATGACAAAACTCTACATGATTATCATATTGATTATCACTAATTTCCCACAAAAAATCCCCAGAATCTGCTAATACTAATGATGTTCGCCCACCTGCGGAAATCTGTTTTTTGGACAGCAACATACCCGGATTCAAACAGCGATAGCTCCTAAATTATAACTCCGAATCAAGCGCATAAGTACTCGTTGGAAAGGTATGACAAAGCTCTACATGATTATCATAGTGATTACAGCTAATTACCGCCGCAAAAACCCCAGAAACTGCCTACAATACTTCTGTCCGCCTGCCACCCAAAATCAGGACAGCACTACCACCAATTCGCTTAGGGGAACGGTTAATCAAACGTAATCGCAGCAAAAATACAAAATAAACATAAGATCACCTTGAGTTATTCCTTCACCTCTTTGTTCTTCCTCCACCAATTCTCCAATTAGAGGCTTGCACCACTCGATGGAGATCCCAAAGGAGAGGGGCTGCACCTTGGGAGGGGGATTGGGGAAGGGGGTGGCTAGGGTTTGATGGGGAGTGGGCGGCTGCAGCCAAGAGGAGAGGAATTGTGGCGGCTGCAAGAGTGGAAGAGAGGAAGAGAGAGGGGGGGGGCCAAAGGGGTGGGGGAGTGAGAGGGAGGGGGCGGCTAGGGTTAAGGGGGGAAACTAATGGGCTCCTCACCGCCGGATCGAGATCCACGGCCGAAACTTGCTCTCACGTCTGCTCCCGACCCCAGCGCACAAGTCCAACAAGTATTCTACTGTTTTACTGGTGAATGCTTCCTAAAAACTCCAACCCCAACTACACAGATCACGAAAGAAAAGGGAAAAATAAATTTAACTTCTTTTCAGAAAATTGGGTATCACAGGTTGCTTCCTACTCAGGGCCCCAAGTGAAGTCCTTTGTCCCCCGCAATGTTCATAGAAATGGCAGGCTTCGCTCTTCCGACTGTGAAATGAATCTATTCGGTGCCCCTAGGCTTCCTTTCAGTTTTTGCTCATCTCTTGCCCACTGCGGAGGCTGCATGTCTAATATGACCTTTAATTTTGTTAGGTTTGCTTATATTCCTATGTGCGATACGAGGTAGCCAGTATCTTGCCCGGGTAGACTCCAAATACACATTTTTCTAGGTTAAGGCAAAGTCTGGCTTCGCGCATATTTGCAAATGTTTCTGTGAGGTCGGCGATGATCCTCCATGTTTTTTCTTGCGACGACTATGTTGTTGACATATGTGAATACGTTGCGCCCCATCTGGTCTTCTAGTATAGTTTTTCTCAATCTTGAGAAAGTGGAGCCGACGTTTTGAGGCCTTCAGGAATACGTATGAAACAATACGTACCGAAGGGAGTGATGAAGTTTGTATTTGCGTTGTCCTTGTATTTCATATAGATCTGATGATATCCCAAAAAATAGTTGAGTAGAGACATGACTTCGCATCCTGCTGCTAAGTCGATGATTTTGTCTATTCGTGGTATGGGAAAATCATCATTGGGGCAGGCCTTGTTGAGGCTGCTGAAGTCTATGCACATTCTCTATTTGCAGTTTTTCTTCTTCACCATGTCTAAGTTGGCGAGCTAGGTGGGGTAGTTGACTGGCTCGATAAACTTGGCCTCAAGTAGCATGTGGACTTCGACTTTTGCAACTTTAGTATTTTCGTCTCACATTTCGCCCAGCCTCTGCTTCTTTAGGTGTATAGATGGGTCAATGCTTAGACCGTGCTCAATGATTGTACGACTAATGCCGATGAGGTCTAAGGTTGACCATGCGAAGACGTCCTTGTTACAATTGAGACATGATAGTGGCTTGGTCTCCTCTTCTATGGTAAGGTGTTCGCGGATTAAGACCGTCTGGTTTGGCACTAAGTTGTCCAAAGAGACTTTCTTGGCCTCTTCGTTGCTTTGAATTTGAGGCTTTATTGGCTCCACTTTGGTTGGGCAAAGGCTGACGGGGTCCTTGCCCTCCGTGGTGAGGTAGTGCACATTCCGCTATCCGGGGAAGAAACCTCTTTCTATATTGCAGACAGTTTGTTGGTCTCCATATACTGTTATTGTGCCATGAGGGCCTATAATTTTCATGCACAGATAGAATCCATGGATGGCCGCTTCAAGTTTGTTTATTGATCCTCTTCCCATGATGGAATTGTATGGGTAGACCATGTCGACTGTGTCAAAGGTCACTACTTTGTTCTTGCATTGGGGGCTATGCCGAGGGATAGTGGTAACTCTATCTTGCCCAGTGGCCATTTTCCCTTGCCTCCGAAGTCGTACATGGGGTTGTTGGTTGGCTAGAGAAGGATGTGGTTGATGCCCACACGATCAAAGGCGTGTAGAAATATAATGTCCGCTTGATCGCCATTGTCGACGAGGACTTTGTGTAGGTCCCAGCCTACCACATTGTAGTTTATGACCAGCACATATGCTTGGGGAACGCTGCAAAGGTAAACGTGTCTTACATCAAAGGTGAGTGGGACATGGGACCACATCGTCTGGATTACTTGACCCGTGACAACGACGTGGTTGACCCTTCGGTAATGGTCATTTTTTATGCTTGTTCTGAACTGAACTCTATGGTAATCGTGTGGATGACCCCTTTGAAGGGTGGATTGGCAAAGTCATCTCCTTGTTTTAGGGGTGGAGGCGGTGGTTGACGGGGTTGCTGGTTTTCTTGGGGCCGGTGGGGGTGGGAGTGGTGGACTTTCTTGGTATTAGAGTTGTGGGTGTTTGGGAATTCTTTGGTTGTAGTTTGGCTAGTATTGGGGTGGGGTGGGTGTTCATTTTTGTAGTGATGGTTGTACTGTTGGTGATAGGGCTGGATATCGAGCTGGCTCAATTCCACTCGACTCGACTCGACTCGTTCTGGCTCGTTATGATAACGAGCCAGCTCAACTCGACTCGTTAACAAAACGAGCTAAAGAAGCTGCTTGGCTTGACTCGTTTAGCAGCTCAAGCTAGCTCGATTAGCTCGTGAGCCAACTCAATATCAAAATAGACACAAAGCTGAAAATTCATATAATCACTTTACAAAATAGAAACCAGCTCATTCAATCAAACAAACAAAAATAATTGGATACTTCCACTCACAAACTAACAAACATAGGATCAAATTTCTACCAACATGTTGCCGACTTCTTCTTGGATGTCAGGGTCTTTGTGCGCTTTCACACTGATCTAGAGCAAGAACTTTGTCGAGGTTGCAGTCCTGGCAGTCGTCCTTCCCCTTCGTGCGACTCTGGCTTCGGATCTTGGGCCTCCATGGCGACAAGCCGACGACGGGAGACTGAAGTCACCGGACTGGAGGACAAGGGGATGCCCGCTGTGGCCTCAGCATGCGACTAAGCACGGGCTGCTGAGCTTGTGTGGCAAGCCGTTGGAGTTATGGACCGTGGATGCCTAGCCGGGGATGGATGGTGCTATGGCGGGCTGGCGGTGGCGGTGGACAGTCGAGTGGCGACTGCGGCGTGACCAGTGACCGCGTGAGCATGAGTGACGGTGTCAGGATCAGCAGTCTAGGTTTTCGATTTAGGACTGGGAGTTGCCAAACCTGAGTTGGGCCTTGGCGGCTTGGCCAGTGTTTGGTAACTGTTCATCTGGTGCCCTGGTGGAGACTCCACCCGTACGGGAGTTGGGCTGGGCTTGTGCCCTGGTCACCTATTGCATGGACATTTGGTTTGGGTCGCAACGATTTGAGCTTGTGTCTGTGTTGCTCTGTAATTGGGCATCACTAGGCCACAAGCCAGCTATACAGATCGTTAGGCTCGTGAGTAACTCGCGAGCCAGCTCGTGTTCGACTCTTTAAGAACCGAGCTAAAATGTTGGCTCAACTCGTAAATCATTTCAAACGATCCGAGTCGAGTCGAGCCACTAATGAGTCGATCGAGCGAGTTATCGTGCCACGAGTTTTTTGTCCAGGCCTAGTTGGTGATATGTGTGGGCTATGGCTCACTGGTTGTTTGCGGGGACCAGATTTTGGTCTAGCTTCTTGGAGAAACGCTTTCTACGGTCGTTGTTGTTGCACATGAAGTTAGAAGTGCTTGAGAGGTTGTGTCCATGAGAATCTGGTGAGCGGTGGCCTGTTTACTTGTGAAACGTATGCAGTGTGAGTTTAAATTACTTTGTGAAATTTTTATGTCCGTAAGACGCTAAATACTTTGTTGCCAAACACTCAGATTCTTCTTAGCCAGCTTCTCCCCATAGATAGCTTTTTGAAAAAAAACTCGTCAGAAAAAAGCCGAACCAAATAGGCCCAATAAAGCTTCCTCTTTTGTTGAGGGCCCCTCCTGCGGCCCTTGTCCCTCACTGCTCTACCACCGTAGCCTTGCTGCGGAGGGTAATCACAAAGTTGAGGGGGGACTTTGCATGGTAGTTGTTGGTTGGCTATATTGTGAACTTGAAATTGTTGCTGACCCCATTCTTGGCGGGGGTAATTTTGCTGTGGACCCCTAGTCCATGTCTTGCTGGTCTGTGGGGACTCTTTCGAGTTGCGCTACGATTCCACTTTTGGTAGTGGAGCTCTTCGGATCAAGCGTACTTCTCGAAGAGTTGGTATAGATCCTAGAGAGTGGATGGTGGATCTATGGTGCAATGGATGTAATGTTGATCAGCGTGAAGGCTACTTATCGTGTAGTGGATTGTGATTTAGTCATCGACAGACGACAACTGTGATTTGAGCAATAGGAACTTTAATTTTTTGTAATAATCGTGTATGCTCTCTTTTTCCAGCTACCTACAGAGAGACAACTCGGCCAATACATCAGTCTCGGGCCTGTAACCCTAGAAGTTGAGCAAGAATTTGTCACGGAGGATTTTCTAGGAATCGATTGACAGTGGTGGTAGCCTTGAGTATCATGTAAGGGTCGGGCACGAAGGATTGGTGCATGCCCTCTTTCCCTACGAGCGAAGGCACGAACCCTTCGCGACCCTGCCGACTCATTGGAGTCGACTGCCCTCGCCTCTATGAGGTCTTTGGTCAGCACTCGAAGGTCGATGTTTCCGCGAATGAGTACACCCCGCTGGCCTCACCGTCAGGTCGCTAGAGCGGAGGTTGGTAGTCTTTACAACCTGTCGCATGGCCTTCCTTTCCTGTTTGACCGTCCATGCACTAGACTCTTTGGAAGTGGATTAGTGCGCGAGGGAAAATGCGATCGAGGGGTCATTCGGATTTTGCTCTAACATATTTAAAGTTTATTTAATTCAATAGCTGGTGCGGTTCCAAAATAACTAAAATTAGCAGATAATAATTATTGTTATCTAGATGAAACCAATATTCTAAATCGTCATACGGTAAAATTCAAACCTAAATCTCGTGGGGCATGAGTCCGCACGCAATGACGGAGAGTATGCAAATGTATGGCGTGCGCGCTCTGTAGAGCAAGGTCGATGTCATTCCGTCTTGCCAACCTGAGGTGCTTTGTTTACGTGTCGTCCCTCACGGAACTATCCCATCAACTATCGATCGCAATATTAATTAACTTGACGTCCATTACCAACTTTTATTTATTGCAGTGCTATAGCGAATAAGTTTTTACATACAATCAATTTAACACCACATTAACTTTTTTACACAATTTTATTTAAAAATGTTTTATTGATAAAATTCATCCAATCATGTAACTAACAAAAAAATGTAATTTATAAAAAATGTAAAAAATAAAAATCTTTTGAAAAATAAAAATTACATAGTTCATAAAAAACCAATATTGTACAACTCGTCGTCATCTTCTTGTTCCACCTCTTCTGTATTTTCTTCTCATTCTAATTTTAATGGCTTGGTGAACTTCTTTTTAAGATCAACTTGTGGGTCCTTTTTATGTCGTCGTCCATGTCAGTGGTGTAGCAATCAAACAACTTGGTAAATTGCTCAAACAATTTTGATTGCATCATCCTCTCACTAGCTTTGTAGAACTTTCTTAACATGCTTTTTCTCCATGATAGGATATAGATGGGTAAAATTGAGTAGTGGAGCTAAATTAGGGGTGTAGATTTTAAAATCATTTTTACTAGGGGTGGGCATTCGTTTTTTTTTTTTGAAACTTTGGTTCGGTTTTTCGGTTTAAAAACTTCGGTTTTCCAGACATAGGAACCAATCGGTTTTCTAGAAAATGAAAAACCGAGATGTTCGGTTTCGGTTTTTTACTTCGATTTTTCGGTAAAACCCGAACACCAAACTTATACTTAAGACAACACATACAACAAGTTTACATGATAGATACACACAATTTTAAAAGTAAAAATTATATAGGTACAAAGATTTAGAAATACACCATACATCATATACAATGAAGTGAATAACAATTTAATTGCATCACACATTTAGTTCACATAACAAAATAGTCAAATTTTAGAATTGATAAAGTTTGGTATTCGGTTTTTTTGGTATTTAGGTTCGTTATACGATGAAAATCGTTTATGATACTGAACACCGAACTTCTTAGAAAAACCGAAACCAAACCGAACTACCGAAAAACCGGAATTTTGGTTCGGTTCGGTTTTTGGTACACGATAAAAAGTGCTCACCCCTATTTTTACTAGATGACATGATGGTGGTGTCACTTAGGATGTGTTTGGTTGGTGAGCGAATGATAACAGAGCCATTCCATTCCTATATTTTCGGGTGTTTGGTTAGCTACTAAGAAAGAGTGGAGCGGCTCCTGGAATCTCTCCATTCCTGTATAGCGCAAAAAACAAGATGAGCCCGCTCGCCAAAATCAGGCGGACGCGAGCACTCCCGTTTTTTCATGTCTGGCAAAATCGAACCCCTTCTCTGTGAGAACCTCCCTTTGCTCCTCCATCCCACCGCCACCGTGAGGAGCTCCTCCTCCATGAGCACCTCCCTCGGCTCCTCCATCCCGCCGCCGCCGTGAGGGACTCCTCCGTGAGCACCTCCTTCCGCTCCTCCATCCTGTTGCCGTCGTGAGGAGCTCTACCATCATCAACTCAGGTGAATCTACTGCCCCTCTTCTCCCTTCGTCGGATCTGTTTCTGCTCCCCCTTTAACGCCACACACCTGGCCAGTCTTTATCCATCAGTTTTACCAACCTGACCAAGAAACCGTATCAACCCTGCCGCAAGGAACCATGCCGAGGATCTTTTGAGATATTTCCTAGTCTAGTGGAAGGTTTGTGAGTCTAATAGGTCTCATGATTCAGGTGGCTATCTTCCCTTCCGTGGATTTCCTAGTTCGATTTCTCTCTTGCATTTGTTTATTGTGATACTTCCATGGATCTGTTTGGATCAACCTCATTGGCCAGTTCTAGGCAATAAAGAGACAGACAACTAAAAACTCTATTGTGATACTTCCATGGATCTTACTGAAATTTGGACATGTATGTTGCTAAAAGTTGGAATGTATCTTTTGTTTGTATGGACATGTATCTTTTATTTGTATGGATGTGTAGGTCATGGACAAGGAGGTAAGCAGTGCAAAAGTTGGTGGTCGACTATGTCAATGGACACGAACTCAATCCACATTTGTGCTCACCTTTCTTAGCAACATTGTTGCTGAAGGCACTAAGACCTCCACTGGGTTTAAGAAAGTTCATCTCAATGCTTGTGCTAAGGCTCTCAATGACCATTTTAAGCTCATGAGGACAGGTGATCAAGTTGCTAATCACTTGAAGACATGGAAGAAGAAGTACACTAGGATCAAGTATCTTAAGAATTTGAGTGCTGCACTTTGGGATGAAAATGGATTCATTGTTTCTCTAGATCATGAGCACTACAAAGAACATATGGCGGTAAGAATTTTACTATCCCTTTGTATTTGATATTTTAGTGTGTACATAGTCTAAACACTTCTGATTGTGTTCATGTATGCTAGTACACATGTGGCCACAATGGATTAGAATATTTTTCAATGGCACATGTGTAGATGACTTGATCAAATTAGGCTTGAATTAAGCACTACAACTGAAACCACTAAAGGGGCTACTATTCTGAAATAAGTATAATCATATTAATCTGAAATAACTTCTTTATATGCAGTTTGGGTACATACAGTTTATATGTTCTTTATATGCTTTTATTATAGTATTGTCTTAAACATATAAAGAACTATATCCTTTTATTTTTAATAAGTGTTGCACTCACTGTTAGGATCCAAAAATCAAGGCTGATGATGAATATTTGAACAAGCCTCTTCCATACTATGGTTTTCTAGCTACAATATTTGGCAATAGTGTTGCTACTGGTCAGTATGCAAAGAGCTCTAATGAACCACTTGGGATTGATGGGGTGAACAATGGGGCTGATGGCAATGCAGAAAGTGAGGGGATGTACCATGAGTTTCATAGAAGTGCTGTCAATGATGATATATCTTCTTCAGCTAGGCTAGCTAAGAGAGCCAAGACTATTGATGATAGCAGAAGAAAGACTGATTGCTTGGTTGAAGCATTTGATCGTGACAACGAAAGGTTAGCAAAGGCAATCGAGAAAGCAAGCAGTGCTTTACCAGATGGTTTGTTTGAAGTAGTGGACAATCTCCTAGGTTTTTAGCTTAACCACAAGTCTCAGTACTTGTTGGAACTTGCTCTTCGGTGCAAGTTGATCCAACGGGGGAGTGTAGCGACGTAAACAGGGTTTTTGCTTGAGATGGCAATAGCTCTATTAATCTAGCCTCTCAAGGGCACTGTGCAGGGGTATTTATAGGTATCTGAGTGCCCAGCGTCCAGTGTTAAGGACGCATGTGCCCCTAGGCACCTAGGTTATCCCCGGAATATTCCCAAAAGCAGGGTTACAGACCGTAATTACAGGGAGACCTTTACAAATTAGGCCTGTAATGCGCAGCGGCCACGCAGGGCCTGTTACAATGGGCCGGATCACGCGTGGGCCTCCATGTTGGACGAGGTCGCAAGATGAGACGACCTCATCACATGTCTTCGTCCGGCGACGTGTGGGACGAAGGGTAAGTCTGCCCGTCATCTTGTCTCCGTTGGTGCAGCGAGGTCGGCGAAGGTATCGAGCGAAGGGTGGCGTCTTCGCCTTCGCCCCAACATTTGCCCTCCGAGGGACCAGTTCGACTAAGTCATCTTGTGCCGAAGACGTCGCTAGATGGTGGAGACGCTGCCCTCGCTCGAAGTGGTTCCGCGGGGGTTTTTGACATGACCGTTGATTGACGCTATACTGTTGGATTGCGGGTTTCCCGAAGCGCCGCGCCCTGTGTATAAAAGGGGGCGGGGGGCGACGCGTTTTGAACTTTATCTTTCCGCGCTCCGCGAAAACCCTAACCGCCTTCTCAAACCGCTCGCTGCTGGTCTGCCCTCCTTGCTCTTGCTCGTCGGAGATCTGGCCCGTGTGAAGCAGACCGCCCGCCGCCGCCGACGGTACGTAGCGATGCTGTCCTCTTCCTCTTCTGCTGCCGCTACACCGCCGACCGGCGCGTCGTCCGAGGAGACGCTGAGCAATGTGGCGGCGGAGGAGTTGCGCGCCGGTGACACAGTGGAGTTCGGCGCGTCGCGGATGTCCTTGGTCCGCGTGCAAGACATGCAACAACTTGGTTATTTCGGCGGCGGAGTGGCACATGTCCCGGGGACGGAGGAGGTCCCCGAGCTAGAAGGCGAGTTGGTTGTGTTCGAGACTTTTTTCGCTGCTGGCCTTCGTCTGCCCGCACATCGATTTGTGGGAGAAGTCCTGCGTAGGTTCAACGTCCAGGTCCACCAGCTGAAGCCAAATGCCGTGGTGGCTCTAGCGAAATATGTCTCGGCAACGACTTCGTACGGCGGGCAGCCCTCGGTCGAAGTCTTCGCGAAGTATTATTGTCTGCACTGGCAGAAAAGGAAAATCGGAAATAAGATTGCTCAATTTGGATCTTGCACTTTTACGCCGAAGACGGGCAAGACTTCGATGGAAGTCGTTGAGTTGGTTCCCTGTGCCCGCAATAAATGGGGCAACTGGTGGGAATTTTGGTTCTACGTTGCCGAAGGCACAGTCGAAGACCATCCGGGGCTCCTCGTGGCCGAGATGTGTTCGCATTATTACTCAGCGTACCCGCGGTTTGAAGTAGCGGAGGAGGATGCAGACGAAGGGGCCCTGCGGTGCGCGGCCGGCCTGAGTAGCGGGCGCGATCTGGTTGAGGAGTTTGTCGCGTATGGGGTGTGGCCCTTGGCGCGTGGCTGGGCGCTGGGCGAAGTATGCCCTCGCCAGATGCCTTCCCGTGGCGGGATGCTGGTGCGGAGTCCCGCCTTCGCACTGGATTTGCATGACCGAGATCCCGCCGCATTCGTGTGTGAGGCAGAGGATGGGGCAGTGCAGATTGTTGGTCGCTACGTGCCAAAGACGGAGGGCCAGCGTAGTTGGGATATACGCGGATCCAACGATCGCTTGAATAGGGTCTTCGAGTTGAACCGTCTGCCGTATGGCGGTTATCCCGGGCAAGACGATGTCGACCGCCGCGGGAAAAAACCGGCGGCTGAGACTGAAGACGACCCCGTGCCAGCGGCCGCCCCATCCACTAAGAAGAGGAAGCTAGGTACTACGATGGGAGGACTGGGGTCTCCGATAGTTTTGCTATGGAGTTGATGGGGACATGCGCGGCCCCCGAGGGAAGGATGTCTTCGCCCGAGCTCCGGGAGTCTTCGGCGCGGATGCTGAAGGTTACCGGGGGTTGGTGGCCTAAGAACGTTCCTATCCCCCGCGCGGCCGGCGAAGACTTTTTTACATCTCGCATGGTTCGTGACTTGAGAGTGTTTCCTTATGGACAGAATATTGTTGCTGTTGTGTCGGCAGTGATGGACAAGGATCGTCATGAAGCTGCGCAAAAGCACCGGGCGGTCATCAGGCTGCCCGAGGCTAGGCCGAAGAGGGCGCGGGGGACTGCGAAGGGCTGCCGCCCCCGGCGGTAGCCAGCCGATGCTGGCGGCGAAGTCGGCCGCCCCTGGGTCCAGCAAGGTGCCGGATGTCGTGAAGGCAGCCGGCGCCGGCGGAACCAAGTCTGCCTCGGCCGGATCCGCGAAGGTCCGAGAATTGCCTTCGCCAAGGAAGCGCGTTGCCGATTTTGGCACCAATATTAGTGTGGATGATTATCTCATTGGTAAGTCATTGGCCCGAGTTTTTTTGACTGTTGATACGTTGCAGGATCGGGCGAGGGGCAACTTGTTGTTGTTCCGCCTGCGGTGGCGACCACGGTGTCTGTCGCGGTGCCTGGGGCGAAGGGTAGCGCTCTCAGCGCTGGCGGTGAGATTTCGGCGCTCACTGCCGTCAAGGACGAAGCGGGCATTGTGTCCCGCCGGCTGAGGGAGGCGTCGCAGCGGCTAAGTCAGGTAAGTTGAGCTAGACTTCGGTTTTTACCGCTTTCGTTGGGATTGTGGTCTTATGTGTGTCTTTTAGGCGGCTGACTTCGCTGACCGCGTGGCGTCGGGGGCCCTTACGGCAGTTGTGTCTACCGAAGTCGACAGACTTCGGGCGCAGCATGCTGACGCCGTCCGGGAAAAGTCGACCGCCGATAGCAAGTGCCGCAAACTGGCAGAGAAGGTGGCCGCGCTGGAGGGCGAGAGGACTGACCTCCGGTGCCAGCGGGCGGAGGAGAGGAGGGAGGCTAATCAGGCCCTCGCCAAGGCACAGTCGGCGCAGGCGGAGGCCAATTTGGCGTGGGTGGAGGGTAGTCTCACCAGCCAGCGCGCCGAGGAATGGGAGACGCGGTTCAACGCTCTGCAGGCCCGCATGGAGAGAGCCGAGGCTTCGACGCGCTCGGAAGTTGAGCGGACGCGCAAACAGCTCATGGACTCATACCGCGAGCTGGGCACGCGGACCGCTGACTTCGAAGTGCCCGACTGAGAGTCAGGCCTTCGCTGCCTCGAGTGGCTGCCAGAGGAGTTGTTGGCGCTCCCGACCATTGTGGAGGGATTTATGTCCTTTGCCTCCCTCGTCACCTGCGAAGGGGCGATGAACGCGCTGTCCCGCGAAGGGTGCAGTCACTATGAGGTCTTCGACCGATCTGATGAAGATTTCGAGCGTGAAATTTACAAGGTCGAGGACCCTGTGGTGAAGGAGTCCGCGGGAGCCCTCTTTGACCGGATGTGGGGCCCCCACGGTCGGGAGGTGGTCAGGGAGCGGTCCGACCGGGCGAGGGATCAGGTAATGTTTATCTTTTGTTTAGTGTTATTGAATGTGGGTTATACGTGGGCTTGCTGAATCGGTGAGCTGTGTTGCAGGCGGTGCGTGACGAGAAAGTGGAGGACTTTGGAGCTTTAAACAGCGCGCGGCCTGAAGCGGAGTCGAACCCGGTGGCGGCCGGGGCCGAGGTCGGCCCGGCGCCGCCCCCGGAAACCGTCGAAGGCTGTCTTGCTGCCCCTGCGGCTACTGTGTCCGGTGGTGGCTCGTCGCCAACCGCTGTGCTGAGGGCTGAGGATCCCCCGAAGACGGCGACGGAGCCGGCAGCGGAGGATCCCACGGCGGCTGGGTCTTCGCAGGTGGCTTAGTGGGTGTGGGTAGTTAGAGAATTTTGTATATGTTGCTGAACCTTGGTTGCTGCGCAGGTTCAAGATTTTAGGCCTGCACACGCAACCGCTACTGCTAATTTTGTGGTGGCTTCGACCGTGGATGCTGGGAATGAATTGGATGAGTCTGCTTCTAAGTTTTCTGATTTTGGTGACTCTGGGAGTTCGGTTGAGTGGACGGAAGAGTCGTCGGATGAGGACTTGGATTACTTTGCGGCCTTGGATGTGGCAGCGGCGGAGGCTTCACCGCGTGCTGCGGATGCTGAAGTTGTGCCTGGTCCGAGCGCTGGGCGTAGGCGGCGAAGGGCGGTTGCGAAGCGTAGAGTGAGTGAGGTGGATGGCGGTCGGCTTCGTGTGGGCAGGGCTGGCAAGCAGGAATTGTTGTCCTCGCCGGCCGTTGCGAGTGTAGGGGAGGGGGAGTTGCGAAGTCTTTTTGAGGGTGAGGAGCTTAGGATAATGCTATTTAACTATAGGGAGATGGGAATCATTCCGAAGGTTGAACCGATGTAAGGTGTGATGCCCTCGCTGTACATATGTAACTATAGTTTGTATGATGAGGCTGTGCGCCTGTGCGCATCCGGCTATGCTCATAAAGGCGTTGCACACTTGGTCTAGTACGTTTATTATGTCGGTCCGGCGCGCCTGTAGTCGGTCTTTGCGCGGACAATTTGGTGTAGGGTTTAGCACGGGTAGTCTTTTGAGGAAGACTTCGATTTTTCGCACTTGTTGTGCTAGTCCGGCTGCACCATTAGGCGACTTTTGCACGAATATTCTTGTTGAGGAAGACTTCGATTTTTCGCACTTGTTGTGCTAGTCCGGCTGCACCCTTAGGCGACTTTTGCACGGATAGTCTTTTTGAGGAAGACTTCGATTTTTCGCACTTGTTGTGCTAGTCCGGCTGCACCCTTAGGCGACTTTTGCACGGATAGTCTTTTTGAGGAAGACTTCGATTTTTCGCACTTGTTGTGCTAGTCCGGCTGCACCCTTAGGCGACTTTTGCGCGGAGTGTCGCACGCGAGGGTGGCTAGCGCTGCCCCTCGTGGTGACTTTGTATTGGTCGAATGTCGAAGACCGTCGACGCGGTCTTTTTTCGACGTAGATTTTTGCGGGGGATTTTTCACTCGTATATTACATGACTCCGCCTCGTTAAAAACCTCACCCCCGGGAGGAAAAGAGTGCGGGCCAGAATAAAATTGTTTTTGCGAATTACAAGGGCGAGCTGGCCCTGAGGAGTCAAACAAAAAACTTGCGGAGATTATCAATGTTCCAGGAATGCTCCAAGTCCTCGCCGGATGGCGTTGCGAGCCTATATGCGCTGGGGGACGCCTTCATCTTGACGATGAAAGGGCCCTCCCACTTGGGCTCCAGCTTGCCCCTGGACTCTGTCCGAGCTGTCCGGACGAGTACGAGGTCTCCTTCGCTGAATTCCCTCGGGATGACTGCGTGGTCACGCCATGCTTTTGTTTGGGCTTGGTATTTATTTAGAGCCTGTAGGGCGAAGACGCGGTCTCCATCGATGAGTGAATTCGTCCACGTCGGGGATGGCTGACGGGACTGTCCGTGGGGACCCATGTTTTATTTCTTGCAGGGTCATGGCCTCTGATCCATATAGAAGGCGGAAAGGGGTGAACCCAGTCGCCCTGCACTCAGTCGTGTTTAGTGCCCAGACCGCTTCAGGTAACAAATCGGCCCACTTTCCCTTTTTCTCGTCGAGGAGCATTTTCTTGACAGCTGTGAAAATTTTGCCATTTGCGCGTTCCACAACTCCATTGGACTGCGAGTGGTATACTGAGGCGAAGGCAAGCTTGGTGCCAATGGAGAAGCAGAAATCCTTGAAGTCTTGGCTGTCAAACTGCTTGTCGTTGTCAACTGTGAGTTCGGACGGGACTCCGAAGCGGCAAACAATGTTTTGCCAGAAGAATTTCTGTGCAGTCTTTGATGTTATTGTGGATACAGCCCTCGCCTCGATCCATTTGGTAAAATACTCGACATCGACGAAGGTGAACTTGAGGTTTCCCCTAGGCCGTGGGCAGGGGCCCGACAATGTCCAGGCCTCAGCGCTGGAGAGGCCATGTGTGGGCGATTAGTTTCGTGAATTGCGAAGGGCTTCCTGATCGAGGAGAAAACTTTTGGCAGGCTTCGCAGGACCTTGTGATCCGATTAGCGGCGCAGATCATTGCGGGCCAGTAGAAACCTTGACGGATCACCTTTGCGGCTAGGGCCCTTGGCCCTACGTGAGAGCCGCAAGTACCGCTGTGGACTTCGCGCAGGATTTGGACGCCTTCGGTCTCGGTGACACATCTGAGCATGGGTTGACTGACCCCCTTCTTGTAAAGCTGGCCTTCAATTAGTGCAAAGTCCCGGCTTCGATGTTTGAGGCGCTTGGCCTCGTTGATGTCGGTTGGATGGTAGTACCCCTGTAGAAACAGGGTTATTGGTGCCCGCCAGTCTTCGGTCATAATGAGGTTGACTATGCGCTGGCCCTCGTTGTCATTGGTTATTTGGAGCTCTTCGGGGCTGCGGACGGCTGGCGTGCCGATAACATGGTAGAACACGTCGGAGGGCAGGGACTCGCCTCTGGCGGCAGCCTTGGCCAATGCGTCGGCCTCCTCATTCTTGGCCCGGTCCACATGCTGCAAGGTGAAACCTTTGAATTGTCTCTCGAGGCTACGGATAGCCGCGAGGTATTGCATAAGTGCGGGGTCCTTCGCTGCGTAGTCTTTCTCGACTTGGCCGGCGACTACCTTGGAGTCTGTTCTGATAATGCAGGTAGTGACACCAAGGGCCCTTAGTTTGCGGAGGCCGAGGATGACAGCTTCGTATTCTGCTATGTTGTTAGTGCATCTGTCAGATTCCAGAGCAAAGCTGAGGCATGCCGCGTATCTGTGCTTGACCCCGGTGGGTGAGGTGATGACTGCAGCAGCGCCTGCCCCCGCGTGGCACCATGCGCCGTCGCAATGGATTGTCCAAACCTTCTCTGCGGACGGGTCCAGCTGTGTTATTGGCCCAGTCCAGTCGACGACGAAGTCTGCCAGAACTTGTGACTTGATGGCTGTCCTGGGCTCGAATGTGATGTGGTAGCCGGAGAGTTCGGCCGCCCATTTGGCAATCCGGACCGATGCCTCCGGGTTTCTGAACAATTTGCCGAGTCCCCTATCTGAGGTGACCCGAATCTTGAATGCTTCAAAATAGTGGCGCAATTTGCGCGAAGCCATAACAACTGCATAGGCAATCTTTTCCAGTTTCGTCATATTACATTTTGATGGTGTGAGCACTTCGGAGACGTAATAAACTGGACATTGCCTGATCATGCCCTCTACTGTCTGCTCTTGAACTAGTGCCGCGCTGACCACATGTGGCGAAGCCGCAACATAGAGCAACAGGGGTAGCGAAGAGTCGGGGCTTGTAAGAACCGCCAATTCCGACAGGTACTGTTTCAATGAGGCGAAGGCCGCCGCCTGCTCTGGTCCCCAAGCGAAGTCTTTTGCGCCGCGAAGAGTTTTGAGGAAGGGGAGACTTCGCTCTGCGGATTTGGAGATGAATCTGTTGAGGGCGGCCAATCTGCCTGTCAGGCGTTGGACGTCTCTGGCTGACTGCGGGGGCGTCATGTTGATGATGGCCTGAATTTTGGTTGAGTTGGCCTCGATTCCGTGGTGTGACACCAGGTAGCCCAATATTTTTCCCTGGCGAACACCGAAGACACACTTTTCGGGGTTTAGGCGAAGTCGTGCGTCCCGCATGTTCGCAAACGTTTCGACGAGGTCAGCAAGATGGTCCTCCTTGCTTCTGCTGGAGACGACGATGTCGTCCACATACGTGAATATATTTCTGCCGACTTGCCCCTCGAGCACCGTTTTGGTAAGCCGGGAGAAAGTGGACCCGGCGTTCTTGAGTCCCTCCGGCATTCTGATGAAGCAATACATGCCGAAGGGTGTTATGAAGCTGGTGCTGGCCTTGTCCTCCTCCTTCATGTATATTTGATGGTAACTGGAGAAGCAGTCGAGGAGTGACATGACTTCGCACCCGACCGTGCTATCGACTATTTTGTCAATCCGAGGCAACGAGAAGTTGTCCTTTGGGCAGTCCTTGTTGAGACTGGTGAAGTCGATGCACATCCGCCATTTGCTGCTCTTTTTCTGCACCATCACAACGTTGGTGAGCCATGTGGGGTAGGCCACTGGCTCGATAAATTTGGCCTCCAGGAGGCGATGTACCTTGGCCTTGGCGGCTTCTATCTTCTCATCAGACATTTTGCGGAGCCGCTGTTTTTTCGGTCTCACCGAAGGGTCGATTCCCAAGCTGTGCTCGATGATGGAGCGACTGACCCCGACCAAGTCGAGGGCAGACCAGGCGAAGACGTCTTTGTTCTTGGACAAACAGCAGAGGAGTTTCTCCTCTTCATGCGAAGTGAGGTCTTCGCTGATGGTGACCGTCTGCTTGGGCGTGGCCTGGTCGAGGGGAACAGTCTTGGTCCCGTCGTTGCTCTGTAGCTGTGCTTTGTCGTGTTCTTTGTTAGTTGGGCTGGCGGACGCGGGGACCTCGTGCTGGGCCGTGAGGCAGTGCACGTTTCTTTGTCCGGGGACGAAGTCCCGTTCTATGTTTCGCGCAGTCTGCTGGTTGCCGTAGACCGTGATGGCGCCTAGCGGACCTGGTATCTTCATGCACAGGTAGAGTCCGTGAATGGCTGCCTCAAACTTGTTGATGGAGCCCTGGCCCATAATGGCGTTGTACGGATACACCATGTCAACGATGTCGAAGGTCACTTGCTCACTTCGGGCATTGAGTGCTACACCGAAGGAGAGAGGCAACTCTATTTTGCCGATGGGAAACGTGCCCTTGCCGCCGAAGCCATACAGTGGGTTGTCCGAAGGCTTGAGCAGGCTGTGGCTTATGCCCATGCGGTCGAAGGCATGGAGGAAAATGATGTCTGCTTGGCTGCCATTGTCGACTAGGACTTTGTGCAGATCCCAGCCTGCCACGCTGCAGTTGATAACCATGGCGTCGATGTGGGGGGGCGCTGCGCAGATCGACGTCTCGAGCGTCGACGGTTAGCAGCACGTGGGACCACTTCGTCTGTATGACCGGACCGGTGATGGCGACGTGGTTGATGCTGCGGTAGTGGTCCCGCTTCTGCCGCTTCGTGTCGAAGTCGGCGCTGGACCCCCCAGTGATCATATGAATGACTCCGCGATACGGCTGATCGGCGAAGTCCTCTTGCTTTGGGGCGTGGGGGTGGTGGATGTTTTGTTGTTGCTGGTGTGGAGGTGGGGGTGGGGGAGGTACGATTTGTACTTCCTGGTGGTGTTGGTATGCGTGGTGCGGTGGATGCGGAGCGGGGCCGTGGATGTATGGCGGAGGGGGTTGCTGATATGTGTGAGCGACAACTCTAGGGTTGTCGGCTGGTTGCACCCGTGCCATCCTGTCTCTGGTGGCCTTCGTCTCTGGACAGTCTCTGGTTTGGTGGGCGCAGTCTTCGCCGTGGAACAGGCAGTAAAATCGGCGTGGCTGCTGCGCACGTCCCCGGCCCCGACCGCGAGTTCCGTTCCCGCGGCCCTGGGGGGATATTCCTGGCGGCGAGGGGCCTCGCCAGCGCGGTGCTGGTTGGCGATGTTGTGCACTTGCTGCTGATTGCGGTCGTCCCGACCGGAGTCTGGCTGCGAGGGCCTCGTCCACGTGCGGCTGGACTATGGAGTGTCTTTGGGTTTCCTCTGAGACTCGACTTTGCGCTGGTGGAGCTCTTCGGATCTGGCATATTTTTCAAATAGCTGATACAACTCCTGGAGGTTCTTGGGCGGATCCCTGATGCAGTGGCTATAAAGGACGCTGGCCCAAAGGCCGCTGATGGCGTAGTGGATGGCGATTTAGTCATCGACCGAAGGCAGTTGTGATTTGAGGGTCAGAAACTTGCGGTAGTACTCCCGCAGAGTCTCTTTTTCCAGCTGCTTGCAGAGTGAAAGTTCAGCCAAGGCGTCGGTATCTGGGTGGTACCCTTGGAAGTTGAGCAGGAATTTGTCCCGGAGGCTTCTCCAGGAGTCGATGGACAGCGGGGGCAACCTGGTGTACCAGGTAAGTGTTGGGCCTTCGAGGGCGATGATGAATGACTTGGCCATCGTGGCGTCGTCCCCTCCAGAAGATGCAACAGCGACCTGATAACTCATGATGTACTGTGCTGGGTCAGTGCTGCCATTGTACTTGGGATAGGCCCCTGCCCGGAAGTTGGCGGGCCAAGGTGTCACTTGCAGGTGTGGCACCAGGGGACTTCGCTCATCGAGGTAGTTGACACCTTGGAATGTCGCAGCATGTGGGATGGCATGGCCGCGCTGGGGGAAGTATGGGTCTTCGACTTGTGTGCGCTGTTGCAGAGGTGGGCCGTGTTGCAGGCTGAGGTGGCCTTCGCGCTGCATTAGCGCGATCTCTTGTTCGAGCTCCTGGGCCTTCTGCTCTTCGTCACGTATCATCTGCCGCACCTTGGCTTGTGCAGACACACGTTGGCGCTTGGCCTCAAGTATTTCTTTTTGCTTCTGGAGATTGCGGTTCTTGATGCGCAAGGCGCGCAGCTGTAGCTGTTCTTCCGCTGAGACACCGATGACTTCGCCGTCCTCGATGACGTCCGCGCCCTCCGGTGGAGCGAAGCCTGGTGGAGGTTGCGGCTGTTCTCCAGAGCCGCAGGTGCGGAGAGCGTCGTCTTTGGTGGCCTCTTGGTGGGTGGTGTGGACGAGGGCGAGGTCCTTGCCCTTTTTCTCGGCCAGCAGTGCTGCCTTCGCAGCCTCGTCAGCCTTCGAGCTAGCTTTCTTGGGTGCCATCGCTGGTGGTTTTTTTGTAGCACGAACGGTGGGCGCCAAATGTTGGAACTTGCTCTCTGGTGCAAGTTGATCCAACGGGGGAGTGTAGCGACGTAAACAGGGTTTTTGCTCGAGATGACAATAGCTCTGTTAATCTAGCCTCTCAAGGGCACTGTGCGGGGGTATTTATAGGTATCTGAGTGCCCAGCGTCTAGTGTTAAGGACGCATGTGCCCCCAGGCACCTAGGTTATCCCGGAATATTCCCATAAAGCAGGGTTACATACCGTAATTACAGGGAGACCTTTACAAATTAGGCCCGTAATGCGCAGCGGCCACGCAGGGCCTGTTACAATGGGCCGGATCACGCGTGGGCCTCCATGTTGGACGAGGTCGCAAGATGAGACGACCTCGTCACAGGTCTTCGTCCGGTGATGTGTGGGACGAAGGGTAAGTCTGCCCGTCGTCTTGTCTCCGTTGGTGCAGCGAGGTCGGCGAAGGTATCGAGCGAAGGGTGGTGTCTTCGCCTTCGCCCCAACAGTACTATCAGCACTTGGTTAGACATCCTAATGATGCTCATGCTTTCGTGAATCTACCATTCGATTGGAAGCTATCATGGTTTTCGAGTTTCGTTAGTAAGAACTTCTAGTTTGTGGGTCATGATTAGAACTATGGTTATATGAACTATGTTTTGTCATGGTGTTATGAACTCATGTATCATGGTGATTGGATGAAATATGGTTACACTGGTGATGAACTATGTATCTCTTATTTGGACATGTATCTTTTATTCGTATGGTTGAACCATAGTTATGTATCATGGTGATATGAACTCATGCATTATGAGATGTTGCATGTTTGCATAAGAGAATTCGTGGTGATGAACTTTGGTCCCTGCATTGTAGGTTTGCACGAGCGGTTTGTAGTTTTGTTTGGTTTGAATGAGACGTTTGCATGAGTTATGTGTAGTTTTGCATTCGGATCATGTCATTCTGTATTCTCCAACCAAACACGAAACAGAACGACTCCACTCTGATGTGCTCTCCAACCAAACAAAAAATAGCACGATTCTATTCTACCTACCAAACATAGAATGGAGCGGCTCCATTCTTAGAAATTAGAATAGAACAGTTCCGTTCTAGTTGGCTCCCCAACCAAACGCACCCTTAGTGGCAACATATCTAGTGTAAAACGATTAGGATGCTAACATCAAACCTTGTGTGTTGAGTGCAATCCCATCTGGAGACGACATGCCCTATTATATAAAAATGTAGGTGTTGGCGTCGATTTGGTAGCAAACACTAGAATGAACCACCTCGTGGTGCTCTCAGCAGGAGCGCAGATGATCCACGATCTGGTGTCGGATAGTCAGCGACCTCGTTGCAGGAGCTACTCCTCTATGTGTGCTTTCGGACGATTCGTGCTTGAGGTCTAGATGGTCCGCTATGGCACAGAGTCTTCTTTGCAGAAACCTGAATCTTGCCTCTAGACGTCATAGAGCCGAAGAGAGGTCAAGATTGAAGTTGAGGAAGGCTAAGCTAAGGCAAGATTACTCCTACACCTAATGCATGAAAAGAAACAAGGCAAATAAGATAAATTGGTCTGATAGATTTGATTATGTGTGTGCAGATCGGTCGTACCCCTTCCTTTATATAAGGAGGAGGTCTAGACACGTTTCTAGTCGGTTCCCAAACAAATCCTACAAGAAATCAAGAATCATAGCTGAATGTGTTCCCGTGTGGATCGTCCACACCACCACACCAGACCGTCAGTGCCCTAGGGACGAACTGTCCAGCCACTTTGGTGTTCCACACATGCCCCGCCTTTTGGTGGAGCTTGGCGAACCAAAAGCACCTGCACTGGTAGCACCCTTCAAAAAATAATAGATCTCATAAGTCATTTTGTTCCCAAATTAAGAACTCACCTCGATGCAAGTCACCGACTTTTTTCAATCTAATAGGATTATCATTTAATAGAATTTAATGCATAAAGGCCGTTTAGGACTTATATCTTTCTCGGTCATGACTATTTGATAAATGTGTCAAAAGGCATAGAATTGTGATGCCCCAACCCAAATAAGCAAAGGGATCTTGTATGTAATATGGGTTCATCGTCGTAATATTCCATATTTGAATAGGACAATGTATCGGCAATGAGTAGGTTGGTCAAAAGTACACTGACACCACTGGGGATGGATGAATAGGCGACACTTGTTGTGTCATCTTATGGGTCATTTTCATTGGTCATGTTACTTTTGTGGGTGATCGAGGTTGCTTTGTTGGCTGACCACGGGGAACAACATTCTTCGTAACATATTTGGAGAGTAATTGACCAAAAGTAGGGTCGGCTTTAACCAGTCGACCAGATGCTTTAAAAGTATTTTGCTTCGACGTACATACTTCTAGTTGTTGAGGCTTAAAGGTGCATAGATGTTGCGGTCTCTGGTCGCCTACCAGACCGTCCAGCCGATCCAGTCGAACTGTCTGCATGGGCACCGAACCATTCGGTTGAGCCAGTTGGGTCGTCTGCTATGCACGAAACAGTAAGCTTCAATTGGCTTGCCGATCACGCTTGCCCCCCTCGGTACCTTCGGTCCTGATGGTGATCTTCAAGGTATCCCCCCATTATGGGTCGTTTGTGCAACAACCTACCTAGAAGTGACTCGCTTATCCTTATCGGGGACACGAGGGTTGCTGATGACAATACTTTTGCCTTTGCCTTTATTGGCCACATCCGATCGAGCCAAGACCTTCTTTTCTTCTAGATCTATTATATTGATAGGAAATGGCTACTTGCCAATTTGCAAATCCTGGAAACTCAGTCAGTCTTCATTTATAGCTGATTATATCTCTCAATGGAAAACATTGCAATCATTAGTGGCATGAGAAATAGAATTATGTCACTTGCAATAAGCACGTCTCTTTAGTTCGTCTAGAGGAGGAATAGTATGAGTTACCTTAATGTTGCCACTTTTTAATGGTTCGTAAAATATTTTGTTGTACTTGGAACATCAAAAGTAAATTTACCATCTTCTTGTCGAATCTTTTGAACCAACTGTAAAGAAGAACATGCCGAAGGTTTGCCCTTTGCTGACCAAACAAGTTCAACAATATATACTTCTGTGGACTCATCATCTGAACTACTTTGATCGTGTTCCACTAGATGCACATTATGGGAAGTTAATTTTGATGCCTCTTTACTTTGGCTTTCACAAGCTAAAGCTCACTGGTTTAGTTGTGCTATTGAAAAGAACTGGGTACCATCTAATTTTTTTAAGTAAGATCACAACCTATTAAAATCTAGCCCTCGCAATTGTTTGTCCACGACATGGATTTCTATTGTCCCGGAACCTCCATATATAGTCATTAACCGATTCTTCGTGCCCCCTATCGGACCAAAGCTAAATCAACTAATTCCAATTCCCACTCTCCAGAAAAGAAATGTTCATGGAATTTACTCTCTAAATTATTTCAGGAATTAACAGAATTAGGAGGCAGAGCAGCGTACCATGCAAAAGTAGTACCAATAAGGGATAAAGAAAATAAGTGAACATGAGAGGATTCTCTATCAGCCAATTCATTGAGCTATGCTAAGAACTGGTCTAAGTGTTCGTGTGTGCTTTTATCAAATTCATCAGAGAATTTGAAAAACTCCGATATACTTGTCCCCTATAGGTATGGGATAGTGTCAATCCGGTGATCATTTGGCTTATGGTACGATTGCCCTAATCTGGCTATACTTACTCCGAGCTTTTCTCAGAACAGTTCAGCCATTTCTTCCCTAATTTTCTCCATAGTGCCCGATGGCAAGCCACCGGTCCTTAGGATGTGTGGGGCTCATTTGGCCAAGCATTGTTATGTCATCCTTCTTACCATGGCCAATCAAAAATGATGTTCAACCTATGATCGTATGGCATGATGCAACTTTGATATGTAGGGGGAGAAATATATTGTTGATGCAGTGCGTAATAAATTGGTTTGTTGTGTGCATCAATAGGTTCTGCATATGTGTACCCGGATGGTCCGCCTTGGGCGAACGAACAGTCTGGTGTGATGGTGGATAGTCCGAGAGCATACCCGTACCATTCGACCATGTTTTCTACTGCTGGGGTGCCATGTGGTGGGCCTGGCATAGTCTCGGACTCTCCGACATGTAGTGCCGGACGGTCCATATTATGACCAAACTATCAGCGATTAGGTTCTGACGGTCAAGTTATATCCAGTGTTATCGATCTGTCAAGCAGAGACAACGATGGTGGTATTTTCCCTAGATATGAATTCATCGGCATACCATATAGTGGCTAGGGTTGTGAATCCCCATTTGTTGCCAATCTGTCAAGTAGAAACAACGGTGGTGGTATTTTCCCTAATTGTTTTTTTCCATCCCTCGAATATGTTGTTTCATTTGATCCTGTTGTTGATCTACATATTGTTTAAAGGATTATATGTCGTCAGATTTACTTACATTGGAGACTTGAGACAAAGGTGGGAGATATGTGATCTCTATCTCTCCATGCTTGGTAATCTTTTGGTGGCGATCCACCGTGAAGTGTGCTAAGAACTTCTCCTTCGTCTCCTCTTGAACCCTGACGAGTTACCGGCGTGCATCCTCTTCCACTTGGCTCATGAGATCCTTATATAGCTATTGCTCATCGACCGACAGGTTCTCAACGGTCGTCCTAAGAATATTATCTTGGGAGACGTTGGTGCAATCCTTAGAACCGACTAATTGGGGGTCGATTTTTAGTAGATCTAGAAACCCTCATCCAGTGCAGAGTCACCAAAAAGTGTGTTGGCACCGATTTGGTACCAAACATTAGAATGAACCACCTGTCGGTGCCTTCTGTAGGAGTGCGGACGGTCCATGATCTGGTGCCGGACGGTCCACGGCCTCGCTGCAGGAGCTACTCCTCTATATGTGCTTCCAGACGTTCCGCGCCTGAGGCCTCAATGGTCTGTAATGGCACAGAGTCTTCTTCCTTGCAGAAACCTAAATATCACCTCCCGTCGGGGAGGAGAGATCCTAGGGTTGTCTTTGGGTCGGCATGCCACCAAAGACGCTTGTAGATAACGTAGATCCGAAGAGAGGTGAAGGTTTAAGTTGAGGATTGCTAAACTAAGGCTACATTACTCCTACTCCAAATGCATGAAAAGAAACAAGGTAAATAAGATAAATTGGTTCGGTATATTTGATTGTGTGTGCGTCAATCAACTGTACCCCTTCATTTATATAGGGGGATCTGCACCCGGTCCTAGTCAGTTACCAAACAAATCTCGTGGAGTTTGCTAACAAATCTCGGAAGAAATCACGAACTCTAACTAAATCTATTCAAATTTTGTAAACAGCCTCAGATGTAGAAAATATCAAAATAGAACTTGTAGATCTTGGAAAGTTATGCAACTTTATAGTTGATCACATTTTCAAATGAATTCATTTAGTGCCTCAAATAATCAAATTACTCTCGGTTTGTTATAGTACATGAGGAATAAAAATGTAATATGGACATAATTCATGTAGTAGTGTAGTGGTAGAGAAGGGTATGCGCGCGAGAGAGGTTGTGCGAGTTCGAATCTTACCATTCACAAAACATAAAAATTTGATTCAAAATAATGGTGAAAATGATAGGGCAATGGGTAGTGGTTGGAGAGTTGTTCGCACATTTAAAAAATGTTTTGCTGCTTTTTGTGTTTTTTTGCGATTCTTAATTTGTCGAGTGCTTTTTGACACTCGGTAAAGTGTTTGCCGAGTGTCCGAAAAAAGGATCCGACAAAACCCTTTGCTGATAAAATGTTTGTCGATTATTCTTTGTCGAGTATAAAATGACCTTTGCCGAGTGTCTAGAACACTTGGTAAAGAAGGCGAGTCCGGTAGTGTTCCCATGCGGACCTTTCGCACCTGCACGTCGGACTGTCCAGGTAGTGGCGGACCTAGGATTTTTACATAGGGTGTGCCGCAACAAAATTTTCATGTAGAATTCTATCTAATGTATATATAATTTCATAGTAAATTTGGTAAACAATTTGATATATAGATATAAAGTTTGACACTCAACAAATAAGCATGAAAATTGCATACATTAAACATAAAGATTGCAATAATACTACTTATCTGGCCTGCGCTTCCTCAACGCCATAAAAGTTTCAATTATATCTTCTTCATTCACTTCGAAGAAAATATCCCTCTCGATGTATGTAACAAGACAATCATCCAAAAGACTATCACACATCTTGTTTCTCAATTTAGTCTTCACCAAACTCATTGCAGAAAATGCCCTTTCAACACTTGCTGTCGTCACCGGCAAAAGCAATACCAATTTGAGAAGCAAATAAACCATATCAAACACCTTATGTCTCTTTGTTTCAACAAGCTTAACCGAGAGGTCCACAAGATTAGTTATGTCTTTGAATCTATCATCTTCTCTTATGCCATCAATATAATTGTCAAGTTGCAAGTCAAGTTTTAACAAGTCAATGCTTGACATGTCATTAGGATAAAAATTAGCTAGCTTTCGTACCTTGTGTGCATCAAAAGAAGCAAAAGAGTTGGAAGGATCCAAGGCTGACATACAAGAAACAGCTCCATATTAGCCTCACTAAACAGACTATCAAGCTCTAGGCTAATTTGATCAATGACCCCAATATATACTTCTCTTCTGAAGTGGTCATCATTGGTTTGGTTATGAACAAATCGTGATGATCTTCCATAAGGCTTATAATTTCCATCCATAGCAGGAACTTGGATATCATGTTTGCTGCAAAATGAAGTGATTCTTTGAAGGAATTGATCCCAACCATCAAGCCTTAACTGTTGCATTCTTCTCTTTGCCACATTAACAAGTGAAATTGCATTGATAATATCTTGCTCCCTTCTTTGCAAACACACTGATAAATCATTTGTATATCAAGAATAACAAACATTAAGTGTGCATCAAAAACAAAGTCAAATGACTCATATGATCCAAGCATAGAATGTACTCTTGTCCAATCACTTCTAATTGTAGTATCCTCTCCAAGAATCATGAGAACATCTCGGATTACAGGATACATAGTAATTATGTTGCATATATTTTTGTAATAAGAGCCCCATCGAGTCTCACCAGGCCTAGGTAACCCCATCTCTTGATTCAATCCTCTTCCAGTTTCAAGTTCACCACATTCAAGTGATTTCATGAGATTCTCAAGTCTAGCATCTCGAAGCATACCATGACGCTTACAAGAAACTCCAACGATATTCAATAAGAGAGTTACTTGATCAAAAAACGACACACAATCATTATTTCCCTTGGCAACAACAACAAGAACTAGTTGGAGTTGATGTGCAAAACAATGGATATAATAAGCAGAAGGTGACTCTTGCATGACCAATGTTTTAAATCCTTTAATATCACCTCTCATGTTGCTAGCCCCATCATAACCTTGTCCACGAATTCATGTCAAAGTCAAGCCATGACTAACAAGTAAAGTTTCAATTGCATCCTTAAGTGATAAAGAGCTAGTATCATCTACATGAACAACTCCAATGAAGTGCTCACATGGCCTTCCCAATGCATCAACATAACGCAAGCAAAGAGCTAGTTGTTCTTTGTGTGATATGTCACTAGACTCATCCGCTAAAATTGCAAATGGCTCTTCCCCAAGCTCTTCAATTATTCTTTCTAGTGCTATAGCGCAACACTGAATAATCTGCTTTTGTATCTTTGGGCTAGTCAAAGTGCAATTACCTGGAGCGTTGTTAAGAACATACTTGTTGACCTCTTCACTATTTACAGCAAGAAATTTCAAGATTTCAATAAAATTTCCTCTGTTGCTAGACTCTTCACTTTCATCATGTCCACGGAATGACAATCCTTGATGCAAAAGAAACTTCAAACATCGAAGTGAATATGTCGACCTTATCTTATAAATATTGTGATCATCATCACTCCACTTCTCAATTCTATTGTCAATTGCTGCATTATGATTTATAAAGCCAAGATATTTCTCTTCGACTGTCTTATGTGACATAGAACCCACATGTTTTAGAAGTGCTTCAGACCCTTTATTCCAATTATTCCAACCATCTGAAGTAAATGCAGAAGTCTCTTTGCCCTTATTTGCTTTACTTTTGAATAAGTAGCACATAAAGCAAAATGCAGCATCTTTCTTGACACTATATTCAATCCAAGGAAAATTTTGAAACCACACAAAATTAAAATAGCGATCTCTATCTCCAATTTTCCTATTTAGGAATTCATGTGCATATGGTTGAAATGGACCTCTAAGAATATATGCTCTTCGAATTGCATCGTGATCATTAGCATGGTAACTTGCAATAGGTTGTCTTTCACATGGATCATGTGGAAGACGACTGACATCATAAAGTGTCGGCGGCAGCGGTGCAGATGGCATTGGATTTACAATTTCTTCATTTATCATTTCTTCTTCTTGTTCTTGAGGTGTCGACGCTTGAGTAACATCCGGAGATAATGAAGAAGCAATAAACTTCTATTTTTTGCAGCATGATTACGAAAAAGAGAGGCAATATCTCCCTGCTTCTTCATATTTTATTCACTACAAAAATAATAGTAGCGAATCAACAATCAATAAGACAAAAATAATGACAATATCTCCCATGAACAGGCAGCACCGCAGCAAACTAGCAACTCGTACCAATCAGGAGCAGTAGGGAACAACAACTCGCGTCTCGCGATCGCCAGGAACAGCCGAACAGGCACAGGCGTCAGGCGGTCTGACGACTGGCTGCTGGGCTGGATGCTGGCAGACACTCGGACAGCCGCGCGCAGGCACAGCGCGCACTCGTCAGTCGCCACTCCAGCAGGCAGCCGCGCAGGCGCGCACTCGCCACATCGCCAGACGCCAGCAGTAGCCAGCCGCCAAGTCTCCACTCTCCAGCCGCCAGAAACAGGTGAACAACCATGAGAACTGGAAGCTGAAGGATCGGATCGTGGAAGTTGGAACGAAGTGCTCGGCGGCCGAACCGGTGGAGTCCCCGGTGGGCCTGGCTTAGGGTGTGCCAGAGCCCACCCAGACCCCCTGTGGGTCCGCCCCTGACGTACCCCTTCACTTATATAGGGGGATCGACACCCGGTCCTAGTCAGTTACCAAACAAATCTCGTGGAGTTTGCTAACAATTCTCGCAAGAAATCACAAACTCTAACTAAATCTATTCAAATTTTGTAAATGGCCTCGGATATAGAAACTATTAAAATAGAACTTGTAGATCTTAGAAAGTTATGCAATTTTATAGTTGATCACATTTTCAAATGAATTCATTTAGTGCCTCAAATAATCAAATTACTCTCGATTTGTTATAGTACATGAGGAATAAAAATGTAATATAGACATAATTCATGTAGTAGTGTAGTGGTAGAGAAGAGTATGCACGCGAGAGAGATTGTGCGAGTTCGAATCTCACAATTCATAAAACATAAAAATTTGATTCAAAATAATGGTGAAAATGATAGGGCGATGGGTAGTGGTTGGAGAGTTGTTCGCACATTTTAAAATGTTTTGCTGTTTTTTGTGTTTTTTTGCGATTCTTAATTTACCGAGTGTTTTTTGACACTCTTTGCTGATAAAATTTAAAGTGTTTGTCGAGTGTCAAAAAAAAGATTTGACAAAACCCTTTACTGATAAAATGTTTATCGATTATTTTTTGCCGAGTATAAAATGATTTTTGCTGAGTGTCTAGAACACTAGGTAAAGAAGACGAGTCCGATAGTGTTCCCGTGCGGACCTTCCGCACCTGCACGTCGGACTGTCCGGCCACTTTTAGGGATGATTTGGTGATTAGGGATCCCTAGGGGATCCATGGGGAGGAATCCCCTTGCAATTCAATTTTGAATAGCAAGAGGATTTCTTCCCCTCGGGATCCCCGGTCACCAAATTAGTCCTTAGTGTTGAACAGCATGGGTTCTTCAGAAAATAGTCTGATAGAAAATGAGATTGTACTCAGTCTTAGATAGTGGATCTAATGGACAAGATTTGATGTCAGCACAGGCAAGATATGTTGCTCCACTTCCTGTAGTTGATTTGTACAACTTCTGTAGCCTTTCTTTTTCGTAAAATTGATCTACGGGCTACGGCTGCCGGTTGTTCCACTTTCACACGTCTGTGTGGTGATCTTTAATGCGACCATCCTGATACGTTCTGGAACTTGCTCCACTGTGTATGAAATTGAGATACACTGCTACTGTTGAGGGACTATGCACTGCGTATTTTATACGGCTGGTCTGATAGCCATTGTAGTGAAAGGTAACGGAAGTCCAATGGTGACAGCCTGGATCTTTAATCTTTTTGCCGTCCCTATTTGGAGCTGCTTCGAGATTTTCGTCTTCCTCGCCATGTGAAAATAAACTGTTAGGATTTTATATCTCGCTTCAATTTCATATATATCTGTATATATTAAGGTATTGTTCGGTTATTCCCAATACACATATATTGGATGGTATTAGAAAAAATTAAGAATAAGTTTGACTTGTTTGGTATTTAAACTCATTTAATCTCACTCAATCCAAATAGATTGAGAGCTAACCGAACAAACACTAAAGTGGATTGAGATGAGTGAACACGCGTACAACTAAACAAAAATATGACCTTATATAATAATGTTGTTGGGCATTCAGCTGAAACTAATCCTTGTTAGGGTCCTTGAGTAACCTGCCCAGCCGGGTCTCATGCTAGATCTTGCTGATCTGCCTGACAACAACGTGCAGCGTGTGGCTCATCCTGGTTGAGTGGCCGGGGCAAGAGTGACATGATCCAGCTGCTTCCATATCAAAATCTCGCCACTCATGCCCCTATAATAATAATCAATGATTTGACACACGAAAGTGGCGTTTCTACGGCTCTGCCGGCGATGGAAAAAAGCGTCGTTTTAGGGTTTGTTTTGTTTAGCTTTAAAACTATGGGAAAAAACTGTTACAATGTACTGTATGTATTATTGGAAAAATGTAAACCGTTTAGTTAAAATAAGTATAAAATATACTCCTATCTATTTTTTTAAAACAGCCATGAAACAACTCTCTATCTTTATCCATTTTAAAAAAGAGAAAGCCAAAAGCATACAAAGATGCTTTCAAAGATGTACTATATTGGCGTGATTGGTTACTGCTCCCGCTCCCGCTCTCGCCTGGCCTGCGTCAGCCTGTTCCGGTAGAAACACGGCTGTCTGGCGTCTCAGCGCATGCAAGTGGACAACTAAAAAACGCTGAGAATGTACCTCCGCATGCAGACTGAGCTCAGACCATGCACTAAACCAATCACAGACCCAATCATGGTCAACGCATCGGCAGGGCTTGGATCCAAAGAGCCAGGTAACCAATCACACTGTATATAAATGCAGACGCGTTTAAGAAAACAGCTTCAGGTTTCAACTATTTAGTTGGTTTTCTGCTTTTTTTGGTATAGATTAAGCACTTCTCAGAGAATAACACAACCTTAGATTTGCTTGCAGTCAAACAATCTGAATTTCGCCATATGTCTTTTTGAACATTAATTAAAATATCTAAAAGACAACTAAAAAAATTCAATATATAATTATAAGATGCATGTCAATGTTGGAGTTAAACACGTTTTGTTTTGGCCACTAGTAGCTATAAAAAATCTAAATAGATTTTACAACATGATATGAATGCTACTAATTGGTCGTCAAATGTAATTTCACGGCATGAAGTTTCTCTACTCTCAAACACTATATGTTCATATAACTGGCTAAGCAAATTCTAACATTGTAGACTGTATCATTGTCCTAAATAACTTACATTTAGAACCAGAAGGGCTATATATATTACAGTAAAGATAGTGGATAAATTTAGGTGTGAAGACCGACAAAAACTGTTACGCAATCAAGTTTTTTTACAGTATCATGCTATTGAATTACGAGAAGTTATATTTTTAAAAAATATAGATATACATATACTCAACTATTTATTCTATCATTATATCAAATTTAAATTCTAATCTATTTTGTGTTAAAAGATATAAAAAGGAGAAAAAAAATTATCCAGCACGATATATTAAAAGTGACAATTTTTATATTTATGATGGATTAAATAATAAAGTATATGTATATATTAATTTTATGTGACTTTTAATAGTTTAGTTGTACGATAATAAAAAAACTTAATTATATATTTTTTTGCAGAGCAAAGTCCTCGTTGCTGCGCCTGCTGCCGTGGAGCATGGGCGGCGCCTCGCGATCTTGCTTTCGAGCTTGCGACAGCTGACACTGACAGGCGACTGATGCCTCGCCGGCCGCAGGTGGTGGCTCTCGCCTACTGCGACCTAGTGCAATGAATGAATGGCGGCACGTCGCTGGTGCCGGTACTGTTTAGGGACGACAACCGTTACAAACTCGTGAGTTTTATCATCTCAGACTATATCCATTAAAACATCGTATCTGTGATAGATTTAAATTTTTTTTCTCAAATTCATACCTATCAGGTTAGTGAGTACTCTCATCACTAGTTGTTGTGCTATGTTGGGGCCTTCGTCTTCCGAAGGTCTTCAAAAATACGACTAACATATTTTTCAAGTATAATACATTCACAGGGACCTTCGGCTTGGGATGAAGCTGTACACGATATGAAAAGCGCGGTCTGAGACAAGGATGAACCAGCTTCGAAGCCACGTGTGGAGAAGCTTCGGCTTAGCGGTGGAAAATGAAACCGAATTAAAGAGGAAAAAACTATCTAGTCCTCGATAGATTATCCTTAAGTCAATAGCAAATGTCAAGGGTTTGGATGTAATTTTACATAGGCTGCGTCCTGTGCCTATAAATAGACGAACAGTAGCACCGTACTGTTCACACTAACTTGTATTCATTCGCACGTCACGCTTGGATTCTTACATTCTTTCAAGCCGAAGGTACAAATATAATTCAATATCGTTAATGTTTATTCATGATTATATAATGAGGATATAAATAGTTTAATGATATCATATGATTATTCATGTTTTATTTATATGTCTCATATCATCCTGCTTTTCATTATATATTGAAATGATGAAGATATGTCCTCATGACCTTCGTCTAAAGATCATTATATCCTAAGCGAGATAATGCTTCAAAGGACGAAGGTTTTTAACCATTAACATCTATGTTGTCTTGTTCTTAATTCATAGCATTTGATAACAAGTCCCCAACATTGGCGTCCACCTCTGGTGAACTCACTCGACCACCTTCGGCAAAGCTGTGACCTTCGTCATACCGCCGAAGGAGTCTTCAGGGCTACGGGCTGCATTGCAGCCACTAGACGTAAACCAAGAAACACTACGCGAAGCCAGAAGCCAAAAAAGGAAGGCTACAAGTCCAACGCCTCATGAGGAGGAGTTGGACCAATAAATAAGAGACCTCGAAGCCATCCATCAACAGGTCCAGAGGAAGAAGGAGAAGATGCTTCGTCTCTCTGATCTACAAAAGAAGATCGATGAGGCTGCTGAGGAAATGCATCATCTTACTCAAAATGACCAGGACCGAAGACCTCAACGCAGAGAGCTTCGTCAGGACAATTCCTACGATGAGGATGAATGGTATGATGATTTCCATCATGGAAATTTTGCTTTTGATGATGCTTCTCCTCTGTGAGCAGAACTGCAGGCTACCCCATGGCCCCCATCATACAAGTCACCCCAGCTTCCCACGTATGATGGGCACTCAGATCCGAAACAGTTTCTGATGAGCTACGAAACAACCATATCTTCATATGGGGCAACACTGCAGTCATGGAGAAATCCTTCGTCATGGCAGTCAAGAATGTCGCACAAACCTGGTACTCCTCTCTCTGGCCAGGAACAATCACATCATGGCAGAAGCTGAAGGACATGCTGATCACCAGTTTTCAAGGGTTCCAGACGAAGCCGGTCACTGCTCTAGCTTTGTTCCAGTGCACGCAAGACCACGAAGAATACCTCCAGGCGTATGTCTGGAAGTTCTTGCGTCTAAGAGCATAAGCGCCCACAGTGCCCAATGAAATTTTCATTGAGGCCATGATCAAAGGGCTTCAGCCAGGACCTACGGCTCAATACTTTGCCAGGAAACCCCCTCAGACCCTGGAGAAGCTTATTCAGAAGATGGATCAGTACATTCGGGCTGATAATGATTTCCGCAAGAGAAGGGAAGAAGCTTATAGGTTTTCTGAGATGACTAGGGGCTTCGAAGGAAGAATCCACCCTAGGCATGTCAGATCAATCCACAACTCTAGCCAGAGTAATGACAGAGGAAGCCAGCTTCAAAGGCCACAACATAGCTCATAATCCTCAGGGCAACATCAAAGCTCTTTCAGGCCTGAAAGTCGCCTAGAGGGGGGGTGAATAGGGCGAATCTGAAATTTAACAACTTAATCACAACTACAAGCCGGGTTAGGGTTAGAAATAATAATGAGTCCGAGAGAGAGGGCGCAAAACAAATCGCAAGCGAATAAAGAGTGTGACACACGGATTTGTTTTATCGAGGTTCGGTTCTTGCAAACCTACTCCCCGTTGAGGTGGTCACAAAGACCGGGTCTCTTTCAACCCTTTCCCTCTCTCAAACGGTCCCTCGGGCCGAGTGAGCTTCTCTTCTCAATCAATCGGAACACAAAGTTCCCGCAAGGACCACCACACAATTGGTGTCTCTTGCCTCGATTACAAATGAGATGATCACAAGAAAGAATGAGAGAAAGAAGCAATCCAAGCGCAAGAGCTCAAATGAACACAACAAATCACTCTCTCTAATCACTAAAGCTTTGTGTGGAGTTGGGAGAGGATTTGATCTCTTTGGTGTGTCTTGTATTGAATGCTTAGCTCTTGTAAGTAGTTGGAAGGTGGAAAACTTGGATGCCAATGAATGTGGGGTGGTTGGGGTATTTATAGCCCCAATCACCACAAAGTGGCCGTTGGAAGGCTGCAGTCGCATGGCGCACCGGCCACTGTCCGGTGCGCCAGCCACATCAGCAGACCGTTGGGGTTCGACCATTGGAGCTCTGTCTTGTGGGCCCGCCTGGCTGTCCAGTGGTGCACCGGACAGGCCCTGTAGGTTGTCCAGTGTGCCACCCGCGCGTGCTCTGCTCCTCTGCGCGCGCAGGCGCGCATTTAATGCGTTGCAGTCGACCGTTGCGCGCGAAGTAGTCGTTGCTCCGCTGTCACACCGGACAGTCCGATGTGCACCGGACACTGTCCGGTGACTCACCAGACAGTCCAGTGAATTATAGCGGAGCAGATTCCCGAAGCTGGCGGGTTCAGAGTCGCTCTCCCTTGGAGCACCGGACACTGTCCGGTGGTGCACCGGACAGTCCGGTGAATTACAGCGGGGTGCCTCTGAGAATTCCCGAAGGTGTTGAGTTCAGCTTGGAGTCCCCTGGTGCACCGGACACTGTCCGGTGCGCCAGACCAGGGGACACTTCGGTTATCCCTTGCTCTCTTGTTTGAACCCTTTCCTTGGTCTTTTTATTGGCTTATTGTGAACCTTTGGCACATGTAGAACTTATAGACTAGAGGAAACTAGTTAGTCCAATTATTTGTGTTGGGCAATTCAACCACCAAAATCAATTAGGAAATAGGTGTAAGCCTAATTCCCTTTCAATCTCCCCCTTTTTGGTGATTGATGCCAACACAAACCAAAGCAAATAGAGAAGTGCATAATTGAAACTAGTTTGCATAATTGTAAGTGCAAAGGTTACTTAGAATTGTGCCAATTATAAATTCTCATAAGATATGCATGGATTGTTTCTTTATATTTTCATTATTTTGGACCATGCTTGCACCACTTGTTTTGTTTTTGCAAATTCTTTTGTAAATTCTTTTCAAAGTTCTTTTGCAAATAGTCAAAGGTAAATGAATAAGATTTTGAGAAGCATTTTTGAGATTTGAAATTTTCTCCCCCTATTTCAAATGCTTTTCCTTTGACTAAAACAAAACCCCCCTCAATAAATTCCTCCTCTTAGTGTTCAAGAGGGTTTTAAGATATCAATTTCTGAAGGTGCTACTTTCTCCCCTCTTTTGAACACAATAAGATACCAATTTGAAAAACTCCTTTTAAAATAAGCGTGGTGGTGCGGTCCTTTTGCTTTGGGCTAATACTTTCTCCCCCTTTGGCATGAATCGCCAAAAACGGATACTTTGAGTGAAATAAGCCCTTAAAATTACTTTCTCCCCCTTTTTGGTAAAAGATATATGAGTGAAGATTATACCAAAAGCGGAGAATTGTTTGGAGCGACGACAAAGGATGAGTTGATGGAGTGGAGTGGAAGCCTTTGTCTTCGCTGAAGACTCCAATTTCCTTTCAATTATACCTATGACTTGGTTTGAAATATACTTGAAAACACATTAGTCATAGTATATGAAGGAGATATGATCAAAGGTATACTCATGAGCTATGTATGCAAGACATCAAAAGAAATTCCTAAAATCGAGAATATTTAGCTCATGCCTAAGTTTGTTAAAGGTTTGTTCATCTAGTGGCTTGGTAAAGATATCGGCTAATTGATCTTTAGTGTTAATATACGCAATCTCGATACCTCCCTTTTGTTGGTGATCCCTTAGAAAATGATACTGAATGGCTATGTGTTTAGTGCGGCTATGTTCAACGGGATTATCCGCCATGCGGATTGCACTCTCATTATCACATAGAAGAGGGACTTTGGTTAATTTGTAACCGTAGTCCCTAAGGGTTTGCCTCATCCAAAGTAGTTGCGCGCAACAATGACCTGCGGCAATATACTCGGCTTCGGCGGTAGAAAGAGCTACAGAATTTTGCTTCTTTGAAGCCCAAGACCCAAGGATCTTCCCAAGAACTGGCAAGTCCCCGATGTGCTCTTTCTATTGATTTTACACCCCGCCCAATCGGCATCTGAATAACCAATTAAATCGAATGTGGATCCCCTAGGATACCAAAGCCCAAACTTAGGAGTATGAACCAAATATCTCAAGATCCGTTTTACGGCCATAAGGTGAGCTTCCTTAGGGTCGGCTTGGAATCTTGCACACATGCATACGGAAAGCATAATATCCGGTCGAGATGCACATAAATAGAGTAAAGAGCCAATCATCGACCGGTATACCTTTTGATCGATGGATTTACCTCCCGTGTCGAGGTCGAGATGCCCACTTGTTCCCATGGGTGTCTTGATGGGCTTGGCATCCTTCATCCCAAACTTGTTTAAAATGTCTTGAGTATACTTCGTTTGGCTAATGAAGGTGCCTTCTTGGAGTTGCTTCACTTGAAATCCTAAGAAATACTTCAACTCCCCCATCATTGACATCTCGAATTTTTGTGTCATGATCCTACTAAATTCCTCACAAGTAGATTCGTTAGTAGACCCAAATATGATATCATCAACATAAATTTGGCATACAAACAAATCATTGTCAAGTGTTTTAGTAAATAAAGTAGGATCGGCTTTTCCGACTTTGAAGCCATTAGTGATAAGAAAATCTCTTAGGCATTCATACCATGCTCGTGGGGCTTGCTTAAGCCCATAAAGCGCCTTAGAGAGTTTATAAACATAGTTAGGGTACTCACTATCTTCAAAGCCGGGAGGTTGCTCAACATAGACCTCTTCTTTGATTGGTCCATTGAGGAAGGCACTCTTCACGTCCATTTGGTAAAGCTTGAAGCCATGGTAAGTAGCATAGGCTAATAATATACGTATTGACTCAAGCCTAGCTACGGGTGCATAGGTTTCACCAAAATCCAAACCTTCGACTTGTGAATATCCCTTGGCCACAAGTCGGGCTTTGTTCCTTGTCACCACACCATGCTTGTCTTGCTTGTTGCGGAACACCCACTTGGTTCCTACAACATTTTGATTAGGACGTGGAACTAAATGCCATACCTCGTTCCTAGTGAAGTTGTTGAGCTCCTCTTGCATCGCCACCACCCAATCCGAATCTTGTGGTGCTTCCTCTACCCTGTGTGGCTCAATAGAGGAGACAAAAGAGTAATGCTCACAAAAATGTGCAACACGAGATCTAGTGGTTACCCCCTTATGAATGTCGCCGAGGATGGTGTCGACGGGGTGATCTCGTTGGATTGCTTGGTGGACTCTTGGGTGTGGCGGTCTTGGTTCTTCATCCTCCTTGTCTTGATCAATTGCATCTCCCCCTTGATCATTGCCGTCATCTTGAGGTGGCTCATCTTGTTGATCTTCTCCTTCATCAACTTGAGCCTCATCCTCATTTTGAGTTGGTGGAGATGCTTGCGTGGAGGAGGATGGTTGATCTTGTGCATTTGAGGCTCTTCGGATTCCTTAGGACACACATCCCCAACGGATATGTTCCTTAGCGCGATGCACGGAGCCTCTTCATTACCTATCTCATCAAGATCAGCTTGCTCTACTTGAGAGCCGTTAGTCTCATCAAACACAATGTCACAAGAAACTTCAACTAGTCCCGAGGACTTGTTAAAGACTCTATATGCCCTTGTGTTTGAATCATATCCTAGTAAAAAGCCTTCTACAGTCTTAGGAGCAAATTTAGATTTTCTACCTCTTTTAACCAGAATAAAGCATTTGCTACCAAAGACTCTAAAATATGAAATATTGGGCTTTTTACCGGTTAGGAGTTCGTATGATGTCTTCTTGAGGATTCGGTGTAGATACAATCGGTTGATGGCGTAGCATGCGGTGTTGACCGCCTCGGCCCAAAACCGATTCGAAGTCTTGTACTCATCAAGCATGGTCCTTGCCATGTCCAATAGAGTTCTATTCTTCCTCTCCACTACACCATTTTGTTGTGGTGTGTAGTGAGAAGAGAACTCATGCTTGATGCCCTCCTCCTCAAGAAAGCCTTCGATTTGTGAGTTCTTGAACTCCGTTCTGTTGTCGCTTCTAATTTTCTTGATCCTTAAGCCAAACTCGTTTTGAGCCCGTCTCAAGAATCCCTTTATGGTCTCTTGGGTATGAGATTTTTCCTGCAAAAAGAACACCCAAGTGAAGCGAGAATAATCATCCACAATAACTAGACAGTACTTACTCCCACCGATGCTTATGTAAGCTATCGGGCCAAATAGGTTCATGTGTAGGAGCTCCAGTGGTCTGTCAGTTGTCATGATGTTCTTGTGTGGATGATGAACACCAACTTGCTTCCCTGCTTGACATGCGCTACAAATCCTGTCTTTCTCAAAATGAACATTTGTTAATCCTAAAATGTGTTCTCCCTTTAGAATCTTATGAAGATTCTTCATCCCAACATGGGCTAGTCGGCGGTGCTAGAGCCAACCCATGGTAGTCTTAGCAATTAAGCAAGTGTCGAGTTCAGCTCTATCAAAATCTACCAAGTATAGCTGACCCTCTAACACTCCCTTAAATGCTATTGAATCATCACTTCTTCTAAAGACAGTGACACCTACATCAGTAAAAAGACAGTTGTAGCCCATTTTGCATAATTCAGATACGGAAAGCAAATTGTAATCTAAGGAATCTACAAGAAAAACATTGGAAATGGAATGGTCAGGAGATATAGCAATTTTACCCAAACCTTTGACCAAACCTTGATTTCCATCCCCAAATGTGATAGCTCGTTGGGGATCTTGGTTTTTCTTGTAGGAGGAGAACATCTTCTTCTCCCCTGTCATGTGGTTTGTGCACCTGCTATCGATGATCCAACTTGAGCCCCCGGATGCATAAACCTACAACACAAGTTTAGTTCTTGATTTTAGGTACCCAAATGGTTTTGGGTCCTTTGGCATTAGACACAAGAACTTTGGGTACCCAAACACAAGGCTTTGACCCCTTGTGCTTGCCCCCAACATACTTGGCAACTACCTTGCCGGATTTGTTAGTTAAAACATATGATGCATCAAAAGTTTTGAATGAAATGCTATGGTCATTTGATGCATTAGGAGTTTTCTTCTTAGGCAACTTAGCACGGGTTGGTTGCCTAGAGCTAGATGTCTCACCCTTATACATAAAAGCATGATTAGGGCCAGAGTGAGACTTCCTAGAATGAATTCTCCTAATTTTGCTCTCGGGATAACCGGCAGGGTACAAAATGTAACCCTCGTTATCTTAAGGCATGGGAGCCTTGCCCTTAACAAAATTAGATAATCTCTTAGGAGGGGCATTAAGTTTGACATTGTCCCCCTTTTGGAAGCCAATGCCATCCTTGATCCCCGGGCATCTCCCACTATAGAGCATGCTTCTAGCAAATTTAAACTTTTCATTCTAAGTCATGCTCATTTATTTTAGCATTAAGTTGAGCTATGTGATCATTTTGTTTCTTAATTAAAGCTAGGTGATCATGGATAGCATCAACATTAATATCTCTACATCTAGTACAAATGGAAGTGTCGGGGACCATAATTAGGGGTACCCTCAAGACTCCTAATTCTCAGCTGGTAACCCCCATCAGCATAAAGCTGCTAAGGCCTGATGGGTGCGATTAAGTCAGGGATCAGTCCATTCGAGCGACTCGATCACGCCTCGCCCGAGCCTAGCCTCGGACAAGGGCAGCCGAACCCGGAGGATTTCCGTCTCGCCCGAGGCCCCTCCCCTCCGACGGCGAACATATCTCCGGCTCGCCCGAGGCCCTGCCTTCGTTAAGAAGCAACCCTGACTAAATCGCCGCACCGACCGACCAAGTCGCAGGAGCATTTAATGCAAAGGTAGCCTGACACCTTTGTCCTGACGCGCGCCCTCCGGTAGAGCCGAAGTGACCGCCGTCACTTCGCCGCTCCACCGACCGGCCTGACAGAAGGACAGCGCCGCCTGCGCCACTCTGACTGCAGTGCCACTTGACAGAGTGAGACTGACAGGCAGTCAGGCCCTGCCAAAGGCACCATAGGAAGCTCCGCCCGACCCAGGGCTCAGACTCGGGCTAAGTCCCGGAAGACGGCGAACTCCGCTCCGCCCGACCCAGGGCTCGGACTCGGGCTAAGTCCCGGAAGACGGCGAACTCCGCTCCGCCCGACCCAGGGCTCGGACTCGGGCTAAGTCCCGGAAGACGACGAACTCCGCTTCGCCCGACCCCAGGGCTCGGACTCGGGCTCAGCCCCAGAAGACGACGAACTCCGCTTCGCCCGACCCCAGGGCTCGGACTCCGCCCTGGCCTCTGCCGAACGACCTCCGCCTCGCCCGACCCAGGGGCTCGGACTTGACCTCGGCCATGGAAGACAGACTCGACCTCGGCTTCGGAGGAGCCTCCACGTCGCCCAACCTAGGGCGCAGGCCAGCCACGTCAACAGGAAGCGCCATCATCACCCTACCCCGAGCTGACTCGGGCCGCAGAGAACAAGACCGGTGTCCCATCTGGCTAGCTCCGCCAGATAGGCAATGATGGCGCCCCGCATGCTCTGTGACGGCGGCGGCTCTCAGCTCTCTTACGGAAGCAGGAGGACGTCAGCAAGGACTCAACCGCTCCGACAGCTGTCCCTCCGCCAGGCTCCGTCGCTCCTCCGACGGCCACGACATCACACCAGCTGGGTGCCAAAATCTCTCCGGCTGCCACATCGGCATGTACTTAGGGCGCTAGCTCTCCCCCGCTAGACACGTAGCACTCTGCTACACCCCCATTGTACACCTGGATCCTCTCCTTACGCCTATAAAAGGAAGGACCAGGGCCCTCTTAGAGAGGGTTGGTCGCGCGGGGACGAGGACGGGACAGGCGCTCTCTTGGGGCCGCTCGCTTCCCTCTCCCGCGTGGACGCTTGTAACCCCCTACTGCAAGCGCACCCGACCTGGGCGTGGGACGAACACGAAGGCCGCGAGATTCCCACCTCTCTCACGCCGGTCTCCGGCCGCCTCGCTCCTTTCCCCCCTTCGCGCTCGACCCATCTGGGCTGGGGCACGCGACGACACTCACTCGTCGGCCCGAGGGACCCCCCGGTCTCGAAACGCCGACAGTTGGCGCGCCAGGTAGGGGCCTGCTGCGTGTTGACGAACAGCTTCCCGTCAAGCTCCAGATAGGCAGTCTCCAGCAACCTCTCCGACCCGGGACGATGCTCTGTTTCGGGAGTCTTGAGTTCATGTCCTTCGACGGCAGCTACGACATGATACTCCTTCCACCGCCGCGCGACAACGACAATGGCGGCCGACAGCCCGCCCGCCGGCGGCGGAATCGACGACGTCTTCCCCGCGTGGTGGAAGAACAACATTCGAGCTCGCCCCGTCCTCTCCCCCGCCAACGGAGGAGGAGGCGGGGCAACCAAGGCCAAGCGGGAGGCCGCGCCTCGTCGGCTGTCGAGCGAGTCGACGTCCCTAGCGCCCCAACGGGGGGCGCGTCGGGCGTCGACCTCGCGTTTGAGACGAAGGCGAGCGCCGTCTCCCCGTGACACGCCAATCCCGAGCAAGCGGACGACGCCAGCACGCTCGCGGAAGGCTTGCTGGGCGTCACCCTCGTACCTGAGATGACGGTGCAGTCAATCCCCGACGTGACTTCATCGCCGTTCGTCGACCAAAAGGTACCGACCGATTCCCATCCTATGTCATTTGGATTCAGCCTCAACCAGCCTAGCGACCTTGCTTTGGCGGGCACTCTCGTAGAGGCGAGTTCAAACCCTCTGGGGTTTCGCATGCGGTCGCCTTGGGACCGGCTGACGAACGTCTTGACCTATGGGCCCTCCGGGTCCGAGGAAGACGACGACCCCAGCATCTGTTGGGATTTCTCTGGACTTGGCAACCCCAGTGCCATGCGGGACTTCAGGACCGCATGTGACTACTGCCTCTTCGACTGTTCCGACGGTAGCCGCAGCCTCGACGACGAGGACTACGGCCCAAGCCGCGAATGTTTCCACGTCGATCTAGGGGGTCCCTCCGAAGGCAATCATCTCGGCATGCCGGAGGACGGTGATCTCCCTAGGCCGGTGCCTCGCGCTGATATCCCGCGGGAGCTAGCTGTGGTCCCCGTTCCGGTGGGGGGTCACGACCCACAACTCGAGCAAGTCCGCGGGGCGCAGGCCAGGCTCGACGAGGGAGCAGGAGCGCTTGAGCCGATCCGCCGGGACGTCGGGCGGGCATGGGCGGGCCAACCCCCGGCCGGAGAAATACGTCACCTGCCCCAGGGTCTCCAGCTCCGCGTCGCCAACGACGTCAGGGTCAGGCCGCCACCCGCATCCAGTGGGGTCGGTCAGAACCTGGCCGCAGCAGCGATGCTTCTCCGCGCGATGCCGGAGCCATCAACCACCGAGGGTCGGCGAATCCAGGGGGAGCTCAAGATTCTCCTGGAAGGCGCTGCGGTCCGACGGGCCGAGAGCTCTGCCTCCCGAAGGCAGGGATACCCCTCGGAACCTCATGCCGCGACTTCCCGATTCATGCGGGAAGCCTCGGTCTACACCGGGCGCACGCGCAACACCGCGCCTGCGGCCCCGGGCCACCTCAGCAATGAGCACCATCATCGCGACCGTCGGGCCCACCTCGACGAGAGGGTGCGCCGAGGCTATCACCCCAGGCATGGGGGACGCTACGACAGCGGGGAGGATCGGAGTCCCTCGCCCGAACCACCCGGTCCGCAGGCCTTCAGCCGGGCCATCCGGCGGGCACCGTTCCCGACCCGGTTCCAACCCCCGACTACTATCACAAAGTACTCGGGGGAAACGAGACCGGAATTGTGGCTCGCGGACTACCGCCTGGCCTGCCAGCTGGGTGGAACGGACGACGACAACCTCATCATCCGCAACCTCCCCCTGTTCCTCTCCGACACCGCTCGCGCCTGGTTGGAGCACCTACCTCCGGGGCAGATCTCCAACTGGGATGACCTGGTCCAAGCCTTCGCCGGCAATTTCCAGGGCACGTACGTGCGCCCCGGGAATTCCTGGGACCTCCGAAGCTGCCGGCAGCAGCCGGGAGAGTCTCTCCAGGACTACATCCGGCGATTCTCGAAGCAGCGCACCGAGCTGCCCAACATCACCGACTCGGATGTCATCGGCGCGTTCCTTGCCGGCACCACCTGCCGCGACCTGGTGAGCAAGTTGGGTCGCAAGACCCCCACCAGGGCGAGCGAGCTGATGGACATCGCCACCAAGTTCGCCTCTGGCCAGGAGGCGGTCGAGGCTATCTTCCGAAAGGACAAGCAGCCCCAGGGCCGCCCACCGGAAGATGCTCCCGAGGCGTCTACTCAGCGCGGCGCCAAGAAGAAAGGCAAGAAGAAGGGGGAGGATTTCCGCCTCAAAGGTGGTCGCCAGCACTGCGCTCGGACCCGCGGCGACCGCGTCGAGCCGCTGGACTTCCGCCAGGGCAGCTTCGTCTTCGTAAGGAAGACAATACCCCTCACTAACCCGCTCCAGGTCCACAACGTAGTGGGAAGCGAGCACGGCGAAGGCCCGCCTGACGCCGTGGCATAGCGCCTCGCGGAGTTTGCCGCGTGCATGATCACCCAAGGCTTGAAGGCGGCTTTGAGGGGAGCTTCCTGAAGGAACGTCGCTAGAGCCAAGGATCCGATAAACGTCCGAGACGGCTTCGGACATGGCCGCGAGGTCGGCCTCCCTCTACTTGGCCGCCCCGGCAAGCGCCTCGGCAAGCGCCTTGGCGGACTCATCGAGGGCGGACTCGAGCTCTGCGAACAGCCAGAAGAAAGATCTCAAACACAAGCAGAGGAAATAAACAAACAAGAACAAGAACCAAGGATGGCCAAGGCGTACCTTCGGCCCGGGCACGTTGCTCCGAGGTCGCGACCTGGGCTGCGGCTAAGTCAGCTGCGAGGGTTTCGGCCCGGCTTTCGGCCTCGGCAGCCCGGCCCCGAGATTGGTCCCGCTCCTCGACGACCTGGATGAACTCCGACAGCTGTCGTTGCACCTCTGCGCGCGCCGCGGCCGCCTCTGCGCGCGCCGCAGCCGCCTCCGCGCGCGCCGCTGCCGCCTCGGCCCTCAGGTCAGTGCAGAGCAACTGGAGGTCCGCTACCTCGGCACCCTGCTGAGAAAGGCGTGCAGTAGCCCCGGCAAGCGAGGTCCTCAGGGACCGCAGCGAGCCCCAGACATCGACCTCGCGGCGGATGAACGACGACTTGGCGGCGCTCCGATCCGTCAGATCCTGAGGGAAGGAAACGGGGCGTCACAAAGAACGCCTCGGTCACAGAAGGGAAAAGGTATGCCTGAAACCGTTACCTGGAGGATTCTGGGGACGTCCCTGCAGAAAACCTCCAGCGACGACCGGAGCGACCCCACCGTCGCTTCAGCACACTCGCGGAGCTCTTCCCAGGACTGGTCCTCCCGTTCATCGTCGAGAACGAAGATGGGGTCCGAGGCCTCACGGGTCCGGAACCGGAGCAACTGGCGCCGGACCTCGGGGCTCCGCCGCACAGCGATGAGGCTGCCACCCGGCAGGACGGATCGCACCTCCCCACCCACCTCTTCCGAGGCACCGGGCGCCGACGCATAAGCCGTCTCGACGTCGGCAGCAACCGGTCGCTCTCCAACCGGGACGGCGGCGACTTCGGTAGCGGCAGGCGCCGGCATGGCCGACACGACCGGTGGGCTCGGGACCACGTCGACGTCAGCCGCCTCCCCTATCACAATGGCCGCCTCGGCAGAGGAGCCAGCCTCGGGAACCTGCTCCACGGCGACCGGTGCCGCCCGAGCCCCCTGACGTGGAACGCCATGTGAGAGGGTCGGCTAAACGGCAAGGCCCGGTGCGGCGCTGGCCGCACAAGCCGGCGTCGTCTTAAGTGCCTTCCGGGGTGCCAGGTCGGTCAGGCCGTGGCTTCGCTTGCTGAGGAGAAAAGAAAAATCACGACCGGGACATATGAATGGAAAGCCGAAACGCCGACACTGAGATACTTACCCGCTCCGGGCCATGATCCACCGTGCCTGGGGGGAAGTCTCTTGGATCCTGGCCCCCGGAACCGCCGCCGAGGTCCGCTTCGCTGGCAACTTCGGCACCGCCCTCGCTTTGGACGCCCGGGGGGCAGATCGCCCAGGCACTGTAACAGCGGCCTGAGGGTCGCCTCCCTGCGCTGCCGGCGCGAACGGCAGCTCCCGGGGAGCAGACGCCCTGGCCTGGCCCCCCGGGGTCACCTCAGCTCCTCCAGCCGAGGGGACAGGAGCCCTCTCGGGTTGCCCTCGCCCCTCAGGCCAGGACCCCGATGTCCCGACTCCGGGGACTGACGGCGTCAGCCCGCTCGGGGGCTGGCTTGACGGCTCCTGGCCAAACCCCAAGCCGGGGCTGAAGCCAAGACGGGCGGCCATGTCGTCCTCCTCGTCATCATCTTCATCATCGTCGTCGTCGTCGGGCGTTTCCAGAGACGGCTCCCTCGGGAGCCCCTCCCTCTCCTGCTGGCGACTGAGCTTTTCCAAGGCGTCTCGGGCCCGCCTCCGCTCGCGGGCCCGAGCCTTCTCCGCGTCCTTCTTCTTCTTCCTCTCCTCTGCGGCGACCCGCCGCGCTGCTCGGTCCACCGCGTCCTGCGGGACCCGTGGTAGGGAAGGCTTGTGCCACCCCACCTCCTGAAGAGGAGGGGAAAAACCCCAATCGTAAGAACCAGGAGCAACCTGATGTATGAAGAAGGGAGAAGCGGACACTCACCAGAGTCACGCACCCTCGGTCGGGGCGCATCAAAAGCTGGGAGAAGGCGTGGGGGTCCGGCTTCCCCAACGCAACGGACACCCACCATTGGAGGGCGTCGAAGGGAAGAGGATCAGGGGACATCCGCGAGCCCTCCCAGTCGGCCTCCGGGGTCATCTCCCAAAGCGACAGCCGCCGCTCCGCCAAGGGAAGCACCCTCCGACGGTGGATGGCGGCAATCACTCCCGCAGCGGTGAGTCCCCCCTTCCGCAACGCCTCCAAGGCCTGGAGAAGTGGCTCGAGGTTCTTCTGTCTTTCGTGCGGGGTCCCGTGGCGCCAGGCGTCGGTGGCAGCGGTGACTACTCGCTGGGAGAACGGCGGGAGCAACTCGCCGTCATTCCGGAGGTAGAACCACCGGCGCTGCCACCCCTTGTTCGAGGACGCGAGGATGGCAGGAATATACAGCGACGCCCGCGATTGCCTCTGCAGGACGGTACAGCCGCCGGCCCGCACCGCTGCATGGACTTTCCTCTCCCCCGTTGGCGAGGCAAAAAGCTCCGCGCAAAAGAGATGGGTCCACAAATCCCAATGGGGGGCGATCCCCAAGTACCCCTCGCACACCGCTACGAAGATGGCGGCCTGCGAGATGGAGTTAGGGGTGAGGTTGTGCAACTCCACCCCATAGTGGTACAGGATCGCCCGCATGAAGCGGCCCACCGGCACACCGAATCCCCGCTCGTGGAAGGAGACAAAGCTCACGATGTACCCCGGCGGTGGGGACGGAGCGGCTCCGCCCACGGGAGGAATCCACTCTGGTCGCTGCTTATCGGTGACAGGACGGAGCAAACCCTCACCGACCAGATCCTCCAGGTCACTCGCCGTCACCGTGGAAAAGGGCCATGGATCGCGCGGCGAGATGATGGTCACCCGGTCAGCCATCACCGAGCGAAAGGGATGGCGGCGCGAGGGGCAGGAAGGGCGGTTTCCTCTTCCCTGGCTAAGTCTCTCAGGTTGCGAAAACCTAGGAGGGAGGCAGGAAGCGGAGCAAAGAACCATCACCAGACCCTCTCCCGGGTATATAAAGACCAAGGCGAGGCCGGTTCCAACGTTCCGCCCGGACCGGACGCGGGATTCAAAAACACGAAGCGAAACAGCCGTTCCTCGAACGGCTCGCGCACGCGCAGCGGCCGCCCCGCCAACCACTCGCCCCGTCACATTAACTCCGCGGCGGGACAGGCGGCGCTTCTGGCAGGAAAAGTGGGCGACGCTTCGCCTTCGCCAAAATGACCGCGCCAAAAGAGGTAAGCCGCGTCGTTCGATTTCGTATCCTTTTCCTTTTTTCCTTTTCCTCTATCTCTTGCAACAGGGACCGGGAAAGGGGGATACCCCGAAAAGGATCCTTCCCCGTGAAGGAACCAGGCTCCGAGCCTCCTTACTGATCAGGGTTCGAAGGCTGGCCCCCCGAAGGGTTTCAACAACCGCCTCAGATCGCGTGGGCCCTACACCCACTACTGGTCAGAGGTTCGAAGGCCGGCCCCCCGAAGGGTTCCACGGCCGCCTCAGGCTACTCGGGCTCCGCGCCCATTACTGATCAGGGGTTCGAAGGCTGGCCCCCGAAGGGTTCACAGTCGCCTCAGACGCCGAGCGAGGGATGACCAGGGGTACGTTCGATACATAACCAAGGCTTGGGCTGCGCTCCCGAGGTACCCTAGGACATTTCCGAGACCAGCGGGAGTGATCTTGTAACGAAATCCCATCAGAGGGAGGCATCGAGCCCTCGGACCCCGTCGCCAGGGGACCGGGTCCGGCAGATCACCCGCAGGTACTTTTGGGTGTGCCTCTGGGCCCCTAGCCGACCCCTAACGAACGGGGCACGGACGTCCACTTGGATTACCCGCTTGCAGCTCACCGGAGACACCATGTTCGGCGCCCATCGAGGGTAACATGGCGCTTTCCCCCCCTCCTCCTTGCGGAAAGGCGACGCAGGGGCGTATGCAAAAAGCCGAGTCTGTCCCTGATCGCCCTCTCGCCCTGTGCAGAGACTCGAGGGCTGCTCTCGCAAACCCGGCTCCGGCCGAACCGTTGACAGCATCAACATACCAGCCCGAGAACTTGGGCCCCGACCGTACACCCGGGCTACGGCCAGTTCGCATGAGGGAACAACCAGACCAGCCGAAGCATTACGCGAGGCATTAAGACCTCGAAGGAGTGAAACCACTCCTCCGAGGCCTCGTGGGCTACACCCGGCGGGTGCGCTCGCGCGCACCCACCGGAACAAAATGCAACCGAGAAAGGCTGGTCCCCTTGCAAAAAAGTGCGACGAAAGCCTCCAAGCGAGTGCTAACACTCCCTTCGAGGCTCGGGGGCTACTATCGGGGACCATAATTAGGGGTACCCTCAAGACTCCTAATTCTCAGCTGGTAACCCCCATCAGCATAAAGCTGCTAAGGCCTGATGGGTGCGATTAAGTCAGGGATCAGTTCATTCGAGCGACTCGATCACGCCTCGCCCGAGCCTAGCCTCGGACAAGGGCAGCCGAACCCGGAGGATTTCCGTCTCGCCCGAGGCCCCCCCCTCCGACGGTGAACATATCTCCGGCTCGCCCGAGGCCCTGCCTTCGTTAAGAAGCAACCCTGACTAAATCGTCGCACCGACCGACCAAGTCACAGGAGCATTTAATGCAAAGGTAGCCTGACACCTTTGTCCTGACGCGCGCCCTCCGGCAGAGCCGAAGTGACCGCCGTCACTTCGCCGCTCCACTGACCGGCCTGACAGAAGGACAGCGCCGCCTGCGCCACTCCGACTGCAGTGCCACTTGACAGAGTGAGACTGACAGGCAGGCAGGCCCTGCCAAAGGCACCATAGGAAGCTCCGCCCGACCCAGGGCTCGGACTCGGGCTAAGTCCCGGAAGACGGCGAACTCCGCTCCGCCCGACCCAGGGCTCGGACTCGGGCTAAGTCCCGGAAGACGGCGAACTCCGCTCCGCCCGACCCAGGGCTCGGACTCGGGCTAAGTCCCGGAAGACGGCGAACTCCGCTCCGCCCGACCCAGGGCTCGGACTCGGGCTAAGTCCTGGAAGACGACGAACTCCGCTTCGCCCGACCCCAGGGCTCGGACTCGGGCTAAGTCCCGGAAGACGATGAACTCCGCTTCGCCCGACCCCAGGGCTCGAACTCGGGCTCAGCCCCAGAAGACGACGAACTCCGCTTCGCCCGACCCCAGGGCTCGGACTCCGCCCTGGCCTCTGCCGAACGACCTCCGCCTCGCCCGACCCAGGGGCTCGGACTCGGCCTTGGCCATGGAAGACAGACTCGACCTCGGCTTCGGAGGAGCCTCCATGTCGCCCAACCTAGGGCGCAGGCCAGCCACGTCAACAGGAAGTGCCATCATCACCCTACCCCGAGCTGACTTGGGCCGCAGAGAACAAGACCGGTGTCCCATCTGGCTAGCTCCGCCAGATAGGCAATGATGGCGCCCCGCATGCTCTGTGACGACGGCGGCTCTCAGCTCTCTTACGGAAGCAGGAGGACGTCAGCAAGGACTCAACCGCTCTGACAGTTGTCCCTCCGCCAGGCTCCGTCGCTCCTCCGACGGCCACGACATCACACCAGCTGGGTGCCAAAATCTCTCCGGCTGCCACATCGGCATGTACTTAGGGCGCTAGCTCTCCCCCGCTAGACACGTAGCACTCTGCTACACCCCCATTGTACACCTGGATCCTCTCCTTACGCCTATAAAAGGAAGGACCAGGGCCCTCTTAGAGAGGGTTGGCCGCACGGGGACGAGGACGGGACAGGCGCTCTCTTGGGGCTGCTCGCTTCCTTCTCCCGCGTGGACGCTTGTAACCCCCTACTGCAAGCGCACCCGACCTGGGCGCGGGACGAACACGAAGGCCGCGGGATTCCCACCTCTCTCACGCCGGTCTCCGGCCGCCTCGCTCCTTTCCCCCCTTCGCGCTCGCCCACGCGCTCGACCCATCTGGGCTGGGGCATGCGGCGACACTCACTCGTCGGCCCGAGGGACCCCCCGGTCTCGAAACACCGACAGGAAGTATGCTCAACGGTAGACGTAGAGGGTTTGCAAGATTTTAATTCAATAACCTTAGCATGCAATATATCATTTTTACTTCTAAGGTCGGAAATGGAAGCATTGCAAACATCTAGTTCTTTAGCCTTAGCAAGCAAATTTTCATTTTTAATCCTAAGGCTAGCAAGAGAAATGTTCAATTCTTCAATCTTAGCAAACAAATCAACATTATCATTTCTAAGATTGGGTATTGAAACATCACAAGCATTTGAATCAACCTTAGCAATTAAACTAGCATTCTCATTTCTAAGGTTGTTAATAGTCTGATGGCAAGTGCTTAGCTCACTAGATAATTTTTCACATTTTTCTACTTCTAGTGCGTAAGCATTTTTAACCTTAACATGCTTCTTGTTTTCCTTAATTAGGAAGTCCTCTTGAGAGTCTAGGAGATCATCCTTCTCATGAATAGCACTAATTAATTCATTTAATTTTTCCTTTTGTTGCATGTTGAGGTTGGCAAAAAGGGTACGCAAATTATCCTCCTCATTACTAGCATTATCCTCATCACTAGAGGTTTCATATTTAGTGGAGGATCTAGATTTCACCTTCTTCCTTTTGCCGTCTTTTGCCATGAGGCACTTGTGGCCGACGTTGGGGAAGAGAAGACCCTTGGTGATGGCGATGTTTGCGGCGTCCTCGTCGGAGGAGGAGTCGGTGGAGCTCTCGTCGGAGTCCCACTCCCGGCAAACATGTGCATCGCCGCCCTTCTTCTTGTAGTATCTCTTCTTCTCCCCTTCTTGTCGTCGCCCCTGTCACTATCACTAGATAATGGACATTTTGCAATAAAATGATCGGGCTTACCACATTTGTAGCAAACTTTCTTGGAGCGGGGTTTGTAATCTTTCCCCCTCCTTTGCTTGAGGATTTGACAGAAGCTCTTGATGATGAGCGCCATTTCCTCATTGTCGAGCTTGGAGGCGTCGATGGGTGTTCTACTTGATGTAGACTCCTCCTTCTCCTCCGTCACTTTGAATGCGACCGGTTGTGCTTTAGACGTGGAGGGGCCATCAAGCTCGTTGATCTTCTTTGAGCCTTTGATCATTAATTCAAAGCTCACAAAATTCCCGATTACTTCCTTGGGAGTCATTAGTGTATATCTAGGATTGCCTCGAATTAATTGAGTAGGGTTAAGGAAAACAAGTGATCTTAGAATAACCTTAACCATTTCGTGATCATCCCATTTTTTGCTCCCGAGGTTGCGCACTTGGTTCACCAAGGTTTTGAGCCGGTTGTACATGTCTTGTGGCTCCTCCCCTTGGCGAAGTTGGAAGCGACCGAGCTCCCCCTCGATCGTCTCCCGCTTGGTGATCTTGGTCACCTCGTCTCCTTCATGTGCGGTCTTTAGCGTGTCCCAAATCTCCTTAGCACTTTTCAACCCTTGCACCTTGTTATACTCCTCTCGACTTAGAGAGGCGAGGAGTATAGTTGTGGCTTGGGAGTTGAAGTGTTGGATTTGGGCTACTTCGTCCTCATCATAATCTTCATCCCCTACGGATGGTACCTATACACCAAACTCAATAACATCCCATATACTTTTGTGGAGTGAGGTTAGGTGATATCGCATCAAATCACTCCACCTAGCATAATCTTCACCATCAAACGTTGGTGGTTTGCCTAATGGGACGGAAAGTAAAGGCGTATGTTTAGGAATGCGAGGATAGCGTAGGGGGATCTTACTAAACTTCTTGCACTCATGGCGCTTAGAAGTTACGGACGGCGTGTCGGAGCCGAAGGTGGATGGCGATGAGGTGTCGGTCTCGTAGTAGACCACCTTCCTCATCTTCTTCTTCTTGTCACCGCTCCGACGCGACTTGTGTGAAGGAGATTTCTTCTCCTTCCCTTTCCCTTTGTTGAGGGACTCTTTCGATGAAGCCTTCCCGTGGCTTGTAGCGGGCTTCTCGCCGGTCACCATATCCTTCTTGGCGTGATCTCCCGACATCACTTCGAGCGGTTAGGCTCTAATGAAGAACCGGGTTCCGATACCAATTGAAAGTCGCCTAGAGGGGGGGTGAATAGGGCGAATCTGAAATTTAACAACTTAATCACAACTACAAGCCGGGTTAGCGTTAGAAATAATAATGAGTTCGAGAGAGAGGGCGCAAAACAAATCGCAAGCGAATAAAGAGTGTGACACACGGATTTGTTTTACCGAGGTTCAGTTCTTGCAAACCTACTCCCCGTTGAGATGGTCACAAAGACCGGGTCTCTTTCAACCCTTTCCCTCTCTCAAACGGTCCCTCGGACCGAGTGAGCTTCTCTTCTCAATCAATCGGAACACAATGTTCCCGCAAGGACCACCACACAATTGGTGTCTCTTGCCTCGATTACAAATGAGATGATCACAAGAAAGAATGAGAGAAAGAAGCAATCCAAGCGCAAGAGCTCAAATGAACACAACAAATCACTCTCTCTAATCACTAAAGTTTTGTGTGGAGTTGGGAGAGGATTTGATCTCTTTGGTGTGTCTTGTATTGAATGCTTAGCTCTTGTAAGTAGTTGGAAGGTGGAAAACTTGGATGCCAATGAATGTGGGGTGGTTGGGGTATTTATAGCCCCAACCACCACAAAGTGGCCGTTGGAAGGCTGCAGTCGCATGGCGCACCGGACACTGTCCGGTGCGCCAGCCACGTCAGCAGACCGTTGGGGTTCGACCGTTGGAGCTCTGTCTTGTAGGCCCGCATGGCTGTCCGGTGGTGCACCGGACAGGCCCTGTAGGCTGTCCGGTGTGCCACCCGCGCGTGCTCTGCTCCTCTGCGCGCGCAGACGCGCATTTAATGCGTTGCAGTCGACCGTTGCGCGCGAAGTAGCTGTTGCTCCGCTGTCACACCGGACAGTCCGGTGTGCACTGGACAGTCCGGTGAATTATAGCGGAGCGGATTCCCGAAGCTGGCGGGTTCAGAGTCGCTCTCCCTTGGAGCACCGGACACTGTCCGGTGGTGCACCGGACAGTCCGGTGAACTATAGCGGGGCGCCTCTGAGAATTCCCGAAGGTGTTGAGTTCAGCTTGGAGTCCCCTGGTGCACCGGACACTGTCCGGTTGTGCACCGGACAGTCCGGTGCGCCAGACCAGGGCACACTTCGGTTATCCCTTGCTCTCTTGTTTGAACCCTTTCCTTGGTCTTTTTATTGGCTTATTGTGAACCTTTGGCACCTGTAGAACTTATAGACTAGAGGAAACTAGTTAGTCCAATTATTTGTGTTGGGCAATTCAACCACCAAAATCAATTAGGAAATAGGTGTAAGCCTAATTCCCTTTCAAGGCCACCAGCCCCAAGGGGCAAAGGCGGTAGGGGCTTCGAAGGAAGATATGGGGATCAGCCCAGAAAGCTCTATTACTTATTTTATGGTGAAGACAAGGGCCACACTACAAGAACATGCCAGGTCACCATTCAGAAGCAGAAGGAGATTGCCGAAGCAGAAGCGCGGCAGAATCAGCCGAAGCAGGTCTTACATACTGCTTCATGCTACTCTCCCTATATACCAGAATACGTGGGTAATCAACCCACAGCTTCTGTTGCTTCGGCAAGTCATTCACAGGCTTCCTGGCCCCAGCTCCCATTACCACCACCATTGCCACTTACTCGCACCCGAAGCCAGCAGCCAGAAGGGCACCAGCACGCTCAACAGCAGCGCAACTTTAGGGAGGAGTCTGAAGCTCGTACAGTCAATAGCACTGTACCAGAATCGAAGCATATATACTGAGAAATATCCTACTTTTGATGTATCTTTATATTTTATGCCATTTTATTTTTTCTATGAGACAAGTAATGAAGAACTTAATTTCAATTTCTTGTAATAATTATGCATGTATCAGAGTAAAATATACCTTCCTCGCAGACTTCCGAAGCTCGAAAGACGTCTCTAAGGAAAGGAAGTAAAATCCGAAGCTCAAAAGACGTTCCTAAGGGAATGCAGAGCCAAAAATTACGAACTGAAGCTTAAAAAGTCGTTCCTAAGGGAGCGTAGTGTAAGTTTTCTGCTCAAAAGTCGTTCCTAAGGGAGCGTAGTGTAAGTTTTCTGCTCAAAAGTCGTTCCTAAGGGAATGGAGAGCCAAAAAATTACGATCCGAAGCTGCAAAAGTCGTTCCTAAGGGAGCGCAGCGTAAGTTTTCTGCTCAAAAGTCGTTCCTAAGGGGATGCAGAGCCAAATACCACCGAAATATAAGGTGAAGAAGCTCAAAAGTCTTTCCTAAGGGGATGCAGAGCTTAAATGCCACCGAAATAGAAGGTGAAGAAGCTCAAAAGTCGTTCCTAAGGGAATGTAGAGCTTAAAGACTCAAAAGACGTTCCTAAGGGGATGCAGAGTCTTATGTATTCCAGTGTGGGCGTGTGTGTGTGTGTGTCTTCGGCATCGTCATCATTTTGCATCATGTCATCATATCATTTCGCATAACATTACATTATACATCATATCACATCAATGGCATGAAGATTGGATACGAAGCAAAACTTCAGCAAATACTTTGTCAAAAAGAATATGTGCTGAGGCACGAAGTAAACTTCGGGAAATACAGTTTTATATGACTTGCCATAAAAGGGGCTTCTTTATTTACGAAGCATGAAAAGAAGGGAAGGTGTTTTTTCGCCGAAGGCTCAAAAACGGTATGTATGTAAATTTCATGCATCGTAAAGAAATATATTACAGTAATTTACATGTCTCATCAATTGTTCCATATATAAAATATTATAAAGTATTATTACAATAAAGTCTACTCTTCTCTAAGGATTTTTTGCGGCCTCGTTCAATAGTTTATCGACAACTTCGTCGATAATGGAGTTAGCAATGCCTATTATATCCAGCACTTCCTTCATCTCCGGATCAGCCAGGGGATTGTACGGCTCCGGCAGTGGCTGACAATTTAGCTGTAGTAGATAAACTATTAGTTCGAAGCGACAAAGTAAGTACCGAAGCTAAATTCAAAAACAATACCTATGCGCCTTTCGCGCTCAGCAGCTTCTTCAGCTAGCCTAACTTCTTTTCGGGCGTCATGGGTGTCTTTTTCATTCTTCTTTATAATTTCACTGGCCAATTCTCGACCATAGTGTACCCAGACATCAGAATAAAACTTTCCACCCACCAAAGTCACTTCGACTGAAGGGTCTTTTATATCGTCTATGGAGAAGGCGGCTTTGGCTTGAGCTGTAGCTTTAATGTGATCACATCCAGCCTTCTCTAGAATAGTTGCGATTCCCCGAGCGCTGGAGAAAGCACAAATATCCCCGAGAACACTCAGGATTTCCTTGAAAGCTTCGGCATCCCCACTTATCCATTCAATGACGCCCTCGGGGTCACCTCGGATAAAATTTTCCTCAGAGGAGTAAGCTCCCACTTTGGAAAAGCTAGTTTTTAGTTTCTTCACGCAATCCAAGGATTTTTCAAAACATCTTTCCTTGGATTCGCGAAGCTCCTCAATATTCTTCTCTAGCTTCGTCTTCCACCATTCACTAATCTCTTGGCTAGCCTTTGCGATCGCACAATTTTCATTAGCTTCGGCAAGTTGTTTCCGAAGGTCTTCAACCTCAGTTTTATGAGCTTCGGGGGCAGGAGATTTAGCTTTTTCTACCATGTCCTGCCCCGCTGCCATTCCAACATCTAGAGTTTGTTGCTCAGCTTTATCCTTAGGTGCGGCAGGCTTCGTCTCAATGGGCACTGAAGGCCCAGGTTCGGCTTCGGCCTGGACTGTGACAGCTTCAGCATCTTTCTTTGTAGGAGCAGGGGTCAAGATTTTTGTGGTCTCTATGACAGTGTCTAGCACGCTGGCCATCCTCCTTCTCTTGGGAGTTGTGGCAGGAGCCTTTGTCACCTTCGGCAAATCTGCCCCTGCCGGTGCGCTCAAAATTTTTGGCATCATCACTGTTTTTTCCAATTTTGGCTTTTTGGACGCATCATCTTTGGCTTCGGCTGGCCCAGCTATAGGCACCTACGGCACTACAATAGACCCTTTAGCACTCCAAGCGGTGGGAGCAGCTTGTTTTGCTTTAGCAGTGGAGGAGGTCCCCTCACTAAATTCAGGCACTACGACTGTTTCAATATATCGAGGCCGGTGCGTCAAAACCTTGATTTTCTTGCCCTTCGGCACAGCGGTGGTGGCCGAAGCGATAATTTTCTTCTTTTTTCCTTTCTTCAAGGGGTAGCAGTAATCAGGATATATGAAGCCAATTGCATCAAAAACCTTGTTCAATCTTTTCTTGCCCCGACCCCCGAAGGCTGCGAACAAGGCATCATCTTCGGCCTTGGAATATGTCCCAAGCAGCTTGTCGCTAGTAGCTTCAATGCATTTCAACCAGTCATCATTTTGGTTCGTCGAACTTCTCTCTGTATCTGAAGGTATATTTCAATTGAATTAATCCACCTTTGCTAGATTCAGCAGTAGTCTCCTTCGGCATTTCCCAGCTATCCACAAGTGGCCACACTCTATAGGCTATGTGCTCTTGAATTATGTCCCTTGTGCCAATGTAATACCTAAATTTGTAACTCATATGAAGAAAGAATATTTCCTTTATGTATATGTGTACATTGTATTTACTTATCATCGCATGTGAAAACCTCACTTAAACAAATAAGCAATTAACAAAAGACACCTAAACAACCTATGCATCATGTTGGATCTATTTGTCTGTGCATTTAATACCAGCAATATTAATAAAAATGTATTAATATTTAAATTTGAAGTTGACCTAAGTTACACTTAGGAATTTGGAACATAACATAGAAAAGGAGAAGAAAGAGAAAGAATATAGAAAATTTATATATATATATATAATATGTGTCCTCAAAGTCAGTATTTTAAATGGCCACAAGAATGGAATCTAAATTTTAAATGGGTTTGAAATTGAAAAGGAAGAAAAAGAAACTAGAAAATAAAGAGGAGAAAGATCAAAACCCAGTTTGGGCCGACAGCTACCTATCTGGCCCATCTCCGGAAGGCGCGCCGCGCGGCCCAAACTCGCCAACCGCGCGCGCTAAGCGCTGACATCTGGGGCCCGCTTGTCACTCGCACGCACGCACCTGGGCTCGCCATCATGACACTGTCCAGTGGGCCCCATACGTCGGAGTCGTCCCTAACCCCATAACAGAAGCTTGCGCACCCACCGCCGGATATCTCGCTCCTACCTCCGTCACCCCTCGGACTTACCGCTTGGGTATAAATCACGGGCCGTCGGGACCCTCCCCCTAATCTCATCCACCGGTACCCACATCCGTACGTAAAACACCATAGCCGCCATCGCCGCAAGCTCGGGAAAGGTGCGCCGCGACGCCGTTCTGAGCGTTCCCGGGTCGCTCGGTGTCCATAGTGCCTTCGAGGTCTTCGGGCAGCGGCGTGGAGCTTGCGCGCGTGGGGAATCGGGATCACGGGTTGGCTTCTGCGAGGAATTGCTCAACGGAGCAATTGGGGCGCCGTGGATCCGTCTGCCGCCGTGGACAGAGCTTCACCGCAGGTGATAATTGGTAAGAACCCATCCATCTAGTTCGCTTATTCGCCCTCTACGCAAATCGACCGATTGAAGGCAGGTTGGGGCGCTGGCGCGGAGGAATTGTGGTTGCCGGCCATGGCCTCCGCCGTGGGGTGTGGCGGTGATGCCGTCGGTCGGCCGGGGGTAGGGGCAGGGCCGTTCGGCCGTTAGATCTCAATGGGCGGCCCAGATTAGATGTCTGCGTACCCCTTTCGATCTATTGATCATGCGCCATCGGATCACGATCGTGTGGTTAGAGTTACATACCGGTTCATAACCCAGCACGATCTAATCTCATCCGCTGCACACTGAACGGACGGCATATATTGGCCCGTATCCCTTGGGCCAACTCTTTTGCATAAGAGCCCCTCTACTTTCCTGGATTTCAACCCGCAGTTGTAACACCCGGTTTTAAAGGACAAAGCCGGGTGCATCTCATACATGCGCCAAGAAGACAACATATATAATAACAGAGTGTATAGAGATAAATGTCATAAAACATCAGAGTATTTATTACATAGCGGAAGACTTATTACAAAATAAAAGAATAATTATAAAACGAACTAAGGATCGTCGGCGCCAATGTCGACTGAGAAACGCCACCTAGATCAGATCGAACTCCTCAGTGTTAGGCGGCTCCTCTTCGACCACCTGCTCTTCTCCTGTGGGGGGGGGGTGTGAGACAGCAAGAGTGAGCTCACATACGTTCATAGCTCAACAAGTCGTGGGGAATAATGTGGCATGAACTCACCAAAGGTGGGAGTTCATGTAGTGTAAGGCTAATCAATGGAATAAAGGCTGAGGCTGAGCATTGCTTTTATAAGTTGGTCAAAATTTTATTAGCAATTACTAAGTGTAAGTAAATACCAAACCTTAATAATAATAAAGAAAAGTAATAGTAAAATAATCCCAAATGCGATGCAAATGTCAAATTAAATTTAAGTTCCATATTTAATCATGTGAGGGTCCGAGCCGCTCATGACCGTGAGCACGGCTAGTATACTAGTTTTACACTCTGCAGAGGTTGCGCATCTTTACCCACAAGTCGTGTATCCCATGTCGCCTGGGTTTGCAAGGCCCTTAGACACTACCGAGGTGAATGGCTAGGGATCCACTACGAGGCCTTTACAAAGTTCCACTAGCTTCCGAAAACCCGCTACAGTTTATAGGAAGATCCAGTACAGGGTTCCTGGCTGACAGCCATCGCAGCAAAATCAACCAGGGACCTCCCCGCACTGACCTCTCCCCTACTGCCCTTGCCCCTTTCGGGTAAGGTAGTCTTCCACTAGCTTTCCTAATTAGTCAGCCAAGGGCGTCCCATTATACCCTTGTGGTAGCACTGTTTTCCCGGGTGGTCGCTCCATGTTCCCATTAATTTAATGATCTTAACATGAACAATAATAATAACAAGTTAATAACAGAATAATCATGAATAGTGTATCTCCATACCCAATCCACATAAAGCAATAGCAAGTACTACCCAAAAATATTTCAGGGGTGAACAAGGTATAGAGGTAATCAAAACTGGGGTAACATAAAGGCTCCCATCAAAATTATCCTATGCAGATCATTAAAATTAATAAGAACATGGCTGGGAAAGTAAGTGATCAAGGGCACAACTTGCCTGGCACTTGAGATTCCAGTTACCAGGGTGATTCTTCAGATCCTCGAAACCTCACGCTAGTCGTAGCAATACAAACAAACATGGTATAGACAAAATTAACATCACACCAAACATAAGAACAAACTGAATAATAATGATCTACGTGTCGCTACGAGATCGTGGGAACGAGAACCACTAAGATCGGAGTTATGGTTATTAAGTTATGATTTTCTGAAGTTATTTAATGCCTAGAATAGAGTTATTCATGTGAATAATTTTAAATCAAGTTTCATGGTTAGGCAAAGATACGAGATGATAAACAATATTTAAACAAAATAAATGCCACTGGAATGAATCAATTTGGAGTTATATATTTTAAGTTATGAATTTCTGAAGGTTTTATGTGTTTTATGAAAGATTAAATAGGATATAAATTTTAATATGACTTTCATGTAAAAAAAACAGTGGTACCAATTGATAAACAATAATTTTATAAAATTATAGAAACTGAAATGATTTGATTTGGAGCTAGAATGAATTTTCTATGAATTAAATAAATTTCTAGAATGATTTCAACACTAAAAATCATTTTCTAAACAAATTCTTTGGTTTTAATAAGTGTCTGGTCTGCACTCCAAATAAACAGAAGCACAGGGTCTAACTCGTAAGATTCCATAGACTCAGTCCACAGCTACGGTGGACGGCGGGTTGTTTACCAACAAGCTTAGGGACTCTTTAAGAAAATGTGCTGCGAAGGGGTATCGGTGGAGATGAGTCGTTGGATTAGATCTGTACGGTCCACAACAGATCAAGGGAAGGTTGGACTGGTATTAGATCTAAGCCGCAGGATCAAGATCAACGGCTAGGATCCTATAATACCGGGATTCATTCACATACCTCGGATTATAAACTTACGACCGGGATCTTGTTGAATGAAGAGGTACGCAGAATCTAATCCACTCTTTCCGCCGAGAGATCTACGGTCCACGCCCCAACTCTTCGGATCAAATCTCAACCATTGCCATCAAGACCAACGGTCGAGTGCCTGTCTTCTACCTACCGACGGCTAAACACAGCGGCGTGGCCCCGCCCGGTGGTGCCCCTCGCTGGTGAGCCATACCAGGCGCCCCGATGCTCCAAAGTCCAACCCGTACGAACAACACATGAATATGAATAGCGCGAATGCAAGAGAGGCTTCATTACCTCGATTAACACGACGTTGCCCGTACCCGCCGAGCACAGAGGTGGTCGGTATTTGGTGAAGAATTTCGGCTTCAACGGTGGTCAATCCTTCCTTCCCCGGCCACGAGCACCTCCCAAGAAACACAAAGAATCTCCTAAACCCACAGTGGACTCCAGGACGCCGGTTGGGAATGAGGTCGGTGCTGGCGGGCATTTTCTGCTCCTAATCCTCTCCCCTCGATTTCCGACGTGTATGCACTCTCCTCATGAACTGGCGAGACCTGTGATGGTGCGTCACCAGGTCTTCGGCGGTAGGGACACTACTGGTGATTCCAGGAAGGGACCGATGATGCCCACCATTATAGCCGCGAGGGAGGGTGGACGGGAGGGCGACGGAATCGGATCTCGCCCGGTTTCTCGCGGCGGCTGGTACTCGTATTTATACGGCTGCGACTAGGAGGGTCCAGCGGAGAACGATAAGTCCGCTGCATGCCCCGGCTCCGGTAGAATAGGGCCATTCCGCGCGTGCCTGTTGAAGTGCGTGAGCGCGACTAGGGCATGGCCTGAACGCGATTCTACTGGAGTTCGGTTCCGACCGGCGCGCATGGAACAACGGAAACGGCGAGATTTGATGTGGCCTCCGGCGAATCACCCAGCCCCGTTTGACACCGAGCGGCAGCATGGCCGATGGGTGAGGATATGGAAGCCTCCACCTGTGGTTTCTCTCTCCCTCACGTGGTTGTTTCTGGGTTGGGTTTTGCTGTACGTGGCTTCTACCATGCATGCATAGAGCTGTGGCTTCTTTTTTTTATGGATGAGACGTGAGGCTGCTCAGATGTATTTAGTTCCAGAGGCGAACGGAAGAAACAGACTTTGGCCTCGACGTGGTTAGTTGCGATTATTACGTTGCGGTGAGAGTTTGTTATGGAGGCTGTTGTGTGATTCTCTCATACGGTAGAAGATGGAGCTGTTTGCGCGGTACGTAACAAACTGAAAAGGAGCTTATCGTGAGGAGTGGTCCACACAGAAGTGAAGAGAGGTGGCTACGTGCATTCCTAGCTTGATGTCATGCTTGCATCGCGATGACGTCATGCGCGGCATGGGGAATAAACAAAAATAAAAAAAAACGACATGGCATGGGTTGCACGGTTTAGAAGCTGGGATGAGGCCCATGCGATTCTTGTTTTTTTTATTGCTTCTTCTTTTTCCCTTTTCTATTTCTTTCTTTTCTATTTTTTTTGTTTTAATTTGCAAATTTTAAGTTACATTCTGAGTCGAGATTTCAAGAAATACTCAACATGATGCGTAATTTAGTGGCATCTATTTTATAATTATTTGTTTTTACATATGGTGTTCACATGTGATGATGCATAAAGGTCAAACTCACATATAGATGGAGTGAAATTGTGTCTCCTTTTATATTACCTCTTACAAATTATAAATTGGGGTATTACAAATCCTACCCCCCTTAAAAAGAATCTCGACCTCGAGATTTGGGAAGGACTAGGGAAAAGATGGGGAAAATCTATGCAAAGCTCTTCTTCTCTTTCCCAAGTTGCTTCATCTTCACCGTGGTGACTCCATTGCACTTTGCACATTTTTATAACCTTATTCCTCGTGACTCGAGTCAAAGTATCCAAAATCTTGATGGGGTACTTAGTATAAGTTAGATCCTCTTGAACACTAAGGTCCTCCATTGGTAATTGTTCCTCAGGTACCCTGAGACATTTCTTCAGCTGAGATACATGAAATACATCATGAACCTCCGCAAGATGATCTGGTAACTCCAATTGGTATGCAACCTCTCCCACTCGCTTTAAGATTAAGAAGGGTCCAATAAAGCGAGGGGACAACTTTCCTTTGACTTTGAACCTTCTCATGCCCCGGAGTGGTGACACCTTCAAATAGACATAATCTCCTTCTTTAAATTCAAGCAGTCTTCTCCGGGTATCAGCATAACTTTTCTGCCTGGATTGTGCAGTTCTCAAATTCTCCCTTATTTGCTGAACTTGTTCCTCTGCTTCTTGTATAATCTCAGGTCCAAACAACTGCCTTTCACCAGTTTGATTCCAATACAAGGGAGTCCTGCACTTTCTGCCATACAAAGCCTCAAACGGTGACATCTTCAAGCTGGCCTGATAGCTATTATTATATGAGAACTCCGCATACGGTAGACTCTTATCCCAACTACCACCATGCTTAAGAGCACAAGCTCTTAACATATCTTCAAGCACTTGGTTAGTCCTCTCAGTCTGCCCATCAGTCTGGGGATGGTAAGCCGAACTGAAATTCAATCTTGTATCCAATGACTCGTGCAACTTCTTCCAATACCGAGAGGTAAACTGTGATCCCCGATCAGACACGATCTTCTTTGGCACACCATGTAAGCATATAATCCGTGCCATGTACAACTCTGCTAACTTGGCTCCTGAATACGTGGTCTTTACTGGAATAAAGTGGGCTACCTTGGTTAGCCTGTCCACAATCACCCATATAGAATCATATCCAGCAGACGTGCGGGGTAATCCAACAATGAAGTCCATGCCAATCTCTTCCCATTTCCACTCAGGTATCTTCAGTGGGTGCAGTAGTCCGGTTGGCCTCTGGTGTTTAGCCTTAACTCTTTGACACACATCGCACATAACCACAGGTGCAGCCACATCTCTCTTTAGTCCATACCACCAATACTTTTGCTTTAAATCCTGATACATCTTAGTGCTCCCAGGGTGGATAGAATAAACTGAATCATGTGCCTCCTTCAATATGGTTTCTCGAAGACTATCGATATCGGGAACACAGATCCGATTCTTGAACCATATCGTGCCTTGCTCATCCTCTGTGAACTCTGGGCCTCTACCCTCTGTTATCAGATCCTTGATCTCCTGGATTTTGGCATCACCAACCTGACCTTTACGAATTTCTTGCTCCAAGGTAGGTTCCAATTCGATAGTAACTCCTTCCGTATGTGTAACAATTCCCAGGTTGAGTCTCTCAAAATCTTTTGCTAATTCGTCAGGTAGCTGGACAACGAAAGCGGAGTGAACATGCTCCTTCCGACTCAAGGCATCTGCAACCAAATTTGCCTTGCCTGGGTGATAGTGAATCTCTAAATCATAATCCTTAATGAGCTCCAACCAACGGCGTTGCCTAAGGTTGAGATCCTTCTGAGTAAATATGTACTTCAAACTCTTATGATCCGTGTATACTTGGCACTTAGTTCCCATAATGTAGTGTCTCCAAATCTTAAGTGCATGCACAACTGCTGCCAGCTCTAAGTCATGAGTGGGGTAGTTCAATTCATGCTTCCGCAACTGACGAGATGCATAGGCAATCACATGACCATCTTGCATAAGCACACATCCAAGTCCTTGGCCACATGCATCACAGTAAATATCAAATCCCTTCTGCAGATCTGGCATAATCAATACTGGAGGTGACATCAATCTCTCCTTCAATTGATCAAAACTCTCTTGGCATTTCTCATCCCACTTGAATTCTTTCCCTTTCTCCAAAAGCGATGTCATGGGCTTAGCAATCTTAGAAAATCCTTCAATAAATCTCCGATAATATCCTGCGAGTCCCAAGAAACTCCGAATCTCAGTAACTGTAGTGGGCACTCTCCACTCCATAATCTCCTTTACTTTAGCAGGATCCACAGCTATTCCTCCATTAGAAATAATATGACCAAGGAATGGCACCCTGTCAATCCAAAACTCGCACTTGCTGAACTTAGCATAGAGTTGATTATCTCGTAACTTCTGTAGCACCAACCTCAGATGTTCCTCATGATCATTTTCATTCTTAGAATAGATAAGAATATCGTCGATGAACACCACGACGAATCTGTCCAAATACTCCATAAACACCTTATTCATCAAATTCATGAAGTAAGCTGGTGCATTGGTTAGTCCAAATGACATAACAGTAAACTCGTATAATCCATATCGGGTTGAGAAAGCCGTCTTAGGAATATCCGATGGTCTAATCCTCATCTGATGGTAACCTGATCGGAGATCAATCTTCGAGAATACTCTAGCACCTCTCATCTGATCAAATAAATCTTCAATACGGGGCAACGGATACTTGTTCTTCACCGTAACATCATTAAGTGATCTATAGTCCACACACATCCGTTGCGATCCATCCTTCTTTTGCACAAATAACACCGGTGCTCCCCAAGGTGATGAACTTGAACGAACGTATCCAACTTCTTGTAATTTCGTTAACTGCTTCTTCAGTCCCTTTAACTCTTCTACAAACATCATGTATGGCTACTTGAAAGTAGGGGCAGTCCCAGGTAAGAGATCAATGACCAACTCAACTTCCGTATCTGGTGGCATCCCTGGTAACTCCTCTGGAAAGACATCCAGAAAATCCTTAACCACACGGATGTTGTCACCAACAAACTTCCCATCGACTAAGAATGCTGCTAATCTGATGGTGGTAGTTACTGCAACTTCAACTTCAAATCTTTGTCCTTTGGAACTGGTGAGTTCTATGGTTCCCTTAGCACAGTGTATAAACTGTCTTTGCCTTTCTTAACCACGACATACCAAGGATCAAGTCTATACTGCTCTCTTCTAACAGTATAGGGGTAGCTCATATGGGTTAGAAACATAGGGTAAGAAAGGAAGAATTGTAGACAAGGCGAGTAATTACGAGGAATGTTATTGCGGGGGATTTATCAGCTAAGTAGATTAGTGTGTCACCTACTAACGCTAATACATTACCCTATGGTGGTACATGCTAAGATGTCCGTCTATACTATTTCAATCAATCAAAGAAGCAAATCAGGCATTGATCATCAGAACAATCAACCAACATTTCTAATAGAGAAAATAATTTTAATTTCGTCTTAGGTTTCCTATCTCTTACAAAGATCATAGTTGTATGATTCCAAGGTGTGAAATCCATCTTGTCTTAGAGTAGATAAGGTAAGAGTAATCAGAGTATGACAACAAAAGGTGAGACAGGATCAAGATAAGATAAGTATAGAATGAATCAGGGTAAGGTAAGTAGATAAGGGTTTTGTCCATTTCTATCTAGGTTTCGTCCTACAGTCAACATTTCCTCTGATACCACTTCTGTAACACCCGGTTTTAAAGGACAAAGCCGGGTGCATCTCATACATGCGCCAAGAAGACAACATATATAATAACAGAGTGTATAGAGATAAATGTCATAAAACATCAGAGTATTTATTACATAGCGGAAGACTTATTACAAAATAAAAGAATAATTATAAAACGAACTAAGGATCGTCGGCGCCAATGTCGACTGAGAAACGCCACCTAGATCAGATCGAACTCCTCAGTGTTAGGCGGCTCCTCTTCGACCACCTGCTCTTCTCCTGTGGGGGGGGGGGGGTGTGAGACAGCAAGAGTGAGCTCACATACGTTCATAGCTCAACAAGTCGTGGGGAATAATGTGGCATGAACTCACCAAAGGTGGGAGTTCATGTAGTGTAAGGCTAATCAATGGAATAAAGGCTGAGGCTGAGCATTGCTTTTATAAGTTGGTCAAAATTTTATTAGCAATTACTAAGTGTAAGTAAATACCAAACCTTAATAATAATAAAGAAAAGTAATAGTAAAATAATCCCAAATGCGATGCAAATGTCAAATTAAATTTAAGTTCCATATTTAATCATGTGAGGGTCCGAGCCGCTCATGACCGTGAGCACGGCTAGTATACTAGTTTTACACTCTGCAGAGGTTGCGCATCTTTACCCACAAGTCGTGTATCCCATGTCGCCTGGGTTTGCAAGGCCCTTAGACACTACCGAGGTGAATGGCTAGGGATCCACTACGAGGCCTTTACAAAGTTCCACTAGCTTCCGAAAACCCGCTACAGTTTATAGGAAGATCCAGTACAGGGTTCCTGGCTGACAGCCATCGCAGCAAAATCAACCAGGGACCTCCCCGCACTGACCTCTCCCCTACTGCCCTTGCCCCTTTCGGGTAAGGTAGTCTTCCACTAGCTTTCCTAATTAGTCAGCCAAGGGCGTCCCATTATACCCTTGTGGTAGCACTGTTTTCCCGGGTGGTCGCTCCATGTTCCCATTAATTTAATGATCTTAACATGAACAATAATAATAACAAGTTAATAACAGAATAATCATGAATAGTGTATCTCCATACCCAATCCACATAAAGCAATAGCAAGTACTACCCAAAAATATTTCAGGGGTGAACAAGGTATAGAGGTAATCAAAACTGGGGTAACATAAAGGCTCCCATCAAAATTATCCTATGCAGATCATTAAAATTAATAAGAACATGGCTGGGAAAGTAAGTGATCAAGGGCACAACTTGCCTGGCACTTGAGATTCCAGTTACCAGGGTGATTCTTCAGATCCTCGAAACCTCACGCTAGTCGTAGCAATACAAACAAACATGGTATAGACAAAATTAACATCACACCAAACATAAGAACAAACTGAATAATAATGATCTACGTGTCGCTACGAGATCGTGGGAACGAGAACCACTAAGATCGGAGTTATGGTTATTAAGTTATGATTTTCTGAAGTTATTTAATGCCTAGAATAGAGTTATTCATGTGAATAATTTTAAATCAAGTTTCATGGTTAGGCAAAGATACGAGATGATAAACAATATTTAAACAAAATAAATGTCACTGGAATGAATCAATTTGGAGTTATATATTTTAAGTTATGAATTTCTGAAGGTTTTATGTGTTTTATGAAAGATTAAATAGGATATAAATTTTAATATGACTTTCATGTAAAAAAAACAGTGGTACCAATTGATAAACAATAATTTTATAAAATTATAGAAACTGAAATGATTTGATTTGGAGCTAGAATGAATTTTCTATGAATTAAATAAATTTCTAGAATGATTTCAACACTAAAAATCATTTTCTAAACAAATTCTTTGGTTTTAATAAGTGTCTGGTCTGCACTCCAAATAAACAGAAGCACAGGGTCTAACTCGTAAGATTCCATAGACTCAGTCCACAGCTACGGTGGACGGCGGGTTGTTTACCAACAAGCTTAGGGACTCTTTAAGACAATGTGCTGCGAAGGGGTATCGGTGGAGATGAGTCGTTGGATTAGATCTGTACGGTCCACAACAGATCAAGGGAAGGTTGGACTGGTATTAGATCTAAGCCGCAGGATCAAGATCAACGGCTAGGATCCTATAATACCGGGATTCATTCACATACCTCGGATTATAAACTTACGACCGAGATCTTGTTGAATGAAGAGGTACGCAGAATCTAATCCACTCTTTCCGCCGAGAGATCTACGGTCCACGCCCCAACTCTTCGGATCAAATCTCAACCATTGCCATCAAGACCAACGGTCGAGTGCCTGTCTTCTACCTACCGACGGCTAAACACAGCGGCGTGGCCCCGCCCGGTGGTGCCCCTCGCTGGTGAGCCATACCAGGCGCCCCGATGCTCCAAAGTCCAACCCGTACGAACAACACATGAATATGAATAGCGCGAATGCAAGAGAGGCTTCATTACCTCGATTAACACGACGTTGCCCGTACCCGCCGAGCACAGAGGTGGTCGGTATTTGGTGAAGAATTTCGGCTTCAACGGTGGTCAATCCTTCCTTCCCCGGCCACGAGCACCTCCCAAGAAACACAAAGAATCTCCTAAACCCACAGTGGACTCCAGGACGCCGGTTGGGAATGAGGTCGGTGCTGGCGGGCATTTTCTGCTCCTAATCCTCTCCCCTCGATTTCCGACGTGTATGCACTCTCCTCATGAACTGGCGAGACCTGTGATGGTGCGTCACCAGGTCTTCGGCGGTAGGGACACTACTGGTGATTCCAGGAAGGGACCGATGATGCCCACCATTATAGCCGCGAGGGAGGGTGGACGGGAGGGCGACGGAATCGGATCTCGCCCGGTTTCTCGCGGCGGCTGGTACTCGTATTTATACGGCTGCGACTAGGAGGGTCCAGCGGAGAACGATAAGTCCGCTGCATGCCCCGGCTCCGGTAGAATAGGGCCATTCCGCGCGTGCCTGTTGAAGTGCGTGAGCGCGACTAGGGCATGGCCTGAACGCGATTCTACTGGAGTTCGGTTCCGACCGGCGCGCATGGAACAACGGAAACGGCGAGATTTGATGTGGCCTCCGGCGAATCACCCAGCCCCGTTTGACACCGAGCGGCAGCATGGCCGATGGGTGAGGATATGGAAGCCTCCACCTGTGGTTTCTCTCTCCCTCACGTGGTTGTTTCTGGGTTGGGTTTTGCTGTACGTGGCTTCTACCATGCATGCATAGAGCTGTGGCTTCTTTTTTTTATGGATGAGACGTGAGGCTGCTCAGATGTATTTAGTTCCAGAGGCGAACGGAAGAAACAGACTTTGGCCTCGACGTGGTTAGTTGCGATTATTACGTTGCGGTGAGAGTTTGTTATGGAGGCTGTTGTGTGATTCTCTCATACGGTAGAAGATGGAGCTGTTTGCGCGGTACGTAACAAACTGAAAAGGAGCTTATCGTGAGGAGTGGTCCACACAGAAGTGAAGAGAGGTGGCTACGTGCATTCCTAGCTTGATGTCATGCTTGCATCGCGATGACGTCATGCGCGGCATGGGGAATAAACAAAAATAAAAAAAAACGACATGGCATGGGTTGCACGGTTTAGAAGCTGGGATGAGGCCCATGCGATTCTTGTTTTTTTTATTGCTTCTTCTTTTTCCCTTTTCTATTTCTTTCTTTTCTATTTTTTTTGTTTTAATTTGCAAATTTTAAGTTACATTCTGAGTCGAGATTTCAAGAAATACTCAACATGATGCGTAATTTAGTGGCATCTATTTTATAATTATTTGTTTTTACATATGGTGTTCACATGTGATGATGCATAAAGGTCAAACTCACATATAGATGGAGTGAAATTGTGTCTCCTTTTATATTACCTCTTACAAATTATAAATTGGGGTATTACAGCAGTCCACCTAGTGTGCGGTCTGAGTCTTAAGATAAATTGCGCTAAGGCCCCTTTCTTTCTCAGATTTATTGCGCCCAGTCCAGAGCCTATTTAAATTGATTAAATGAATTAGAAATTGGATTTTTAATATGAAAATAAACCCTAGAACTTGTTTATTCCATAGAAAATGCATATGAACCCCAAATTACTCCATTCCAGTTCCTAAAATTTTATAATTTTATTCTCTATCACTTAGAGTCTCTGTTTTGTCATGAAAACAGTAAGAAAATTAATCCCACACTTAATCCTATTCTAAACACATAAAACCTTTGAAAATTCATATCTTAAACTCTATAACTCCAAAATTAATAATTTCTATTCCTCTGATCTTATTTCAATGTGTAGATTATTAATATGTATTTTGCATATATGTTTGGTGTAATGTTAATTTTGCCTATACAATGTTTGTCTGTATTGCTACGACTAGCAGTGAGGTCATGAGTCATCTGAAGATCATCCTGGTACCTGGAATCTCAAGTCCCAGGCAAGTTGTGCCCTTGATCACTTCTTTTACCCACTCATGTTCTAATTAATCATAATGATCTGCATAGGTTAATTTGATGGGACCTAACATGTTACCCTAGTTTGTCTATCTTTATGCCTTGTTTACCACTAAACTTTCTGGGTAGTACTTGCTAGTGCTATATGTGGATTTGGGCATTGAGATACATATTATTCATACTTTTTTTATCAGATGCTATTTACTGTTCATGATAAGATCATTATGTTAATTGGAACATGGAGAACCACCCGGGAAAACAGTGCTACCACAAGGGTTTAATGGGACGCCCTTGGCCGATTAATTAGGAAAGCTAGTGGAAGACTACCTTACCCGAAAGGGGCAAGGGCAGTAGGAGAGTGGTCAGTGTAGGGAGGCCCTCGGGAGGATTTTGCTGCGATGGCGGTCCTGCAAGGGATTCCTGCATTGGAGCTTCCTATAAACTGTAGCGGGTTTTCTGAAGCTAGTGGAACTTTGTAAAGGCCTCGTAGTGTTACCCTGCCTCGCCTCCTCGGTAGAGGTGTATGGGAAGTCGCGATCCCTTGGCAGATGGGTAACATGACTTGTGGGTAAAGATGTGCAACCTCTGCAGAGTGTAAAACTGGTATACTAGCCGTGCTCACGATCATGAGCAGCTCGGACACTCACATGATTAATCTATGGAACTTAAATTCAATTTGTCATATGCATTGCATCGCAGGTGATGTTGTTACTTCTGTTCTACTATTTAATTGGGTTGGTATTTACTTATAGTTAGTAACTGCTAATAAAATTTTGACCAACTTTAAAAGCAATGCTCAGCTCTAACCATCCTCTTTGGTAAGCCTTACACTTCACGTGAGCTCCCACCTTTGGCGAGTTCATGCACATTATTCCCCACAACTTGTTGAGCGATGAACGTATGTGAGCTCACTCTTGCTGTCTCACACCCCCCACAGGTCAAGAACAGGTACCGCAGGATGAGGCGCAAGGAGGATGCTGCGATGAGTTCGTGAGAGATCTAGGCCGTCGTCTCCCAGTCAACTTTGGGTTGCTGGACCGTTGTCTCCTTATAATGTAATTATTTATTTTGTATAGAACTCCTATTATATAGTAAAGATGTGACATTCGATCCTGTGCCATGATTCATCATATGTGTGAGACTTGGTCCCAACACACCTGGTGATTATGTTCGCGCCCGGGTCTTGGTGCCCCGAAACCCGGGTGTGACAGAAGTGGTATCAGAGGAATGTTGACTGTAGGACGAAACCTAGATAGAACTGGACAACCAATACTTACTTACCTTTGCTACTCTGATTCTTTCTGAACTTTCCTTAAATCTTTTCTCATCTATTTCCGCTTTACTCTGATTATTCTTACCTCTTCTTTCTAAAGACAAATGTGGATTTCACACTTTGAAATCCTGTGCCTAAAGTGACCTTTAGGAATAAGAGACCTACTCTTAGGAACAAAAACAAAACTATTTTTATATAGATATCTATGAACTTGAATGTTTGTTCTTATGATACTTGTTTGATTTGGATCTTTGATTGAGTGTGATGAGTTGTGGAGTAATGTCCACAATTACATCTGCATATACATATAAAAAAATGTTTATAAAAATAACTAGATAAACTAGATTATTCCCCTAAAAAAATAAATAAAATATCTAGTATTCCGTATCTATCTCATCTTATCAGATTCTATCTTACCTTTGGACATTCACCTCATACAACTAGTTACCCTAGTCTTGACATAAAATATCTGGTCAAGCCCTACCAAAGAATCTTCAGTACATAACCAACTATTAGCTTATTCATTCTGCCTACCAAATGATTCCCTTGCAAAACTATCTTACGATATGCTTCTAACTTAGATGGTCAATACCAGGAGGGGTGGTGGAATTGATTTACCTCCTAATCGACACACTCGGCGGATATATAGACAACCCCAGCCACAGCCAGTAGAGATGAATCCTCCTAATCCTCCACCAGGCGGAGTTGACCCACTGATTGCAGCTCAAATGAGGATGATGCAGCAAATGGCTGACACTATGGCAGATATGCGCGCCCAAATGCAGCAAGAACGCCAGGAAATGCGCCAGGAAAGAGAGGATGCACGTCGGGAGATGCACCAAGAGCGAGAAGAGATACGACAGGAGAGAAGGGTGCAACAACAGCAGCTGCAACAACAACTTCAACAACAGCAGCAACAGCAACAGGTGCCATTGCCTCCACCTCCACCACCAGTTCCACCCCGAGATAAGCATCGGGAATTCATGAGCCACAAACCACCAACCTTCTCCAACTCCACGGATCCACTACAAGCTGATGACTGGCTAAAGTCTATAGAGAAGATGCTCAACATAGCTCAGTGCTCGGACCGAGAGAAAGTACTCTACGCATCAGGTCGTCTCGCTGGTCCTGCTGCAGATTGGTGGGATGCGTACAGCGCTGCTCATGCTGCTGTCGATACAATTACCTGGGCAGAATTCTCCACACAATTCAAGAATTACCATATTCCTGCTGGACTCATGAAGATTAAGAGAAAGGAGTTTCTCTCCCTCAAGCAAGGAAGTATGTCCGTGAGTGAATATAGGGACAAATTCATCCAGTTATCTCGATATGCTCCTAGAGATGTTGAGGATGATGAGCAAAAGCAGGAGCTTTTTCTGGACGGTTTGATTGGACCCTTGCAATATCAACTGGTATCGCACACATTCCCATCCTTCCAAAGGCTACTTGACAAAGCTATTGCTGTAGAAAACAAGAGGAGTATATTTGGAGAGAAAAGAAAGGCTGCTAACCAAGGGCAGGCTGGAAGTAGTTCCCGTCCTCGCTATACTACCACTCCAAGTACACCAGCTAGTGGCAGTTCTGGACAACAAACTCAACAGGCACCAACTGCTCCTCCAAAAGCAAGCACCCCAGCAGGACCCGTTGCTCCCAACACATCCACCAACCGGGCATGCTTCAAGTGTGGACAACCGGGACACTATGCCAACTACTGTCCCAACAGAGCTGCCTACACTACACCGGCTCCGATGAAGCAAGGACAAGCCTCAGCAGGAAAGAGTCAGCCCCTATCTATCAACCGGGGACATGCCCATCATGCAGAAGTAGAGGTTGAACCAGGTGAACTTGAAATTCAAGAAGAAGAGCCAGTTGAAGATGAAGTAGTCGGGGAAGAAGTCAACGAGCAACAAGAATAGAGATAAACATAAATATAGATACAGATATATATATATTTCACTATTTGTAAGACCTAAATATTAGTTTAGCTATTAGTAGTATTTTACTATTTTGGTGGTAATAATAAGGTTTATTGACCCTATGTTTTGTGAAAGAATTATGCATCATGCCGAGATTTCTTTGATTGTGCATATGTTTCGAGAACAATATGAGTATACACCTCTTTCCTTACAAATCTCGAGGACGAGATTATTTTTAAGGGGGGTAGGATTTGTAATACCTAAATTTGTAACTCATATGAAGAAAGAATATTTCCTTTATGTATATGTGTACATTGTATTTACTTATCATCGCATGTGAAAACCTCACTTAAACAAATAAGCAATTAACAAAAGACACCTAAACAACCTATGCATCATGTTGGATCTATTTGTCTGTGCATTTAATACCAGCAATATTAATAAAAATGTATTATTATTTAAATTTGAAGTTGACCTAAGTTACACTTAGGAATTTGGAACATAACATAGAAAAGGAGAAGAAAGAGAAAGAATATAGAAAATTTATATATATATATATATATATATATATATATATATATATATATATATATATATATAATATGTGTCCTCAAAGTCAGTATTTTAAATGGCCACAAGAATGGAATCTAAATTTTAAATGGGTTTGAAATTGAAAAGGAAGAAAAAGAAACTAGAAAATAAAGAGGAGAAAGATCAAAACCCAGTTTGGGCCGACAGCTACCTATCTGGCCCATCTCCGGAAGGCGCGCCGCGCGGCCCAAACTCGCCAACCGCGCGCGCTCAGCGCTGACATCCGGGGCCCGCTTGTCACTCGCACGCACGCACCTGGGCTCGCCATCGTGACACTGTCCAGTGGGCCCCATACGTCGGAGTCGTCCCCAACCCCATAACAGAAGCTCGCGCACCCACCGCCGGGGATCTCGCTCCTACCTCCGTCACCCCTCGGACTTACCGCTTGGGTATAAATCACGGGCCGTCGGGACCCTCCCCCTCATCTCATCCACCGGTACCCACATCCGTGCGTAAAACACCATAGCCGCCATCGCCGCAAGCTCGGGAAAGGTGCGCCGCGACGCCGTTCTGAGCGTTCCCGGGTCGCTCGGTGTCCATAGTGCCTTCGGGGTCTTCGGGCAGCGGCGTGGAGCTTGCGCGCGTGGGGAATCGGGATCACGGGTTGGCTTCTGCGAGGAATTGCTCAACGGAGCAATTGGGGCGCCGTGGATCCGTCTGCCGCCGTGGACAGAGCTTCACCGCGGGTGATAATTGGTAAGAACCCATCCATCTAGTTCGCTTATTCGCCCTCTACGCAAATCGACCGATTGAAGGCAGGTTGGGGCGCTGGCGCGGAGGAATTGTGGTTGCCGGCCATGGCCTCCGCCGTGGGGTGTGGCGGTGATGCCGTCGGTCGGCCGGGGGTAGGGGCAGGGCCGTTCGGCCGTTAGATCTCAATGGGCGGCCCAGATTAGATGTCTGCGTACCCCTTTCGATCTATTGATCATGCGCCATCGGATCACGATCGTGTGGTTAGAGTTACATACCGGTTCATAACCCAGCACGATCTAATCTCATCCGCTGCACACTGAACGGACGACATATATTGGCCCGTATCCCTTGGGCCAACTCTTTTGCATAAGAGCCCCTCTACTTTCCTGGATTTCAACCCGCAGTCCACCTAGTGTGCGGTCTGAGTCTTCAGATAAATTGCGCTAAGGCCCCTGTATTTCTCAGATTTATTGCGCCCAGTCCAGAGCCTATTTAAATTGATTAAATGAATTAGAAATTGGATTTTTAATATGAAAATAAACCCTAGAACTTGTTTATTCCATAGAAAATGCATATGAACCCCAAATTACTCCATTCCAGTTCCTAAAATTTTATAATTTTATTCTCTATCACTTAGAGTCTCTGTTTTGTCATGAAAACAGTAAGAAAATTAATCCCACACTTAATCCTATTCTAAACACATAAAACCTTTGAAAATTCATATCTTAAACTCTATAACTCCAAAATTAATAATTTATGTTCCTCTGATCTTATTTCAATGTGTAGATTATTAATATGTATTTTGCATATATGTTTGGTGTAATGTTAATTTTGCCTATACAATGTTTGTCTGTATTGCTACGACTAGCAGTGAGGTCACGAGTCATCTGAAGATCATCCTGGTACCTAGAATCTCAAGTCCCAAGCAAGTTGTGCCCTTGATCACTTCTTTTACCCCTCATGTTCTAATTAATCATAATGATCTGCATAGGTTAATTTGATGGGACCTAACATGTTACTAGGGCTGGGCATTTTAAACCCGTTAACCGAACCCGAACCGGACCCGAACCCAAATAGACCGAATTGGTCGGTTTTTCGGGTTTCGGTTTTCGGGTTCGGTCCATAGATCGTATCAATTCGGTTCTCGGGTTCGGATTCGGTTTTTATAACGTGTTACCCGAATAGACAAAAAACCCGAAATACAGCCGATCCTCCTCTGTCCATCCAAGCAGTCAGCCCAACTGCCCAAAGTTTCCCACGTCCCGCGAGGCCGCGCAGGCCGTTAGGCGATAGCCAGCCACGGCCCAGCAGCCCAATGTCTGGCGATTCCTCCATGTCTCAGCGTAGCGAGCAAAGTGCTGAGGCAGCCACTTGCCAATCCTAGAGCTACTCGCAAGCGCCGCCGCCCGCCGCCCACGCTAGCCACGCCTGCAGGAACGTCGCCCACGGCCCCACGCCGCCCGCCGCCAGCAGGAAGGCCAATCCACCCGCAGGCTCCCGGTGTCCGGCGTTCGGCTCCACTGCCCTGACGTCCGATGTTCTGCTCCTGCGCGGACGCGGCTGCGCTGCAGCTCCAACTCCGGCGTCCGCTCCGCTGCTCCAGCTCCCAACTTCCCCCCGACCAGGTCCAGTGGCCAGCCGGCCAACGAACCAGCGTCCGCTCTAACTTCGTCCTGTGAGTGAGTGTGTGACCGTGTGTTTGCAGGTTGCTTATTGGATTGGATGCAAGACTGCTGGCAGGCTGGCAGCATGTAGGCGTGTAGGAACGTCGGGGTTTGCTTGTTGGATTGGAAGTAGGTTTGCTTGTTGGACGTGTAGGGCTTCAGGTTTGCTTGTTGGATTAGATGCAGGTTTGCAATTTGTTTGTTGGATTGAACGAAGGTGCAGTGGCAGTGCCTAGACCTAGTGCAGTTTGCTCAAGAGTCAAGTTATTCGGGTTTTGGAGGAACCGAATAGACCGAACCGAATTTTTCGGTCTATTTGGGTTCGGTTCCTGTAAATTTGGGTTCGGGTTCGGTTCCTATAATTCAGAACCCGAATTTTGTACAACCCGAATAGACCGAACCGAATAGCCCGTATTACCCGAATGCCCAGCCCTACATGTTACCCTAGTTTGTCTATCTTTATGCCTTGTTTACCACTAAACTTTCTGGGTAGTACTTGCTAGTGCTATATGTGGATTTGGGCATTGAGATACATATTATTCATACTTTTTTTATCAGATGCTATTTACTGTTCATGATAAGATCATTATGTTAATTGGAACATGGAGAACCACCCGGGAAAACAGTGCTACCACAAGGGTTTAATGGGACGCCCTTGGCCGATTAATTAGGAAAGCTAGTGGAAGACTACCTTACCAGAAAGGGGCAAGGGCAGTAGGGGAGTGGTCAGTGTAGGGAGGCCCTCGAGAGGATTTTGCTGCGATGGCGGTCCTGCAAGGGATTCCTGCATTGGAGCTTCCTATAAACTGTAGCGGGTTTTCTGAAGCTAGTGGAACTTTGTAAAGGCCTCGTAGTGTTACCCTGCCTCGCCTCCTCGATAGAGGTGTATGGGAAGTCGCGATCCCTTGGCAGATGGGTAACATGACTTGTGGGTAAAGATGCGCAACCTCTGCAGAGTGTAAAACTGGTATACTAGCCGTGCTCACGGTCATGAGCAGCTCGGACACTCACATGATTAATCTATGGAACTTAAATTCAATTTGTCATATGCATTGCATCGCAGGTGATGTTGTTACTTCTGTTCTACTATTTAATTGGGTTGGTATTTACTTATACTTAGTAACTGCTAATAAAATTTTGACCAACTTTAAAAGCAATGCTCAGCTCTAACCATCCTCTTTGGTAAGCCTTACACTTCACGTGAGCTCCCACCTTTGGCGAGTTCATGCACATTATTCCCCACAACTTGTTGAGCGATGAACGTATGTGAGCTCACTCTTGCTGTCTCACACCCCCCACAGGTCAAGAACAGGTACCGCAGGATGAGGCGCAAGGAGGATGCTGCGATGAGTTCGTGAGAGATCTAGGCCGTCGTCTCCCAGTCAACTTTGGGTTGCTGGACCGTTGTCTCCTTATAATGTAATTATTTATTTTGTATAGAACTCCTATTATATAGTAAAGATGTGACATTCGATCCTGTGCCATGATTCATCATATGTGTGAGACTTGGTCCCAGCACACCTGGTGATTATGTTCGCGCCCGGGTCTTGGTGCCCCGAAACCCGGGTGTGACAGCCAATGAAAGCACAAACATTGCTAAAAGCCTTCTGACATGCTTCGACGTCAGTTTCAATAGCCACCTTCGGTCTTCGGAGGCCGAAGCGAGACCAGATGGGGCGCTGGATAATTTCCTTAATATCCTCCCTTTCAATCAGATTTTTTTAACATAAAACCAATCCTCCATCCAGGCCACGGGCCATCTTTTCCGATATGTTGGCATCGGGAAGCTTGCATTAGAGCGAGCAATGAACTCATAACAACCGAAGTTGTTGTCATACTGTTCTTTGTTGGTGGCCTTCATCTCATACAAAAGTTCATGCATGCTGCAAAAACACTTAGCGCTCGGTTCCAGCCCTTGGCTTCTTACAGCCCAAACAAACAAGCCCATCCTAACTATAGCTTCGGGGGTAAGCTGATGAAGAAAGTTCTGGAATATCTTCAGCACTTCAACCACAAATTTGCTCAACGGGAACTAAAGGCCTGCCTTCAAAAAGCTTCGGTAAACAACAACCTCATTTTCCTCAGGAGCAAGGGCAGTGCTGTCTCCTCCAACCCTCATGATAGACATGTCGCGAAAGTATCTTCCTCTCATGATGTCAATATAACTTTGTTTAATGGTCGATTTTTCGAAGATGGTATGGCTTGGCCGCCAGGGCCGGTCCTCAGAATCTTCATCTCCACTTTCCACATCATAATCATCACTGTCATCAGAATCTTCAGACAAACCCTTCATTATCTCCTTGGTAATTTTCTCTGTATTCGTTTTTGCCATAGATTCATAAAATCCAGCAATAAAAGGATCCGCAACTTTCTTTTCTTCATACAGCTTTTTCTCCTCAGTTATCTTCTTCTCCTCAGTCATCTTCTTCTCCTCAGACATGAAGCAAGCACGTCTTTAAACCGAAGCTCGAAAATCAGGCGAGAGCTGATAAGCAAGAGTTAAAATTTGAGAAAATAACACAAACAACATAAATGGCGTATCAAATGCTGTCGCTATGGGTTCCTATTTATACGCCTAGCGCTTTGCAACTTGGTGGGCTCCGTTTGTCATTGACTTTCGCTATTCTAGCGAAGGGAAGGTGTTTTTTCGGACCTTTGGCTTAAGGCCTTCGTTCACGTCGCAGTCTGAATTTGTTGTTACAACAAATTAATACTGCGAGGGGCTACTGTTGGGGGCCTTCGTCTTCTGAAGGTCCTCAAAAACACAACTAACATGTTTTCCAAGTATAATACATTCACAGGGACCTTCGGCTTGGGATGAAGCTGTACACGATATGAAAAGCGCGGACTGGGAGAAGGATGAACAGCTCCGAAGCCACGTGTGGAGAAGCTTCGGCTTAGCGGTGGAAAATGAAACCGACTTAAAGGGAAAAAGGCTATCTAGTCCTCGATAGATTATCCTTAAGTCAATAGCAAATGTTAAGGGCTTGGATGTAATTTTACACAGGTTACGTCATGTGCCTATAAATAGATGAACAGTAGCACCGTACTGTTCATGCTAACTTGTATTCATTCACACGTCACGTTTGGATTTTTACCTTTTGTCAAGCCGAAGGTACAAATGTAATTCAATATCGTTAATGTTTATTCATGATTATATAATGAGGATATAAATAGTCTAATGATATCATATGATTTTTCATGTTTTATTTATATGTGTCATATGATCCTGTTTTTCATTATATATTGAAATGATGAAGGTATGTCCTTCATGACCTTCGTCTAAAGATCATTATGTCCTAAGGGAGATAATGTTTCGAAGGACGAAGGTTTTTAACCATTAACATCTGTGTTGTCTTGTTCTTAATTCATAGCATTTGAGAACAAGTCTCCAACATGCCATTTCTCCAAGATCATATAACTTGCTTATTACAATTTTTTATTTGTTGGTTATTACTTTTGTGAGTCTCTCAAAATGCTTGTCATTTATAAATACATTTTTCAAACGTCCAAGTTTAGCAATGCAAAATTGGAAAAAATTCTCCCTTTTTATGTGTAGTAGATCAAAGGATTTTCCTAAAAACATGACCTAACTCTAACTCAATAGAATGTTGTTCGGTTAGGACTCCATGAATGTAAGCAACAATGAAATACGTCAATCTGGGCACCAAACGCTAGGGGTGTATCGTCTAGCGGTGCTTTCTGTGGCGGCGCAGACACTCCGAGGCTCTAGGTCGAACGGTCCGCGACCTCGCTACAGGAGCGACTCCTTCCCTATGTCGCTCCGAACGGTCCACGCTCTGGGTTGGACGATCCGTGATGATATAGGGTCATCTTCCTCCTCGTGGGAACCTAGATCTCGCCCCTAGGGGAGAGAAATTAGAGTGCTCCGGGTCGGTAGGCCACTCAGGGCGTCCCCAAACGACATAAATTTGCCTAAGAATTAATAAATCAAGTCGAGAAAGAGTATCTTTAATGAATAACTAGATTGCCTCCCAGGAGGGATAAGATTCTAAGGTCGTCTTGGGATCGGCAGGCCACACAAGACGGATGTAGACGACGTGGAGTCGAATAGGGGTGAAGGTAGCTAAAAGCTACAATTAAAGTTATGATATATCTACTCGTAGGACAGGAATGATAAAGGACTGATAAAGAAAGTAATAGATTGGTTCGATTGGAATGTGTTCGGTGTCTCTCAATTGGTCGTACACCTTTATATTTATAAGGGAACAGATCTGGAGCTGTTCCTCGGTGAGATCCAACAGATCCCCATAGATAGGTTAGGATAATCACGCATGGGATAAGTACTCTCGTCCGTGTTTATATGTTTGCCAGGACGCGGACCGTCCGACCGTGCTTAGATGCGTGTGATCCGAAAAACATAATAGAAACATCTAATTGTTTCTTTAGGAGATTTTCTTCTGACGGCATAAGGAGATCGGATAGCTCTAGAAGACAAGTGGTATAGGAATTGTACTATGCCCCCGTTAATGATGTGATCTGTTATAGCCTGACACAACCAAACAAGAAGCAGCGAGATCAGTTTGCATTGTGAATTCATTACATGCTGAAAAGCCACAACCAAACAACACCTAGAATACCATAGTTGATGTCCAAATTTGACTAAGAGCTAAAAGGATTTTGTAGAAATAATTAGAAGATAAATATCATGAAAAATATGTATATCGTCGCATTGAAATCCAGAGAGCAAAAAAAGAGGGAATGGAGCTTAGAGCATCTCCAAGAGATACTTAAAAGGTTGATCCTAATCCTTAGTTTAGGATAAGAAGACAAAACGTGTTTCCAACAGAACCCTATGCCATATCCCTATACTGCCGCACGCGAAAAAAATCGCCTGAGCTGCGCAAAACTCCGCCGCCGAGCGAGCTCCCCATCCAACGTCTGTATCTCGTTCCCGCATTGATTTTAGCGATTCGCGCCATCCCGCGTCGAAGGATTTTATCATTTCGCACGCTCACCAGACCTTGGAGAAGAACTGCTCAGGCGACGGCCGCATACAATGCAAACCAGAGATGGAGCCAGTCACCGGCGATCCATTCATGGCGCAACCTTTAGCTGCAGCGCTATCGTCAAATCGGTCTCCAACTCTGCATCATTTTGAGGTAAAGCACTCCCCTCCCCAACTCCTACCCTCCGCTGTCGGAGCGTCACCTCTTATTGAATCGAACTCCCCAGCTTGGCATGATTTCTTTGTTCGCTTGTGAGGGCCATAGGCAAGCTAGACGGGATGGTTTAGGCACTCGCTTTGGTCCAGGAAACCACATCTTGTCTGAGCGAGAGCAAATACATTCAAATCAGTGATGTATAGATTAATTTGTGCAAAATCTATTGTGTGTGCATTGATGTTAACTGATGTCTTCTTTTTAATGTGTCCAGAAAATGTAGTATAGGGTTTTTCACAGCATCTTTTTCACAACATCATAAACTAGATGGAGACAGTAAACAAGTTCTGTGCTTGTATATCAGATATCGAAGGTAGAAGACAAAGTGGTGTAACCTTGCAAGACAAGGTAACTGTTGTATTATTTTTCTTTGTTTTCATATGTTTCACATAGCATTGGATGATTTATTTGCATGACACCTGCAGATTGTTCAAGCAATGGCTCTGTTTAAGTCTAGAGACAAGGATTTATTTGCATGACACCTGTAGATCCACCATGCTTTCGTTTAACATGTGAAGGCTAATGAAATATATGATACTCGACGAAACTAATTTCGTCATCATCGTCTAACGACGACTCATTCAATTGCAACAGTGATTGTTGAATATTCATGGCTCTATGGCTGAGCCAGATGAAACCTAATCACATGTACTCTGATTAAATGGACAGGTTGGATCCGCATGATTTAATCGACAACAAAAACAAAAATCAATACATGTGGTCTCACCTGAGCTTCCGGCGTCGACCTGGAATAATCAGCAGTGCCTGGGAAAAAAATCAACGCCACGACGATCCCCTATGCCACCAAGTTTCAAGCAAACGATGACCTGTACGCTAGGATTCTTGTGCATGCACGGAGACGTCCGCAGAACGTTCGGTGGTGGCGCATGGAGGTTTGAGATGGCAGTACGTACGACATTTGTGGGCCTTTATGGATTTAGATTTTGAGAAAATCTTGGGATCTGTCGGAGACGATACCCATGGAATGGAATTAAGAGATTTAGGGAGATCCTTATTCCCTTGTATTGGGAGATTAATTTTTAGGTTCTCATGGAGATGCTCTTAGAGCTACCAAACCATCCTAGTTAGTTTCTCCAACCGACCATGTCAGTTTTCTGTGTTACGCTACAATCGTCTTGGCTGGGCTCAATAAAATTGGTCTAGTCAGTTTCAGTGCATGTCCTGCTGTGCGTGACCTCATTTGGCCCGACAAAACAGGTCTAGCCAGTTTAGGACCCGGTGTGGCTAGTTTTCTCATTCGAGTCCGCACCGATTACTTTCCAAATTACCTTTGAATGTATTTTGGCATAGGAAATATGGAGAGCGTGATTTGGACTTTGTTTTAATTTGTACCAAGATAAGACCACATCATAGGATCCAACACTCGATCGTATTTTTATATCTATTACCATATTTTCCAATCTCTTGTTGTCTGTTGCATTTCTTTACAAGATCCAACAATGTTCTAGGTGACCTTACCGAGCCTAGGACAACATGCGACGTAAATGTCCTTGTAAGATGCTCCTAGGAGGTGTTCCTAAGTTTTGACGGTGTAAGGAAAATGGACCTCAGCCCATTTGACTAATTGATTTTAGTGTTTAATGATCAACATATGTGTTTGCTAGTGTTTGTGTTTGTAGTTCACAGGATTTGAAAAGGATTGAACTAAGGCACTGAGGATCCAACACCTCAAAAGAAGACCTAAAAGGTCCGTAGAAGTCCAATACTCAAGACCAAAAGAATCCCAAGAAGATAATGAAGAAATCCAATAAGTGGTCAGTCAACCAGCGCTCTGGTGGCGCACCGGACAGTTTGTGTAGAGAGCTTCGCATAACTGGACTCTCGGGTGCTGTAGCACTGGACTGTCTGGCCAACAGTCGGCTACGACTTTATCAACGGTCGACTGCTACATACCTCAACGGTTGGGTGATGTGGCTAGGGCACAGGACATGTCCGATGTGCCCGACGACAGAAGCAACAACTTTACTGTTCGATGGCTATAATTGAGGGGGAGACTATATATACCCCTCCAACCGCCCATTTGAAGGTGTGAGAGCCCAAGAAACATACAAACACATGCTATAGACATTTCCAATTGCTCAAACACCTAAGTGCTTAATAGAATCACTCAATGATTAGCATAGGTGCTTTTGCAAAGTGCTTAGGTTAGTTAGACTGCTTATGCGCTTGCTCTAGGTGAATCCTATTTAGTTGAGTGATTTTAGAAAAACCCACATAATCCCTCGGCTCTTGTGTGAGTAGTTGTAATATTGTACAGAGTGGGTTGAGAATCTTGCAAGATTGTGACAATCAAGTTTGTGTCACAACCGCCACCGTGTACCAGAGGGAACGAGGCCTGCGGCGTTTCGGCCGGAAGCTCGATAGTGGAGACGGCAGGGAGCATCTGAGAGGAGCCGAAAGCGGAGAACCACTTGCGCGTGCAGAAGGCTCGTGACTCTCTATGGAGTTACTTGTCCGTGATGCTTGGCCCTTGCGTGGGCTAGCCTTTGCGTAAGGGCACCAACGAGGATTAGTCGAGACCATGCGTGGTTTCAGATACCTCAGTAAAAGTACCGGAGTCATCCACGAGAGTTTGCTTTCTCTACTAGCTCTTTAATCTTCCGCATTTACTCTCTCTACTTATGTTGCAAACTTTACTAGTCTTAGTGTAAATTATATAGGATTGGAACTTAGGTTGCATAACTCATTTTGCGGTAGAGATAGCAACATATAGACAAAACCTAGTTTGCACATTCTAGATAACTTATTTGCATAGGTTTTGTTCTAGGGATTACCTTGTGGTCTAGTTTAGAAAGAAGTTTTAGAAGTCCTAATTCACCTCCCTCTTATGCATCATTGTTTCCTATAGACGGCAAAGGAAGGACTTCAAAGCAGCATAATCAATCTCTAGATCAGTTTCACTGATTATAGAGTTGTTTGCTGCATGTGATAGTTTTTTTTGCAACCTCCGAGCATGCTAGCTCTTGTTGTTGTGCGATCTAGGGTGAATTCGACACCAACATATTTTTGGCAACTTTGTTGGTAAAGAATATCAATTAGAGTTCAAAATGCATGAAGATCAAGGTCACAACAGGGCAAAAGATCTCACTAATGTGTCCAATAAGAAGAACATCTTGTACCCCACCACTATTAATCAACTACTCGCAAGGATTTGGAGGCAAATATGCTGCCAATGTCGCAACCGCACTATCATGTTTCTCATTCAAGAATTGATCAAGTATAGTGGCTAAGCAACAAGCCCATCAACATCCAAACCTACACCTTTCAGCTTCCGTCTACCTCTACACCCAAGGTAACCCCACATGCATGTGAATCATCTAATGCACTTACTTTGGATCAATTTAATAAATCAATTAATCAATTGATGGATGAACAAGAGACAAAATTGACTAACTAGTTTTCCACCATTCAAAATAATTCTAGTCCTAAGAAACCAATTTATGTTGAATTTGTTGCTAGTTGCTCTACACTAGTGTCATTGACTACTAAATCCATAGATTTTCCCTATGGCATGCTAAGGAACTACCCTAGGGGTTAAGTAGGCCCTTCGATAGGTGTTATGGATGCTAATGCTTTAGTGGTCAATCCTACATATATACCACCCCCATCACTAGTGTTCCTTAGATATGCAATGTGAAAGATTGGATTGAAGCTGATGACTTTGAGTCTCCTGGGAGTACTCTTGCTCCTTCCAAGTTGGATCATCTGAAGACTCGATAGTATCATGACTTGACATCAGAACCGCTGGAGCCTCGGTGCACTCGGCTGCATAAGTCATCATGTTATCGATTTGCTTCAAGTCTTCATGAGCTTGAGCGTCCTTGGTTTAGTAATGGTGTGAGTCTACCGAGTAGTAGATTTGTTGGCATGATTGTTCTGTGTTGGCGCTGAGTAAACTTGTTGCCCATGGATGTTGATCATGCTCTCACAACTCCTCTTGATTCCTAGGTGTTGCATCGTCATTTTCCTCTGCATGGTCTGATATATGACCATCTATGTGTCTAGAACCCACCATGAATATAAGTGATCTCCAAAATAATATGAGTCTGAGCCTAAGTTGGGGTCGGAGTCCAAGTCAGACTCGAGTCCGAGTCTGAGTCAATGTCGAGGTTGAGTCTAAGTCAATGGCGTAAAATCAAATCAACCTAGATTCTAGGATATGAAGATCAGATATGTAGAATCTTGATCATGGGACGCTGGAGCCACCAAAAAGTCTAGGACCAGCCTGAGATTTCCAAGTGAGTCGACGATGAATGAGGGTGCCGAAGATGACTTCATCTCCCGGTGCAAAACCCATGGTTGACATCAACTCTTTGATATTAGCATGACTTCCTCCATGGAGCACTAACCATTGAAGATTAATCAATAGTGAATTTATAGGTTGGGTTGCATAATCAAAAATTGAAAGTAAAGGCACGAGAAACAACAAAGATTTATACAGGTTCGAGCTCTCGAGATGAGATAATACCATACATATTGTTTGATGTTGGTGTTTGTATTCTAATCTAATGGTCTTTTTTGCCATCATGGGGCACCCAACCCCCCATAGTTCAAGGAGATGTGGTGGTTTTCTAGGAAGTATATATGGGTCGGTTACAAGATAGGGTATGTAACCAAGTCTATCTCGATCTAACTGGGAGTTAAACTCTATCTTTACAAGTGTTCTTCCTTATCTATTTGAATCTTGCCATATATGTTAGGATCTAGATCATATCTCACAATATAATAACATATTTGCCATGTTTATCCTTCTAGATCCTCCTCGCAGCATGCCTTTCTTCTAGTAGGCCTTCCTTCTAGTCTTTATGTTTGAGTCCTTAGGCTCCTAGCCGAGCCCATGGACACATCTATCTCGATCTTCATCTCCTAGAAGCTTGATCTGGGTACCTAGGGTACATATTATTGACACACTTATAATAAGAGAGTAGAAAACAATTCATTTACAAGTTGGAGACTTTTTGTGAAAGACTTTCCTACCTCTTGGGACAAAGAGCAATAAGTTTGACAAGTGATCACCTACATGGGAAGTTACATTAAAGGCACTCAAAGTGGTGTAAAAAAATTTTATATGCTGGAAACATTGTAAGGCAATCTTGTTCCTAGAGAAATTAATAATAGGAGGTATTTGGGCAAATACTTTCCAAGTGTTTGGCAGAAGGCCTAGATTGCCACCCAAATAATAGCTTATATATGTATTACTCTTAGAACAAATATGGTCGGCCGATACATACATCTCTATTAGATGCTAGATAGTTGATGAGTTGGACACATTGATATTTAGTGCTTTCTATACATTTTTAAGTTTGTCTAAAGCTTGCCCTAAAAATAGGGAACATATATTGACAACCAAATTTGATCCGGATCTAAAAGGACTCCGTGGCAAATGATCATTTAAAATATGTATTTTTAGATTTGTGTGCACTATTAATTATAGGGTCCAAGAAAACCCTGCCTTCTAAACAGAGTTAGGGGCCGTTCGGTTTAAACAGAGTTAGGGGCCGTTCGGTTATTGAGGAACGGAGCCCTGGAACTATTCACATCCAAATTGTTTCTCTAATTTATGTAAGTTTTGATTAGCTAGAATAATTCCTGGTGTAATCCTGTGCAAACGAACAGGACCTTAGTTGAAATTGTATATCCTACGGATGGAGGCTCTACTAGCATCGAATTAGCGAAGGACGTGGCAAGCCCCCGCACCAACGAATGAGGTGGTTGAAGGGACGGATCAAGCACCAGTGGATGAATCGCCTGGAGAAATCATAAGATCTGTCTTGGTAGCGCTCATTTCATTCATTGCCAAAAGGAGCGTGAAAGCCACCGCCTTCGCTTCGTCGCCGAGCGGTGCCGCTGCCCTCGCCGCCAGGATACCACCCGACCCCTCTCCACGCGGCCAGGATACCTCCGTGTATGCTTCTAGCTCTCTAGCCCGTTGAAAACCATATTGCTAATGACGACTTGCCGAAGAACACAACTCCATGGAAATACTAACATCTGTCATGAAAAGACTGTAATTCTTGTTCCCTCCCCGGGTTGGAATATTTAAAATTCGATCTGATATTATAAAGTATATCAATAACCGCGACATCAAAATAATAGAGGGTATGCTATTAAATATGTTTAATGAAGCATTTAATAATATGTACATGGTAATTTAAATATTGATACTTTTTCAGGGCTAGTCCATATTCGTTCCCAAGTGTTTTTTATTTTTCTAAGGCCGTTTGTTTCGTTGGAATTTGAATTCTATTTTAATAATTATAATTTAGATAAAACTAATTAAGTTTATATATTTATATATGTAATATATTTGTATATTATCCTAAATCATATGAGAGATAGTTATATACTACATTTATGTTATAACGAAATAAGTAGAAGAGTGTGTTATAAGTTGTACATCGGAAAAATAGCATGTAAATCTATAGAATTAATTTTCATCTCTCACCCCATGAATTTGAGATAGAGTTATATGATAATTTTTGAAAATAGTGGAATGTACATTCTAAAAAAATAGCATATTTTATTAGTAAGATTTCAATTCCTTAAAATTAAAGGAAACAAACAGTACCTAAGGGAAAATAAACTAATTTCCAAAATCAGGTTCTCAAACTAGCCCTAATAAACTTAATTAAACTCTAGATATTTTCACTCGACACTACTATATTAAAATTATATATTTTTTGAATAGAAAAAGCGAGTACTAAAAGCAAGAACAAGCAGAGAGGTGTCAGGTGTGTTCATGGGGACTTATTCCAATTTGGTATGCGTCATTTTTACACTACTTCCTTTATTTCTAATAGGGAAATGTAACATGTGCAAACCAAGTGCTCGGTGCAAACCGTGCAAGTCAACACGTTGGTGGGGTGAAAAGATGTATTCAAAAATATACTAGCATAATACTCGTGCATTGTAACCACATACAAATTATTCGATAAAATATTAGAGCATAATAAATGAAAACAATACTCATGTGGAATATATGACTATTGATGCAAACACTATTTTTTCTCACAAGTATTTTCATTATTTATATTTGCTTGGGTTGCTCGAATCGATTGTGCCGGCCCATTTGGGGAGAGTAAACGTTGGACCTACACGTTTCACGCGTGATGCACGACGATAGTGTAACCGTGAGAGCTGGTGCTTTATATAGTAGAGACTAAAGAAGGTGGAAGAGTCATTTTGAAAAACTGATGTGTAGTGGGAGAATTATTATGAAAAATTATCACGACTTGTTTTTTTTCTCAAAGTGTGATCGACATTATTATTCAATTACTCAATTAAGTAAAATGAAAATAATATCATTGGGTGTATAATTAAAAAGGTTCTCTAAGTATGGTTGCATGTTTGCTTATTGTTGAGCATCATATTTGGCATCCGGGCACGACCAGCCGACCCGTCATATGGCCCGGACAGTCAGCGGGATAGCTTGGACGGTCCGCGGCAGATTAATTCGGACGAGAGTACTCATCCCTACGTGTGGTTATCCTAACATATCCATAGGAATCTATTGGATCTCGTCTAGAAATGTGTCCAGACCACCATATAAATATAAAAGGGTACGACCGATTAAGAATCCCCTAATTCATTCCAATCCAACCAATCTATTTACCTTATTTATCATCCATGTCTTAGAAGTAGATGTAACGTAGCCTAAGTTATAGCTTCTCACTTTATATAATCGCCTCCCTTCAACTCTACGTCGTCTAGAAGCGTCTTATGTGGTCTGCCAACCCAAGACAACCATTGGATCTTTTCCAAACAAGTTCCAGGGGCGAGAATCAGGTTCACCCGAGATCTCTCTGCACCATCACGGATGGTCCGCCGCCCTACCGCGAACGGTTCGATGCCCTATCACAGACGGTTCATCGACCTACCCCAGACTGTCCGGCGTCTCGCAGAGCCGACCCCTAGGGCTAGAAACGAGCCGAGCCGAGCTCGGCTCGGTGCAGCTCGGTGGCTGACCGAGCCCGGTTCGGCTCACACATTCCATGCGCTGGAGAGATAGGCTCGACTCGGCTTGAAGGCGGCTCACGAGCTGGCTCATGAGCTACACCCTGATATATATAATTGCATTATATATGAATTATTAGTATATAAATATGAAATATATAGATATTATTCATCATTATGAGTAATCTAAATTATGAATTGTCATATATTTATCATGAAACGCTAAGGACGAGCCGACTCGGCTCGCTACGACAACGAGCGAAAAAGGCTGACTCGGCTTGCTCGAGGCTCACGAGCCGCTCCAAGCTCAAGCAGGCTCGCGAGCCTCGAGCTTATTTTCTAACCCTACCGACCCCAAGGTCCTGCGTGTTGGCCCTAGGGATCATTTGTGTGACCCAATAAATACGCCAACACTTATATATTTGCACAAATATTTATATTAAAAGACAAAGGTAAATCTGACCAGAACGACACCGACAAAAAGTTTGGTCAAGCTTAAAGACAAATATTTTGTTAGAGGATTATATAGTGTCAATGTGACCCTGATAAAATATGTTAAACTGGCATTTGAAAAAAAGACGCTATTAGACTGTCTTCAATGGTCCCCACCAACCTCCCCCTCTCCTGGCTATGGCGGACACAGATCCACGGAAGCGTATTCATCGGTCACCCCTACAGCTACTACAGTACAAACGATGAGCACAGTACAACGCCAAAACAATGGGAGCGCTATGCAGCCCCCTTGCTTCTGTTTTAGTGCACGCAGGTATTTGATAGTTGAGAAAAAATTGATAATAGATGATGAATAGGAAGGAGAAATGATATTTTATGATTGTAGTAGGGTTTAGGGAGAGAATTTAGGGGAACTGCTGTAGAGGGTGAAAATATAGGAGGAGAGAGATTGCTGACATGGCGTGATAGTGAGATATAGGGGGACAAATATAGAGGAAAACGTTGAACACAATTTCAGACGAACAGGAAAAAGCATATATTTATGGTCATATTAATGAGTAAATATTTATTATGTTTTTACTACTCATTATTGCTTGTTAATGAAAGGTACACTAAGGACATGTTTGTTTCACCTTATAGATTATATAATTTGGATTATAATCTAAGTTATATAATCTAGATTATATTCTATCTAGATTATAATCTCTATGTAGTTGTTTGGTAGTCTAGATTATATAGATACATAATATTGTTATCTAAGACACAAAAGCAACAATGCTCTTATTTGTTTATTCAATATTTTTTGCAGTTATGACATTCGATGGATTCATACAATTATTTTGAAGGTACAGAAATAAAATTGTGCTAATTCGTACATCTTATTTATCTACAAGAAAGTATCTATAAATAAAATTATATTCTCCTAGCAAACATTGTATTTGTAATTTAATCTCGGATATTATTCATGTCTGCCTCTCCCTCGTCATCTCCCAATCAACAATGACAATATCTACTGCGAGAACAAGCGCTAGCTCATCAGAGGCGACGTCTGCTGTCGCTACGCTTGGAGTTGTATCCGGGAGTGGGCAAGGCAAAGCAAAGCACTGGCTATGGGTACGAAAGGTCGACCTAGTCGGACTTGGACTAGGTGAGGTCGAGCACGTCATCCTCGTGGCCCTGGAGAACTATGTGTAGTGTCTTTTATTAAAAATAATCTAAAATAAACTATTATTAAGAAGATTATGAGATTATCATAATTTGAGCATTAGATTACATAATTTGGATTTGACCTATAATCTAGATGTTTGTTTACCCGTCGGAGTATTTACACTAAATTATATAATCTCACCAGATTATAATGCTTGACCCGTCGAAATATTTACGCTGAATTATATAATCTCACTAGATTATAATCTGAAACAAATACCCCTAAAAAGGTCGCATTCTATTTCCCCCTCGCTGGTACACTTGCACGGCTCCGAGAGGTCGCTCGTGCAGTACATTTTTTTTACAACAGTACCGATGATATGATTACATATAACCCCTGAGATTTTTCTATTGATATGTACGTATGGCCGTCTTCTGATTGGTGATCATTGTCTGTTCCCAACCTTCACTTTCAGGTCACTCATTGTCCACAAATTAAATGCCCCGCCTTTAGAGATTACTAGCTAGCTGCCTCTCTTCTCCGGTGATGTGTTCACCACACGCATCAATTTGTTTCAACTTGTATGCGAGATATCGATTGTTCATGGAGCAACAAGGCCTATATAAACCCCCAAAGGCAGCCTCTTGGAAGCCACACTCCAACACAACTAATCAACACATAAGCACACACCCAAATGCCCCCTTGAGAGCGAGCGCACACACACTCTCTCTCTCTTCTTCAACCTCCTCCCTCTCTCTCTCTCTCTTCCCTGCATTCTTAGGCTTACATACATGGCATACATGGCTCAGCAGCTCGTCGGCCGGATCACAATGGAGGTGGCGCCATCGAAGCTGCCGTCGACGATGGCCAGGTGTGCTAGGCTCCCGAGGAACCTCGACACGATCGCGGAGGACGACGACGACAAGGAGGCAGCAGCCATGGAGTCGACAAGGGAGCTGCCTCTCCGCAATGCGAGCCGCGGCGCGCAGGTCGTCGTCGTCGACGCCCCTGTGCACTGCGCCGACAAGCTGGCCTGCTACCTCGCCCCCATGGCGAAGACGACCGAGTGCCTCAAGATCAAAGCCTAAGTTTGTCAGGACATAGAGAGAGACGAGGGTGAGGCACTCGTCTCATGGAGCTGGATTTCTTGCTCTCTTGTTTTATTGTGAGCATATGGCAATCCGTTTCGTTTTACGTATACTGCAGTTGCTGTCAGTGTTTTGCTCGGTGTACCTGATGTGCGTTGGTGCGTAAGAGTGCTGTAACCACCAATAAAAAAACTATACTAGTAACGTGTGTTTTTTAGGCTGTTCACATCGAATTAAAATCAGTTAAATTAATTGTAATCTATATAGACAAAACACCATAGAAACAATAATAAAAATTGTTTCCGAATTAAAGTCAAGCAAACAACTTGTTTGTTTCTACCCTTCAATGTGAAGAAAAGATCAAGAATACCGAATCATTGTCTATTACATTTTTCAGTCTTGATACTACTCCCTCCGCCCTAAAATAATATTTATTTTGACTCTTAATTATAACATTTATATTCAATTAAATAATAATAAATATATGTAACACCCAACTTTTGGAATATAAAAAAGGGATAAAACTTTATGTGTATTGCCTTCTATTTCATGAGAATCATTAAGGAGCATATCTAAAGTGAATAATTCTCCAGTAAAACATAAGTAACCCCTGCATCATGCTGGAGTTTGGTGTGTTTGCGCATTTAATAAAATAGTAAGATGGTTAAAAATATAATGATAGGTTGAGAATTTTGATTTAACCCAAAAGTGCAAATTGGGAGAATTGGAAATAATATAGAAAGAGAAATACTATACAAAACAAAATAGAATTTATAAATAAATAAATAATCACCATACTATGTTCAAACTGAACATTTAATGTGAAGATGAATTGCCTACACATTAAATTTGAATTTAAAGAGGAATTGAAATTTGATTTGGAAATAAAATTGAAAAGAAAAGGAGCAGAAAATAAAAAGGAAAAGAAAATAGGAATTTGAAAAGGGCGCTGGGCCCCGTCTCCTATCCGGCCCATCCATTTCCCTGCACACGCGCGGCTCAAGACCACTTTCCCAGCGCGCGCTGTCACGCTGGCGAGTGGGCCCCACTGGCCATTTACTCAGCCTCCTCGCGCGTGCGATGTCCTCCTCGCCGACCGGTGGGCCCAAACCGCGCAGGATCGTCAACAACCTCCTGGTTGGAGCGCGGCATGGGCGGACCTGCTCGAGCTCCGCAAAACCGCCGCTGACCAAACCAACCGGAGTATAAAATCTCGTCAGCCCTCGCCTCCTTCTCAACCCTCCTGCGCCGCCACAAGTAGTACCTCGACGTGGCGAGAAAAACATCGTCGGAGTGCAGTGCGGTGAGGGAGCGTCGCGACTTGGACATACTCGGCGGACCGTCGATCCGACTCGTGTGCGGAACCGAGTGAAGGCGCGGGTATCCGGGACGGTGTGGGCGTGATGCCGGCGGCGCAAAGAAACCCGCACCTCGGCGATTGCTCGCCAGAGTCTGCAAGATCCGCACTGCGGCCATCCTCCGTAGTTGGTTACTCCCGTGGCCATTCGTCGCCGGTACGTGTTCCCCTCGAGTTCGTACGCGCCTTCTCTGTGTAAATTCGGGGCTAGCGTTTGGGAATTACCGGCGGGTGCTTCGATTGCTCGCCGCCGAGCTTGGGCCGCCGCCAATCGGATGTATGGCGCGGCGTCTGTGCATGGGCGTCCGAGGAGGAAGATGGCGCGCGGTCCGTTGGATCCATGCTGTCCGGCTTGGATTAGATCTTAGGATGCTAACTCGTGTGATGAACCCTAGGCGTCGGATCGGGATCCGACGTATACCGTAGCATACCGGTTCGGAGAGTTTTGACATAATCCTAGATGTCAAACGTGGATCGGACGACTTAGATTAAACCAGACTGTCGGCTGTGTCTCTTTTGCATAAGAGTCCCTGGAGAAACCACTAATGAACCCGCAGTCCACCCTGTACAGCGCTCTGTGTCTCGGTTTCTTTTACGCGAGAGCCCCTGCGCTTTCTAGAATTTGAGGCCCAGTCCAGATGATTAATAAAACCAGGAAAATAGTTTTTAGTACAAATTTAATTGCAGAAACTTGTTTAATTTGTAGAAAATCCATACGAACTCCAAATTAATCCATTTCAGTTTCTAAAATTTTGTAATATTATTCTCTATCATTTAGTGCCTCTGTTTTGGCATGAAAAGCACATTAGAATTATACTAGTACTTAATCTTGTATTAAGCACATAAAATCTTCAGAAATTCATATCTTAAAATCTGTTACTTCAAATTTAATGATTCCAGTTCCTGTGATCTCATTTTAGTGTCTAGATTATTACTGTGCAAATTATTTACATGTTTGGTGTAATGTTAATTTTGGCTATACTATGTATGTATTGTGATGATGCGAGTAGACGAGCAAGCAACAGGGGATCCTGGGGTTCAGCCGGTAGAGAGTGCTGAGCAGGAGCTCGTTGAAGGCAAGTTGTGCCCTTGATCACTTCTTTTACCCATTCATGTTCTTATTAATCATAATGATCTGCATAGGTTAATTTTGCTGGGACCCAATAGGTTACCCTAGATTTGACTATCTTTATACCTTGTTTCACCACTGGTTTTACTACTAATTTTTTGGGTAGTACATGCTATTGCTTTATGTGGATTTGGGTATAAAGATATTTATGACTCATGACTACACTTTCTATTATCTGTTCATTATTTTATGTTCATGATAAGATCATTATGTTAATGGGAACATGGAGAACCACCCGGGAAAACAGTGCTACCACAAGGGTATAATGGGACGCCCTTGGCTGATTAACTAGGAAAGCTAGTGGAGGGCTACCTTACCCGAAAGGGGCAAGGGCAGTAGGGGAGTGGTCAGTGTAGGGAGGTCCTTGGGTTGATTTTGCTGCGATGGCGGTCAGGCAAGAACCCTGCACTGGAGCTTCCTATAAACTGTAGCGGGTAGTCTGAAGCTAGTGGAACTTTGTAAAGGCCTCGTAGTGGTACCCTGCCTCGCTTCCTTGGTAGAGGTGTATGGAGTCTGATCAACTCTGTGGCAAATGGGTAACACGACTTGTGGGTAAAGATGTGCAACCTCTGCAGAGTGTAAAACTGGTATACTAGCCGTGCTCACGGTCATGAGCGGCTCGGACACTCACATGATTAATTTATGGAACTTAAACTTAATCTGTCATTTCATTGCATCTGGGATTATTTTATTATTACTTTTACTTATTATTATAATGGTTTGGTATTTACTTACACTTAGTAACTGCTAATAAAATTTTGACCAACTTATAAAAGCTATGCTCAGCTTCAGCCTTTATTTCATTGATCAGCCTTACACTTCATGAACTCCCACCTTTGGTGAGTTCATGCCACATTATTCCCCACGACTTGTTGAGCTATGAACGTATGTGAGCTCACTCTTGCTGTCTCACACCCCCCCCACAGGAGAAGAGCAGGTGGTTCAGGAGGAGCCACAAGGCGAGGAGTATGATCTGATCTAGGTGGCGTTTCTCAGTTGACATTGGCGCCGACGATCCTTAGTTCGTTTTATGTTTATTCTTTTATTTTGTATTAAGTCTTCCGCTATGTAATAAATACTCTAATGTTTTATGACATTTATCTCTATACACTCTGTTATTATATATGTTGTCTTCTTTGGCGCATGTATGAGATGCACCCGGCTTTGTTCCTTAAAACCGGGTGTGACAGAAGTGGTATCAGAACAAATGTTGACTGTAGGACGAAACCTAGATAGAAATGGACAAAACCCTTACCTACTTACCTTACTTTGATTCTTTCATATCTTATCTTGATCCTGTCTCACCTTCTACTGTTCTACTCTGATCATTCTTACCTTTTCTACTCCAAGACAAGACAGATTTCACACCTTGGAATCCCTACCCCTATGACATTTTTAAGAGATAGGAGGCCTAAGACCAAACCAAAACTATTTTCTCTATTTTAAAAAAATGTTGTTTGATTGTTCTAATGATAAATGTCTGATTTGCTTCTTTGATTGATTGAAATATTATATATGGACATCTTAGCATGTACCACCATAAGGTAATGTATTGTCTTTATTAGGACACACATAGCTAATACATCACCCGAAGTAACATGCTTCGAAATTACATGCCTTGCCTACAATCCTTTCTTTCTTACCTTATGTTCCTAACCCAGATGGGCTACCCCTATAGTGTTAGAAGAGAGCACTATAGACGTGATCCTTGGTATGTCATGGTTAAGAAAGGCAAAGGCAGTATATACACTGTACTAAGCGAACCGTAGAACTCACCAGTTCTAAATGAGAGAGATTTGAAGTTGAAATTGCAGTAACTACCACCATCAGACTAGCAGCATTCTTAGTAGATGAGAAGTTTGTTGGTGACAACATCCGTGCGGATTGGAGATTTTCCGGATGTCTTTCTAGAGGAGCTATCAGGGATGCCACCGGAGAGGGAAGTTGAGTTTATCATTGATCTCTTACCTGGGACTGCCCCTACTTTCAAACGGCCATACAGGATGTCTGTAGAAGAATTAAAGGAACTGAAGAAGCAGTTAACGGAATTACAAGAGTCTGGATACATTCGTCCGAATTCTTCACCTTGTGGAGCGCCGGTTCTAATGGTACAGAAGAAAGAAGGATCGCAAGGGATGTGCGTGGATTATAGGTCCCTTAGTGATGTCACTATGAAGAACAAGTGCCCATTTCCCCGCATTGAGGATTTATTCAGATGAGAGGTGCAAGGGTATTCTCGAAGATTGATCTCCGATCGGGTTACCATCAAATGAAGAATAGGCCATCGAATATTCCCGAGACAGATTTCTCGACTCGATATGGATTATATGGGTTCACTGTTATGTCATTTGGACTAACTAATGCACCAACTACTTTATGGATTTGAAGAATAAGGTGTTTATGGAGTATTTGGACAGATTTGTCGTAGTATTCATCGACGATAATCTTATTTATTCCAAGAGTGATAGTGATGATGAGGAACATCTGAGATTGGTGCTACAGAAGCTAAGAGATGATCAACTCTACGCCAAGTATAGCAAATGTGAGTTTTGGATTGGCGAGGTGCCATTCCTTGGACATATCACTTCTAATGGAGGGATATCAGTGGATCCTGCTAAAGTCAAGGAGATAGTGGCGTGGAGCATACCCACTATAGTTACAGATATTCGGAGTTTCTTGGGGCTTGTAGGATACTATCGGAGATTTATTGAAGGATTTTCTAAGATTGCTAAGCCTATGACCTCGCTTCTGGAGAAAGGAAGAGAATTCAAGTGGGATGAGAAATGCCAAGAAAGCTTTGATCAATTGAAGGAGAGATTGATGTCACCTCCAGTGTTGGTTATGCCAGACTTACAGAAAGGATTTGATATTTATTGTGATGCATGTGGCCAAGGATTGGGATGTGTGCTTATGCAAGAAGGACATGTGATCGCCTATGCGTCTCGTCAGTTGAGGAAACATGAACTGAACTACCCCACTCATGACTTAGAGCTGGCAGCCGTTGTGCATGCACTGAAGATTTGGAGACACTACATTATGGGAACTAAGTGTCAAGTGTACACAGATCATAAGAGCTTGAAGTACATATTCACTCAGAAGGATCTCAACCTTAGACAACGCCGTTGGTTGGAGCTCATTAAGGATTATGATTTAGAGATTCACTATCACCGGGGCAAGGCGAATTTGGTTGCAGATGCCTTGAGTCGGAAAGAGCATGTTCACTCTGCTTTTGTTGTCCAGCTACCCGATGAATTAGCAATAGACTTTGAGAGACTCAACTTGGGAATTGTTACACAGACTGAAGGAGTTACCATCGAGTTGGAACCAACCTTGGAGCAAGAGATTCGTAAAGGTCAGGTTGGTGATGCTAAAATTCAAGAGATTAAGGATCTTATTACGGAAGGTCGAGTTCCGGAATTCACGGAGGATGAGCAAGGTACTATATGGTTTAAGGATCGGATATGTGTTCCAGAGATTGATAGCCTTCGTGAGACGATATTGAAAGAAGCTCATGATTCTGATTATTCTATCCACCCAGGTAGCACTAAGATGTATCAAGATTTGAAGCAAAAGTATTGGTGGTATGGACTGAAAAGAGATGTTGCTGCCCATGTGGCTAAGTGTGATGTGTGTCAAAGAGTCAAGGCCGAACATCAACAACCAGCTGGACTATTGCACCCATTGAAGATACCTAAGTGGAAATGAGAAGAAATTGGTATGGATTTCATTGTTGGACTACCCCGCACCCCTGCTGGGTATGACTCTATTTGGGTAATTGTGGACAGATTGACAAAAGTGGCTCATTTCATACCTGTGAGAACTAATTACACGGGAGCCAAGCTAGCAGAATTGTATATGACTCGGATAGTTTGTCTACATGGAGTGCCTAAGAAGATCGTGTCTGATCGAGGATCACAATTTACTTCTCGATTTTGGAAGAAGTTGCATGAGAGCTTGGATACAAAGTTGAATTTTAGCTCAGCCTACCATCCCCAGACTGATGGACAGACAAAGAGGACTAACCAAGTACTGGAGGATATGTTAAGAGCTTGTGCTCTTAAACATGGTGGAAGTTGGGATAAGAGCTTACCATATGCGGAGTTCTCATACAATAATAGCTACCAGGCCAGTTTGAAGATGTCACCGTTTGAGGCTCTATATGGCAGGAAATGCAGGACCCCTCTATATTGGGATTAGACTGGAGAAAGACAGATCTTTGGGCCTGAGCTTATTCAAGAGGCAGAAGAACAAGTTCAAATGATAAGAGAAAATTTGAGAATTGCACAATCAAGGCAGAAGAGCTATGCTGATACCCGTAGAAGACTACTGGAGTTTAAGGAGGGTGATCACGTGTATCTGAAGATATCACCAATCCGGGGTATGAGGAGATTTAAAGTTAAATGGAAGTTGACCCCTCGCTTCATTGGGCCTTTCTTGATCTTAAAGCGAGTGGGAGAAGTTGCATATCAACTGGAACTACCCAATCATCTTGCGAACGTACATGATGTATTCCACGTGTCACAACTGAAGAAGTGCCTCAGGGTACCTGAGGAGCAGCTACCAATGTAGGACCTTAGTGTTCAATATGATCTGACTTATGCTGAGTACCCTATCAAGATTCTGGACGTTTTGACTTGAGTTACAAGAAATAAGGTGATAAGGATGTGCAAAGTACAATGGAGTCACCATGGAGAAGATAAAGCTACTTGGGAGAGAGAAGAAGAGCTTCGCATAGATTTTCCCCATCTTTTCCATAGTCCTTCCAAAATCTCGAGGACGAGATTCTTGTTAAGGGGGGTAGGATTTGTAACACCCAACTTTTGGAATATAAAAAAGGGATAAAACTTTATGTGTATTGCCTTCTATTTCATGAGAATCATTAAGGAGCATATCTAAAGTGAATAATTCTCCAGTAAAACATAAGTAACCCCTGCATCATGCTGGAGTTTGGTGTGTTTGCGCATTTAATAAAATAGTAAGATGGGTAAAAATATAATGATAGGTTGAGAATTTTGATTTAACCCAAAAGTGCAAATTGGGAGAATTGGAAATAATATAGAAAGAGAAATACTATACAAAACAAAATAGAATTTATAAATAAATAAATAATCACCATACTATGTTCAAACTGAACATTTAATGTGAAGATGAATTGCCTACACATTAAATTTGAATTTAAAGAGGGATTGAAATTTGATTTGGAAATAAAATTGAAAAGAAAAGGAGCAGAAAATAAAAAGGAAAAGAAAATAGGAATTTGAAAAGGGCGCTAGGCCCAGTCTCCTATCCGGCCCATCCATTTCCCTGCACACGCGCGGCTCAAGACCACTTTCCCAGCGCGCGCTGTCACGCTGGCGAGTGGGCCCCACTGGCCATTTACTCAGCCTCCTCGCGCGTGCGATGTCCTCCTCGCCGACCGGTGGGCCCAAACCGCGCAGGATCGTCAACAACCTCCCGGTTGGAGCGCGGCATGGGCGGACCTGCTCGAGCTCCGCAAAACCGCCGCTGACCAAACCAACCGGAGTATAAAATCTCGTCAGCCCTCGCCTCCTTCTCAACCCTCCTGCGCCGCCACAAGTAGTACCTCGACGTGGCGAGAAAAACATCGTCGGAGTGCAGTGCAGTGCGGTGAGGGAGCGCCGCGACTTGGACATACTCGGCGGACCGTCGATCCGACTCGTGTGCGGAACCGAGTGTAGGCGCGGGTATCCGGGACGGTGTGGGCGTGATGCCGGCGGCGCAAAGAAACCCGCACCTCGGCGATTGCTCGCCAGAGTCTGCAAGATCCGCACTGCGGCCATCCTCCGTAGTTGGTTACTCCCGTGGCCATTCGTCGCCGGTACGTGTTCCCCTCGAGTTCGTACGCGCCTTCTCTGTGTAAATTCGGGGCTTGCGTTTGGGAATTACCGGCGGGTGCTTTGATTGCTCGCCGCCGAGCTCGGGCCGCCGCCAATCGGATGTATGGCGCGGCGTCTGTGCATGGGCGTCCGAGGAGGAAGATGGCGCGCGGTCCGTTGGATCCATGCTGTCCGGCTTGGATTAGATCTTAGGATGCTAACTCGTGTGATGAACCCTAGGCGTCGGATCGGGATCCGACGTATACCGTAGCGTACCGGTTCGGAGAGTTTTGACATAATCCTAGATGTCAAACGTGGATCGGACGACTTAGATTAAACCAGATTGTCGGCTGTGTCTCTTTTGCATAAGAGTCCCTGGAGAAACCACTAATGAACCCGCAGTCCACCCTGTACAGCGCTCTGTGTCTCGGTTTCTTTTACGCGAGAGCCCCTGCGCTTTCTAGAATTTGAGGCCCAGTCCAGATGATTAATAAAACCAGGAAAATAGTTTTTAGTACAAATTTAATTGCAGAAACTTGTTTAATTTGTAGAAAATCCATACGAACTCCAAATTAATCCATTTCAGTTTCTAAAATTTTGTAATATTATTCTCTATCATTTAGTGCCTCTGTTTTGGCATGAAAAGCACATTAGAATTATACTAGTACTTAATCTTGTATTAAGCACATAAAATCTTCAGAAATTCATATCTTAAAATCTGTTACTTCAAATTTAATGATTCCAGTTCCTGTGATCTCACTTTAGTGTCTAGATTATTACTGTGCAAATTATTTACATGTTTGGTGTAATGTTAATTTTGGCTATACTATGTATGTATTGTGATGATACGAGTAGACGAGCAAGCAATGGGGGATCCTGGGGTTCAGCCGGTAGAGAGTGCTGAGCAGGAGCTCGTTGAAGGCAAGTTGTGCCCTTGATCACTTCTTTTACCCATTCATGTTCTTATTAATCATAATGATCTGCATAGGTTAATTTTGCTGGGACCCAATAGGTTACCCTAGATTTGACTATCTTTATACCTTGTTTCACCACTGGTTTTACTACTAATTTTTTGGGTAGTACATGCTATTACTTTATGTGGATTTGGGTATAAAGATATTTATGACTCATGACTACACTTTCTATTATCTGTTCATTATTTTATGTTCATGATAAGATCATTATGTTAATGGGAACATGGAGAACCACCCGGGAAAACAGTGCTACCACAAGGGTATAATGGGATGCCCTTGGCTGATTAACTAGGAAAGCTAGTGGAGGGCTACCTTACCCGAAAGGGGCAAGGGCAGTAGGGGAGTGGTCAGTGTAGGGAGGTCCTTGGGTTGATTTTGCTGCGATGGCGGTCAGGCAAGAACCCTGCACTGGAGCTTCCTATAAACTGTAGCGGGTAGTCTGAAGCTAGTGGAACTTTGTAAAGGCCTCGTAGTGGTACCCTGCCTCGCTTCCTTGGTAGAGGTGTATGGAGTCTGATCAACTCTGTGGCAAATGGGTAACACGACTTGTGGGTAAAGATGTGCAACCTCTGCAGAGTGTAAAACTGGTATACTAGCCGTGCTCACGGTCATGAGCGGATCGGACACTCACATGATTAATTTATGGAACTTAAACTTAATCTGTCATTTCATTGCATCTGGGATTATTTTATTATTACTTTTACTTATTATTATAATGGTTTGATATTTACTTACACTTAGTAACTGCTAATAAAATTTTGACCAACTTATAAAAGCTATGCTCAGCTTCAGCCTTTATTTCATTGATCAGCCTTACACTTCATGAACTCCCACCTTTGGTGAGTTCATGCCACATTATTCCCCACGACTTGTTGAGCTATGAATGTATGTGAGCTCACTCTTGCTGTCTCACACCCCCCCACAGGAGAAGAGTAGGTGGTTCAGGAGGAGCCACAAGGCGAGGAGTATGATCTGATCTAGGTGGCGTTTCTCAGTTGACATTGGCGCCGACGATCCTTAGTTCGTTTTATGTTTATTCTTTTATTTTGTATTAAGTCTTCCGCTATGTAATAAATACTCTGATGTTTTATGACATTTATCTCTATACACTCTGTTATTATATATGTTGTCTTTTTTGGCGCATGTATGAGATGCACCCGGCTTTGTTCCTTAAAACCGGGTGTGACAATATAGATATATATAATATATACACCAAGTATTATATGAATCTACTAAAAAATTAAAACATATTTTATTTTGGGAGAGCGAGTACGTTTGTTTGATATCACGGATGTTTTTCCTAAATTTCATTAGCGAGAAGAGAACAGTTTTCTCACTTCTCACATGAAAAATTTAGAAACAAAGACAGGAAAAAGTCCATACGGATGGACAGAAACCAAACAGGAGAATAAAAAAACCAAAAACAGAAAAAAAAAAGTCTGATGGACTCACGAAAAACTAAACGGGAAAAAGAAAATAAGCATCAGCAAACAGTCCAAAAAACCCCCCTCTTTGACCGACCAAAACAAGGGTATTTTGGGAATAAAAAATAGGTTAGAAGAAGCACTTTGCTCTTTAACATTAGGTGATATAGTTATCGATTATATACGTTAACATATATTTTTATAAATAAATTCGTCAAAGTGTCAATGAGACAAGTTTTTACTAAAGGCAGAACTAAAATGAATTAACGAATGGAATAGTTGTTTCGGACTGTTTTGGCCGTGTGTTTTGTGCGGTTGTATATGTTTAGGCCTCGTTCGTTTGCACAGGATTACACCCTGATTTATTCTAGCTAATCAAAACCTATATAAATTAGAGAAACAATTTAGATAGGAATTGTTCCAGGCCTCCATTCCGTAGTAACCGAACGGCCCCTTAAGTGGGTGGGTGTGGTGATGTTAGGAGGTGGGGGTTAATGAGAGCATGTTCAGTAGTTTCTCAAGAAAGTCTCTAAGGCCAGTTTGTTTTGTTAGAATTAAATTACATTCTAATAATCATAATTTAGGTATAAACTAATTAAGTTAATGTATTTATATATATGTGTAATATATTTGTATATTATTCTAAATCATATGAGAGAGATAGTTATACACTATATTTATGTTATAGAGAAGCAAGCAGAAAAGTATGCTATAAGTTGTACATTAGAAAAGTAGTATCTAAATCTATAGAATCAATTTCCATCTCTCATCCATAAATTTGAGATAGGCTTATATATAAAATTTGGAAAGATGTGGAATGTCACATTCTAAAAAGATAGTGTACTCCATTAGTTAGATTCTAATTTCTCAAAATGAAGGAAAACAAACGGGCCCTAAAATTAATTTAGTTTGTCAAGAAAGTCTCTAAAATTAATTTAGAGTGAAATTAACCAAAATCATGCTTCAACAACTTTTTAAAATGAGGTCTTATATATATATGACTCTCCAACCAAACAAACAACGGAGCGGCTCCGTTCTATTCTACTCTTCAACCAAACAAAAAATGAAGCGGCTCCGTTTTCCTTGCCAAACATAGAATGGAACGACTCCATTCTCAGAAAATGTAATGGAGGTGCTCCATTCTAGTTGACTCCCCAACCAAACACACCCTAAATGTAAAGCTGTCTACAGCATCAGCTGTCTCCAGCAGCCACTTGATCCGGTTACGTGTATAAGACAGCGGCAGACCAGGATTTGAATGTAGGCTAGTTGATGATAAAAAATGGACATGTAATATTATGTATAATTCAATACTACTGTTGAGTACTATATTTGTCACTTGGGCACGGTAGCCCAGACGGTCCCCGATCATATTAACTCGGATGAGAGTGCTTATTCCATACGTGTTTATCCTAACATATCAGTGGGAATATGTTGGATTTCGCCTAGTGTTGGGGGCCTTCTTCTGAAGGTCTAAAAAACACTCACCCAGTAACTTCCTTTTGTTTTATTAAGTGCGCTGCAGGGTTAATGATGAAGGTAAATTTCAAATAGAACATACGGATGGTCGAAGAAGCAAGCTTCGTACAACCACCATGTACATGCTTCTGACAAATCATAATATGAGCAACCTTCAAGGTCCAAAGAAGCTAAGCTGTTGGGGACTTGTTCTCAAATGCTATGAGTTAAGAACAAGGCAACATAGAAAGTGTTAATCGGTAAAGTCCTTCGTCCTTCGAAGCATTATTTCCCTTAGGATATAATGAATTCCGGACGAAGGTTATGAGGGGTATACCTTCATAAATACACTATACAGTGACGAAGGATGAATCATAAGGAATATGAAAGATAACATAGACAATTGTATATTATTATTATCTTATTTTTGCATTATTATTATGTAGAAACAGAAATAACATCGAATTACAAGTGTACCTTCAGCTTGAAGGAGATGAAAGTACAAGCGTGACGCAAAAGCGAATGTCAAAATCAGCGTGAACAGTACGGGGGTACTGTTCACCTATTTATAGGCACGGGACACAGCCCATACAAAATTACATTCATGCCCTTTACATTTGATAATAATTCTATAGTAATCTATCGAGGTCTGAATAGCCTTTTCATCTTTAAGTCGATTTCATTTTCTGCTACCATGCCGAAGCTTTCCTGTTCACATCTTCGGCGCGGTATCAACCTTCGTATTATTCTGGTCTTCCCCTGCTGTGATACCGACTTGAGTCCGAAGATACCTGCTCACACATTATACTCCAGAAATATTGTTAAATCCTGTTTTTGAGGACCTTCGTAAGCCGAAGGCCCCCAACAGTAGCCCCTCGCAATATTAATTTGTTTTAAAATAATAAATTTAGATTGCGACATGGACGAAGGCTTACGCCGAAGGTCCGAAAAAACACCTTCCCTTTGCTAGAATAGCAACATTCACTGACAAGCGGGGTCTTTCAATTTTCAATGCACTGGGCGTATAAATAAGATCATACCGCAAACTTATTTGGCACGCTCTCTTGCCATCTGCTCCCGCTCACTCAATTTTTAGCTCTTGCGCACTAAGATTTGCTGAGCTTTTAGTTTTGAAGCTTCGGCTTTGAAAACAGTTTTTTAGTGTTTCCGAAGATGTCTGAAGATAAGAAGGCTGCTGCTGAGATGAAGCTGAGTCTCGACGAAGAGAAGAACTTGGGGTTTCTTATAGCGATGTCGAAGACCAATACAGAAAAAATCACCAAGGAGATTCTGAAAGGTTTGTCTGAAGATACTGGTGACAGCGACAGTTATGATGTGGACAGTGGTGGTGAAGATTCCGAAGATCGCCCTTGGCGACCAAGCCATGCGGTTTTCGGCAAATCAACTATCAAAGAAAATCATCTTGTCAATATGAGAGGAAGGTATTTCCGGGATTTGTCCGTTGTGAGGGCCGACGAAGGGGAAAAGACTTGTCCACACCCTGAAGAGAATGAAGTCGTAGTGTACCGAAGCTTTTTGAAAGCTGGACTACGATTTCCCCTGAGCAGCTTCGTCGTAGAGGTGCTGAAAATGTTTGAAGTCTTTCTTCATCAACTTACCCCCGAAGCAATTATAAGGCTGAATATCTTCGTATGGGCTGTGAGAAGCCAAGGTCTGGAACCTGATGCGAAAAGTTTCTGTAACATACATGAATTATCATACGAAACAAAACCTTGGGGTAAAGAACAGTATCACAATAATTTTGGCTGCTACAGTTTCGTTTCTCGGTCTGGGTCAAGCTGTCCCGTGCCAACCTTTCGGAAGAGATGGCCCGGCGACTGGATGACAGAATGGTTTTATGTGAAGAATGACCTGGCATTACGGGAAGATATTAAAGGTATAATTATGCGCCCTATTTGGCAAAGCTTCGGCCTGCGGAGGCCGAAGGTTGAAATGAATGAAGCTGCCGAAGAATGCCAGAGAGCCTTCGGTGTTATTTGTTCTTTTATTGGAACGAGAGATTTGGTACAAGAACATATTGCCTTCAGAGTATGGCCGCTCGCGGAGAAATGGGAAATGCCGCAAGAAACCATAAAGGAGGCCGACGAAGGTGGACTTATCAGGCTGAAGTATACTTTCAAGTTCGGAGATAAATTCGTTGAGCCAGATGATGACTGGTTAAAGAGTATTGAAAATTTAAGTGATGAACTGCTTGGGGCTTATTCGAAGGCCGAAGATACTGCACTATCAGCAGCCTTCGGAGGCCGAAAGAAGAAAAGGCTGAACCGGGTGTTTGATGCAATCGGGTTCGTCTACCCTGACTATCGTTATCCCATTCGAGGGCAGAAAAGAAAAAACACAACCTCTGCGAAAGAAGAAGCTGCAACTGCTCCTAGCGAGCCAGAACCGAAAAGAAAGAGGATAAAGGTCCTCACACATCGGCCACGCTATATTGAACCAGCTTCGGTGCCTGAGTTCACCGGAGAAACTTCTTCGGCCACCGAAGCTGAAAAGCCAACCAAACCAACCTTGCTGCCAGAAGTCGCAGAAATGGCCGAAGCGCCAACAAGGATAGAATTGGAAGAACCGAAGATTTTGTTGCTAGAAACCAAAGAGATGGCCGAAGCGCCATCCACAGAAAAAATGGAAGAAGTGAAAAAACCAACTGAGGAAAAAACATCAGAAGTTTTGAGTCCTGCAGCAAATGTTGAGACAGTAAAAAATCAAAAGGTGCCAGCAGTGACTCCGAAAAGAAAGAGAATGGCTAATGTGCTAGATGTTCTGGAAACAATTAAATCTTCAAGCACACCTCCAAAGAAGACTGTTGCCATTCCCGAAGCGAAAACTGAAATTTCTTATACTAAAGCTCCAGAGCAAGAAACTGAAGCCGAAGCTGGGTCCTCAGAGCCCACGAAGATAAAATCCTTGGAAACCGAGGAAGAAAAAATAACAGAGCCAACTTTTGTTGAAGAAATCAGTGTCATTGCCCCCGAAGCATCCCCCAAAGTCCTTGATTATATTGTTCGTCATGCTTCGGGGAAACAATTATCAGAAAAAGAAAAACAAGAGGCCCAGCTTTACGCCCAAAAACTGAAGTATCCAAAGGGGGCGTTAATATTCAATGGTAGTGGAGAAGAAGACTTTTTGTATTGTCTCCCTGACAGCAAGGAGATTTCTGTCTGTCGGGAGATGAGCAAAAGCTTCGGATTCCCAACACTAGAAGACGGGCTCTCGGTGCTGTCGAAGAACGATCTGGCCGACAGCCTGGCATATAATAGCTTAAAGGTGCAACAAATGGGATCTTTGTATTTTTTGTTGAGACCAAAATTTTTCGTTTGCTTAAATCTATTGACGCACACATATTTTTCTTTGCAGGGCCTGATACTTAGCAATGCCCTCAGGGCCCAGAAAGATGCTGAAGACGAAGGGTGTGCTATAGCCCTGAGCAACCTTCGTTCCGAAGTAATTGAACTGAGGAACGAAGGTCTTGAAAAAGATAAAATATTACATTCATTAATAAATAGAATAAAAGAAGACGAAGCTACTTTTAAAGGTCAAGCTGAAGCTCAGAAGCGCGAAATTGAAGATCTTCGAAAACAACTGGCCAGAGCCAAAGAGGAACGCATGCTTGAAGAAACGAAGCGAGAACTCAGCGACCAATGGGCAAATCATTTAGAGGGAACTGTTGAAGAGCTTCGTTCATCCAAGAAAAGATGTTATAACAAATCTATAGAGTGTGTTAAGAAGTTGAAAGCTAGCTTCGCCAGCGTCGGCGCATTCTCGAGCGAAGAAAACTTTACAAGAGGCAACCCCAAAGGTCCCATCGAATGGATCGATCACGAAGCTGAGGCCTTCGAGGAAATTTTAAATAGCCGCGGAGATATATGTGCTTTCTCGGGTGCCAGAGGAATTGCCACCGTTTTAGAGAAAAAGGGCTGCGAGCATGTAAAGATTTTATCGCAATCCGAAGCTGCTTTGTCCTTCGAAGATGCAAGAGATCCTTCGGCCGAAGCTAGCATGGTTGGTGGAAAATTTTTCACCGATGTCTGGGATTATGGTGGCCGAGAAATGGCTCGAGAAATTATTCAGAAAAGCGAGAAGGGCATTCACGACGCTAGAGAAATAGCTAAGGCCGCTGAAAAAAGCTTAGAGCCCGAAGGGCAAATAGGTATTAACTAATGGTTTTTATTGTGTTGTAATTTTTGGTTTTAAACTTCGTTCGCAATTTGTAATAGCAATGTGGCTGTATCCTGTCCTCCTTCAGATCCTACTAAAGCGTCTCCGGGCCCTCACCCGAAAGGAGACGAGGAAATTAAAAAGATGGCCGAAGCTATCATGGATGAAGTTGTTAAACGACTCCTGAACGAAGCTGCAGAAGTTGTTTTGAGAGAAGATTAAGCACTATTGTAAAAACTTCTGAAATGAAATATGTGTAACATTTTGTAACCCTGAATGTAATATACCTGTTTTTACTGCTCAATTCTTTACGATGCATGAAATTTTACACACGTACCGTTTTTGAGTCTTTGACGAAAAAACACCTTCCCTTCTTTTCATGCTTCGTGAAGGAGAATTTTTATTTGTCACAACAATATCCATAGTGTTCTGATGAATAATATCCAAGCTTCGTGAGGATGTTCTCCGAAGCTACACTTCCGAAGATCAATAGTGTATCTGCTTGCAACTTAGCATGATTTTCCCCTTTCAAAACATTTTTCCGAAGATCGATATCATGTCCCCTTCTTGTGCCATATGCAGCATGATGTATGATGCTTATGCTATGCGAAATGATGTGATGATGTTATGTTGTGTAAGATGGTGTTTATTCCGAAGATACACACGCATTCCTGCGATAAAACACATAGTCTTTTTGAATCAGCGTTGTCTTTTTACTATAAGCCTCCCTTAGGAGCTTCTTCGCCTTTTACTTCAGCGGAATCAGCGTTTATTTTTCGCTGTAAGCCTCCCTTAGGAGCTTCTTCGCCTTTTACTTTCAGCGGTATTCGCGTTGACTTTTCGCGCTTCGCCTTTTACTTAGGCGGTATCAGCGTTGACTTTTCGCTGTATGCTCTGCATTCCCTTTGGAACGACTTTGGAGCAGAAAACTTACACTGCGCTCCCTTTGGAACGGCTTTTTGTGACTTCGGCAAACTTACTCTGCGTTCCTTAGAACGACTTTTTGTTGCTTCGAAGAATTTTTGATAATTTGAAGGTCCTCTTTGTTATCACAAATCTTTAAACTTCAACAACTTAAGCCTGTGAAGAAAATATATTTTCCTTGTGGGAATCAACGAAACTATTTACATGAAACCTAAACAATGTCCTTTATTACACAGAAAATAAAACTGAATGAAAAAGATTGCTATTAAGGTAGGATATTTGTCAATAGATGTGCTTTGACTCTGGCACAGTGTTGTTGACTGTGCGGGCTTCGGACTGTTCTCTGAAGTCCCTTTGGTGTGGAGCATATTGGCTCCCTTCTGGCTGCTGGCCTTGTTGCAGCGGTGGTGGAGGCGGAGGCTGTTGCCAGGAAGCTTGAGGTTGGCTCGCCGAAGCAACAGAAACTGCAGGGTGATTGCCTACATATTCTGGGATGTAAGGCGAATGATACGAAGCAGTATGCATGACCTGCTTCGGCTGAGCCTGTTGTGCTGCCGCTTCGGCTATTTCCTTTTGCTTCTGGATGGTAACATGGCACATCCTGGTGGTATGACCTTTGTTCTCACCACAGAATAAGCAAAAGATTCTTCTCGGTTGATCGCCAAATCTTCCGCCGAAGCCCCTGGCGCCTCTGCCTCTCGGAGCTGGTGGTCGGAAGGAGCCTTGCTGTTGCCCCGAAGCCTGTGAGGAGCACTGTGGCCTCTGCTGTTGGCTCCCCCTATCATCATTTTGGGTAGAGTTATGAATTGATCTAACGTGCCTCGGATAGAACCTCCCTCCGAAGCCCCTGGTCATTTCAGAAAACCTGAAAGCCTCCTCCCTTCTTTGGCGAAAATCATTATCGGCCCGAATGTACTCGTCCATCTTCTGGAGCAGCTTCTCCAAAGTTTGAGGAGGCTTCCTAGCGAAGTACTGAGCTGACGGTCCTGGCCGAAGCCCCTTGATCATGGCCTCAATGACAATTTCGTTGGGCACTGTTGGTGCCTGTGCCCTCAAACGCAAGAACCTCCGGACGTACGCCTGAAGGTACTCTTCGTGATCCTGGGTGCACTGGAATAGAGCTTGAGCCGTGACCGGCTTCGTCTGGAACCCTTGGAAGCTGGTTAACAACAAGTCCTTCATCTTTTGCCACGAAGTGATCGTTCCTGGTCGAAGGGAGGAGTACCAGGTTTGAGCAACACTCCTGACAGCCATAACAAAAGATTTGGCCATGACCGCAGCATTGCCACCATACGAAGATACTGTTGCTTCGTAGCTCATCAAAAACTGCTTCGGGTCTGAGTGGCCATCAAATATGGGAAGCTGAGGCGGCTTGTAGGACGGAGGCCAAGGTGTAGCCTGCAGCTCAGCGGACAGAGGAGAAGCATCATCAAAAACAAAATTCCCATGATGGAAATTGTCATACCAGTCATCTTCATTGAGGAAACCCTCCTGATGAAGGTCTTGGTGCTGAGGCCTTCGGTGTTGCTCATCTTGAGTAAGATGACGAACTTCCTCAGAGGCTTCGTCTATCTGCCTTTGTAGTTCAGCTAGCCTGGCCATCTTTTCCTTCTTCCTTTGCACCTGTTGATGAAGCATCTCCATGTCTCTGATTTCTTGGTCTATCTCATCCTCTGGCTGTGTCGGGCTAACAGCCTTCCTTTTCTGGCTTCGGGCCTCCCGAAGAGAGACAGTCTCCTGATTGTGGTCCAGCGGTTGGAGAGCTGCAGTGCCAGTTGCTGAAGCTTTCTTCGGCGCCATAGCGAAGGTTTATGATCGCCGAAGGTGTTCAAAAACTCAAAGAGTGGAAGTGAGTTCACCGGAGGTGGGCGCCAATGTTGGGGACTTGTTCTCAAATGCTATGAGTTAAGAACAAGGCAACATAGAAAGTGTTAATCGGTAAAGTCCTTCGTCCTTCGAAGCATTATTTCCCTTAGGATATAATGAATTCCGGACGAAGGTTATGAGGGGTATACCTTCATAAATACACTATACAGTGACGAAGGATGAATCATAAGGAATATGAAAGATAACATAGACAATTGTATATTATTATTATCTTATTTTTGCATTATTATTATGTAGAAACAGAAATAACATCGAATTACAAGTGTACCTTCAGCTTGAAGGAGATGAAAGTACAAGCGTGACGCAAAAGCGAATGTCAAAATCAGCGTGAACAGTACGGGGGTACTGTTCACCTATTTATAGGCACGGGACACAGCCCATACAAAATTACATTCATGCCCTTTACATTTGATAATAATTCTATAGTAATCTATCGAGGTCTGAATAGCCTTTTCATCTTTAAGTCGGTTTCATTTTCTGCTACCATGCCGAAGCTTTCCTGTTCACATCTTCGGCGCTGTATCAACCTTCGTATTATTCTAGTCTTCCCCTGCTGTGATACCGACTTGAGTCCGAAGATACCTGCTCACACATTATACTCCAGAAATATTGTTAAATCCTGTTTTTGAGGACCTTCGTAAGCCGAAGGCCCCCAACATAAGCCGAGGGAGGGACAAACCTACCCCTGACATGTACACTAGTTTAAATATATAGGGATTAAGGATACTGAAAGGGAAATAGGCTCACACCTTTTCCTAAATGATTTTGGTGGTTGAATTGCCAAACACAAATAATTGGACTAACTAGTTTGCTCTAGATTACAAGTTCTACAGGTGCCAAAGGTTCACAACAAACCAATACAATGTCAAGAGAAAAGGTTCAAAACAAAGGAGCAAAGAAAACCGAAGCTGCCCTGGTCTGGGGCACCGGACTGTCCGGTGCACCAGGGTGGAACAACTCCAACTTGCTAGCTTCGGGTTTTCGGGGAGCCGCTCCGCTATAATTCACCAGACTGTCCGGTGTAGCACCGGACTGTCCGGTGTGCCAAGCGGAGCAACGGCTACCTGCGCCAACGGTCGTCTGCAACGGCTACAGTGAACAGTGAACAGTGTCGACTGCGCGCGCAGAGTCAGAGCAGGCATCAGATGGCGCACCGGACAGTGAACAGTACCTGTCCGGTGCACCACCGGACTGTCCGGTGGCTCACATGTCAGAAGCTCCAACGGTCAAACCCTAACGGTTGGGTGACGTGGCTGGCACACCGGACAGTGTCCGGTGCGCCCTTTCGACCGCAGACTTCCCTAACGGTCATTTTGGTGGTTGGGGCTACAAATACCCCCCAACCACCACTCTTCAAGGCATCCAAGCATTCACTACTCCTCATTCAATACAAGAGCAATACACAACACTCCAAGACACAAATCAAAGCCACCGATCGAATCAAAGTCCACAATTCAACTCTAGTTTTTAGGACTTGTGAGAAGATCGACTTGTGTTCTCTTGTTGTTCTTGTTGCTTGGTTGACCTTTCTTCTTTCTCTCATTCTTACTCTCAAAGCCTTGTAAGCGAAGCAAGAGACACCAATTGTATGGTGGTCCTTGCGGGGTCTAAGTGACTCGGGAAATTAAGGAAGGAAGCTCACTCGGTCTAAGTGACCGTTTGAGAGAGAGAGAAAGGGTTGAAAGAGACCCGGTCTTTGTGACCACCTCAACGGGGAGTAGGTGTAGCATCCCAAAAATTCAAATCCTGAAATTTTCTCAAACTCGCTCTAAATTCAAAATGAATTTCAAATTTCATTTCAAAATGTTTGTTTGTGAGTTGATATCAGCAAATAAAATATAGTGGTCTATATTCTCTCCAAAATCCTCCTCAAAATATCCTACAAATATTTCCCAAGTGATCACCCTCAATTTCTTTTCAGAAATACTGCCCAAATATTTCCCCAGTGATCCCCCTCAAATTCTTTCCAGAAATATTGCCCAAATATTCCACCAATATATCTCCAAGTATTTTCTTCCTAAGAAATACCTTTATAATCAATTTTCAAGTCCCTACAAATATTTCTTCGTAACTTTTCTCATGCTCATACGTATACGTATGCCTCCAGTGTCATACGGTGAGCTCTACAAGCTAATCTCACTTATACAAGACAAATACATGCTAATCTCCCACTAATCCTCTCATCCTCCCACTAATCCTCTCATCCCTCCCCCTAATCCCCCCACCATGGCTATAAATAGAGGGGCAAGGGCCTCCTCTCATCCCACCCCAAGCCATTTCATGGCAACTCTCTTCCCCCCCCCCACACACACCCACTCCATGTTCCACACAAGCACACACTAGCACAAGGATCGTTCGATCGTTCGTCCCCTGTTCTTAGTTTGTTCGTTCGTTCGTCCGATCGTTCGATCGTTCGTCCGATCGTTCATGGTTCGTTCGTCCGTTCGTCCGATCGTTCGTCCGTTCGTTCGTCCAAATAATCTTTTTCCTACCGTTATCACTACAAAACAACCACCCCTTTAGCAATGCATATATGTGTTGCAAAAAGTTCATATATGTGTTGCTAAGGTCTATACCAACACATAACTATGTGTTGCCTATACTGCCGTTGCTAAGATCTATAACAATACTTATACATACGTTGGTAAAACCAAGAGTTAAGTGTTGCCATGGTACAACGGATATCTGAGGACAATAGTAACGCTTCCATGTGTAGCAAGAAATGAACTAGGTAATAAATATTATTATTAAAGTAACTTAATTTGAATACAAATGTAATCAATGTAGCTGAAAATTTATATATTATACTAATCACATACACAAACTATAAACAAATATATTTATTATTTAGAAAAAAATTTATTGAATTACAATATAGTATCCACGTACAATGTCATTTTTCTTGTTCCGTACAAAGATTGTACGGGCAAAATTGTATCAAAGCCATATTGACACCTACCACACCTCTCCAACCTCCATCTCTAGTGCAACGAACTCCACTGATTTGTGTTCATCCATTCTTAGTCAACAAATGAACTTGCTTCACATTAATGCATGGTGATAAGAAGACACCAATGCACATGATGCATCCAACTTCTTTGTCAATCATGGCAGTTTCAAGATGCAGAGTTTCTGTAAAGTTTCTGTAAGATTGTCTGCCTTCTTTACTTCCTTCAATTCATCCATACATTGCTGGTTGTAGTGCTACCTGAGTTATTATATGGTATCCATTCACATAGAGAAACAATTAGATTAAGTATAAATCAGATGTCTACCTAAGTCACCAAGTTTACAGTAATAGATTAATCTTTCAATAGCAAAATTACCAACTGCTAAGCAGACCACACTAGCCCTCTACAAAAGAAGATATAATAAATACCAGGTGTCATGAATCGCTGACAACTCTTTTGAACATTAGCATGCCCTAGTTCTTTAATGAAATTTGTTAAGATCGACAGGCAGCAGTATTACTGTATGAGTATGCTATCCTGCAAGTTAAGGTACTCATCAAAGATCTGGACCATATATCATAGGTTAGAACTTCACACAATCTCCTCACTTGTAAAGAAAAGACAAATCTTATGATAGATATCGATCCTTAGTCGTCTTAAAGTGCCACTAATAACATTTACATCAATGACAATCTACAATAGTAAAAAGATCAACGTCAATAGTAGTCAAAGCTGCTACGAAATTCTGGTTGTCCGAAATTTATTTTCAAGGGCTAGTGACCACTACTGCTAGCTTTAAGGAATCGAACTAGATAACAGTATAAATTTATTTCAAGCTAGCCAGGGCACTAGAATTAAACAAAGGTTACTACACAATTCAACATCCATCTCATTGCACAAATTAAGAACAGACAGATCCCATGCACTCCATTCAAAGCCAACATAATTTGGAGAAAGATGAACCATGACAACAATTAAGGTTGAGATTTTTATCATAACGAGTTGAAGCCCACACTTACATAGAAACCAACTGACAATGAACTTTTATATCATTGTGACAATCAGTGGTGACTAACTAAATGGTTTGTTGAACAACATTAAGATAAATAGTTGTAGAACATAACAAAATCACTCACCCATTGTCCCAGACAATGTGAGCGTAGTATGTGGAAAATTTCTCACAGTTCGCAGTTGCGTCCCCTTTTGGTGTTCACATATCTGCCATGCAACATACAATGGTCATATACTATGTAAACCAACCTGTAGAACATGGTCATATATGCGTGGACATATACATGGTGTTCAATAAAACATGGGCGATGGCTTGTACCTTTTCTTATTTTTTCCCAGTTAGGGGACACGATGGAATGTAGGCTGAGGAGGGGTGCAAATAATAGAAAACTAACTGCTGTGCGTAAACAAGTAATGTAAATAAGGCATGGACATGTATGCTTACAATGGAGTGTATAAAGGGGTGGTAATGGATCGCGATCCAAATGTTTCTTCACAATTTCTTAGCTCCCTAAATAAAAATCTAGTTCAAAAATGAATAGAAATAGAGCCTGATCCTAATCCGATCAGAACCTTAAATATTATAGTTTAAAATTTAGAGCCCATTGTCACCCCTAAGTGTATGTGAGAATGTAGGAGCAATTTGCGTAGCTCGATCCTGTTGATTGGAGGTATATTTGGACAGCGCGATGGTTACGATTGCAAAATCAAATGCACAACAGGTTAGCAATTGCAAAGTAATGTACACAAACATTTTTTGGGGAAAAGTTTATAACTTGATGACATGCCTAAGAAACCATGTGTAATTGTTTTTTCCTATTTAAGATCCCTATGTATCAGCAGTTGGTACTTTAGTAACTGAAACAATATGTGCTGCCATAATTGTGGTCACATGTCATTATGTCAACATCTCACCATAACGTAATGAGAGTGAACATAGAATAAACTTAGCAAGTGAATCTACTAATCAAAGCAGAATCAAGCTGTAGCGTAGTCACCCAAAAATATTTTTTTTGGGAAAATAGATAGCATTTATAAACCAGACCATTTATAATGGATACTTGGTTTTAATTTAAAAATTAACTACGAGACAAAGTAAACAATATGTGTTGCCTTAGTTGTCTCACCGGTCAACACCACCATAACGTAATTAGAGTGAACATAGTACAAACTTAGCAAGTGAATTTGCTAACCAAAGCAAGGTCAGCCTGTAGCGCAATCAGCCAAAAACAACTTCCAATAAATCAGACCATTTATAATGGAACAATGGCATGAATATAACAGAATAAATAAGAGTAATTCTAATCTCTAATCAGGCTGCACGGGATATTTAGTTTTAAATAACAAAAACTGACTACAGAACCAAGGATCAATAGTATTGTAGATAACCAAGTAATCGAGACTCTGGGACTCTGCAATTTCGAATCTAGATCCAACAGGATTCAGCATCGAACACAGTAATCAAGCTTCAAACACAGTAATTTAGCTTGGAACCCAGTAATCAAGACTCTGCTACCCCACACTAAAATAGGAACCACAGGTTCCACAGATTCATCAGGACCTGCATTCCTGGCTTAGACTGTAGTAATACTCCTGCGCAGCAAAACCAAGAACTTATCCTCAATTCCGTAAAAGCAAGGGGGAGGACATGGAGCAGGCGACCGATCCACAACGTATATGTGGCTGCTATCTGCTCTGATGTGACTTAGGTTTTTTGACGAGGAGAAGATTCATAGTATGATGGTGTGGCCTGTCCGTCCTGCGGGTTGGGCAATACCTAAGCAAACTCTGCATTACAGGGGGAGCGAGCGATGGAAAAATGCGAGGAAGGCGATTGCTACTCGATGTGTAGTAATGGTATGGGAGCGCACATTGTGGCAGGCTGGAAGACAACCCTAACACTGAGGGGACGCAGATCTGTGAAGTTACGGTGAAAAAGATTGTTCGTACCTATGGCAATCAGAGAGACGACGACAAAGCAAATGGGGGAGGTGTGGACACAGAGGAATGGCTGCCACCATGGTCGTTGTAGCCGACGTCAACGATGTCGCAGCTGAGCGGAGACGACGGTGCCTGCTCCCCTTTTCCCTTCCCCATCATGTGGTATTCGTTTCCATCTGGAAGAATCCAGTCGCGCGAGGACGGTGCGGGGCCTTATCCAAAGGAACCACTGTGCGCGTTTGTGCTGCATGCATTCGGTAACTGTAGGAACGAAATCGAACGGCTGAGAAGAATGAGGAAGGCGTGGACACCTCGGACACAAAGTTTTGCTCCCGGCTTTAGCGTTTGGATCCAAACAAATGCCAACCGTCCAATAAAGATCCGACGTCTGACGTTAAAAATGACGATCTGGCCCTCTGCTGAGGCGTATGTGTGCAGAACTTTACTATATAGAAAATGACGATCCAACGTAGGTAAAAAAAGCATGACGTGGCAAAAACAAGGTGCGAAGTTTGAGCCATTGCTTAATATATAGAAAAATGTACCGTGGAATTACAAGCTCTTACTAGACTCTGCAAAATAGTAGAGGGAAATCACATTGGGTATATAAAAATGGTACAAAGAAAAGCAAAAACTTAGGAAGTACTAGTAAATTTTTACTTGGCTGCGCTAGTTTTACTTTCTAATTACGGGAACCAATAAAATTACTCCCCAAATCTCAACTTATAGGCTGCTTGACTTTTTCACACCAATTTTGACCGATTCGTCCTATTAAAAATTTACAAAAGTATTGGAAACATTAAACCACCATAAAAATAAATATTAATTATGATTTTTAATAAGATAAGTAAGTGTAACTTGTTGTCAAAATTGGGACGGATGGAGTACTTTGTAAGTATCAAACCAATATACTAATTTGCATAAATGTTGCATATAATGCTTGCAACGCATGATAAACGTTGCTAGGTAACACAAATACTATGGATCGCACTTGCAACACATGACAAATGTTGTTAGGTGACATAAATACTACGAATGACCCTTGCAACACATGACAAACATTGTCAGGTAATTTGGATATTCTACAAATGACACTTGCAACGCATGGTAAACATTGCCAATTGATTTTCTTGCAACATATAAATATGTGTTGCTAGCATCCGTTGCTACCTAATTTCTTGCAACGCATAAACCATTTTGTTGCAATGTATGCATTGCTATATGGGTGTTTATGTTGTAGTGTATGCTGCCGAAATTCCGATCGTTCGTTCGTTCGATCATTCGATCGTTCATCGTTCATTCATAGTTCCTATTCATCGTTCATCGTTCGTTCATGGTCCCTATTCATCGTTCTTCCAGATAATCTTTGTCCTGCCGTTATGCTGCCGAAATTCCGATCGTTCGTTCGTCCGATCATTCGATCGTTCGTCCGTTCGTTCATAGTTCCTATTCATAGTTCATCGTTCGTTCATACGACTATTCACCATCACTATTTACCGTTACTATTCATCATTACTATTCACTGACACTATTCACCATCGTTACTATTCATCATCGTTACTACTCATCGATGATACCTAGTAACTTTTTCGTCGTCACTATTCATCATTACTATTCATCAATTAGCCGGTCACCCCAAATTTCAACTACTCATACATCATGCTGTCCAGTCCACCTAAGACCAGCCAGACCCATATTCCAGTCATACGAACTCCGGTGACTGTGATTTCCCTTCCAGTGGGAACTTCCCATCTGGTCACCCATCCCAGGTTTCTCCAAGTTGAGCACGCTTAACTTTGAGATTCCTTCGAACCAGGCTCCCAAACTCAGATTCCAATAATTCTCGTTTCTAAATTCTTATCAAAATATTCCCTATCCAACCATGTCATCCCTTAAGCATGATCCATATTCCAGAAAACTCCCAAAATACTCTTGTCCCATATTCTGCCTATAACTCTCCTGTTCATACTAAGTCAGACGATTCATTCGTCACTATTCTCACCAACAGTGAACTTCACTGTGCTACACCACCTACACTCAGCTATAAATACACCCAGCTACCCTCTCCCTCTCCACACACACTCAACACCCTCAGCCAAGGCAAACACCCCACCCACTCAGTTATTCCACTCTGCCGGCTACACTCATAGTATCGCTTCGCCTCCAGTCCACCCTCCTGGTAAGCACCTCCACTCCACCACTAGTAATATCACAACACCACATGACACAGATTCTACTCAAGACTCTACCCATCCATATATCGCTATTCTGACCACTATACTAAATATTTGTTGGTATACTTGCTGGTTTGTATGTTTGCTTGTTCATGTTGCATAGTTATCGGAGCGTTCGTGCCGTCTCGTGGAGGCCAGATCCGCAAGTCTACGCTAGGCAGTGGAGCCAGAAGCCAGTTCCGTGAGCTCTCCTCCCCCCTTCGCCGAATAAGCACGGCAAGCTCACTGGATCCCTTTGATGCATAAATTACCTATGATTTTTCAACCACAACCCTCAGCCTGTTATTTTATGCATGATATGATTTTGAGACAAGTTATTATGGCCACCCAGCCGCTTGCCGCAATCAATCCTCGATATATTTGTTCCAAATGATTTGAGAAAAGGTTTGAGTTTTCAAAAGAAAATGCTTTTCAAAATGTGTATGATGAAGGGTTTTCACCCTTATCACCTTTGAGTAGGGATGATCAGGGACTCCCTGGTTTAGGGGAGGGCCTAAGGTGATGGCTCAGCTGGTTTAGGCATGAGCAGAAGGATTGTCCCCTCGTATAAGGACCGGTTTGTCATATTTCACTACCTGTACTCATGATAAGTACAACCACTCGAGACTGTGTGGACAGTCACTCAATCTGAACTCGTACGGTCCAACCCCAGGGTTATGAAGGCTGGGGAGCACCGGGAGGATAAGGAGGGGGAAAGTTTTGTCCGGTTTGGGCATGGTGGTGGCCTAACTCCTTCCGGTATAACCGTTAAGGTTAGGACGTGCGGGGAAAGAAAGAGATTCGGATTCGGATCTCATTGATCATGAGATCGCAGAGCCAGACTAGTGGGTAAAGTGTACACCTCTGCGCAGAGTTTGAAAACCTATTCGAATAGTCCGTGTCCACAGGAATGGACGAGTCTGGAATGGTATGGCAATTAATGTTTTGTTTTCAAAAAAGGTGTGTTTAAGAAAAGTGGTTTTTAAAAAGGTTCGGCGGTTGAGCCGTGAGCTATGGTGGACAGGAAGTCCAGTAGCTGTTTTTAAAAATGAAAACCAGTGGGAAACTGCTGAGATACCTGGATGGTTTAGTCCAGGGGATTTTGTTATAATACTGAAAAACTTCCTGCTCCTTTTGGAGAGGATGCTCTTTGCAAAAGTACAAAATGTTTTTCAAAACAATCTTGCATAAAATATTGGTGTTTCTGCAAAATATTCTGAGCTCCACATATTCCATGCATTATATCTGATTTCCCCATTCCGCGGGTGAAGGTGGGCTGCTGAGTACGTTTGTACTCACCCTTGCTTATTTGTTGTTTTTCAGAAAAAGGAGATCGGGTAAGAGTTACGACTGTTCCCAACCTTGCCTGTGGCTGTTGGATCGCTGATTTGCTTCGCTGCGTATATCGGGCTACTTCAGCCCCACTCTGATGATATGTCCCGAGTTGTGGACCAACTCTTAAAGTTGTTCTCCACCTTTATAGGTTTGTCTCGTTTAAGCAGATCTGGAATCATCTGATGTATAAATGTGTTTACTAGCCTCCTGGGACTAGTAACTGTATCACATTTGAGTCCCAGAGGATTGGGACGCTTCAGTAGGTTTGCAAGAACCGAACCTCGGTAAAACAAATCACCGTGTCATCCGCTCTTATTCGCTTGTGATTTGTTTTCGCCCTCTCTTTCGGACTCGATTATATTTCTAACACTAACCCCGGCTTGTAGTTGTGCTTAAACTTTATAAATTTTAGATTTTCCTATTCACCCCCCTCTAGGCGACTTTGAATTGGTATCAGAGCCCGGTACTTCATTAGAGTCTAACCGCTCGAAGTGATGTCGGGAGCATCCGCCATGAGGGGGATCGGGACCGGTGGCGACATTTGAGGGAGTCCGCCCACAAGCACAAGGAGGAATCCTCTTCCTCCATCAAGTCCCAATGGAAAGGTGACAAGAAGAAGAAGATGAAGAAGGTGGTCTACTACGAGACCGACTCTTCGTCACCTTCCACCTCCGGCTCCGAATCGGCATCCGCCAGTTCTAAGCGCCATGAGCGCAAGAAGTATAGTAAGATGCCTCTTCGCTATCCTCGTATTTCAAAACACACTCCATTACTTTCCGTTCCATTAGGCAAACCACCTATGTTTGAAGGTGAAGATTATTGCATGTGGAGTGATAAGATGAGGCATCACCTAACCTCACTCCACAAAAGCATATGGGATATTGTTGAGTATTGTCGGCGTTTCAACCCCGGGGGGTCCCTGGACCGATGAGTAAATTGTCGCCGCGTGTCCCAGCCCAGATGGGTCGGTGCGAGACGGAGCACAGAGGGGGGAAAACAGCAAAGGGGAACCCGCGGCCTCCATGTTGTCCTGCGCCCAGGTCGGGTGCGCTTGCAGTAGGGGGTTACAAGCGTCCGTGAGGGAGAGAGAGAGAGAGAGAGAGAGAGAGAGAGAGAGACTGTCCGCCAGCCCGTTCTCCCGCGCGGCCAACCTTCTCGTACGAGAGCCCTGAGCCTTCCTTTTATAGACGTAAGGAGAGGACCCAGGTGTACAATGGGGGGTGTAGCAATGTGCTAACGTGTCTAGCAGAGAGGAGCTAGAGCCCTAAGTACATGTCGTCGTGGCTGTCGGAGAGGTTTTGGCGCCCTGTTCATGTGATGTCGTGGCCGTCGGAGGAGCGCTTGAGCCCCGTGGAAGTACAGTTGTCGGGGCTGACGGATCCTTGCTGACGTCTCCTTGCTTCCGTAAGGGGCTGAGAGCCGCCGTCGTCATGGAGCACGCGGGGTGCCATCATTACTTGTTTACTGGGACGAGCCAGATGGGACGCCGGTCCTGTTCCCCGTAGCCTGAGCTAGCTAGGGGTAGGGTAATGATGGCCCCCCTGTGACGTGGTCGGTCCGAGCCTGAGGTCGGGCGAGGCGGTGACTCCTCCGAGGTCGAGGTTGAGTCCGAGCCCTAGGGTCGGGCGAGGCGGAGATCGTCGTCCGAGGTCGAGGTTGAGTCCGAGCCCTGGGGTCGGGCGAGGCGGAGACTGTCGTCCAAGGTCGAGGTAGAGTCCGAGCCCTGGCGTCGGGCGAGGCGGAGTCCGTCTTCTGAGGTCGAGGCTGAGTCCGAGCCCTGGGGTCGGGCGAGGCGGAGTCTGTCGTCCGGCGTCGAGGTTGAGCCTGAGCCCTGGGGTCGGGCGAGGCGGAGCTTCCTATGGCGCCCGAGGCTGGACTTAGCTGCTGTCAGCCTCACTCTGTCGAGTGGCACAGCAGTCGGAGTAGGGGCAGGCGGCGCTGTTTTCCTATCAGGTCGATCAGTGGAGCGGCGAAGTGACTACGGTCACTTCGGCTCTGTCGACTGAAGAGCGCGCGTCAGGATAAGGTGTCAGTCGATCCTTGCATTGAATGCTCCTGCGATATGGTCGGTTGGCGTAGCGATCCGGCCAAGGTTGCTTCTCCGTGAAGCCTGCCCGAGCTAGGCCTCGGGCGAGTCGAAGGTGCGTCCGTTGCTTGAGGAGACCCTTGGTCGAAGCGTGAATCCTCCTAGGTCGGCTGCCTTTGCCCGAGGCTGGGCTCGGGAGTGGCGAGATCGTGTCTCTTGAGTGGACGGAGCCTTGACCGGGATCGCGCCCATCAGGCCTTTGCAGCTTTGTGCTGATGGGGTTTACCAGCTGAGATTTAGGAGTCTTGGGGGTACCCCTAATTATGGTCCCCGACAGTAGCCCCCGAGCCTCGAAGGGAGTGTTAGTACTCGCTTGGAGGCTTTTGTCGCACTTTTTTGCAAGGGGACCGGCCTTTCTCGGTTGCGTTTCGTTCCGGTGGGTGCGCGCGAGCGCACCCGCCGGGTGTAGCCCCTGAGGCCTCGGAGGAGTGGTTTGACTCCTTCTAGGTCTTAGCGCGTTTCGTGATGCCTCGGCCGGTCTGGTTGTTCCCTCATGCGAACTGGCCGTAGCCCGGGCGCATAGTCAGGTTCCAAGTTCTCGGGCTGGTATGTTGACGCTGTCAACAGTTTGGCCGGAGCTGGGTTTGCGAGAGCAGCCTCCGAGCCTCCGCACAGAGCGAGAGGACGGCCAAGGACTGACTCGGCTTTTTTCATACGCCCCTGCGTCGCCTTTCCGCAAGGAGGAGGGGGGAAAGCGCCATGTTGCCCTCGGAGGGCGCCGAACATGGTGTCTCCAGTGAGTTGCTAACGGGTGATCCGAGTGGACGCCCGTGCCCCGTTCGATAAGGGTCGGCTAGTGGCCTAGAGGCGCGCTCCAAAAGTACCTGCAGGTGATTTGCCGGACCCGGTCCCGTTTGATAGGGTCCGAGGGCTCGACGCCTCCCTCTGATGGGATTCCATTACAGAATCGTTCCTGCTGGTCTTGGAAATGTCCTAGGGTACCTCGGGAGCGTAGCACGAGCCTCGGCCATGTATCGGACGTACCCAGAGTCATCCCTCGCTCTGCATGCTCTGAGGCGGCTGTCGAACCCTTCGGGGGCCAGCCTTCGAACCCCTGATCAGTAGTGGGCGCGGAGCCCGAGTGGTCTGAGGCGGCTGTCGAACCCCTCCGAGGGGCCAGCCTTCGAACCTCTGACCAGTAGTGGGCGCGGAGCCCGAGTGCTCTGAGGCGGCTGTCGAACCCTTCCGAGGGGCCAGCCTTCGAACCTCTGATCAGTAGGAGGGCGCGGAGCCCGAGTGCTCTGAGGCGGCTGTCGAACCCTTCCGAGGGGCCAGCCTTCGAACCTCTGATCAGTAGGAGGGCTCAGGGCCCGCTTCCTTCGCGGAGAAGGATCCCTTTTGGAGTAACCCCTTTCCCGGTCCCTGTAGCAAGAGAGAGAAAGAGGAAGCGGAAAAGGATACGAAATCGAACGACGTGGCGCACCTTTTTTGACGCGGTCATTATGGTGTAGGTGTAGCGTCGCCCGCTTCGCCTACCAAAAGTGTCGCCTGTCCTGCCGCAGAGTTAATGCGATGGGACGAGTGGTTCGCGGGGCAGCCGTTGTGCATGCGCGAGCCGTTCGAGGAACGGAACACGGGCGCGTCGTCTTCACGCCGTGGGAGAGGGTTCTCTCGCTGTGCCAGGAGGGGACGTGAGCTTGCAGACGACTTGACTGCTGCTTCCGCCCGCCTGCCACCGCCATTACTGCCGGCCCACTTTTGGCCATATCGACCGTCGCGCCTTCTCTCGCGGCTGACTGACCCGTGACCGATGTGCTCGGTTGGCACTATTGGGCCAGGCGCGGGGTTGCCTCGAGTCGCGGCACCGGTTCCGCAGTCGAGAAGGCGCGGTACTGGTGCAAGTGGCGGTGCAGTTTCTCGCACATAGTAACTGGCGCGCCGGTTACATGACGTGTGGGCCTGGGCCCCCATGCTGGACGCGTCGAAGCCGAAAGGGTGCGCCCCCTTGGTGCGGTCGCATGCCGCCTGCATGGCGGTCCGCCCTTTCACCCGGTGGTTTGGGCGAAAGTGGAGGAGTGCTTGTAACCGCTGGGCAGTTATGCGCACTGCGCGCGGCGGTTTGGCCTCTTCTGTCCAAGGCCAGCTTGCGTGACGCGTGTGACCCAGCCCCCGTGTCGTAGGGGGAAGACCTTGGAGCGTGTTGGTGAAGACTCAGTCCGCGACGGCTGAGGATGCAAGTGGGGAGAGTCGCCTTTAAAAGGAGGGTGACCCCCTTGGATGGCGGCCATGTCTTCGCACTCCCTTCATGCATCGCGTCCTTCCACCTTCCGAGCCCCCAGATGGGGAGCGCCCGCGTCGTTTTCGTCTTGTCGTCGTTGGAGGAACACAACTTCGCGGAAGTTGGTACCTTTCGGCCATCGCTCGGCTTCAAGGATTTTCATCAGGCAGCCCGGCTGCATCCCCTCGCCGGTGGTCACCCAAGACGGTGACCACCAGTTTGAAGGTGGGGAGAAGCAAGCCGGGCTGCGACCTCTGCCCCGCCCTCATCTTCAAGGATGTTCATCATCCTTGCTGGGGCGGAGGGCGAGCTGAGCCGGAGCTCTACCTCCCGCACGGGTCGGGGGGCCACCTAGGGTTTTGTCGCCCCGCAGGCCCTCCAATATGGGGGGTTGTTCGTACCTACGGGGGCAGAACCGGAGTTCCGTTTGTAATGGCACCTTAAGTGCCGGTGTGTGTTCTTCGTGGCTGTCGGGGCCTAAACATCTAGGTATTTTGGGTGTAATACCATGTTTTTTCCTTATTTTGAGCACTAGGACTCGACTATCGGCTAACTGAACCGCTTAACCAAGTGTGAGTTGCCTCGTGCAAAGGTGACGAGTGAGGTATCTGTATCCCGGAGGCGTAGGAGTCCCTCGGCTCGGTCGGCCTTGCCGCCCGAGGCTTCTCTTGCTTGGTTAAAGAAACCCTTGGCCGCTCTGCGATGAGCCGGAGCCGGAGGCAGCAGTGTCAGCATGGACAGAGGCGGAGTTGGCTCGAAAAGAGGCTTCGTCGGCCGGAGCCTGGCCGGGCTGTCCACTGGCTGGACCAGCGCCAGAGTTGGGTTGCCGAGGCCATGAGCCGGGCTGATGTCCTCGAGGGACAGCTGGCTGAGGCTACAGAGCGGCCGGTCGAGCTGTCTGCTCGGGCCGGGTTCCCGGATGAGACCCTAGCGGCGATGGCCCAGGCGTGGTGCCGACAGGTTCCTTCGAGTGGAGATCCTCCGACCGTGTTGCCGTCCGAGGCCGGGTCGGATTCCGCCGAAGGTGGAGTCGACGCCGAGGGTGCTGCTGCTCCCCCACTAATGTCTGATCCTACAGGAACAGTTTATCTGTAGTGTGCGTATGTTTTTTGCGGCCACCGAGGCCCAAACATAAAGTGTTGTCGTGTTGTAAAGCTGCGTTTCTTTTCCCCTTGTTTCGAGTATCAGGACTTATTTGTCGGTAACAGAATTGTCTGTCCGAGCGAGAGTTACTTTTCACGGAAGGTGATGAGTGAGGTATCCGTATCCCGGAGGCGTAGGAGTCCCTCGGCTCGGTCGGCCTTGCCGCTTACGTGTACTCTTACTCGTCCGTAGGATTCTGCTATCGATATAGTCGAGAAGGCACGAAAAATCGTTTCGGCAGAAAAGTTTTCGAGCGTTAAGACTTGTTCGGTCAGAGGAATCGCTTATCCGAGCGTGAGTTACTTATCGCAGAAGGTGATGAGTGAGGTATCCGTATCCCGGAGGCGTAGGAGTCCCTCGGCTCGGTCGGCCTTGCCTGCTTACGTGTACTCCGTCGTTTTCAGGGTCCCACTTTCGTAGTCGAAAAGCACGAAAGATGTTCTCGCAGAAAGATTTTTTTTCGAGGAAAATTTTGACGCAGAGGGGTGTCCCCCTTCTAGCCTCCGAGGGAGGGTCGGGCTTTGCCGAGGCAAGGCTGACCCTTCCTTGATGGTTAGACTTTATTTGCGTATGTAAACGAGGTATATGAACGACTTGAAAACATCTTAAGGGTAGAAGCGACGTAGCTGTCGGATGTTCCAAGCGTTGCTGTAGACCTCGCCTTGACTGTTGGCCAGCTTGTATGTTCCGGGCTTCAAAATCTTGGCGATGATGAATGGCCCTTCCCAGGGAGGCGTGAGCTTGTGACGCCCTCGGGCGTCTTGTCGTAGCCGAAGCACCAAGTCGCCCACCTGGAGGTCTCGGGACCGAACCCCTCGGGCGTGGTAGCGTCGCAGAGACTGCTGATACCGCGCCGAGTGTAGTAAGGCCATGTCCCGAGCCTCTTCCAGCTGGTCCAGTGAGTCTTCTTGGTTGGTTCGATTGCTTCGGTCGTCGTACGCCCTCGTCCTCGGGGAACCGTATTCTAAGTCTGTGGGCAGGATAGCCTCGGCCCCATAGACTAGAAAGAACGGCGTGAAGCCCGTGGCTCGGCTCGGCGTTGTTCTCAGACTCCAGACCACCGAGGGGAGTTCCTTCATCCATCGCCTGCCGAACTTGTTGAGGTCGTTGTAGATCCGCGGCTTGAGTCCTTGCAGAATCATGCCGTTGGCACGCTCTACTTGCCCATTCGTCATGGGGTGAGCTACGGCGGCCCAATCCACCCAGATGTGGTGATCCTCGCAGAAGTCCAAGAACTTTCTGCCGGTGAACTGGGTGCCGTTATCGGTGATGATGGAGTTTAGGACCCCGAAGCGATGGATGATGTTGGTGAAGAATGCCACCGCCTGTTCGGACCTGATGCTGTTTAGGGGTCTGACCTCGATCCACTTGGAGAATTTGTCGATGGCGACCAGCAGGTGCGTGTAGCCCCCGGGTGCCTTCTGCAAGACCCCACACAGCAAACGGCCAGGTGATGGGTATCGTTTGCAGAGCCTGAGCGGGCAGGTGGGTCTGCTTTGCATAGAATTGACACCCTTGGCAGGTGCGTACAATCCTAGTGGCATCGACCACCGCGGTTGGCCAGTAGAAACCCTGTCGGAAAGCGTTTCCAACAAGGGCTCGAGGTGCTGCATGGTGACCGCAAGCCCCCGAGTGTATTTCTTGAAATAACTCCTGACCTTCGGCGATGGATATGCATCACTGGAGGATGCCTGAGGGGCTGCGGTGGTAGAGCTCCTTCCCGTCACCCAGCAAGACGAACGACTTGGCGCGCCGCGCCAGTCGCCGAGCTTCTGCTCTGTCGAGGGCTAGCTCTCCTCGGTGGAGATATTGCAGGTATGGGGTCTGCCAGTTTCGATTAGGCGTGACACCATTCCGCTCTTCCTCGACGCGCAGTGCCTCACCCTCGGGGGCCGAGGGTGCCTCGGGCTGAGCCGAGGGCGCCTCAGGCTGAGCCGAGGGCGCCTCGGGCAGGGCCGAGACCTTTCTCGGGCTCGGGCGTGTTGTCGGTCTTGACTGAGGGTTGATGTAGGTCTCGGGAGAAGACGTCCGAAGGGACCATTGTCCGCCCCGAGGCTATTTTAGCTAGCTCGTCCGCAGTCTCGTTGTATCGTCGGGCGACGTGGTTGAGCTCGAGCCCGTAGAACTTGTCCTCCAGGCGCCGAACCTCATCGTAGTAGGCTTCCATCTTCGGATCGCGGCAGTGGGAGTTCTTCATGACTTGGTAGATGACAAGCTGCGAGTCGCCACGAGCGTCAAGGCGTTGGACCCCTAGCTCGATGGCGATGCGCAACCCGTTAACCAGAGCCTCGTACTCGGCCACGTTGTTGGACGCCGGGAAATGGAGGCGCAGCACGTAGCGGAGGTGCTTCCCGAGGGGTGAGATGAAGAGCAGGCCCGCGCCCGCTCCTGTTTTCATCAATGACCCATCGAAAAACATGGTCTAGAGTTCCGGTTGGATCGGAGTTGCTGGAAGCTGTGTGTCGACCCATTCAGCCACAAAGTCCGCCAAGACTTGGGACTTGATGGCCTTCCGAGGGGCGAACGAGATTGTCTCGCCCATGGTCTCCACTGCCCACTTTGCAATCCTACCCGAGGCCTCTCGGCACTGGATGATCTCTCCCAGGGGGAAGGATGACACCACAGTCACCGGATGAGACTCGAAGTAGTGTCGCAACTTTCGCCGCGTCAGAATTACCGCGTACAGTAGCTTCTGAATTTGTGGGTAGCGGATTTTGGTCTCGGACAGTACTTCACTGATGAAGTAGACCGGCCTCTGGACGGGCAATGCGTGCCCCTCTTCTCGTCTCTCGACCACGATCGCGGCGCTGGCCACCTGAGTGGTAGCGGTGACGTAGATCAAGAGGGCTTCTCCGGCAGCAGGGGGCACCAAGATGGGCACGCTTGTAAGGAGCGCCTTTAGGTTCTCGAGGGCTTCCTCGGCCTCGGGGGTCCAAGTGAAGCGCTCGGTCTTCCTTAAGAGGCGGTACAGAGGTAGGCCTCTTTCGCCGAGGCGCGAGATGAAACGGCTCAGAGCCGCAAGGCATCCCATGACCCTCTGTACTCCTTTCAAGTCCTTGATGGGCCCCATGTTGGTGATGGCCGCGATTTTCTCCGGGTTGGCCTCGATGCCCCGCTCGGAGACGATGAACCCCAGGAGCATGCCTCGGGGGACTCCGAAGACACACTTCTCGGGATTGAGTTTTACGCCTTTCGCCTTGAGACACTGGAATGTCGTTTCAAGGTCGGAGGTCTTTCTCGTCTTGACTACGATGTCATCGACGTAAGCCTCGACCGTTCGACCAATATGTTCTCCGAACACGTGGTTCATGCACCTTTGGTATGTCGCACCCGCATTCCTCAAACCGAATGGCATAGTAACGTAGCAGTACATGCCAAAGGGTGTGATGAAAGAAGTCGCGAGCTGGTCGGACTCTTTCATCCTGATTTGGTGATACCCTGAGTAGGCATCGAGGAAAGACAGGGTTTCGCACCCAGCAGTGGAATCCACGATTTGATCGATGCGAGGCAGAGGGTAGGAAACTTTCGGACATGCTTTGTTTAGACCAGTGTAGTACACACATCCGCCATTTCCCTCCTTTCTTTCTCACAAGCACAGGGTTGGCAAGCCATTCGGGATGGAATACCTCTTTGATGAACTCTGCAGCCATCAGCTTGTGGATCTCCTCGCCTATGGCTCTGCGCTTTTCTTCGTCGAATCGGCGCAGGGGCTGCTTCACGGGTCGGGCTCCAACTCGGATGTCCAGCGAGTGCTCGACGACATCCCTCGGTACGCCAGTCTTGTCTGAGGGACTCCACGCAAAAACTTCGGCGTTCGCGCGGAGAAAGTCGACGAGCATTGCTTCCTATTTGGGGTCGAGCTCGGAGCCGATCCGGATCTGCTTGGAGGCATCGTTGCTGGGGTCGAGAGGGACGGACTTGACCGTCTCAGCTGGCTCGAAGTTGCCGGCGTGGCGCTTCGCATCTGGTGCCTCCTTGGAGAGGCTCTCCAGGTCGGCGATGAGGGCCTCAGATTCGGCGAGGGCCTCGGCGTACTCCACGCACTCCACGTCGCATTCGTACGCGTGTCGGTACGTGGAGCCGACGGTGATGACCCCGTTGGGGCCCGACATCTTGAGCTTGAGGTAGGTGTAGTTGGGGACAGCCATGAACTTGGCGTAGCATGGTCTCCCCAGCACTGCGTGGTAGGTTCCTCGGAACCCGACCACCTTGAACGTGAGGGTTTCCTTTCAGAAGTTGGAGGGAGTCCCGAAGCAGACGGGCAGATCGAGTTGCCTGAGGGGTTGGACGTGTTTCCCGGGGATGATCCCGTGAAAAGGCGTCGCACCGGCCCGGATCGAGGACAGATCGATCTGTAGGAGCCCGAGGGTCTCGGCGTAGATGATGTTGAGGCTGCTGCCTCCGTCCATGATGTTGCCGATGACGGGATCGACAACGAGCAGGTACTTTCCTGGGCTCGGCAAGCGGTCGGGGTGGTCGCCCTGGTCGAAGGTGATGGGCTTGTCGGACCAGTCTAGGTAGACTGGCGCCGCCACCTTTACCGAGCAGACCTCCCGGCGCTCTTGCTTGCGGTGCCGAGCTGAGGCGTTCGCCACTTGCCCACCGTAGATCATGAAGCAGTCGTCGACCTTGACAAACTCCTCTGCCTTGTGATCCTCCTTCTTGTCGTTGTCGTGGGCTCTGCCACCTTCCGCCGGTGGCCCGGCCTTGTGGAAGTAGCGCCGAAGCATGACGTACTCCTCAAGGGTGTGCTTGACGGGACCCTGATGATAGGAGCACCACTCCTTGAGCATCTTGTCGAACAGGTTGGCGCCTCCAGGAGGCTTCCGAGGGTTCCTGTGCTCGGCGGCGGCGACAAGGTCTGCGTTGGCGGCGTCGCGTTTCGCTTGCGACTTCTTCTTGCCCTTCTTCCTCGCGCCACGCTGAGCGGACGCCTCGGGGACGTCTTTCGACTGGCGCCCCTGAGGCTGCTTGTCCTTCCAGAAGATGGCCGCGACCGCCTCCTGACCAGAGGCCAACTTGGTGGCGATGTCCATCAGCTCGCTCGCCCTGGTGGGAGTCTTGCGACCCAGCTTGCTCACCAGGTCGCGGCAAGTGGTGCCGGCGAGGAACGCGCCGATGACATCCGAGTCGGTGATGTTGGGCAGCTCGGTGCGCTGCTTCGAAAATCGCCGGATGTAGTCCCGCAGGGACTCTCTCGGCTGCTGGCGGCAGCTTCAGAGATCCCATGAGTTCCTAGGGCGCACGTATGTGCCTTGGAAGTTGCCGGCGAAGGCTTTGACCAGGTCGTCCCAGTTGGAGATCTGCGCAGGAGGCAGGTGCTCCAGCCAGGCTCGGGCGGCGTCGGAGAGGAACAGGGGAAGGTTGCGGATGATGAGGTTGTCATCGTCCGTCCCACCCAGCTGGCAGGCCAGCCGGTAGTCTGCGAGCCACAGTTCTGGCTTCGACTCCCCCGAGTACTTGGCGATGGTAGTCGGGGTTTGGAATCGGGTCGGGAACGGCGCCCGTCGTATGGCCCGGCTGAAAGCTCGCGGACCGGGTGGTTCGGGCGAGGGGCTCCGATCCTGTAATACCCAACTTGTAACTGGTGGGAGATAACCTAAAAGGGAGTGATGACATTCCTTTGTATGTATGTGTGTGGTCCATATTTATCATTTCATGAGAACATCACATGAGAACAAATAAATAAATAATAAAAAGATATACCATTAAATCATGCGACATGTTGGAGTTTATTGTTTGTGCATTTAATGAAAAGAGTAATACCACTAATAGAAATAAATTAGTGGCAAAAGCAAGGATTTAATACCTAATTTGAGAGTTTGAAGAAGAGAAGATATATAAAATATAAAGAAAGTTTATATATCTCCAAAATTAGTACCTTAAGGTCACAGTATAACTCAAAGATAAATTGAGCACAAGATTTGAATGTAAATTTGAATTCAAGTTGGAATTGGGATTAGAGAAAAGAAAAAAATAAAAAAAAAGAAAGAAACCCCTAACTAGGCCTCTGTACCCAATTCGGCCCACCAGAAACCTTCTCCGCGCCAGCCCACACCGTTCCCGCGCGAGACTCTTGGCCACCCTCTGCCACATGGGGCCCTACCGTCAGCCACGCCGGAACCGCGCGCGTTGCTGTCAATCGGGGCCCACGTGCCAGTTCCTTCCCCTCACACCGCGCGCTGGTTGCTCTACGTGTGGGACCAACTTGTCAGAAGCACCTTCCCCTTTGTAACCGAGCTCGCGGAATCCTCGCCGCGGGACTCCATGCCAAGTCAACCGCCGCGCATGAAGACCGGGTCCGGCGCCCCGAAAGCTGGGGATAAAACCCCGTACGACCTGCGAAACTCTCCCCTGTACCCGCGTCCGTCGTCCCTAAACCCCTCAACCGTGCCACCGCCGTAACCTTGTGGGAGCCCATCCGCGCTGCCGTCGTCGATTTCGGTCCTGGTTCTGTTGGGGACTCAAATCCGGGTGGGAGCATTCCGCCATTGTCCCTGTCAGGTGCTCGTGGCGGAAGTGGGCGTGATCGGCGATTGGTGCGACCTCAATTGCTCACCGACGAAGAGCGTCGAGCCTGGATCCGCCCATCGCCGCGGCCTACACCAGTCAGGCGTCCATTTGCGGTAAGATGCATACCTGTGTGCTCGTTATACTCCGTACTCCGTAAAAAAACCCTGAGACCCGTTGGAATTGGTGCACCATGTGGCCGATTCACCTTGCTTCGGCGATCCCCCGTCGAGAACGGTGGCGGCGCCGCCGAAATTGGCGTCGGGTAGAAGGGGGGTGGCTCCTGGCCGTCCGATCTGGACGTGTGGTCAGGATTAGGGAGGGCGTGTACCCCTTCGTCCCATTAAGTAACAGCCGTGGATCCCAAATCCTGTGGCTACGATTAGATCTCGCGTACCCTTTCGCCACAAACGATTCTGGTCGTTGATCTGTTGGCGTGCGGTGGAGATTAGAAGTAGTGTACTCTTTCGCCGCGGCTCGATCTGGTCCACTGTCGTCTAATCGGACGGCTCTGGATGAAGGATACCCCTTCGGTTTGGAGTTTTTACATAAGAAACCTTCTGGTGTTAGGATATAAACCCGCAGTCCACGTAACTGTAGACTGAGTCTTGGGTTGTATTGCGCTTGAGCCCCTACGTTCCTGTTTAATTGAGGCCCAGTTCATAGCTCTTTAAATTCAGTTATTTAATTATAGAAATTACTTTTTAATACAAAATAATTGCTAGAACTTCAATAATTCATAGAAAATACATACGAACTCCAAATTAATCCATTCCACTTTCTAAATTTTTGTAATTTTATTCTTTATCACGTAGAGCCTCTGTTATGTCATGAAAACAGCAAGAAATTTATTTATCACTTAATCCTATTTAAAGCACATAAAACTTTTGAAAATGCATAACTCGAAATCTATAACTCAGAAAATTATGATTCCAGTTCCTAGGTTTTTATTTTAATATGTAGAATATCTCTGTGTATTTTGTTTACATGCTTGGTGTAATGTTAATTTTCCCTATATACTGTGCTTGTTTGTATTGTGGCGAGTAGAAGAGCCCGTTGCTGAGGGTCCTGGTGAGCAGCAGGTTGAAGTAGCTGAGCAGGAGCTCATTGAAGGCAAGTTGTGCCCTTGACCACTTTTTACCCAATAATGTTCTTTAATATCACTTACCCATGCATAGGTTAATTTTGATGGGACCCAATAGGTCACCCTAGATTGTTTATCTCATTACCTTGTTTACCCCTGAATCACTTGGGTAGTTTGCTATTGCTTTATATGGTTTTGGGATAATCATTTATTACCTCTATGTTCCAATTCTTGTTGTTATTCTGTTTATGTTCATGTTGTTATCATTAATGTTAATTGGAACATAGAGCTTAACTTGAGAACCACGTGCCACCACAAGGGTTTAATGGGACGCCCTTGGCTGATTAACTAGGAAAGCTAGTGGAAGACTACCTTACCCGAAAGGGGCAAGGGCAGTAGGGGAGAGGTCAGTGCGGGGAGGTCCCTGGTTGATTTTGCTGCGATGGCGGTCAGCCAGGAACCCTGTACTGGATCTTCCCATAAACTGTAGCGGGTTTTCGGAAGCTAGTGGAACTTTGTAAAGGCCTCGTAGTGTTGCCCTGCCGCGCTTCCTAGGTAGAGGTGTATGGGATTCATGACCCCTTGGCAGATGGGTAACATGACTTGTGGGTAAAGGGTACAACCTCTGCAGAGTGTAAAACTGGTATACTAGCCGAGCTCACGGTCATGAGCAGCTCAGGACTCTCTGATGTTTAAATTATGGAACTTAAATTCAATTTTGTCATTTGCATATGCATGGGTTTATTATTAATTTGTTCTATTACTTTTATTATGGTTTGGTATTTACTTACACTTAGTAACTGCTAATAAAATTTTGACCAACTACTTAAAAGCAATGCTCAGCTTTAACCCCTATCATTGATCAGCCTTACACTTCACATGAGCTCCCACCTTTGGTGAGTTCGTGTCACATTATTCCCCACAACTTGTTGAGCGATGATCATGTGTGAGCTCACCCTTGCTGTCTCACACCCCCCCACAGGAGATGATCAGGTGGTTCAGGAGGAGCCGCCTAACACTGAGGAGTTCGATCTGATCTAGGTGGCGTTTCCCAGTCGACATTGGCGCCGACGATCCTTAGTTCGTTTTATATTTATCTCTTATTTTGTAATAAGTCTTCCGCTATGTAATAAATACTCTGATGATTTATGACATTTATCTCTATACACTCTGTTATTATATATGTTGTCTTCTTGGCGCATGTATGAGATGCACCCGGCTTTGTCCTTTAAAACCGGGTGTTACAGAAGTGGTATCAGAGGAAATGTTGACTGTAGGACGAAACCTAGATAGAAATGGACAAAACCCTTACCTACTTATCTTACTCTGATTCATTCCATACTTACCTTATCTTGATCCTGTCTCACCTTCTACTGTTCTACTCTGATCATTCTTACCTTTTCTACTCCAAGACACGACGGATTTCACACCTTGGAATCCCCACCCCTATGGCATTCTTAAGAGTTAGGGAACCCAAGACAAAAATTAAAACTATTTTCTTAAAAAAAATGTTGGTTGATTGTGCTGATGCTAAATGCCTGATTTGCTTCTTTGATTGATTGAATTATTATAGATGGACATCTTAGCATGTACCAACATAAGGTATTGAATTAGCTATAGTAGGCGGAATATTAATCTGCTTAGCTAATAAATCCCCCAAAATAACCTGATTTGTAAGTACCTGCCTTGGCTACTATTCTCTTATCATATGTATCTAACTCAGATGGTCAATACCAGGAAAGGAAAGATTATCACGCAACAGCAAACAGAAATGAATCCTCCAAATCCTCCACCTGTTGAAACCGATCAGGTGATTGCAACCCAAAGGCTGGTAATACAACAATTGACAGACATGATGACCGAAATGCAAAACCAGATAAGACAAGAACGCGAGGAAATATGTCAGGCCCGTCTGGAGATACATCAAGAGATAAGGCAATCACGGTTGGAGAGGCAACGACAACCACCACCGTCTCCACCACCACCAGCTCCACCAAGCTACATAAACATATATATAAATTACTACTATTTGTAGGATCTACAGGTTCCTTTAGTTAGTATTCGGTATGATACTATTTTAGGAGGAATAAAAAGGTCCATCTGTCCCCATGTGTTGCTAATAAAATTATGCGTCATGCTGAGATTTTGGTTTGCGCAAATGTGTTGGACAATATGAGAAAACCCATGAGAGTAATTACACCTAAAGGACCTGTTGAGGCAAGTCAAATGACACGTAGATTGACATTGACCATTATGGGTAGAGAATTTGGAGCTACTGCTATAATATTAGAGTCATGCAGTATAGATTTGATCCTTGGTATGTCATGGCTAAGAAAGGCAAAGGCCGATATAGCATGTGGTAGAGGTACCGTAGAACTCACTACTACTAAGGGAGAAAGGTTTCAAGTTAATATTGCAGTAACCTCCTCACCCATGCGTGCAATGTTCTTTATACCGGAGGAGTTTGTTGGTGACAACATCCGGGTGGTTAGAGATTTTCCGGATGTCTTTCCAGAGGAGTTACCAGGGATGCCACCTGAGAGAGAAGTTGAGTTTGTTATTGACCTCTTACCTGGAACCGCCCCTATTTCTAAACGGCCATATAGGATGTCCGTAGAGGAGTTGAAGGAACTTAAGAAGCAGTTAACTGAGTTACAAGAGGCCGGGTACATTCGTCCGAATTCTTCACCTTGGGGAGCACCGGTTCTGTTTGTACAGAAGAAGGATGGATCACAGCGGATATGTGTGGATTATAGATCTCTTAATGATGTTACGGTGAAGAACAAGTATCCGTTGCCCCGTATTGAGGATTTATTTGATCAAATGAGAGGTGCAAGAGTATTTTCGAAGATTGATCTCCGATCGGGATACCATCAGATGAGGATTAGACCATCGGATATTCCCAAGACGGCTTTCTCGACTCGATATGGATTATATGAGTTTACTGTTATGTCATTTGGACTAACCAATGCACCAGCTTACTTCATGAATTTGATGAATAAGGTGTTTATGGAGTATTTGGACAGATTCGTCGTGGTATTCATCGACGATATTCTTATTTATTCTCAGAGTGATAGTGATCACGAGGAACATCTAAGGATGGTGCTACAGAAGCTACGAGATAATCAACTCTATGCCAAGTTCAGCAAGTGCGAGTTTTGGATTGGCGAGGTGCCATTTCTTGGTCATATTATTTCTAATGGAGGAATTTCAGTGGATCCTGCTAAAGTTAAGGAGATAATGGAGTGGAGAGTACCCACTACAGTTACTGAGATTCGGAGTTTCTTGGGATTAGCAGGATATTATCGGAGATTTATTGAAGGATTTTCTAAGATTGCTAAGCCCATGACATCGCTTTTGGAGAAAGGAAGAGAATTCAAGTGGGATGAGAAGTGCCAAGACAGCTTTGATCATAAAGAAGAGATTGATGTCACCACCAGTGTTGGTTATGCCAGATCTACAGAAGGGATTTGATATTGATTGTGATGCATGTGGCCAAGGCTTAGGATGTGTGCTCATGCAAGAAGGACATGTGGTTGCCTATACATCTCGTCAGTTGCGGAAGCATGAACTGAACTACCCCACTCATGACTTGGAACTAGCAGCAGTTGTGCATGCTCTTAAGATTTGGAGACATTATATCATGGGAACCAAGTGTCAAGTATACACGGATCATAAGAGTTTGAAGTATATATTCACTCAGAAGGATCTCAACCTTAGGCAACGTCGTTGGTTGGAGCTTATTAAGGATTATGAATTGGAGATTCACTATCACCCGGGCAAGGCAAATTTGGTTGTAGATGCCTTGAGTAAAAAGGAGCATGTTCATTTAGCTGTTGTTGCCCAGCTACCCGATGAGATTATTGAGGATTTCAGGAGACTTAACCTGGGGATAGTTGCTCACACTTAAGGTGTTACTATTGATGTGGAACCTACTTTGGAGCAAGAAATCCATAGAACGACAGACTGGTGATGCTAAGATACAAGAGATCAAGGATCTTAGTACTGAAGGTCGAGGTCCGAAATTTACGGAAGATGAGCAAGGCACAATATGGTTCAAGGATCGGATATGAGTTCCCAAGATTGATAGCCTTCGTGAGACTATACTGAAGGAAGCCCATGACTCGAATTATTCTATTCATCCTGGGAGTATCATGATGTATCAGGATTTGAAGCGGAAGTATTGGTGGTATGGATTGAAAAGAGATGTAGCTGCACATGTGGCTACGTGCGATGTATGTCAAAGAGTTAAGGCGGAACACCAGAGGCCAGCTGGATTATTGCATCCACTGAAGATACCCGAGTGGAAATGGGAAGAGATTGGTATGGATTTCATTACTGGATTGCCTCGCACCCAAAAAGGATATGATGCTATATGGGTGATTGTGGATAGATTGACTAAAGTGGCTCACTTTATTCCTGTGAAGACTACTTATAAAGGTTCTCAGTTAGCAGAGTTATATATGGCCCGGATTGTGTGTTTACATGGAGTACCAAAGAAGATCGTGTCTGATCGAGGTTCGCAGTTTACCTCAAGATTTTGGAGAAGCTTTCATGAGAACATGAGCACGAAGTTGAATTTCAGTACAGCTTATCACCCTCAGACTGATGGACAGACCGAAAGGACTAATCAAGTATTGGAAGATATGTTGAGAGCATGTGCCCTTCAGCATGGAGGGAGTTGGGATAAAAGTCTACCTTATGCTGAGTTCTCATATAACAATAGTTATCAGGCTAGTCTGAAGATGTCACCTTTTGAAACTTTATATGGGAGGAAGTGCAGGACTCCTCTATATTGGGATCAGACTGGAGAAAGACAGTTCTTTGGGCCTGAATTGATTCAAGAAGCAGAAGAACAAGTCCGTATAATTCGAGAGAATTTGAGAGTGGCTCAAACTAGGCAAAAGAGTTATGCTGATAATAGAAGGAGGCCACTGGAATTCGAAGAAGGAGATTATGTGTATCTCAAGGTGTCACCACTTCGTGGAATGAGGAGATTCAAAGTTAAGGGCAAATTGTCCCCTCGCTATATTGGACCATTCTTGATCTTTAGAAGAGTTGGGGAGATGGCATACCAACTCGAGTTACCGGATAGTCTATCGGATGTGCATAATGTGTTCCATGTGTCTCAACTTAAGAAGTGTCTCCGTGTTCCCGAGGAACAGTTACCCTTGGAAGAGCTCAGTGTTCAAGGTGATTTGACTTACACGGAGTACCCGATCAAGATTTTGGATACATTGACTCGAGTTACAAGAAATAAGGTGATAAAGATGTGCAAAGTCCAATGGAGTCACCACAGTGAAGATGAAGCAACTTGGGAAAGAGAAGAAGAGCTTCGTATAGATTTTCCCCACCTTTTCTCTAGTTCATCTTAAATCTCGAGGACGAGATTATTTTTAAGGGGGGTAGGATTTGTAATACCCAACTTGTAACTGGTGGGAGATAACCTAAAAGGGAGTGATGACATTCCTTTGTATGTATGTGTGTGGTCCATATTTATCATTTCATGAGAACATCACATGAGAACAAATAAATAAATAATAAAAAGATATACCATTAAATCATGCGACATGTTGGAGTTTATTGTTTGTGCATTTAATGAAAAGAGTAATACCACTAATAGAAATAAATTAGTGGCAAAAGCAAGGATTTAATACCTAATTTGAGAGTTTGAAGAAGAGAAGATATATAAAATATAAAGAAAGTTTATATATCTCCAAAATTAGTACCTTAAGGTCACAGTATAACTCAAAGATAAATTGAGCACAAGATTTGAATGTAAATTTGAATTCAAGTTGGAATTGGGATTAGAGAAAAGAAAAAAAATAAAAAAAAGAAAGAAACCCCTAACTAGGCCTCTGTACCCAATTCGGCCCACCAGAAACCTTCTCCGCGCCAGCCCACACCGTTCCCGCGCGAGACTCTTGGCCACCCTCTGCCACATGGGGCCCTACCGTCAGCCACGCCGGAACCGCGCGCGTTGCTGTCAATCGGGGCCCACGTGCCAGTTCCTTCCCCTCACACCGCGCGCTGGTTGCTCTACGTGTGGGACCAACTTGTCAGAAGCACCTTCCCCTTCGTAACCGAGCTCGCGGAATCCTCGCCGCGGGACTCCATGCCAAGTCAACCGCCGCGCATGAAGACCGGGTCCGGCGCCCCGAAAGCTGGGGATAAAACCCCGTACGACCTGCGAAACTCTCCCCTGTACCCGCGTCCGTCGTCCCTAAACCCCTCAACCGTGCCACCGCCGTAACCTTGTGGGAGCCCATCCGCGCTGCCGTCGTCGATTTCGGTCCTGGTTCTGTTGGGGACTCAAATCCGGGTGGGAGCATTCCGCCATTGTCCCTGTCAGGTGCTCGTGGCGGAAGTGGGCGTGATCGGCGATTGGTGCGACCTCAATTGCTCACCGACGAAGAGCGTCGAGCCTGGATCCGCCCATCGCCGCGGCCTACACCAGTCAGGCGTCCATTTGCGGTAAGATGCATACCTGTGTGCTCGTTATACTCCGTACTCCGTAAAAAAACCCTGAGACCCGTTGGAATTGGTGCACCATGTGGCCGATTCACCTTGCTTCGGCGATCCCCCGTCGAGAACGGTGGCGGCGCCGCCGAAATTGGCGTCGGGTAGAAGGGGGGTGGCTCCTGGCCGTCCGATCTGGACGTGTGGTCAGGATTAGGGAGGGCGTGTACCCCTTCGTCCCATTAAGTAACAGCCGTGGATCCCAAATCCTGTGGCTACGATTAGATCTCGCGTACCCTTTCGCCACAAACGATTCTGGTCGTTGATCTGTTGGCGTGCGGTGGAGATTAGAAGTAGTGTACTCTTTCGCCGCGGCTCGATCTGGTCCACTGTCGTCTAATCGGACGGCTCTGGATGAAGGATACCCCTTCGGTTTGGAGTTTTTACATAAGAAACCTTCTGGTGTTAGGATATAAACCCGCAGTCCACGTAACTGTAGACTGAGTCTTGGGTTGTATTGCGCTTGAGCCCCTACGTTCCTGTTTAATTGAGGCCCAGTTCATAGCTCTTTAAATTCAGTTATTTAATTATAGAAATTACTTTTTAATACAAAATAATTGCTAGAACTTCAATAATTCATAGAAAATACATACGAACTCCAAATTAATCCATTCCACTTTCTAAATTTTTGTAATTTTATTCTTTATCACGTAGAGCCTCTGTTATGTCATGAAAACAGCAAGAAATTTATTTATCACTTAATCCTATTTAAAGCACATAAAACTTTTGAAAATGCATAACTCGAAATCTATAACTCAGAAAATTATGATTCCAGTTCCTAGGTTTTTATTTTAATATGTAGAATATCTCTGTGTATTTTGTTTACATGCTTGGTGTAATGTTAATTTTCCCTATATACTGTGCTTGTTTGTATTGTGGCGAGTAGAAGAGCCCGTTGCTGAGGGTCCTGGTGAGCAGCAGGTTGAAGTAGCTGAGCAGGAGCTCATTGAAGGCAAGTTGTGCCCTTGACCACTTTTTACCCAATAATGTTCTTTAATATCACTTACCCATGCATAGGTTAATTTTGATGGGACCCAATAGGTCACCCTAGATTGTTTATCTCATTACCTTGTTTACCCCTGAATCACTTGGGTAGTTTGCTATTGCTTTATATGGTTTTGGGATAATCATTTATTACCTCTATGTTCCAATTCTTGTTGTTATTCTGTTTATGTTCATGTTGTTATCATTAATGTTAATTGGAACATAGAGCTTAACTTGAGAACCACGTGCCACCACAAGGGTTTAATGGGACGCCCTTGGCTGATTAACTAGGAAAGCTAGTGGAAGACTACCTTACCCGAAAGGGGCAAGGGCAGTAGGGGAGAGGTCAGTGCGGGGAGGTCCCTGGTTGATTTTGCTGCGATGGCGGTCAGCCAGGAACCCTGTACTGGATCTTCCCATAAACTGTAGCGGGTTTTCGGAAGCTAGTGGAACTTTGTAAAGGCCTCGTAGTGTTGCCCTGCCGCGCTTCCTAGGTAGAGGTGTATGGGATTCATGACCCCTTGGCAGATGGGTAACATGACTTGTGGGTAAAGGGTACAACCTCTGCAGAGTGTAAAACTGGTATACTAGCCGAGCTCACGGTCATGAGCAGCTCAGGACTCTCTGATGTTTAAATTATGGAACTTAAATTCAATTTTGTCATTTGCATATGCATGGGTTTATTATTAATTTGTTCTATTACTTTTATTATGGTTTGGTATTTACTTACACTTAGTAACTGCTAATAAAATTTTGACCAACTACTTAAAAGCAATGCTCAGCTTTAACCCCTATCATTGATCAGCCTTACACTTCACATGAGCTCCCACCTTTGGTGAGTTCGTGTCACATTATTCCCCACAACTTGTTGAGCGATGATCATGTGTGAGCTCACCCTTGCTGTCTCACACCCCCCCACAGGAGATGATCAGGTGGTTCAGGAGGAGCCGCCTAACACTGAGGAGTTCGATCTGATCTAGGTGGCGTTTCCCAGTCGACATTGGCGCCGACGATCCTTAGTTCGTTTTATATTTATCTCTTATTTTGTAATAAGTCTTCCGCTATGTAATAAATACTCTGATGATTTATGACATTTATCTCTATACACTCTGTTATTATATATGTTGTCTTCTTGGCGCATGTATGAGATGCACCCGGCTTTGTCCTTTAAAACCGGGTGTTACAGATCCTCCCCGCTGTCGTAGCGTCCCCCATGCCTGGGGTGGTAGCCTCGGCGCATCTTCTCGTCGAGGTGGGCTCGACGGTCGCGGTGGTGGTGCTCGTTGCCAAGGTGACCCAGGGCTGCAGGTGCTGAGTTCCACGTGCGTCCGGTGTGGACCAAGGCTTCCCGCATGAATCGGGAAGTCGCAGCGCGATGCTCCGGGGGGTACCCTTGCCTTCGGGAGGCAGAGCTCTCGGCCCATCGGACCGCGACATCTTCCAGGAGATTCTTGAGCTCTCCCTGGATACGCCGCCCCTCGGTGGTGGATGGTTCCGGCATCGCTCGGAGTAGTATCGCTGCTGCAGCCAGATTCTGGCCGACCCCACTGGAAGTCGGGGGCAGCCTTGCCCTGGCATCGTCGGTGATGCGGTGCTGGACGTCCTGGGCCAGATGACGCGCTTCTCCGGCCGGTGCTCGGCCTGCCCATTCCTGCCCGATATTTTGCGGAAGCCGCACAAGTTGTCCTGCTTCCTCGTCGAGCCTGGCCTGTACCTCGTGGATTTGCTCGAGCTGTGCGTCCTGACCCCCCGCAGGGACTGGGACCACAACTAGCTCCCGAAGGATGTCAACGCGAGGCGCAGGCCTAGGGGGATCACCATCCTCCGGCATACCAAGATGGTTGCCTTCGTCGAGACCCCCTAGATCGACGTGGAAGCATTCGCGACTTGGGCCATAGTCCTCGTCGTCGAGGCTGTGGCCGCTATCGGAGCAATTAGAGAGGCAGTAGTCGCATGCGGTCATGAAGTCCCGCATGGCACTAGGGTTATCGAGCCCGGAGAAATCCCAACCAGAGTCGGGCTCGTCATCTTCCTCGAAACCCAGGGGCCCGTAGGTCGAGACAGCCGTCAGTTGGTCCCAGGGTGACCGCATATGATACCCCGGAGGGTTTGGATGTGCCTTTATGAAAGCGTCCACCGAAGCAGGGTCGCTTGGTGGGTCATAGTTGAATCTAAAAGGCATGGGATGGGAAACAGACGGTACCTCTTGATCGACGGGTGGTGACGAAGTCGCGTCAGGGACGGACTGCACCGTTGTCTCAGGTACGAGGCTAACGCCCAGCAAGTCCTTCGCGAGCGTGCTGGCGTCGTCCGTCTGCTTGGGGTTGGCGTGTTGCGGGGAAACGACGCTCGTCTTCGTCTCAGACGCGAGGTCAACGCCCGACGTATCCCCCGTTGGGGCACCGGCGCCGTCGACTCGCTCGACAGCCGACGAGGTGCCGCCTCCTGCTTGGCCATGCCTGCCCCGCCTCCTCCTCCGTCGGCGGGGAAGGTGACGGGACAGACCCGGATGTTGCTCTTCCGCCACGTGGGGAAGACGTCGTCGATTCCGCCGCCGGCGGGCGGGCTGACGGCCGCCATTGTCGTTGTCGCGCGGTGAAGGAAGGAGTATCATGTCGTAGCTGCCGTCGAGGGACACGAACTCAATACTCCCGAAATGGAGCATCGTCCCGGGTTGAAGAGGTTGCTGGAGACTACCCATCTGGAGCTTGATGGGAAGCTGTTCGTCAACACGCAGCAGACCCCTACCTGGCGCGCCAACTGTCGGCGTTTCGACCCCGGGGGGTCCCTGGACCGATGAGTAAATTGTCACCGCGTGTCCCAGCCCAGATGGGTCGGCGCGAGACGGAGCACAGAGGGGGGAAACAGCAAAGGGGAACTCGCGGCCTCCGTGTTGTCCTGCGCCCAGGTCGGGTGCGCTTGCAGTAGGGGGTTACAAGCGTCCGCGAGGGAGAGATTGAGAGAGATAGACTGTCCGCCAGCCCGTTCTCCCGTGCGGCCAACCTTCTCATACGAGAGCCCTAGGCCTTCCTTTTATAGACGTAAGGAGAGGACCCAGGTGTACAATGGGGGGTGTAGCAATGTGCTAACATGTCTAGCAAAGAGGAGCTAGAGCCCTAAGTACATGCCGTCGTGGCTGTCGGAGAGGTTTTGGCGCCCTGTTCATGTGATGTCGTGGCCGTCGGAGGAGCGCTTGAGCCCCGTGGAAGTACAGCTGTCGGTACTGTCGGATCCTTGCTGACGTCTCCTTGCTTCCGTAAGGGGCTGAGAGCCGTCGTCGTCATGGAGCACGCGGGGTGCCATCATTACTTGTTTACCGGGATGAGCCAGATGGGACGCCGGTCCTGTTCCCCGTAGCCTGAGCTAGCTAGGGGTAGGGTAATGATGGCCCCCCTGTGACGTGGTCGGTCCGAGCCCGAGGTCGGGCGAGGCGGTGACTCCTCCGAGGTCGAGGTTGAGTCCGAGCCCTGGGGTCGAGCAAGGCGGAAACCGTCGTCCGAGGTCGAGGTTGAGTCCGAGCCCTAGGGTCGGGCGAGGCGGAGACTGTCGTCCGAGGTCGAGGTAGAGTCCGAGCCCTAGGGTCGGGCGAGGCGGAGTCCGTCTTCCGAGGTCGAGGTTGAGTCCGAGCCCTGGGGTCGGGCGAGGCGGAGTCTGTTGTCCAGCGTCGAGGTTGAGCCGAGCCCTGGGGTCGGGCGAGGCGGAACTTCCTATGGCGCCCGAGGCTGGACTTAGCTGCTGTCAGCCTCACTCTGTCGAGTGGCACAGCAGTCAGAGCGGGGCAGGCGGCGCTGTTTTCCTGTCAGGTCGGTCAGTGGAGCGGCGAAGTGACCGCGGTCACTTCGGCTCTGTCGACTGAAGAGCGCGCGTCAGGATAAGGTGTCAGTCGATCCTTGCATTGAATGCTCCTGCGATATGGTCGGTTGGCGTAGCGATCCGGCCAAGGTTGCTTCTCCGCGAAGCCTGCCCGAGCTGGGCCTCGGGCGAGTCGAAGGTGCGTCCGTTGCTTGAGGAGACCCTTGGTCGAAGCGTGAATCCTCCTGGGTCGGCTGCCTTTGCCCGAGGCTGGGCTCGGGCGTGGCGAGATCATGTCTCTTGAGTGGACGGAGCCTTGACCGGGATCGTGCCCATCAGGCCTTTGCAGCTTTGTGCTGATGGGGTTTTCCAGCTGAGATTTAGGAGTCTTGGGGGTACCCCTAATTATGGTCCCCGACAAGTATGGAGCGCAGGTACCGAAGAAAGGGGACAAGGATTACGATTCGGACGAGGTCGAACAAATCTAGCACTTAAACTTCCAAGCCACTACTATACTCCTCGCCTCTATAAGTCAAGAGGAGTATAATAAGGTGCAAGGGTTGAAGGGTGCCAAAGAAATTTGGGACGTGCTAAAGACCGCGCACGAAGGAGACAAGGTGACCAAGATCACCAAGAGGGAAACGATCGAGGGGGAGCTCGGTCGCTTCATGCTTCATCAAGGGGAAGGAGCCACAAGCAATGTACAACCGGCTCAAGACCTTGGTGAACCAAGTGCGCAACCTCGGGAGCACCAAATGGGATGACCATGAAATGGTCAAGGTTATTCTAAGATCACTTGTATTTCTTAATCCTACACAAGTTCAATTAATTCGTGGTGATCCTAGATACAAGCTAATGTCTCCCGAGGAGGTTATAGGAAAATTTGTGAGCTTTGAATTAATGATCAAAGGCTCCAAGAAAATCATCGAGCAAGGCGCCACCTCCACACCCGAGGTGCAACCCGTCGCCTTCAAAGCGACGGAGGAGAAGAAGGAAGAGTCTACATCAAGTAGGCTTCCCATCGACGCCTCCAAGCTCGACAATGAGGAGATGGCTTTAATCATCAATAGCTTTCGTCAAATCCTCAAGCAAAGGAGGGGGAAGGACTACAAGCCCCGCTCCAAGAAAGTTTGCTACAAATGTGGTAAGCCCGGTCATTTTATTGCTAAATGTCCATTATCAAGTGATAGTGACAGGGGCGACGACAAGAAGGGGAGAAGGAAGGAGAAGAAGAAGTATTACAAGAAGAAGGGCGGCAATGCCCATGTATGCCGCGAGTGGGACTCTGACGAGAGCTCCACCGACTCTTCCTCCGACGAGGATGACGCCAACATCGCCGTCAACAAGGGCCTCCTCTTCCCCAACGTCGGCCACAAGTGCCTCATGGCAAAAGACGGCAAGAAAAAGAAGGTAAAATCTAGATCCTCCACTAAGCATGCAACTTCTAGTGATGAGGATAATTCTAGTGATGATGAGGATAACTTGCTCACTCTTTTTGCCAACCTAAACATGCAACAAAAAGAAAAATTGAATGAATTGATTAGTGCTATTCATGAGAAGGATGAACTCTTGGATAGGCAAGAGGACTTACTTATTAAAGAAAATAAAAAGCATGTTAAAGTTAAAAATGCTTATGCTCAGGAGATAGAAAAATGTGAAAAATTAACTAGTGAGCTAAGCACTTGCCATGACACTATCTCCAACCTTAGATTTGAAAATGATAAATTGATTGCTAAGGTTGAGAAATTAAATGTTAGTGATGATTCTCTTGTCAACCTTAGAAATGATAATGCTAATTTAATTGCTAAGATTGACAAATTGAATGCATCACTCTCTAGCCTTAAAATTGATAATGAAAAATTAATTGCTAAAGCTAAAGATTTAAATGTTTGCAGTGTTTCTATTTCCAATCTTAGAGATGAAAATGTTATTTTACGTGCTAAGATTGTTGAATTAAATACTTGCAAACCCTCTACATCTACTGTTGAGCATGTTACTATTTGCACTAGATGTAGAGATATTAATGTTGATGCTATTCATGATCACCTAGCTTTAATTAAACAACAAAATGATCACATAGCTCAACTTAGTGCTAAGATTAATGAGCATGACTTAGAAAATGAAAATTTTAAATTTGCTAGAAGCATGCTCTATAGTGGGAGACACGCTGGCATTAAGGATGGCATTGGCTTCCAATAGGAAGGCAATGTCAAACTCAATGCCCCTAAAAAATTGTCTAATTTTGTTAAGGGCAAGGCTCTCATGCCTCAGGATAATATAACGAGGGCTATATTTTATATCCTGTTGGTTATCCTGAGGATAAGATTAGGAGAATTCATGCTAAGAAGACTCATTCGTTTTCTCACCATGCTTTTATTTATAAGAATGAGGCTTCAAGCTCTAGGCATTCTACACATGTTAAAATGCCTAAAAAGAAATCTCCTATTGCATCAAATGGTCATAACATTTCATTTAAAACTTTTGATGCTTCTTATGTGCTCACTAACAAATCAGGCAAAATAGTTGCCAAATAAGTTGGGGGCAAACACAAGGGGTCAAAGACTTGTGTTTGGGTACCCAAGGTGCTTGTTTCTAATGTGAAAGGACCCAAGACCGTTTGGGTACCTAAGAACAAGGCCTAAATTTGTTTTGTAGGTTTATGCATCCGGGGACTCAAGTTGGATCATTGATAGCGGGTGCACAAACCACATGACTTGGGAGAAAAGGATGTTCTCCTCCTATGAGAAAAACAATGATCGCTAAAGAGCCATCACATTCGGGGATGGAAATCAAGGTTTGGTCAAAGGACTTGGTAAAATTGCTATATCACATGACCATTCCATTTCCAATGTTTTTCTTGTAGATTCTTTAGATTACAATTTGCTTTCTGTTTCTCAATTATGCAAAATGGGCTACAACTATCTTTTTACAGATTTAGGTGTTACTGTCTTTAGAAGAAGTGATGATTCAGTAGCATTTAAGGGAGTGTTAGAGGGTCAGCTATACTTAGTTGATTTTAATAGAGCTGAACTCAACACTTGCTTAATTGCTAAGACTAACGTGGGTTGGCTCTGGCAACGCCGACTAGCCCACGTTGGGATGAAGAATCTTCATAAGCTTCTAAAGGGAGAGCACATTTTGGGACTAACAAATGTTCATTTTGAGAAAGACAGGATTTGTAGCGCATGTCAAGCAGGAAAGCAAGTTGGTGTTCATCATCCACACAAGAACATCATGACGACCGACAGGCCGCTTGAACTACTCCACATAGATCTATTCGGCCCGATTGCTTACATAAGCATCGGCGGGAGTAAGTATTGTCTTGTAATTGTGGATGATTACTCTCGCTTCACTTGGGTGTTCTTTTTGCAGGAAAAATCACAAACCCAAGAGACCTTAAAGGGATTCTTGAGACGAGCTCAAAATGAGTTCGGCTTAAGGATCAAAAAGATTCGAAGCGACAACGGGACGGAGTTTAAGAACTCACAAATAGAAGGCTTCCTTGAGGAGGAGGGCATCAAGCATGAGTTCTCCTCTCCCTACACGCCACAACAAAATGGTGTAGTGGAGATGAAGAATAGAACTCTACTTGACATGGCGAGGACCATGCTTGATGAGTACAAGAATTCAGACCGGTTTTGGGCGGAAGCAATCAACACCCCTTGCTACGCCACCAACCGTCTCTACCTTCACTGAATCCTCAAGAAGACATCTTATGAACTCCTCACCGGTAAAAAACCCAATGTTTCATATTTTAGAGTCTTTGGTAGCAAATGCTTTATTCTTGTTAAGAGAGGTAGAAAATCTAAATTTGCTCCTAAGGCTGTAGAAGGCTTTTTACTTGGTTATGATTCAAACATAAGGGCATATAGAGTCTTTAACAAGTCCACTGGACTAGTTGAAGTTTCTTGTGACATTATGTTTGATGAGACTAACGGCTCTCAAGTAGAGCAAGTTGATCTTGATGAGCTAGATGATGAAGAGGCTCCGTGCATCGTGCTAAGGAACATGTCCATTAGGGATGTGTGTCCTAAGGAATCCAAAGAGCCTCCCCAAGCACAAGATCAACCATCTTCCTCCATGCAAGCATCTCCACCAACCCAAGATGAGGATCAAGCTCAAGAGGATGAAAATGAAGATCAAGAGGAGCCTCCTCAAGAGGAGGACACTGACCAAGGGGGAGATGCTAATGATCAAGACAAGGAAGACGAGGAGGATCCAAGACCACCAGACCTAAGAGTCCACCAAGCAATACAACGAGATCACCACGTGAATACCATCCTCTGTGATATTCAAAAGGGGGTAACCACTCGATCTCGTGTTGCTCATTTTTGTGAACATTACTCCTTTGTGTCTTCTATTGAGCCATATAGGGTGGAAGACGCATTAAGGGATTCAGACTGGGTGTTGGCAATGCAAGAGGAACTCAACAACTTCACGAGGAATGAGGTATGGCATTTAGTTCCACGTCCTAATCAAAATGTTGTAGGAACCAAGTGGGTCTTCCGCAACAAGCAAGATGAGCATGGTGTGGTGACAAGGAACAAAGCCCGACTTGTAGCCAAGGGATATTCACAAGTCGAAGGTTTGGATTTCGGTGAAACCTATGCACCTGTAGCTAGGCTTGAGTCAATTCGCATATTACTTGCCTATGCTACTTTCCATGGCTTTAAGCTTTACCAAATGGACGTGAAGAGTGCCTTCCTTAATGGACCAATCAAGGAGGAGGTCTATGTTGAGCAACCTCCCAGCTTTGAAGATAGTGAGTACCCTAACCATGTCTATAAACTCTCTAAGGCGCTCTATCGGCTCAAGCAAGCCCCAAGAGCATGGTATGAATGCCTAAAAGATTTTCTTATCACTAATGGCTTCAAAGTCGGAAAAGCCGATCCTACTCTCTTTACTAAAACTATTGCAAATGATTTGTTTGTATGTCAAATTTATGTTGATGATATCATATTTGGGTCTACTAACAAATCTACTTGTGAAGAGTTTAGTAGGATTATGGTTCAAAAATTCGAGATGTCTATGATGGGGGAGTTGAAGTATTTCTTAGGATTTCAAGTCAAGCAACTCCAAGAGGGCACCTTCATCAGCCAAACGAAGTACATTCAAGACATTCTTACCAAGTTTGGGATGAAGGATGCCAAGCCCATCAAGACACCCATGGGAACCAATGGACATCTCGACCTCGACACGGGAGGTAAATCCGTAGATCAAAAGGTATACCGGTCAATGATAGGATCTTTACTCTATTTATGTGCATCTCGACCGGATATTATGCTTTCCGTGTGCATGTGTGCAAGATTCCAAGCCGATCCTAAGGAAGTTCACCTTAGGGCCATAAAACGAATCTTGAGATATTTAGTTCATACTCCTAAGTTTGGCCTTTGGTACCCCAGGGGATCCACTTTTGATTTAATTGGTTATTCAGATGTTGATTGGGCAGGGTGTAAGATTGATAGAAAGAGCACATCAGGGACTTGTCAGTTCTTGGGAGGGTCCCTGGTGTCTTGGGCTTCAAAGAAACAAAATTCAGTAGCTCTTTCTACCGCTGAAGCCGAGTACATTGCCACAGGCCATTGTTGCGCACAATTGCTTTGGATGAGGCAAACCCTTAGGGACTATGGTTACAAATTAACCAAAGTTCCTCTCCTATGTGATAATGAGAGTGCAATCCGCATGGCGGATAATCCCAATGAGCACAGCCGCACTAAACACATAGCCATTCGGTATCACTTTTTGAGGGATCACCAACAAAGGGGGGATATCGAGATTGCATATGTTAGCACCAAAGAACAATTAGCTGATATCTTTACCAAGCCATTAGATGAGAAAACTTTTACCAAACTTAGGCATGAGCTAAATATTCTTGATTCTAGGAATTTTGATTGATATTCTACACACATAGCTCATTTATATACCTTTGATCATCTCTCTTTATTTGCTATGACTAATGTGGTTTTCAAGTGTGTTTCATGCTAAGTCATAGATTGAAAAGGAAATGGAGTCTTTGGTGAAGACAAGGCTTCCACTCCACTCCATCGAATTATTCATCCTTCACCATCACTCCGCACCGCTCTCCACTTTGGTATAATCTTCACTCATATATTATTTGCCAAAGGGGGAGAGAAAGTAAAAGGGCTTATATTTCACTCACAAGTATCCGTTTTTGGCGATTCATGCCAAAGGGGGAGAAAGTATTAGCCCAAAGCAAAAGGACCGCACCACCACCAATTTCAAAAATTTGTAGTCTTTCAATTTGTAGTAAAGAAGTTTTTCAATTGGTATCCTATTTTTTATATAATTTCAAATTGGTTTGGCCTCTTCAAAATTAATATCTAAAACCCTCTTAAACACTAAGAGGAGAATTTCATTGAGGGGGGGTTTTGTTTAGTCAGAGGAAAAGCATTTGAAACAGGGGGAGAAAATTTCAAAACTTGAAAATGCTTCCCAAAATCTTATTCATATACCTTTGACTATTTGCAAAAAGACTTTTAAAAGAATTTGCAAAAACAAAACAAGTGGTGCAAGCGTGGTCCAAAATGTTAAAATTAGAAGAAAGCATCCATGCATACCTTATGAAATGTATATTGGTTTAAATTCCAAGTAACCTTTGCACTTACATTATGCAAACTAGTTCAATTATGCACTTATATAATTGCTTTGGTTTGTGTTGGCATCAATCACCAAAAAGGGGGAGATTGAAAGGGAAATAGGCTCACACCTTTTCCTAAATGATTTTGGTGGTTGAATTGTCCAACACAAATAATTGGACTAACTAGTTTGCTCTAGATTACAAGTTCTACAGGTGCCAAAGGTTCACAACAAACCAATACAAAGTCAAGAGAAAGGGTTCAAAACAAAGGAGCAAAGAAAACCGAGGCTACCCTGGTCTGGCGCACCGGACTGTCCGGTGTGCCACCGGACAGTGTTCGGTGCACCAGGGTGGAAAAACTCCAACTTGCTAGCTTCGGGTTTTCGGGGAGCCGCTCCGCTATAATTCACCGGACTGTCCGGTGTGCCAAGCAGAGCAACGGCTACCTGCGCCAACGGTCGTCTGCAACGGCTACAGTGAACAGTGAACAGTGCCGACTGCGCGCGCAGTGTCAGAGCAGGCGTTAGATGGCGCACCGGACAGTGAACAGTACCTGTCCGGTGCACCACCGGACTATCCGGTGGCCTACATGTCAGAAGCTCCAATGGTCGAACTCTAACGGTTGGGTGACGTGGCTGGCGCACCGGACAGTGTCCGGTACGCCCTTTCGACAGCAGACTTCCCCAACGGTCATTTTGGTGGTTGGGGCTATAAATATCCCCCAACCACCACTCTTCAAGGCATCCAAGCATTCACTACTCCTCATTCAATACAAGAGCAATACACAACACTCCAAGACACAAATCAAAGCCACCGATCGAATCAAAGTCCACAATTCAACTCTAGTTTTTAGGACTTGTGAGAAGATCGACTTGTTTTCTATTGTTGTTCTTGTTGCTTGGTTGGCCTTTCTTCTTTCTCTCATTCTTACTCTCAAAGCCTTGTAAGCGAAGCAAGAGACACCAATTGTGTGGTGGTCCTTGCGGGGTCTAAGTGACCCGGGAAATCAAGGAAGGAAGCTCACTCGGTCTAAGTGACCATTTGAGAGAGGGAAAGGGTTGAAAGAGACCCGGTCTTTGTGACCACCTCAATGGGGAGTAGGTTTGCAAGAACCGAACTTCGGTAAAACAAATCACCGTGTCATTCGCTCTTATTCGCTTGTGATTTGTTTTCGCCCTCTCTTTCGGACTCGATTATATTTCTAACGCTAACCCCGGCTTGTAGTTGTGCTTAAACTTTATAAATTTCAGATTTGCCTATTCACCCCCCTCTAGGCGACTTTCAGATACAATTCTAAATTCGCCTATAACTTATTCTGAGCCTATAAATAGAGGAAAGTGCCATGCACCGGGGAGACTTTTTGAGAAGTGAAACTCATTTTCTCTCTATACAAAGTTGTAACTTTTGTATTTCTTCATTGTTCTTTTTACGAAGCCGAAGGAACCGAAGGTATGCTTGTAAACCTACTTATTTGGAGAGATGGAATAAAGTACTAATCCTTTGAGATGAGTTAAATATGAAGTTCTACTTCATTGATTTCACGTTATTCCATTACATTTCTCTCTCAAATCCTTCATCGTGTATTCTGACACTTCTAAGAAGTGTTTGATCAAGGTGACGAAGGTGTCTATATCTAACTTGTGTTGACTTGGTTTTCGATACATTTAGGGGAATTGAAATCAAGTACCAACACCTAGAAACGGGTCCAGACCTCGGCTTATAAGTATAAAGGGGTACTGTCGATTGAGAACCTTGAACACAATTCAATCGAACCGATCTATTTACCTTATTTATCAATCATGCCTTAGGAGTAGATGTACCATAGCTTTAGTTGTAGTTTCTCCATCTTGATCTTCACCTCTCCTTGACTCTATGTCGTCTAAAGGCATCTTGGGCGGCCTACAAACCGTAAGACAACTCAAAGATCTTTCCCTTATGGGGCCCCTCCTGGGGCGGGATCCAAGTTCTGTAGAAGGTCTCGTTCTCCGTGTGCGAGATGGTACACCGCCTCATAGAGAGATTATCCAAGGTCTCGTTCTCCGTGTGCGAGATCTAGGGATCATTAGTGTTTGGTCCAAAAAGGCGCTAACACACTTTTTGGTGACTCCACTGGGATGACTGAGTTTAAATCTGTTAGATCGACTACGATGGTTGTTGGGGGCCTTCGGCTTCCGAAGGTCCTCAAAAATATGATTTGACAATGTTTTCCAAGTAAAATATGTAAACAGGTGTCTTCGGAATCGGGTCATGAGCATACAAGAGTATGGTCAGGACGAAGCTTGAGCGAGACGAAAGGTGATTATGACGAAGGACAAGGCGATCACGAAGCTGTGCGCAGGAAAGCTTCGGCACGACAGCAGAAAAGGGGAACCGACTTAAAGATGAAAAGGCAAATCAGACCTCGAAGAATTACTATAGAGTTATTAGCAAATGTAAAGGGCATGAATGTAATTCTACATGGGCTGCGTTCCTTGCCTATAAATAGATGAACAGTACTCCCGTACTATTCACGCTGACTTGGCATTCGCTTTTTGCATCACGCTTGTACCCTTACTTTCTGTCAAACCGAAGGTACATCTATAATTTGTCATTGTGAATATGATAATGCAAATAAAAATAAGTTGATGATAATGTTTATATTATTTTTCATATTTCGTATATGAATTCTTTCCCATCATTTATTGTGCTTACGAAGGTTTTTCCTTCACAACCTTCGTCCGAAATTCATTATATCCGAAGGGTGATAATGTCCCAAAGGACGGAGGGCTTTAACATTTAACACTTTTTATGTTGCCTTGTTCTTAACTCTTAGCATTTGAGAACAAGTCCCCAACATTGGCGCCCACCTCCGGTGAACTCACTTCCACTTTCTGAGTTTTGAACACCTTCGGCAAGCATAGACCTTCGTCATGCCGCCAAAGAAAGCTTCAGCAACAGGGGCTGCAGCTCTACAACCGCTGGATCCCAACCAGGAGACTCTCTCTCTTCGGGAGGCCCGAAGCTAGAAGAGGAAGGCCACCAACCCAACGCCTCAGGAGGATGAATTGGATCAAGAGATCAGAGATATGGAGATGCTTCATCAGCAGGTGCAAAGGAAGAAGGAAAAGATGGCTAGGCTAGCTGACCTGCAGAGGTAGATAGACGAAGCCTCTGAAGAAGTTCGCCATCTTACTCAAGATGAGCAGAACCGAAGGCCTCAGCGCAGAGAGCTTCATCAGGAGGGCTTCTTCAACGAAGATGACTGGTATGAGAATTTCCATCACGGAAATTTTGCTTTTGATGATGCTTCTCCTCTGTCAGCAGAACTGCAGGCTACACCTTGGCCCCCGTCCTACAAGCCACCTCAACTCCCCATGTACGACGGCCATTCAGATCCGAAGCAGTTTCTGATGAGCTACGAAGCAACAATATCTTCCTATGGTGGCAATACTGCAGTCATGGCGAAGTCTTTCGTCATGGCTGTCAAGAATGTTGCACAAACCTGGTACTCCTCCCTTCGGCCAGGAACAATCACATCATGGCAGAAGCTGAAGGATATGATGATCACCAGTTTTCAAGGGTTTCAAACGAAGTCAGTCACCGCTCAAGCTCTATTCCAGTGCACCCAAGATCACGAAGAATATCTTCAGGCTTATGTCCGAAGATTCTTACGCCTGAGGGCACAAGCGCCAACAGTGCCCAATGAAATTGTCATTGAGGCCATGATTAAGGGGCTTCGGCCGAGACCTTCAACCCAATACTTTGCAAGGAAACCCCCTCAGACTCTGGAGAAATTGCTTCAGAAGATGGATGAATACATCCGCGCTGACAATGACTTTCGACAGAGAAGGGAGGAAGCTTACAGATTCTCCGAAATAGCCAGGGGCTTCGGAGGAAGGTTTCATCCTAGACATGTCAGATCGATTCATTCCACCCAGAATGATGACAGAGGAAGCCAGCAGCAGAGGCCACAATATTCCTCCTAGGCTTCCCAGGCTTCGGGGCAGCAGCAGAGTTATCCCCCGCCTCCAGCTCCAAGGGGCAGAGGTGCCAGGGGCTTCGGAGGAAGATTTGGGGATCAGCCAAGGAAAATTTATTGCTTATTCTGTGGTGAGGACAAGGGCCACACAACCAGGATGTGCCATGTCACCATCCAGAAACAAAAAGAAATAGCAGAAGCTGCAGCCCAACAGACCCAGCCGAAGCAAGTCATGCATACTGCTTCATACCACTCGCCTTATATCCCAGAGTATGTGGGTAACCACCCTGCAACTTTTGTTGCTTCGGCAAGTCAATCTCAGGCATCCTGGCAACAGCTTCCACCTCCACCACCAATGCAACGAGGCCAGCAGCCAGAAGGGAGTCAGCATACTCAACACCAACGAGACTACAGAGAAGAGTCCGAAGCTCGCACAGTCAATAGTACTGTGCCAGAATCGAAGCACATTTATTGACAAATATCCTACCTCGACAGCAGTTTTTGCATTCAGTATCATTTTCTTTTTAATAAGGAACAAATTGAAAGTCTAAGTGTTTTTTGTCGTTCTCAATTTCTTGTAATAGCTTCGCCTTTGCTATAGTACAAGTATATCCTCTCCACAGAATAACGGAGCTCAAAAAGTTGCCGAAGCATAAAAACTTATGATTACGGTGTGAATCTTCGAAATAACAAAAGTCGTTCCTAAGGAGCGCAGTGTAAGTTTTCTGCTCAAAAGTCGTTCCGAAGGGAATGCAGAGTTTACAGCGAAAAATAAACGCTGATTCCGCTGAAAGTAAAAGGCGAAGAAGCTCCTAAGGGAGGCTTACAGCGAAAAATAAACGCTGATTCCGCTGAAAGTAAAAGGCGAAGAAGCTCCTAAGGGAGGCTTACAGCGAAAAATAAACGCTGATTCCGCTGAAAGTAAAAGGCAAAGAAGCTCCTAAGGGAGGCTTACAGTGAAAAAACGTCGATCTTCGGCAAATATCATTCTGCATAACATCACATCATCACATCATTTGCATAGCATAACATCATACATCATATTGCATCAACGACGCAAGAAGGGGGTCTCAGTATTGATATTTGAAGATTGTTTCGAAGAAATAGTGCCAGGACACAAAAATAGTTATTGAAGAGTTATACCTTCGTCAAACTCTGAAATGAAAAGATCCATTGGTTATTGATTTTACGAGGATTGGTTACTGATTTTATGAGAACACGGATATTATTTACGAAGCATGAAAAGAAGGGAAGGTGTTTTTTCGCCGAAGGCTCAAAAACGGTATGTATGTGAAGATTCATGCATCGTAAAGAATAGAACCATAAATAGCTTATATATTACATTCAAAGTTACAAAATATTACAAATATTACACATGTTCCTCAACAAACATTACATTCTAAATGTTTTTACAATAACATCTAATCTTCCCTTAGAACTACTTCTGCAGCTTCGTTTAGTAGCTGATCAACAACTTTATCCATGATGGCTTCGGCCATTTTTCTAATTTCGTCGTCCCCCTTCACGTGGGGGTCCAACGACGGCTCGACAGGCTCTGAGGGAGGAGAAAGTACGGCTATGTTACAAAACGTAAACAAGTTCGAAATCAAAAAAAATTACAACAAAGAGCCAAAAACCACTAATCAATACCTATTTGCCCTTCGACATCCGCACTTTTCTCAGCGGCCGCTGCTACTTTTCTAGCGTCATGAATGCCTTTCTCGCTTTTTCGTATAATTTCTTGGGTCATTTCCCGGCCACCATTATCCCAGATGTTGGTGAAAAATTTTCCTCCGACCAGGCTCGCTTTGGCCGAGGGGTCTTTTATATCTTCAGAGGATAAGGCGGCTTCGGATTGTGCCAAGAATTTCACATGGTCACAACCTTTCCTCTCCAAAATAGTGGCAATCCCCCTGGCACCCGAAAAGGCACATATGTCTCCACGACTATTCAAAATTTCTTCAAAGGCTTCAACTTCGTGGCTGATCCATCCAATTGGGCCTTCGGGGTTACCCCTTATGAAGTTCTCCTCACTTGAGAATGCGCCAACGCTGGCGAAGCTGGTTCTTACTTTCTTAACACATTCTATAGATTTTTTATAGCATCTTTTCTTGGATGCACGAAGCTCTTCAACGTTTTTTTCCAAATGATTTGCCCATTGTTCACTGATTTCTCGTTTTGTTTCTTCAAGTGTGCGTTCCTCTTTAGCTCTGGCTAGTTGTTTTCGAAGATCTTCAATTTCACGCTTCTGAGCTTCAGCTTGAGCTTTAAAAGTAGCTTCGTCTTCTTTTATTCTATTTACCAATGAATGTAATATTTTATCTTTTTCAAGACCTTTGTTCCTTAGTTCAATTACTTCGGAACGAAGGTTGCTCAGGGCCATAACACACCCTTCGTCTTCGGCATCTTTTTGAGCCCTGAGGGCATTGCTAAGTATAAGGCCCTGCAAAAAAAAATGTGTGTGTGTCAATAAGTTTAAGCAAATGAAAAATTTTGGTTTCAAGAAATAATACAAAGACCTCATTTTTGCACCTTTAAGCTGTTGTATGCCAAGCTGTCGGCCAGCTCGTTTTTCGACAACACCGACAGCCCGTCTTCTAATGTTGGGAATCCGAAGCTCTTGCTCATCTCCCGACAGACAGAAATCTCCTTGCTGTCAGGGAGACAATACAAGAAGTCTTCTTCTCCGCTGTCGTTAAATATCAACGCCCCCTTTGGATATTTCAGTTTTTGGGCATAAAGCTGAGCCTCTTGCTTTTCTTTTGCAGTCAACTCTTTCCCCGAAGCATGTCGTAAAATATAATCAAAAGCTTTAGAGAATGCTTCGGGGGCGGCAGTGCCAGTTTCTTCAGCCAAAATATGTTCTGTTGTTTCTGTTTCTTCGGCTTCCAAGAATTTCACCTTGGCGGGCTCTGAAGGCCCAGCTTCAGTTTCAGCTTGGTGCTTTGAAGCTTCGGCACCGAAGGCTTCGATTTGCACTTCGGAAGTTTCGGAAATTTTCTTCGCAGTGGTGCTTGAAGACTTTATTGTCTCCAATACATCCAGTACGTTAACCATTCTTTTCCTCTTGGGGGTCGTCATCAGCATTGGCATTGGCACCTCAATTCTTGCTGAAGGACTTAGAATTTCTGATGCCTTTGTTTCTTCAGCCCTCGGTTCTTCTATTTTTTCGTCGCTCGCACTTTGGCCGCCCTTCAATATTCGGCAGGAGAGTTGGCTCCTTGGCTTCGGTGGCCGAAGAGGTCTCACCGACAAACTCAGGCACAGTGGCTGGTTCAATATAGCGTGGCCGGTGTGTGAGAACCTTCATCTTTTTCCTCTTCGGCGCCGGCTCACTAGGAGCGGCTGAAGCTACTTCCTTCGCAGAAGATGTATTCTTTCTTTTTTGACCCCGTGTTGGATAACGGTAGTCGGGGTAGACAAACCCAATTGCATCAAATACTCGGTTTAGTCTTTTCTTCTTTCGGCCTCCGAAGGCCGCAGATAGTGCAATGTCTTCCGCCTTCGAGTATAATCCAAGCAGTTCATCACTTATGGCCTCAATACTTTTCAGCCAGTCATCATCTGGCTCGACGAACTTATCTCCATATTTGAATGTGTATTTTAGCCTAACTAGTCCACCTTCGTCAGGTTCCCTGACAGTTTCCTTCGGCATTTCCCATTTTTCTGCAAGTGGCCATACTCTGAAGGCAATATGTTCTTGGATCAAATCCCTTGTCCCAATAAAAGAGCAAATCACACCGAAGGCTCTCTGGCATTCTTCGGCTACTTCATCCATTTCCACCTTCGGCCTCCGGAGGCCGAAGCGCTGCCAGATAGGGCGCATAATGATATCTTTAATATCCTCTCGTGTTTTCAAATCATTTTTCACATAAAACCATTTCGTCATCCAGTCGCCGGGCCATCTCTTTCGAAAGGTTGGCATATGACAGCTTGACCCAGATCGGGCACCGAAGCTGTAGCAGCCAAAATTGTTGTGATACTGCTCCTTACCCTAGGGTTTTGTCTCATACAATAGCTCATGTATATTGCAGAAACTCTTTGCATTTGGCTCCAAACCTTGGCTCTTCACGGCCCAGATAAAGATTCCCATTCTTATAATGGCTTTGGGCGTAATTTGATGTAGGTAGATTTTATAAATCTTCAAAACTTCAACCGCAAACTTGCTTAATGGAAGCCGGAGCCCAGCCTTGAAAAAGCTCCGGAAGATAACAACTTCATTCTCTTCGGGAGTAGGCACGGTCCTTTCTCCGTCATCAGCCCGTACAATAGACATGTCCCGAAAATATCTTCCCCTCATATTATCAAGATGACTCTGTTTAATAGTTGATTTTCCAAAAACTGAATGGCTTGGTCGCCAGGGTCGATCTTTGGAGTCTTCTCCACCACTTTCCACATCATAACTGTCGCTATCGCCAGTATCTTCAGACAAACCTTCCAAAATCTCCCTGGTAATCTTCTCTGTATTTGTCTTTGCCATTAATTCAAGAAAACCAAGATTCTTCTCTTTAGAAAGGCTCAGCCCCGACGCAGCGGCAGCTTTCTTGTCTTCAGACATCTTCGAAAATGTTGAGAAGGTGCTCTCAAAGCCGAAGCTTAAAAATTTAAAAAGTCAACCAAATGTTGGTGCGCAAGACCTAAAAATTGAGTAAGCAAGAGCAGATGGCAAGAAAGCGTGCCAAATGAACCCGTGGTGAGTTCTTATTTATACGCCTAGCGTGCTGAGAGCTGGAGGGTCCCGCTTGACAGTGACTGTTGCTATTCTAGCAAAGGGAAGGTGTTTTTTCGGACCTTCGGCTTAAGGCCTTCGTCCATATCGCAATATAAATTCATCATTATAATAAATTAATATTGTGAGGGGCTACTGTTGGGGGCCTTCGGCTTCCGAAGGTCCTCAAAAATATGATTTGACAATGTTTTCCAAGTGAAATATGTAAACATGTGTCTTCGGAATCGGGTCATGAGCATACAAGAGTATGGTCAGGATGAAGCTTGAGCGAGACAAAAGGTGATTATGACGAAGGACAAGGCGATCACGAAGCTGTGCGCAGGAAAGCTTCGGCACGACAGCAGAAAAGGGGAACCGACTTAAAGATGAAAAGGCAAATCAGACCTCGAAGAATTACTATAGAGTTATTAGCAAATGTAAAGGGCATGAATGTAATTCTACATGGGCTGCGTCCCTTGCCTATAAATAGATGAACAGTACTCCCGTACTGTTCACGCTGACTTGGCATTCGCTTTTTGCATCACGCCTGTACCCTTACTTTCCATCAAACTGAAGGTACATCTATAATTTGTCATTGTGAATATGATAATGCAAATAAAAATAAGTTGATGATAATGTTTATATTATTTTTCATATTTCGTATATGAATTCTTTCCCATCATTTATTGTGCTTACGAAGGTTTTTCCTTCACAACCTTCGTCCGGAATTCATTATATCCGAAGGGTGATAATGTCTCGAAGGACGAAGGGCTTTAACATTTAACACTTTTTATGTTGCCTTGTTCTTAACTCTTAGCATTTGAGAACAAGTCCCCAACAATGGTCGATCCCAAAAATCGCAATGACGTTTCTCCAGACAGCGACACACAGTCGACTTATTTGTTGACCATAGAGCATAAGGAAGTTGAAGATTGCATGAAGATGTTGGATGAGGAGTTCTAGCGACAACAAGCTCAGAAGCGCAAGGAGGAGGAGAGGTGGCACCTCTCGCACTTCCGGATAGATCACCACTAGAAGGTCGTCCAAGAGAGGGAAGTAAAGATCGCTTCCCTATTGGTCTTGCTACAACAGCCCCCACTATAAGTAACCCTGATGATGATACTCAATCCCTTAGGTATTATATAGACCAATAGGATGATCAATTGAAATAGTACCTAGATCTACAAATAGAAGAAACGCTCACAAAACTTAGATCATATGGAGCTACTACCGAGGTATTAATGCCAAGCACATCGATAGCAAATGTGATTTCTCAGTCCCAACCATATTGTGTGTTGAGTACTTGATCTTGATCTCCCTAAAGGCATCAGAAATCAAGGCAACATAGTTAAATCAAGCTTCATCTTCATCCTCTCAACCCACCATTCTTAGGGAGAAGGTGGATTAGAAGGATGAAGACTATAGGCTACATGTCTTTTACCCCTTCGAATGTCCAAGGCAAAGCAACATAATAGGACCGAAGTTTTTATCTCGTCTCTAAATTCGTTTCCTCTAAGGAGAAGATCGGATTTAGAAACGAAGAAGCTATGCTAATTAAAAAGAGTTTTATTGCTAAGATAACAATATGAAGAATGTAAATGAGAACGTCCAACACATCATGCATTATCATTGACATTGCCTACTTCCTTCCTTCTTCATTAAGTTATAAAATACAATTATACCTTTGGTCTTATGAAGCTTACAATTCGCAGAAAGAATAATAGCTTCGTCACCCAGAGTTATCCGTCTTTTCTCTTGATTCTCAAAACATGCTCCCAATGCATGGCATTGTTCCTCTATTTATAGACACAGAGTACATCTTTGATAAAATTACACTTCACACCCTTAAGCCTATACATCTGAGCTATTTAACATGGTGAGGGTAAGAGCGTCTTTTCCTTCCATCAGCTTTGAGAATGAACTGAGAAGACTTGCTTCGGCTTTGCCATACTTTGCCTTTTGCCCCTTCATGATAAAAGGCCCCCAACATTATGGTATGTCGATGAACTCATATTTGGGGCAGTCGCTATCACCTCCTGCATTGTATGATAGGTCAGCATTTAGTATGATCAGATAGTGCATGTATGGACGAACTGTCTGGCTCCGTATGCCGGACTGTCTTGTACAATGCCGAACTCTATTGGACAGTCTGGATATAATCTCAGACCATCTAGTCCTATAGTGGACTGTTCGACACCATACATTGGACAGTCCTGCGTCACATTGGACCATCCGACCACCTAGGGCGGACCGTCTGAGTACATCTCCACATAATAGAGTGCTGCGCGTTAGGCACAATTTTCCCACTCCACCCACCTATAGCATGCTAGAGTCATAGCATACCATCAGTCACAGATGAGGGCAAATATATTTTGGCCCTAGGGAGCCAAAAATGTTCTCCCCAAGCCACACGATAGTGGATGTGGTACTGGCATGCCTCAGGGGCCTATATCAGGCATCACCTTCGATCATCCTAGTGCAACACTAGCCTGCGGCAACAATCTCGGCCTTGGCGGTGGATAGGGCAATGGAATTTTGTTTCTTAGAGCTCCAAGACACGAGGGACCTTCCCAGAAACTGACAAGTACCTGATGTGCTCTTCCTATCAGCCTTGCACTTGGCATAATCGGAGTCTGAGTATGCAATCAAGTCAAAGGTAGACCCCTTAGGATACCAGAGCCCGAAGTGATGTGTATGAACTAAATATCGAAGAATTCGCTTTATGGCCACAAGGTGACATTCCTTGGGGTGGGATTGAAATCTAACATACATGCAAACGGAAAGAGTAATATCCGGTCTACTTGCACACAAATAAAGCAAGGAACCTATCATAGATCGGTATACTTTTTGATCTACGGACTTACCTGTCGTGTTGAGGTCCAAGTGTCCATTTGTTCACATCGTTGTCTTGATGGGCTTTGTGTCCTTCATCCCAAACCTCTTAAGTAAATCATGCGTGTACTTCGATTGGGAGATGAAGATGCCATCCTTGAGCTGTTTTACCTTGAAAGTATGTTAGCTCCCCATCATAGACATCTCGAACTTTTTCATCATCACCTTGCTAAACTCCTCACAAGACTTTTGATTAGTAGAACCAAATATTATGTCATCGACATATATTTGGCATATAAACAAATCACCATCATATGTCTTAGTGAAAAGAGTAGGATCAGCTTTCCCGATCTTGAAAGCATTAGAAATAAGGAAATCTCTAAGGCATTCATGCCATGCTCTTAGGGCTTGCTTAAGTCCATAGAGCACCTTAGAGAGCTTATACACATGGTTCGGGTACATGTCATCCTCGAAGCCAAGAAGTTGCTCCACATATATCTCCTCCTTGATTGGCCCGTTGAGGAAGACGCTCTTCACGTCCATTTGACACAACTTAAAAGAATGGTAAACAACATAGGCTAATAATACTCGGATAGACCCTAGCCTAACTATAGGAGCAAAAGTCTCCTCAAAATCCAAATCTATGACTTGGGCATAACCTTTTACCACAAGTCTGGCCTTGTTTCTTGTCACCACCCCGTACTCATCTTGCTTGTTGCGGAACACCCACTTTTTTCCCACAACGTTTTGCTTTGGACATAGCACCAAGCTTCAAAATTCATTTCTCTTTAAGTTGTTGAGCTCTTCCTGCATTGCCATCACCCAATTTAGATCCTGCAAGTCTTCTTCTACCCTGAGAGGCTCAATAAAAGAAACAAAGGAGTAGTGCTCACAAAAATTAGCAATACGTGAACGAGTAGTTGCTCCCTTGCTCATGTCACCTAGGATTTGGTCCATCGAATGATCCCTTTGGATGGTGGCAGACCCCATATGAAAATGATAAAGTGAAGTATTAATTATGTTGAAACTTGGATATTTAGGGCGATTCCACATGTAACTATTTGAATATCTGGAATCTGGTAAGATATCTAGGAAGATGCTCGGATATCCGAAATCTGAAATCCGAACAGGTATCTGAGAAGATATCCAGATATCCAAAATCCAACAAATATCAATCATCTCATATCCGTATCCGATATCCTAACTATACTATCCAAATCCGAATTCGAAATCCAAAAATTATGTAGATATCCGAAAAACTATCCAGTCGGATAATTAGCCTCTTCGGACGGTTGGATGCTCGGATAATATCCGTATCATTTACACCCCTAGGCGGGAGACACAGTCACGACCGGTCCAAGGCCAACCACAGGCAGGAGACGTAGTGACGGCTCGCCCGAGGCTGCCTTCGGGTAGGAGACGCAATTACGCCTTGCCTAAGGCCACCCTCGGGCGGGAGACACAGTAACGGCTCGGGAGACACAGTCACGTCTCGCCCGAGGCCACCCTCGGGCGGGAGACACAGACACAACTCGCCCGAGGCCACTCTCGGGTGGGAGATGCAGTCACGAGTCGTCTGAGGCCATCCCCGGGCTAGAGACGCAGTCACAACTCGTTCGAGGCCACCCGCAGGCGAGAGACATAGTCATGGCTTGGGAGACGACCATGGCTCGTCCGAGGCCACCCTCGGGAGGGAGACGCAGGCACGGCTCACCCTAGGCTTCCCTCGGATGGGAGATGCAACAATGGCTCGCCCGAGGCCACCCTCGGGCAGGAGACATAGTCACGCCTCGGGAGCGTAGTCATGGCACGCCCGAGGCCGCCCTCGGGCGGGAGATGCAGTCACGGCCCACCCGAGGACAACCCTGGGAGGGAGACGCAGTCATGGCTTGCCCAAGGCTACCCTCAGGCAGGAGACGCAGGTATGACTCGCCCGAGGCCAACCACGAGCGAGATACACAGTCACGACTCGCCCGAGGCCACCGTCGAGTGAGGAACACAGTCACAGCTCGCCCAAGGCCGCCCTCAGGTGGGAGACACATTTACAACTTGGGAGACACAGAAACGACTCGCTCGATGCCAACCTCCACGGTAGACACAGTCACGGCTCGCCTAAGGCCACCCTCGGGTGGGAGACAAAGTCACGACTTGGGAGACGGTCATGGCTCGCTCGAGGCCACCCTCGAGCGGGACACACATTCACGCCTCGCCTGAGGTTGCCCTCAGGCAGGAGACACAATCATGGCTTGAGAGACGTAGTTACGCCTTGCTAGAGGCCACCCTCGGGTGGGAGACACAATCACGGCTCGGGAGATGGTCACGGCTTGCTCAAGGCTACCCTCGAGTGGTAAACACAGTCATTGCTTGCCCGAGGTCGCCCTCTGGCGAGAGACATAGTCCTGGCTCAAGAGAGGTAGTCACGACTCGCCTGAGGCTAACCTCTGCTGGAGACGCAATTATGCCTCGCCTAAGGCCACCCTCGGGCGGGAGACACAATCATGGCTCGAAAGACGGTCATGGCTCGCATGAGGCCACTCTCGAGCGGGAGACACAATCACGGCTCGCTCAAGGCTACCCACGGGCAGGAGACACATTCACAGCTCAGGAGACGCAGTCATGCCTCTCCAGTGTTGTCCTCGGGCGGGAGACGCAGTCACATCTCATCTGAGTCCAACCTTTAGGGGAGACACAATCACTCGCCCGAGGCCACCCTCGGGCGAGAGACGCAGTCACGACTCGGGAGACGGTCACGGCTCATCCGAGGCCACCTTCGGGCGGGAGACACAGTCATTGGGAGATGTTCACAGCTCGCCCGAGGCCACCCTTGGGCGGGAGACACAGTCACAGCTCGCCCAAGGCCTCCCTCGGTCGGGAGATGTAGTCATGGCTCGCCTGAGGCCACCCTAGGGCGGGAGACACAGTCATGGCTCGCCTGAGGCCTCCCTTAGGTAGGAGACATAGACACGGCTCACCCAAGGCCTCCCTCAGGCGGGAGACACAGTCATGACTCGGGGGACATAGTCATGGCGCGCTCGAGGCTGCCCTTGGATAGGAGACACAGTCACGGCAAGCCCGAGGCCACCCTTGGTCGGGAGAAGCGGTCATGACTAGCCCGGGGCCAACCCCTGGCGGGAGACGCATTCACGCCTCGCCTGAGGCTGCCCTCCTGTGGGAGACACAATTACGGCTCGGGAGACACAATCACGACTTGCCCGAGGCTAACGTCTACAGGAGACATAGTCACGCCTCGCCTAAGGCTACCCTTAGGCGGGAGACGCAGTCACGGCTCGGGAAATGGTCACGGCTTGCCCGAGGCCACCCTCTGGCGGGAGACACAGTCACGGCTTGGGAGACGGTCATGGCTCGTTCGAGGCCAACCTTGAGCGGGATACGCAGTCACGGCTCGCCTCAGGCCACCCTCGGGGGGGGGGGGAGACGCAGTCACGGCTCGCCTTAGGCCACCCTCGGGCAGGAGACATAGTCATGGCTCGCATGAGGCTGCCCTTTTGCGGGAGACACAGTCTCATCTCGGGAGATGCAGTCACGGCTCGCCGAGGCCACCATCGAGTGGGAGATGTAGTCACGCCTCGTGCGAGGCCGCACTTGGGCCGGAGACGCAGTCACGACTCGCCCGAGGCCATCCCCGAGCCGGAGACGCAGTCACGACTCGCCCAAGGCCAACCACGGGCGGGAGACACAGTCATGACTCACCCGACGACATCTCGGGCTATGCTCCGGAAGGTGTCCAACTCCGCCGACTAGGCGGATCGGTCGACCAATTCTATATTAACTCTTTAGAAATAATTTATGCGATATTGATAATGTTTGCCACACGGATTTTGCATATCATAGTGATGTTTGTTCTTCTGTATCTATGTTTTATACAATTTTTTTTACTCCCGTCGCAATGCAGTAGCACATACCTAATTTAACATTAAAAATATATGTCAAGCTTTGACCACATTTACATATTATTTTACAATCTCTATAAATAGATATCTAGCGATTCATTTAATTTTTATAAATAGTTAATATGTAAATAAATTTAAATATGTCATTCCAAAATGAATGAAGTATATGAGTGTGTGCACCGAAATTTAAATAAAAATAACGAACAAATTAATCTGTATATTGTAAAATGGAGAGTTGTAGTTGATTAGGTATTTTGGATTCTAAATATTTATTATACTAGGTATATTTGTATCTTGGACTCAAAAAAATCCCATGTATTTACAATTATTTTTTTAATATTAATTAATTTTATCATTTTATATCACTAGTAATACAAGATTACTATAATTATTTATTTAGCATATACATATTTTAATACTTTAAATGGTGTACATAATTTTTCTAGCATAATATGAAAAATAAAATCATTTGTAATTTGTAATTAGTATAAAAGTAGAATTCTAATGGTTTTATGGAATCTTTTTTATTCTCGGATATGGATAATATTGGATATTCTACGGTTTTATCGAATATGAATCTAGATTCGGGTAGAGAAAAAACTATAAATCAAATTCGGACATATCCTTTTAATATCTATATTAAAATTAAATACAAATATTCATATTAGCATTTTAAATGAATAAAATATCGATAATTCGGATGTCCAACATCTGAATCCATGATAATTCCTTTGGTCCAAGGCCCAAACTCGAGTGGGAAACCAGCATACTCACCTTTTGTGTCTCATTTCCGGCCCCACGAGTCCACGACGCCCACAGCTGCAAACCACCACACAACTCGACCAGTCCAGAGCCGGTCCTCAGATGGCCTCCACGTAGCACGCTTCCACATCTCCCCACCCCTCGTCACCTCGTCCTCAGCACCCCAAGTCCCCAAGACCCCAACCAACATTTGCCGAACGGATCCCGCCCGAGCCCGAGAGCTCGCGAAGCCCAGGCCCAGCCAGACCCACGAAGCGATGCAACGGAGATAGTGAGATCGCGTGAAGCCGCCGATGACCTCCGCCGTCCTCGCCGGCCGGGATGAGGTCCACCACGGACACCCGCACCACCGCCACTGGGGCGGCGCCCGCGCCCCCCTCATGCCCAAGCCATCCTCCAATCCTAACCCTAGGCGCTACCGCCCGGGACCAAACCCTATCGTCAGTGGCTCGCCGCCGGCGCCGCGGGCCGGTTCGGCTGTCGCGGCTGAGCCCTTGCCGTCGCCCTTAAGGCACGTGAAATTCAGGCCGTCGGAACTGACACCCGCCGAGGCCCGTCATCTCCGCGAGCGGCTCACCGGCGAGCTTGGCCGCGTCCGCGCTTTCGTCTCCCGCATCGACTCGTGGCAGGACGGGCGTCGCCGGGGCCCGGAGCCCGAGCCGGAGCCTCCCGCGCGCCGCTCTTCCCCGCCGCCGGCGCTGGTGGAGGCGATGCGGAGGCGATGTGCGGATATCCTGACGCGGCTGCGGAGATCGAAGAAAAGCGTGTGGTTCAATTCCCCCGTCGACGTGGAGGGCCTCAAGCTGCACGACTACCGCGCCATCATTCGGAGCCCCATGGATCTCGGCACCGTCAAGCAAAACCTCACCGCTGGCCGGTACCCCTCGCACGAGGCGTTCGCTGGCGACGTCCGGCTGACCTTCAACAACGCGCTGCGGTACAACCCTCCCGACCACCACGTGCACAGGTACGCCGGCGACCTCCTCGCCACGTTTGAGGGGATGTACAAGGAGGCGGTCTCGTGGTTCGAGCAGCAGCGCCAGCAGCTCGAGCCGCCAATGCAGCTTGATCTGCTGCCACCACCACCACCACCGCAACTCCCAGTTTCTGTGCCAGTGCAAGCGCCCCTGAGGATGTGGGGTGGGAGGAGGCCCAAGCCCAAGGCTAGGCAGCCAAACAAGAGGGAGATGGATGAGGAGGAGAAGCAGAAGCTGAGGGTGGAGATTGAGAACCTGCCTGAGGACAAGGTGCTGAATGTGCTGCAGATTGTGCAGAAGAGGAACAGAGATCCAGCATTGTCGGGGGAGGTTGTGGAGCTTGATTTCGATGAGCTGGATATCGAGACCCTATGGGAGCTTGATCGATTTGTGGTCAATTGGAGGAAAGCTCTAAAGAAGAGCCAGCGGAATTCTAGGATGAATGGTGATGCTGCTGTGATGAATGCAGATGCCATCGATGCGACAATTGTTCCGGATGATGATGACAGGGTCGAGGTTGCTGTCAATCCGTCTGTGGTGGTTGAAATTGGAGAGTCGGTATGGCATTCAGAAGCAACCTAGCTGTTTTATAGTAGTTTTCATGAATTAGTGATGTTTGCACTATGTTCTAATGTTGATCCTGTTTCTGTCTCCTATTTTAGGAGACTGACGTTCCAGAGAAGAATGAAGTGGAGGCTGAGATGGGTGACGAGTATGTGGATATCGGTGATGAGATGCTGACGATGAATTACCAGTCGGTGGAGATCCAGAGGGATTCCCTGGCCGCCAGCAGCTCAAGCGGACCAGGAAGTGGCTCGTCTTCATCAACTGGTACGGTGGAGCAAATAAAGTTGTCACCACAAATGCTGGGTTATGGATTTAGTAGCTCGTTAATTCATTAAAACTCCTTGCAGATTCGGACTTGGACCCTGAATCTGATGGGGATAATGCAAGCGCCCCGCACTAGGTGGTTGCTCTTTTATCTGACTGTAGTAGGATTAGGGACGTGTAGGTGACCCATTTGGCGAGTCATTTTGAAGGATTAGGGACGTGCAAATTGGGGGTCATGTAAGTCTTTGTTGTCATGTGTGTTCGTTTGTGTATGTGGGTGCAGCTTAGGTTGTCGGTACTTAGTGAATTGGTAGATGCTTGTGTAGATTGGGAGACTGCTGTAAAGAAGGGAATATAATCTGGAACAAAGTGGAAAAGTAGCAATGCCTTGGCATTTCATGTCTGTTGCTTTCTTTTGTAGGAGTATATGTTTATTACTGCTGTAGCCGATCTATTGTGCACATATGCTTTATCAATGTTCATTGGATATTGCAAACTACATCAAAAAGAGTTTGCTGGAGTACCTTAATTTGGTGCCAAAACACTGAAACAGACCATGGTACCCCCTTGATTCTCGTGCAAGTTGTTATCATGCTAATACTTTTTGCCTGATTGCAGAAATATGCATATGTTTGACTCTGGTTATTATCCTATAATGTTGTAATCCTGAACGTCAGTTTGTATATGTTAACATTAGCATATCATACTGTAGTTGTGCAGGAAGTATCTCCTTGCATATTTGCCCAAATCTTTCCTTTAATCTGCAACATCTTTGCTACGACGTCGTCTCATAATGATCCCACTGTAACACCCTAAAATATTATTTTGGGAATCTAGTAAAATTCTCCAAAAAAGTTTTGAATCAAAATATCTTCCAATAAAAATTTTCTTACGTTCGAAGTCACTGCTCCTAAAATAAGTATATTTTGTAAATAAAGGACTAAAATAAAGATATTTAGATAAACTATATTATCGTTGATTGAATTATATAGAAGAATTATGTTAAACTATTTCTTAATACATAACATACATTAGAAGTTATATTTCCCTAAAATTAATAATACGAGAATTATTCTTTATAAAATTATATGTTTTGAGGCATGTACAAAAGAACTAATATAAACAAATATATAACTTGCATCATGCCGAACTTTTGATTCTGCATCTACAATTGAATTATTTAGGCCAACACAGGTTTGGAATTTGAATTTGAAATATGAAATATAAAACAAAATAGAAAAGAAAAAAGGGAAAGAAAAAGAAAAAGAGAAGACAACGCTACCTGGGCCGAATTCCCTCTTCCGGCCCACTCTACTTACCTGCACCGCGTAACCCATTAGCGCACTCAGTATCGTAACCGTGCACCCGTCCTGTCGCTCGGATGAGTGACATATGGCCCCACTGGCCAGCTCCCCATTGCACGCACGGACTCCCTTCTGGCGCCGGGTTGTGGACCCACTGTTCAGTAGTAAACCCGCCCCACGTTGTTGCCTTGTTGCGCCCTTTATCCAAAACCCTCTTCCTCTGTTCCTCGTAACAAACTCGCGCCGGACTTTGTGGCTGATTTGTTACGCCAGCTCATGCCAGCCGTGCACACCGGGGTGGACTCCCCGATCCGGGTATAAGTAGAAGGCCATCACGGCCCTCTTGGCCAGCTAGTCGCGTGCGCCATCGAACCCAGCAGAGAGGGTGAGGCCCGTGCAGGTTCGCTCGCCGATTTGGAAAGGAAGGTGTCGCCGCCATTGATCTCGCGGAGGGCCAATACTAAAACCACGACAAGCTTCTTAGAGGGAGCGCTGGGTCGGGGGTAACATCCGAGGCGTCGGCAAGCAGGAATTGTTGAATCACTCGCAGGAGCACATAGGAGACCGTCGGCCCACTCGAGTCACGGACGGGGCTTATGGCCGCATAATTCACAGTGAGAGCCTCCCAATTGTGTAGCCTCCATCTATACCCGTGTATCATCCGTTGCCTGTCGTAACTGTCGACTTGTCACAGAAGGATTCCTCACCAGAGTTCAACTGTGTCGTGGATCCGATGCTCGCCGTGGACAACACGAGACATTATCCTTGACCACTGGTAAGTACCCCCATTGACTTGGAAAACATATGCGCTCCGTGTAGGGCCTTCCGGGGATGGGGGTGTAAGAAAAATGGACCTCGTGCCATTTGGCTAAGTGATTTTGGTGTTTGATGATCAACATAACCTTATAGTCTAATGTATTTGCTAGTGTTTGTGTTTATAGTTCATAGGATGTGAAGAGGATTGGACTGAGGCACTGAGTATGCAACATCTCAAAAGAAGATCTAAAAGATGTGTAGAAGTCCAAGATTCAAGAACAAAAGAAGCCTAAGGAAACAACAAAGAAATCCATGAAGTGACAATCGAGCGCTCTATTGCCGCACCAGATAGTGAACAGTACATGTCCAGTGTGGCACCGGCAGTCTGCGCAGAGAGCCCGCAACTAGGGGCTCTCGAGGCTGTAGCACCGGACTCCGATGTGCACCGCACAGTCTGGGCAATGGTCGGATCCAACGGTCGATTACTACAGACCTCAACGGTCGACTGACGTGGCCAGGGCACCGGACTGTCTGGTGCGCCCGTCGACATAGCAGTCAGATTTCTGTCCAACGACTATAATTGTGGGGGAGGTTATAAATACCCCGCCAACCAACCATTTGAAGGAGTGGGAGCCCAAGCAACATACCAAGATATATTGTGGCTCGCCTAGGAAAGGCTTTGTTTGACAAGAAAGGTAAAGCCAAACAAATCTAACCTCCTCAGGAAAACACCACTGCGGGAGTGAACAAGACTATGAAGGACAAACTGTGATTTGTAGGCTATGCCACAAGGAAGGGCACAAGTCTTACCAATACAAGGCGAAGACCGGGAATAAGCAAAAGCTCAAGCAAAAGTCAACAAGCAAAATCTCCAACACCTACATCAACAAGGTGGACAAAAAGGCCACTACACCATATTTGATCAAGAAGAAAAATAATGGAAAGGTGATAGCAATCAAGGCTAACAAGTAAGCCAACAAAGGAATGGGGACCAAACACATTTGTGTGACAAAGGAAATTATTTCAACCATGAAAAACACTACGAAAGTTTGGATCCCAAGAGGGAAGTGAAAAGTCCGAAGGACTACGGGGAATTTGGAGACTTGACAAAATTAAGATGTATATCATGGGATGCATCATATTGGATCAAGTGTATTGCCAAGTGGGTTAGTGAAAATTTTGGACCCAAATTCCCCATCCATGACTAAGGTAACTAAATTTATTGCATCTTAGATGTGCATATCTATTTTCTCATCTAGTTTTTACCTACATGCCTAGTTTTACATGTGGTATTTACTTTTGATTACAATTGCATGCATACTAGGTCAATCATATGGTAGGAATGCTCGTTTTCAATTCATACTATTGAGAAAACCTACATGGTTTAAAATGTTTAGTTAAGCGCGGCACATAACTTATTTAACATTCCTAAGTAAATGACAGTAATGCTTCAAAGTTTATATCCTACTAGTGGTATTCTTCAAGTGGTGTCATTTTGACTTATATGTGTAAAAGTTCGAATTATGGATAATTTGCCCCTCTTGATATCAAAATCAAAGTGCATGTCTCCTACAAGTATTCAAAACTTGTATGCACACTTTCAAGGGAAGGTTAATCTATAATCTAAGTCTTCGCGACTAATACTTGTTTTCAAGTCTCTATTATATGTAGTAAGTCCCATTGAAGGAAAATGGAGTCCCCGGATGTCGGGTACCGTAATTAGGGGTACCCCCAACACTCCTAATCATGGCTGGTAACCACCCTCAGCACAACTGCAAAAACTGATGGGCACGGTTCAGCTAAAGACCTCGCCAACCAAGGGACGCAATCTCGCCTCGCCCGACCCCGGCCTCGGGCGGAAACAGTAGTCCCGGACGAATTCACGCCTCGCCCGAGGGTCTCCTCAGGCAGCGGGCGCACCCTCGGCTCGCCCGAGGCCCAGCTCGAGCATGCTTCGTCGAGAAGCAACCTTGGCCAAATCGCCTCACCAACCGACCGTATCGCGGGCGCATTCCATGCGAGGATCGCCTGACACCTTATCCTAACACGCGCGCCTCAGTCGGCAAGGTCGAAGTGACCGCAGTCACTTCGCCCTTCCACTGACCGATCTGACAGGAAAACAACGCCGCTCACCCCGCTCCGACTGCTGTGCCAGCCACCCGGGCGAGGCTGACAACAGCAAGTTCAGCCTCGGGCGCGACAGGAAGCTCCGCCTCGCCCAACCTTGGGCCTCAGCCTCGGGAGGAGGTCTCCGCCTCGCCCGACCCCAAGACTCGGCCTCAGCCTCGGCCTCGGGAGGAATCACGTCTTCGCCCGATCCCGGCCTTGGCCTCAGGAGAAGTCTCCGCCTCGCCCGACCTTGGGCTCGGACCGACTGCGCCACAGGGGATACATCATTACCCTACCCCTAGCTAGCTCAGGCTACGAGGGAACAAGACCGGCGTCCCATCTGGCTCGTCCCGGTAATAGGCAATGATGGCTCCCCGCCTGCGTCCATGACGGTGGTGGCTCTCAGCCCCCTACGGAAGCAAGGAGACGTCAGCAGGATCCCAGCAGCACCGACAGCTGTGCTTCTACAGGGCTCAGGCACTTCTCCGACGGCCACGTTATTGCCTACGCAAGGCTCAAGCACTTCTCCGACAGCCACGTTGGCATGTACACAGGGCTCAGGCACCTCTCTGCCAGACACGTTAGCGCATAAGCTACACCCCCATTGTACACCTGGACCCTCTCCTTGCATCTATAAAATGGAGGTCCAGGCCCTTCCTGCGGGAGGGTCGGAAAGGGGGTCGCGCAGAGGTTCGAGCAAACGAACAGGCTCACTCTCTCTCTCGCGAACGCTTGTAACCCCTACTACGAGCACACCCCCCTGGTGCGAGATAATACGAGCCGCGTTTTCCCCTTGTGTTCCATCTCGCGCCAACCCATCTGGGCAGGGGCATGCAGCGACAAATTTACTGGTTGCCTTGCGGACCCCCGGGTCCGAAACGCTGATAGTTGGCGCGCCAGGTAGGGGCCTGCTGCGTGTTAACGAACAACTTCCCATTGAGTTCCAAATGGGTAGTCTTCAACAACCTCTTCAGCCTGGGACGGTGCTCTGCTTCGGGAGTCTCGAGTTCATGTCCCTAGACGGCAGCTACGACATGGTACTCCTCCCCCCGCAGCGCGATAGCAACAACGACGGTCGTCAGCTCGCCCGGCGGCGGCGAACTCGACGACGTCTTCCCCCCATGGCGGAAGAGCAGCATCCGGGTTTGCCTCGCCGCAGAAGGAGGAGACTGGGCAACCGTGGCCATGCAGGAGGCGGCACCTCGTCGGCTGTCGAGCGAGTCGACGATGCCGGCACCCCAGCGGGGGACGTGTCGGGCGTTGTCCTCGCACCTGAGACAACGACGGATGTCGTTTCCCCGCAACATGCCAACCCCAAGCGGACTGATGACGCCAGCACTCTCGCGAAGGACTTGCTGGGCGTTAGCCTCGTACCTGAGATGACGGTGCAGTCCGTCTCCGACGTGACTTCCTCACCGTCCATCGACCAAGAGGTACCGTCCGTTTTCCACCCTGTGCCTTTTAGATTCAGCTTCGATCCACCAAGCGACCCCGCTTCGGTGGGCGCTTTCGTAAAGGCATACCCTAACCTTTCGGGGTACCATATGTGGTCATCTTGGGACCGACTAACGGCCGTCTCGACCTACGGGCCCCCGGGTTCCGAGGAAGAGGACGGTCCCGACTTCGGTTGGGATTTCTCCGGGCTCAGTAATCCCAGTGCCATGCGAGACTTCATGACCGCATGTGACTACTGCCTCTCCGATTGCTCCTATGATGGCCACAGCCTTGACGACGAGGGTTGTGGCCCAAGTCGCGAATGTTTCCGCGTCGATCTAGGGGGTCACGACGAAGGCAACCACCTCGGTATGCCGGAGGATGACGATCCCCCTGGGCCTGCGCCTCGCGTTGACATCCTGCGGGAGCTAGCTGTGGTCCCAGTCCCTGCGGGGGGTTAGGACACAGAGCTCGAGCAAATCTGCGAGATGCAAGCCAAGCTCGACGAGGAAGCAGGGCAACTTGTGCAGCTCCGGCAAAACATCGAGCAAGAGCGGGCAGGCCGAGCACTCACCGGAGAAGCGTGTCATCGGGCCCGGGACGTCCAACGCCGTATTATTGACGATGCCAGGGCAAGGCTGCCCCCGGCCTCCAGCGGGATCGACCAAAATCTAGCTGCAGCGGCAATACTACTCCGAGCAATGCCGGAGCCATCCACCACCGAGGGGCGGCGTATCCAAGGAGAACTCAAGAATCTCCTAGAGGATGCTGCGGTCCAACGGGCCGAAAGCTCTGCCTCCCAAAGGCAAGGGTGCCCCCCGGAGCATCGCGCAACGACTTCTCGACTCATGCGGGAGGCCTTGGTCCACACCGGGCGCACGCGGGACGGGACGCCTACAGCCCCGGGTCGCCTCGGCGACGAGCCACACCATCGCAACTGTCGAGCCCGCCTCGACGAGAGGGTGCGCTGAAGCTACCACCCCAGGCGCGGAGGACGCTATGACAGCGAGGAGGATCGGAGTCCCTCGCCCGAACCACCAGGTCCGCAAGCCTTCAGCCGGGCCATACGACGGGCGCCATTCCTGGCTTGGTTCCGGGCCCCGACTACCATCACCAAGTACTCGGGGGAGACAAGGCCGGAATTGTGGCTTGCGGACTACCGGCTGGCATGCCAGCTGAGAGGGACGGACGACGCCAACCTCATCATCTGCAACCTCCCCCTATTCCTCTCTGACGCTACCCGGGCCTGGCTGGAGCATCTGCCTCCCGCGCAGATCTCCAACTGGGACAACCTAGTCAGGGCCTTCGCTGGAAACTTCCAGGGCACGTACGTGTGCCCTGGGAACTCATGGGATCTCCGAAGCTGCCGCCAGCAGCCGGGGGAATCCCTGTGAGAGTACATCTGACGGTTTTCAAAGCAGCGCACCGAGCTGCCCAATATCACCGACTCGGATGTCAACGGGGCGTTCCTCGCCGGCACCACCTACCGAGACCTGGTGAGCAAACTGGGGCGCAAGACTCCCACCAAGGCGAGCGAGTTGATGGACATCGCCACCAAGTTCGCCTCTGGCCAGGAGGCGGTCGAAGCCATCTTCCGGAAGGACAAGCAGCCTCAAGGACGGCAGCAGGAAGATGTCCCCGAGGCGTCTGCCCAGCGTGGCACGAAGAAGAAGGCGCAAGCAAAGTGCGACGCTGCTGACGCGGATCTTGTCGCTGCTGTCGAACACAAGAACCCTCGGAAGCCTCCCGGAGGGGCCAACCTGTTCGACAAGATGCTCAAGGAGTCGTGCCCCTACCACCAGGGTCCCGTCAAGCACACCCTTGAGGAGTGCGTCATGCTCCGGCGCTACTTCCATAAGGCCGGGCCCCTAGCGGGAGATGGCAAAGGTCGAGACGACAACAAGAAAGAGGGCGATAAGGAAGAGGAGTTCCCCAAGGTCCACGGCTACTTCATGATCTACGGTGGGCGAGTGGCGAACGCCTCGGCTCGGCACCGCAAGCAGGAGCGTCGGGAGGTCTGCTCGGTGAAGGTGGCGGCGCCAGTCTACCTAGACTGGTTCGACAAGCCCATCACCTTCGACCAGGGCGACCACCCCGACTGCGTACCGAGACCAGGAAGGTACCCGCTCGTTGTTGATCCTGTCATCGGCAACGCCAGGCTCACCAAGGTCCTCATAGACGAAGGCAGCAGCCTCAACATCATCTACGCCGAGACCCTCGGGCTCTTGGAGATCGACCTGTCCACGATCCGGGCCGGTGCGGCGCCCTTTCATGGGATCGTCCCCGGAAAGCGCGTCCTACCCCTTGGGCAACTCGATTTTCCCGTCTGCTTCAGAACTCCCTCCAACTTCTGCAGGGAAACCCTCATGTTCGAGGTGGTCGGGTTTTGAGGGACCTACCACGCGGTGCTGGGGAGACCGTGCTATGCCAAGTTCATGGCCGTCCCCAACTACATGTACCTCAAGCTCAAGATGCCAGGCCCCAACGGGGTCATCACCGTCGGATCCACGTACCGACACGCGTACGAATGCGACGTGGAGTGCGTGGAGTATGTTGAGGCCCTCGCCGAGTCCGAGGCCCTCATCGTCGACCTGGAGTGCCTCTCTAAGGAGGTGCCTGATGCAAAGCGCCACGCTGGCAACTTCGAACCGGTTGAGGCTGTTAAGTCTGTCGCCCTCGACCCCAGCAACGACGCCTGCAAGCAAGTCCGGATCGGCTCCGAGCTCGACCCCATATAGGAAGCAGTGCTCGTCGACTTTCTCCGCGCAAACGCCGAAGTTTTTTCGTGGAGTCCCTCGAACATGCCCGGCATACCGAGGGATGTCGCCGAGCACTCACTGGATATCCGAGCCGGTGCCCGACCCGTGAAGCAGCCTCTGCGCCGTTTCGACGAAGAAAAGCGAAGAGCCATAGGCGAGGAGATCCACAAGCTGATGGCTGCATGGTTCATCAAAGAGGTATTCCATCCCAAATGGTTAGCTAACTGTAACACCCGGCTTTAAGGAACAAAGCCGGGTGCATCTCATACATGCGCCAAAGAAGACAACATATATAATAACAGAGTGTATAGAGATAAATGTCATAAAACATCAGAGTAATTATTACATAGCGGAAGACTTAATACAAAATAAAAGAATAAACATAAAACGAACTAAGGATCGTCGGCGCCAATGTCGACTGAGAAACGCCACCTAGATCAGATCAAACTCCTCGCCCTGTGGCTCCTCCTGAACCACCTGTTCTTCTCCTGTGGGGGGGGGGGGGGTGTGAGACAGCAAGAGTGAGCTCACATACGTTCATAGCTCAACAAGTCGTGGGGAATAATGTGGCATGAACTCACCAAAGGTGGGAGTTCATGAAGTGTAAGGCTGATCAATGAAATAGAGGCTGAAGCTGAGCATTGCTTTTATAAGTTGGTCAAAATTTTATTAGCAGTTACTAAGTGTAAGTAAATACCAAACCATAGTAATAATAAATAAAAGTAATAATAAAATAATCCCAAATGCAATGAAATGACAGGTTAAGTTTAAGTTCCATAATTTAATCATGTGAGTGTCCGAGCCGCTCATGACCGTGAGCACGGCTAGTATACCAGTTTTACACTCTGCAGAGGTTGCGCATCTTTACCCACAAGTCGTGTTACCCATTTGCCACGGAGTTGATCAGACTCCATACACCTCTACCTAGGAAGCGAGGCAGGGTACCACTACGAGGCCTTTACAAAGTTCCACTAGCTTCAGACTACCCGCTACAGTTTATAGAAAGCTCCAGTGCAAGGTTCTTGTCTGACCGCCATCGCAGCAAAATCAACCCAAGGACCTCCCTACACTGACCACTCCCCTACTGCCCTTGCCCCTTTCGGGTAAGGTAGCCCTCCACTAGCTTTCCTAGTTAATCAGCCAAGGGCGTCCCATTAAACCCTTGTGGTAGCACTGTTTTCCCGGGTGGTTCTCCATGTTCCCATTAACATAATGATCTTATCATGAACATAAAATAATGAACAGATAATAACAAGTGTAAAAATGAGTGATAAATATCTTTATACCCAAATCCACATAAAGCAATAGCATGTACTACCCAAAAACTTAGTAGTAAAACCAGTGGTGAAGCAAGGTATAAAGATAGTCAAAATCTAGGGTATCCTATTGGGTCCCATCAAAATTAACCTATGCAGACCATTATGAATAATAAGAACATGAATGGGTAAAAGAGGTGATCAAGGGCACAACTTGCCTTCCACGAGCTCCTGCTCAGCTATCTCTACTTGTTGAACCTCAGGTTCCACAGTGGCTTGCTCGTCTACTCGCATCAACACAATACATACATAACATAGCATAAATTAACATCACATCAAACATGCTAATAGAATATACAGTAATAAACTAGACACTAAAATGAGATCGTAGGAACTGGAATCATTAAATTTGGAGTTATATATTTTAAGATATGAATTTCTGAAGCTTTTATGTACTTAATACAAGATTGAGTGCTAGATAAATTTTAATGTGTCTTTTATGTAAAAACAGAGGCACAAATGGATAGACAATAATATTATGAAAATTTAGGAACTGGAATGGTCAAATTTGGAGCTTATATGAATTTTCTACAATTTAAACAAGTTCTAGCAATTATTTTTGTACTAAAAATACATTTCTGATTTAGTTTCTCTGGTTTTATAATTTCCTGGAGTGGGCCTCAATTCCTAGAACACGCAGGGTTCCTAGCGCAAAGTGTCCCGAGACACAGCAAAACCGGGCCGTGGACTGCGGGTTAATTCATAAGTAGTCACAGGGCTCTTTATCAAAATTGGCATGGCCGAACAGGTATCGGACGATACTAGCCGTCCGATTGGTTTCACACGGTCAGGATTAGATTTCATCTAACTCCAACCGATACACTACGCCGCCACTTGGATCAAGATCCAACGGCCACGGACCCCGCCCTAACCAAAACCACCCGATCCTGATCTGTATCCAATCCAGCGGTCGGAATTAACACTTACGGTCCAGATTTGATTTCACGATGAGTTACTCTAACACCTAATCTTGGCCGCAACACACGAGATCAATGGCCCCGCGCTTCTTTCCTCACCCCGGTCGGAGACAGTGGCGCGCCAGCCCACGCGGTAACGCCATGGCGGGCGAGATTCACGCCAGCACCCAAGCGCACGAACCCGAAATCAACTATGCTACGTGATACGTGCCGCAAGTGTAACTAGATGGATGGGGTTCTCACCGGTGGAGAAGGCATCGTAGGGGCCGGCCATGACGTGCTAGAGGTCCGCCGAGTCCACCCCAACGCCGGCGAGGAATTATAGGGCCACAGATGCACTTTTCATTGCACCCGAGCCATGGACACAGTCGTTGCGCCAAGGCGAAGCGCCCAGGTAATACACCGAGGCCCCAACATGGATGTATCCCTGGATCGATATCGGCGGCATCACTCCCTCCTTCCTCCTCTCTGTTGTCCGACGACACAGGTTTTCCCCACGGCGGACGGTGGCGGCTGGCAGATGAGGGACCACGGCAACCGGGAGGGCCGGCCGAGACGCCCAGGCCGGGAGCACCCAGAGTCTTCCTATGGCGGCGAACGTGGGAAGCAGGGAGAGGTAGAAAGGATAGGCTTCGGCCGTGGGTTTTTTTTCCTAAATAGGCGGAGGAGAAAAAGTCCTCCAGCTTCAACGGATCGCACGCGGGTTCTTCTGCCTCCCCTGCGGACCGGAATGGGTCAGCGCCCGCGGAGCGAAGGTCACGTGGAGTTCGCAGGAGGTTGATAACTACTGGCGAGACTTACGGCCAAAATCCATGGACTTCGGTGAGTCCGCAGCGAGGAAGACGGACCTGGCGCAGCGGCACAATCTCATCTCTCTGCTATCTCTGCTCTCGATCACTCAGGTCGGAGCTGGCTGTCCGTCCCGCCTCAGCACAAGGATAGAGGGGCGCGGCGAGAATCTTGCGATCTGTTTGGCGCCCGCGGAACCATAGCAGACCACGGGAGGGAGAAGAAGACCCCGTGGTGTCGGGCCCACCTGGCGGCGGCAGATGCGCGCCCAACCGGCCGAGCGCGGCTGAGGTAAACCGGTAGTTGGGCCAAGGCGAAATTGGCCCATGGCGCAGGAAAGGCCTTTTTTTTTGTTTCCCTTTTGTATTTCTATTTTCACTTTTGGTTTTTCCTTAATTCAAATTCAAATTGGGTTTTTTTTTTGAACTTCAAGCTCCAATTTGTATGCTACAGACAAAATACTCCCAACATGATGCCAAGTTTTTTTTAAGAGCCACTTTATCTAATTGATGTTTATTTATTTATTTATTTATTTGTTATTTGCATAATTTAATGCCATTAGTTGAGTATGCAAAGAAAAAGAAATCAAGGAATCCCCGAAACATCCTCTTTTAAATATATTTATTTATTTATGTTATTTTTTTATACAAATTTTGGGCTTTACAAATCCTACCCCCCTTAAAAAGAATCTCGTCCTCGAGATTTAGGAAGGACTAGGGAAAAGATGGGGGAAGTCTATGCGAAGCTCTTCTTCTCTCTCCCACGTAGCTTCATCTTCTCCGTGGTGACTCCATTGTACTTTGCACATCTTTATCACCTTATTTCTGGTAACTCGAGTCAAAGTATCCAGAATCTTGATAGGGTACTCAGCATAGGTCAGGTCATCTTGCACACTGAGGTCCTCTAGTGGTAGCTGCTCCTCAGGTACCCTGAGGCACTTCTTTAGCTGGGACACATGAAACACATCATGTACATCTGACAGATAATTGGGTAACTCCAGTTGATATGCAACTTCTCCCACTCGCTTTAAGGTCAAGAAGGGTCCAATAAAGCGAGGGGACAACTTTCCTTTAACTTTAAATCTCCTCATACCCCGGAGTGGTGACACCTTCAAATAGACATGATCACCCTCCTTAAATTCCAGTAGTCTCCTTCTATTATTAGCATAGCTCTTTTGTCTTGATTGTGCAATTCTCAAATTTTCTCTTATCATTCGAACTTGTTCTTCCGCCTCTTGTATAAGTTCAGGTCCAAAGAACTGTCTTTCTCCAGTTTGATCCCAATATAGAGGTGTCCTGCCTTTCCTACCATACAAAGCTTCAAATGGTGACATCTTCAAACTGGCCTGATAGCTATTATTATAAGAAAACTCAGCATATGGTAAACTCTTCTCCCAACTGCCACCATGTTTAAGAGCACAAGCTCTTAACATATCTTCCAGCACTTGATTAGTTCTCTCTGTCTGTCCATCAGTCTGAGGATGATAGGCTGAACTAAAATTCAACTTTGTATCCAAGCTCTCATGCAACTTCTTCCAAAATCGAGAAGTAAATTGTGATCCTCGATCAGACACGATTTTCTTAGGTACTCCATGTAGACAAACTATCCGAGTCATATACAATTCTGCTAGCTTGGCTCCCGTGTAATTAGTCCTCACAGGTATGAAATGAGCCACTTTTGTCAATCTGTCTACAATTACCCAAATAGAGTCATATCCTGCTGGAGTGCGGGGTAGTCCAACAATAAAATCCATACCAATTTCTTCCCATTTCCACTCGGGTATCTTCAATGGGTGCAATAGTCCAGCGGGTCTTCGATGTTCGGCCTTGACTCTTTGACATACATCACACTTAGCCACATGTGCAGCAACATCTCTTTTCAGTCCATACCACCAATACTTTTGCTTCAAATCTTGATACATCTTAGTGCTACCAGGGTGGATAGAGTAATCAGAATCATGGGCTTCTTTAATATAGTCTCACGAAGGCTATCAATCTCTGGAACACATATATGATCCTTGAACCATATAGTACCTTGCTCATCCTCCGTGAATTCCGGAACTCGACCATCCGTGATCAGATCCTTAATCTCTTGAATCTTAGCATCACCAACCTGACCTTTACGAATCTCTTGCTCCAAGGTAGGTTCCAATTCAATAGTAACTCCTTCCGTATGTGTTACAATTCCCAGGTTGAGCCTCTCAAAATCTTTTGCTAATTCATCAGGTAGCTGGACAACAAAAGCGGAGTGAACATGCTCCTTCCGACTCAAGGCATCTGCAACCAAATTCGCCTTGCCCGGGTGATAGTGAATCTCCAAATCATAATCCTTAATGAGCTCCAACCAACGGCGTTGCCTAAGGTTGAGATCCTTCTGTGTGAATATATATTTCAAACTCTTATGATCCGTGTACACTTGGCACTTAGTTCCCATGATGTAGTGTCTCCAAATCTTAAGTGCATGCACAACTGCTGCCAATTCCAAATCATGAGTGGGGTAGTTCAATTCATGTTTCCGCAACTGACGAGATGCATAGGCAATCACATGACCTTCTTGCATAAGCACACATCCCAATCCTTGGCCACATGCATCACAATAGATATCAAATCCTTTCTGTAAGTCTGGCATTACCAACACTAGTGGTGACATCAATCTCTCCTTCAATTGATCGAAGCTTTCTTGGCATTTCTCATCCCACTTAAATTCTTTTCCTTTCTCCAAAAGCGAGGTCATAGGCTTGGCAATCTTTAAAAATCCTTCAATAAATCTCCGATAATATCCTGCGAGTCCCAAGAAACTCCGAATCTCCGTAACTGTAGTGGGCACTCTCCACTCCATTATCTCCTTCACTTTAGCAGGATCCACTGCTATTCCTCCATTAGAAATAATATGACCAAGGAATGGCACCTTGTCAATCCAAAACTCGCACTTGCTGAACTTAGCATAGAGTTGATTATCTCGTAACTTCTGTAGCACCAACCTTAGATGTTGTTCATGATCACTTTCATTCTTAGAATAGATAAGAATATCGTCGATGAACACCACGACGAACCTGTCCAAATACTCCATAAACACCTTATTCATCAAATTCATGAAATAAGCCGGTGCATTGGTCAATCCAAACAACATAACAATGAACTCATATAATCCATATCGAGTCGAGAAATCCATCTTGGGAATATCCTATGGCCTAATCTTCATTTGATGGTAACTCGATTGGAGATCAATCTTCGAGAATATCCTAGCATCTCTCATCCGATCAAATAAATCCTCAATGCGGGGTAACGAGTACTTGTTCTTCACAGTGACATCGTTAAGGGACCTATAATCCACGCACATCACTTGCGATCCTTCTTTCTTCTGTACAATTAGAATCAACGCTCCATAAGGTGAAGAATTCGGATGAATGTACCCAGCCTCTTGCAACTCCGTTAAGTGCTTCTTTAGTTCCTTTAACTCTTCTACAGACATTTTATGTGTCCATTTAGAAATAGGAGCAATTCCAGGTAAGAGATCTATGACAAACTCAACTTCCGTATCTGGTGGCATCCCTAGTAACTCCTCTGGAAAGACATCCGGAAAATCCTTAACCATACGGATGTTGTCACCAACAAACTTCCCATCTACTAAGAATGTCGCTAGTCTGGTGGCGGTAGTTACTGCAATTCCAACTTCAAATCTTTGTCCTTCGGAATTGGTGAGTTCTATGGTTCCCTTAGCACGGTGTATATACTGTCCTTGCCTTTCTTAACCATGACGTACCAAGGATCACGTCTACAGTGCTCTCTTCTAACACTATAGGGGTAGCCCATCTGGGTTAGAAACAAAGGGTAAGAAGGGAAGATTTGTAGACAAGGCGAGTAATTACGAATCATGTTACTTTGGGGGATTTATTAGCTAAGTGTGTCACCTACTAAAGCTAATTCATTACCTTATGGTGGTACATGCTAAGATGCCCGTCTATACTATTTCAATCAATCAAAGAAGCAAATCAGGCATTGATCATCAGCACAATCAAACAACATTTTTAAAGAAAATAGTTTTAAATTTTGTCTTAGGTTCCCTATCTCTTACAAAGATCTTAGTGGTAGGATTCCAAGGTGTGAAATCCGTCTTATCTCAGAGTAGAAAAGGTAAGAATGATCAGAGTAGAACAGTAGAAGGTGAGACAGGATCAAGATAAGTATAGAGAGAATCAGAGTAAGATAAGTATAGAATGAATCAGAAGAAGGTAAGTAGGGAAGGGTTTTATCCATTTCTATCTAGGTTTCGTCCTACAGTCAACATTTCCTCCGATACCACTTCTGTAACACCCGACTTTAAGGAACAAAGCCGGGTGCATCTCATACATGCGCCAAAGAAGACAACATATATAATAACAGAGTGTATAGAGATAAATGTCATAAAACATCAGAGTAATTATTACATAGCGGAAGACTTAATACAAAATAAAAGAATAAACATAAAACAAACTAAGGATCGTCGGCGCCAATGTCGACTGAGAAACGCCACCTAGATCAGATCAAACTCCTCGCCCTGTGGCTCCTCCTGAACCACCTGTTCTTCTCCTGTGGGGGGGGTGTGAGACAGCAAGAGTGAGCTCACATACGTTCATAGCTCAACAAGTCGTGGGGAATAATGTGGCATGAACTCACCAAAGGTGGGAGTTCATGAAGTGTAAGGCTGATCAATGAAATAGAGGCTGAAGCTGAGCATTGCTTTTATAAGTTGGTCAAAATTTTATTAGCAGTTACTAAGTGTAAGTAAATACCAAACCATAGTAATAATAAATAAAAGTAATAATAAAATAATCCCAAATGCAATGAAATGACAGGTTAAGTTTAAGTTCCATAATTTAATCATGTGAGTGTCCGAGCCGCTCATGACCGTGAGCACGGCTAGTATACCAGTTTTACACTCTGCAGAGGTTGCGCATCTTTACCCACAAGTCGTGTTACCCATTTGCCACGGAGTTGATCAGACTCCATACACCTCTACCTAGGAAGCGAGGCAGGGTACCACTACGAGGCCTTTACAAAGTTCCACTAGCTTCAGACTACCCGCTACAGTTTATAGAAAGCTCCAGTGCAGGGTTCTTGTCTGACCGCCATCGCAGCAAAATCAACCCAAGGACCTCCCTACACTGACCACTCCCCTACTGCCCTTGCCCCTTTCGGGTAAGGTAGCCCTCCACTAGCTTTCCTAGTTAATCAGCCAAGGGCGTCCCATTAAACCCTTGTGGTAGCACTGTTTTCCCGGGTGGTTCTCCATGTTCCCATTAACATAATGATCTTATCATGAACATAAAATAATGAACAGATAATAACAAGTGTAAAAATGAGTGATAAATATCTTTATACCCAAATCCACATAAAGCAATAGCATGTACTACCCAAAAACTTAGTAGTAAAACCAGTGGTGAAGCAAGGTATAAAGATAGTCAAAATCTAGGGTATCCTATTGGGTCCCATCAAAATTAACCTATGCAGACCATTATGAATAATAAGAACATGAATGGGTAAAAGAGGTGATCAAGGGCACAACTTGCCTTCCACGAGCTCCTGCTCAGCTATCTCTACTTGTTGAACCTCAGGTTCCACAGTGGCTTGCTCGTCTACTCGCATCAACACAATACATACATAACATAGCATAAATTAACATCACATCAAACATGCTAATAGAATATACAGTAATAAACTAGACACTAAAATGAGATCGTAGGAACTGGAATCATTAAATTTGGAGTTATATATATTTTAAGATATGAATTTCTGAAGCTTTTATGTACTTAATACAAGATTGAGTGCTAGATAAATTTTAATGTGTCTTTTATGTAAAAACAGAGGCACAAATGGATAGACAATAATATTATGAAAATTTAGGAACTGGAATGGTCAAATTTGGAGCTTATATGAATTTTCTACAATTTAAACAAGTTCTAGCAATTATTTTTGTACTAAAAATACATTTCTGATTTAGTTTCTCTGGTTTTATAATTTCCTGGAGTGGGCCTCAATTCCTAGAACACGCAGGGTTCCTAGCGCAAAGTGTCCCGAGACACAGCAAAACCGGGCCGTGGACTGCGGGTTAATTCATAAGTAGTCACAGGGCTCTTTATCAAAATTGGCATGGCCGAACAGGTATCGGACGATACTAGCCGTCCGATTGGTTTCACACGGTCAGGATTAGATTTCATCTAACTCCAACCGATACACTACGCCGCCACTTGGATCAAGATCCAACGGCCACGGACCCCGCCCTAACCAAAACCACCCGATCCTGATCTGTATCCAATCCAGCGGTCGGAATTAACACTTACGGTCCAGATTTGATTTCACGATGAGTTACTCTAACACCTAATCTTGGCCGCAACACACGAGATCAATGGCCCCGCGCTTCTTTCCTCACCCCGGTCGGAGACAGTGGCGCGCCAGCCCACGCGGTAACGCCATGGCGGGCGAGATTCACGCCAGCACCCAAGCGCACGAACCCGAAATCAACTATGCTACGTGATACGTGCCGCAAGTGTAACTAGATGGATGGGGTTCTCACCGGTGGAGAAGGCATCGTAGGGGCCGGCCATGACGTGCTAGAGGTCCGCCGAGTCCACCCCAACGCCGGCGAGGAATTATAGGGCCACAGATGCACTTTTCATTGCACCCGAGCCATGGACACAGTCGTTGCGCCAAGGCGAAGCGCCCAGGTAATACACCGAGGCCCCAACATGGATGTATCCCTGGATCGATATCGGCGGCATCACTCCCTCCTTCCTCCTCTCTGTTGTCCGACGACACAGGTTTTCCCCACGGCGGACGGTGGCGGCTGGCAGATGAGGGACCACGGCAACCGGGAGGGCCGGCCGAGACGCCCAGGCCGGGAGCACCCAGAGTCTTCCTATGGCGGCGAACGTGGGAAGCAGGGAGAGGTAGAAAGGATAGGCTTCGGCCGTGGGTTTTTTTTTTCCTAAATAGGCGGAGGAGAAAAAGTCCTCCAGCTTCAACGGATCGCACGCGGGTTCTTCTGCCTCCCCTGCGGACCGGAATGGGTCAGCGCCCGCGGAGCGAAGGTCACGTGGAGTTCGCAGGAGGTTGATAACTACTGGCGAGACTTACGGCCAAAATCCATGGACTTCGGTGAGTCCGCAGCGAGGAAGACGGACCTGGCGCAGCGACACAATCTCATCTCTCTGCTATCTCTGCTCTCGATCACTCAGGTCGGAGCTGGCTATCCGTCCCGCCTCAGCACAAGGATAGAGGGGCGCGGCGAGAATCTTGCGATCTGTTTGGCGCTCGCGGAACCATAGCAGACCACGGGAGGGAGAAGAAGACCCCGTGGTGTCGGGCCCACCTGGCGGCGGCAGATGCGCGCCCAACCGGCCGAGCGCGGCTGAGGTAAACCGGTAGTTGGGCCAAGGCGAAATTGGCCCATGGCGTAGGAAAGGCCTTTTTTTTTGTTTCCCTTTTGTATTTCTATTTTCACTTTTGGTTTTTCCTTAATTCAAATTCAAATTGGGTTTTTTTTGAACTTCAAGCTCCAATTTGTATGCTACAGACAAAATACTCCCAACATGATGCCAAGTTTTTTTTAAGAGCCACTTTATCTAATTGATGTTTATTTATTTATTTATTTATTTGTTATTTGCATAATTTAATGCCATTAGTTGAGTATGCAAAGAAAAAGAAATCAAGGAATCCCCGAAACATCCTCTTTTAAATATATTTATTTATTTATGTTATTTTTTATACAAATTTTGGGCTTTACACTAACCCTATGCTTGTGAAAAAGAAAGGTGGGAAATGGAGGATGTGCGTCGACTACACCGGGTTGAATAAAGCATGTCCGAAGGTTCCCTACCCTCTGCCTCGCATCGATCAAATTGTGGACTCCACTGCTGGGTGCGAAATCCTGTCATTCCTCGACGCCTATTCAGGTTATCACCAAATCAAGATGAAATAGTCCGACCAGCTCGCGACTTCTTTCATCACACCTTTTGGCATGTATTGTTATACTACTATGCCATTTGGCTTGAGGAATGCAGGTGCAACATACCAAAGGTGCATGAACCACGTGTTCGGAGAGCACATCGGCTGAACGGTCGAGGCTTACGTCGATGACATCGTTGTCAAGACGAGGAAAGCCTCCGACATCCTCTCCGACCTTGAAACGACATTCAAGTGTCTGAGAGCGAAAGGCGTGAAACTCAATCCCGAGAAGTGTGTCTTCGGAGTCCCCCGAGGCATGCTCCTGGGGTTCATCGTCTCCGAGCGGGGCATCGAGGCCAACCCAGAGAAAATCGCGGCCATCACCAACATGGGGCCTATCAAAGATTTGAAAGGAGTACAAAGGGTCATGGGATGCCTTGCGGCTCTGAGCCGCTTCATCTCGTGCCTCGGCGAAAAAGGCCTACCCTTGTACCGCCTCTTAAGGAAGGCCGAGCGTTTCACTTGGACCACCGAGGCCGAGGATGCCCTCGGAAACTTAAAGGCGCTCCTTACAAACGCGCCCATCTTGGTGCCCCCCGCTGCGGGAGAAGCCCTCTTGATCTACGTAGCCGCAACCACTCAGGTGGTCAGCGCCGCGATCGTAGTCGAGAGAGGAGAAGAAGGGCGTGCACTGCTCATCCAGAGGCCGGTCTACTTCATCGGTGAGGTGCTATCCGAGACCAAGATACGCTACCCACAAATCCAGAAGCTACTATACGCAGTAATTCTAACGCGGTGAAAATTGCGACACTACTTCGAGTCTCATCCGGTGACTGTGGTGTCATCCTTCCCCCTGGGGGAGATCATCCAGTGCCGAGAGGCCTCGGGTAGGATAGCAAAGTGGGCGGTAGAACTCATGGGCGAGACAATCTCGTTCGCTCCTCGGAAGGCCATAAAATCCCAAGTCTTGGCGGACTTCGTGGCTGAATGGGTCGACACCCAATTGCCTACAGCTCCGATCCAACCCGAGCTTTGGACCATGTACTTCGATGGGTCGCTGATGAAAACAGGAGCCGATGCAGGCCTGCTCTTCATCTCACCCCTCGGGAAACATGTGCGCTACGTGCTGCGCCTCCATTTTCCGGCATCAAACAACATGGTCGAGTACGAGGCTTTGGTTAATGGGCTGCGCATCGCCGTCGAGCTAGGGGTTCGGCGCCTCGACGCTCATGGCGACTCGCAGCTTGTCATCGACCAAGTCATGAAGAACTCCCACTGCCGCGACCCGAAGATGGAGGCCTACTGCAACGAAGTTCGGCGCCTGGAAGACAAGTTCTACGGGCTGGAGCTCAACCACATCGCTCGATGGTACAACGAGACTACGAACGAGCTGGCGAAAATAGCCTCGGGGCGGACAACGGTTCCCCCGGACGTCTTCTCCAGAGACATACATCAACCCTCTGTCAAGATTGACGACACGCTCGAGCCCGAGGAGGCCTCGGCCCAGCCCGAGGTACCCTCGGCCGCCGAAGGTGAGGCCCTGCTTGTCGAGGGGGAGCGGAATGGGGTCACGCCAAACCCGAACTGGCAGACCACGTACCTGCAATATCTCCACCGAGGAGAGCTACCCCTCGACAAGGCCGAAGCTCGGCGACTAGCGCGGCGCGCCAAGTCGTTCGTCTTACTGGGGGATGAAAAGGAGCTCTACCACCGCAGCCCCTCGAGCATTCTCCAACGATGCATATCCGTCGCCGAAGGACAAGAGCTGTTGCAAGAGATACACTCGAGGGCTTGCTGTCACCACGCAGCACCTCGAGCCCTCGTGGGAACCCACTAGGATTGTACGCTCTTGCCAAGGGTATCAATTCTACGCAAGACAGATGCACCTACCCGCTCAGGCCCTGCAGACAATACCCATCACCTGGCCATTTGCTGTGTGGGGTCTGGACCTCGTCGGTCCCTTGCAGAAGGCACCCGGGGGCTTCTCGCACCTGCTGGTCGCCATCGACAAATTCTCCAAGTGGATCGAGGTCCGACCCCTAACCAGCATCAGGTCCGAGCAGGCGGTGGCGTTCTTCACAAACATCATCCATCGCTTTGGGGTCCCGAACTCCATCATCACCGACAACGGCACGCAGTTCACTGGGAAGAAGTTCCTGGACATCTGCAAGGACCACCACATCCATGTGGACTGGGCCACCATAGCTCACCCCATGACGAATGGGCAGGTGGAGCGTGCCAACGGTATGATTTTGCAGGGACTTAAACCGAGGATCTACAACGACCTCAACAAGTTTGGCAAGCGGTGGATGAAAGAGCTACCCTCGGTGGTCTGGAGTCTGAGGACGATGCCGAGCCGAGCCACGGGCTTCTCGCCGTTCTTTCTAGTCTATGGGGCCGAGGCTATCTTACCCACAGACTTAGAATACGGTTCCCCGAGGACAAAGGCGTACGACGATCGAAGCAACCAGACCAGTCGAGAAGATTCATTGGACCAGCTCGAAGAAGCTCGGGACGTGGCCTTACTACACTCGACGAGGTATCAGCAGTCTCTGCGACGCTACCACGCCCGAAGGGTTCGGCCCCGAGGCTTCCAGGTGGGAGACTTGGTACTTCGGCTGCGGCAAGACGCCCGAGGGCGCCACAAGCTTACCCCTCCCTCGGAAGGGCCACTCATCATCGCCAAGATTTTGAAGCCCGGAACATACAAGGTGGCCAATGATCGAGGCGAGGTCTACAACAACGCTTGGAACATCCAACAACTATGTCGCTTCTACCCTTAAGATGTTTCGAGTCGTTCATATACCTTGTTTTCTTTACATGCATAAATAAAGTCTAACCGTCAAGGAAGGATCAGCCTTGCCTCGGTAAAGCCCGACCCTCCCTCGGGGGCTAGAAGGGGGGAACCCCCTCTGCGTCAAAATTTTCCTCGAAAAAGTCTTTTGCCAGAACGTCTTTCGTACCGTTTCGACCACTTCGATAGCGGGGTCCTAAAAACGACGAGAGTACACGTAAGCGGCAAGGCTGACCGAGCCGAGGGGCTCCTACGCCTCCAAGATACGGATACCTCACTCATCACCTTCCGCGATAAGTAACTCACGCTGGGATAGGCGATTCTGCTACCGAACATGTCCTATCGCTCGAAAACTTTTCTGCCAGAACGACTTTCGTGCCGTTTCGACTGCTTCGATAGCAGAACCCTAAAAACGACGAGAGTACACGTAAGCAGCAAGGCCGACCGAGCCGAGGGACTCCTACGCATCCGGGATACGGATACCTCACTCATCACCTTCCGCGAAAAGTAACTCACGCTCGGAAGAGGGATTCTGCTACCAAACAGGTCCTAACACACGAAACAAGAGGAAAGAAAATGTAGCTTTATAATCCAGCGTTAAAATGTTTAGGCCTCAGCGGCCGCGAAAAACATACGCATGCTACAGACAAACTGTTCCTGCAGGTTCAGACATCGGCAGAGGGAGCAGCAGCACCCTCGGCGTCGTTTCCACCCTCGGCGGAACCTGGCCCAGCCTCGGACGGCGACACGGGCGGAGGGATCTCCACCCCGAAGGAGGACGCCAACACCGCGCTTGGGCCCTCATGGTCAGGTTCTCCGCAAGGGTTCCGGCCCGAGCGGACGCCTCGGCTGGCCGCTCCGTAGCCTCAGCCAGCTGTCCCCCGAGGACCTCAGCCCGGCTCACGGCCTCGGCAGCATGACTCTGGGGTTGGTCCCGCTAGCGGACGACCTGGCCAAGCTCCAGCCGCCGCTGCCGCACCTCCTCGGCCAGGAAGCCACGTGCTCCCGGGCCGACGAAGCCTCTTTTCGAGCCGACTCTGCCTCTGTCCACGCCGACACTCCTGCCTCCGGCTTCAGCTCATCGCAGAGCGGCCGAAGGTTCTAAAACTGAGCAAGAGAAGCCTTGAGCGGCAAGGCCGACCAAGCCGAGGGACTCCTATGCCTCCGGGATACGGATACCTCACTTGCCACCTTCCACGCAAGTCAACTCACGCTCGGTTAAGTGGTTCCGCTAGCCGACAAGCAAGTCCTAGTGCTCGAAATGAGGAAGAAACGCGGCTTCACGCCCAAATTCCCAGATGTTCAGGCCTCGACAGCCACAATGAACAAACACCCATACTCAGGGTGCCATTACAAACGGGACTCCGGTTCCACTCCCGCGGGGTCGCGCTCCTCCAACGGCAGCAAGACGAAGGCAACACGGGTCCACCCCATCCGGGGGCTCGAAAGGTGGAAGGGCGCAATGCATGAGGGGAGCGCGGAGGCATGTCTACTGCCCGGGGGATCGATCCCTTTTTAAAGGCGGCTCTCCCCACTTGCATTCCAAGCGTCACGAGCAAAGTCTCCACCGACGAGCTCCAGGGTTCCCACCCTCCAACGCGGGGGCTGGGTCCCACACGTCATGCGGGATGACCAGAAAAGGAAGAAGCCAAACCACTGCACGCGAAGCAGGTAACCACCCCGCGGTTATAAGCGTTCCCCTATTCTCGTCGAAACCAGCGGGCGAAAGGGCGGACCGCCATGCAGGAGGCGTGCAACCGCACCACGGTTATGCACCCTTTCGGCTTCATCGCATCCGGTGGGTCAGCGTGAAGGCCCGGGCCTGCATGTCATGCAACTGGCGCAACGGTTACTGCATGCAAGGAAACCGCACCGCCACTCGTGCCAATGCCGCGTCTTCTCGACTGCGGAACCAGTGCCGCGACTCGAGGCAGCCCTGCGCATGACCCAACAGTGCCAATCGGGCACAACGATCATGGGTCGGTCAGCCGCGAGGGGAGGCGCGACGGTCGATATGGCCAAAAGTGGGCCGGCAGTAATTGCAGCAGCAGACGAGCAGAAGCAGCGATCAAATCACCCGCAGGCTCGCGTCCCCTCCTGAAGCGGCAGTAGAGCCCTCTCCCACGACACGAAGACGATGCACCCGTGTTCTATTCCTCGAACGACTCGAGCACGCGCAACGGCCGCCCCGCGAATCGCTCGTCCCGTCGCATTAACTCCTCGGCAGGGCAAGCGACACCTTTGGCAGGCGAAGCGGGCATCGTTTCGCCTCCGCCATGATGACCGCATCAAATAAGGTGCGCCACACTATTTAAATTCATATCCTTTTCCTCTTCCCCTTTCTCTCTCTTGCCAACAGGGACCAGAAAAGGGGATACTTCGAAAGGGATTCTTCTCCGCGAAGGAAGCGGGCCCCGAGCCCTCCTACTGATCAGGGGTTCGAAGGCTGGCACCTCGGAAGGGTTCGACAGCCTCCCCAGAGCACTCGGGCTCCAAGCTCATTACTAATCAGGGGTTCGAAGGCTGGCCCCTCGGAAGGGTCCGACAGCCGCCCCAGAACGCGCAGAGTGAGGGATGACTCTGGGTACGTCCGTTACATGGCCGAGGCTCGGGCTACGCTCCCGAGGTACCCTAGGACATTTCTGAGACCAGCAGGAGCGATTTTGTAATGGAATCCCACCAGAGGGAGGCATCGAGCCCTCGGACCCTACCAAATGGGTCCGGGTCCGGCAAATCACCTGTAGGTACTTTTGGAGCACGCCTCTGGGCCACTAGCCGACCCTTATCGAACGGGGCATGGGCGTCCACTCGGATCACCCGTTAGCAACTCACTGGAGACACCATGTTCGGCGCCCTCCGAGGGCAACATGGCGCTTTCCCCCCCCTTCCTCCTTGCGGAAAGGCGACGAAGGGGCATATAATAAAAGTCGAGACAGTCCTTGATCGTCCTCTGGCTCCACGCAGAGGCTCGGGGGCTGCTCTCGCAAACCTGGCTACGGCCAAACCGTTGACAGCGTCAACAAACCAGCCTGAAAACTCGGAACCTGACCATGCACCCGGGCTACGGCCAGGCCGCATGAGGGAACAACTAGGCCGGCCGAGGCATCACGAAAAGCATTAAGACCTCAGAGGAGTCAAACCACTCCTCCGAGGCCTCGGGGGCTACACCCGGCGGGTGCGCTCGTGCGCACCCACCGAAACAAAGTATAACCGAGGAAGGCCGGTCCCCTCGCAAAAAAGTGCGGCAAAGCCTACAAGCGAGTACCAACACTCCCTTTGAGGCTTAGGGGCTACTGTTGGGTACCGTAATTAGGGGTACCCCCAACACTCCTAATCATGGCTGGTAACCACCCTCAGCACAACTGCAAAAACTGATGGGCACGGTTCAGGTCAAGACCTCACCAACCAAGGGATGCAATCTCGCCTCGCCCGACCCCGGCCTCGGGCGGGAACAGTAGTCCCGGACGAATTCACGCCTCACTCGAGGGTCTCCTCAGGCAGCGGGCGCACCCTCGGCTCGCCCGAGGCCCAGCTCGGGCAGGCTTCGTCGAGAAGCAACCTTGGCCAAATCGCCTCACCAATCGACCGTATCGCGGGCGCATTCAATGCGAGGATCGCCTGACACCTTATCCTGACACGCGCGCCTCAGTCGGCAAGGTCGAAGTGACCGCAGTCACTTCGCCCTTCCACTGACCGATCTGACAGGAAAACAGCGCCGCTCACCCCGCTCCGACTGCTGTGCCAGCCACCCGGGCGAGGCTGACAACAACAAGTTCAGCCTCGGGCACGACAGGAAGCTCCGCCTCGCCCAACCTTGGGCCTCGGCCTCGGGAGGAGGTCTCTGCCTCGCCCGACCCCAAGACTCGGCCTCAGCCTCGGCCTCGGGAGGAATCACGTCCTCGCCCGATCCCGGCCTCGGCCTCAGGAGAAGTCTCTGCCTCGCCCGACCTTGGGCTCGGACCGACCGCGCCACAGGGGATACATCATTACCCTACCCCTAGCTAGCTCAGGCTACGAGGGAACAAGACCGGCATCCCATCTGGCTTGTCCCGGTAATAGGCAATGATGGCTCCCCGCGTGCGTCCATGACGACGGTGGCTCTCAGCCCCCTACGGAAGCAAGGAGACGTCAGCAGGATCCCAACAGCACCGACAACTGTGCTTCTACAGGGCTCAGGCACTTCTCCGACGACCACGTTATCGCCTACGCAGGGCTCAAGCACTTCTCCGACAGCCACGTTGACATATACACAGGGCTCAAGCACCTCTCTGCCAGACACGTTAGCGCATAAGCTACACCCCCATTGTACACATGGACCCTCTCCTTGCATCTATAAAAGGGAGGTCCAGGACCTTCCTGCGGGAGGGTCGGAAAGGGGGTCGCGCGGAGGGACGAGCAAACGAACAAGCTCACTCTCTCTCGCGAACGCTTGTAACCCCTACTACGAGCACACCCCCTGGTGCGAGATAATATGAGCCGCGTTTTCCCCTTGTGTTCCATCTTGCGCCAACCCATCTGGGCAGGGGCATGCAGCGACAAATTTACTGGTTGGCTTGCGGACCCCCCGGGTCCGAAACGCCGACACCGGAGAAATACAATAAGCTTCCACTATAAATCTACAAGAATTTTCAAAATCTTCAATTGGTTCCACAAGTGGTTTCATTCCACAATTGTTATCATTTACATGTCTTCTCCAAATTTTGATTAGACTATATTTCATATCTTATTCTTCCCATGTTCTATAAATGCATATGTTGTTAAAATATAGTTTTTACCAATGCATAGGGGAGTTAGTCTAAATCAAATTATGTCTTGCACCTCTCTTTCTCATGTGCTTTTTCTAACTAGAGGATCTTCAACAGGGGGAGTATATCTTTGTCTATGACAAAGGGGGAGAATATTCTTTCAAAGGGAGAGAACACTCTTTTAGGAGGAGTAATCTTTTAGAGCTACAAGTGGTAAATCCTTTAGAGGGCATGTCTTATTTTCTTCCTATATGCTTTTAATGTCTTCCTTTTCGGTGTTTGATTCCAAAGGGGGAGAAGTTTTAGGCACCAAAGCAACTCAAAGTATATCAAACACCAAACACCACCCAATTTCAAAAATTTAAAATCTTGATCTTACAAGTGGTTTTGGTTCTACAAGTATCTTTGGTCTAAAATAGGAGTATGTGGATAATGGAGTTAGCGGGAGGCTTAAGTCCATAATCTCACATTGTGGGGACATTCATGCATCCTAGCAAGTAGACTACATATTTTCATCAAAATGTTTGTTATATTTACTTGCTTTGGTTGTGTTGTCATCAATCAACAAAAGGGGGAGATTGTAAGGAAAAAGAACCCCAAACCATTTGGCTAAGCGATTTTGGTGTTTGATGATCAACATAACCTTGTGGACTAATGTGTTTGCTAGTGTTTGTAGTTCACAGGATGCGAAGAGGATTGGATTGAGACACTGAGGATGCAACACCTCAAAAGAAGGCCTAAAAGATGTGTAGAAGTCCAAGACTCAAGAACAAAAGAAGCCCAAGGAAACAACAAAGAAATCAATGAAGTGGACAGTCAGCCAACACTCTGGTGGCGCACTGGACAGTACATGTCCAGTGTGCGCCGGACTGTCCGGTGTGGCACCGAGCAGTTTGCGCAGAGAGCCTACAATCAGGGGCTCACGGGGTTGTAGCACCGTACTGTCCGCTGTGCATCGGACAGTCTGGGCAATAGTCGACTGCTACAGACCTCAACGATCGGCTGACGTGGCCAGGGCACCGGACATGTCCGGTGTGAACTGGACTGTCCAGTGCGCCCGTCGACAGAGCAATCAACTTTCTGTCCAACGACTATAATTGTGGGGGAGGTTATAAATACCCCACCAACCAGCCATTTGAAGGGGTGGGAGCCCAAGCAACATACCAAGACATTGTAGACATTTCCAAGTGCTCAAACACCCAAGTGCTTAATAGAATCACTCGATGATTATCGTAGGTGTTTTGCGAAGTGCTTAGGTTAGTTAGAATGCTTATGCGCTTGCTCTAGGTGAATCCTAGTTAGTTGAGTGAGTTTAGAAAAATCACACAACCCCACGGCTCTTGCGCGAGCCGTTTTAATTGTTGCCGAGTGGGGATGAGAGTCTTGCGAGAACGTGACAACCGACTTTGTGTCACGGCCACCACCGTCTACCGGAGGGAATGAGGCCCACGACATTTCGACTAGAAGCTCGATAGTGGTGACGGCGAGGAGCATCCGAGAGGAGCCGAAAGCGGAGCACCACTTGTCGACATAATGTGTTTAAATCGTAGCCGTCGTCGCTGATCGGAGACAAAATAGGCCATAGGAAGAAGCTGGATCATACAAAAGAGGGGCCGCAAATGTTTTCATGAAGTGCATTGACTAAGACGCTGGGAAACTCTTACTGGAGGAAATTCACGCTAGGCGATGTGGGGTACACACAACAAGAAGAACACTCGTCGGGAAGGCATTCAGGGCTGGTTTTTACTGGAAACTGACAAGAAAGATGCAGTCGACCTAGTCCAGAGATGTGAAGCATGTCAGTTCTTGGCCAAACAACAACATCTGCCATTACAACAATTGTAGACTATTCCAGTCACCTAGCCCTTCGTATGCTAGGAGCTGGACATGGTTGGGCAATTCAAGAAAGCTAAAGGAGGATATACACATGTGTTGGTGGCTATAAACAAGTTTACAAAATGGATAGAGTACAAGCCAATAGCCACTCTGACCTAAGCCAAAGTGGTAGAGTTTATCCAGGAGATTATCTTCAGGTTTGGGATACCCAACAACATCATTACAGACCTAGGTTCAAACTTCACCAGTGCTGAATTCTTTGACTTCTGCGAACAAAAGTGCATCCAACTCAAGCACGCTTCGGTAGCGCACCCAGGGCCAATGGACAGGTAGAAAGAGCAAACGAGATGATACTAGAAGCACTCAGAAAGTAGGTCTTTGATAAAAACGAGAAGCTTGCGGAGAAATGGATCAAGGAGTTTCCCTACATAGTCTGGAGCCTACGAACTCAACCCAATCGAGCTTTGCATGGAAATAGCCCCTTCTTCATGGTATATGGATCAAAAGCATTATTGCCAGCAGACCTTGCTTTCGGGGCACCCAAGCTAACCTTCAAAAACATCACAGAAGCAAAAGCAAACCGGCTCGAAGAAACCGACATACTAGAAGAAGAATGACTAAATGTCGTTATTCAGTTGGCCAGATAACAGCAGACCTTGAGGCGCTACCACGACAAGGCGATACGTCCCCGAGCGTTTGCAGTAGGAAATCTGGTGCTTCGCCATATACAATCGGGGGAGGAACGCCACAAGCTATCACCACCCTAGGAAGGACCCTTCATAGTCGTGGAAGGAACTCGGTCGGGCTCATACTTGCTAACTAAGATGGATGGCACTCCAATTGAGAACTCCTAGAACATTGAGCATCTGATAAAGTTTTACCCTTAGCAGTGCCATAAACTCTAGATGGTAGGCTGTCACTTGTAATTCTATAAACTCATTTTCAATAAAATTTTACTTTGTTCCCACATACAATTATACTTTTGTATACTACTAATGGAGCAATCGACTTAAATCGAGGATCAGCGTAAGTTGGTGCTACATGTTCACGCTTACAAACAAAGGGTGCACACCATACCCTACTAACAGAGCAATCGACTTAAGTCGGGGATCGGCTTAAGTTGGTGCTACATGCTCACGCTTACAAGCAAAGGGTGCACACCATACCCTACTAACGGAGCAATCGACTTAAGTCGAGGATCGGCTTAAGTCGGTGTTACATGTTCACAGTTAGAAATATAGGGTGCACACCATACTCTGCCAACAGAGCAATCAACCTAAGTCGGAGATCGACTTAAGGCGGTGTTACATGCTCTTGCAAATAGATAAAAAGGGTGCGCACCAAACCCCATCAAGAAGAACAAACAATTTAAAACGCGGGGATTAACTTGAGCCGATGTAAGGACGCTCACACAAAAAAGCAGGGACAACCACTAAGTCCCCCCACACAACACATCTCATCTCAACGCAAAGTTTAGATTCAAACTAATTGTCAATACATTCACAGAAGAGAGAAGCACCTCCCATACAAGCAACAATTGTTCTACTTCTCGAGTTTACAATACATCACCTAGAGGCACCTCCAAGAGTGGAATCGACCCTGGGACCGCCAGGGGCAGGAGCCTTAGATGCAGTGCCTGATGCAGCTTGAACATCTGCAACAATGTCATTAGAGACCACAACACCAAGCCTTTTCATTAGAAGATGACCCGTGTGGATCACCTTATCCCTCGCCTTGTCATACCCCGCCTTTAGGACTTCACAGTCACCTTCTAAGACCTTGATGTTCCATTTGGCGGTATCCAACTCTCGCGATAGAAACTTATTCGAACAACGGAGGTCTCTAATAGAAGAATCTTTGGAGAACAGCGAACTACTGAGTGCTAACACTTCCTCCTAGGAATCCTTTAGTTCATTTCTCCTGTGCTCTAGCTCCTCCATGGTAAATCCGTAGCTCCTCTCCAGAGTGGTAAGGGAGTTGGAGGCATCCCTATACAACTTATCTAGATTATTTCGAGAAGAGAGCATCACCCGATTTTCATTCTTCAGCCTCTAGATCTCCCCATGCGGATGGGAGAATTCTTGATAATAGGTTGACAACATGAAATAAGCAATCTGAAGCTCTCAACAAGTTACCTCATGAGTTTTCTTTTCCATGTCTAACTTTGACTGTAGGGAGGAGTTCATGGTACGGGCACTGTTGGGGCGAAGGCAAAGACGCCACCCTTCGCTCGAGGCCTCCGCCGCGGTCGCTGGTCTGACAGAGACAAAGCGGGCAGGGACACCCTTCGCTCCATTCGGCACTTTGACGAAGGCCTGCAGCGACGCCTTCCCGCGGCGCGGCCTCGTTCAGTCCTGAGGCCCACGTGTGATCTGGCCCGTTGTAACAGGCCCTGCGTGGCCGCCTTTGTGTTACGGGCCTAATTTGTAAAGGCATACTTGTAATTACAGCCTGTAACCCTGCTTTATGGGAATATTCTGGGGATAAACTAGGTGTCTGAGGGCACATGCGTCCTTAACACAAGGCGCTGGGCACTCAGATACCTATAAATACCCCCGCACAGTGCCCGTGAGAGGCTAGATTAACAGAGCTATTGCCCCCGAGCACGTAACCCTGTTGTCACCACTGTTCACCCTTGTTGGCCTCCTTGCTGCTGAGAGCAAGTTCCAACATTTGGCGCCCACCGTTCGTGCTACGACAAAACCACCCGCGATGGCACCCAAGAGAGCTAACCCGAAGGCTGACGAGGCTGCGAAGGCAGCACTGCTGGCCGCAAGAAAGGGCAAGGCCCTCGTCCTCACCCAATCCACCCACCAAGAGCCCACTGAAGACAATGTTCCCCACACCGGCGAAGACGACACCTTCCGCACCTGCGGAACCGAAGGACAATCGCAGCCGCCCCCAGGCTTCGCCCCACTGGAAGGCGCGGACCTCACCGAGGACGGTGAGGTCCTCGGCGTCTCAACAGAAGAACAGCTACAGCTGCGCGCCCTGCGCCTCAAGAACCGCAATCTCCAGAGGCAGAAAGAGATACTGGAGGCCAAGCGCCAACGTGTGTCCGCACTAGCCAAGGTGCGGCAAATGATACGCGACGAGGAGCAGAAGGCCCAAGACCTCGAGCGCGAGATCGCGCTGATGCAGCACGAAGGCCACCTCGGCCTGCAGCAAGAGCCACCCCTCCAGCAGCGTGCGCAACCGGAAGGCACGCGCGAGGCCACCTTGGCCTGCAGCATGGCCCACCCCTGCATCACCGGGCGCGGCCGGAGAGCCCGCGTTTCCCCCAGCGCGACCACACCTTCCAGCACGGCGCGCCATTCCAAGGAGTCAACTACCTCGACGAGCGAAGTCCCCTGGCGCCACACCTGCAGGTGACGCCTTGGCCAGCTAACTTCCGAGCGGGGACCTATCCCAAGTACAACGGCAGCACCGACCCGGCGCAATACATAATGAGTTATCAGGTCGCCGTTGCATCCGCCGGAGGGGACGACGCCACAATGGCGAAGTCTTTCATCATCGCCCTAGAGGGCCTAGCACTCACCTGGTTCACCAGATTGCCTCCGCTGTCCATTGATTCGTGGAGAAGTCTCAGGGACAAATTCCTGCTCAACTTCCAAGGGTACCGCCCAGACACCGACGCCTTGGCCGAGCTCTCACTTTGCAAACAGCTGGAAAAGGAGACTCTGAGGGAGTACTACCGCAAATTCTTAACACTCAAGTCACAGCTGCCCTCTGTCGATGATCAGATCGCTATCCACTACGCCATCAACGGCCTTCGGGCCGACGTCCTCTACAGCCACTGTATCAGAGATCCACCCAAGAGCTTGTAGGAGCTATATGAGCTCTTCGAAAAATATGCCAAATCCGAAGAGCTCCACCAGCGCAAGGTTGAGTCACAGCGGAAACCCAAAGATGCCCCGCAGTCCAGCCGCACGTGGACGAGGACTCTGCAACCAGACTCCGGTCGAGATGGCCGCAGTCAACAGCAAGTGCACAACATCGCCAACCAGCAGCCTGCTGCGGACCCCCCTCGTCGCCAGGAATATCCCCCCCAGGGCCGCGGAAATGGAACTCGTGGCAGGGGCCGAGGACGCGCGCAGCCGCCGCGCCGGTTCTACTGCCTCTTCCACGGCGAAGACTGCGCCCACCAAACCAAAGACTGCCCCGAGACGAAGGCAACCAGAGACAGAATGGCGCGGGCGCAGCCAGCCGACAATCCCAGAATTGTCGCGCATAATTACCAGCCACCCCCTCCACCATATATCCACGCTCCCGCTCCGCATCCACCGCACCACGCTTACCAACACCATCAGGAAGTACAAATCGTACCTCCTCCACCCCCACCACCACACCAGCAACATCAAAACATCCCCCATGCCCCAAAGCAGGAAGACTTCGCCGATCAACCATATCGCGGAGTCATTCACATGATAACAGGGGGCTCCAGCACCGACTTCGACACCAAGCAGCAGAAGCGGGACCACTACCGCAGCATCAACCACGTCGCCGTCACTGGCCCAGTCGTGCAGACGAAGTGGTCCCACATACCGCTAACCTTCGACGCACGAGACGTCGACCTGCGCAGCGCCCCCCACATCGACGCTATGGTCATCAATTGCAGCGTGGCAGGCTGGGACTTACACAAAGTCCTAGTCGACAACGGCAGTCAGGCGGACATCATCTTCCTCCATGCCTTCGACCGCATGGGTATAAGCCATAGCTTGCTGAAGCCTTCGGACAACCCTTTGTATGGTTTTGGCGGCAAGGGCACCTTTCCAGTTGGCAAGATAGAGTTGCCCCTCTCCTTCGGTGTAGCACCCAATGCCCGAAGTGAGCAAGTAACCTTCGACATTGTCGACATGGTATATCCATACAACACCATCATGGGCCGGGGCTCCATCAATAAGTTCGAAGCTGCCATCCACGGGCTGTACCTATGTATGAAGATACCAGGTCCGCTAGGCGCCATTACAATCTACGGCAACCAGCAGACGGCGCGCAACATAGAGCGGGACTTCGTGCCTGGCCAGAGGAACGTACACTGTCTCACGACCCAGCGCGAGGTCCCCGCGCCGGCCAGCCCAACCGATAAGCAGCACGACAAGGCACAGTTGCAGAGCCAAGACGGGACCAAGACTGTCCCCCTCGATCAGGCCACGCCCAAGCAGACAGTCACTATCAGCGAAGACCTCACCTCACTTGAAGAAGAGAGACTTCTCTGCTCCCTGGCCAAGAATAAAGATGTCTTCGCCTGGTCCGCCCTCGATCTGGTCGGAGTCAGCCGATCCATAATCGAGCACAGCTTGGGACTTGACCCTTCAGTGCGACCCAAAAAGCAGAGGCTTCGCAAAATGTCAGACGAAAAGACAGAGGCCGCCAAGGCGGAGGTGCACCGCCTCCTGGAGGCTAAATTCATCGAGCCAGTGGCTTACCCCACGTGGCTCTCCAATGTTGTAATGGTGCAGAAAAAAAGCGGGAAATGGCGAATGTGCATAGACTTCACCAGTCTCAATAAGGCCTGCCCAAAGGACAATTTCCCGTTGCCGAGGATCGACAAAATAGTCGATAGCGCGGCCGGATGCGAGGTCATGTCTCTCCTCGACTGCTTCTCCGGCTATCACCAGATATACATGAAGGAGGAAGACAAGGCTAGCACCAGCTTTATAACACCCTTCGGCACTTATTGCTTCGTCAGAATGCCGGAGGGTCTCAAGAATGCCGGGTCCACCTTCTCCAGACTCACCAAAACAGTACTCGAAGGGCAGGTCGGTAGAAATATATTTACATATGTGGACGACATCGTCGTCGCCAGCAAGAATAAGGAGGACCATCTCGCCGACCTGGCCGAGACATTCGCGAACATGCGAGATGCACGACTCCGCCTAAACCCGGAAAAGTGCGTCTTCGGCGTCCGTCAGGGCAAGATATTGGGCTACCTGGTGTCACGCCGCAGCATCGAGGCCAACCCAACCAAGATCCAGGCCATCGTCGGCATGTCGCCCCCGCAGTCCGCCAGGGACGTCCAGCGTCTGACAGGCAGATTGGCCGCTCTCAACAGATTCATCTCCAGGTCCGCCGAGCGAAGTCTCCCCTTCCTCAAAACACTCCGCGGTGCGAAAGACTTCGCCTGGGGACCGGAGCAAGCAGCGGCCTTCGCCTCACTAAAACAGTACCTGACGGAGCTGGCCATCCTCACAAGCCCCGACTCCTCGCTCCCCCTATTGCTCTATGTCGCAGCTTCGCCGCACGCGGTCAGCGCGGCACTAGTGCAGGAGCAGACAGTCGAGGGCACAGTCAGACAGTGCCCTGTTTACTATGTCTCCGAAGTCCTGACACCGTCCAAATGCAACATGACAGAGCTGGAGAAGATCGCCTACGCAGTTGTTATGTCCTCGCGCAAACTGCGCCATTACTTTGAAGCATTCAAGGTCCGAGTCACCTCAGACAGGGGGCTCGGCGAACTATTCAGAAACCCGGAGGCATCAGTGAGGATTGCCAAGTGGGCAGCCGAACTCTCCGGCTACCACATCAGCTTCGAGCCCAGGACAGCCATCAAGTCGCAAGTCCTGGCAGACTTCGTCGTCGACTGGACTGGGCCAGTAACACAGCCGGACCCGTCCACAGAGAAGGTCTGGACCATCCATTGCGACGGCGCATGGTGCCATGAGGGTGCAGGCGTCGCTGCAGTCGTCACCTCACCAGCCGGAGTCAAACACAGATATGCAGCACGCCTCAACTTCGCTCTGGAATCCGACAAATGTACAAACAATATAGCAGAGTATGAAGCGATTATCCTCGGCCTCCGCAAGCTAAGGGCCCTCGGAGTCACCACATGTATCATCAAGACAGACTCCAAGATAGTTGCCGGCCAGGTCGAGAAAGACTATGCAGCAAAAGACCCCGCGCTCATGCAATACCTCGCGGTTATCCAAAGTCTTGAGAGGCAGTTCAAGGGATTCACCCTGCAGCATGTGGATAGGGCCAAGAACGAGGAGGCCGATGCATTAGCCAAGGCCGCCGCCAGGGGCGAGCCCCTGCCCTCCGACGTGTTCTTTCACACCATCGGCACGCCAGCCGTCCGGAGCCCCGAAGGGCTCCAAATAACTAATGATAGCGAGGGCCACCGTATAGTCAACCTAATCATGACCGAAGACTGGCGGGCACTAATAACCCTGTTCCTACAGGGGTACTATCATCCAACCGACGTCAGTGAGGCAAAGCGCCTCAGACATCGCAGCCGGGACTTCGCACTGATTGAGGGCCAATTATACAAGAAAGGGGTCAGTCAGCCAATGCTTAAATGCGTCACCGAAACCGAAGGCATGCAAATCCTACGCGAAGTCCACAGTGGCACGTGCGGCTCGCACGCAGGGCCAAGGGCCCTGGCTGCCAAGGTGATCCGACAAGGGTTTTACTGGCCTGCAATGATCTGCGCCGCAAATCGAGTCACAAGGTCCTGCGAAGCCTGCCAGAAGTTCTCTCCTCGGTCAGGCAACCCCTCGCAATATACAAAGATGATTGCCCATACATGGCCTCTCCAGCGCTGGGGCCTGGACATTGTCGGGCCCCTGCCCACCGCTCAGGGGAACCTTAAGTTCGCCTTCGTAGCCGTCGAATACTTCACCAAATGGATTGAAGCGAGGGCTGTTTCCACAATCACATCAAAGACTGCCCAAAAATTCTTCTGGCAGAACATTGTTTGCCGCTTTGGAGTACCGTCCGAGCTGACAGTTGACAACGGCAAGCAGTTCGACAGCCAAGATTTCAAGGATTTTTGTTTCTCCATCGGCACCAAGCTTGCCTTTGCTTCAGTATATCATCCGCAGTCCAACGGGGTCGTGGAGCGTGCCAATGGGAAAATCTTCACAGCTGTCAAAAAGATGCTCCTCGACGAAAAAAAGGCAGATGGACCGATTTATTGCTGGAGGCAGTCTGGGCGCTAAACACAACAGAGTGCAGGGCGACCGGGTTCACTCCTTTCCGCCTTCTATACGGATCGGAGGCAATGACCCCGCAAGAAATAAAGCATGGGTCCCCGCGTACAGTTCCGTCAGCCGTCCCCGACGTGGACGAGCCAACTTCAAAAGATCTCATTGACGGAGACCGGGTCTTCACCCTACAGGCCCTAAACAAATACCAAGCCCAGACCAAAACATGGCGCGACCACGCGGTCATCCCGAGAGAATTCAGCGAGGGGGACCTCGTACTCGTCCGAACAGCTCGGACGGAGTCCAAGGGCAAGTTGGAGCCCAAGTGGGAGGGCCCCTTCATAGTCAAGTCAAAAGCTTCCCCCAGCGCCTACAGGCTCACAACGCCAAATGGCGAGGACCTGGAGCACTCCTGGAACATCGACAACCTTCGTAAATTTTTTGTTTGACCCATTTAGGGCTGATCTCGCCCTTGTAATTTGCCGCAAACAATCTTGTACCGGCCCGCACTCTTTTCCTCCCGGGGGGTGAGGTTTTTAACGAGGCGGAGCCATGTAATATATGTGACAAAAATCCCCCGCAAAAACATGTGTCGAAAAAAGACCGCGACAACGGTCTTCGGCATTCGACCAATTCGAAGTCACCGCGAGGCTAAGCGCTAGCCACCCTCGCGTGCGACAAATCCGCGCAGAAGTCGCCTAAGGGTGCAGCCGGACTAAGCACAACTGTCACACCCGGTTTCAGAAGGCAAACCGAATGCGAACCATGTACGTGCCAGGATCAGTTATTCACGTACACAGCAGTTACATAATATGGACATCATCACACAGTGCTCAAAATAGTATTAATAAGGGAAATAGTCGATTACATCATACGTCTGAGACGTCCATATAGTTCTTACAATAAATCAAAGTGCGGAAAAGAAACGTAGATAACGCGGCCTTCACAGGCAGCCGACTGGGGGTTGCCGCTAACCCACACCTAGAACTCGTCGTAATCTTGGAACTCCTGGAAGTCTCCTTCCACAGCTTCATCTTCTCCTGAGCAGTGGTTGCAATGCTGACAACCTGGGGGGGGGGTTTGGTGTGTAGAGCAAGGGTGAGTACACATCAACATACTCAGCAAGCATCCTGTTTGGCTGTAGTGGACTAGCTTTATGTGGGGATAAGTCAAGCAGTTGCTTTTAGTTGGTCAGATTATTATTTACTAGTAGAAAGCCAAGTTTTAGCATTAACCCAAGTTATTAACCCGATGTACCCTTTCCAAACGGAAAGAATACCACTTACCAGCACCATAGTCATAACCAAAACCATCAATCTCATTGCCACCTGTAAACCAAAAGGTCTCTTATCAAGTACCACTAATCACTGGAGCTCCCTTGGCCGCTCATAACCGCGAGCACGGCTGATATATCAGTTTCATAACACTCTGCAGAGGTTGTGCACTTTACCCACAAGCCGTGATTCCCTCTCTGGCCCGGGCTTGCAAGACCCTTATTCACTCCCGAGGTGAATGGCCAAGGATTCACTACGAAGCCTTTACAAAGATTCCCCGGGGCTGTAGCCACCCGTTAGGTTTCCTAAATGCACCGCACTCCTCCCCAAGGGACAAATCAACCTTGGCAGAGCGAGCCGCATACACCGAGCCCCATTGACGGCACGACGGCTAAGTGAACTACACCCCGGATCCTCTAATTATTCAGCTAAGGGCACCCCATTCCACCCTCATGGTTGCACTGTTTTCCCGGGCGGTCATCCATAGAACAGGTCCTTACGGAGAGGCACTCGAGAAACCGCTCGAGCCCCCTTGAATACCACAAGTACAACATCATAATAAGAGAAGGGAAAACAGCGTATCATAGATAATCACATCATGTTCATTGATTAGAGTTGAGCAATAGCATCAGACTAAGTAGTAATAATCCGACCCAAATAGGTAAACAAGGACATGGATAACAAAAGCTAGTCAATCCTTAGGTATAAATGTGTAATGCGGGAGGTGAATTAAAGAATGAATAGGACAGAGATAGGTCAAAGGACACTTGCCTCCACCAAACGACTGCTGCTCAGGGGCTTCTCCTGCGAATTCCTCGGGCTCTTCGACCGGATCGTTCTCTATGCGAGCGCAAACACACATACATACATCCACATATTTAATACAAAAGAACAGTACACCATATAAGATAACAAATAAAGCGAATATGCATCAAGTATGACGTTCGATAACGCATTTGTTATGGTTAGAAAGAAACGGGAAAGGTCTCGCGGGGGGTTAAATTTTATACACTAATGACACAATTGGTTTTTAACAACATAATTCTGTTATATATATTTATATATATGATGGAAACCTAATCACTTTTAGTTGATCAACATTGCACAGGGTAAACAATTAACTACGTGAATCCATAACATAACGGAATTTTAAATTAAACTTCCTATTTTCCCATAGCATGAACAGTGATTAGCCTACTTAAAATACAGTAATTATGATCACAGAAAGTAAATAAAATTAAATAAAAAATATAAAAAACAGAAGGGGGGGGGGGGCGGTTGAACCGGCCCTAGGCGGGGCGCGGGCGCGGGCGGGGCTGGCCGGGCGGCTGAGCCGCTGAGCCGGCCGGTTGAACCGGCGGCCAGGCGGGCGCGCGGGGGGGGGGGGTCGGGCTGGGGAGGGCGGGCGGCGCAGGGGGCGGCCGAGCCGGCCGAGCAGGGGGCGGGCGGCCGAACCGGCCATGGGGCCGAGCGGCGAGGGGAAGGGGAGGGAGGAGAGGGGAGAGAGGGAGAGAGGGAGGAGGGGGGGGCTTACCGGCGTCGGGGATCGACGGCGAGGGGCGGCCGGCGGCAGGGGGCGGCGCGGCAAACAGGGGGCGGCGGCGGCTACCTAGGGCAGGGGGCGGGTAGGGGGTAGGGGCGGCGGCTTAGGTGGGGAGGGAGAAAATGAGGGGGGGAGAGGGAGAGGGTTAGGGAATAAGGGAAAGAGGGGGGGGGGCGGCTGGGCCTTCCAGGCCCAAGAGGGGGGGGGGGGGCGGCTGGGCCTGGGCCGGCCGGGGTCGGCCCACGGCGCGGGAGAGAGAGAAAAAGAGGAGAGAAAAAGAGAGGGAGAAAAAAGAAAGAAAAGATCTTCTCCACATTTTCGAAATCCGATCTTTCTACATGAATGCAATTGCGCTTTCAAAGCAATCAAAAGAAATGCAAGGTTCGGCATGGTGCATCAAACAACATAAAGTACTTAGGGTTTTCTTACACGGGAAATCCAAACCGAATCCCGCTAGAACTTTGGAAAAGGTCAAGGTTTAGCGAAGGGAAAAAGAAAAGGAAAAGGTAACGCCCGAATTTTGGCGAGTAAAGAAAAGGAAAAAAAAATCAACTGCAAAAATTCGGGGCGTTACAAACCTATCCCCCTTAAAAGAATCTCGCCCTCGAGATTCAGGGCTGGCTAGCAAAGAGCTCCGGGTACTTGGCCATCAGATCATCTTCACGCTCCCAGGTTGCTTCTTCCTCAGAGTGGTGATTCCATCTGACTTTGCACATTCTGACGGTCTTCCTTCGGGTGACTCTATCTGCAACCTCAAGGATCTGAGCTGGCTTCTCAACATAGGTCAAGTCCTCCTGGACTTCTAGACCTTCCACTGGCAACTGCTCTTCCGGCACACGCAAGCACTTCTTCAACTGAGACACATGAAAGACATTATGCACAGCAGACAAATTCTCTGGCAAACTGAGCTGATAAGCCACTTCTCCTCGTCTTGCAAGAATCTGATACGGACCAATGTAGCGGGGTGCTAGCTTGCCTTTCACTCCGAATCTTCTGACTCTTCTGATCGGTGACACTTTCAGATAAACAAAGTCTCCGACTTCGAAACTCAGCTCTCTTCTTCTTGTGTCTGCATAGCTTCGCTGCCTCGATTGCGCTATCTTCAGATTCTCTCGGACCATCTTGATGTTCTCTTCGGCTTCAAGCAGAATATCTGGCCCAAACACCTGCTTCTCTCCAGGCTGATCCCATTGCAACGGAGTTCTGCAACTCCTTCCATACAGCGCTTGAAACGGTGACATCTTCAAACTGGCCTGATAACTGTTGTTATAGGAAAACTCTGCATAAGGCAATCGCTTGTCCCATCCGGACTGATCTTGCAACGCACAGGCTCTCAACATATCTTCAAGGATTTGATTGGTTCTTTCAGTCTGACCATCTGTCTGCGGGTGATAAGCTGAACTGAAATTCAGATGCGTGCCCAAGGCTTCATGCAACTGCTGCCAGAAATGAGAGGTGAACTGCGTTCCTCTGTCTGACACTATCTTCTTTGGCACACCATGAAGACAAACGATCCGAGACATATACAATTCTGCCAATACTGCACTGTTGTAGTTGGTCTTGACAGGTATGAAGTGGGCTGACTTGGTCAAACGGTCCACTACTACCCAAATGGAATCGTAGCCGGCTCGAGTGCGAGGCAATCCGACTATGAAATCCATACCAATTTCATCCCATTTCCACTGAGGGATCTGCAACGGTTGCAACAATCCAGCTGGCCTCTGGTGTTCTGCCTTAATTCTTCGACAACTATCGCACATAGCCACATGCTCTGCGATTTCTCTTTTCATTCCGCACCACCAGAATTTCTTCTTTAGATCCTGGTACATCTTCTCACTGCCAGGGTGAATCGAATAAGCTGTCTCATGAGCTTCCTTAAGAATCAACTCCCGAATAGACTGGACATTGGGAACACACAAGCGGTCTTTGAACCATACCACACCTCCAGCATCTTCTCGAAAATCTTTGCCTCTGCCATCTAGAATCAATCGCCGAATCTCACTGATCTTCTCATCATTTTTCTGCGCTTCTTTGATTTCGCGCTCCAAGGTAGGTTCCAATTCAACTGTGACTCCTCGAGAATTGTTCAGAAATCCGAGACTCAACCTGTCAAACTCCTTGGCCAACTCATAAGGCATCGGGCGAGCGACCATCAGATTGACTTGACTCTTTCTGCTCAAAGCATCTGCCACTACGTTCGCTTTGCCTGGATGGTAATGAATCTCCAACTCATAGTCTTTGATCAATTCTAACCATCTTCGTTGCCTCATGTTCAACTCTGACTGAGTGAATATGTACTTCAGACTCTTATGGTCTGTGTAAACATCGCATTTCTGTCCATACAGATAGTGCCTCCATGTCTTCAGTGCGTGAACCACTGCTGCCAACTCTAGATCATGGATTGGGTAATTCTTCTCATGAACCTTCAGCTGTCGGGACGAGTAAGCCACAACTCTTCCCTCTTGCATCAACACACATCCCAAACCTGTGTAACAAGCATCGCAATACACCGAGAAGGGCTTGTGCACATCAGGCAAGACTAGGACAGGCGCTGTAGTCAACTTCTCTTTCAGCGCTTCAAAGGCCTCTTGGCATTTCTGGGTCCACTTGAACTCAACCTTGTTGCCTAGCAACGCTGTCATTGGCTTCGCAATCTTCGAAAACCCTTCAATGAATCGCCGATAATATCCGGCCATTCCAATGAAGCTCTTGATTCCTCTAGCATCTGTTGGCGCTTTCCAGTTTAGAATGTCTGCCACTTTCTTCGGATCCACAGCCAATCCTTCTTTGTTGATTATGTGACCCAAGAACAGGACTTCACTGATCCAGAACTCACACTTGCTCAACTTTGCATACAACTGGTGCTCTCGCAATCTCTGCAATACCATCCTCAAATGATCTGCATGTTCTTCTTCACTTTGAGAATAAACCAGAATGTCATCAATGAATACCACCACGAACTTATCAAGATAATCCATGAATACACTGTTCATCAAGTTCATAAAGAATGCTGGCGCATTGGTCAAACCAAAAGACATCACTGTGAACTCATATAAACCATACTTGGTAATGAATGCCGTCTTCGGAATGTCCGAAGGTCGGATCCTGAGCTGATGATAACCTGACCTCAGATCGATCTTGGAGAACACACTGGCTCCTCTCAACTGGTCGAACAGATCTTCTATTCTGGGCAAAGGATACTTGTTCTTGATCGTGACCTCATTCAAAGCTCTATAATCGATGCACATCCTCTTAGTGCCATCTTTCTTCTCCACAAACAAGACAGGGGCGGCCCAAGGCGAAGTGCTTGGCCGGATGTAACCTTTCTCTGACAGCTCATCAATCTGCTTCTTAAGCTCAACCAACTCTGGTCCAGATATTCTGTAAGCTCTCTTAGAGATGGGGGCGGTTCCAGGAAGAAGCTCTATAGCAAACTCAACTTTCCGCTCTGGTGGCATACCCGGTAAATCCTTTGGAAACACATCTGGGAACTCGGACACAACCTTAATACTCTCAATTGGATCTGCTTCACTGCTATCGACAGCCATCTGATAACAACTTCCTTTCTTTGGCTCAGGCGGGACTAACTCGGTCACCACTTCCTCTCCTAGTGGGGACACCAACTTGATTGTCCTTTTATCACAACTGATAACTGCCTGATACTTATCTAGCCAATTCATCCCTAGGATGACATCTATTCCCTGAGTACCCATTACTATAAGGTTGGCGGGAAACGCTATCCCCCTTATTTTCACACTTATATTCAAACAAATGCTATCAGCTCGAATTCTACCACCGGCTGAGTCAATTTGAATGGGGGTTAACATGGTAGTAGTTGGAAGATTATGTGCTTCTACCCATGATGCAGTAATGAAAGAATGTGTTGCTCCAGTATCAAATAACACTTCTGCAATATGGGAGTCGACTGGGAACATACCTACTATCATGTCGGGGGTCTCCTGAACTGCTTCAGCTTCCAAGTGGTTCAATCTTCCATGATTATAGCGCGGCTGAGAGCGATTGCCTGCTCCAGGCTGAGACACATTCTGCTTTGCTGGGGCATTGGGGCCTGACTGCTGCTGGGCTGCCTTCTTCGGACATTGCATCACCCAGTGGCCTTGCTCTCCACAGTGGAAACATGCTCTGTTTCCAACCTGAGCTGGTGCTGCCTGACTGTTCTGCTGATTTGCTGGGGCAGGAAGACGAGGTGTTTGCTGATTCTGCTTTTGAAACTGACCTCCTGACTGATTGCTCTGACGGTTCTGGTACTGATTCTGAGGGTACTGCCTTTGAAACTGCTGATGCTGCTGACGCTGCTGATGCTGCTGAGGTGGACGCTGGTTCTGCCTGAACTGCTGAGGTTGATTGCCTGAGAAACGGGGACGGCTACTGCTTCCAGGCTGGGGTCCACTGATCTTGCGCTTACGATCTTCCATCTCCTTGCGCTTCCTTTCTGTCATGATTGCTCTGTCAATCAGGTGCTGGAATGTCGGGAAGGTGTGATTCATCAGCTGATACTGCAGAGGGTCAACCAAGCCTCTCAGGAAACGGTACTGTCGCTTGGCGTCGGTGTTGACATCTTCAGGAGCATAGCGAGACAATTGCAGAAACCTGTCTCGATACTCACTGACAGATGATGACCCTTGCTTAAGGGCCAGGAACTCCTCCTTCTTCACTGTCATCAGACCTGCAGGCACATGGTACTGACGAAAGCTACCTCGGAATTCTTCCCAGGTAATGGTGTCGGGGTTGGCATGGGTGGCGAGGTAAGACTCCCACCATGACTGGGCTGCTCCTCTCAACAGACGGGGACCATACAAGACTTTCTCCCGGTCATCGCACTGAGCGGTATGCAACTCCCGCTCCACAGTGCGCAGCCAATCTTCAGCATCCATGGGGTCAGAAGAGTGAGCGAACGTTGGTGGATGACCTCTCATGAATTCAGCACGCTTGTCTCTAGGCATCTGAGGCATCTGAGGCTGGGGTGGTGCTTGCTGCTGTTGCTGCTGCTGCTGCTGCTGAATGGCGGCCAGAGTCTGACCGATGGCTTGAACTGCCTGAGTCTGCATCAGAAACATCTGCTCGATCGACATCGGGGGCGGGGGCGGCAGGTGCTGCTGCTGGGGCACCTCATCCTGCGGAGCGGCTCGCTCCTGCTGAGCACGCCTTCCTCCTCTACGCCTGTTCTCTGACATCTGCAGAACGCAACCACACATCAGAACTGATCTGGCAAAGCTTGCAGCATAAGAAAAGAGTATAGAATTCTCCAACAGCACTGAACAGATGAGCATCTTCACTGATCTCCAACACAGACCACACAGCTTCTCAGATAAAGAGGAAAGGAGAATAATGGGTTTCCCAACTATATAACTAACTTTATTGACATAGTATGTAAACCAAAATGCAGGGGATACCCACACTCTGGTGACAATCATTACAAAGATCCAAATCAAACATAGTTCATCATGACAAACATAAATGCACAGGATATAGCAAACTACCCTGTCTAACTAAAACTAACTAAGACCGAGACTAACGCTAAGACTGAAGCTTCCATGTATATATTTATTTCGTATTAATTACAAGATCCAACTCTAACGATCTATGGTTCTAGGTTTATCTTGGTCTTGCAGGCGGGATTGCCATAAGACTGGTGTCCACGCTGAGGTGAGCGGTACGGGTGCTGAGTCCCAACGGGAGCGGGGGAACCACCGTCCAGAAAACGACGTTCCGCACGCTCAGCCCGCAGCAGGGCGATCTCAGCACGAGCCCTACTCAGCTCGTCTAATGCATGGTCCAGCTCCGTGTTTAGCACGGCGGCTAGGTTGACTGTGCTGCTCAACCTAGGATTGCCCTCACCGACGGGTGAGACAATCACGCCTCCTGTGCTGCCAGATGAACGGCGGGGGTAATACTTCAGGTCAAGACCGTCAGCTGCCCCACCGAAAACCGAGCAGTAGTGCGAAAGCGCACGCCGTGCAGCATCTTGCATGGCTGCCTCAGCTGAGTCCCGTTCAGAGATAGAATAGTGCTCTGAACAGGCCTCCGCACCCTGGAGACTGTCCTCCGGGCAGCGCACCAAGCAAGTTGCCTCCCAGCGGTCCGGGTAGACCCCGCGACTATGCTGGTAGACCACACAGCGATACTCGACGGACCAAGTATGCCGGTCAAATGCCCGACGTAGCAGGGTGTCGAGCGCATCATGGAAGTGACACCCGCGAGCAGCGTCGCGAGTGATGGGTCGAGCAACCCATCCTTCCGGCTCAGGGTTAGCAGAGAAGTCGGTGTCGTGGCTCGAGCTGTCGTCGCCTCCTCCGTCGTCTGGGTCTCCTCCAGCAGCTACTCCAGAGGCTGGGGCGCCCAGTGGTGGTGCAGGGGGCGGCTCCAGAGGAAGCACAGGGGAGCAGCTCCTCACAGACTCTATCTCCTGGTGGAGCGAGAAGGAAGAGCTCTGCTGCTCCTGTCGTCGACGTTCCTGCTCCTCACGCAGGCGATGGTGTAGTCTCTCCAAGTGGCTGGACTGTCCGGCCACAGGACGGCGAAGCGGACGCTCAGCAAGGCGGGAGGGTAAGAAGGGGATGACTGACTTTCGTGCAGTGTGTCTAAGTCGAGCCATCTACAAAAGACATCGCAAGCAAAAGGGGTGAGAATAGAATTAATATGACCAGCAAGTAATGAGTCATAAATAAATGAAGGATCAGAATAAAACATAATTTTCAGCAAGGTATAATATGTAGTAGAACGTAGGTTTGGTCAGTAGGACCAACTTTTGAAGGGATGTCAAAGTCAAGGAAGAGACAGAGGTCTATAATCCTTAGAACGGCCATTCTACTCTAGGTTAGCGGTCCTACAGTCAGCACGGCTTTGATACCACTTATGTCACACCCGGTTTCAGAAGGCAAACCGAATGCGAACCATGTACGTGCCAGGATCAGTTATTCACGTACACAGCAGTTACATAATATGGACATCATCACACAGTGCTCAAAATAGTATTAATAAGGGAAATAGTCGATTACATCATACGTCTGAGACGTCCATATAGTTCTTACAATAAATCAAAGTGCGGAAAAGAAACGTAGATAACGCGGCCTTCACAGGCAGCCGACTGGGGGTTGCCGCTAACCCACACCTAGAACTCGTCGTAATCTTGGAACTCCTGGAAGTCTCCTTCCACAGCTTCATCTTCTCCTGAGCAGTGGTTGCAATGCTGACAACCTGGGGGGGGGGGGGGTTTGGTGTGTAGAGCAAGGGTGAGTACACATCAACATACTCAGCAAGCATCCTGTTTGGCTGTAGTGGACTAGCTTTATGTGGGGATAAGTCAAGCAGTTGCTTTTAGTTGGTCAGATTATTATTTACTAGTAGAAAGCCAAGTTTTAGCATTAACCCAAGTTATTAACCCGATGTACCCTTTCCAAACGGAAAGAATACCACTTACCAGCACCATAGTCATAACCAAAACCATCAATCTCATTGCCACCTGTAAACCAAAAGGTCTCTTATCAAGTACCACTAATCACTGGAGCTCCCTTGGCCGCTCATAACCGCGAGCACGGCTGATATATCAGTTTCATAACACTCTGCAGAGGTTGTGCACTTTACCCACAAGCCGTGATTCCCTCTCTGGCCCGGGCTTGCAAGACCCTTATTCACTCCCGAGGTGAATGGCCAAGGATTCACTACGAAGCCTTTACAAAGATTCCCCGGGGCTGTAGCCACCCGTTAGGTTTCCTAAATGCACCGCACTCCTCCCCAAGGGACAAATCAACCTTGGCAGAGCGAGCCGCATACACCGAGCCCCATTGACGGCACGACGGCTAAGTGAACTACACCCCGGATCCTCTAATTATTCAGCTAAGGGCACCCCATTCCACCCTCATGGTTGCACTGTTTTCCCGGGCGGTCATCCATAGAACAGGTCCTTACGGAGAGGCACTCGAGAAACCGCTCGAGCCCCCTTGAATACCACAAGTACAACATCATAATAAGAGAAGGGAAAACAGCGTATCATAGATAATCACATCATGTTCATTGATTAGAGTTGAGCAATAGCATCAGACTAAGTAGTAATAATCCGACCCAAATAGGTAAACAAGGACATGGATAACAAAAGCTAGTCAATCCTTAGGTATAAATGTGTAATGCGGGAGGTGAATTAAAGAATGAATAGGACAGAGATAGGTCAAAGGACACTTGCCTCCACCAAACGACTGCTGCTCAGGGGCTTCTCCTGCGAATTCCTCGGGCTCTTCGACCGGATCGTTCTCTATGCGAGCGCAAACACACATACATACATCCACATATTTAATACAAAAGAACAGTACACCATATAAGATAACAAATAAAGCGAATATGCATCAAGTATGACGTTCGATAACGCATTTGTTATGGTTAGAAAGAAACGGGAAAGGTCTCGCGGGGGGTTAAATTTTATACACTAATGACACAATTGGTTTTTAACAACATAATTCTGTTATATATATTTATATATATGATGGAAACCTAATCACTTTTAGTTGATCAACATTGCACAGGGTAAACAATTAACTACGTGAATCCATAACATAACGGAATTTTAAATTAAACTTCCTATTTTCCCATAGCATGAACAGTGATTAGCCTACTTAAAATACAGTAATTATGATCACAGAAAGTAAATAAAATTAAATAAAAAATATAAAAAACAGAAGGGGGGGGGCGGTTGAACCGGCCCTAGGGCGGTTGAACCGGCCCTAGGCGGGGCGCGGGCGCGGGCGGGGCTGGCCGGGCGGCTGAGCCGCTGAGCCGGCCGGTTGAACCGGCGGCCAGGCGGGCGCGCGGGGGGGGGGGTCGGGCTGGGGAGGGCGGGCGGCGCAGGGGGCGGCCGAGCCGGCCGAGCAGGGGGCGGGCGGCCGAACCGGCCATGGGGCCGAGCGGCGAGGGGAAGGGGAGGGAGGAGAGGGGAGAGAGGGAGAGAGGGAGGAGGGGGGGGCTTACCGGCGTCGGGGATCGACGGCGAGGGGCGGCCGGCGGCAGGGGGCGGCGCGGCAAACAGGGGGCGGCGGCGGCTACCTAGGGCAGGGGGCGGGTAGGGGGTAGGGGCGGCGGCTTAGGTGGGGAGGGAGAAAATGAGGGGGGGAGAGGGAGAGGGTTAGGGAATAAGGGAAAGAGGGGGGGCGGCTGGGCCTTCCAGGCCCAAGAGGGGGGGGGGGCGGCTGGGCCTGGGCCGGCCGGGGTCGGCCCACGGCGCGGGAGAGAGAGAAAAAGAGGAGAGAAAAAGAGAGGGAGAAAAAAGAAAGAAAAGATCTTCTCCACATTTTCGAAATCCGATCTTTCTACATGAATGCAATTGCGCTTTCAAAGCAATCAAAAGAAATGCAAGGTTCGGCATGGTGCATCAAACAACATAAAGTACTTAGGGTTTTCTTACACGGGAAATCCAAACCGAATCCCGCTAGAACTTTGGAAAAGGTCAAGGTTTAGCGAAGGGAAAAAGAAAAGGAAAAGGTAACGCCCGAATTTTGGCGAGTAAAGAAAAGGAAAAAAAAATCAACTGCAAAAATTCGGGGCGTTACAACAACAAGTGCGAAAAAAATCCGAAGTCTATCGCGAAGACTATCTGCGCAGAAGTCGCCTAAGGGTGCAGCCGGACTAAGCACAACACGTGCGAAACAATCCGATGTCTATCGCGAAGACTATCCGCGCAGAAGCCGCCTAAGGGTGCAGCCGGACTAAGCACAACAAGTGCGAAACAATCCGATGTCTATCGCGAAGACTATCCGCGCAGAAGTCGCCTAAGGGTGCAGCCGGACTAAGCACAACAAGTGCGAAACAATCCGATGTCTATCGCGAAGACTATCCGCGCAGAAGTCGCCTAAGGGTGCAGCCGGACTAAGCACAACAAGTGCGAAAAAAGCCCGAAGTCTATCGCAAAGACTCCGCGCAGAAGCCGCCTAAGGGCGCAGCCGAACTAGTACAACAAAAGCAGAAACGACAGCATCAAACCATCCGCGCCAAGACCGACTATAATCACACCAGCACAGCATAACCAACCATACCAGACTAAGTACACAGCGCCCCCGCAGGCACAGGCACGCGAGGGCACACAACTTCATCTTACAAGCCCTTACACATATACAAGCGAGGGCACCACGCTCTACATCGGCTCAACCTTAGGAATAATTCCCATCTCCCTATAATTAAATAACATTATCCTAAGTTCTTCACCCGCAAAAAGACTTCGCAGTTCCCCTTCCCCTGTACCCACAGCGGCCGGCAAAGACAACAGCTCCTGCCGACCAGCCCTACTCACGCGAAGCCGAGCCCCTTCCTCCGCGCTAACCCTACGCTTTGCAACCGCCCTTCGTCGTCGGCGCCCGGTGCTAGGACCTGGCATGTCTGGCGCGTCCGTGGCGTGTGGCGAAGCCTCCGCCGCAGCCACATCCAAGGCCGCAAAATAATCCAAGTCCTCCTCCGACGACTCCTCAGTCCACTCAACCGAGCTCCCAGAGTCAGTAAAATCAAAAAACTCAGATACAGACCCACCATATTCATTCCCACCTTCCGCGGTCGAAGCCGCCAAAAATTCAGTAGTAGCGGTTGCGTGCGCAGGCCCAAAATCTTGAACCTGCACAGCAACCAAAATTCAGCACAACATCCAAAAATTCCCCAACCCTAAACACCCACTACGCCACCTGCGAAGGCCCTGCCGCTGCGGGAGCCTCCGCCGTTGGCTCCGCCGCTGCTTCCGCCACCACCGCCGCGGGATCTTCAGCGCTCGGCACAACAGCTGTGGGGGCATCAGGCGCGCCTTCGGCCACCTTTGGGGGCAGGTCTTCGCCGGCCGCAGCAGATGTGGGGGCGCCTGGCGCGTCTTCCGCGGTCTCCGGGGTTGGTTCCAGGGCGACTCCAGTCGCGGCCTCCGCAGGGGTCGGCTCTGGGTCAGGCAGCGCACTGTTCAGCGCCCCGAAGTCGTCCACCCGCTCGCCGCGCTCCGCCTAAGACAAAACACACAAAAATTCAGCAAACACACGCATAGACCACATCCAGCAAACGCCGAACAAACGACAACGTTACCTGAGCCCTCGCAGCCTCGGCCCACTCCCTGACCACCTCCCGACCGTACAGACCCCACATCCGGTCATAGAGGGCCCCGGCGGATTCCTTCACCACGGGGTCTTCGACCTCATAGATATCTCGCCCAAAATCTTCATCTACCTGGTCGAGGGCCTCAAAGTGCCGGCACCCTTCGCGAGAGAGTGCGTTCATCGCCCCCTCGCAGGTGACCAGGGAGGTGAACGACATTAACCCCCCAAGACAGTGGGGAGCTCCTGCAGCTCCTCCTGCACCCATTCCAGACAGCGAAGCCCGGGCTCTCGCTCCGGCACCTCGAAGTCACCGGTCCGCGCACCCAGCTCGCGATATGTAGCCATAAGCTGTGTGCGCGTCCGTTCGGCCTCCGCTCGCATCGCGGCCTCGGCCCCCTTCGCGCGGCTCTCCAGGGCAGTAAGCCGCTCCTGCAGCTGACCGACGAGCTCCTTGGCAATATTGCCTTCCGCCCGCGCCAGCTTGGCCTCCGCCTGCGCAGCCTGCTCTTTGGCGATGGCTTCGTTGGCCTCCCTCCTCTCCCCCGCCAGCTGGCGCCGAAGGTCAGCCTTCTCCTTCTCCAGGGCGGCCACCCTGTCCGCCAGTTTACGGCACTTGCTGTCGGAGGCCGATTTTTCACGGACAGCGTCAGCATGTTGCGTCCGAAGTCTCTCGACTTCGGCAGACAAAGCTGCCGTAAGGGCCCCCGACGCAGTACGGCTGGGGAAGTCAGCCACCTGCAGAGCACTCGTAAGGCCATCGCCCTAAAAAAAAGGGGGGGGGGAAGAGTATAGCTCAGCGGACCTGACTCAGCGCCTCCGTCGCCTGACTCAGCGCCTCCGTCACTCCCTTCAGCCGGCGGGTCGCCGCGCCCGCCTCGTCCCTGACCAACGTGAGGGCCGACACCTCGCCTCCGGCGCCAAGCGCCTCGCCCCTCGCCTTCGGCGCTTTGGCGGCCGTCGCGATCGCCGCGCCAGGCGCAACTATAGCAAGCTGGCCCTCGTCCGGCCCTGCAACGCGTCAACAAATTTAAAAAAAAACAATAATAGGCCAGCGACTTACCACCAAGATAGTCGTCCACAGTAATGTCGGTGCCGAAGTCGGCAAAACGTTTGCCCGCCAACGGCAGCGCTCGGGCCGCCTTCGAAGCCTCCGCCACTCCGCTGGCCGGCGGCACCACCTTCGTCGACTTGGAGCCTCCGGCGCCCGCCGTTGCCTCCGGCGCCTTGCTAGGTGCAGAGGCGCCCGCCTTCGCCGCCAGCGGTTCCCCGCTGCCTTTTCGGCCGAGCTTCGTGAATCCTGACAGTCGCCTGGCGTTTTTGCGCCGCCCCTTGGCGATCCTTGTCCATCACTGCCCACACAACAGCACCGATATTTCGCCCGTAAGGAAAAACTCTCCACTGATGAACCATACGAGATGTAAAACAGTCCTCCTCAGCCGCGCAGGGGATAGGAACATTTCTAGGCCAGCAACCCCCGGTAACCCTCAGCATCCGAGCCGAAGACTCCCGGAGCTCGGGCGAAGACATCCTTTCCCCCGGGGCCGCACACGTCCTCATTAACTCTCTAGCAAAACTATCAGACACCCCAAGTCCTCCCATCGCAGTACCTAATTTTCTCTTTTTTGAGGAGGGGGCGGCCGCCAGCGCAGGGTCGCCTCCAGTCTCCACCGCCGGTTTCTTCCCACGGCGGTCCGCTTCGTCTTGACCAGGATAGCCGTCGTACGGCAATTGATTTAATTCGAAGACCCTGTTCAAACGCTCATTTGACCCGCGGATATCAAAGCTGCGCTGGCCTTCCGTCCTCGGCACGTAACGTCCCACGAGCCGCACCGCCAAGTCCTCCGCATCACGCACAAAGGCGGCCGGGTCACGATTTCGCAAATTCAGTGCGAAGGCAGGACTTCGCACCACCCTTCCTCCGTGAAAAGGCATCTGGAGAGGGCACACTTCGCCCAGCGCCCAGCCGTGCGCCAAGGGCTAGTCCCCGTACGCCACGAACTCTTCAACTAAATCACGCCCACTGCTCTGACCGGCAGCGCACCGAAGGGCCCCTTCGTCTGCATCCTCTTCTGCCACTTCAAAAGGCGGATACGCAGAATAATAATGAGAGCACATCTCAGACACGGGGAGTCCCTCATGGTCTTCGACAGTACCCTCAGCAACGTAAAACCAAAATTCATTCCAACTGCCCCACTTGTTGCGGGCGCACGGAACCAACTCCACTACTGGCATTGTGGTCTTGCCGGTCTTCGGCGTGAATGTGCATGACCCGAACTGGGCAACTCCGTCCCCAACCATCCTCTTCTGCCAATGCAAACAATAATTCTTCGCAAAAACTTCAACCGACGGCTGCCCGCCGTACGAAGTCGTCGCCCAGACATACTTCGCCAGTGCCACCATGGCATTCGGTGTCAGCTGATGTATTTGAACATTGAATCTATGCAGGACTTCGCCAACAAACCGGTGCGCAGGCAAGCGGAGACCGGCGGCGAAGAACGCCTCGAAAACGACCAACTCACCCTCCGGCTCGGGGACTTCCTCCGTCCCCGGAGCACGAGCAACTCCGCCGCCAAAGTAGCCCAACCGCTGCATATCTTCAACGCGGGCTGACGTCATCCGTGACACACCAAAATCAACAGAGTCGCCGGCGCGCAACTCCTCCACCATCACGCTACTCAACGTCTCCTCAGACGAGGCGGCGGCCGGCGGCGTGGTGTCGGAGGAAGAAGAGGACGGCATTGCTACGTACCGTCGGCGGCGGCGGGCGGTCTGCTTCACTCGAGCCAGAACTCCGGCGAGCAAAAGGAGCAGCGGAAGAAGAAGAGCAGCAAGACGGCGGGAGGCTAGGGTTTTTACGGAGCGCGGAAGGCAAAGTTCAAACAGCGCTGACCCCCGCCCCCTTTTATAGGCAGGGCGCGGCTCTTCGGGAAACCCGCAATCCGAAAGGGCGCGACGCTTCGGGGAACCCGCAATCCAACAGTACGCCGTCCATCAACGGTCACATCAAAAACCCCCGCGGAACCACTTCGAGCGAGGGCAGCGTCTCCGCCATCTAGCGACGTCTTCGGCACCAGGTGACTCTGTCGAACTGGTCCCTCGGAGGGCAAATGTTGGGGCGAAGGCAAAGACGCCACCCTTCGCTCGAGGCCTCCGCCGCGGTCGCTGGTCTGACAGAGACAAAGCGGGCAGGGACACCCTTCGCTCCATTCGGCACTTTGACGAAGGCCTGCAGCGACGCCTTCCCGCGGCGCGGCCTCGTTCAGTCCTGAGGCCCACGTGTGATCTGGCCCGTTGTAACAGGCCCTGCGTGGCCGCCTTTGTGTTACGGGCCTAATTTGTAAAGGCATACTTGTAATTGCAGCCTGTAACCCTGCTTTATGGGAATATTCTGGGGATAAACTAGGTGTCTGAGGGCACATGCGTCCTTAACACAAGGCGCTGGGCACTCAGATACCTATAAATACCCCCGCACAGTGCCCGTGAGAGGCTAGATTAACAGAGCTATTGCCCCCGAGCACGTAACCCTGTTGTCACCACTGTTCACCCTTGTTGGCCTCCTTTCTGCTGAGAGCAAGTTCCAACAGGCACCATCAAGGAATCTAGTAACTTGATTAAGCTCTTCTTGGTTTCAAGTGCACCTCTCCTCGGCATCGAAGCACCATCGAGTCATAGCTGAGGAAGCAACACACAATCATCAAGAATATGAACGAGCAAGAGAAGAATTAGAAAGGGACGATGTAAAATACTTACCATCGTTAGCAGCCTTCAGGTCATCTATCCGCTTCTGAAGAACACAAGGATCCCACTACGACAAAGAAGATATTTGTACACCTGAGCTGCCTATGCCTTCAGTTGGATGGCTACCTGATTCAAAACGCCCTACAAAACAAAAATCAGAAGATAGAGTACCCATAAAAATACAAAGAAGTGTGAGCTGCACAAACAAATACCTACAAGTTCGCTAGAAACACTAGAAGATCCAAAGCTGGTGCAACCAAGATATCCCCAGAAGCAGCAGCATCTGCAGAAGCCACAAGGGAAGAAAGAACAAGCGTCGAAGACTCCAAATCCCCCAAACGAAGTGTAGCACCCGTTAGGATACCAGTGCCGGTCGATGCTGCTGCAACTTCTTTAGGAACCTGACTCACGGTGGCCTCTTCAACCAAGGGGGATGGCAAAGCCTTACCAGCACTAGAACCTCTGACCTCCAAAGTGTTGGGTTGCCAGGACCAGGTCTAATGGCAGGGTAGAAGTCGTTGCCACACCATCGTCAACATGAGGCATTGACGACCCAACCTAAACTTCCATTGAAGCAGCAGAAGGAGAACCAATCACAACATCCTCAGGGGCTGGAGTACCCTTGGGGGCAGGAGCACACTCTAGGGCCCGGACTGGATTAGTGGCATGACTAACTTATGCACGAGCTTGTAAGACCCAAAATTTGTATAAAAAATAAATAAAATAATAATAAAATAAATATATAAAGGAGTAAAATAGTGAATTCAGATATCCTAAATTATATTTGGGAGTTGAAAATTGGGGACTGAATTTTGAAAAACAAGAATTGTTTTAGAAAATAAGTAATAGAAAGATTTACAATTCAACTAAATGATTATTCATTTCATTAAATGATGCACTATAGGTATTTTTATACCTATGAATATGTGGGGATACATTTTAATAAAGAGTCATAATTTAAACTTGGGACCTCAAAGTATAGATGAAAATAAAATAGGAAACAAGAAAGGGGGGATTTAATGAAACTATTTATTCCTTCCCTCAATAAATAACAAGGAAAATAATGAATAATAATATTGAAAATAGTAGAGGTCATAATCACATTAGTATTAGCTTGTGCACTGGAAATTTGAAGTTGAATCAGTTTTGAATTGCAAATAGGAATTTGAAAATGAAAAGGAAAAGAAATTACAAAGAAAAGGAAATAAAAGAAAAATGGAAAACCTAACTGGGCCCAATCTGTTTCGGCCCATCTCCACTCACAGCGCAGCCCGCTCGCGGGGCAAGCGCCGACGGCTGGGGCCCGGTTGTCAGTGGCTATCCTGGCGCGCGTATTCGGCTGGCTCGCTGACGCGTGGGCCCTACCTGACATAGTCATATACTGTGGGCGCCCACGCACCAGCCTCTCTCCACCTCGTGCACTCACTGATCTGCGGGCCCGCCGTGACAGCCACCCCGGGGCGCGCTGAGTTCGGGTGAATCGCTGCCAGTGGGCCCAGCTAGTCATCCGTGGGTGGTTTTCGTCTTGTTACGGACCTCACCGCTGCGGCCGCATGAACTCCGCGAAAATCGCGCATCCGCCAGCCCCAACCTCCGTGGGGGTTGTTACGCTAGCTCCTGGCGAATAAATCCCGTGCGCAATGACCCGTTCCCTTTTCCCTAGTGTGCTGCGCCGCCGACCACAGAAAAGGGAGAGGAAACACAGAGAAGCGGGCGGCCACCGTGGTTTCTCGTCGGCGGCGGGTTTCGTGCTCTAGTGCGGGTACCCGGACGTCGGTCGGACTCTGTGGAAGCTCTGGGGAGAGTTAATCGGTGGGAGCCTGGCTGTAGCTTGGGAAATTTCTCGCCGGTCGCTCCTCATCGCCGTAGTGCGCCTGTTACCGTAGCTGAGCTACGTCGCAGTCTACTGCAGGTAAAAATGACCCAACCTTATTCATCATACCGTGAGCTTCTCGTAGGACTCTACTGGGAGGGTTTTGGAGCAGTGGGCAGCCAACGGGGGCTCGCCGGAGTAACCGCCGTTGAACGGCCGTGGGCGTGACCGCGCGGTCTGACGCCGAGTAGGGAGGAAAGACGTTAGGCCGTTGGATGCGTTTTGGACGGCTGGGATTAGATCCCTAGATAACGGTTCGATAGCGGGATCTGGTCCCTCGGATCTAAATCTAGCGGTCACCAGCGTATACCGGTTTTGATGTCTGCAGATCTAATCCACACCATACACTCTAGATCGGACGTCCGCGAGTCACGCATACCCTTTCGGCTCTGCAGTTTTATAAAAGGGCCCCTCGGCTTTGCCTGAATCAACCCGTCGTCTGTAGGGTTGTTCGTCTGAGTCTAGGAAAGTTTATAGTTTAACCCCTGTACTTTACAGAAAAAGGCGCGTAGTCCAGACACTGAGAAAATCAGAGAAATTAAGATAGAAAATGATTTTAGATATAAAATTAATTCTAGAATCTTGTTTAAATCATAGAAAATTCATTTTAACTCATTTTTTACCCGTCCCAATTTCTATATTTTTGTATTAATATTGTTTATCACTTAATGACTCTCTTTTAGCATGAAAACTATATTAAATTTGACCACTTATTTATTTCCGTACCAAATACATAAAACCTTAAGAAATTCACAACTCACAATCCGTAACTCCGATTTGGTCCGTTCAAGTCGCGTTAGCCTCGTATAACTATTTACTACGCAGTAACAACATTGATTATACTATGTCTCGTACTTTTATAATTAGATATTTATTTATCCTATGTATTTGGATTAACCTATGTCTATTGGATTAACCTCTGATTTTATGGATATAATTTGACTAAATTATATTTAATCAAATAATGACTTAGAATGAAGTTGAGATAAGTATTTATAGAATAACCTCTCATATGATTTATACTAACCAATTTATAATATACTTTAATATTTTAATCACATAGATCTTCTATAGAATCACAACTCCTTAATCGTAACTCCGATCTTAGTAGCTCTCGATCCCACGATCTCGTAGCTTCGCGTAGATCATTATTATGCAGTTTGTTCTTATGTTTGGTGTGATGTTAATTCTGTCTATACCATGTTTGTTTGTATTGCTATGACTAGTAGTGAGGTCACGAGTCACCTGAAGATCATCTTGGTAACTGGAATCTCATGTGCCAGGCAAGTTGTGCCCTTGACCACTTTTGTTACCCAATAATGTTCCTTATTATCACTTATTAATGCATAGGTTTAATCTTGATGGGACCCAATAGGTCACCCTAGACTGTTTATCTTTTTACCTTGTTTACCCCTGAATCATTGGGTAGTTATGTTATTGCTTTACACGGTTTTTGGGTTAATATTCCATTATATCCATGTTCCTATTATTCTGTTATGTTATTTATGTTCATGATAAGATCATTATGTTAATGGGAATATGGATAACCACCCGAGAAAACAGTGCTACCACAAGGGTAGTATGGGATGCCCTTGGCTGACTAATTAGGAAAGCTAGTGGATGACTACCTTACCCGAAAGGGGCAAGGGCAGTAGGGGAGTGGTCAGTGTAGGTAGGTCCTTGGGTTGATTTTGCTGTGATGGCGGTCAGGCGAGGGATCCCTGCATTGGAGCTTCCTAGAAACTTTAGCGGGTTTTCTGAAGCTAGTAGAACTTTGTAAAGGCCTCATAGTGTTACCCTGCCTCGCTTCCTTGGTAGAGGTGTATGGGATTCATGACCCATTGTCAGATGGGTAACATGACTTGTGGGTAAAGATGTGCAACCTCTGCAAAGTGTAAAACTGGTATACTAGCCGTGCTCATGGTCATGAGCGGCTCAGACACTCACATGATTAATTTATGTAACTTAAATGCAATTTATCATTTGCATTTGCATGGGATTATTTATTAGTTTTGTTCTATTATTTATTATGGTTTGGTATTTACTTACACTTAGTAACTACTAATAAAACTTTGACCAACTTATAAAAGCAATGCTCAGCTTCATCCTTTATTTTATTGATCTGCCTTACACATCACATGAACTCCCACCTTTGATGAGTTCAGGCCACATTATTCCCCACAACTTGTTGAGCGATGAACATGTGTGAGCTCACCCTTGCTGTCTCACACCCCCACAGGAGAAGAACAGGTGGTTCAAGTTTAGCCACACATCGAGGAGTTCGATTCGATCTAGGAGGCGTCTCCCAATTGACTTTCTGGCGCCAAGGATGGATTTTAGTTCGATCTATATTTATATTTTATTTTGTAAGACTTTCGCTATGTAATAAGTACTCTGATTATATTGTGACATTTATCTCTATACACTCTGTTATTATATATGTTGTCTTCTTTGGCGCATGTATGAGATGCACCCGACTTTGTCCTTTAAAACCGGGTGTGACAGAAGTGGTATTAGAGGAATGTTGACTGTAGGACGAAACCTAGATAGAAATGGACAAAACCCTTATCTACTTACCTTACTCTGATTCTTTTCTAAACTTATCTTAATCTTTTCTCATCTATCTGTGCTTTACTCTGATTATTCTTACATGTTCTTTCTAAAAGACAAATGTGGATTTCACACTTTGAAATCCTGTACCTAAAGTGACCTTTAGGAATAGGAGACCTACTCTTAGGAACAAAAACAAAACTATTTTTATAGGTATTTATACGCTTGAGTGTTTGTTCTTATGACACTTGTCTGATTTGGATCTTTGATTGAGTGTGATGGGTTGTGGAGTAATGTCCACAATTACATATACGTAAAGGCATAAAAATAAATAAATAAAATTTATGAGATAACTAAACAACTTAGACTATCCTCCATTAAATTATATTTATTATATATAGGTTTCTCTTATCTTAAAAGATTCTCTCTTATCTTAAAAGATTCTTTCTTATCTTAATAGATCCATCTTATCTTGAAAGGTTCTCTCTTATCTTAATAGATCTAACTAATCTCAAAAGATTCTATCTTATTCTTAGCGACTCATCTTGCCCTAATAAGCATATTTATCCCACACTAGTGTAACAACCAGGGTCTAATCCAAAATAATGAGATCAGATCTAATCTAATGGACAAACATGTTAGATAATACTGGTAAAATAAGATTGGACCCTACTCTTATAAATATGTTTTAACTAAATTAGAGTCTTAGTCCAACCTGGCCATATGTGACTACCTTAATCATCAGATAGTTGCATAACCCCTCTGCTTTAACCTGACAGAGATTCTGACCTACCTACACTATATAATTCATCCTATCTCAAAGGATTCTAACACATATTAATAATACATATTCTACCCTGGTAGATCTATCTAACTTAAACTAAGTTTAATCCAGTTATATCCAATCTAGTCTAGACCCTACCTAATCTAATATAGTCTAATCTATGTTACAAGTATTAACTAAACCATATCTCTATAAATGGGTTTTAAATCTAAATTGGTATCTTTGACCCACTCATCAGTGAAACCACGACCTAGCCTATGTGATAGGTTGCCCAACTCATTCATTCCAAAAGCAAAGCAAAACTTTGTTTAATCTACCTACCCCATATACCGCAATTGTTATGCCAACTCAGATAATGGCATCTAACACCACGACCGATGGTCCCTAATTCAGACCCCAAAGGAAGCTCGATTATGCCATAGTACACTCATTCTATGCCAACTCTCACCTAATAGCGAAAATTTGATGTACCCTTGTTTTCTATGCCACACCTGTTAATGGCATGAAAAGTTTAGGTATACAAAATATACTAATTGGAAGTTCCACTTAGGTAAAAAATATATATACTAGAGTTTCATAAAGATAAAGTCAGCTTGTTATGCTTAACTAAATGGTATTCTTAAAGGGGATTATGGAATCTAGTATGACCTAATCCAATGTGGTCTGCTTAAACAGATTAGTGGAATTTGGACCCTTCTAGCCAGGTGTTAACTTAACTTAGCACATTAGATTAACTCAACCATGAGCATAAGAGCTAACCCAAACCATAGAGTCATGATGAATGGTATAATCTATCTGTCCACACTTAACATTACACAAACTTTTAACCTACATCATGTAGACTATCCTATCCTCACAAAAATTATATCCTACCTTTGGATATTCACCATATACGACTAGTTACCCCAATCTGGACATAAAACAAAGATTAAACCCTGCTAAAGAATCTTCAGATCATAAATAGCTACTAACCTATTCATTCTGCTTATCAAATACTTTCCAGTGCAAAACTATCCTACTATATGCTTCTAACTCTCATGGTCAATACCAGGAAGGGAGGATTATCAGACAACAACAAACAGAAATGAATCCTCCAGATCCTCCACCGGTTGGAATCGATCAAGTGGTTGCCACCCAAATGATGGTAATACAACAAATGGCAAACATGGTTACCGAATTGAAAAATCAGATAAGACAAGAACGCGAGGAAATACGTCAGGACTGGCTGGAGATACGTCGAGAAATAAGGCAAGCACAGTTGGAAAGACAACGACAATAACAACCTCCACCACCACCACCAACTCCACCAAGCTACATAAACATATATATACATTACTACTATTGTAAGACCTAAATGTTACTTTAGTTAGTATTTGGTATGATACTATTTTAGGAGGAATAATAAGGTCTAATTGACCCCATGTGTTGCTATTAAAGTATGCATCATGCTGAGATTTTGTTTATGCATATGTTTTGAGATAACATGGTTATATACCCTTTCCTTACAAATCTCGAGGACGAGATTTCTGTTAACGGGGTATGATTTGTAAGACCCAAAATTTGTATAAAAAATAGATCTAATAATAATAAAATAAATATATGAAGGAGTAAAATAGTGAATTCAGATATCCCAAATTATATTTGGGAGTTGAAAATTGGGGACTTAATTTTGAAAAACAAGAATTATTTTAGAAAAGAAGTAATAGAAAGGTTTACAATTCAACTAAATGATTATTCATTTCATTAAATGATGCACTATAGGTATTTTATACCTATGAATATGTGGGGATACATTTTAATAAAGAGTCATAATTTAAACTTGGGACCTCAAAGTATAGATGAAAATAAAATAGGAAACAAGAAAGGGGGGATTTAATGAAACTATTTATTCCTTCCCTCAATAAATAACAAGGAAAATAATGAATAATAACATTGAAAATAGTAGAGGTCATAACCACATTAGTATTAGCTTGTGCACTGGAAATTTGAAGTTGAATCAGTTTTGAATTGGAAATAGTAATTTGAAAATGAAAATGAATAAAAGAAAAATGGAAAACCTAACTGGGCCCAATCTGTTACAGCCCATCTCCACTCACAGCGTAGCCTGCCCGCGGGGCAAGCGCCGATGGCTGGGGCCCGGTCGTCCGTGGCTATCCTCGCGCGCGTACTCGGTTGGCTCGCGGACGCGTGGGCCCTACCTGCCATAGTCCTATACTACGGGCGCCCACGCACCAGCCTCTCTCCACCTCGCGCACTCACTGATCTGCGGGCCCACCGTGCCAGCCACCCCAGGGCGCGCTGAGTTCGGGTGAATCACTGCTAGTGGGCCCAGCTAGTCAACCGCGGGTGGACTTTGTCTTGTTACGGACCTCGCCGCTGCGGCCGCATGAACTCCGCGAAAATCACGCACCAGCCAGCCCCAACCTCCGCGGGGGTTGTTACGCCAACTCCTGGCGAATAAATCCCGTGCGCAATGACCCATTCCCTTTTCCCTAGTGTGCTGCGCCGCCGACCACAGAAAAGGGAGAGGAAACACAGAGAAGCGGGCGGCCACCGTGGGTTCTCACCGGCGGCGGGTTTTGTGCTCCAGTGCGGGTACCCGGACGTCGGTCGGACTCTATGGAAGCTCTGGGGAGAGTTAGTCGGTGGGAGCCTGGCTATAGCCCAGGGAATTTCTCGTCGGTCGCTCCTCATCGCCGCAGTGCGCCTGTTACCATAGCCGAGCTGCGTCGCCATCCTACTGCAGGTAAAAATGACCCAATCTTATTCACCATATCGTGAGCTTCGCGTATGACTCAACGGGGAGGGTTTTGGAGCAGCGGGCGGCCAACGGGGCTCACCGGAGTAACTGCTATCGAATGGTCGTGGGCGTGACCGCGCCGTCTGACGCCAAGTAGGGAAGAAAGACGTTAGGCCGTTGGATGCGTTTTGGACGGCTGGGATTAGATCCCTGGATAACGGTTCGATAGCGGGATCTGATTTCTCGGATCTAAATCTGGCGGCCACTAGCGTATATCAGTTTTGATGTCTGTAGATCTAATCCACACTATACACTCTATATCGGATGTCCGCGAGTCATGCGTACCCTTTCGGCTCTGCAGTATTATAAAAGGGCCCCTCGGCTTTGCCTGAATCAACCTACCGTCCGTAGGGTTGTTCGCCTGAGTCTAGGAAGTTTATAGTTTAACCCCTATACTTTACAAAAAATGGCGTGCAGTCCGGACACCGAGAAAATCAGAGAAATTGAGATAGAAAATGATTTTTAATATAAAATTAATTCCAGAATCTTGTTTAAATCATAGAAAATTCATTTTAACTCATTTTTGACCTGTTCCAATTTATATAATTTTGTATTAATATTGTTTATCACTTAATGACTCTGTTTTAGCATGAAAACTATATTAAATTTGACCACTTAATTATTTCCGTACCAAACACATAAAACCTTCAGAAATTCATAACTCACAATCCGTAACTCCGATTTGGTCCGTTCAAGTCGCGTTAGCCTCGTATAACTATTTACTACGCAGTAACAACATTGATTATACCATGTCTCATACTTTTATAATTAGATATTTATTTATGCTATGTATTTGTATTAACCTATGACTACTGGATTAACCTCTGATCTTATGGATATAATTTGACTAAATGATAGTTAATCAAATAATGACTTAGAATGAAGTTGAGATAAGTATTTATAAAATAACCTCTCATATGATTTATACTAACCAATTTATAATATACTTTAATATTTTAATCACATAGATCTTCTATAGAATCACAACTCCTTAATCGTAACTCCGATCTTAGTAGCTCTCGATCCCACGATCTCGTAGCTTCGCGTAGATCATTATTATGCAGTTTGTTCTTATGTTTGGTGTGATGTTAATTCTGTCTATACCATGTTTGTTTGTATTGCTACGACTAGCAGTGAGGTCACGAGTCACCTGAAGATCATCCTGGTAACTGGAATCTCAAGTGCCAGGCAAGTTGTGCCCTTGACCACTTTTGTTACCCAATAATGTTCCTTATTATCACTTATTCATGCATAGGTTTAATCTTGATGGGACCCAATAGGTCACCCTAGACTGTTTATCTTTTTACCTTGTTTACCCTGAATCATTGGGTAGTTATGCTATTGCTTTACATGGTTTTTGGGTTAATATTTTATTATATCTATGTTCCTATTATTTTGTTATGTTATTTATGTTCACGATAAGATCATTATGTTAATGGGAACATGGAGAACCACCCAGGAAAACAGTGCTACCACAAGGGTAGTATGGGATGCCCTTGGTTAACTAATTAGGAAAGCTAAAGGTTAAACTTTCCTATATTATTTATTAGTTTTGTTCTATTATTTATTATGGTTTGGTATTTACTTACACTTAGTAACTGCTAATAAAACTTTGACTAACTTATAAAAGCAATGCTCAGCTTCATCCTTTATTTTATTGATCAGCCTTACACATCACATGAACTCTCACCTTTGACGAGTTCAGGCCACATTATTCCCCACAACTTGTTGAGTGATGAACATGTGTGAGCTCACCCTTGTTGTCTCACACACCCCCATAGGAGAAGAACTGGTGGTTCAAGTGGAGCCACACATCGCGGAGTTCGATTCGATCTAGGAGGCGTCTCCCAGTTGACTTTCTGGCGCCAAGGATGGATTTTAGTTCGATCTATATTTATATTTTATTTTGTAAGACTTCCGCTATTTAATAAGTACTCTGATTATATTGTGACATTTATCTCTATACACTCTGTTATTATATATGTTGTCTTCTTTGGCGCATGTATGAGATGCACCCGACTTTGTCCTTTAAAAACCGGGTGTGATAGAACTCCCTAGAGAACTAGCAGGCTTACCTCTGGCCTGGCCAACAAACCAGCACAGTATGCTTCGTCTAAGCGAGCTATGCGAACATCAATAACATTTATTTCAGGTAACTCATGTAGCAATGCTTTTGCAATGGCCTCCTCTAGTATACAATCAACAGCTAACATGTACGGACCTTGGATGTCCACCATCCTCACCAAGGCAACTAGACCCGAAGTATCACTCTAAGAAGAATGCCGCTCGCACCAGACTAGGGGTAGCACCTCCTCCTCCTCCTCCTCATCTTCCTCCATTTCCTTGACGATATTCCTGGCTGTTTTCACCAAGCCTCCACCTTCCACATCATCCACCAAACCAGCATCCACCACATCATCACCGGCATTCGACTCAGCCTGAGCAGTCACTAGCTACATGTCCAACGAACGCCGGAGTTTACTTTTCTTTTTATCATCTAGGGACTCAGTCGGGGAATCTGGCTGATAGGACTGCTTGCGCCATGGACTCGTGAGGTTATATGCCCTCTCCCCGCTAGCACTCGACTGCTCGGGGGTGCCACACCCCGACTCAAGTCGCGTCAACTCAGAAGACTCCCCTGCCAGCATGCAGAGAATAGCCTCAATCTCGGAGTCACTGCAGACCATCGTATCAAGATATGAGTCATCCTTCTTAGGCAGATCTGGGTACATATCAACTATGGCCTCTATCTCATCCGAAGAAAGCCACACTCTATGGCTAGAACTGCTACCCTATTCATGAATGGGAGGGTCAGACACAAACTCAGCAAAAGGACTCTACAAAAATGAAACAACATGGTCAACACGAAGCATACAATAACTCAGCAAGCGTCGAACGAGAAATCAAGTGGTCAGAACTTACCAATGGAGGAAGGTTCCAAGCAGAGTAAGATCAAGGAGCACCGACATTTACAATGGCACCCCTCAGCATTATCTTGACCGGGCTCAAGATGTCTTCCTCTGAGATTCTCCTGTCAGTCACTTGGGAAGGATCTCTAACCCTAGTATATACACAGGAAGGGTGAACTCTGTCTTTTAGAGCCTAAAAATCTAGACTCCCTCAATTTAGAGACTTAAGAGCAGAAAAATGTGAAAATTCCACCATCTCCCAAAAAGAGATGCGGCAATCCTAAAGAGAAAATTATCTATCTTGCAAAGATATCTCGGCGGAATCAAATATATGACGAGGTTGTCTGACATAGTGATCGTGCTTGATCAACAAAAAGAGCATTGAAAACAAAGTCAGTCACCACAGCTTCAGCAGTCAGACCTCTATCTTTTAAACCAGCAATCTTAGCCAACAAGACCTTCACCTTGGCAACTTCAAAGTCAGTTGGGGCCTCTATCCAACTGGGCACACGAACATCCAGTTGTCTTCCAGAATGAGTAGGCAAAGACTTGTTAAGATTCTCCATAGTGCACCACTCAAAGCGCCATCTGTTGGGGGCCTTCTTCCTCCGAAGGTCCTCAAAAACGTAACTGACCGTATGTTTTTAGTATGACATGGATTGTTACAGGATACTTTGGCTTCGGGATGAAAGTTTATTTTATATAGCAAGGTGAAGATGAAGCCCGAAGGTAATAAGAATGAACGACGAAGCTGTAATCAAGGAGCTTCGGCTTTGATGTAATGATGAAGGCCAAGCATGATGATGACCGAAAAGGGACAAAGACTACTTAGTCCCTAAAGTTTTGTATTATAAAAATAGATGAGTGTCAAGGATATATATGTAATTTCACCCGGGCTGTGCCATGTGCCTATAAATAGATGAACAGTACCACCGTACTGTTCAAGCTGGATTATAATCACTCTCCCGCATTCACGCCTTCGAGCAAGCCGAAGGTATCAATGTAATATTAATACTATTGAATATTCATTTATGTTTTATGTAATACAAATATAAATGAATTAATAAGATCTAGTCTTCATCTTTATCCCTTCGTATTCTTATTCGCATATTAAATAATGAAAGCAAGTCTTTTCTGATCTTCGTCTGATGAGTATTATCCCCATGTGGAAATAATGCTTTGGAAGACGAAGATCCTTAATCTTTAACAACTATGTTGCCTTGTTCTTGATTCATAGCATTTAAGAACAAGTAACCAACATTGGCGCTCACCTCCGGTGAACTTGAACGACCACCTTCGGCAAGCATCCACCTTCGTCATGCCACCAAAGAAGATAACAGTGCCAGGGGCTGCTCTGTAGCCACTGGACACAAATTAGGACACACTCTCCCTGCAAGAAGCTAGGAGGCAGAAGAGAAAGGCTACTAGCCCAACACTTCATGAGGAGGAACTAGACCAGGAGACCAGGGACTTAGAAGCATTCACCAGCAAGTACAGAGGAAGAAGGAAAAAATGCTTCGGATGGCCGACCTTCAGAGGAAGATTGACGAAGCAGCTGAGGAGATGCGTCATCTCACTCAGGATGACCAAGACCAAAGGCCCCAACACATGGAGCTTCGTCAAGAAAGCCCAATCAACGAAGATGAATGGTACGACAATTTTCAACATGGTAACTTTGCTTTCGATGATGCTTCTCCTTTGGCATCAGAATTGCAGGCTACCCCGTGGCCACCATCCTACAAGCCACCTCAGTTACCCATGTGTGATGGGCATTCGGATCCAAAGCAGTTCCTGATGAGCTACGAGACAACAATATCCTCGTATGGGGCAACACTGCCATCATGGCGAAGTCCTTAGTCATGGCAGTTAGAAGTGTGGCTCAAACATGGTATTCCTCTCTTCGTCCAGGGAAAATTATGTCATGGCAGAAGCTAAAGGACATGCTAGTCACCAACTTCCAGGGCTTCCAGACGAAGCCAGTCACTTCTCAGGCCCTGTTCCAATGCACGCATGACCATGAGGAGTACCTGCAGGCATACGTCTGAAGGTTCTTGCATTTGAGAGCTCAAGCGCCTACAGTGCCCAATGAAATTGTCATTGAGGCCATGATCAAGGGCTTCGACCAGGACCCACAACTCAATATTTTGCAAGGAAGCCAGCACAAACCTTGGAGAAACTTCTCCAGGAGATGGATGAGTACATCCGAGCTGATAATGATTTTCGCCAAAGAAGGGAGGAAGCATATAGGTATTCTGAGATGACTAGGGGCTTCAGAGGAAGACTCCATCCTAGGCATGTCAGGACAATACACAATCCCAATGCCAACGATGACATGGCCAATAATACTCAGAGCAGTCAGCACAACTCATAGTCTTCGGGCATGCAACAAACTTCTTACAGACCACCAGCCCCGAGAGGCAGAGGGGGGAGAAGCTTTGGCGGAGGAAGGTACAGTAATCAGCCTAGGAAATTGTTCTTCCTGTTATGTGGCGAGGACAAGGGACACACAACGAGGACATGCCAAGTCACGATCCAAAAACAGAAGGAAATTGCTGAAGCCGAAGCATGGCAGAATGAGCTGAAGCTGGTCCTGCATACTACTTCGTGCTACTCTCCGTATATCTCGGAGTACGTAGCCAATCAACAGCCTACGGCTTCTGCTGCTTCAGCAAGTCACTCTCAAGCTTTCTGGGCTCAGTTACCACCACCACCACTGGCGCCTGCCCCAAGTCATGATCAGCAACCAGAAGGGCATCTTCAGCCTTAGCAATAATGTGACCTTCAGGAGCAGTCCGAAGCTCGCATAGTTAACAGTACTGTGCCTGAGTCAAGGCATATCTACTGACTATGGCACAACGTTTTGGCCAAAAGAGAGCTCTGATTTGTTATATTTGTACTCTTTTTGCTTTTATATTTCCTTCTAAAAAGACAATATAGGAAAGTTTAACCTTTAGCTTGATGTAATAAACCTGTGGTTAAACCATCGAGTGTGACAAGAGTAAGTTCCGAAGCTCCAAAGTCATTCCTAAGGGAGTGCAGAGTAAGTTTCGAAGCTCAAAAGTCGTTCCTAAGGGAATGTAGAGCTAAGATACCACCTAAATCAAATGTGAAGAAGCTCCAAAGTCGTTCCTAAGGGGATGCAGAGCTTAAATACCACCTAAGTAAAAGGTGAAGAAGCTCCAAAGTCGTTCCTAAGGGGATGCAGAGCTTAGCTCCAAAGTCGTTCCTAAGGGGATGCAGAGATGAAATGCCACTTAATTAAAAGGTGAAGAGACTCCAAAGTCGTTCCCAAGGGATGCAGAGTCTAGGTGTGTATCCGTGTGGTTTTTTTACCTTCGGCACAAATTACATTCCGCATCATATCATCATATCATATTGCATAGCATCACATCATATATCATTTTGCATCACTAAAAAGATGTGGAGAAACAAAGGATCATTTTGCTCTCTCGAAAAAGTCGACCGGATTATGAAAGGAAATACTAAAGCACAAGACATACCTTCGACAGATATATTTTCCCACATGAAGTTAATCTTCGTCAGCAGTGACATAAGGATAATGTTTTTCTTCGTGAAGCATGAAAAGAAGGGAAGGTGTTTTTTCGCCAACAGCTCAAAAATGGCACGTACGAAGGTTTCATGCATCACAAAGAAATATATTGCATTAATATACATACAAAAACTTGATGTCTGGTTCTTACAAAAGATGGAAGTTATATACAAGCATTACACTCTCAAGTACACAGATTTAATCTTCTTTTAGCACTTTTTAGCAGCTTCGTTGAGTAGTCTGTTGACGAGCGTCAATAGTTTCGTTAGCGATTTTTATTATATCCAACGCTTCTTTCATGGTTGGGTCAGCTTCGGGGTCATATGGCTCCGGTGGAGGTGAAAGTTTAGCTACATCATAAAAAATGTTTGTTAATTCCGAAGCTAAAAACGAATCCCGAAGCTAAACCTCAGTTAAGGTACCTAAAAGTCTGGCACGCTCTGCATCTTCTTCAACTCTTTTGGCCTCTTCTTGAGCATCGTGAGATTCTTTTTCTTTTTTCCTAATAGCTTTGTCAGCTACCTCATGTCCGCCCTTTATCCATACTTCGGAGTAAAATTTACCGCTTAACGAAGACGCTTCGGCTGAACGATTCTGAATGTCGTCAGCTGAGAAAACAAATTATAGCTGAACAACAGTCATCGCATGGTCACAACTGACCTTTTTCAAAATTGATACAGCCTCGCGGGCACCAGCAAAAGCATAGAAATCCCCTCAATCGCTAAGTATCTCATCAAAAGCTTCGACCTCCCCGCTGATCCACTGGATAACCCCATCACGGTCACCGCAGATGAACCTCTGCTCGGAAGAGTATGCTCCCACCTTTGCAAAACTGTTCTTTAGATTCTTGGTGCATTCCAAGGATATTTCGTAGCATCTCTATTTGGAGTCACAGAGCTCTTTGGCATTCTTTTGTGCCCTTTATTTTCAATTTCGCTTATCTCGTGCTTCACCATTGCAACTTCAAATTTTTCGCTCGTTTCTGTAAGCTTCTTTTTTAAATCTTCAACTTCGACTTTGTGAGCTTCGACTTGTGCACTAAGTTTGGCTTCGATAGTTTTCAGCCTGTCCACTAAGGAAAGCAATATCTTATCTTTTTCAAGAGCTTCGTTCCTTAGTGTAATGACTTCTGATCGAAGATTCCCAAGAGCTATTTGACAACTCTCATCTTCTGCTTCCTTTTGGGCCTTTAAAGCCTTACTTATAATCAAGCCCTAATAAAAAAATATGAGAACATAACGATAGCAAGAAAAGCTACAAATATAATTTATTTTACAAGAAAAAATATATGCACCTTTAGGCTTTTATAAGCAAGGCTATCTGCAAGATCATCCTTCGATATTGCAGATGGGCCGAGTTCAAGCTTTGGGTACCCCATATTTTTCATCATTTCTCAGCAAATATAGATCTCTTTATTGTCTGGCAGACAATAAAGGAAATCATCCTCGTCATTGCCACTGTACACCAAGGATCCTCTGGGGTACTTCAGATCCTTGGCATATTGTTTTGCTTCAGCAATCTGCTCCTCTGATAACTGCTTCCCTAAAGCATGTCGCACAATGAATTCCAACTCTTTAGCAGGTTCTTCAGGAGCAGGAGATTTGGGTTTTTCAGAAGCCCCCTCTTTTTCCAGGATTATCGGTGCGCTTTCCGAAGGTCTAGCTTCGGCGGGAACTTCTGAGGGTCCAGTTTCAGAAATAGTTTGCACCATGGTAGCCTCGTCATATTTCTTTGAATCTTTACCCTCTGTGCTAGGCGCTTCAGCTGAAGCAGGAGTTGATGTCTTCACAGATTCCATAACAGCATCCAGCACACTGACCATTCTTCTTTTCCATGGAGTTGTTGTGGGGATGCTTGATGGCTTCGGCAGTTCTGTTGTGCATGGTGGACTCAGTGCTTTTAATTTCTCTGCCACCTTCTCCAATTTCGGCTCTTCAGTCGGTTTTGTCCTAGCTTTAGTTGGCACAGAGTGACTTGGCTCTGCAATAGGAGCAGCCCCTCAATTAGCTTCGGCACGTCCGCCGTTTCAATGCGCCTGGGCCAATGTGTCAAAACTTTAACATTTTTGACCTCGACACACTAGAAGTTGCCGAGGTAGTAGCTTTCCTCTTTTTCCCTTATTTCTGTGAAGGATAGCAGTAGTTCGGGTACACAAACCCGATAACGTCGAACACTCTGTTCAGCCTCTTTTTGCCACGAGCCCCGAAGGCAGTTGTCATGGCGTCATCTTCGGCCTTCGAATATGCTCCAAGCAATTCATCACTAGTTGCTTCTATGGCATCTAGCCAGTCATCATTTGGCTCATCAAACTGGTTCCTGTACCTGAAGGTATACTTCAGGTAGACTAAACCACCTTGGCTAGAGCCAGCAGCAGCCTCCTTTGGCATTTCTCACCCATTTGCAAGTGGCCACACTCTGCAAGCAATGTGCTCTTGAACCAAGTCTCTTGAGCCAATGTAGGTGCACACTATGTTGAAAGCTGTCTGGGATGCTTGCACATCATTCCCAAGTGCAGTGGCTGGCCTCCTAATGCCGAAGCGAGACCATATAGGGCGTTGAATAACCCCTATCACATCCTCCCTCTGACTTAGGTCATTCTTTACGTAAAACCATTTCTGCATCCTAGGAGCTCAGCCACCTCTTCCGAAACGTAGGCACTGAGTAGCTTGCCTCAGATCGAGGCACGAAGCTGTAACAACCAAAGTTGTTGTGATACTGCTCCTTTCTGGTAGCCTTCATCTCATAAGATAACTCATGAATGTTGCAAAAGCATCTTGCATCTGGTTCCAGTTCTTGGCTCCTCATGGCCCATATAAAGATCCCCACTTTAATGATAACTTCAGGAGTAAGTTGATGAAGGTAAATTTCAAAGGTTTTCAGAACTTCGACCAATATTTTGTCTAGAGGAAATCGAAGCCCGGCTTTCATGAAGCTTCTAAAATCCACCACTTCGTCAGCTTCGGGAAGAGGAACATTATTCTCCCCTCCGGCCCTCACGATTGAGATATCACGAAAGTACCTCCCCCTCATTGCATCGATCTGTCCTTGTTTAATAGTTGATTTTCCAAAGACAACATGACTCGGTCTCCATGGCCGATCTTCGGCATCTTCATTTCTGCTTTCCACATCGAAGCTTTCACTATCACTAGAATTTTCAGATATCCCAGCTAACATCTCATTGGCAATCTTCTCCACATTGGTTTTTTTCCATGGCTTCGTAAAATCCGACCAGCGCTGGGTCAATGATTTTCTTCTCGTCAGCCAGTTGGACAATGGTTGCTAGAATGCCGAAGCTCAAAATCCAATCAAACTCGACGAAGTAAAGAAGGTTAAAATGACAAACACAATGCGAGAAACTCAAATAGCATGAAAAATACTCACAACACAACCTTCTATTTATATACTCAGAACCCCACAGTTTGGTGGGTCCCGCAGGTCAGTGTAATTCGCTATTCTAGCGAAGGGAAGGTGTTTTTCGGACCTTCGGCTAAAGGCCTTTGTTCACGTCACAGTCTAAATTTGTTACAAAGAAACAAATCAATACTACGAGGGGCTACTGTTGGGGGCCTTCTTCCTCTGAAGGTCCTCAAAAACGTAACTGACCGTATGTTTTCAGTATGACATGGATTGTTACAGGAGACTTCAGCTTCGGGATGAAAGTTTCTTTTTATATAGCAATGTGAAAATGAAGCCCGAAGGTAATAAGAATGAATGACGAAGCTGTAATCAAGGAGCTTCGGCTTTGATGTAATGATGAAGGCCGAGCATGATGATGACCGAAAAGGGACAAAGACTACTTAGTCCCTAATGTTTTGTATTATAAAAATAGATGAGTGTCAAGGATATATATGTAATTTTACTCGGGCTGTGCCTCGTGCCTATAAATAGAAGAACAGTATCACCGTAATGTTCACGCTGGATTGTAATCACTCTCCCGCATTCACGCCGTGGAGGAGGCCGACAGCGGCAGAAGCCGGTGGAGTGGAGGGAGGACGGGGAAGAGGTGGAGATAAGGATACCGGTTTGTGGGAGGGAGAGGTCGAGAGACGGACTACCGCCATGGCACGACTGGCGAGGAGCAGTAGTAGCATAGGCATCGTTCACTAGTGACCGGTGATGACGCGTCGGGGTCAAACCATCGTCGGCCTCCTCGCTGCGTCGGCGTGCCCCGTTTGTCCCTCCCTCTCCTCCTCTTCAAGCCTTCCGGGCGCAGTCAAGGTTGGGGATTCTACTGGGCTCGCACTCTCTCCCTTTTTGCCTCGCTAAATGGACTTATAAGATAGTGTGTCGGGCAACATGGCATCACGAGATCGAGGGAAGTGGAGGGCACGACCTTGTTGTGTCTGATGCGGGAGACGTCGACCACGACGCTGGGGTCAAAGCCCTAGCAGCCCTAGATGGGCCCTTGAGAGACGCGCGGGTGGCGGACGCGCGAGCGGTGAGGAGCTGGCTATGGCTCGCCCGGAAAAGGTGGTGGGATGCGGTGACTGCGAAGGGAGGAGTGAGAAGTAAGGCTAGCTCCAATGGAGCCCCATCCCGCTCACCCTGTCACCCGTAGGGGGCACACTCAAGCTTCAACGGTTCCTTCTCGGGGGAATGCTCAACGAGGGGAGGGAGAGAAATCCTCCCTTATATGGGGAGCTCTAATCTCCCCCTTTCCTTCATCAGCATTTTTAATTGTGAAATTAATTATTTTCAAAGTTATTTATTTGATAACAATGTGTATTACATTACTATAAATATTGTAGTATTTTTAAGACTTTAAAAACTGGTGTATAAAAGTCAATAACTCTGTTGAAGTGTATAGGGGTGCTGAATAAAGGGAATGGTTGCAGAGGAGATGAAATAGAAGGAAGAGGTATTTAAATATGAATAGAAAGTACGAATAGCCGAATAGGATGATTTGAGAGGGAGAATGATTGGAGATAGCCTAAGGTAGGGTTGGGTGGAGGCGGGGGTGAGGGAGATGCCGATGCACGCGAGCGTGTGAAGGGATACAGACGGTCCAGATTACAGGAAGGCAGAACAAGCAGATGACAAAACCATAGGAGACAGTCTACTCCTTACATTCATCATAGTAGTAGAGATTTTGAATAAGAAGGAGATTTTAACCCCTCCAATTTACTCCATTTCTTTTGCTCCTAAGGGCTATTTTAGCAACCTTATTTTTTCAAAGAATTTTTATTTTTATAAGGAAAATTAGTTTATTTTTTCTTGGTAAAATAAGAAACATTCGGCAAAAAAATGAAGTTGCCAAATAACATGTCCGCAGGGGATTTTTTTGGTCGCAAGTACATGGATGAGTAGGTATTCTGAGACGGGGGTTACCAGAACATTGCAAACAAAGTCCTGACCGCTAGCTTCTGTGTATATGCTAATAATAATATACTATAGTCTAAGGGCCTGTTTGTTTACCCCAATGGATTATATAATCTGGATTATTTTTGGAGGATTATATAATCTGAGTAGTCCTGTTTGTTTACCCAGATTATCTGGCGTGTTTCTGTTGGGCGGCGGGCTTCTCCGATCCGATAGGCGCAAAAACGATTCGGTAGATTATAATGGCAATGGTGGGTAATTTCTAGAAAACTTGAAAGGGTAGTGGGGAAGTGGGAAAAAAATAATCTGAAATAAGCACCTCCTCACTTGCTTATGGATTATCATAATCCAAGGGGTTAGATTATATAATCTGGGCAAATAAGTTAGACTGTTTGTTTGCCTCTTAGGATTATTTAATCCAGATTATATAATCCGGGGGTAAACAAAGAGACCCTAAATATGAGTACAGACAACTGAGCCTGAGTGGCTGAGTCATCAGGTTGCACGTGTAACTTCCTGATACCTACAGCACTGGGGGCCCAGGCCATGTGGTTGTGGAAATTCCTGAGACGGCCGGCCGGCCGGACTCACCAAACTCGATCGGGGACGGGAAGCGTGAGGGCCCGGATGCCGGCGCACCTAGCCCGCAGGGAGCCATCAGCGATGACCTTGTAGCAGTCCCGCAGGCAGAGGGACTCCAGGCGCGGGCAGCCGTCGAGGACGGCCACCAGCTCGTCGTTGCTGATGTTGCTGCTGACGAGGGTGAGGCTCCGCAGCCCGGTCATGGCCGCGATCCCGAGCGCCTCCGCGGTGCGCCGGGAGTAGTTGAGCGAGAACCTGAAGCACTCCCTGCGCAGGCGGAAGCGCGCCAGCCGCGGGCAGGCTCGGCCGGCGCACTCCAGCACGTGGCGGCCGCCGACGTTCGGGCAGAGCTCCAGCGAGAGGTCCTCCAGCTTGGGCGCGTTCGTGACCAGGTCGGTGAACCCTTTGTTGGTGACCTCGGGGCACGACACAAGGCTGAGGCTCCTCAGACACGCGGACCTGCAGCAAGGAGTTGTTGGTTGTAGTTGAGACTTGAGAGAGGGGAATTAGATTAGATTAGATGGTGTGGTGAGAGTAACAATCAGATTAACAGGGTATGTACCTGCCCGATATGTAGTTGAGAAGATCGTCGGTGACGAAGTGCTTCCCCGAGAAGACCTCCAGCCGGCCCCTGGAGCGGCCCACGGCCACCCTGGCCATTCCGCGCAGGACGTCGCCGCCCATCTCCTCCACCGCCCTGTGGCTCGCCATGTCCAGGGACGCCCACAGCTCCGGCTCCTTGGCCGCCTGGAGCCACGAGCGGCACACGAGGCCCGAGCCCATGAGGATCTCCACAGGGCCAAGCCTGCCGAAGACCAGCACCAGCGCGTCCAGGGACAGCTCCGACCAGTCCCTGCCGTTTGCCACCGTCGGCGCAGGCTCGCAGGGAGGCCCTGCCTCCATTCTTGTTCCTTTAGCAACAGCCCAACAGCGACACCTGGGAACGAGAAGGGGACCAGTAGTTCGTTAGCTGCTTTGCCGCCTTAGGATGCTTGTTACGAGGCACGAATCGAGAACAGATCGACCGTAAGTATGTATAGCTCCGGCCAAAGCTGTCGCCGTCGTCGTCGTCGAGCTCGGGGTGAGCGAGTGACTAAGGAGGTGTTTGGTTTGAGAAATCACTCTATCCAAAATGTGGCGGTGCATCATGGGTCCATTCTCCAAATTTGGTGGGATGACCTCATTCCTCATATTAGTACTAACTAACTAACTATAAGGAATAAGGTGATGATGGATTAACTCATTCCATTCTACAAACCAAACAAAAAAAAATGAGGAGTGAGAAGATGATAGACTAGCTCATTCCTCAAACCAAACAACATATAATTAACTTCGGTCGCCCGAAGCCAGACGGATAAATATCGGACAGGTAGCCTGATGGCGGCATGGCGCGGCAGCCTAGCCCACGGGATGGAAACATTGAGGAACGTTCTCACCGGCACGGCACGCTGACTGCCAAGTTTTCTTGCAAGTGAGTTTAGCTCGTGTCATTTACATTTACTCGTCCTTCAGCATCCATCTGCTATCCCATCATTTAGATGCTACTGCTTGGTATTTTCCCAGCATCCTCTGTCGAGCACCGGCAGCGTGTAAAAAGGAGGGCAAGTCGTGGGTGCCCAAGTTTAGGAGTTGTCTCCTACACTACAACGGTAGTTCCTAGAAACCGGAGCAAGTCCTGGGCGCCCGTGGAATGAAGACGAAGGAGGGGAGGGCGGAGCCGCCACGCATCTGTCAGGTCGAAACCAGAGCAAAGACCTCTCGTCGAGCACCGCCGTGTCGTCACGTCGAGATTGCAGGCACACCGCGCAAGAAGCCTCGACTCGTCGAAAGTGTTGGCATCGATCCGGACACCGATCACTACGATAAAAACTGTCAACGGTGCTCTCTGCGGAAACGCGGACGGTCCGCGGCGAGGGGCCGAACGGTCCGCGACCTGGCGCAGGGGCTAGAGTTCTATCTGACGAGCCGGACAGTTCACGCGTGCGCAAGGACGGTGGAGTTTGCCAACGGCGTCTGGATCTCACTCACAGGAGGGATCCCATCGAGAAAAAGAGATTCTAGACTTTGTCTTAAGATCGAGAGACATACATTAGCATTTTACACTTACACATTGAGTTTTAGGTCAATGCATTTTGTTTTGTATTATTTTAGGAAACTACCTCTTCCTCTTTTTGTTGCTGTTACAATAGGTGCACTGATTATGACAACTACGTCTCTGAATACCTGAACAACCTATACAAGAACTCACAAATTTCTACCTAGCACTTTAATAATTTTGCAGATTCTGTTAAATGGTGCAGTTACTTGCACTATGATCCACTCTAGGGCTGTTCAACAATTGTCGAAACGCATATGACTTATTGCCTGATGCAGGCACTTCGTATAGTTGAGTTGATGGTCTATTTCCAAATTTTTTAAAATGCACTAGATGTTGGGGCGAAGGCGAAGACGCTATCCTTCGCTCCAGGCCTTCGTCACCTCGCTGCACCAACGGAGGCAAGATGACCGGCGCGGCCCACCCTTCGTCCTCCTCACTGCAAGACGAAGGCCTACGACAAAGTCTCTCCATCCCACGTCCTCACCCGACCTGGAGGCCCACGTGGGATTCAGCCCACTGTAACAGGCCTCGCACGGAGAAGCGTGTTACGGGCCCGATTTGTAATAGCTAGCTCTTCTGTAATGACAGTCTATAACCCTCCCTTATGGGAATATTCTGGGGATAGTCCAGGTGCCTGAGGGCATAAACATCCTTACATTGGGACGTTGGGCACTCAGGCACCTATAAATACCCCCGTATAGTGCCCTTGAGAGGCTGGATTAACAGAGCGATCGCCATCTCGAGTTAAACCTTGCTTGCACTCTTTCCACTCCCCCGTTGGATCAACTTGCCCAGGAGAGCAAGTTCCAAGATTAGACATCCTAACATTCCAAGGCTTCACAAAGTTCTACTTTATGTTAGGCTTTGACTCCAGTTCATTTGAAGTTCAAGTTTTAGGTTACTGCATTTATTTTCAAGTAAAATGGACCATCATACCATTAAGCTGGAGAACGAACTCCACTGTGACCATAATTGCTTGCAGAAGGTACAACACCTTGCAGAGGTCCTCTTCCATATGAACCATTATTTGCTACTGAAACATTCAAGCTGTTCGGTTGCTACGGATTGGTGGGTCAGAACGATTCCTAACCGGATTGTTTCTCTAATTTATATAAACTTTGATTAGTTGGAACGATTCCGGGTGCAATCCGGCACAAATGAACAAGGCCTTAGGGTTTGCTTGCGCGACAACGAACTATTGTGAGCAGTCATCATACCATTAGCACTGATGTTTGGGAGTTGCTTTTGTTGCATCTAACATAGTTACCATATCATCTTGTTATGTTTAGATTTGTATGAGCTATCGTTCTAATGAGTAACCTTGATTGTATCAGATGAAGTTGGTAGATAAGGCAACATCACTGTCTAGTGAAGGTATTTTGTATTGACAAATAATCTGCTTTACATGCAAATTAGTGTTGTATTTTTATTTGCAATGTAGCAACACTATACTACTAATTATTGTACTTTTTTCTAGGGTGTTCTGGACAAAGAAAACTTGTGCCTTTAAACAAGAGGATACAAGAATTATTGTACTTTTGTGAACCGCTTGAAGCATTAGTTCTTTTGTGAATGATTTTGTAAAGTGTTTGCAAATATATGTCCAAAACACAATCTTGGAACCTGGTGATTTGGTATGGGTTTATTTGAGAAAGGATAGGTTTCCTGATTTGAGAAAGTCTAAACCCATGTCATGTGCTGCTGGTCCTTATAAAGTTCTTACAAAGATCCATGATAATGCATACACGCTGGAGTTGCCTCTAGATTTTTGGATTAGTCCAACCTTTAATATTTCAGATTTGAAGCCATATATGGGTGAGGAATATGAGCTCAAGTCGAGAACGACTCCAATTTAAGTGGGAGAGGATGATGAGGGCATCATAACTATACACACAATGCATGGACCGATAACACGTTCACGTGCATGACAGCTAAATCTCTAGGTTCGTTATAACCTAGTCAATTGTGTTTTAGAGCTTATACTTGGGGCCATGTATGTTTTGTTGATTAGGGACCTTGGAGAGGACCAGCAAGGACTTGGGAAAGGCCAATGTGTCAAGGAGTAGAAGCAATGGCGTCCACAAAGGAAGGAGATCAAGTCTGATTAATGTGCGATTCTATCTCGAGTTACAGGACCAGTCTGTACTAAAACGTACGCCCAAGACACATATGAACTCCAATTGGGTTGGGCTTGATATGGTTGGAAAGGTAAGGAAATAAGCTAACCTACCAAACTAGTCCCGACTTAAAATTCATCTGGAGTCAACATGAATCGTCGAAACCAGTCAGCGTCTAGATTCTATTTTGGTGCCGTGACACCTTCTGTTGGGCAGTTGGCCTATGTATCGCGTTGGAGCCCATTAAAGGGCAAAACTTCAATTGTTCAAGATCATGATTCCTATATTATTTATCCTAAGAATGACCATGCTAAGATTGCTCAGGCTGATAACAGTAATGTTCATCATGCTTATGTCACTAAAGCAAAAGCATCTCATTCTAGGCATTCTGACTCTCATGCTAAAATTGGTCAAATACCTAAGAAGAAGATTAAGAATGCATCAAATGGACCGCATATGTCATTTCATACTTTTGAAGCTTCTTATGTGCTTACGAACAAATTCGACAATGTAGTTGCCAAATATGTTGGGGCTTCGACACAAGATCTCAAAGACTTGTGTTTGCGTACCAAAGGTGCTTATTGCTAATGTGAAAGGATCCAAGATTGTTTGGGTACCTAAGAACAAGGCCTTAAATGTTTTATAGGTTTATGCATTTGGAGGCATAAGTTGGATTATTGATAGTAGATGCACAAACCACATGACGGGTGAGAAGAAGATGTTCTCATCCTATGAAAAGAAAAAGACTCCCAAGATGCTATTACATTTGGGGATGGGAGTAAAGGTAAGGTAAGAGGTCTAGGTAAAATCGCAAGCACCACCGAGCAGTCCATTTTAAATGTATTTTTGGTGGATTCCCTAGACCATAATTTGCTTTACTTATCTCAATTATGCTCCATTAGTTATAATTGTTTATTTACTGATGTTGGTCTATAGGAGTGATGATTTCGAGCTTTTAAGGGTGTGTTAAAGGGATAACTTTGTCTAGTAGATTTTTTGAATGATAAAGCCGAACTTGACACATGCTTAATAGCTAAAACTAGTATGTGTTGGTTATGGCATCGCCGACTTGCCCATATTGGAATGAAGAATCTTCATAAACTGCTAAAGCAGAACAAGTTTTAGGATTAACCAATGTATGTTTTAAGAAATATAGGCCATGTTGCATATGTCAAGCAGAGAAGTAAGTTGGATCAAATCATTCATCAAAGAATATCATGACTATATCATGACGATTAGAACTCCTACACATGGATCTAATCACCCCTATTGCTTAGGTAAGCATCGACATGAGTAATTATGGTTTAGTTATTGATGAAGACGTCCACACTACTGATACATCTATGCCAATACAAGTACCAATTTCTGGTCCCGTTACTCGCGCTCTTGCTCGTCAACTCAACCATCAGGTGATTACACTCTTGAGTTCATGTCCATCATATTTAGACCATGGAGACCCGTGCACTCTTGTTTTGCTTAGGAACCAGGGAGAAGACCGAAAGGGAAAATGATTTGAACATGCTGGATTCGGACTGCAGAAGAACACCAACTTGTGACGGTGACCACGGTCACATGCGGGCTTGGATTGGAATGTTCAAGCACTACATGGAAAGCTTATCAAGTCTACTTTCATATGGATCTGTAATTATAGTCATATCTATTCTGAGGCCACCGTAATCATTGTTTTCTTACCGAGACATTTCCTGCCTTTTCTACCCATGGTGATGCGTCACCCTATTTTGGCCCAATGGGTCGTGTATCGAGTTGGGTCCATTAGGGACGCATCCTAGGGTTGCAGCATGACCCCAATACCCTTGTGGTCATCCTCCCATGTTTATAAACCCCTAGTCGTCACCAAGAACAGCGGGTTTTGTTTGTTTGTAAGTTTAGCTGTTGCTGCTACTTCCTTGCAAACGCGTGTGTCGATTAGACCACCCGATTTGCTCTATTGAGAACCCCAACTTCTTGTGTATCAGATTTCTCCTTTGGGCATGGTCTGTGTGCTATTTGCTTGTCCACTTGTTCTTGCTTGTTCTTCGATTTTCTTGTAGGTTCAAGGTTGTTCTTGGCACAACAAGAACAACACAATTGGAGGTGATGTAATTGTTGCTAAGGCGCAGTGCAGCCCTTGTGGTGTTGTAGTCGGGCAACACAACGTCGATCCTCCTCAAATCGCATTATCCCCCACTCTCATCGAAAGGTCGGGAGCAAACCCCAGCGAGTTCCATCAGTTATTATGGATGGTTACACACGCTTCACTTGGGTGTTCTTCTTGCAGGATAAAAGTGAAACCCAAGGGACTATGAAGAGATTCTTGAGAAGAGCTCAAAATGAGTTCATCTTGAGAATCAAGAAGATTATAAGCAATAATGGAACGGAGTTCAAGAATACACAAGTGGAAGAATTTCTTGAAGAGGAGGGAATCAAACATGGGTTCTCTTCTCTCTACTCATCATAACAAAATGGTGTGGTAGAGAGAAAGAATCGAACTCTAATTGATATGGCAAGGACCATGCTTGAAGAATACAAGATGTCAGACCAGTTTTGGGCGTAAGCGATAACATGAGTTGCCACACTATCAACCGGTTGTATCTCCAACGACTCCTCAAGAAGACATCGTATGAACTCCTTATCGTTATAAACCCAAATGTTTTATGTTTTAGAGTTTTTGGGAGTAATCGCTTTATTCTAGATAGAAAGGGTAGAAATTTTAAATTTACTCTTAAAGCAGTAGAAGACTGTTTACTTGGTTATGATTCAAACACAAGGTACATAGGGTCTTCCATAAAACCACCAGTTTAGTTAAGTTTCTTGTGACGCTGTGTTTGATGAAACTAACGACTCTCAAGTAGAGGAAGTTTATCTTGATGAGCTAGATGATGAGGAGGCTCCATGCATTATGCTAAGGAACATGTCTGTTGAGGATGTGTTCCCACAAGAACCACAAGAGTCGATACAAGCATAAGATCAATCGTCCTCCTCCCAAGCATCTCCTCCAACTCAAAATGGTGAGCATGCTCAAGAGAATGAACAAATTCGAGATGATGAGCAAGCTCAAGATGACGACATACATTAAGGGAGATGATGTTGAAGAAGAAGATCAAGAAAAGGAGGATAATCAAGAAATACAAGCAACAAAGGTGCCACACCCAAGAGTCCATCAAGCAATTTATAGGGACCACCCCGTCGACTTGATTCTTGATGGTATCCAAAAGGGATTAACCACTTGCTCTAGAATTGTTAATTACTGTGATACTATTTTATGTCTTCTCTTGAGCTTTTCAGGGTTGAAGATATTGTAGGAAACAGTGACGCCTAAGAGGAGGGGTGAATTAGGACTTCTTAAAACTATCTCTAATCTAGGCCACAATTAAATCCCTAGTGCAAAACCTACGCAAATAATCAATCTAGAATGTGCAAACTAGGTTTTGTCTAAGTGTTGCTATCTCTACCGCAAAGCCTAAGTTTCAATTCTAAATAATTTAAATAGAAAGGTGAGATTAAAACTTACATACTTAATATAAATGCGGATGTAAAGAGCAAGGTAGAGATGCAAATTCTCGTTGATGACACCAGTATTTTTACCGAGGTATCCAGAACCACGCAAGGTTCCGACTAATCCTCGTTGGTGCCCCTATGCAAAGGGTAGCCCACGCGAGGCCCAAGCACCTCGGTTGAGTAACTCTAAAGAGAGCCGCGGGTCTTCTCCATGCGCAAGTGGTGCTCCACTTTCGGCTCCTCTCGGGCACTCCCCGCCGTCTCCACTATCGAGCTTTCGGTCGAAACGCTATGGGTCTCGTTCCCTCCGGTACATGGTGGTGGTCGTGATACAAACTCGGTTGTCACGATCTCGCAAGACTCTCGCCCCACTCGGTACAGTTACAACGACTCACACAAGAGCCGAGGGGTTGTGTGGTTTTTCTAAACTCACTGAACTAACTAGGATTCACCTAGAGCAAGCGCATAAGCGGTCTAACTAACCTAAGAACTTCGCAAAGCACCTACGCTAATCACCGAGTGATTCTTTCAAGCACTTGGGTCTATGATCACTTGGAAATGTCTACAATATGTCTTGGTTTATTGCTTGAGCTCCCACACTTTCAAATAGCCGGTTGGTGGGGTATTTATAGCCTCCCCCACAATTCTAGCCGTTGGACAAAAAGCTGAGTGTTGTGCCGTTGGGCGCACCGGACAGTCCGTTGCACACCGGGCATCCACTGTTCACTGTCCGGTGCTCTGGCCACGTCAGTCAATCGTTGAGGTATGTAGAAGTCGACCGTTGGATCCGACCGTTACCCAGACTTTCCGGTGCACACCGGACAGTCCGGTGCTACTGTCGAGAGTGCCTAGTTGCGGGCCTCTCTGCACATCGGGGCAGTCCGGTGCACACTATACATATACTGTTCACTGTCCAGTGTGCCACCAGTACACTGGCTAACTGCCCACTTTATGGATTTCTTCGCTGTTTCCTTGGGCTTCTTTTGTTCTTGAGTCTTGGACTTCTACTCATCTTTTATGTCTTCTTTTGAGGTGTTGCATCCTCAGTGCCTTAGTCTAGTCCTCTTCGCATCATGTGAACTACAAATACAAACACTAGCAAATACATTAGTCCACAAGTTATGTTGATCATCAAACACCAAAATCATTTAGGCAAATGGGTCGGGGTCCATTTTCCTTACAGATGCATTAAAGGATCCGGACTGGGTGATGTATATGCAAGAGGAGCTCAACAATTTCAAGAGGAATGAGATTTGAAACTTAGTACCACGTTCTAACCAAAATGTTGTAAATACCAAGTGTGCCTTTCGTAACAAACATGATGAACATGGTGTGGTGATAAGGAACAAGGCGTGACTTATGGCCAAATGTTATTCACCAGTCGAAGGTTTAGATTTTAATGAAACCTTTGCACCCGTAGCTAGGCTTGAGTCCATTTTCATATTATTAGCCTATGCTGCTTGCCATGATGTCAAGTTGTTTCAAATAGATGTGAAAAGTGTATTCCTCAGCGGACCAATCAAGGAAGGAGTATATGTTGAGCAACCTCTCGCCTTTGGAAACGATAACTATCCCTCTCATGTGTATAAGCTCAAAAAGGCGCTCTATTTGCTTAAGCAAGCACCGAGTGCATGATATTATTAATATATAGGAATAAAAATATGTAGGTATAGTCATATAGAGACGAGCTATTCGCGAAAAGAGTGTTTCATGTATTTTTTTCATTTAATCTTAAAACCCATCACCCCATATTAAATGAAGTGTACATGCCCTAAAGAAAAAATTACCATGGCCGACCTTCTTTAACTCCAACTGTTTGTCTCGATAGCGTGTGCACTAAAACTGGCTATTGTCACGCATGCCCGAGTGTTGATATGCTCGTATACTAACTATTATTAAGGTCTAGTTTAGAAACTCAACTCCCTTAGAATTTAATTATTTTCCACGTGAGGAATCTCAAAGAGTGTCTTTTGAATAAGACTTAGATATTTAAGAGAGTTTTTTCCTCTTTGGGTCTATCTTGTATTCTCTTGCTTCTAAACTAGCTCTATGTAGGAACTGAACGAGCAGGCATAAAAAGGTTTTACCAGAGAGTTTGTTTGTTTTAATCTCAATCTATATAAGTTGCAGGGATTAGGTGGATTTAAATCTATAGCAAGTTAAAATTTCTCTCAATCTATCCTGATCCTCTTTAATTCGTGTAAAATGAAAATAACCAAATAAAGTCTTAAGTGTAATCTTGATGGTATAAATCGAAAACTGCATTTTGTTTATAAAGCAGTCAAGGTATAGTGGCTTATCACTTTGTACATAGTTTTTTCATCAGCTGACTCAGCTGGTACAAAAGGACAAATTGGTAACCGTCTAACAGAGTAAAGGACTATACGCTGCTACGGAAGAGGAGAAACGAGAAACGGGATGTACTAATTTACAGCGCAAGAATCAAGAATATTTATGAGAAATAAGTGGACGACCCAACATTAATCTATAATACTATATAATCCACCAATTTAAATTTTATAAAACCCATTCGATTAAATCACTCGCACTCATGTCTCATATCCTTCCCAGCGACCACGCCGCCCTCAGCCTCTGGTCCCCTCACTCGCCCCGTCGCCGCTTTCAACTCCTCCCCTCATGTTGATGTCGTCATCGTGGATCCCTTCCCTACTCAGGATCATAGCCCATGCTATATACTAGTACTATAAAATTCAACTATTATATAAGAGCTAAAAGGTTGACCGTAAAAAAATTTAAGGGCTAGTTTGTCAACTCCACTATTTTTTTCAAAAGATTTATATTTTTCTAGAAAAAATGAACAATTTTTTTCTTAGAAAAAAAGAAATGCCTTAGAAAAATGGATTACCAAACTAGCTCTAAATAGGCAATAACAGACAGTATTCTTAGTTTTGTGTAACGTGACCAGCCCATCAACAGGCAACGGATCAGTGCAGGCGCTGTTGGCTGTTGATCCTTTTTAGGAGAAAAATCAAAGGATGGTTTCCGCCGTTGAACCAACAATGCCACAACGTCTACTGACGGACATGGTGCCTGAGTTCCACAATATTTTTTATATGTTTTCTTCCTTTAGTTTAGATCTTCTTAAAAGGGTATTTTTCCACCTAATTGGTACTCCATGTACTCAGAATTATAAGCTATTTTAACTTTTCTAGAAATTCAAAGGATCTCAAATTGGCCAAAATTATAAAACCAGTTATAAAAATTTATAACGTCAAATAGATATACTATAAAAATATAATTGATAAAAAAGTATAATGAGATACTTAGTGGGCATTTTATCATTTTATAATATAAAGTTGGTTAAACTTGAGATATTTTGACCTTTCAAGAAAATTGGAATCCCTTATAATTTGACATTGAGGGTGTACATGTTTTCAGCATCCAGTATTCCAGTCAAGAAGATATAATAGCTAAAAACGAAATGCCAAGGAACATGCTAATACTTCCAAAAGATAGCACGCAGGATACGAAAACAATGGGAGCAACTAAAAGGAAGAAGACAATTTCAACTCATTAATTTAGCACATAGATCTATTTATGGTCCAAATTATCATATACTCCTACTCTCTCCATGTATTATGACTTTTGTAATTTGTATTTAAATATATTGCGAACATAAGGTTGATATGTGCACTTTTAGTTCGGGTTGTGCTGATTGATTGTCAACAACTATAACGTCTTTGGTTCAATTGGGTGCACAATAGGAAAACGAACATAACCCTGTGGCTTCTTAATTTCCGACGGTCTACAAGCCAGCCGTCGGAAGTAAAACAAACCTCCGACGGTATCAAGTACCGCTCGACAATAAGGTTATTTTCGACAGCTTATCTAATAGCCATCAGAAATAAAGGTTATTTTCGACGGCTATGAGACAAGTCGTTGGAAATAATTAAATTTAAGCTGACATGGCCCGACCGTGCCGTTTCATTTCCCACGTCGCCGCCGCCACTCAACGTCGCCGGAGCCTGCCTCGCCGGAAGCCCGCGGCCACCATCGCCGGAGCCCACGGCCGCCCTCACCGGCTCCCACGCCCGACCCCGCCAGAGCCCACGACCGCCCTCATCAGAGCCCGCCTCGTCGGAGCCCACAGCGGCCCTCATCGGCTCTCGCGCCCGAACTCATCGATGCTCGCGCTCGACGCCAGTGACGCCCGCACCCGTCCCGATCCCGTACGCCCCTATGCCTCCCGCCGCCGACCACGCTGATCCCGCCATCGGATAAGTGAGTATTTTTATTTTACAATACAATTTTGTACGTTAATAATTGTTTGGTTTGTTATGTCCGATGACCGGAATTTTGATTAGCTTGTTTTAGTTCATTTAGTGGTCCTTAGATAATTTAAATTTTTAATTTCTGAGGGTAATTATTATGCCCTCGGAAATAAGGTTATTTTATATGATTTGTCACTTATGACAATGTTTATTCGTATATAATATTATATTGGTGGTTTATTAGTTGAACTATGTAATAATACATGATGGTTCTAGTTTTTCGTAATGTCAAAAAATGAAACCTAGGCGTCACACATTTCTGCCCAACACACCTCACATGGGCCAGAATTGTCTCTTTATTGGATAGCCTCGGGGTGACCGACATAGTTCGTGTTTATGATAAAGGCATGTGCTCCTGGGTAGCTTCGTTAGCATAACTCCTCTGTAAATGCATGGTAGGCAAGTGATGATCACGGACCGACGCCGAAGACCATGGCCGAGTGGTCAACAATTTACCATACAGAGGAGCAATACCTTGAGGTAAACAAGTCGTTGCCCCTCTTCTATCCTTTTTGCTCATTCTTGTTTTGGGTACATGCTAATGCGTCAATTTGCTTGATTGAAAAATATTTCATGTAGGTGTCTGTGCCATGGATGGCCACCTCAAAGGGTTATCGGGCCTTGTGCAAGTGGTGGGCTGCCCCTGAGTTTCACACCATTTTCATAAGGAACGGGGAAACCGTGATACTGAGTCGTTCCACAACTGCGACGAGGATGGACATGTGCATTTGGCTAAGCGAATGATATGTCATAGTATGTTCTAAGTTCAAAATACATAGAAATGTGTCATTCTAGCTTGTATGTATAGGAAGTCAAAACCGGCCATATGCCCACGGATGTGGAGGTGTATATGTAAGTGCATAGGGGTTCTAATCCTCAGAATCCTGATGTTTTATGCACTCAAACATCCACGGACCGTCTAGTGAGTTTTTGATACACTAGTATGTGTTTGTGAATCAACTTGATGATGCATTTATATTTAGTATGTTTGCCTCCAGGTTTTATATGGGCAGGAGATGGTTTAGCGCCATAGTGTCACACCCGGTTTTAGAAGGCAAACCGAATGCGAACCATGTACGTGCCAGGATCAGCAATTCACGTACACAACAGTTACATAACTGGACATCATCACACAGTGCTCGAATAGTAACATAAAAGATAGTAATAGTCAATTACATCATGATGTCTGAGACATCCACATATTCTCTAACAATTATCAAAGTGCAGAAAAAAAACGTAGATACACATGGCCTTCACAGGCAGCCGACTGGGGGTTGCCGCTAACCCACGCCTAGAACTCATCGTACTCTTGGAACTCCTGGAAGTCCTCCTCCACGACTTCATCTTCTCATGAGCAGTGGTTGCAACGTGGACAACCTGAGGGGGGGGGGTTTGGTGTGTAAAGCAGGGGTGAGTACACATCAACATACTCAGTAATTGTCCCGTTTTGGCTATAGTGGACTAGCTTTATGTGGGGTTAAGTCAAGATGTTGCTTTTAGTTGGTCAAGTTATTATTACTAGTAGAGAGCCAAGTTTTAGCATTAGCCCGAGTTGTTAACCCAAAAGTACCCTTTCCAAACGGGAAGAATACTGGAAACATTACCACAAGCATAATCATAACCATCATCCTCGTCATCACCTGTAAACCAAACATCTCTGATCAAAGTATCTCTAATCAATGGAGCTCCCTTGGTCGCTCATAACTGCGAGCACGATTGATATATCAGTTTCATAATACTGTGTAGTGGTTGCACACTTTACCCACAAGCCGTGATTCCCTCTTGCCTCGGGCCGATCAAACCCTTAAACACTACCAAGGTGAACAGGCAGGGTTTCACTACGTAGCTTTTACAAAAGATTCCCTGAGGCTGTAGCCGCCCATTAGGTTTCCTAAATGTACCTCACCCCTTCTCAAGGGGCATTCTACCCTCGGCAGAGCGAGCCACATACACCGAGCCCCATTGACGGCACAACGACGAAGCGAACTACACCTTAGTTCCTCTAATTATTCAGCTAAGGGCGTCCTATACCACCCTCATGGTTGCACTGTTTTCACGGACGATCATCCAACAAACCAGTCCTTACGGAGAGGCACTCGAGAAACTGCTAGAGTCCCCTTAAATGTCACAGTATCATCATCATAATCAAAAGGGAAAATAGCGTATCATAGATAATCTCATCATGTTCATTGATTAATGTGAAGCACTAGTATAAAGCTAAACCAAAATAACCCAACCCAAATAGGTAAACAAGGACAAGATAAACAAAAGCTAGTCAATCCTTAGGTATAAACTGTGTAAATGCAGGGACTGAATTATGAAATGAGTAGGACATAGACGGGTCAAGGGACACTTGCCTTCACCAACCAGCTGCTACTCAGGGTCTTCACTTGCAACTCCTTCGGACTCCGCCAACTGACCATTATCTATACGAGTTCAAACATACATTCCACAAATTCAATATAAAAGGAACAATACACCAGACAGTAAAATACAGTAAATAAGTAGACACTCAGCACAGGGCTTGCACCTATGACTAAGCGAGAAAGAGAAAGCAACGGTCGAGGCTACGGTCGAAGAGCGATCACGTTAAGCGATTATAGATTAAAGTACTTGTCTAAACATAATCGTATTAATTTGACAATCACGCTATACATAGAACAAAGTTATGCTACATATTTAATTATTATAAACACTTCAAGGTAAATTTAAAAGGATTGTCGCGCGGTGAAACGCACGACGACACATACGAACTAAACTGAGAACAAAATGAGTCGTCGCGCGGTGAAGCGCACGACACAACACTTAGACTGAACTGAAATAAAACGAATCATCGCGCGACGAAGCGCACAACGAGACACTTGAATTAATTATAGAAAACAATATCAAGCGTCGTGCGACGAAGCGCACGATAGCGTACGTCACTTAAACTGAATATGAAACAAAACGTCGTGCGACTAAACATGCGACATCACACATTAAATAACCTAAACTTAAATTGAATCGTCGTGCGACGAAGCACACGACAGCACATTAATAAGTTCAGATTTTAACTAAATCACCGCGCGACGCGACACATTAATTAAACTAAATCTAAAATTAATTAAAACCAAAATTTAATCACCGCGCGCGGGAACGCGCTGCGCGCGCCGGGGCAGGACAGGGCTGTGCCAGGGCGGGGCAGGGGCGCCGTGTAGGGGCCGGGCGGGGCACGGGTGCCGCGCAGGGGTGCGGGCGAGGCCGTGCCAGGACGGGGACGGGCGCCGCGCAGGGGTGTGTTGAGGGGTGGGCAGGGGGCGCCGCACTGGGGAGAAGAAAGGGGAGGGGAAGGGAAAGAGAGGGAGGGTGAGGGGGAAGCTCACCTTGAGATCCAAAATCCAACAATATCCGTCACTGGATGATCACACCTAGGGCACGAGGTGGGAGAGAGGTGGAAGAGAGGGAGAGGGAGTTGTTGCGCGGGAAAAATCAAATGAGAGAAAAGGGAGAGGGGGGATGGGCGCCAGGGTCACGTGGGGCACGCTGGGCCGGGCCAGGTTGGGTTAGGTCAGGCTAGGTCGGGTCGGACTAGGTCGCGTTGTGGGTCGAAAACTCACCGCACACCCGACCACTGATCGGAATCCAACTGCGAATCAAAAACCCGAAATGAAGCGAGACGGACGCGTGGCTTAAACAGAATCATCAAACAAAAGAACAATGCTTCGGCATGATGCAGCACCCATGTCAACTTAGGCTTTTGTTTACACACGATACAGACACCAGTCGTTATACTGCTTTGAAAATAGAAAGAAGGAGCGAAACAGGAAGAGAAAAGAGAGTAACGCCTGAATTTGGTGAGTATTAAAGAATAAAAAATTCTACCCCCAAAATCAGGGCGTTACAAACCTATCCCCCTTAAAAAAATCTCACCCTCGAGATTGAAGGTTGGCTAGCAAAGAGTTCGGGATTCTTGGCCATCAGATCATCTTCACGCTCCCAGGTTGCTTCTTCCTCAGAGTGGTGACCCCATCTGACTTTGCACAATCTAATAGTTTTCCTCCGGGTGACCCTATCTACAGTCTCAAGAATCTGCGCTGGCTTCTCTATGTAGGTCAAGTCTTCTTGGACTTCCAGACCTTCCAGTGGCAACTACTCTTCGGGCACACACAAACACTTCTTCAACTGAGACACATGAAAGACATCATGCACCGCTGACAAACCTTCTGGCAGACTGAGCTGATAGGCCACTTCTCCACTCTTTGCGAGAATCTGATACGGACCAACATACCGGGGTGCTAGCTTGCCTTTGACTCCGAATCTTCTGACTCCTCTAATAGGTAATACCTTCAGGTAGACAAAATCTCCGACTTCAAAACTCAACTCTCTCCTTCTTGTGTCTGCATAACTTCACTGCCTTGATTGCGCTATCTTTAGATTCTACCGAACCATCTTGATGTTCTCTTTAGCTTCGAGCAAAATGTTTGGCCCGAACACTTGCTTTTCTCCAGGCTGATCCCATTGCAATGGAGTTCTACAACTCCTTCCATAAAGTGCCTGAAATGGTGGCATCTTCAAGCTGGCCTGGTAACTGTTGTTATAGGAGAATTCTGCATAAGGTAACCTCTTGTCCCATCCAGACTGATCTTGCAAGGCACAGACTCTCAACATATCTTTGAGTATTTGATTAGTTCTTTCAGTCTGACCGTCTGTCTGCGGATGATATGCTGAACTGAAATTCAGATTTGTACCCAAGACTTCATGCAATTGGTGCCAGAAATGAGAGGTGAACTGTGTTCCTCTGTCTGACACTATCTTGACAGTACACCATGGAGACAAATGATTCGGGACATGTATAGCTCCGCCAGTACTGCACTGATGTAGCTAGTCTTGACAGGTATGAAGTGGGCTGACTTGGTTAAGCGATCCACCACTACCCAGTTGGAATCGTAGTCGGCTCGAGGAATTCGCACTAAGGAATCCATCCCGATTTCATCCCATTTCCACTGTGGAATTCGCAACGGCTGCAATAACCCGGCTGGCTTCTGATGCTCTGCCTTGATCCTCTGACAACTATCACATATGGCCGTATGCTCTGCGATCTCCCTTTTCATTCCGTACCACCAAAATTTCTTCTTCAGATCCTGATACATCTTCTCACTTCTAGGGTGTATGGAATAAGCTGTCTCATGAGCTTCCTTGAGGATCAACTCCTGAATGGACTGAATATTGGGAACACACAAGCGGTCCTTGAACCATACCACACCTTCTGCATCCTCCTGAAAATCTTTGCCTCTTCCTTCTAGAATCAGTTGCCGGATTTCACTGATCTTCTCATCATTCTTCTGTGCTTCCTTGATTTCTTGCTCTAAGGTGGGTTCTAACTCAACTGTTACTCCTCACATGCTATTTAGAAATTCGAGGCTCAACCTGTCAAACTCTTTGGCCAATTCATAGGGCATCGGATGAGCGACCATCATATTGACTTGACTTTTTCTGCGTAAATCATCTACCACTATGTTCGCTTTGCCTGGATGGTAGTTAATCTCCAATTCAGTCTTTGATCAATTCTAACCATCTTCGTTGCCTCATATTCAGCTCCGACTGAGTGAATATGTACTTCAGACTCTTGTGGTTTATGTAAACATCACATTTCTGCCCGTACAGATAGTGCCTCCATGTCTTCAGTGCATGAACCACTGCTGCTAACTCTAGATCATGGATTGGATAATTCTTCTCATGAACTTTCAGCTACCGGGATGAGTAAGCCACAACTCTTCCCTCTTGCATCAATACGCATCACAAGCCAGTGTAACAAGCATCGCAATACATCGAGAATGGCTTGTGCACATCAGGCAAGACTAAGACTGGCGCTGTAGTCAACTACTCCTCAGCGCTTCAAAGGCTTCTTGGCACTTCTGGGTCCACTTGAACTCCACTTTGTTGTCTAGCAAAGCTGTCATCAGTTTCGCAATCTTCGAGAATCCTTTAATAAATCACCGATAATATCCGGCCATTCCAATGAAGCTCTTGATTCCTCGAGCATCTGTTGGCGCTTTCCAGTTCAGAATGTCTACCACTTTCTTTGGATCCACAACCAATCCATCTTTGTTTATTATGTGACCCAAGAACAGGACTTCATCAATCCAGAACTCGCACTTGCTCAACTTTGCATACAACTAGTGTTCTCGCAATCTCCACAATACCATCTTCAAATGATCCACATGCTCCTCCTCACTTTGAGAATATATGAGAATGTCATCAATAAATACCACCACAAACTTGTCGAAATAATCTATGAATACACTGTTCATTAGATTCATGAAGAAGGCTAGTGCATTTGTTAGGCCAAAAGACATAACAGTGAACTCATATAGCCCAAACTTGGTAATAAATGTTGTCTTCGGGATGTCTGAAGGTCGAATCCTCCTGGTGCCATCTTTCTTCTCCACGAATAGGACAGGGGCGGCCCAAGGTGAGGTGCTTGGTCTGATGTAACCTTTCTCTGACAGCTCATCTATTTGCTTCTACAGTTCAACCAACTCTGGTCCAGATACTCTGTAAGCTCTTTTAGAAATGGGGGCGGTTCCAGGAAGAAGCTCTATAGCAAACTCAACTTTTCGCTTAGGTGGCATACCTGGTAAGTATTTCGGGAACACATCCAGAAACTCTGACACAACCTTGTAGTCTCGAGTGGATCTGCCTCCTTGCTATCAATAGCCATCTGGTGACAACCTCCTTTCCTTGGCTCGGGTGAGGCTAACTCATTCACCACTTCTCCTAGTGGGGACACCAACTTAATTGTCCTCTTATCACAACTGATAATTGCTTGGTACTTATCTAGTCAATTCATCCCTAGGATGACATCTATTCTCTCTGAGTACCCATTACTATGAGGTTAGTGGGAAACTCTATCCCCCTTATTTCCACACTTACTGTTGGGGGTATGCTTCACCGCCGAAGGTCCTGCAGGAAGAAACACCTTCGGCAAAACCTGTTTATACGTGATACCGAAGCTACCGCTCATGAAGCTTCGATATTACAACGTATCCGAAGACGAAGGATCGAACCGACTTAAAGATGGAATGACTTTTCAGTCCATAAGGGTCTGAGTCATAATTGTAATCTTTTGTAAGGGGTATGATTGTAATTTCTTGCAGGATACGTCATGTGCCTATAAATAGTGAACAGTACTCCTTTACTGTTCACGCAATTTTGTAATTGTTGACGCATTACTCTGGAATTATTGTTTCCTGCCAAAGCGAAGGTACAAACGTATTTAAATATTATGTTTTAATATTTTAGTTCACATTATAAAATGATTGAATAATGTTATTTATCCTTGATGTTTTATAACGTTTTATATCTTTTATTTCATTTCACATTGTTTTATCTTTGATCACGAAGGTGTGACCTTCGTGATATATTATTCATAACCTTCGTCCGAAGCTCATTAAATCCTTGGGGAAATAATGCTTCAACGGACGAAGGGCTTTAACATTTAACATTCTATGTTGCCTTGTTCTTAATTCGAAGCATTTGAGAACAAGTCCCCAACATTGGCGCCCACCTCCGGTGAACTCACTTGCACTTTTTGAGCTGATGGCTTCGTTCAAGAACCAAGCTGGAGCTGCTTCGGCTCCGAAGCTTATCCTCTCGATAACAGGTGTTTCATGCTCAGAGCCGGCTAACAAGAAACAGAAGAAGGAGGCACAGAGAAGAGTACAACATGTAGGGGTACAAGGACCCTTCATCAAGTCAAGATGGTCTCACATCCCAATTACCTTCTCTCAAGAGGATCTTCAGCTCAAGGATTACCCACACAATGATGCTATGGTTATCTCTTGTGTGATCAAAGGATTTCTGGTCCACAATGTTTTGGTTGATACAGGCAGTGCAGCGGATATTATATTTGCTAAGGCCTTCAGACAAATGCAAGAGCCCGAAGACAAGATTCATGATGCTACACACCCTCTTTGTGGCTTCGGAGGAAGATAGATTGTAGTGCTTGATAAGATTACCATGCCAGTGACCTTTGGATTTGTCAACAATACAAGGACTGAACAAGTTGTGTTTGACTTTGTCGACATGGAGTATCCTTACAATGCTATCATTGGTCGCGGAACACTCAACGCTTTCGAAGCAATTCTTCATCCAGCATATCTTTGCATGAAGATACCTTCGGATCAGGGACCTATTGCTATTCATGGGAGTCAGGAAGCTGCCAGAAAGGTCGAGGGGAATTGGACTGATTCAAAGGCAATCCACAATATAGATGAAGCCGAAGCTTGTGAGCAGTACAAGTACAGAAGGGAGAAGGCTGCTTCGCCCGATCAGCCGAAACCGATGCTTTTATGCGAAGATATCGCAGAGCAGAAGGTGCTGCTGGGATCTCAATTGTCTGAGGAGCAAGAGAAAACCCTGATAAGGTTTCTCTTCAACAACAAAGATGTCTTTGCATGGTCGGCTAAAGATCTTTGTGGCGTCAACAGGGATGTTATTGAACACTCGCTCAATGTTGATCCATCCTTCAGACCCAGAAAGCAGAGGCTTCGGAAGATGTCTGATGACAAGGCCGAAGGTGCTCGAAATGAAGTAAAAAGACTCCTCAGTGCCGGAGTCATTAGAGAAGTGAAGTATCCAGAATGGCTGGCTAACACTGTTATGGTAAAAAAGGCCAATGGCAAATGGAGGATGTGTATTGATTTTACTGATCTCAACAAGGCTTGTCCGAAGGATGAGTTTCCATTGCCAAGGATAGATTCCCTAGTTGATGCAGCAGCTTCATCAGAACTTATGAGTCTGTTGGATTGTTATTCAGGCTATCATCAAATTTGGATGAAGGAGGATGAGCCAAAAACCAGCTTCATAACCCCTAGCGGAACATATTGTTACCTTCGGATGCCTGAGGGGCTCAAGAATGCTGGAGGAAGCTTCAGCAGAATGACAGCAAAGGTTCTCCATTCTCAGATAGGCAGAAATGTGCTAACTTATGTTGATGATATCATTGTAAAAAGCACGAAGCAAGAAAATCACATTGCTGATTTGCAGGAGACTTTCGCTAATTTTAGACAGGCTGGTCTAAAACTGAATCCAGAAAAGTGTGTTTTCGGAGTAAAGAAGGGGAAATTCCTTGGCTGCCTAGTTTCAACAAAAGGGATGGAGGCTAATCCAAATAAAATCGAAGCTATCCTTTGAATGGAACCACCAAGCACAAAGAAGGGGGCTCAACGATTGACAGGAAGACTGACATCTCTCAACAGATTCATATCTAGATCAGCAGAGAGAAATTTACCATTCTTCGAAGTGCTGAAGTCAGCCGAAGTTTTTCAATGGGGACCAGTTCAGCAGAGAGCCTTCGAAGAGCTGAAGCAATATTTGATAGACCTAACGACGTTAACTCAACCAACGCCAGGGGCTCCTCTGTTGTTATATGTAGCAGCTTTGCACTCAACGGTAAGTGCGGCACTTGTCCAAGAAAAGCTTGAAGGGCAAGTCAAAAAGCAAGCCCCAATATACTTTGTTTCCGAAGTTCTTAGTTTATCAAAGAAAAATTGTACAGAATTGGAGAAGGTGCTGTATGCTGTTTTGATGGCTTCCAGGAAGCTTCGGCACTATTTTCAAGCATACAATATAATTGTCCCTTCCTCACAACCATTGAAAGATATTATGAGAAATAGAGAAGCTACTGGAAGGGTTGGAAAATGGGCTGCAGAACTCAATGAGTTCTGCATTGATTATGTGCATAGATCTTCGATTCAGTCCCAAGCGTTAGCAGACTTCATTGCTGACTGGACGCCAGGGGCTCAGGAAAAAGAAGCGAGTAAAGATGCCGAAGTTTGGACAGTATTATGTGACGGTTCTTGGGGAACCTTCGGGGCAGGAGCAGCCGCTGTGTTGGTCGCACCCTCCAAAGTTAAAACTTGCTACGCAGCAAGACTTGATTTCAGTTGCACAAATAACATTGCTGAGTACGAAGCTTTGCTTTTGGGTCTTCGGAAGTTAAAGGCAATGGGAATTAGAAGGGTGGTTCTTAAAACTGATTCCCAGGTTATTTCTGGTCATATTGACAAGAGTTGTAAAGCAAGAGACCCGAAGCTTGAGAAATATTTAGACATGGTCCGAAGGATTGAAGCTTCCTTTGAAGGGTTTTCTGTCAAAAATATTCCTCGAGGAGAAAATGAACATGCTGATTTGCTAGCCAAGTCAGCAGCACAGGGGCTGCCCTTACCTTCGGAAGTATTTTTCGAAACAATAAAAGCACCTTCGGTTGAACTTCTTGAAAGAGCAGTCCTCAATATATCTCCTGTTTATAGTGAAGACTGGAGAACTGAGATAATCTCTTTCCTTCAGGGTAACTTTCTTTCAGATGACGAAGCTTATAACAAGAGAATAGAGGCAAGAGCTCGACCGTATGTTATAATAGAAGGGGAGCTGTACAAGCATGGGGTCTGTTCTCCACTACTCAAATGTTTATCCAGAGCCGAAGGTATAGAATTGATGAAGGAAATACACGAAGGCCTGTGTGGATCTCACATTGGATCTAGGCCTTTGCTGAGAAAAGTTTTTCGTCAAGGATTTTATTGGCCAAAGGCAGCTTCGGATGCAGCGGAATTAGTCCAAAAGTGCGAAGGTTGTTAGAGATGTGCAAGAGATCAAAAACAACCTTCGTCTCTAACCCAGCTAATACAACCCACTTGGCCATTGCAAAGGTGGGGTCTTGATTTGTTAGGTCTGCTACCACCAGCACAAGGGAACTTAAGATATGTTGTAGTGGCAGTGGAATATTTTTCTAAATGGATTGAGGCAAAGCCTTTAGCCACAATAACTTCGGTTACTATTCAAAAGTTTTTCTGGCAAAATATTGTCTGTCGCTTCGGAGTGCCAAAGGCCATCACTGTGGACAATGGAACGCAGTTTGACTCCGAAGCTTTCAAAGAATTTTGTGAACAAATTGGCACGAAGATCCATTTTGCATCAGTTCGGCATCTGGAGTCAAATGGACTTGTTGAAAGGGCTAATGGCATCATAATGACAGGAATAATGAAGTTAATCTTCAATCAGCCCAGGGGAAAGTGGCCAGATGAATTAATCAAAGTTGTGTGGAGCCACAACACAACAATATCAAGATCAACAGGTTTTACACCATTCAAATTGCTGTTTGGTGACGAAGCAATAACTCCGGAAGAAGCAAAAGCAGGATCAATAAGAATAGTAGCTTCGGCAGAAGATGAAACTGAAGCTGATTACTCTGTGGAAAAAGATGCTATAGAAGGGATTATGCTTCAAGCTATGGAAAACATCAATAAATACCAAGCCGAAACAATAAAATGGCGTGATAGAAAGGTTCAGCTAAAGAATATTGAGCCAGGACATTTGGTGCTTCGAAGAGTAGCCAACCCAGAGACAGTAGGCAAGCTACAGCTGAAGTGGGAAGGACCTTTTCTGGTAGTATCTTACAGATTGAAGGATATGGACGGCAAAGACATTCCTAGATCATGGAATGCGGATGAGCTTCAGCGATATTATATTTAGTTTGATATAATTTTTTCTATTCTTTCTGGTGGCACCCTTTTCCTTTCCAAAGGGGGAGAAAGGTTTTTAATGGGGCCATAGCATGTAATTTTTCTTTTTCTTATTTCTACTTTATAAGAGCAATATCCCCCAAAGATGTAAATGTAAAAGCTGGGAATGCACCATCAAGTGCAAAGGAAAAAGAAAAGAAAACAAGGAGAAGCTCAAAAGTCGTTCCTAAGGGAATGCAGAGCTTACAGCGAAAAATAAACGCTGATTCCGCCGAAGTAAAAGGCGAAGAAGCTGCTAAGGGAGGCTTACAGCGAAAAATAAACGCTGATTCCGCCGAAGTAAAAGGCGAAGAAGCTCCTAAGGGAGGCTTACAGCGAAAAGTCAGCGCTGATACACCGAAAAGTAAACGGTGAGGCCAAAAAATAAGCGGCAAAACGATTTGAGTCATTCCTAAGGGAGTGAAGGCTATGATTATGGCTTCGAATATATATTCGGACATTCATTTGCACGATACATTACATCATGACATTTGCATTCATAAACATTCATTTAGACATACATAGGATCATTGTCATCATATCATAGAGAAAAGGCAGATGCTTCGGCAATGAGGATAAAGCCTCAGAGAAAAACTGAAAGAAGAAATTTTTATGCTTCGTTGTGTACGAAAAGAAGGGAAGGTGTTTTTCGCCTTCGGCTCAAAAAAGAAAATTTCGTCCACAGCAAAGCAGATCGTACACGGACAAATGGAAAAAGATATATTACAAGGTACGCACAAATTTACATAAGTTTCTTTACAATTATATTACAAAATTATCTCTAGAATCTCTTGCAGCAAAGTCTTTCGGAACATCTGTTAAAGCTTCAGCTTGTCATTCTTTAGCTTCATCATCCTGTACATATTAAAACGGAATGAGAAAAGCGTAGAGTTCAAGGAGAAGGTAAAAGTAACAAGTATTAGTTTCTCACTGGCTTAAGGTGGCTCCGAGCTTCGTCACCAGCCATTTTTCGCCCGCCGTTTATCCAAATCTGGGTCATAAACCTGTTTCCTATGCTTCGAGCTAGGGTGGGGATGTCAATCAAATCTGCTGGCGACAAACTGAAGTTTGGCCTATTAACAATTTTCCCGTGCGTGCAGCCAGCCTTCAGGAAAGCAGTAGCCGTGCCTCGAGAAGCTAACAGGGCGCAGAAATCGGCATGCCCAGCGATAACTTCGTCAAGTGCATCAACTTCGCCCTCAATGTATTCAAAGGTGCTTGGCAGGTTTTCAGCTGAAGGTGTAAACTTATCAGAGCTGGCTCCAATTGAGTAAAACACATCCTTCAGCCGCTGCACACATCGGTTGCCGAAATCTAAGCATTTTTCCTGAAGCTCCTTCAATGATTTCTGCAAATTTGAATTCTTCTCGATTTCGGTCTTGAGACTTGTTTCGAGATTCTTCTTTTCTTGCTTAGATTTTTCTGATTTTTTTTGAGTAATTCGCTGTTTAATTTGTCAATTTTGGCTTGAGCTTTAGCCACTGAACCTTCCATAGAGTGAATAACGAAGTCTTCCTTCTCCAAGGCAGCTTCGTGATCTTTATCTTTATTTTCAAGGTCTCGAATGACGAAGTCCTTTTTCTTCAAAGCAGCTTCGTAATTTTCGACTTTGTTTTCTAGATCTTTGATGGTAGCTTCATTTTTCTCGTCCTCAAGATCTTGTTGCATCCTCAGCACTTTACTTAGTAATATACTCTGCCAAAACAACCTTCGTCAGAAAACATCTTAATTCAAAAAACAATAAAAAGTTGAGAGTTTTTACCTTGAAATTAGCGTAGAACAAGCTACCGGCGATATGCTGTCGCTGATACCTGCAGAGGTTCGCTTCAATCTTCGGCAGGCCAACGTTCTTTGAAAAAGTCCTAACAACCTTGGCCTCGGTTCGATTCCGAAGGCATCTTAGTTTCCCTTCATTGACTCCGCCAAACAGCAGAGCCCCTGGTTTGTACCCACAGGATACAACATATTTCTTTAGCTCTTCTTTTTCAGTCTCTGATAACTCTTGTCCCAGTATATCTTGAAAATTGAAGTTTTTCTCTTCCAAAGTATCTTCAATTTGCTCTTTTCCTTTCTCAATTGTCGTGTCCACCGCGGCCGCAGCAGCTTCTTCCTCAGCCATTTTTAGAAGTATGTTATCAATATCACCAAGTGTGGTTTCTAGATTAGGATCTTCGGCGGTCTCGGTTTCGGCTCCGGTGGCTTCGGCTTCGGTGGCTGCTCTGGCGGCTTCGGCTCCGGTGGCTTCGGCTCCGGTGGCTGCAGTTTCGGCAGTGCCAGCACTTTCAATAAATGGTATTTTCGACGCCGATGTTGGTGGCGGTGTCTGATGAATGACATCGGCCACTTGGATAATTCTCCGTTTTTTCGGCTTAGCAGGACTTTCTGTTGCCGAAGGTTCCTTTTCCTTCTGAAAAAACTTCATCAGTTCTGGTGCCAGCGGACTTAGCTTGATAGGCAAAGGTTCAGTCATTACCTTTAGAATCTCTTCCACTTCGGCAGCAGAAGGTGTAGCAGGAGCTTCTTCCTCTTGGCCCGAAGTCTTTGGTTTCGGGGATGCAACTTTTCTTTTCTTTGGAGCAGCTATCTTCGGCTCAGGGCTCGGTTTTCTTTTCTCAGAAATTTCTTTATCCTTTTTAGCCAATTTGGTACCCTCTTTGTCAAGGACGCTGGCAATCCTTTTTCTTTTCTGGCCTTCGGCATCTCCGCCCAGTTGCTCATAGTCAGGGTAATCAAAATTCAAGGCATCCAACACCCGATTCAATCTTCGTTTCGGTCGAGTGCCGAAGGCCAGAGTCATTAACTGATCTTCTTTCTTAGAGTAGTTGCCGAGGATCTCGTTGCACATAACCTCAATTGTGTCCAATTACTCTTGGCATGGTGCTTTAAAATGTTTTTTAAACTTGTAGTGATAAGGCAATCGAACAAGTTCTCCCTTCTTCTTTTCTCCCACTAGCTTCGGCATCTCCCACTCCCTCAGCGTTGGGAACACTTTAAAAGCCAAAAATTCCTGCACTAAGTCTCTAGTGCCAATATGATCTGAAATCACATGAAATTCAGCCAAAGCAATCTGACTCGGGCTCCCCATTATCATGTTGCATCGAGGCCTTGTCTCTCCGAAGGTCAATTCTAGCGGACTCTGGACCAATTTATCTTCATCTTCATCAACTTTAACATAAAACCATTCAGACTCCTGTCCGGCTGGCCATTTGCTTCGGTAGCTTATCACTGAAAACTTCGTAGTCTTGCGATAAGCAAAGTTGTAGCAGCCAAAATTCTCGTGTAGACCATCTCCTCTGGCTTTAGTCTGGTATTGTAATTCATGAACTCGGCAGAAACCCTCACCGAACGGTTCCACTCCCTGGCTACGAAGGGCCCAAATATAAAAACTTAACCTAACGATAGCATTAGGGGTCAGCTGATGAAGGTAAATCCCAAACTTCTTCAGTACAACAGCAATCATCTTGTTTAGGGGGAATCTTAAACCAGCTTTAAGAAAACTTTTGAAGACTACTACCTCATCCTTTCCTGGCTTTGGGATAGTTTCTTCTCCACCAAAACGAATTAATTCCTTCTTGGCCTCACTAAAATAACCCAGCTTCACCATTTTAGGAAGACCAGCTTCAGAGATGGTAGACTTTCCAAAGTCCAGATGACTAGGTTTACTTGGCACCCCGCAGCTGTACTCATCTTCGGAACCAACTTCTTCAACATCAGCTTGTGTTGCTTCGGCAGCAGGTGTGTCCTCTGATGAAACCAGCCCAGAACGCCTCATTGCTTCGGAAATCGGAACAGTTTCAGTGGCTTCGGTCTCACCTTCATCACGCTCAACCCTGGTAGTGGAGCGTACTCTGGCCATTTGATTATAAATTTCTTGAAGTTTTTTTTGGAAATTAATAACCTTTTTTCCGAAGCTCTTCTTGTGACGAAGCAGAATCCAAAGTGGTGCTTCGTTTGAATGCAAAAGTCAAGCTTCAGCTATGGTTAAATTTTTGGTAGCAAAATAGTGCAATAGCAATGAATGCTATGGTAACTTCACACCTACCCGTCTGTTTATATAGTGCTGCAGGTAAGAAGGTGAACCGTCAAGTCTTTTACACCGGACAAACAGTCGCTCGCACCCACTGAACGGTGGGCCACAAAACCCGAGAAGGTGAACCTGCATGGTGGGACCGCCTCGCGCTCGGAAATTGTATCGTTTCCCGGCAACGAGCTCAGGGAAGGTGTTTTTCGGACCTTCGGCTTCCCGAAGCCTAAGAGACTTTTTCACGGATCAAGCTCGTTACGAAAAAAGATATAGCACCGCGAAGGGGCTACTGTTGGGGGTATGCTTCGTCGCCGAAGGTCCTGCAGGAAGAAACACCTTCGGCAAAACCTGTTTATACGTGATACCGAAGCTACCACTCATGAAGCATCGATATTATAACGTATCCAAAGACGAAGGATAGAACCGACTTAAATATGGAATGACTTTTCAGTCCATAAGGGTCTGAGTCATAATTGTAATCTTTTGTAAGGGGTATGATTGTAATTTCTTACAGGATACGTCCTGTGCCTATAAATAGTGAATAGTACTCCTTTACTGTTCATGCAATTTTGTAATTGTTGACGCATTACTCTGGAATTATTGTTTCCTGCCAAAGCGAAGGTACAAACGTATTTAAATATTATGTTTTAATATTTTAGTTCACATTATAAAATGATTGAATAATGTTATTTATCCTTGATGTTTTATAACGTTTTATATCTTTTATTTTATTTCACATTGTTTTATCTTTGATCACGAAGGTGTGACCTTCGTGATATATTATTCATAACCTTCGTCCGAAGCTCATTAAATCCTTGGGGAAATAATGCTTCAGAGGACGAAGGGCTTTAACATTTAACATTCTATGTTGCCTTGTTCTTAATTCGAAGCATTTGAGAACAAGTCCCCAACACTTACATTCAAGCAAACACTATCGGCTCGAACTTTACCACCGACTGAATCAATTTGAATGGGTGTTGACATGGTAGTTATTGGAAGATTATGCGCTTCTACCCATGATGCAGTAATAAATGAATGCGTTGCTCCAGTATCAAATAATACTTCTGCAATATGGGAGTCGACTCGAAACATACCTACTATCATGCCTAGTGTTTCCTGGGCTGCTTCAGCTTCCAAATGGTTCAGTCTTCCATGGTTGTAGCGTGTCTGGACGCGGTTGCCTGCTCCTGGCTGAGACACATTCTGCTTCGCTGGGGCACTAGGGCCTGACTGCTGTTGGGCTACCTTCTTTGGACAATGCATCACCCAATGGCCTTGCTCTCCACAATGGAAACATGCTCTGCTTTCGCCTTGCACTGGGGCTGCTTGACTGCTCTAGTTGGTTGCTAGGGCGAGGAGGCGAGGTGCATGCTGATTCTGCCTCCAGAACTGACTTCCTTCTGTCTGACTATTCTGACAATTCTGCTGCTGATGCTGGGGGTACTGCCTCTGAAACTGCTGCTGAGGCGGGCGCTGATTTTGCTTGAACGGCTGAGGTTGGTTGCCTGAGAAACGGGGGCGATTGTTGCTTCCAGGCTGAGGTCCACCAATCTTGCGCTTGCGATCCTCCATCTCCTTGCGTTTCTTCTCTGTCATGATTGCTCTGTCGATCAGGTGCTGAAAGGTGGGGAAGGTATGGTTCATCAGTTGATAGTGCAGGGGATCGACTAAGCCTCTCAAGAAATGATACTGCCTGTTGGCATCTGTGTTGACATCTTCAGAAGCATAGCGGGACAGCTGCAGAAACCTGTCTCGGTACTCACTGACAGACATGGGCCCTTGCTTGAGCGCCAGAAATTCCTCTTTCTTCACTATCATCAAACCTGCTGGAACATGATACTGACGGAAATTATCTCTGAATTCCTCCCAAGTGATGGTGTCGGGATTGGCATGTGTGGTGAGGTAGGACTCCCACCAAGACTGAGATGCTCCTCTCAACAGACGGGGACCATACAACACTTTCTCTCTGTCATCACACTGAGAGGTGTGCAACTCCCGCTCCATGGTACGTAGCCAATCTTCAGCATCCATGGGGTCAGCAGAGTGAGCGAACACTGGGGATGACCTCTCATGAATTCAGCACGTTTGTCTCTGGGCATCTGAGGCTGAGGTGGGGGATGATGATGCTCCTGCTGCATAGCATCCAGAGTCTGACCAATGGCTTGGATTGCCTGAGTCTGCATCAAGAACATCTGCTCTATTGTCATCGGGGGCAGTGGTGGCAATTGCTGCCGGGGTGCCTCATCTTGCGGTGCTGGCTGCTCCTGCTGAGCACGCCTTCCTCCTCTTCACCTGTTGTCTAACATCTGCAGAATGCAATCACACATCAGAACTGATCTTGCAAATCTTGCAGCAAAGGAAAAGAGTATAGAATTCTTCCACAATACTGAACAGATGAACATCTTCACTGACTCCCAACACAGGCAAACACAACTTCCCAGATAAAGAGATAAGTAGAATAAAAGGGCTTCCCAACTAGATAACTAACTTTATTAACATTAACAGGTAAACCAAAGTGCAGGGGATACCCACACTCCTGCGGCAGTCATTACAAAGATCCAAATCCATCATAGTCCATCATGACAAACATAAAAAAAACACAGGATAAGCAAACTACCCTGTCTAACTAAAACTAACTAAGAGCAAGACTAAGACTTCTATTTTAAACTTTAATTACAAGATCCGATGCTGATGATCTATGGTTCTAAATTTATCCTGGTCCTGCAGTCGGGGTTACCGTAGGCATGGTGTCCACGCCGAGGTGAGCGGTACGGGTGCTGAGTCCGGACGGGGGCGGGAGAGCCATCCTCTAGGTGACGGCGCTCCGCGCGGTCAGCCCGCAACTGGGCGATCTCAGCACGAGCCCAACTCAGCTCATCTAAAGCATGGTCCAGCTCCGTGTTTAGCACGGCGGCTAGGTTAACTCTCCTGCTCAACCTAGGATTGTCCTCACCAACAGGTGAGACAACCACGCCTCCTATGCTGCCAGATGGACGGCGGGGGTAATATCTCAGGTCAAGACCATCAGCCACCCCACCGAGCACTGAGCAGTAGTGCGAAAGCGCACGCCGTGTGGCATCTTGCATGGCCGCCTCAGCTGAGTCCTGCTCAGAGATAGAGTAATGCTCCGAGCAGACCTCCGCACCCCAGAGACTGTTCTCCGGACGTCGCACCAAACAAGTCGCCTCCCAGTGGTCTGGGTAAACCCTGCGACTGTGCTAGGAGACAACACAATGATACTCGATAGACCAGGTACGCCAGTCAAGTGCCTGGCGCAGCAAGGTGTCGAGCGCATCGTGAAAGTGACACCCGCGAGCGGCGTCACGAGTGATGGGTCGAGCAAGCCATCCCTCTGGCTCCTGCTCCTCTGAAAGGTCGGTGTTGTTGCTCGAGCTGCTATCATCACCTCCGTCGTCGGGGTCTCCTCCAACAGCTACTCCAGTGACTGGGATGCCCAGTGGTGGTGCAGGGGGCGCCTCCAGCAGGGGCACAGGAGAGCAGCTCCTCACAGACTCTACCTCCTGCTGAGGCGGGGAAGAAGAGCCCTGCTGCTCCAACTCCTGTCGCCGACGCTCCTGCTCATCGTGCAGGCGGTGGTGCACCCTCTCCAAATGACTAGACTGACCAGTCACCGGACGACGAAGCGGACGCTCCGCGAGACAAGAAGGCAAGAAAGGAATGACTAACTTCCGTGCGGTGTGTCTAAGACGAGCCATCTACAAAAGACACCATAAGCATAAGAGTGAGAATAGAATTAATATGACCAGCAAGTAGACCATATATAAAAAGAATTAGGAATTAGAATAAAAAAAAATTCAGCATGGTATAATATATATAATCAAACTGGTCGATATGACCAACTTTTGAAGGGGCATCAAGGTCAAGGTGATAATAGAGGTCTAGAGTCCTTAGAACGACCATTCTACTCTAGGTTAGCGGTCCTACAGTCAGCACGGCTTTGATACCACCTATGTTACACTCGGTTTTAGAAGGCAAACCGAATGCGAACCATGTACGTGCCAGGAACAGCAATTCACGTACACAGCAGTTACATAACTAGACATCATCACACAGTGCTCGAATAATAACATAAAAGATAGTAATAGTCGATTACATCATGATGTCCGATACATCCACATAGTCTCTAACAATTATCAAAGTGCAGAAAAGAAACGTAGATACACACGGCCTTCACAGGCAGCCGACTGGGGGTTTGCCGCTAACCCATGCGTAGAACTCATCGTACTCTTGGAACTCCTGGAAGTCCTCCTCCACGACTTCATCTACTCCTAAACAGTGGTTGCAACGTGGACAACTTGGGGGGGTTTGGTGTGTAAAGCAAGGGTGAGTACACATCAACATACTCAGCAATTGTCCCGTTTTGGCTATAGTGGACTAGCTTTATGTGGGGTTAAGACAAGTAGTTGCTTTTAATTGGTCAGGTTATTATTACTAGTAGAGAGCCAGGTTTTAGCATTAACCCGAGTTGTTAACCCAAAAGTACCCTTTCCAAACGGGAAGAATACCAGAAACATTACCACAAGCATATTCATAACCATCATCCTCATCATCACCTGTAAACCAAACATCTCTGATCAAAGTATCTCTAATCAATGGAGCTCCCTTGGCCGCTCATATCCACGAGCACGACTGATATATCAGTTTCATAACAATCTACAGAGGTTGCGCACTTTACCCACAAGCCGTGATTCCCTCTTTCCACTGGCCGATCAAACCCTTAAACACTACTAAGGTGAACATGCAGGGTTTCACTACGTAGCCTTTACAAAGATTCCCTGAGGTTGTAGCCGCCCGTTAGGTTTCCTAAATGTACCGCACTCCTCCCCAAGGGGAAATCCACCCTCGTTAGAGCGAGCCGCATACACCGAGCCCCATTGACGGCACGACGACGAAGCGAACTACACCTCAGTTCCTCTAATTATTCAGCTAAGGGTGTCTCATACCACCCTCATGGTTGCATTGTTTTCCCGGGCGGTCATCCAACGAACCAGTCCTTATAGAGAGGCACTTGAGAAACTGCTCGAGTCCCCTTAAATGTCACAATATCATCATCATAATCAAAAGGGAAACATCGTATCATAGATAATCTCATCATGTTCATTGATTAATGTGAAGCACTAGCATAAAGCTAAACCAAAATAACCCAACCCAAATAGGTAAACAAGGACAAGATAAACAAAAGCTAGTCAATCCTTAGGTATAAACTATGTAAATGCGGGGAGTGAATTATGAAATGAGTAGGACATAGATGGGTCAAGGGACACTTGCCTTCACCAACCAGCTGCTGCTCAGGGCCTTCACCTGCAACTCCTTCGGACTCCACCAACTGACCGTTATCTATACGAGTTCAAACATACATTCCACAAATTCAATATAAAAGTAACAATACACCAGGAAGTAAAATACAGTAAATAAGTAGACGCTCAGCACAGGGCCTGCACCTACGACTAAGCGAGAAAGAGAAAGCAACGGTCGAGGCTACGGTCGAAGAGCGATCACATTAAGCGATTATAGATTAAAGTACTTGTCTAAACAAAATCGTATTAATTTGACAATCACGCTATACATAGAACAAAGTTATGCTACAAGTTTAATTATTATAAACATTTCAAGGTAAATTTAAAAGGATTGTCGCAAGGCGAAACGCACGACGGCACATACGAACTAAACTGAGAATAAAATGAGTCGTCGAGCGGTGAAGCACACGACACAACACTTAGACTGAACTGAAATAAAACGAATCGTCGTGCGACGAAGCGCGCAACGAGACACTTGAAATAATTTTAGAAAATAACGTCAAACGTCGCGCGACGAAGCGCACGACAGCATACGTCACTTAAACTGAATTTGAAACAAAACGTCGCGCGACTAAACACGCAACGTCACACATTAAATAACCTAAACTTAAATTTAATCATCGTGCGACGAAGCACGCGACAACACATTAATAAATCTGGATTTTAACTAAATCGTCGCGCGACGAAGCGCGCGACACATCACGTTAATTAATCTAAATTTAAAATTAATTAAAACCAAAATTTAATGGCCGCGAGCGGGACCGCGCTGCGCGCGCCAGGGACGCGCGAGCCGCGCCGGGGCGGGCAGGGGAGCCGCCGGGGCTGGACGGGGCCGCACCGGGGAGGGGCGAGGGTGCCGTGTGGGGGCCAGACGGGGCCGCGCTGAGGCGGGGCAGGGGCGCCACGCAGGGGCCGGGCGGGGCGGCGCTGGGGCAGGGCACGGGCGCCACATAGGGACGCGCCGAGGGGAGGACAGGGGGCGCCGCGTGGGGGAGAAGAAAGGGGAGGGGGAGGGGGAGAGAGAGAGGGAGGGGGAGGGGGAAGCTCACCTTGGGATCCAAAATCCGGCGATAACCGTCACTAGATCACACCTAGGGCACGAGGTGGGAGAGAGGTGGAAGAGAGGGAGAGGGAGTTGTTGCACGGGAAAAATCAAATGAGAGAAAGGGAGAGGGGGCGCATGGGGGGATGGGCGCCAGGTGCGAGCGGGGCGCGCCGGACCGAGCTGGGCCGGGTTGGGTCAGGTCGGGCTAGGTCAGGTCGGACTAGGTCGCGTGGCGTAAACACAATCATCAGACAAAAAGAACAATGCTTCGGCATGATGCAGCACCCATGTCAACTTAGGCTTTTGTTTACACACGATACGGACACCAGTCGTTATACTGCTTTGAAAATGGGAAGAAGGAGCGAAACAGGAAGAGAAAAGAGAGTAACGCCTGAATTTGGTGAGTATTAAAGAAGAAAAAATTCTACCCCAAATTCAGCGCGTTACACATAGGCAGGACTATGACTGGAGGAGCCAATCAATTGACCCTCAGGCAACATATGCTAGCTCAGGAGGACAAACCCATGGACAATGAGAGTATTTCGTTTAGATTTCAAAGTTATGCTCATATGCTTGCAATTGAACTGAGTCCTTGGTTTACTCTACTAAGTCCATGGTTCACTATTGTAGGCTAGGTATTTTTGATTCTACGATTGATTCTAGGGAGCTGAGACACCATGGACGACAATTCACTTCCTTGTCCTCACAAGCGTCTCGTTCTCGATCCTCCGCCTAGGACATAGAGATTGCAGTGTTGTGGCAGCAGGAAGATTATCATCAAGCAGTTTTGAGGCAACAGATGGAGTACAAGAGGCTGCAAGCTGAGTACTAGAAGAAAAAGGACGAGTACTATTTGAACCTCATGGCCAAAAATCAAGCTCTCATCTCGATAAGTTAGAGTAACATTTTGTTCGTAACAACTACAAACATATGATGTGTACCTTATTTTCTCAACAATTACTTGCATCTAATTTGTAGCAACTGCCACAACAAGAGGACGTCTCAATTCCAACATATGGGATGTCGCCTCCGGACCTTGCACTGCTGCCGCCAATGTTGTCGCCTCCACCTCCACCACAATTCCTTGTGGTATGTGTGTGTATATATATGCGTGTGTGCTATGTACATATATGCCCTTATGTGTTTCAAATAAAGAACTTAGTGGTTACTATCTCATGTGTGTGTTACAGGGCTTTGAGACACCTCCCGCTTCAGTTGTCACACCAAGAGATGCGTCTGGTCAAGACGACGCCTCGACTTCTTGGGTGAACAACATTTTCAACACCTAGAGTCCAGCCAGAGGAAGTGGCTACAACTCCAACCAACCAGGTGACAGATATGTGTGATGGATGTTGAACTGTGTTTGATTTCGAACTATGTCAATGTTGATGTCAAAGACTATGTGAATGTGGTTTTCAAGCTATGTGAATGTGGATGTTGAACTATGACGATATTTGAATCAATATGGATTTGAAACTATATGTGATGTTGCAATGTGTTTGTGAATGTGTATTGATGTTTGAGAATGTTAATGTGAATTGATTTTTGGGAATGTAATTTTAAATGTGATTGCCTTGTATGAAAGTGTATATGTGATAATATGGAAAATATGGTATCAATGTATTTTTGTAAATGTGAGAAATGAACTAAAAATAGGGGGTTTTCTGCCCCTGCTAGAAATTGTTATTTTCGATGACTATGACACAAATCTTCGGAAATAATTAATTTTAAGTTGATGGTGCCCGACCGCCGTTTTATTTCCCACGCCGCCACTCGACGTCGCTGGAGCCCGCCTCACCGGAACCTCGCGCCCGCCCTCGTTGGAGCCTGCAGCCTCCCTCGCCGGCTCCCGCTCCCGACCCCGCTGGAGCCCGTGATCGCCCTCGTCGGAGCTCGCCTCTCCGGAGCCCACGACGGCCCTCGCCGGCTCTTGCGCCCGATCATGCTGGTGCCCGTGCCCACCGCCACCGGCGCCAGCGCCCGTCCCGACCCCGTCTGCCCCTACGCCGCCCGCCACCGGCCATGCCGATCCCGCCATCAAATAAGTGAGTATTCTTATTTTGTAGTACAATTTTGTAGGTGCATGGATTGTTTGCTAGTAGTCATTTTTTAGAATTAAATGATTTTTATGTTAAATATTGTTTAGTTTGTTATGTCCAACGACTGAAATTTGATTATGTAATTAAACTAGCATGTTTGAGTTCATTTAGTGGTGCTTAGATAATTTAAATTTTTAATTTTTGAGGGTAATTATTATGCTGTCGGAAATAAGGTCATTTTATATGATTTATCACCTATGACAATGTTATTTCGTATATAATATTGTATTGGTGGTTTATTGGTTGAACTATGTAATAATGCACGATGGTTCTAGTTATTCATAGTGTATCGTAGTGTCAACAAAACCTAGGCGTCACCCGTTTGGACCCAACACACCTCACATGTGACGCATATGAGGTGTGTTGGGCCGGTTTGTTCCTTTATAGGACAACCTCGGTGTGACCGACGAAGTCTGTGTTTATGAAAAAGGTATGTGCTCATGTGTAGTTTCGACAGCATAACCCCTCTGTAAAGGCATGGTACAAGGTAAGTGATGATGACTGGCTGATGTCGAAGACCAAGGCGGAGTGGTCATCAATTTACCTTACGGAGGAGCAATACCTTGAGGTAAACAAGTTATTGCTTCTTTATCCTTTTTGCCGATTCTTGTTTTGGGTACATGTTAATGCATCAATTTACTTGATTGAAAAATATTTCATGTAGGTGTCTGTGCCTTGGATGGCCACCTGATCAGAGGGTTATCAGGCCTTGTGCATGTGGTGGGCTCCCCCTAAGTTTCGCACCATTTCCAAAAGGAACAAGGGAAATCGTGGTATTGAGTCGTTCCACAACTACGACGGCGATGGACATGTGCGCTTGGCTTAGCGAATGGTATGTCATAGTATGTTCTAGCTTTGAAATACATAGAAATGTGTCATTCTAACTTGTATGTATAGGTAGTCAAAACTGGCCGTACGCCTACGAATGTGGAGGTGTATATGCAAGGGCATATGTGTTCTGATCCTCAGAATCCTGATATTTTATGCACTCAAATAGCCACCGACCGTCTAGTGAGTTTATGTGTTTGTGCATCAACATGATGATGCATTTATATTAGGTATGTTTGCCTCCAAGATTCATATGGGCAGGAGATGGTTTAGCGCCATAGGTAGGACTATGACTGGAGGAGCTAGCGAATCGACCCTCAGACAGCTTGTGGTAGCGCAGGAGGACAAGCCCATGGACGGTGAGAATGTTTCATTTGGATTTCGATGTTATGATCATATGCTTGCGATTGAATTGAGTCCATGGTTTACCCTACTAAGTCCATAGCTCACTCTTGTTGGTTGGGTATTTTTGATTCTACGATTGATTCTGTCACGGAACCTCCCAAGTATTAGGCCCACCTACAGCTATCCTTGTCCTAAGGACCTCGGACAACCCTGTAGATGCACATAATCGCTTGACAAGTTCGCTCATCTGTATCCTCCTCATTTCGCCCAAGAGCGCTTCACCCATCACGCAGACATTACATCACATCAGAGGGAAGAATAAGCGGAAGCGGATTACAATAACTTAATTTACATTTATAAAATAAAGAGAGAAAGAGTATTATTACAGTACCAGGTGTTATGAGTGCATAAAGTATTATTACAAACCAGGGAGGCAAAACACCCTCCCGCAGAAAAGTTTAGTGTTTTCAAACTGGGAGGCAAACATCCTCCCGCACACAAGATCACTGACTAGTCTCCTCCTTAGGTACCACCTTCGAGCAGAAACAGCAAAACTCTGCTGTTTCATCACCTACAACAACATGGGTTCGAAAATCCTGAGTACGAAGTGTACTTTCGCAAGTCTTACCCGACCAAGGAATAGACTCTCAAGGATATGCTGGCTTGTGGGATTCAAGGTAAAGCTGATCAAGAATCAAAGACTCTGTTTGCAGAAATGCTTACTAACAGTGGATCCTTAAAATCCAATTTTATCATCAGGTTAAGTCATTACCTGTATCTAGAGTTCTTTCTATCCTAGTTCAATAACTTGGCCTACACTAGCCGTCTTTTATCATCCTTTCAGTTCGCTGGAGTGCTACGTGTAGGGCAGTGACCAAGTCTTCATGTCCGAGAAGTAATGGCGATCCGAATCGATTAATACCCAGCTGGGGATCTCTAACCACACGACATATGTAGCACTTAACCCTTGCATATGTCAACTCGCCACCAGGTTTCTCAAGATCAGACCGGGTTCACGCCAACCGAGAGCATAGATACACCACCGTCTAGCCTCTTGCCATAGAGGATACACGCTACTCTTGCCATCTCTCCACTCCCATTGCGTGTTGGCCTTTCTGGTATTGGTCTGCCCAAGGCAAAGCTTACCCATGACGAGGCATGTGGCCAGTTAAAAGGTCCTCAATCATCAAGCCTACATCGACACGGTCCTTAATCGACTCAGACTGAGACACTACACCGAGATTTCTTCTCGTGCAAGTCACCCACCCGGTCTCGTCTTTATCATTTAAAACCCCAAAGTTTGGTACCTGTCAAAGGTACATCTTTTCGATGCTGAACCCATCATGGACATGATGGATTCACCATCAAGTCTTTTCTTTGAAAATTTCCCATCCCATCTGAAGCATCATCTTTGTTTAAAACAAAACATTTTGTTTTCTAAGTCAAGACTAAGCATCAAAAAACTTGTAAGTAAAACATGTACCAAGGAATGATAAACAATTCCAAGGAAGGAAATGCAACACTTGTTTATCCCGCAACTCCTGTCACCTAATGCATCATTTCAAGTTATAAAGAGTTTGAAATAACAAGGAAGGGTAAATGCACCAGGGCTTGCCTTGTGTTGTAGGAGACTCAGGATCTGTTCCACAAATGTCAAAGTAGAAATTGTTCCCGACAGGTGGAATTTCAGCTTGTGGGGCAGTTTTTTCTTCGACTATCGCTTCTTCTTCGTTTTCTATACATAACAATACATATACATGAATGCTCATGTGATGCTATGAATTATGCAAATACAATAGAACACACCAAGTTGTGTCTTGAATATAACTTTCCTTAACAGTTCACCTGAGTCACTAGGATTTCCTAAGTTAGTATTCTATTAGGGTTAGGCAAATCCTACCTTAAGAAGCTAGGGTTTTGGGTTTGGGATCAAATAATGTCCAAAGAATGTTAAATTTTAACCAAGGGTTTTAATCATCATACTAAGCTTATCCAAAAAGTTGTACTATTTTTGGAGCTACCAATGTAATTCTAAAATTCCAAAAGGTTAGGTTTAGGCATCTTTAAATGCTAAACAATTCATGGTTGGGACTAAAAATCTTGGAACTATTTTTATTAAATACAAGAGGAATTTAGGAGTCTAGTAAAATTTATCCCATGATTTTATCGTTTTTCTAGAATTTCCTATAAATCTCCTAAGCATGGTAGAAAAAGGAAAAGGAAAAGAATGAGCAGTGATGGGCTCAAACCAGCCAAAGTCAGCCCATCAACAGAAGAAATGCGCCTGCGCGTGCTCACGTTGGAAAAATTGCGTAGAGACCCTCAGGGATTTGAATAACCGGTAAAGAACCCTTGGCACTATTTTACTGTATCTCTGACGTTTGCACTAAGGTCCCCAAACTTCTATTTCTTCACATCACTCGGTCGACGACGGTGAACGGCGACGAGCGCGCCCTTCGGCGAACTTGTACCGATCGGAATACGCAATGACCGGTGCCCTAACTTGGCCAACACCAAATCCCACCCCTGACGATCCTAATCTGACCCTTAATTGCACGAATCCGACGTGGAGTCCTTCTGCCCACAACGACGGTGAAACCCGAGGGAAAACTGAGGTGTTCTTGGTGATGCAGTGCGGTCTAGTTCAATCAATCGGGTCTACGAGCATCAGGAGACTCATGGGATGCTAGAACACCAAGTAGAGAAGCATGACCCAACCTGCAGATGGCTGGCCACGGTGAGAAGCTCACAACGGCGCGGAAAATCGATTTGGGGGGAATCGCGAATTGAGGAGCTACGGTGAACGATTGGAGGCGAGGAGCAATGCACTGGGCGCGTAACAACCTAGAGGAGCACGCTGAACGCTTAGTTTATAGTGATCAACAGAGGTGGCGCCCAATTTGGGGAAGACACGCTGGCGGCCGGAGAGAGAGGGAGGTCACTGACGCGAGCTATCGTGGCTTTCACCTAGGCAATGACTCAGGCGATAGACGGGCTATCTACTGCGGTCTACTGTGACGTGGTGAAATGACTGACGTTGTGGCATAACCGAATGAAATGGCGGCACGACGGTGGCGGTCGCGCAGACACGTCGCCGGTGCAAGGGTACAGCGAGGCTGGTTCTATCCATTCCCTCGCGGATCTTTTTACGTCTATGGTAATATCCTGCCCGAGCTGAGCACGAATCGCGGCGGACCGCACGGATCGCGGCACGACGATCACCGGCGGCGAGGTTCAGTGAACCCAAGATCTTCTTCGGACTACTGTACCATTAGTCTTCATCAGAGCGCCTGACAGAGGTAGTTAGAGGGCTTGGTTCTCCAATTTTTGTGTGGCAACTTAATCATCCATCTGTAGCAAAGATGTTGATCTATAATCCAGACCATAATCAAATAATCACTGGATCCTAATTAAAATCGATCTCAAAGTTCATCTCAGGTCACTGACACTCAAATTTCAGCTTCGGTGGTGACTGACAACCCAACTCTAGGTCCATTTATCTTCCTTTTCCATGCAGCACCAAGGCTTAGTTACTTAATCAAAGTTGTACTCCTATCATAGCTCTACAAGTTTGATATATTGACCTGGGGCAAAATCCTCATGAACTTAGAAATACAAAGCTCCAAAGTTGGCTTAATGTCACTAAAATTCAGAATTAGCCACATAAGTGTGCTTGGGACTTTTTTTGCAATTAAGTCCAAATTACTCCACACTACTAAAAAATCCTCCAATGTAAAAGTTACTTGGTTTTTGATGTTCTACCACTTTGATATTTACATTTTGGTCCAAAAGTGTATAGAATTTGAATTCACCCCCTAGGGTACAAATTAGGGTTTTCTAGGGTTCCTTTTAGGGTTTTGAGCACTCTAGGGTTTTTGTGCCACCCAAATCCATCAATCTTGATCTCTTTATTATAAGAAAATTCTGCGAATGGCAGACAATCATCTCATTTCTGCGGAAACTCCAGAACACATGCTCGTAGCATATCTTCAAGTATCTGATTTACTCTCTCAGTTTGTCCACTTGTTTGAGGATGATAAACCGAACTGTGGAGCAATTGAGTACCCAAGGATTTATGCAATTCTTCCCAAAACTTGGATATAAATTGTGGTCCCCGGTTTGACACTATCGTTTTTGGAACTCCATGTAAACTGAGAATACGAGCAATATAAAGTTCCACGTATGCGACCACTGGATATTTTGTCTTGACAGGAAGAAAATGAGCAATCTTTGTAAGCCGATCAATTATGACCCAAATAGAGTCAAAGCCTTTGGCTGTCTTGGGCAACCCCACAATGAAATCCATACTAATATCTTCCCACTTCCAAGTTGGGATGGGCAAGGACTGTTATGGTCCAGCGGTCTTCATATGCACTGCCTTGACACGTCTGCAGGTGTCACATCTTGTCACATAGCGTGCGATTTGAATCTTCATTTTTGTCCACCAATAATGTTGTTTTAAGTCTTGATACATCTTAGTAATTCCAGGGTGAATGGAATATCGACTAAGATGAGCTTCATCCAAGATCTGTTGGCGGACCTCGGCATCTTTTGGCACAACTATGCGATTTTAAACCAGAGTACTCCTTGGTCATCTTTTCTGAAGCAATTTGCCTTGCCGGCTTCCATTTTCTCATGAATGTACTTCATACCCTTATCGGTTCTCTGGGCATCAATAATTCTCTGTAGAAGAATTGACTCAAGCTTCAACTGTGTCAAAGTTTTGTGTTGTATCATACCCAAGTTCAACTTTTCGATCTCTTGACATAGAGTGATGTCAGGCGTCCTTACTCTAAGACAATGATAGGAAGCTTTGCAACTCAATGCATCTGCCACCACATTTGCCTTTCCTAGGTGATAATGGATTTTCAAATCATAATCTTTGATTAGCTCGAGCGATCTTCGTTGTCTCATATTCAGTTCTGATTGGGTGAAGATATATTTCAAACTTTTGTGATCCGTATACACATGACATATATTCCCCAGCAGATAATGACGTCATGTCTTAAGGGCATGAACCATTGCAGCCAATTCTAGATCATGAGTTGGGTAATGCTCCTCATACCGGCGTAGTTGTCGTGAAGCATAAGCTATGACTTGGCCCTCTTGCATTAGGACACATCCGAGTCCACTGCGTCACAGTACACATCGAAAGGCTTTTCAATATCTGGTTGGGCCAACACGGGGGCAGTGGTTAACAACACCTTTAGCTGCTCAAAGGCTTGACTGCATTTTGAGGACCAATCAAACTTTGTATCCTTCTTCAATAAACCTATAATGGGTTTAACAATCTTGGAGAAATCTAGAATGAATCTGCGGTAATATCTAGCCAGTCCAAGGAAACTCCGAACTTGATGTACTATAGTGGGCGGGCTCCATTCTAGAATATCCTTGACTTTGCTGGGATCGACCACAATCTCTTTAGCAGACAATACATGTCCAAGAAACTAGATTTCCTCCAACCAGAACGCACATTTGCTGAACTTGGCATACAACTGATGTTCCCTTAATCGCGTTAGCACGATCCGTAAGTGCTTTGCATGCTCCTCTTCATTTTTGGAATAGATCAAAATGTTGTCAATCAAGACCACCACAAATTTATCCAACTCAGGCATAAATACTGAGTTCATTAAGTATGTGAAGTGGGCTGGAGCATTTGTTAGTCCAAAAGACATGACCAGATATGCAAATAACCCATACCGCGTGGTGAATGCGGTCTTGGGTATATCCTCGGGTCGAATGCGGATCTGATAATAGCCCGATCTGAGATCAATCTTAGAAAATACCCAGGCTCTAGTAAGTTGATCGAATAGAATATCGATCCGAGGAAGAGGATACTTGTTCTTGATGGTAACCTCATTAAGGGGTCTATAGTCCATGCACATTCGTAGTGTTTGATCCTTCTTGACGAAAATTGCTGGACATCCCCATGGTGATGAACTGGGTCTGATGAACCCCTTTTCCAACAAGTCTTGTAGTTGAGTCTTGAGTTTTGCCAGTTCATTAGGCTGCATACGGTATAACCTTCTAGAAATAGGAGTCGTACCGGGCTTCAATTCAATCACAAATTCCACATCCCTTTCTGGAGGCTACCCAGGAAAGTCTTCGGAAAAGAAATCCTGAAATTCACATACCACCGAAATATCCTGGATTTCTTGTACGATAGCTTCATAAACTTGTCCAGATGCTTTGACTGGGACAGCTACCAGGATGGACAATTGGATCTCTTCATGATCATGGCTTAATTTAATGGTCCTTAAGTCTATATTGATGATGGCCTTATGCTGGGCTAACCAGTTCATGCCCAGAATTACATCTATGTCTTGCCCCTTTATAACAATCATGTTTGTAGGAAATTCCCATCCGACCAGTATCACTAGTATGTGGAAGGCTACTTCCTTAATAAATATCCGGCCCCCAGGTGAGTGGATAACAAATACCTCCCTTGATTCAGTGCAATGTTTTTCCACAAAAGTCTTGCTTATGAAGGTATGTGATGCACCAGAATCGAAGAGGATAACTGCTGGGTGATTAGCAACGAGGAACATACCCATCATCACTGGTTCGCTTTCCGGTGTAGTAGCCACCTAGGTATAATAGTCCCGTCCAGTTTTCTTGAAATTCTTGCCCGTTGAAGTGTTGGCCATGTTCCCCTTTCCTTGATTTGAGTTCCCAGAAGTCTGCTAAAAGTTGGGTTTGTTTTGCTTCGGATATGGGCAGTCCTTGATGAAATGTCTGGACTTTCCACGGTTGAAGCAACCACTAGAGGAACTGGGAAAGGTAGGGAAACGAGTACAAGGGGCACTCAGCTGATTGGTAGGAGTGGGGGCAGGAGTGGGGCGAAGAAATACGGGTTGTTTGAATGGATATGAAGGTGGGCGAGGTGAAGAACGATTCGGATTGAAAGGTCAGATTACCAACCTTGTTCTCTTTTCAGGTCCTTGAGTTGATTTTTCACCCGCATATCCCTTTGATTTCCCGTGTCCCACATCTTTAGCTTTGACTGCCAGTGCTGTACTGACAGCCCTGCTGTAGGTGAGGTCCAAACATGTTGCCATCTTCCACTGAAGTCTGTCATTTAGTCCCCGCATAAAACAATTCTTCTTTTTCAGATCTATATCCACGTGTTCAATGGTGTACTGGGAGAGGTGATTGAATTTATTGAGATACTGCATCACAGTATCTCCCCCTTGCTTCAGTCGGAGGAACTCTTATAGTTTCATTTGGAGCACTCCCTCTGGAACATAATGTTCCCGGAATGCCAGCTTGAATTCTTCCTAGGTAACCTGATGTCCAACAGGTTGAATCGCTTAAAAATTTGCCCACTAGGTACTGGCAGGCCCTCTTAGCTGCTGAGCGGCAAACATGGGCTTTTGCATCTCCATGCATCGGATTAGTCCAAACTTCTGCTCCATTACTCGCACCCATTCATCGGCTTCTAAGGGTTCCTCCGCCTTGACGAAGAGCGGTGGTCGAGTTTCGGAGAACTCCAGATAGGTAGTATCTCGTTGTCCTTGCGGGGAAACTCTTCCTCTGTGCTGTTGAAATTTGTTGCCCGCCATTTCGCGCAAAAAGCGCGTATTGTCAGCGGTGGCGTTGACCAAGGCAGCGATAGCCTCGGCCAAGGTAGGTGGTACGGGTGGCGAGTTGAGAGTGTCCTCCCCACCGCGGGTTGTGCCAGCCTATCACACCCAGTTTTAGAAGGCAAACTGAATGCGAACGATGTACGTGCCAGGATCAGCAATTCACGTACACACCAGTTACATAACTGGACATCATCAGACAATGCTCAAATAATAACATAAAAGAAGGTATAATAGTTAATTACATCATGATGTCCGAGACATCCACATAGTCTTTAACAATTATCAAAGTGCGGAAAAGAAACGTAGATACATACGGCCTACATAGGCATCCGACTGGGGGTTTGCCGCTAAACCACGCCTAGAACTCATCGTACTCCTGGAACTCCTGGAAGTCCTCCTCCACGACTTCATCTTCTCCTGAGCAGTGGTTGCAATGAGGACAACCTAGGGGGGTTTGGTGTGTAAAGCAAGGGTGAGTACACATCAATATACTCAGCAATATGTCACGTTTGGTTGTAGTGGACTAGCTTTATGTGGGGTTAAGTCAAGCAATTGCTTTTAGTTGGTCAGGTTATTATTTACTAGTAGAGAGCGAGGTTTTAGCATTTACCCAAGTTGTTAACCCAAAGTACCCTTTCCTAACGGAATGAATACCACTTACCATTACCATTACCATAAGCATAATCATAATCATAACCATCATCCTCATCACCACCTGTAAACCAAACATCTCTGATCAAAGTATCTCTAATCAATGGAGCTCCCTTGGCCGCTCATAACCGCGAGCACGACTGATATATCAGTTTCATAACACTCTACAGAGGTTGCACATTTTACCCATAAGTCGTGATTCCCTCTTGCCTCGGGCCGATAAAACCCTTAAACACTACCAAGGTGAATATGCAGGGTTCACTACGTAGCCTTTACAAAGATTCCCTGAGGTTGTAGCCGTCCGTTCGTTTCCTAAATGTACCGCACTCCTCCCCAAGGGGCAAACCAACCTTGGCAGAGCGAGCCGCATACACCGAGCCCCATTGACGGCACAACGACGAAGCGAACTACACCTCAGTTCCTCTAATTACTCAGCTAAGGACATCCCATTCCACCCTCATGGTTGCACTGTTTTCCCAGGAGGTCATCCAACGAACCAGTCCTTACGGAGAGGCACTCGAGAAACAGCTCGAGTCCCCTTAAATGCCACAAGTATATCATCATAATCAAAAGGGAAAACAGCGTATCATAGATAATCTCATCATGTTCATTGATTAATGTGAAGCACTAGCATATAGCTAAACCGAAATAACCCAACCAAAATAGGTAAACAAGGACAAGATAAACCAAAAGGTAGTCAATCCTTAAGTATAAATTGTATAAATGCGAGGAGTGAATTATAAGAATGGGTAGGACATAGATGGGTCAAGGGACACTTGCCTTCACCAACCGACTGCTGCTCAGGGTCTTCACCTGCAACTCCTTCGGACTCCACCAAATGACTGTTATCTATACGAGTCCAAACATACATTCCACAAATTTAATACAAAAAACAGTACACCATACAATAAAATATAATAAATAAATAGACGCTCGGCGCAGGGCTAACACCTACGACTAAGCGTGAAAGAGAAAGTAATGGTCGAGGCTACGGTCGAAGCGCGATCACGTTACGTGATTATAAATCAAAGTACTCGTCTAAACAGAATAGTATTAATTTGGCCATCGCGCTATACATAGGATAAAATCATGTTCCATGTTAAATCATTATGAACGGACCAAAGTAAATTTAAAAAGGATTGTCACGTGGTGATACGCACGACACAACACTTAGGCTGAATTATGAATAAAACGACTCGTCGCGCGACGGAGCGCGCCACGAGACACTTGAACTAATTATGAAAATAACATCAAGCGTCGTGCGACGAAGCGCATGACGACATACGTCATCCAAATTGAATTTAAAACAAAATGTCGCGCGACTGGACGCACGACGCCACACATTAAATAATCTGAAATTAAAATGGATCATGTTAATTAGCCGCGCGACGCAGCATGTTAATTAAACAAAGTTTCAAATTATTTAAAAACCAGAAAACAATCCCGACGCACGTGGGGCTGCGCGCGAGGGAACACGTTTTGCGTCCCGGGGGCCACGTGAGTCGCGCCGCGGACAAAGCGGGTGCCGCCGGGGAGGGGCCGAGCAGGGGGCCGCTGCCGAGGCCGGGCAGGGGCGCGGGAGGGGGGGGGGCGCAGGGGCCGGGCAGGGCCGCGCCGAGGTGGGGGATCAGGGGCGCACGGTGGCGCCGCCAGGGGGCCGCGGAGGGGCGCGCACGGGGGCCACCAGGGGCCGCGCATGGGGGCCGCGTGGGGGGCCGAGCAGGGGGCGCGCAGGGGGTGCGAGCAGGGGAAGGAGGGAGGGGATGGGGAGAGAGAGAGAGATAGAGAGAGAGGGGGGACGGGAGCTCACCTCGGGGTCCAAATCCGGCGATCACCGTCTCCAAAACCTAGGGCACAACGGGGGAGAGAGAGGTGGAGGAGAGGAAGTTGCTGTGCGGTAAAAATTGAATGAGGGAAAGGGAGAGAAGGGAGGGGGCGCGCGCATGGGGATGGGCAGGGGCGCCAGGGGTGCGCGGGCCAGGGCCGGGCCGAGCTGGGCCGCACCGCGGGACAAAAATCCACGACGCGCACAACCACAGATCGGAATCCAATCACACAACGAAATCTGAAACGAGACTAGGCAAACACGCGATTAAACACGACATCAGACAAAAGAGATATGATTTGGCATGATGCAACACCCATGATGACTTAGTTTTGTGTTTACATGCAACACGGACACCAGTCACTATACTGCTTCGAAACTGGGAAGAAGGAGCGAAATGGGAAGAGAAAAGAGAGTAACGCCTGAATTTGGGGAGTATTAAAGAAGAAAAATTGCTACCCCCAAATTCTGGGCATTACAAACCTATCCCCCTTAAAAGAATCTCGCCCTCGAGATTCAAGGTTGGCCAGCAAAGAGTTCGGGATACTTGGCCATCAGATCATCTTCACGCTCCCAGGTTGCTTCTTCCTTAGAGTGGTGACCCCATCTGACTTTGAACATTCTGATAGTTTTCCTTCAGGTCACCCTGTCTGCAGTCTCAAGAATTTGCGCTGGCTTCTCTATGTAGGTCAAGTCTTCTTGGACTTCCAGACCTTCCACTGGCAACTGCTCTTCTGGCACACGCAGACACTTCTTCAACTGAGACACATGAAAGACGTCATGCACTGCTGACAAGCCTTGTGGCAGACTGAGCTGATAGGCCACTTCTCCACACTTTGCGAGAATCTGATATGGACCAACATACCGGGGTGCTAACTTGCCTTTGACTCCGAATCTTCTGACCTCTTTGATAGGCAATACTTTCAAGTAGACAAAATCTCCGACTTCAAAACTAAGCTCTCTCCTTCTTGTGTCTGCGTAACTTTGCTGCCTTGATTGTGCTATCTTCAGGTCTCTCGAACCATCTTGATGTTCTTTTCAGCTTCGAGTAAAATATCTGGCCCAAACACTTTGATTTCTCCAGGCTGATCCCATTGCAACGGAGTTCTACAACTCCTTCCATAAAGCGCCTCAAATGGTGACATCTTCAAGCTAGCCTGATAACTGTTGTTATAGGAGAACTCTGCATAAGGTAATCTCTTGTCCCATCCGGACTGATCTTGCAACGCGTAGGCTCTCAACATATCTTCAAGGATTTGATTAGTTCTTTCGGTCTGACCATCTGTATGTGGATGATAAGCTAAACTGAAATTCAGATGTGTACCCAAGGCTTCATGCAACTGCTGCTAGAAATGAGAGGTGAACTACGTCCGTTTGTCTGACACTATCTTCTTCGGTACACCGTGAAGACAAACGATCCGGGACATGTACAGCTCCACCAATACTGGACTGCTGTAGCTAGTCTTGACAAGTATGAAGTGGGCTGACTTGGTTAAGCGGTCCACCACTACCCAAATGGAATCGTAGCCGGCTCGAGTGCGAGGCAATCTGACTATGAAGTCCATCCCGATTTCATCCCATTTCCACTGAGGAATTTGCAATGGCTGCAAAAACCCAGCTGGCCTCTGATGTTCTGCCTTGATCCTCTGACAACTATCACATGTAGCCACATGCTCTGCGATCTCCCTTTTCATTCTGTACCACCAGAATTTCTTCTTTAGATCCTGATACATCTTCTCACTTCCAGGGTGTATAGAATCAGTTGACTCATGAGCTTCCTTGAGGATCAACTCCCGAATGGACTGGACATTGGGAACACACAAACGGTCCTTGAACCATACCACGCCTTCTGCATCTTCCCGAAAATCTTTGCCTCTTCCTTCTAGAATCAGTTGCCGGATTTCACTGATTTTCTCATCATTCTTCTGTGCTTCTTTGATCTCCCGCTCTAAGGTGGGTTCTAACTCAACCGTTACTCCTCGCATGCTGTTCAGAAATCCGAGGCTCAACCTGTCAAACTCTTTGGCCAACTCATAAGGCATCGAATGAGCGACCATCATATTGACTTGACTTTTCCTGCTCAAAGCATCTGCTACCACGTTCGCTTTGCCTGGATGGTAATGAATCTCCAATTCATAGTCTTTGATCAACTCTAACCATCTTCGTTGCCTCATATTCTGCTTCGACTCGTGAATATGTACTTTAGATGCTTGTGGTATGTGTAAACATCACATTTCTGCCCATACAGATAGTGCCTCCATGTCTTCAGTGCATGAACCACTGCTGCCAACTCTAGGTCGTGGATTGGGTAATTCTTCTCATGAACCTTCAGCTATCAGGACGAGTAAGCCACAACTCTTCCCTCTTGCATCAATACGTATCCCAAGCCTATGTAACAAGCATCGCAATACACCGAGAAGGGCTTGTGCACATCAGGCAAGATTAAAACAGGCGCTGTAGTCAACTTCTTTTTCAGCGCTTCAAAGGCTTCTTGGCACTTCTGAGTCCACTTGAACACCACTTTGTTGGCTAGCAGAGCTGTCATCGGTTTTGCAATCTTCGAAAACCTTCAATGAATCGCCGATAATACCCGGCCATTCCAATGAAGCTCTTGATTCCTCGAGCATCTGTTGGCGCTTTCCAGTTCAGAATGTCTGCCACATTCTTCGGATCCACAACCAATCCATCTTTGTTTATTATGTGGCCCAAGAATAGGACTTCATTGATCCAGAACTCGCACTTACTCAACTTTGCAAATAGCTGGTGCTCTCGCAATCCTTGCAATACCATCTTCAAATGATCCACATGCTCCTCCTCACTTTGAGAATATATAAGAATATCATCAATAAATGCCACCACAAACTTGTCGTGATAATCCATGAATACACTGTTCATCAGATTCATGAAGAAGGTTGGTGCATTCGTTAGACCAAGGGACATAACAGTGAACTCATACAACCCATACTTGGTAATAAATGTTGTCTTTGGAATGTCTGAAGGTCGAATCCTGAGTTGGTGATATCCTGACCTCAGATCTATCTTTGAAAACACGCTGGCTCCTTTTAGCTGGTCAAACATATCATCTATTCTAGGCAAGGGGTACTTGTTCTTGATCGTGACCTCATTCAGAGCTCGATAATTGATGCACATCCGCCTAGTGCCATCTTTCTTCTCCATGAATAGGACAGGGGCGGCCCAAGGTGAGGTGCTTGGTCTGATGTAACCTTTCTCTAACAGCTCATCGATCTGCTTCTTGAGTTCAACCAACTCTGGTCCAGATACTCGGTAGGCTCTTTTAGAAATGGGGGCGGTGCCAGGAAGAAGCTCTATGGCAAACTCAACTTTTCGCTCTGGTGGCATACCTGGTAAGTCTTCCGGGAACACATCTGAAAATTCTGACACAACCTTGATAATTTCGAGTGAATCTGGCTCCTTGCTATCAATAGTCATATGATGACAACCTCCTTTCCTTGGCTTAGGTGAGACTAACTCAGATACCACTTCTTCTCCTAGTGGGGACACCAACTTAATTGTCCTCTTATCGCAGCTGATAATTGCTTGGTACTTATCTAGCCAATTTATCCCTAGGATGACATCTATTCCCTGAGTACCCATTACTATGAGATTAGTGGGAAACGCTATCCCCCTTATTTCCACACTTACATTCAAGCAAATACTATCAGCTCGAACTTTACCACCGACTGAATCAATTTGAATAGGTGTTGACATGGTAGTTATTGGAAGATTATGCGCTTCTACCCATGATGCAGTAATATATGAATGCGTTGCTCTAGTATCAAATAACACTTCTGCAATATGGGAATCCACTGAAAACATACCTACTATCATGCCGGGTGTTTCCTGAACTGCTTCAGCCTCCAAATTGTTCAGTCTCCCATGGTTGTAGCGCGTCTGGGCGCGGTTGCCTGCTCCTGGCTGTGACCATTCTGCTTTGCTGGGCACTCCGGCCAGACAGCTGCTGGGCTGCCTTCTTCGGACATTGCATCACCCAATGGCCTTGCTCTCCACAATGGAAACATGCTCTACTTCCGCCTTGAACTAGGGCAGCTTGACTGTTCTAGTTGGTTGTTGGGGCGGGGAGGCGAGGTGCCTGCTAATTCTGCCTCTGGAACTGACTTCCTTCTGACTGATTGTTCTGGTGATTCTGCTGCTGGTGCTGAGGGTACTGTTTCTGAAATTGCTGCTGAGGCGGACGCTGATTCTGTCTGAACTGCTGAGGTGGGTTGCATGAGAAACGAGGGCGATTGCTGCTCCCAGGCTGAGGTCCACCATTCTTGCGCTTGCGATCCTCCATCTCCTTGCGTTTCTTCTCTGTCATGATCGCTCTGTCGATCAGGTGCTGGAATGTGGGGAAGGTATGATTCATCAGCTGATAGTGCAGGGGATCGACTAATCCTCTCAAGAAACGATACTTCCTCTTGACATTTGTACTAATGTCTTCAGGAGCATAGCAGGACAGCTGCAGAAACCTGTCTCGGTACTCACTGACAGACATGGGCCCTTGCTTGAGCGCCAGGAACTCCTTCTTCACTGTCATCAGACCTGCTGGAACATGATACTGATGGAAATTGTCTCTGAATTCCTCCCAAGTAATGGTCTCGGGGTTAGCATGGGTGGCGAGGTAGGACTCCCACCAAGACTGAGCTGCTCCTCTCAACAAACGGGGGCCATACAAAACTTTCTCCCTGTCATCGCACTGAGCGGTGTGCAACTCCCACTCCATAGTACACAATCAATCTTCAGCATCCATGGGGTCAGCAGAGTGAGTGAACACTGGGGATGACCTCTCATGAATTCAGCACGCTTGTCTCTGGGCATCTGAGGCTGTGGTGGGGGCTGATGCTGCTGTTGCTGCATAGTGGCCAGAGTCTGACCAATGGCTTGAACCGCCTTAGTCTGCATCAAGAACATCTGCTCTATCGTCATCGAGGGCGGTGGTGGCAGCTACTGCTGGGGTGCCTCATCTTGTGGTGCTGCCTGCTCCTACTGAGCACGCCTTCCTCCTCTGCGCTTATTGTCTGACATCTGCAGAATGCAACCACACATTAGAACTAATCTTGCAAATCTTGCAGCATAAGAAAAGAGTATAGAATTCTTCCACAATTCTGAACAGATGAACATCTTCACTGATTTCCAACACAGGCAAACACAACTTCTCAGATAAAGAGGAAAGTAGAATAAAAGGGCTTCCCAACTAGATAACTAATTTTATTAACATTAACAGGTAAACCAAAGTGCAGGGGATGCCCACACTTTGGCGACAGTCATTACAAAGATCCAAATTCATCATAGTTCATCATGACAAACATAAAAACACAGGATAAGAAAACTACCGTGTCTAACTAAAACTAACTAAGAGTAAGACTAAGGCTAAGACTACAACTTCTATATTAAGCATTAATTACAACATTCGACGCTGACGATCTATGGTTCTAAATTTATCTTGGTCCTGCAGTCGGGGTTACCATAAGCATGGTGTCCACGCTAATGTGAGCGGTACGGGTGCTGAGTCTCGACGGAGGCTGGAGAGCCATCCTCTAGGTGATGATGCTCCGAGCGCTCAGCCTGCAACTTGGCGATCTCAGCACGAGCCCCACTCAGCTCATCTAAAGCATGGCCCAGCTCCGTGTTTAGCACGGTGGCTAGGTTGACTGTGCTACTCAACCTAGGATTGTCCTCACCAACAGGCAAGACAACCACGCCTCCTGTGCTGCCAGATGGACGACGATGGTAATACTTCGGTTAAGACCATCAGCTACCCCACCGAGCACTGAGCAGTAGTGCGAAAGCGCACACCGTGCGACATCTTGCATGGCCGCCTCAGCTGAGTCCCGTTTAGAAATAGAGTAATGTTCTAAGCAGACCTCCGCACCCCGGAGACTATTCTCCGAATGGCGCACCAAGCAAGTTGCCTCCCAGCGGTCCGTGTAAACCCCACGACTGTGCTGGAAGACAACACAACGATACTCGATAGACCAGGTATGCCGGTCAACTGCCTTGCGTAGCAAGGTGTCGAGCGCATCGTGAAAGCGACACCCGCGAGCGGCGTCACGAGTGATGGGTCGAGCAACCCATCCCTCCGGCTCCTGCTCCTCTGAGAGGTCGGTGCTATGGCTCGAGCTGCTACAGTCACCTTCGTCGTCGGGGTCTCCTCCAACAGCTACTCCAGTGGCTAGGACGCCCAGTGGTGGTGCAGGGGGCGCCTCCAGTGGGGGCACAAGAGAGCAGCTCCTCACAGACTCTACCTCCTACTGAAACGAGGAAGAAAAGCCCTGCTACTCCAACTCCTGTAGCCGATGCTCCTGCTCCTCGTGCAGGCGGTGGTGCAGCCTCTCCAAATGGCTAGACTGACCAGTCACCGAACGACAAAGTGGACGCTCCGCGAGACGAGAAGGCAAGAAAGGAATGACTGACTATTGTGTAGTGTGTCTAAGACGAGCCATCTACAAAAGACACCGTGAGCATAAGAGTGAGAACAGATCTAATATGACTAGCAAGTAAACCATAAAAAATTAGGAATTAGAATAAAACAATTTTTTCAGCAAGGTATAATATATATAGTAGAACATAGGTTTGGTCGATATGACCAACTTTTGAAAGGATACCAAAGTCAAGGTGATAAGATGGGTCTATAATCCTTAGAATGACCATTCTACTCTAGGTTAGCGGTCCTACAGTCAGCACGGCTTTGATACCACCTATATCACACCCGGTTTTAGAAGGCAAACCAAATGCGAACTATGTATGTGCCAGGATCAGCAATTCACGTACACAACAGTTACATAACTGGACATCATCACACAGTGCTCAAATAATAACATAAAAGAAGGTATAATAGTCGATTACATCATGATGTCCGAGACATCCACATAGTCTTTAACAATTATCAAAGTGCGGAAAAGAAACGTAGATACATACGGCCTACACAGGCAGCCGACTGGGGGTTTGCCGCTAACCCACGCCTAGAACTCCGTACTCCTGGAACTCTTGGAAGTCCTCCTCCATGACTTCATCTTCTCCTGAGCAGTGGTTGCAACGAGGACAACCTGGGGGGTTTGGTGTGTAAAGCAAGGGTGAGTACACATCAACATACTCAGCAATATGTCCTGTTTGGCTGTAGTGGACTAGCTTTATGTGGGGTTAAGTCAAGCAGTTGCTTTTAGTTTGTCATGTTATTATTTACTAGTAGAGAGCTAGGTTTTAGCGTTTACCCAAGTTGTTAACCCAGAGTACCCATTTCCTAACGAAAAGAATACCACTACCATTACCATAAGCATAATCATAACCATCATCCTCATCACCACCTGTAAACCAAACATCTCTGATCAAAGTATCTCTAATCAATGGAGCTCCCTTGGCCGCTCATAACCGCGAGCACGACTGATATATCAGTTTCATAACACTCTGTAGAGGTTGCGCACTTTACCCACAAGTCATTATTCCCTCATGCCTCGGGTCGATCAAACCCTTAAACACTACCAAGGTGAATAGGCAGGGTTCACTACGTAGCCTTTACAAAGATTCCATGAGGCTGTAGCCGCCCGTTAGGTTTCCTAAATGTACCGCACTCCCCCCAAGGGGCAAACCAACCTTGGCAGAGCGAGCTGCATACACCGAGCCCCATTGACGGCACAACGGCGAAGCGAACTACACCTTAGTTCCTCTAATTATTCAGCTAAGGGCATCCCATTCCACCCTCATGGTTGCACTGTTTTCCCAGGCGGTCATCCAATGAACCAGTCCTTACGGAGAGGCACTCGAGAAACAGCTCAAGTCCCCTTAAATGCCACAAGTATATCATCATAATCAAAAGGAAAAACAACGTATCATAGATAATCTCATCATTTTCATTGATTAATGTGAAGCACTAGCATATAGCTAAACCAAAATAACCCAACCAAAATAGGTAAACAAGGACAAGATAAACCAAAAGCTAGTCAATCCTTAAGTATAAATTGTATAAATGCGGGGAGTGAATTATAAGAATGAGTAGGACATAGATGGGTCAAGGGACACTTGCCTTCACCAACCGACTGCTGCTCAGGGTCTTCACGTGCAACTCCTTCGAACTCCACCAATTGACTGTTATCTATACGAGTCCAAACATACATTCCACAAATTTAATACAAAAGAACAGTACACCATACAATAAAATATCATAAATAAACAGACGCTCGGCGCAAGGCTCACACCTACGACTAAGTAGGAAAGAGAAAGTAACGGTCGAGGCTACGGTCGAAGAGCGATCATGTTACACGATTATAAATCAAAGTACTCGTCTAAACAGAATAGTATTAATTTGGCCAGTGTGCTATACATAGGATAAAATCATGTTGCATGTTAAATCATTATGAACGGACCAAAGTAAATTTAAAAAAGATTGTCGCGCGGCGAAACGCACGACACAACACTTAGACTGAATTAAGAATAAAATGACTCGTCGCGCGACGGAGCGCGCCACGAGACACTTGAACTAATTATGAAAATAACGTCAAGCATCGCACGACGAAGTGCACGACGGCATACATCATCCAAACTGAATTTAAAATGAAACGTCGCGCGACTGGACGCGCGACGCCACACATTAAATAATCTGAAATTAAAATGGATCGTCGTGCGACGAAGCGCACGACGTAGCACATCAATGGAATCTAAAATCAAATTAATTAGCCGCGCGACACAGCATGTTAATTAAACAAAGTTTAAAATTATTTAAAGACCAGAAAACAATCCCCACGCGCTTGGGGCTACACGCGAGGCCGCGCCGGGGGCCACTCGTGTCACGACGGGGGCGCGCAGCCGCGCCGGGGACAGGGCGGGCGCCGCTGGGGAGGGGCCGAGCAGGGGGCCACCACCGGGGCCAAGCAGGGGCGCACGGGGGGCGTGAAGGGGCCGCGTAGGGGCGCGCCGAGGCGGGGGGGGGCAGGGTCGCGCGGGGGCCGCAAGGGGTACGAGCGGGGGCGCCGCAGGTGGGCCGCGGAGGGGCGCGCGTGGGGGGCCGCCAGGGGCGCACGAGGGGGGCTGGGCAGGGGGGCGCGAGCAGGGGAAGGAGGGAGGGGAGAGGGAGAGAGAGAGAGGAGGGGAGCTCACCTAGGGGTCCAAATCCGGCAATCACCGTCTCCAAAACCTAGGGCACAACGGGGGGGAGAGAGAGAGAGGTGGAGGAGAGGAAGTTGTTGCGCGAGAAAAATTGAATGAGGGAAAGGGAGAGAAGGGAGGGGGCGCGCATGGGGAGGGGCAGGGGCGCGCGGGCCAGGGCCGGGCCGAGCTGGGCCGCACAGCGGGAGAAAAACCCGCGACGCGCACAACCACAGATCGGAATCCAATCGCGAAACGAAATCCGAAACGAGACTAGGCAAACACGCGATTAAACATTACATCAGACAAAAGAGATATGATTCGGCATGATGCAACACCCATGATGACTTAGGTTTGTGTTTACACGCAACACGGACAACAGTCACTATACTGCTTTGAAACTAGGAAGAAGGAGCGAAACGGAAAGAGAAAAGAGAGTAACGCCTGAATTTGGTGAGTATTAAAGAAGAAAAAAATTCTACCCCTAAATTCAGGGTGTTACACAGCCCCATCCTTTGCACGGTTCTGGGATGGCATTTGAGGCAAAGAAACATTTGGAAAAATATAACATGCCATCATACACCATCTTTATTTCATTGTGGAACAGTAATAATTATACAGACTCCATTATACAACTCAACTTTTCTTACTTATTTTACATAAGTACAATACTTCGACTATACTACTCTAGTCTTCTTCATCCTTCGTTGTTCCGCTGTCTGCTGCAGGGGACCGTTCATCAGCAAGGTTCATGGAAGGAGGGGCCTAAAAAGGTCCATCTCCCTATCAAGTCCTTCATTTGCTGTTCCATATGGTCCAGCTCCCATTGCTGCCACATTAGGTGGCACGTTCGACTGCAGCCGATCATACAGTACATGTATTTCTTCATGCAAGGTGTTGCAGTACGCTTGCAGATTTTTGAGGGATGTGCTAAGTTCTGCTACACGAGCTAGAGCTTTGGCTTCATAGTCCCAAGCGAAAGAGCGTGAGTTGACAACCCAATCAATGGCCGCATCACGTTCCGAAATTTCGTACTGCAGGCGATTAACTTCGGCTGTTAGTTCAGCAATGCGGCGACTATCGCGCGCACGCTCCCTGCACCAGTGGCATAGTTCTGATCTGAGGCGATCCACTCTGGCCTCCAACTCCCCAATAGGGTCGTTGCTTCCACTGCTGCTGCCTTCATGCCTAGAGGCTAGCTGATGTCTAGGCACGCCCTAAGGCCTAGTTGATTTGCGCTGGGTAGTTTTAGAGCGCGCCATATCTCCATAAGAGGGGAAGATTTATTAGTATAGTTTTAAACATGATGCATGCATAACCTAACAATTATGGGATCAACCTTTCGTCGATCTCTTACTTCCTCATATACTGCACTCTATTACCCGACTTTTAAAAGGTAAGTTACTACCAGAAGGTGGTAAGATGAGAAGGAAAGAATATTTTAAGGTAAGTATTTAAAAAATCTTTTGATATACTACGTAATGTCTAAAGAGACGGGCTTCGCTCCGATACCAGCTGTTACAGAACCACCCAAGGTATTAGGCCCACCTACAGCTGTCCTTGTCCTAAGGACCGAGACAACCATATAGATGCACATAATCACTCGACAAGTTCACTCCTCTGTATCCTCCTCATTTTGCCCAAGAGCGCTTCACCCATCACGCAGACATTATATCATATCAGAGGGAAGACTAAGCGGAAGCGGATTACAATAACTTAATTTACATTTATAAAATATAGAGAGAAAGAGTATTATTACAATACCGGGTGTTATGAGTGCATAAACTATTATTACAAACCAGGGAGGCAAAACACCCTCCCGCACAAAAGTTTAGTGTTTTCAAACTGGGAGGCAAACATCCTCCAGCACACAAGACCACTGACTGGTCTCCTCCTTAGGTACCACCTTCGAGCAGAAACAGCAAAACTCTGTTGTTTCGTCACCTACAACAACATGGGTTCGAAAACCCTAAGTACGGAGTGTACTTTCGCAAGTCTTACCCGATAAAGGAAAAGACTCTCAAGGATATGCTGGCTTGTGGGATTCAATGTAAAGCTGATCAAGAATCAAAGACTCTATTTGCAGAAATGCTTACTAACAGTGGATCCTTAAAAACCCAGTTTTATCGTCAGGTTAAGTCATTACCTGTATCTACAGTTCTATCTATCCTAGTTCAATAACTTGGCCTACACTAGCCATCTTTTATCATCCCTTTAGTTCGCTGGATTGCTACGTGTAGGGCAGTGACCAAGTCTTCATGTCCGAGAAGTAACAGCGATCCGAATCGATTAATACCCAGCTGGGGATCTCCAACCACACGACATATGTAGCACTTAACACTTGCATATGTCAACTCGCCACTGGGATTCTCAAGACCATACCGGGTTCACGCCAACCGAGAGCATAGATACACCACCGTCCAGCCTCTTGCCACGGAGGGTACACGCTACTCTCGCCATCTCTCCACTCCCATTACGTGTTGGCCTTTCTGGTATTGGTCTGCCCGAGGCAAAGCTTACCCATGACGAGGCATGTGGCCAGTTAAAAGGTCCTCAATCATCAAGCCTACATCGACACGGTCCTTAATCGACTCAGGCGAAGACACTACACCGAGACTTCCTTCTCGTGCAAGTCACCCGCCCGGTCTTGTCTTTATCATTTTAAACCCCAAAGTTTGGTACCTATGAGAGGTACATCTTTTCGATGCTGAACCCATCATGGCCATGATGGATTCACCATCAAGTCTTTTCTTTGAAAACTTCCCATCCCATTTGAAGCATCATCTTTGTTTAAAACAAAACATTTTGTTTTCTAAGGCAAGACTAAGCATCAGAAAACTTTTAAGTAAAACAAGTATCAAGGAATGATAAACAGTTCCAAGGAAGAAAATGCAGCAATTGTTTATCATGCAACTCCTATCACCTAATGCATCATTTCAAGTGATAAAGAGTTTGAAATAACAAGGAAGGGTAAATGCACTGGGGCTTGCCTTGTGTTGTAGGAGACTCAGGATCTGTTCCACAAATGTCAAAGTAGAAATTGTTCCCGGCAGGTGGAATTTCAGCTTGTGGGGCAGTTTCATCTTCGACCATTGCTTCTTCTTTGTTTTCTATACATAACAATACATATACATGAATGCTCATGCGATGATATGAATTATGCAAATACAATAGAACACACCAAGTTGTGTCTTGAATATAACTTTCCTTCACAGTTCACCTGAGTCACTAGGATTTCCTAAGTTAGTATCCTATTAGGGTTAGGCAAATCCTACCTTAAGAAGCTAATGTTTTGGGTTTGGGATCAAACAATGTCCAAAGAATGTTAAATTTTAACCAAGGGTTTTAATCATCATATTAAGCTTATCCAAAAAGTTTTACTATTTTTGCAGCTACAAATGTAATTCTAAAATTCCAAAAGTCTAGGTTTAGGCATCTTTAAATGCTAAATAATTCATGGTTGGGACTAAAAATCTTGGAACTATTTTTTATTAAATACAAGAGGAATTTAGGAGTCTAGTAAAATTGGTCCCATGATTTTATCATTTTTCCAGAATTTCCTATAAACCTCCTAAGCCTGGTAGAAAAAGAAAAAGGAAAAGAATGAATAGTGATGGGCTCAAACCAGCCCAAGTCAGCCCATCAACAGAAGAAACGCTCCTGCGCGCGCCCACGTTGGAAAACTTGTGCAGAGACCCTCAGGGATTTGAATAATCGGTAAAGAACCCTTGGCACTATTTTATTGTCTCTCTAACGTTTGCACTAAGGCCCCAGACTTCTATTTCTTCACAGCACTCGATCCACGACGGTGAACGATGACGAGCGCACCCTCCGGTGAACTTGTACTGGCCGGAATACGCAATGATCAGTGCCCTAACTTGGCTAACACCAAATCCCACACCTGGCGATCCTAATTTGTCCCTTAATTGCACGAATCCGACCTGGAGTCCTTCTGCCCACGACGACAGCGAAACATGAGGTGTTCTTGGTGATTCAGTGCGGTCTAGTTCAATCAATCGGGTCTATGAGCAATAGGAGACTCATGGGATGCTAGAACGCCAAGTAGAGAAGCATGAACCAACCTGCAGATGGCTGGCCACGGTGAGAAGCTCACAGCGGCGCGGAAAACCAATTTGGGGGGAATCGCGAATTGAGGAGCTACAGTGAACGATTGGAGGCGAGGAGCGATGCACTGGGCGCGTAACAACCTAGCGGAGCACGCTGAATGCTCAATATATAGTGATCAATAGCGGTGGTGCCCAATTTGGGTAAGACACGCTGGCGGCCGGAGAGAGAGGGAGGTCACAGACGCGAGTTATCGTGGCTTTCCCTGAGGCAATGACTCAGGCGATAGACGTGCTATCTACTGAGGTCTACTGCAACATGGTGAAACGACTGATGGCATGGCATAACCAAGGGAAACGGTGGCACGACGGCGGCGGTCGCGCAGACATGTCGCCGGTGCAAGTGGGTACGGCGAGGCTGGTTCTATCCATTCCCCCGCGGATCTTTTTACGTCTATGGTAATATCCTGCCCGAGCTAAGCATGAATCATGGTGGACCACACGGATCGCGGCGCGGCGATCACCGGTGGCGAGGTTCAGTGAACCCAAGATCTTCTTCGGACTACTGTACCATAAGAGTCTTCATTAGAGCGCCTGACAGCGGTAGTTAGAGGGCTTGGTTCTCCAACTTTTGTGTGACAACATAATCATCCGTCTGTAGCAAAGTTGTTGATCTATAATCTAGCTTTGATTTTGCTATAGCAACCATAAAAAAATAATCACTAGATCCTAGCTAAAATTGATCTCAAAGTTCATCTCAGGTCACTGACAGTCAAATTTCAGCTTTAGTGGTGACTGACAGCCCAACTCTAGGTCCATTTATCTCCCTTTTCCATGCAGCATCAAGGCTTAGTTACTTAATCAAAGTTGTACTCCTATCATAGCTCTACAAGTTTGATGTATTGACCTAGGGCAAAATCCTCATGAACTCAGAAATACAAAACTCCAAAGTTGGCTTAATCTCACTGAAATTCAGAGTTAGCCACATAAGTGTGCTTGGGACTTTTTTGCAATTAAGTCCAAATTACTCCACACTACTTGAAAATCCTCCAATGTAAAAGTTACTTGGTTTTTGATGTTCTACCACTTTGATATTTACATTTTGGTCCAAATGTGTATAGAATTTGAATTCCCCACATAGGGTAAAAATTAGGGTTTTCTAGAGTTCCTTTTAGGGTTTTGAGCACTCTAGGGTTTTTGTGCCACCCAAATCCATCAATCTTGATCTCTTATGAATATTTCCAATGACTTTTGAGGTATTACTCATTTTGGCTTACTATTACCCTCTTGCCCTAATCCCATGGTTAAGTACCCTACCGTAAGGTTAAGAATGCTTCAAGCCACCATATCGCACATGTTTTGAAATTTTACCTAGTGGATGCACTCTAGGTGTGACAAACAAAATGAAATGTCAATGCATATGATGTCATGCTCAAGTTTTAGTGCCATTAACACCAGGGGTGTTACAGATTCTAGGGAGCTGAGACGCCGTGGATGACAGTTTGCATCCTAGTCCTCATAGGCATCTCGTTCTCGATCCTCCGCCCAGGACATAGAGATTGCAGTGTTGCGGCAGCAGGCAGATTATCATCAAGTAGTTTTGAAGCAACAAACGGAGTACCGAAGGCAGCAAGCTGAGTACAAGAAGAAGGACAAGTACTATTCAAACCTCGTGGCCTAGAATTAAGATATCCTCTTAGTAAGTTTAAGTAACATTTTGTCCATAACAACTACAAACATATGATGTGTACCTTATTTTCCCAACAATTACCTGCATCTAATTTGTAGCAACTGGCACAACAAGCGGGCGTCTCGATGCCAACATATGGGGTGTTGCCTCCGGACCTGCACTGCCAGCGCCAATGTTATTTCCTCCACCTCCAGCACAAATCCCTGTGGTATGTACATATATGCATGTGTGCTATGTACATATATGCCCTCATGTGTTTCAAATAAAGAACTTAGTGGTCACTATCTCATGTGTGTGTGTTACAGGGCTTTGAGACACCTCACGCTTTAGTTGTCGCACCTGGAGATGCATCTGGTCAAGACGACACCTTGACTTCTTGGGTGAACAACATTTTCAACACCTAAAGTCCAGCTGGAGAAAGTGCCTACAACTCCAACCAAGTAGGTAACGGATATGTGTGATAGATGTTGAACTGTATTTGATTTCGAACTATGTAAATGTTGACGTCAAAGACTATGTCAATGTGGATTTTGATATATGTAAATGTTGAACTATGACAATATTTTAATCAATGTGGATTTGAAACTATATGTGATGTTGCAATGTGTTTGTGAATGTGAATTGATGTTTGAGAATGTGAATGTGAATTGATGTTTGTGAATGTAATTTTGAATGTAATTTCCTTGTATGAGAGTGTATGTGCGATAATTTAGAAAATACAATATCTGTGTATTTTTGTAAATGTGAGAAATGAACAAAAATGGGGGGTTTTCTACCCCTGCTAGAAATTGTTATGTTCGACGTCCTTTAATAGCTGTCGGAGATAAGACAACCCTTTTGTCTAACGGCTACTTAAGATCGTGGGACCTTAAACCAATGACATGCAATGGTCTTCATGCAAGCCGTCGGATATAACGTGCCTTATGTCCGACGGCTTGCATGCAGGTCATCGGAACTAAAGGTGTGGGGCCCACTAGCGTTCGTTACGGCCGTTAACGACAAGAAATGTCGACATCCCTTTTTGTTCGTTGGACATAAGTTATGTTTGACGACAGCCGTCGAACATTAGATTATTTCTGACCTATTAAGTCCGAGGGACGGTTGTCATCGAAAATAAGCCGAAAGCCATCGGAGATAGCTTATTTTTGGTGGTATAGGCCTTATTTTTGTCAATTTTGGCCCTCATAAATTTTCTTTTTTACTGTTGTGGTGGACTAACTAGAGCGTGAGATTGTTGGTGTAACATGTCGCTTATCTTGTGGTGCACAGGTGTGAAGTCCGGTGATGGTGGTCGACGGCAAATGTGAAGGTCATGCATGTTTTTACTATTCAAGGTGTCGCCTAGGTATCGCGGCTGGCCAATCTATATAAGGTGCTCCATGCACCGATAGTTGGTCATGGACGTGGTTATGGGTTTTAGTCAAGTAGGCATATGGGTCGATCCACCTCTAGCCTCAAGCCCTCATTCTTCTCTCTTCTTCCTTCAGTTTTTTGCCTTACCTGTAGTAGTTAGTGTGGTTGTCGTAACGTACAGAAAAAATTTAAATTCGGAACCACTAACCTTGTCTTGAGAGGGTGGAATCATTGGTTGCTTTTCCCCTTGCATGCATGTGTCTTGTTGCTACTTTACCCCTTTGTTCGTAGGTCCTTATGGTGTTGTCCAGCAGTAGCTCAACCACCACCGAGGCGTATACAATGGTCGCCACCGTCATTCTAGGGGGAGGACTCTTACTTCAAGGAATGAGATGGTGCTGACCCATGTCACTTATGAATGGTGTTGTCTTTCACTAGTTCAAGATATATAGGTTGATACTCACATGGTGACTCTTTGCCGCTCCACCTAGTCTAAAGTTCATGTCAGCCCTACACCTAGCGCTAGACTTCATTCTATCTTTTTCTTAATTTTGTGGGTCTAGAGACCAAGTGGGTAAGTTAGTTGTCAGATGACATGTCCACATTAAGCAAGGCCATCAAATATTGCTAGACAGCCATCGGTCTCAGGGAAGCATTCGCCATCCCATGGTGTTGCCTCTTCCAATGGTGTTTCGCTAGTGGGGTGCTACGATGGGTTGTGGTGCGAGTAAACGCTAGAGGGGCTCATTCTTGGTACTTATGCCCAATGGGACGACCATATGTTGTGGGCAACATGCATTCATGAGTTTGTTTGAACTGACCAAGCTTAGCCATGATGTTCGCGCTAGTCGTGCGGGCCACACATTGGTCACGGAGGTCATGGAGCCTGGGTTGGCTGGTTGGTGATAGCAAACATCCTTTTGTCATCTTGTTGGGATAGGTCATTATGTTGGTGCCGCTTCTCCCCATGCTCTCGCTAGGGTCGCACCATTCATCCTCCCATCGAGGTGACCTTTTGCTCAATTATTGAAGAAGGTGCCTACCGCCGCCTCTCTAGACACCTAGTCACTAGCAATCGTCATTAGCTCATTGATGGTTTTGGGCCTGCTACAACCAAGCTTATGCACCAGAGTTTGTTGGTTGTGCCGTAGATGAATGATCCAATGACGTCGAAGTCACTGACGCTAGGTAGCACATTGCATCTCCTAGAGAGTCACCTATTGTAGCCCCATAGAGCCCTTTCTAGCCATTCTTTGTAACTTTTCAGGTCCAAGGGGTTTCCATGTCATTTGCATGTCCCTTGGAAGTTCCTTATAAATATACTTTCAAGGTTGGGCCACCCTTAGATGAATCCTTCTAGGAGGTACTTGAGTCAAGGCCAGGCTAACTATGCTAAGTGAATAGGGAGGTACTGGACGATTCCATGTCATCCCCTACCCCTCCCATGTGGTAGGTAACGTTGTAGTGTTTGAGCCAAACAGATGGGTTAGTGGTCCCATCAAATTTGGAATTGTTTGCCAAGGATAGAAAATGTTAAGGGAATTTGGTGTTCTAGATGACGTGGTTGAACACCCTTGACCCAAGCATTTTATGTAACTTTTATGGGCATTGTCCTCGCCTAGGCACACATCCTGGATTGTCTACTCAAGGTAGCATGGATTAAGGATAACACATGTGTCATGGGTTCTTCCTAGTCACTAATGCACTAGGGTGCACAATATTTGGGGTTGCTAGGGAGCGTGGTTTATCTCCTAGTTCTAGGGTTAGGATTGATGATCTATCTGTTAGCTTATTCCTCTTGACAAGGAGATATCTTGTTTGGAAGCATCTCAAAATGTTGATTGGTTGTGTTCTCAATTAACCCTTGGAGTTTGAGATAAATGGCTTCCACTTAGGGGTCCTCCGTCTTCGAGGTCGCCTATAACATTACTACGACAACAACAACGTTTTCTCTAGCCTATGGTATGCTATCATCGCTGATGGAAGGATGGGAATAGGCACAAGCGCCATTGGCACGATGCTGGTGGAGTGACTTTACATCTTGACGGAGGTTGTCAAGGCAGGCGCGCCGGTCATGCTGACATCTTCTGTGGCCCCCTCATGCCACCTTAGGTGCTGCTCAACGCGACCTTGTTGGTATTCCTCCTCCTTCTTGGCGGAGTGTGGTTATTTGGTAAGGGGAGCCCCTACCCAAGTTGTCGCACCATTTTGCTTAGCGACACAACAATCACGGAGGGATGGTGTGCTAGGTGCGCTTTCTTGTTGTAACAAGGAGCTTTCACAAGATGACATGTCTAGGAGGTAATGGAAGGACAAGGGATCATGGCTTGTCATGGTGATGAGGCTTGGCTTGTATGCTTATCGGGCCTTTGGCGGTGCAATGTCAATGATTGGCCCCACTTGACGTGGCCATGTGTGGCCTGTCTTGATGATTTTTGGTGGCCTTACTCTGGTTCAGGCCCCCTCAAGTGTTCGGGGCAGCATTCCCTTACCCAACTTGCTGTTCAGCAAAGTGGGCATGGAATGTCGCTCTTGACGATGTTGGTACATGATAACAAGGTTTCTCTCATTGTGCTTCATGTGGTTCATCCATCGGAGGTGGCCCAAGGGTTTCTTGGCTTTGCTAGCACCCGAGGGTGGGATTAAAGAGCAATAGGAGGCCATTCTAGTGGCGACAAACTCCAAGATCATGAAGGTGACCTTGGTGCTAAGGGTGAAGGTGTTTTAGCAAATATTGGAAGCCATTGAGATAGACATGCAGCGTGCTAAATCTCCTAACTGACACACCATCTATCATGGTTTTGACCCCATGACAAGTAAATTTATAGGTTTGGTGGGGTTCGTCGCGCCATCGTCCTGATGACCTTGCTCGAGCGATCCTAGGGAAGAGAACTTTGACTCATTCGAAGAGAACTACATCTAGTTTGGTGTTGAAGCCTTTGTTGCTCGCTTTCGAGTGTTACAATGCAGAGAGCTTGGCTCTCGTGCTTGTGTAAGAAGTGTTACATTCTGAGCTAGGATATCTCTATGGTTTGACCCTCATCCCTTTATATAGTCAAAGGAACATGTGGCCTACTCTTACATGACAATTTTGGTGGGTACACTATTTCTATCTTTAATTGTGTGGTTCTTTATTTTATGTCAATGTGTGTGCATTCACTTTATCATCCTTGATCAAACCATGAGGGTGGTTGTGTCTTGCGGGCGTTTGTTGCCTTACCATCGGGTACACTTTCGTGCGAGCAGTTTGTCTTGGAGTCCTCCTCCCTACCTTGTTCAAAACGTCCATGTTCACTTCCTACTCCTTGAAGCAAAGCCCTCCATGTATTATGATACCCATCAGTCAGAGCAAGGGTGACTCCTAGGTCATTCGCTCCATACCTTTCTCTTATCATCGTATCCCTTGGTTGTGGACATGCATCGATTGGTCAAGGGATCATAAATGTGCCATCCCTTTTTAGAGGCTTATGACATTGTAGGGTTGTGTTGTCCTTTCAGAGGATCGTGATATAGACTAACCTAACCTATAGTAGTAGAGAGTTTTTAGGACAACCCGATCAAGGAGACTTGGGCTAGGACTTGCCCGAGGTCCCTTGGTCGAGGAACCTATTTTAGGGACGATTTTTTTGTTTGCTTGAACTTGTACTACTCAAGATAGTTTGGTCAGGGGCTAGGTCAGATGGATCGGGTGTGGGGGATAGATATCCCCTAGGTTCACATGGCATGGATACAAAGCATGGCCCATTGAAGGACCCAAGTAGGCTGGGCGGTTGATTTCATGGACCGACCAGTCGACTCACTTCGAACGGGGAAATTATAAGCAGAATATGGGACAAGAGTATATTTGGAGTTTTATGAAATATGAACCATGATTAAGGGATGACATGGTTGGATAAAGGGTAATTTGATAAGAATTTAGAAATCTGAACTGTCAAAATCAGAGTCTAAACGGAGGAGTTTTGGATTTTATAGTCATAGAAATTAGAAAAAGAAAAGGGAAAATGAATATTCCTAGACTATTCCAAAATTTGAATATTTGGGGATATTTGAAAATTCAAAGACACAAATACGTTTTTGAGTGGAGCGCTAGGAAATATTTATGGGCTATTCATGGGCGGAGGTTTATGTTGGTGGCAACTATTCCTACATACTATGTCACTTGGGACCACAGTTAAATGAGACCTAGACTACTAGAATACTATTATATCCTGGCATGGGCAGGTTGTGGTATCTTGGCCCAGAGTTTTATAGGATTGATGGAGTATCCATATAAACATGGTTTGCCTTTCTTTTTGGAATCCTTGTTCGAAAGAACCTCAAAGTTCAACGTGCTCAATTTGGAGCAATTCTGGGATGGGTGACTAACCATAAAGTTCTTACTAGAAGGAAAATCACAGTCACCGGAGTTTGTATGATTGAGATATTGGTCTGTCAGGTCTCAAACGAGTTGAGCATCATGATGGATGAGTAGCTGAATAATTGGGAGATCGAACGAACAATGAATAGTGATTATGAATGAACAATGAATGATGAATAGTTCGTATGAACGAACGATGAACGATGAATAGAGATTATGAACGAATGATGAACGATGAATAGTTCGTATGAACGAATGATGAACAATGAATAGGGATTATGAATGAACCGATGAATGATCGAATGATCAGACGAACGAACAATCAGAATTTCAGCAGCATGACAAATGGACAATAATTTAATTTGGACAAACAATCGAACGATCGAATGAACGAACGAACGAACCATGAACAATTGGATGAATGATTGGACGAACGATCGAATGATTGGACGAATGAACGAACAAACTATGAATAGTAGGACAAACAATCGAATGAACAACCGAACGATACATATGCTTGTGTGGGAGTGAGAGCACCTAGAGGGGGGTGAATAGGTGATCCTATAAAATTCAAACAGTAATAGCCACAAAACTTAGTTATGAGTGTTAGTACGGCTAAATAACTTGAAGCGAGTTCTTGTGAACACAAATAATCACAGAGAGATCAACACAAGACACGCGATTTTTATCCCGTGGTTCGGCCAAGTAACACTTGCCTACTTCCACGTTGTGGCGTCCCAAAGGACGAGTGTTGCACTCAACCCCTTTCAAGTGATTCGATGATCAACTTGAATACCATGGATTTTCCTTTAGATGATTATTCCCGTTTGCGAGGAATGTCCACAAGATTGGAGTCTCTCGCCCTTACAACAAAGATCACAATGAAAGCACGGAGTAAGGTTGGGATGAGCAACACACACAAGACACAAATCGCAGCACACCCACACACACAAGAGAAGACTAGAGCTCAAATGACAACACAGGGAGTCCTCGACTCGAATAGATCTCAAGTCTCTAACACAACGAAACAAATGCGCGGGAACAGAGTCTGGATGCCTTAGGATGCTTAGTGAATGCTTGTGTATTTCCTCCATGCGCCTAGGGGTCCCTTTTATAGCCCCAAGGCAGCTAGGAGCCGTTGAAGACAATCTTGGAAGGCTAATCTTGCCTTCTATCGTGTGGTGCACTGGACAGTCCGGTGCACCACCGGACAGTCACTGTAGCTGTCCGGTGCTCGATTGCCTTCCAAATAGGGCGCAGTCAACCGTTGCAGCTTCGGGCCCGATGGCGCACCGGACAGTCCGGTGCCCCCTGCCGACCATTGGTGCGGGCCACGCGTCGCCCGCGGATTGCGCGGTTGACCGTTGCGCTGGCGACCGTTGGCTCACCGGACAGTCCGGTGAATTATATCCATACGCCGCTGATCTTTTCTCGAGAGCGGCCTTTTCACCGGAGACCAGCCTGGCGCACCGGACTCTGTCCAGTGCACCACCGGACACTGTCCGGTGCACCATCGGACAGTCCGGTGTGCCAGACTGAGCTGAGTTTTGGCTGCACCGAGCCAAGTCTTTTTGGTTTCTTTTCTTCTTCTTTTCTCACTATTTCTAGCACTTAGATAACTTCATTAGTATTCAAAACCAAATGTACTAAGTCTAGAAACATACCTCATGCCTTGATTTACACTTATTCAATCTTTGGCACATTAGGACTTAAAGAATATGTGTTGGGCACTTAATCACCAAAACATTATAGAAATGGCCCAAAGGCACATTTCCCTTTCAATCTCCCCCTTTTTGGTGATTTATGCTAACACAACTGTAACACCTCGGGATCCACAAACACCCCAGAATGCTACTAAACTACACATCTAATATTCATATATAAAATTTCGACAGCATCTCCTTTGAAAATTGCATAAATGGGGGAAGCAACAAAGTATAAATAGATATCATGATAAGAAAACATATAAGACATTAATAATCTGCTAGCAATGGGAAGACAACCATAACAACATGAACTGAATTAATCAGTGCGCACGACTAGTTAAAAACAAACATCCTTTGACAAGAAGTTTCTAATTAAATCATGGCTGCGTCTGGGCAGCATTATTATGAGAATGAAGGTGGATGTGCTGCTACTTCCCACTCCCCTTGATGAGCAACAAGCACCTGCATTGAGTAATGCAAGAGTGAGATGAAACATCTCAGCAAGCTAATTGTTCTGACGAGATATTTAAACCACAAATTGAATTCATCAACATTTTAAAAGAGTCACAATTAAAAATCAGAAATGCTTGTAGATATAGAACTCAGTAGTCCCACTATAACCAATACCATCTCATTTCCTCGAACAACCACAATAGGTTCTATAACACTTCCCTGCGTCAACAATACCTGCAAATATCACTTCAATGTATGCATAGGAATGCAATGTGTAGGTACTCTATCTTCATACCTCTGGGGGTATAAAACCACATTATCTGCAAATATCACTTCAATGAATGCATATGAATGCAATGCATATGTCCTCTGCCTTCATACCTCTAAGGGTATGAAGCCGCATCGTACCCCTTCTCGGGCAACGTACGATGCTAAGTTGTACCGGTACGGTCGGACCATAGGTCACGACAAAACTTCATATGCAAATGAGTCATGCAATGTATATGGCATGCTACATTTATCAATAAACTTCACTTCCTTCAGATACAACACAAACCTCAAATAATACTTCATTTACCTTCAGATACAATACCAACCTCAAATAATACTTCATTTACCTTCAGGGGTGTGAATTAATCTCATGAGTCATACTCAAATCATAATCATCATCAATATATGATTGAGCATCAGTATAATGCAAGCAAGTAAAGCATCACCATAGAGTCCAATTATGAAAGAATCTGATACTTCTGAATATTAGAGTGTAGGCGATAGAAATAACAGGTCAGAACGGAAGCAACCACCGCTACATTCACTTGCCTTCATCGAAGAAGAAGAAATGTACTAGACATGATCTGGAGTGTAGCCACCTGCTAGTGGGCATAAAACTTAGTACAAATATTTCACAAACATTTGCCATCAATCAACAAAACACTCCTACACTTGAAACCAAGACCCAGTGGAAAGACTCCCACCCTGAACCACATGCCATACAGCAGCAACGCTGTTTGTTAATTTTGTATCTTTAAAATTAAAACAGCGGTGATATCAAACAAATACTCTAGGAGTATCTACACAAAATACTCTACAACTTCAGTATTCAATAGATAATTAAATTCTGCCATCTACAAGTTCTAAAACATCTGACAAGATAACTGACTGAATCTGTTTTAGACAGCAGTATGGTTAACTTTAAAATTCGATATCTCCAAAACTGCTGAACCAAAAATTATGAACTTCTGCTGGAAGTAAGAACTTTTATCCCTCTACAAAAGTCTCCATAGTTGGAAGAGCCAATTCGGCCATTTACTAGATGAAACCCACCAGTGAACAGACCCACTCATTTTTGTCAGGTAAACAGGAACAGCCACAGTAAAACAAACATAACTGGAGTTTCACAAATCATATGAATGCACTCTTTAACAATCTGGAAAGCTTATAAAATTATCTACAACTTCTTTTACCAACCCACAGTTTAATTCTGTTGATAAAATTGCCTAAATCTTAAGAGAACAGATTCTGCACAGAATTATGAGACTGAAAAACTGCTATAGTAAAACTGCAATAACTTTCTGGTCGGATGTCCGATTGAGGTGTTCTTCGCGGCCACGGAAAGATCTACAAATTATCTACGACTCATACCCAGACTTTTTATTTTTTTGAGGCCACTAAGACCACGGAAAACTGGCATGAACAGAAACTGTCGAATCTGCCATTCTGCAGAAAACTAAATTCGAGATCAAAACCTAACCCCACATCAAATCCAACCTCTAATCCTTTAATTCCCATGATCCACAACCTCCAAAAGCCTATAATTACAGGGAGGAACAAGGATCTCATCCATACCTAGGGTTTCCCCAAGAAATCTTCAAGAGGAGATGGGGAAGAACATCTCCTTGATCCTCTCTTCCTCTTCAATTCAACGTGCCCCTCCTTTTCTCGATCCTTGCTGCGTAGGGGGAGATCTTGGGGGAGGAAGCAATGGAGGATGGCTGCCATAGGGGGAGGGGGCGTCCAGCCAAGGGGGAGAAAAAGGGGGTGGCGGCCAAGAGGGGGGGTGAAGGGAAAAAAAAGGGGTGGCCACCTAGGGTTTTTGTGGGAGAAAGAAACGACGCCTCAGATGACTTCTATCTTTGCATCCAATGGCCCACAACCCTTTACCTCATCCACGCACCAGAGATTAACTTTTGGTCAACATTTTTTTGGGATATTACACTCTACCCCCCTTAAAAAGAATTCGACCTCGAATTCGGCCACTCCAAGCAAAACACCCAAGGTACCCCATATAGCACCACAATTCAAAACATGGGTCCATTATTGGTCTTAATTAACACAAGAACTTCTACCTTGGACTAATTGTCTAAGGAAACTACACGACCTGACATCAAGCATGAAACAACATGTAATGAAGCTCAAAGCATGTCATAGTTGCAATCAACACTCCAATTTCACACCATCAAATTTGGATGCAGCTATACATCAACATCAATGTCTTAAGACAACACTCTTTTATGAAGGGGTAATATGCACCAAGCACAACCCTTACCAACTTCAACCATTAATTTTAATTAAATGGTGAAACATCTACACCCGACGAATGTATAAGAAGATCAAACACCTCACCTTAAAGCACTATGAAACAAGTAGTTCTATTGGAACAAAACTCCTAATCTTCCTAAACCTTATTCTTGCCATCATGAAAAGATAATCATGTAATCTAACATTCCTTGCACCCCACCAAAAGGGAGAAAATCTATAGAACTAATGGAGCAATAAAGCCAAAAGAAGCCAATAACATCTTGTGCGGCATAGTTCATCGAAGAAATGCCAAAAACTCTACATAGAGCACTGATAGCCCAACAACAACACAATACTTGCTTAACCCATGTCACTATACTTCATTCAACATCTCAACTAAGAAAAATATCCAACTAGTAAGGATAACCTACACATAATATAAGTCTTCATCTACTGTAGTTCAGAAACTTACATTTCATTCTATCATACGATGCACTCAAAGTACCAGACATACAAAGTCAATAATAATAACCCCTAATCCTTCACACATTTGACAAACATATTAAGCTGATGTAAACACCACATGATCTAGGAATAGGTGACTAGCCACACCCAACCAACTCTAGGCTAGGCAAGGACTTCCTTCAAACCAATAGATAGGTGGTCTAAAAAAAATGGCTCCACAAGCATGCATCGAAAAGGGAACCATCAGATCCTCAATGTATCAATACATAATCAATGGATCAAGAGAATCAAAGATTTATTCTACAATTAGTATGACTAACAGGCAACCACTTTAAACCACATCTAGGCTTTGTGGCAACTAAAACACACAATATGAGAGAGACATGTAAGCCATTCTGGCTATGAAAAGACTTCCCCCAAAAATCCATATAAAGTACCAATATTCATTTCTTTCAAAACTGGTTTCTCAACATAAACAATCATTCTTTGCAATGATAGTTGGAGCTATCCACCAACCGCTCACAACTTAAATTCAAATTGATGATTACCTTGTACCCCAAAACACGCAATTCACACTCCTCTTAGAAACATCCACAATCAAGCATATATAACAATATTATTGTAATAAAACTCAACCATGAAAAACATGGTGAAAACAACATAGGCATACTTGTATATCACAAGCATAATAACAACTTCATTCTCACCAATGACCAGCGATATCTACCGCATTAATAAAACAATATCAAAATTTCAGAAATAAATTATATCAAGCATTAAGCCATAAACAACTTACCACATCACCGTAAAGGAATAGGGAGGGGTGAAACTATTGTCATCTGCACTCCAAAGACATTAATATATATCAAAGATATTTGAACCCATACCCTTCCTATATGTGCAAGTGTGTCAAATTTATCTTCAAATTGCCAAGAATCTAAAGCCTATGCTTTGATACCAACTGTAACACCTCGGGATCCACAAACACCCCAGAATGCTACTAAACTACACATCTAATATTCATATATAAAATTTCGACAGCATCTCCTTTGAAAATTGCATAAATGGGGGAAGCAACAAAGTATAAATAGATATCATGATAAGAAAACATATAAGACATTAATAATCTGCTAGCAATGGGAAGACAACCATAACAACATGAACTGAATTAATCAGTGCGCACGACTAGTTAAAAACAAACATCCTTTGACAAGAAGTTTCTAATTAAATCATGGCTGCGTCTGGGCAGCATTATTATGAGAATGAAGGTGGATGTGCTGCTACTTCCCACTCCCCTTGATGAGCAACAAGCACCTGCATTGAGTAATGCAAGAGTGAGATGAAACATCTCAGCAAGCTAATTGTTCTGACGAGATATTTAAACCACAAATTGAATTCATCAACATTTTAAAAGAGTCACAATTAAAAATCAGAAATGCTTGTAGATATAGAACTCAGTAGTCCCACTATAACCAATACCATCTCATTTCCTCGAACAACCACAATAGGTTCTATAACACTTCCCTGCGTCAACAATACCTGCAAATATCACTTCAATGTATGCATAGGAATGCAATGTGTAGGTACTCTATCTTCATACCTCTGGGGGTATAAAACCACATTATCTGCAAATATCACTTCAATGAATGCATATGAATGCAATGCATATGTCCTCTGCCTTCATACCTCTAAGGGTATGAAGCCGCATCGTACCCCTTCTCGGGCAACGTACGATGCTAAGTTGTACCGGTACGGTCGGACCATAGGTCACGACAAAACTTCATATGCAAATGAGTCATGCAATGTATATGGCATGCTACATTTATCAATAAACTTCACTTCCTTCAGATACAACACAAACCTCAAATAATACTTCATTTACCTTCAGATACAATACCAACCTCAAATAATACTTCATTTACCTTCAGGGGTGTGAATTAATCTCATGAGTCATACTCAAATCATAATCATCATCAATATATGATTGAGCATCAGTATAATGCAAGCAAGTAAAGCATCACCATAGAGTCCAATTATGAAAGAATCTGATACTTCTGAATATTAGAGTGTAGGCGATAGAAATAACAGGTCAGAACGGAAGCAACCACCGCTACATTCACTTGCCTTCATCGAAGAAGAAGAAATGTACTAGACATGATCTGGAGTGTAGCCACCTGCTAGTGGGCATAAAACTTAGTACAAATATTTCACAAACATTTGCCATCAATCAACAAAACACTCCTACACTTGAAACCAAGACCCAGTGGAAAGACTCCCACCCTGAACCACATGCCATACAGCAGCAACGCTGTTTGTTAATTTTGTATCTTTAAAATTAAAACAGCGGTGATATCAAACAAATACTCTAGGAGTATCTACACAAAATACTCTACAACTTCAGTATTCAATAGATAATTAAATTCTGCCATCTACAAGTTCTAAAACATCTGACAAGATAACTGACTGAATCTGTTTTAGACAGCAGTATGGTTAACTTTAAAATTCGATATCTCCAAAACTGCTGAACCAAAAATTATGAACTTCTGCTGGAAGTAAGAACTTTTATCCCTCTACAAAAGTCTCCATAGTTGGAAGAGCCAATTCGGCCATTTACTAGATGAAACCCACCAGTGAACAGACCCACTCATTTTTGTCAGGTAAACAGGAACAGCCACAGTAAAACAAACATAACTGGAGTTTCACAAATCATATGAATGCACTCTTTAACAATCTGGAAAGCTTATAAAATTATCTACAACTTCTTTTACCAACCCACAGTTTAATTCTGTTGATAAAATTGCCTAAATCTTAAGAGAACAGATTCTGCACAGAATTATGAGACTGAAAAACTGCTATAGTAAAACTGCAATAACTTTCTGGTCGGATGTCCGATTGAGGTGTTCTTCGCGGCCACGGAAAGATCTACAAATTATCTACGACTCATACATAGACTTTTTATTTTTTTGAGGCCACTAAGACCACGGAAAACTGGCATGAACAGAAACTGTCGAATCTGCCATTCTGCAGAAAACTAAATTCGAGATCAAAACCTAACCCCACATCAAATCCAACCTCTAATCCTTTAATTCCCATGATCCACAACCTCCAAAAGCCTATAATTACAGGGAGGAACAAGGATCTCATCCATACCTAGGGTTTCCCCAAGAAATCTTCAAGAGGAGATGGGGAAGAACATCTCCTTGATCCTCTCTTCCTCTTCAATTCAACGTGCCCCTCCTTTTCTCGATCCTTGCTGCGTAGGGGGAGATCTTGGGGGAGGAAGCAATGGAGGATGGCTGCCATAGGGGGAGGGGGCGTCCAGCCAAGGGGGAGAAAAAGGGGGTGGCGGCCAAGAGGGGGGGTGAAGGGAAAAAAAAGGGGTGGCCACCTAGGGTTTTTGTGGGAGAAAGAAACGACGCCTCAGATGACTTCTATCTTTGCATCCAATGGCCCACAACCCTTTACCTCATCCACGCACCAGAGATTAACTTTTGGTCAACATTTTTTGGGATATTACAACAACCAAAAGCAACCAAAAGAAGTGCAACACCAATGCAAATGAGGACCAAATTGTTTTTGACTATCATTCGGCATATTTGGATCATTCTTTGCCACCACTTGATTTGTTTTTGCAAATCAAATTCTTTTTCCTACCTCTAAGTCAAACACACTTGTTTGGGCACATAGAGAGATATTCCAAGAGAAAAGTTGATCAAGTGCCAAAAACTCCCCCTTTTTCCCATAATCAAAATTCTCCCCCATAAGAGACCAAATTTTGCAATAAGAGTATTTTGGACAAATCAAAAGTTCTAACTCTATTGTTTTCAAAATTCACAAGTGGTAGCTGATCCATTTGCTTTGGCCTTAATTTCTCTCCCTTTGGCATTAAGCACCAAAACGGGATCATTCTTGGCCCTTTAACCCCATTGCCTCACCAAAAATGTCAATTAAGAGCAAAAAGGCAATGAGAGCATAAGTATGAACTTGGAGGTGAGCACACTAATACCGGAGTGCAGTGGAAGTCTTTTCATTGTCCAAGTTCACCTTTCCCTTTCAATGCACCTTTGAGACTACATCAAGTATACTCAAACAAACATATTAGTCTCAAAGGGTCAAGTTGTAGCACATCTCCCCCTAAATATGTGCATCATTCACACATGGACTTGTGAGGTCCGGGGATCCCTTGCACAACTCCTTTGTTGAGGTCGACATGCCCGTCGGTTCCCATCGGTGTCTTCGCGGGCTTGGCGTCCTTCATCCCAAACCTCTTGAGAAGATCTTGAGTGTACTTCGTTTGGGAGAGGAAGGTACCGTCCTTGAGTTGCTTCACTTGGAACCCAAGGAAGTAGGTCAACTCACCCATCATTGACATCTCAAACTTTTGAGTCATCACCGTGCTAAACTCCTCACAAGACTTTTGGTTAGTAGAACCAAATATTATGTCATCGACATAAATTTGGCACACAAAAAGATCACCATCACAAGTCTTAGTGAAAAGAGTGAGATCGGCTTTCCCAACCTTGAAAGCATTAGCAATTAAGAAATCTCTAAGGCATTCATACCATGCTCTTGGGGCTTGCTTAAGTCCATAGAGCGCTTTAGAGAGCTTAAACACATGGTCGGGGTACCTGTCATCCTCAAACCTAGGGGGTTGTTCCATGTACACCTCCTCCTTGATTGGCCCGTTGAGGAAAGCGCTCTTCACATCCATTTGAAACAACCTGAAGGAGTGGTGAGCGGCATAGGCTAATAATATTCAAATAGACTCTAGCCTAGCCATAGGAGCAAAAGTCTCCTTGAAATCCAAACCTGCGACTTGGGCATATCCTTTTGCCACAAGTCGAGCCTTGTTTCTCGTCACCACCCCGTGCTCGTCTTGCTTGTTGCGGAACACCCACTTGGTTCCCACAACATTTTGCTTGGGACGTGGCACCAGGGTCCAAACTTCATTCCTCTTGAAGTTGTTGAGCTCTTCCTGCATGGCCAACACCCAGTCCGGATCATGCAAGGCGTCTTCTACCCTGAAAGGCTCAATAGAAGAGACAAACGAGTAATGCTCACAAAAATTTGCTAAACGTGAGCGAGTCGTTACTCCCTTGTTGATATCACCCAGAATTTGATCGACGGGGTGATTTCTTTGGATTGTTGCTCGGACTTGAGTTGAAGGGACTTGTGGTGCTTCTTTCTCCATAACTTGTTCTTCTTGTGCTCCCCCTTGATCACGTGTCTCTTCTTGAGGAACCTGTCCATCATCTTGAGTTGGGGGATGCACCATTGTGGAGGAAGATGGCTAATCTTGCTCTTGTTGTTCCTGTGGTCGCAAATCACCTATCGCCGTCGTGCGCATTGCGGCCGTCGGAACATCATCTTCATCTATTTCATCAAGATCAACTTGCTCTCTTGGAGAGCCATTAGTCTCATCAAATACAACGTCGCTAGAGACTTCAACCAAACCTGATGATTTGTTGAAGACCCTATACGCCTTTGTATTTGAGTAATACCCTAGTAAAAACCCTTCTACTGCCTTGGGAGCAAATTTAGAATGTCTACCTTTCTTCACGAGAATGTAACATTTTCTCCCAAATACATGAAAGTAAGAAACGTTGGGTTTGTTAACGGTAAGAAGTTCATACGAAGTCTTCTTGAGAAGGCGATGTAGGTAGAGCTGGTTTATGGCGTGGCAAGCTGTGTTCACAACTTCCGATCAAAACCGCTCGGGCGTCTTGAATTCTCCAAGCATCGTTCTCGCCATGTCGATAAGCGTCCTGTTCTTCCCCTCTACCACACCGTTTTGCTGTGGTGTGTAGGGAGCGGAGAACTCGTGCTTGACGCCTTCTTCCTCAAGATACTCCTCCACTTGCATATTCTTGAACTCAAACTCGTTGTCGCTTCTTATCTTTTTCACCTTGAGCTCAAATTCGTTTTGAGCCCTCTTTAGAAAGCACTTTACGGTCCCTTGGGTTTCTGATTTATCCTGCAAAAAGAACACCCAAGTGAAGCGGGAAAAATCATCAACAATTAGAAGACCATACTTACTTCCCCCGATGCTAAGGTAGGCAACGGGTCCGAAGAGGTCCATGTGAAGAAGCTCCAGTGGTCTTGATGTTGTCATCACATTCTTGTTGTGATGAGTGCTTCCCACCTGTTTCCCTGCCTGACATGCTACACAAGGCCTATCTTTCTCGAAGCAAACATTGGTTAGTCCTAACACATGTTCTCCCTTTAGAAGTTTATGAAGGTTCTTCATCCCAACATGTGCTAGACGGCGATGCCACAGCCAGCCCATACTAGTCTTAGCTATTAAGCATGCATCTAGATCGGCATCCTCTTTCGAAAAATCAACTAAGCAGAGTTTGTCGTCTAATACACCCTTAAACGCTAATGAACCATCACTTCTTCTAAAGACAGATACATCAACATTTGTAAACAAACAATTGTAGCCCATGTGGCACAATTGACTTACACACAGGAGGTTGTACCCTAATGACTCTACTAAAAATACATTTTAAATAGAGTGCTCGCTTGTAATGGCTATTTTTCCCAAACCTTTGACCTTGCCTTGGTTCCCATCTCCAAAAATAATCGTATCCTGGGAATCCTTGTTCTTGACGTAGGAGGTGAACATCTTATTCTCCCTCGTCATGTGGTTTGTGCATCCGCTGTCGATTATCTAGCTTGAGCCCCCGGATGCATAAACCTACAAGGAATTTAAGCTTGGGTTTTAGGTACCCAACTCTTGTTGGGTCCTACAACGTTAGTCACAATAATCTTTGGAACCCAAATACAAGTCTTGTCTCCCTTGCATTTGGATCCCAACTTTCTAGCAACTACTTTTTCATTCTTACATAAAAGCGCAAATGAAGTATTGCAAGCATGGTAAATGGTAGAAGGTTCATTGCACATTCTCCTAGGCACATGAGGCACAACATTACTTCTCCTAGGCCTACTTCTACCATGCATAAAAGTAGAGCTAGAGGCAACCATAGCATGTGAATCATTATAAGCAACATGATCATAACTCATATTATAATGAGCATTCCTAGAAAAATTTCTATCATAAATGTAGGCATGACACTTTTGAGAACTACTAGCCATAGGAGCCTTCCCTTTCTCCTTGTTGAGAACGGGAGCCTTTTGGCTTGTTAAGTTCTTGGTTTCCTTTTGAAAACCAAGTCCATCCTTAATAGAGGGGTGTCTACCAATAGTGTAGGCATCCCTAGCAAATTTTAATTTATCAAAATCAATTTTGCAAGTCTTAAGTTGAGCATTAAACTTGCCACCTCATCATTTAGTTTAGCAATAGAAATAAGGTGTTCATCACAAGAATTAACATCAAAGTCCTTGCATCTATTGCAAATAACTACATGTTCTACACAAGATCTAGTAGCATTTGTCTCCTCTATCTTAGCATTTAATTCATCATTTAAATTCTTTAAACTAGAGATGGATTTATGGCAAACAAATAATTCAGAGGATAACATTTCATTTCTCTTGATTTCTAGAGCAAGAGATTTTTGAACACTAACAAATTTATCATGTTCTTCATACAAAATATCCTCTTGCTTTTCTAAAAGTCTATCCTTTTCATTTAGAGCATCAATTAATTCATTAATTTTTTCTACTTTAGCTCTATCTAATCCTTTAAATAGACTAGAGTAATCTACTTCTTCATCGGAGGAATCCTCATCACTAGAAGTAGAATACTTAGGGGAATCTCGAACACTTACCTTCTTCTCCTTCGCCATGAGGCAAGTGTGGCGTTCGTTGGGGAAGAGAGAAGACTTGTTGAAGGCCAAGGCTGCCAGTCCTTCATCGTCGGAGTCGGATGAAGAGCAGTCCGAATCCCATTCTTTTCCAAGGTGTGCCTCACCCTTCGCCTTCTTGTAAACCTTCTTCTTCTCCCTCTTCCCATACTTTTCTTGTTCCTAGTCATTATCATTATCGGGGCATTGAGCTATAAAATGACCAGTCTTTCCGCATTTGAAGCAGGAGCGCTTTCCCTTTGTTTTATTCTTGGAGGGGTATTCTTTGTGTCCTTTGAGCGCGGTCTTGAAGCGCTTGATGATAAGCGCCATCTCATCTTCATTGAGTCCGGCAGCCTCCACTTGAGCTACCTTGCTTGGTAGCGCCTCCTTGCTGCTTGTTGCTTTGAGAGCAACAGGCTGCGGCTCGTAGATGGGTAGTGGACTGTTCAAGGCGTCATCCACGTATCGCGCCTCCTTTACCATCATGCGTCCGCTCACGAATTTTCCGAGTATCTCCTCGGACGTCATCTTGGTGTACCTAGGGTTTTCACGAATAAGATTGGCAAGATGGGGGTCAATTACCGTGAATGACCTTAGCATAAGTCGAACGACGTCGTGGTCCGTCCATCTTGTGCTTCCATAGCTTCTAATCTTGTTGATGAGGGTCTTGAGCTTGTTGTAGGTCTGAGTTCGCTCCTCTCCCATGATCATTGCAAATCTTCCCAGCTCGCCTTCCACGAACTCCATTTTGGTGATCATGGTGGCGTCGTTTCCCTCATGAGATATCTTGTGGGTGTCCCATATTTGCTTGGCGTTGTCCAAGCCACTCACCTTATTATATTCATCCCTACAAAGTGAAGCTAGCAAGACAGTAGTAGCTTGTGCATTTTTATGAATTTGCTCATTGATGAAAACGGGATTGTCAGTACTATCAAAATGCATTCCGTTTTCAACAATCTCCCAAATACTAGGATGGAGAGAAAATAAGTGACTACGCATTTTGTGACTCCAAAAAGAGTAGTCTTCTCCATCAAAGTGTGGAGGTTTCCCAAGTGGAAATGATAGCAAATGAGCATTAGAATTGAATGGAATACGAGAATAATCAAATGAATAGTTTTGATTAACCGGTTTCTTCTTTGACGAGGAGTCATCGTCGTTGTCGTGTGGTGAAGAATACGAGGCATCACTGTCGTAGTAGATGATCTTCTTGATGCGCCTCTTCTTCTTCCCGTCTCTTTTCTTGTGACTCGAGCCTTAGTCGGTTGGCTTGTCGTCTCTAGGCTCATTGAGGAAGGAATCCTTTTCCTTGTCGTTGACCACCATCCCCTTTCCCTTAGGATCCATCTCTTCGGGCGATTAGTCCCTTAAATGAAGAGTACGGCTCTAATACCAATTGAGAGCAGCTAGAGGGGGGTAAATAGGTGATCCTATAAAATTCAAACACTAATAGCCACAAAACTTAGTTATGAGTGTTAGTACGGCTAAATAACTTGAAGCGAGTTCTTGTGAACACAAATAATCACAAAGAGATCAACACAAGACACACGATTTTTATCCCGTGGTTCGGCCAAGTAACACTTGCCTACTTCCACGTTGTGGCGTCCAAATGGACGAGGGTTGCACTCAACGACTTTCAAGTGATCCGATGATCAACTTGAATACCACGGATTTTCTTTTAGATGATTATTCCCGTTTGCGAGGAATCTCCACAAGATTGGAGTCTCTCGCCCTTACAACAAAGATCACAATGAAAGCATGGAGTAAGGATGGGATGAGCAACACACACAAGACACAAATCGCAGCACACCCACGCACACAAGAGAAGACTTGAGCTCAAATGACAACACAGGGAGTCCTCGACTCGAATAGAGCTCAAATCTCTAACACAACGAAACGAATGCGCGGGAACAGAGTCTGGATGCCTTAGGATGCTTAGTGAATGCTTGTGTATTTCCTCCATGCGCCTAGGGGTCCCTTTTATAGCCCCAAGGCAGCTAGGAGCCGTTGAAGACAATCTTGAAAGGCTAATCTTGCCTTCTGTCGTATGGTGCACCAGACAGCCCGGTGCACCACCGGACAGTCACTGTAGCTGTCCGGTGCTCGATTGCCTTCCAAATAGGGCGCAGTCGACCGTTGCAGCTTCGGGGCCGATGGCGCACCGGACACTGTCTCGTGCACACCGGACAGTCCGGTGCCCCCTGCCAACCGTTGGTGCAGGCCACGCGCCGCCCGTGGATTACGTGGACGACCGTTGCACTGGCGACCATTGGCTCACCGAACAGTCCGGTGCACCACCGGACAGTCCGCTGAATTATAGTCGTACGCCGCTGATCTTTTCCCGAGAGCGGCCTTTTCACCAGAGACCAGCCTGGCGCACCGGACAGTCCGGTGTGCCAGACTGAGCTGAGTTTTGGCTGCACCAAGCTAAGTCTTTTTGGTTTCTTTTCTTCTTCTTTTCTCACTGTTTCTAGCACTTAGATAACTTCATTAGTATTAAAAAACAAATGTACTAAGTCTAGAAACATACTTCATGCCTTGACTAGTATAGTACCCGTGCGTTGCGACGACAAATTATTATCGACTCTAGTCTTTATTCGACAGAATGTTAGTGTATAACGATTACATGAAAGTGACGACATATATATCATCGACTCCAATCTGTCACAATTTCTTTGTTGACAACCATTGCATTTCGAGGTCCCTTGCCTGCTGAGTTACCTTGAGGAAATGCAAGGATCAATCCGTTGGCATAGTTAATCAGAGTGTCGCTGCCACTGCACTGCAATGCCCCACCAACCTACCATACTCTGCTTCATATGACAAAGCTTCTCTGATAGATATGATAGATAAATAAAAAAGAAAACTGAACCATAAAAACATACAGACTACATATTCAGTTTAGTTCACCCCATCTTCAAATGAACCATTCAAGAGAAAAGAAGATAACAAAACACAAGGCCGACAAATATTTATTACAGCCACCCAGATTAGCATAAACCGACACCGAACAAATGACAAGGATCAAAGATATATATACTGCTACATATTTGTCAATAAGTGGGCAGAAGGATGGATAAGAGAGGAGGGCTTTGTCCCTTGGTAGCTGCAAAAGGCCTTCCTTCTCTCCACTCAGAAGCTCCCTATCAGTTAGTGTGTACTCAACTTACTCAGTTTAACCAACAAAGCACAGTATCAAGGGAAAACAAATCACATACTTGAAGAGTTGTCAAAGATCAAAGGGTTGGACGTCCAAGCTCCCTCAAACCCAGACCTGTCCTTGTGGCATCTTCCCTATAAGAAGAGACAACTGTGCATAAGCACCAGCTTTCAAGTTGCCAAACAAACAAAAATACACGCCCGATTCCACCAACCAGGGTGTGACCACCAAAAAGTGCAACAATGTCCTGGTCGCTCAAACCCATATGTGTGGAGAAAACCTGCCTACGGTGACCATAACCTGATTCATACAAGAGACACCCAACCAGTAAGTCCACCTATCCCATTCCTACACATTGAGAAATATTCTAACTTTATCCTTCACATAACAAATAAGACAATCCAAGACTACAAACTGATCAAGTGGGACAAAAATAGTTCGATCCTAGTCAAGTAATTGGTGTTTGCAAACTGCACTACAAATGGATTCATAAACCTTTTCAAGGGGCATAATGTCATTGATATATGATCAGAATTATGTGCTCTATTGCCCAATGTAGTTAAAAAAGAAACAGTGAATGTAAAGTCTGACATCCTATTGTGAACAACTACCAAGATATAAATCATTTGGGTAAGAACTTACAAATACTGAAGATGCTCCAATTTTCCAAGCTCAGGCACCAGATGACCATATAAGTTCAAATTACCAATATCTCTGTTAGAAGAGGTATCCAAACAAAAATAAAAAATGGTACTACTATAAAATTTGGAAGGCATACAATACAAGCTTGCCATCCAAAGGTTTTCCACAGACCATTTGTGTGTCTTAGATTGTCATAAATACTTTATCGAAATATGATATCATGACCAGTCAGTTATGTACAGAGTATTGAGTGAAGTTATTGTGACATAAATGGTCGACACAAATAGCAAAAGAAGAGTTAAACCATAACCAAACTGAAATACCAAAAGAGAGAATGAAAGCAATGAAAATTTATGGTGATTTCAAGTAGCCCCTTCTATGTAGAAAGCTCGAAGACTAAACCCTTAATAATACTCTTTTTTTGCAAAGAGCATTAAGATGCTAGCTGCACAGGCCATAGAAATTTGGCAAACTAACTTGAACTGGGACCTGCAGTCAAGAATTGTACAGAAACTGGACGGCCACACTGATATTGTCATTATAGTTTCATGCCACCCCAAGGAAAACATGATCGCATTATGCGCTTGACAACAATAAGACAATGAAAGTTTGGGTGCAAATGGAAGAAAATGGATGAGTTGTCTGGTTACACTCTTAACTACCAAAAGAAGATGCAAGTACAAAATATGTTGCAAGCACTCCAACACAGAGATGAGAGAAGAAATATGTTACAAACATGGTTAATCGACTATACAATGCTGCTCTACAATTAAGTTAAACCTGCAGCGCTAACTGATAAACTCAGTCTCACCTACCTGTCATGTCATAGTAGGGCATGTTGGGAGAACTTCAATTGTCAGGCTGTCTCCAGCAATGAACTTCATTGTTTGTCCATATTTATAGCAGGACGCAACCCATGCGTCCTACCAAGATTTAGGACATTGTATAAACCATATAAAATATAATATGTTATCCATCACACTATGTTTCTGTAAATATATAGTTGTATCAGCAATAAGGCTACCATCATGTTTCCAAGTTAAAGCTGTAAATAAAGAATTAAGGAATGTATCCTGCTAGTTTCTTACTAATCTCTTGCTAGTGAATGTCATCCATTTTGAGCACTTACAAATCATTTAATAATCAACTAAATTCCATCAACCTTATTCTTTGTTCATATTTATAGAAAGATACAACACATGAAGCCTGCCAAGAATTAGGATATTAAGTTAAGACTTAAGAACACACAGAGGTACATATTTACTATTTGCAGGCTACAATTGTAGAATAGGTTTGATAGATTCATCAATCCACAGCTCCACATTCCAATTCATTTTATCAATTCTAGAAAGAACTCTTCTCAAGGATTCATATATTTTTGTAATACTACAAAGCAAACCTAATTTCTCTATTCATTACCAATCCATATTTACAGCAAGAAACAACTCATACATTCAGCCTATCAGAGTCTTTTAGATAAACTCTAGGTCAGCTAAAACAATTAGTATATTTGTGTATGCACATTTAAATATGACGTCTAACATGTGGCATCAAATAAAAAGGATGGTTTCATAGAATGTAAAAGAACCACTCCAAAGATATTCTTTTAGATAAAAACCCCTCTTGTAAAGGAAAACAAGCTTTAGCTTAAAATAGCCATTTAACTCATCGATCCATGGAATTAATACCATACCTCTGCATGATGTAAATGAATGGTTTGAATATGTTTAGGTTCAGCGTCATTTTTTAAAATTAATACTTCTGCATGATGTTAGTCATCAAACAATAAGAAGTGTACATTTGATACTTGGTAAAATCTAAAATGGGAGCTACACATACCAGAGCCAAAAAAAGTATGCTTCTTCCCTTTCTCCTTAGGTGCATAAGTACCATATTCTTTTGCAATACAGTTACCTGGCATGTTTGTTGACTTTCAGTTCAGTTTGTTGTCTTTCAATTCAGTTTGATGAGGCTGATAACTGAAAAAATAGATGTCTTTCAGTTCAGTTTGTATATTATGATGTCCACTCAAAACCTTCAAACATTTCCCTATGTGACAGTCAATTAATTTCACAAGTCTTTTTCCATCTGGACTGAAAGCAATAGCGATAGTTGACTTAGGAGGTGGCAAAAGAGAGAAAAACATGGCAAGCCAGCGATGCAAGAACTATGATTCTGCCCTGTACACAGTGAGGTTTAAACGAATCAGCCAAAAAAATAAAGATATGAATAGACTCACATGAGAGGGTATTGCACTTCTGTTAGTTGATGTGCATTGTGTTTTTGTGTATGAATATTGCAGATATGCCTTCAACACTCTACACTCGATCGTCTCCAGATCACCAACTCACTGTAGAAACAAGATCCACCTCTTGACATCTGAAAGAAACTGTTCGAACACATACGACAAGAACAATGAGTCGACGATCCGCAAAGAGCAGATGCAGACAAATCTACAAATGGAGGGTGGACGAACGTTGTACGGCAGAATTGTCTTAGCAATACAATGTGCTCACAATCTTGGTTCAGTCCTGAAATGGAAGATGGTGACATGCTTTAATTTGTAACAAAAGAAGATCATGATATGTTGAGTGCATGTATGATCACTGTATCCCATCAGGATCTTTCTGTTATTGATTAAAAAATATAATAACAAGTGAAAAAATTATCATACATGTGATAGAGAAGGAAAATGACCTATCAATAACAAACGATAGCATGTCTTACTGTGAAGATAATCTTTAAATCCAGAATCATCTAGGGAACCTGTCAGTGCCTCATATCCAAGCAGAGATGATGGCAAAGCACCAGGGGGCCTTTGGAACATGGCATCATAAAATATCAGTCAGCAACACATCAAGAGAGCTAAACTGCTAATCACCAAAAAACAATATAAACTAATGTACTAAGTTGTTGAAGGATGAAGATGAACAAAATAGAAGGCAGACTCCTATTTCCTTAGTTGCCTCCCTCTTTTGTATAAGTTATTCCAAATTTTTTAGAGAGTCAAATCATCTTAGTTTTGACCAAATTTAAATAATAAAATAATAAAATTTATGATACAAATAAGTACCATCAGATTCTTTTCATAGTGTACCTATCTGATGTAATAAATGTATTCTGATTTGGAACAGAGGGAGTACAGGCAGCAGTAAACAAAATATCGCAAATAAATTGTTAGCACGATGAAGTTTTAACTTGAAAAACTGGCACACATGGTAGCAAAGATACTACAACAGTCAAATATCAAAAGCATTCCAATAAGACACTTAAATACACAGGGACAATAAGGTCGTTCAGATTGTAGGTATGAAAATGATAAACAACTTTACCGCCAGATGCTGAAACCATGTAAACAAATCCTATCAGTAAAAAGGTGACAAAACCAGATCTAATGACTTGACTGCTACAAAACTTGGATCCAATCAACAAACAAATAAGTGCCACAAGCTGGTCTTGAATAATCCTAGTGTGGCTAGAAGTAGTGTTTCTCAGTTAAGTAGTACCTTATTTTGTCTAGCAGTTACAATGAAGCTAGAAATAATGGTGCTGAAAAAATTGGTGGCCTTTCTAATTCTAGTAGTGGTTCTTCAATGGGCAACAGTGATCCTGAGAACAATATTTAGTTTAACATTTAAAGAAACTATTTTTGTAAGAACCAAAACAGTCACAGGATGGGAATTGTTACCCTCTATGCCACCTGCACCTGCTCGAGTTGTCGCTTGATCTCCATCTCCTCCTTGAAGGCGCTGAAGAACTCCTCCTAATTCAAGATGGCTGTGAGAATTCCTACCCATAAATGCAGTTGTGAATAAATACAACATCTAGAGGAATAATCTACCTGAATGTCGCCAAAGTAACGACCATTATGGTTTCCACCAAAGACATACATCTTCTACTAAATCACCATAGCTCCATGCTGCAATCATCATAGACAACATGTCACTAAATGAGAAGTTAAATTAGGCAGTCAAGAAAACCAGAGTGGGCCTTATAGCGTGGATTGGGGAGCTCGCCAGAAAAAGAGAGTGACATCCTTGTCTTGGATATCAGCCATCTCACCATACTCCGGCACAAGGACTTTAGGCTCCTCGTGGGAAATGCAGTTGAGGATAAGCAGATTCGATGGCCACCAGTTCTGTGTAGAAAACAAGTCCACACGATCAGAGATAATATTATTACGTTAGAAAGCAAGATGAAGCTTCTACACAAAACAATTTTGAGAAGTAAGGTTATAGGTTTTGACCAAGCATCTCAAAAGATATACACCGATGATTTTGAAATCAGCAATAATGAAGCATACTGACAAAATTCTGAATTAACTGCAAGTACATCCAAAAGTCTCCTGCATAAGCATTTCCTTGATAATAAACCTAGATATATTAATTTTCCTCTACTCCTTTCACCTGACCCCGTTGACGACGAAGATGTTGTCGCGCAGATATGCTGCACCTGAGCAGAGGAGCAATGCCTCCCATGTGCTCAACCCAAAACCCTAGAAACCTCAGGCTGAGCTACTTGTGCCACTCACACGCGGTGCACCCAGCTCGACAACGGCATCAACCCGACCCGGAGCAGAAATACGAAGAATCTAGAGTGGGCGAGACGGGAGGGAGACAAAGGCTTTTTCGCACCTCGTGCGTACCTAGAGCTCGATGAGTAGAGCCCCACGACGGCGGCCATGGATGGTGGCGAGGCAGAGTCCAATGCAGACGCGGGGTCGAGCACCAGTAACGGCGCGAGGTTCACAGTTGGAAGGCGGGGCCTGGAGCGTGTAGAAGCTGGCGAAGGAAGAGAAGCAGACGGTGGACCTAACCTCGTCCTTGCTCACCTTGGGCCCTTACGAGCCCCACCGATCTGGATCTGTGCGACGCACTCATGGTCGGCGGGGTAGGGCTAGTTGGGGCGGGAGCGTGCAAGATCATCGCACCGGGGGGAAGCGGGCGTGGCGGGCACGGTGTAGATGGTAGTGCGCGTCGCGAGGTGGAGGGCATGCAGGAGAAGAGGCGTGTCGCGATGGGAAGAGGCGCGGAACCAAACCAGCGTGCGGCGGTGCTCGGAGGCGGCGAGTGCACCCGAGGGGAAGGAGCGGGAGAGGCTCGACCTTGAGGAGGGCAGCGGGGAGATGACGGAGGAGGTGGTGGAATTGAGGCGGGTAGGGCGTCGGGGAAGGGGCTCATGGCGGAGGGTGGAGGCAGACGGCGAGTGTAGAGATTTGAGTGGGGAGGTGGATGGTGGAGGGGACAGAGGCGAGTGTGGGGGTTGCCGACGCGAGGAAGGAGAGCGCGAGCGAGAAGGAGAGGCGGGGAGGGGAGATCGCGGCGGGGAGGCGGGGGGGGGGGGGGGGCGGGACGACGGGGTGGATCTCGTGAGCGGGCGAGATATCCGCTGCGGGACGACGCAGCGGCGTGATGTGCGGGAGCGGGGGCACTGTGGAGGAGAGGGTGGGGGATGCGCTGCGCGAACGGCAGAACCGTGCGCCAAATTCAGTGTGGACGCCTACGGTAAGGTCTTAATAGTAGTAAAGATTTGCACTTATTCAATCTTAGGCACATTTGGACTTAAAGAATATGTGTTGGGCATTTAATCACCAAAACATTATAGAAATGGCCCAAAGGCACATTTCCCTTTCAGGGAGTGGGAGTGAGTAGGAGTGAGTTGCCATGAAATGGCTTGGGATGACATGAGGGAGCCCCTTGCCCATCTATTTATAGGCAAGGTGGAGATTAGGGGGAGGAGGCGAGGATTAATGGGAGGGGGCAAGGATTAGTGGGAGATAAGCATGTATTAGCCATGGATAAGTGAAATTAGCTTGTATAGCTCATTGTATGACATCGAAGGTGTATGTATACGTATGAGCATAAGGAAATTATTAAGAAAATATTTGTAGGGATTTTAAAAATGATTCTGAGGGTATTTCTCTGAAGAAAAAATTTGGAGAAATATAAGTTGAATATTTAGGAAGTATTTCTCGAAAGAATTTGAGGGGGACACTGGAGAAATATTTGTATGATATTCATTGCGAGCGATGACTTGGTAGGTGTCTCTGAATCTGTGCCCTGCAACAATGACACTTCATTCCACATGGTGCGAACTGGATCCAATCTATATAGTCAAGACACACTTCTCTGTGCCATGCTCAATGAACTCATGACCATCTTACTCTGGCTGGCTCCAGATTTCGAGGCATGTTGTGCATGCTCTCAACTACTTGGGAAACCACCTTCATTCCAGCAATAACTGGTTTGGCAGCGGACCTCCATCTGACTTCTGGGAGAAGGAAAGGAGGGTAAACCTTTTTGAAATGGAGGGATGAGTGCAAGGATTTTTTAAGAAATAGTTTTGACTCAAATGTGATTCAAATACCAGTCTCAGGAGGCTAGTATACATATTTATACATCAAATGGTTCCAGATCTGCTTAAACGAGACAAACCTATGCATGTGGTGATCAACTTTAAGAGTTGGTCCACAACTCTGGACATGTCATATTAGTGGGACTGAAGCAACCCAATATACATAGCGGAGCAAATTAGTGGTCTAACAGCCACACACATGGTTGGGAAACAGGTGTAACTCTTAACTGATTAGCGATCTCCTTCTCTGAAAACAACAAATAAGCAAGAGTGAGTACTTATGTACTTAGCAGCCCACCTTCACCCACAGAATGGGGATATCAGATATAATGCAAGGAGTATGTGGAGCTCAGGGTATTTTGGAGAAAAATGCCTTTTTGATGTAGGGATATTTTGTAAAACATTTTATCATTTTCAAAGCACATCCTCTCCCAAAGGAGCAAGAAGCTTTTGAAGATAGAACCAAATCTCCCTAGACTAAACCATATAGAAATCTTGGTAGTTTCCCACCGGTTTTTATTTTCAAAAAATAGCTACTGGACTTCCCGTCCACCATAGCTCACAGTTCAACCGTTGGACCTTTTAAAACCATTTTTCAAAACACTTTTGAAAACAAAACACTAGTTGTCAAATACATGCCATAACTTATCCATATCCGTGGATAGAGACTATTCGAATAGATTTTTGACTCTATGCAGAGGTGTACGCTTTACCCACTAGTCTAGTTTCTGCAATCTCACAGTCGTGAGATCCGAATACTGAAACTCTCTCCTCCCTTGCATGACTTTACCTTAACAGTTATACCAAAAGGAACAAGGCCACCTCCTTTCCCAAATGAGGATGGAAACATTCCAACTCCTTGTCCTCCCGGTGCTCCCTAGCCACCGATAACCCAAGGGTGCAGACTATGCAAGTTTGGATCAAGTGACTACCCATACAGTCTCAAGAGGTGTACTTGATAAGAGTTTAGGTAAGGAGTAATGACAAACCGGTCCGTAAGCGAGACGGGACAATCCTTCATGCTCACACCTAACCCAACTGAGCCCACTTCTTAGGGCCCTCCAAAATTAGGGAGTTCTGATTATCCCGCTCATGGTGGTGACGGTGTAACCGTTCATAACTTTTTTAAAACAAGATTCTTTTGAAAAACCCACAACTTTTCTCAATTAGTTTTGTAATAAAAAATGGCAAGGAGTATAAAGATGAATTACGACGAAGTTCTAAGGCTGGGTGGCCATATTATCATGTCTCTTAGCAGCAAAACAATATAATGTATATAAAATAACAGGTTGAGGGATGTGTTTGAAATATAGGTAATTTATGCATCAAAGGGATCCAATGATCTTGTCGTTGTTTTAACCGGCAAAAGGGTGAGAGCTTGTGGTACTAGATTCTGGCTTCACTGCCTAGCGTAGACCCACAGAATTGCCTTCATGATATGACACGAATGCTCTGATTACTACGTAACATGAACAAGCAAACATACAAACCAGCAAGTATATCTACAAATATTCATTATAGTGGTCAGGAATGGTGGTGGATGGGTGAATATAGTTTCGAGTAGAGTTTGTATTGACGGAGTGGATATGCTTACCCGAAAGGTATATTGGAGGTGAACCAACACTAGAAGTGTAGTCGGCGGAGCGGGGTAACTGAGTAGGTGTGGGGAGGAAGAGGGTAACTCGGTGTATTTATAGCTAGGTATATATGGTTTTGTATGTAGAGTTTACTGTTTATGAGAATAGTGGTGAAAGAAATGTCTGACTCAGTTCGAATGGGGAAATTATAAGTAGAATATGGAACAAGAGTATTTTTGGAGATTTCTGGAATTTGAACCATGCGTAAGGGATAACATGGTTGGATATAGGGTAATTTGATAAGAATTTAGAAATCGGAGCTGTCGAAATCAGAGTCTAAACGGGGGAGTTTTGGATTATATAATCATAGGAATTAGAAAAAGAAAAGGGAAAAGGAATATTCATAGAATATTCAAAAATTTGAATATTTGGGAAGATTTGGAAATGTGTTTTTGAGTGGATTACCAGAAAACATTTATGGGCTATTCATGGGTGGAGAGTTATGTTGGTGGCAACTATTCCTACCTATTGTGTCACATGGGACAACAGTTAGGCGGGACCCACACAACTGGAATACTGTGATATCCTAGCCCGGGCAGGTCGTGGTATCTTGGCCCAAAGTTTATAGGATTGATGGCATATCCATATAAATATGGTTTGCCTTTTTTTTGAAATCCTGTTTCGAAAGAACCTCAAAGTTAAGTGTGCTCAATTTGTAGTAATTCTAGGATGGGTGACCAACCAGTAAGTTCTTACTGAAAGGAAAATCACAGCCACCTGTATGACTAATATATTTGTTTGGCAGGTCTTAGGTGAGCTAAGCATCATGATGGATGAGTAGCTGAATAATTGGGCGATCGGACGAACTATGAATAGTAATTATGAACGAATGATGAACGAAGAATAGTTCGTATGAACAAACGATGAACGATGAATAGGGATTATGAACGAACGATGGACGTTGAATAGTTCATATGAACGAACGATGAGTGATGAATAGGGATTATGAACGAACGATGAATAGTTCGTATGAACGACGAATAGTTCATATGAACGAACGATGAATAGGGATTATGAATGAACTGACGAACGATCGTATGATCGGACGAATGAACGATCTAAATTTTGGTAGCATGACAGATGAACAATAATTTAATTTGGATGAATGAACGAAAGACCAATCAAACAATCGGACGAATGAACTAGCGAACCATGAACAACTAGATGAACGATCGAACAAACTATCAAACGACCGGGCAAACGAACAAACAAACTATGAACAGTTGGACGAACGATTGAATAAACGCCCGAATGATCATTGTGCTTGTGTGAGAGTAGGAGTGAGTTGCCATGAAATGGCGTGGGATGGCATGAGAGGGCCCCTTGCCCCTCTATTTATAGGCAAAGTGGGGGATTAGGGGAAGGAGGCGAGGATTAATGGAGCATGTATTAGCCGTGGATATGTGAAATTATGTTGTAGAGCTCACTGTATAACACCAGAGGCATATATATGTATGAGTATAAGGAAAATTGTTAAGAAAATATTTGTAGGGATTTTAAAATGATTTCGAGGGTATTTCTCTAGAGAAATTTTTTTGGAGAAATATTGGTGGAATATTTAGGCAGTATTTATGGAAAGAATTTGAGAAGGATCAATGGAGAAATATTTGTAGAATTATTTTGAGGAGAATTTTGGAGAGAATATAGACCACTATATTTTCTTTGTTGAGATCAACTCGCAAACAAACATTCTTGGAACAAAATTTTAAAATTCATTTTGAATTTAGGACAAGATCAAGAAAATGTCTAAATTTGAATTTTTGGGGTGCTACAAAAGTTCTACACCAGATTCTGTAGTCGTTGCGACCTCAAAGCAATGAGTCCTCATTTGTACTCTAGGCAGTCATACTCAATGAACAAATAATGCATGATTTCTGTGCAATTGTTATTCACATGTCCTGCATTACATCATGTGCAGTTTATGTTATGTCCTCTGTACTCATATTAATGGGGCAATCAGCTTAGGTAAGAGCCCTCCCAATGGCTGTTGTTACATTCTCACACAAATTAAAAATGGGTGGTGACCTCTATACCCTTGAACAAAGCAATCATCTTAGGTCGTAGGCCGACTTACAACTGTTGTTACATGCTCACGCAAACTCGAAAGGGTGACCTCTATACCCTGTGAATGGGACAATCAGCTTAGGTCACAACCCGACTTACGGCTAGTGTTACATGCTCACACAAATTCAAAAGGGTGATCTCTATACCATGTACATAGAGCAATCAACTTAGGCCATAACTCGACCATATAGTTACATGCCCATGCTAAGTTATCAAAATGTAAAATTAAGTCCTACAAGAGTTTTCTCTAAGTCATAAAAACAAGGCATGCCATTCAATAGTTCACAGGCATAAAAAAATTAAGTTTACATCACAATCAGAAATCTCATAATCATCTGGGCCTACGGCCAAAACCCTAGTTACATCAGTGAGCACTAGGTCAAGCTTGATCACCACGAGAGGCAAGGAGTGTCTTGAGTTTACTCTCTAGATGGGCCTCGCTGTCCTCAGCCACAGTGGACAAACGATCCTCCAGGGATTGTGACGCACCTTCCTCGGCAGCACAAATGTTTAATACGTTTGTTATTATAGCTAGTTTAGGAGCCACAAAACCGGAGATGATTGTACGGGCTATAATCCCTTTCTCATTAGGGACTTCACCATGTCCCTTGCCTTATTGTAAGCATCCTTCAGTGTCTCACATTTTTTCTTACCAACCTCGCAATTATGCTTTTAAGTTCTAGCTCTTCTAATTGCTCTTTTCGATGACCGGCGTAACTCCCCTTGCGGGTTCCTCTCATGAAACTTATCGCTCAAGCTCCATGTTATTATTCTGGATGTGGTCTCGAGCAACATTGGCTTTGGCTAACTCAGCAAATTTCCTCTAGAGTTCCTCTCAAGCGCACGTATCGCTTACCTCAAGGGCCTTGAGGGTACGTACTGGTCATATCATGAAATAATTCATCCAAGCTATCACGAGATTTCTGCACCCATCATGATTTCATCGGACAATTGAGATATTGCTCCCTGTGCCATAGTGCTTCACCCTGTGGACTGGTGCAGCTTATAGGCTTCTGTCAGTAAAGAATATGCAAGTGAGGTTTCTTGGTGGGTTACCTCATGATTCTTCTTCTCGAGATCAAGTTTTTTATGCATCACAATAGTAGCGTCTCGGGCGTCATCCCACTATGACACTTACACAACAATATATTCTTTCCGGCATTGTGCTATAGTACTCTCCAACTTAGATATCTTTTTAACAGCAACTACTACAAGCATCATCAGAGTTAGGAGAGGAAAGAATTGGCGAAATCCAACAAATAGTAGCCCTTCCCTATAACTAGTAGCTTCTGTAGTGCGAGCTGCTTTGGAGTCAGCCAACTGTTGGTGAAGCATTGCAACGTCAGACACGAGCAACGCGGCAACCTTCCTACGGGTCAGGGAGGATTGTTCCATCCACCCGTTGGTCACTTGTTTCAGTCTGTTGATCATCCGCTTCAGCAAGTCAATCGTCCATTTCAGCATATCCTGTGCAGAACCCTTACATGTTCAGAACCAGTCCGTCAAACTAACTATGTGTGTCATGATTTGTACACCCGAGTCAGTTCCACCCTCTGTTTGCAGTTCACTTAGGCTGCGTTCGTTTGTTCAGGATTGGGGCAGGAATGGTTCCAGGTGATCAAAGCCTATACAAATTAGATAAGCATTTCTGGTTGGATTGGTTCTAGGTCACGATTCCGGAACAAACGAACACACCCTTAGGGGTTCTGAAAAAGCCTAGGGCTCAAACGAAACTCGCTCTAAGCAATGACTGTTTCAAGACCAAATGATTCTGTTGCCTCGGTTGGAGCCTGGACCATAGTTTCAAACTTTCTGTTAGGATCGTAGGTGGGAAAAAGAAGACACAGAATTTAACGTGAGTTGAAGCCCTCCAACTCACTTTAGAACCGTATAATGAAAATATATAGCCAGATATGGAGCGTCTTTTATCAAGATCACCAACAAAGTCAGAATCAACAAATCCCATAACACCAATTTCCTTCACTGAATTCTTATTAAACAATAATCCAAAATGAGAAGTACCTTTCAAGTAGCGAAGAATCCACTTCACTGCATTCTATTGTTCTTTACCGGGATTGTGCATAAATCTGCTGACCACACTAACAGCATGCGCCAAATCGGGTCTTGTACAGATCATAGCATACATGAGATTTCCAACAGCATTAGAATACGGTATGTGAGACATGTTCTTTCTCATCTTCAATAACAGGACATTGCCTCGATGACAATTTAAAATGTGAAGCAAATGGTGTAGCAACATATTTGCAATTACTGAGATTATACTTTTCAAGAACTTTCTCAATATAACTCTTCTGAGATAGAAAAAGGGTACCAACATGACGATCACGCTGAATTTCCATCCCAAGAATTTTCTTTGCTGGTCCAAGATCTTTCATATCAAATTCATGACTAAGATGAGCCTTTAATTCAACAATCAATGACTTGTCATGAGAAGCAATCAACATATCATCAACATAAAGCAGCAGATACATAAAAGATCCATTAGGGAACTGTTTCAAATAAATACAATGATCATAATTGCTTCAAGAATAACCATGTTCAAGCATGAACGAGTCAAACCTGTTATACCACTGCCTAGGAGCTTGTTTTAAACCATAAAGAGATTTATGTACATGACAAACTAAATACTCTTGACCAGGAGCAGAAAAACCCTAAAGCTGTGTCATATAAATCTCTTCATCTAGGTCTCCATGAAGAAATGCAGTTTTAACATCAAGTTGCTCTAACTCCAAACCAAATAAAGCAACAATAGCAAGCATAACTCGAATAGAAGTGTGACGAAGAACATGAGAAAACACCTCATTGAAATCAATACTTTCCCATTGTTCAAAACCTTTCACAACTAATCGAGCTTTAAATCTTGCAGGTTCAACTCCAGATATACCTTCCTTCTTCTTATAAATCCACTTGCACTTTAAAGGTTTTTTACCTTCAGGAAGCTCAACCAATTTCCATGTAGCATTCTTTTAAAGACTCTCAAATTCATCATTCATAGCAACTAACCACTTGGATAAATTATCACATGAGATAGCTTCCAAATAAGAAGAAGGTTCAAGTGCTACATTAGTTTCTTAAGCAACAATGAGAGCATAATGAGCCATACTATCAGTGTCACGATATCAATGTGGCAAAACAATATTCCTTCTAGGTCTATCTTGAGCAATAGAGTGATTGTTGCTAACAGGAGGTACAAAAGCTGAAACTGACTGTGTAATAGGAGTAACAGAATCAACATTAATAGGTACAACCACCTCAAGATTCTCATCAGTAGTTTCAGGCATAGATGTGGATGAGGAACCAATATCAGAAACCCCTCCAGATGAAGAAAATGTACTTTCATCAAAAGTAACATCATGACTGACAATCACCTTCTTAAAATTAGCACACAATAAATAATATCCTTTAACACCAGAACCATAGCCAATAAAAGTGCATTTTTGAGCTCTAGGCACTAGCTTCCCATTGTTCACATGAGCATAAGCAGGATAACCAAAGATTCTAAGATTAGAATAATCAACTGGTTTACTTGTCCATACCTCTTCTGGAATTTTAAAATCAATACCTGAATTGGGAGAGCGATTAATCAAATAGCAAGCAGCATTAGCAGCTTTCGCCCACAAACCATGCTTATCCCATAAACCAGCATTAGAAAGCATGCAACGAACGTGTTCCAGAATAGTACGATTCATTCTTTCAGCAACACCATTCTGCGGGGGAGTACCTGGAACAGTCTTTTGTCTAGCAATACCATGATCAGCACAAAGATAATTAAACTCGCTATTGCAAAATTCTAATCCATTGTCGGTTCTCAGTTTCTTGATTTTTCTGCCAATCTGATTTTCCACTAAAGCTTTCCATTGCTTGAATGGAGTCAGGGCATCATTTTTATGCTTCAGAAAATAAACCCAGACTTCACGAGAGAAATCATCAATAAAAATGATCATATAATCACAACCTCTAATAGAAGAATGAGGAGCCCGACCCCACAGATCAGAATGAATATAATCAAGAATGCCTTTGGTGCAGTGAGTAGATAAAGAGAAACTAACTCTATTCTGTTTGCCAAATACACAATGTTCACAAAATTTCAATTTGCCAATATCATTTAAATAACCTCTCTTGTGCAAGAGATGCATACCTTTTTCACTCATATGTCCCAAGCGCATATGCCAAAGCTTGGTATTTGAAGTGTTGGATGCAATAGAAATAGTTGTAGTACCTATAACCGTGGAACCTTGCAAACAATAGAGATTATTTATAAGTTCAGCTTTTAACACAACACGGTTGCCTTGAGAAACCTTAAGAACACCTTTATCAGCAGAAAATTTAAATCCCATTGCTTCTAAGGTGCCCAAAGAAATAAAATTTCTCTTCATCTTAGGAACATAGCGAACATTAGTAAGGGTCTTAAATGTGCCATCTTGAGCTTTAATTTAAATAGAACCAATTCCAGAAATTTCAAGTGGAGATTCATCACCAATAATAACATCACCATCATTAACATGAGAATAATCAGAAAACCATTCTCGATGTGAACAAATGTGAAAAGAGCAAGCTGAATCAAGAACCCAAGCCATGCGCTTTTCATCATTAGAAGTGATCATAAGAGCTTCTACAACACCAGTATTCTCAACAATACTAGCCTCAGCAGCTGATTTATCAGCTTCACTTTTCTTTTGCCTTTCTTGCTTATTTTTCAACTTAGGACACTAAGATATCACATGATTATCAGCTTTGCAATAACGATAAAAATTGTTAGATTTACGGTCTCTTGGCTTAGACCTTGATTTTGGTTTATTAGAACTGCTCGCTTGTTGAGTTCTACCTCGAACAATAAAACCTTCACCCTTAGACTCAGAACGAGAATCAACATCAATTTTTTCCTTGGACAATAAATTTGACTTAACATTCTCAAATGTCAGTGAAGTATGATTTGCATAGAGCATAATTTCCTTAAAATTCTTAAAAGAGGGGGGCAACGAGACTACCAACAAAATTGCCTTATCTTCATCATCTATCTTCACAACCAGACTCTCAAGGTTGACACAAATAGAATTAAATTCATTAAGATGTGATTGAATATATGTACCTTCCGCCATACGAATAGTATGAAGGCGCTTTTTCAGACGGAGCTTATTAGCATGACTCTTGGTCATATATAGCTCCTCCAGTTGTTCCAAAATTCTGCCGCATATTTTGCATTCATTACTTCACGCAAAACATCAGGAGATAAACTAAGCTGTAAGGCGGATGTTGGGGACTTGTTCTCAACTGCTATGAATTAAGAACAAGGCAACACTACTGTTAATGGTTAAAGAACTTCGTCCTTCGAAGCATTACCTCCTTTAGGATATAATGATCTTCAGACGAAGGTCATGAAGGACATACCTTCATCATCTCAATACATAATGAAGAGTAGGATTATATGACACATAAATAAAACATGAATGATCATATGATTTCATTAGACTATGAATATTCTCATTATATAATCATGGACAAACATCAATGATATTGAATTACATTTATACCTTCGGCTTGACACAAGGCGAGAATCCAAGTGTGATGTGCGAGTGAATACAAGTCAGCGTGAACAGTACGGTGGTACTGTTCATCTATTTATAGGCACAGGACGCATCCTATGTAAAATTACATCCAAGCCCTTGACATTTGTTATTGACTTAAGGATAATCTATCGAGGACTAGATAGCCTTTTCCCCTTTAAGTCGGTTTCATTTTCCACCGCTAAGCCGAAGCTTCTCCACACGTAGCTTCGGAGCTGGTTCATCCTTCTCCCAGACCGTGCTTTTTATATCGTGTACAACTTCATCCCAAGGCCGAAGGTCCCTGTGAATGTATTATACTTGGAAAACATGTTAGTTGTGTTTTTGAGGACCTTCGGAAGATGAAGGCCCCTAAGAGTAGCCCCTCGTAGTATTAATTTGTTGTAACAACGAATTCAGACTGTGACGTGAACGAAGGCCTTAAGCCGAAGGTCCGAAAAAACATCTTCCCTTCGCTAGAATAGCGAAAGTCAATGACAAACGGGGCCCACCAAGTTGCAAAGTGCTAGGCGTATAAATAGGAACCCACAACAGCAACATTTGATACGCATTTCTGCTGTTTGCGCTATTTTCTCAAATTTTTAACTCTTGCTTATCAGCCCTTGCCTAATTTTCGAGCTTCGGTTTAAAGACGTGCTTGCTCCATGTCTGAGGAGAAGAAGATGACTGAGGAGAAGATAACTAAGGAGAAGAAGTTAACTAAGGAGAAGAAGCTGTATGAAGAGAAGAAAGTTGTGGATCCTTTTATTGCTGGTTTTTATGAATCTATGGCAAAGACAAATACAGAGAAAATTACCAAGGAGATAATGGAGGATTTGTCTAAAGATTCTAATGACATTGATGATTATGATGTGGAAAGTGGAGATGAAGATTCTGAGGACCGGCCCTGGCGGCCAAGCCATACCATCTTCGAAAAATCGACCATTAAACAAAGTCATATTGACACCTTGAGAGGAAGATACTTTCGCGACATGTCTATTGTGAGGGTTGGAGGAGACAGCACCGCCCCTGCTCCTGAGGAAAATGAAGTTGTTGTTTACCGAAGTTTTTTGAAGGCAGACCTTCGGTTCCCGTTGAGCAAATTTGTGGTTGAAGTGCTGAAGATATTCCAGATCTTTCTTCATCAGCTTACCCCCGAAGCTATAATTAGGATGGGTTTGTTTGTTTTGGTTGTAAGAAGCCAAGGGCTGGAACCGAGTGCGAAGTGTTTTTGCAGTATGTATGAACTTTTGTACGAGACAAAGGCCACCGGCAAAGAATAGTATCACAACAACTTCGGTTGTTACGGATTCATTGCCCGCTCTAATGCAAGCTACCCGGTGCCAACATACCGGAAAAGATGGCCCGGGGCCTGGATGGAGGAATGGTTTTATGTAAAAAAATAATCTGATTGAAAGAGAGGATATCAAGGAAATTATCCAGCGCCCCATCTGGTCTCGCTTCGGCCTCCGAAGGCCGAAGGTGGCTATTGAAAGTGATGTCGAAGCATGCCAGAAGGCCTTAAGCAATGTTTGTGCTTTCATTGGCACAAGAGATATAATCTAAGAGCACATAGCCTATAGGGTGTGGCCACTTGTGGATAGCTGGGAAATGCCGAAGGAAACTACTTTTGAATCCAGTGAAGGTGGCCTAGTTCAATTGAAATATACCTTCAGATACAGAGAGAAGTTTGATGAACCAAATGATGACTGGTTGAAATGCATTGAAGCTACCAACGACGAGCTGCTTGGGACATATTCCAAGGCCGAAGATGATGCCTTGTCCGCAGCCTTCGGGGGTTAGGGCAAGAAAAGATTAAATAGGGTTTTTGATGCAATTGGCTTCATATATCCTGATTACTGCTACCCCTTGAGGAATTGAAAAAAAGAGGAAAACTACCGCTTCGGCCACCACCGCTATGCCGAAGGGCAAGAAAATGAAGGTTTTGACGCACCGGCCTCGATATATTGAAACGACCGTAGTGCCTGAATTTGGTGAAGGGGTCTCCTCCACTGCCGAAGCAGAACAAGCCGCTCCCACCGCTCGGAGCGCTGAAGGGTCTGTTGTAGTGCCGAAGGTGCCTACAGTCGGGCCAACTGAAGCCAAAGATGATGCGGCCAAAGAGCCAAAATTGGAAAAAACTGTGATAATGCCAGAAATTCTAAGCCCACCAGCAGAGGCAGAATTGCCGAAAGTGCCAAAGGCTCCTGCTGTAACTCCTAAGAGAAGGAGGATGGCCAGCGTGCTAGATGCTGTCATGGAGACCACAAAAGCCTTGACCCCTGCTCCTACTAAGAAAGTTGTCGAAGCTGTCAAAGTCCAGGCCGAAGCCAAAGCTGGGCCTTCAGGGCCCATTGAGACGAAGACTGTCGCGCCTAAGGATAAGGTTGAGCAACAAATTCCACATACCGGCATGGCAGCGGGGCAAGATATGATAGAAAAAGCTAAATCTCCTGCCCCCAAAGCTTCGGCCGAAGATGTTGATTACATTTTTCGACATGCTTCGGGGAAAAATTATCCAAAGAAGAAATTTTAGAAGCCAGACACTACGCTCAGAAACTAAAATATCCGAAGGGGGCCTTAGTGTTCAATGGCACTGACGAATATGATTTCCTATACTATCTCTCGGACAACAAAGAAATATCCGTTTGCCGGGAGATAGCCAAAAGTATGGGATTTCTGAAGCTTGAGGAAGGCCTTTCGGCCATGTCGAAGGATGATCTTGCTGATAGTCTTGCAAACAATAGTATAAAGATATAGAAGTTGTTAACTTTAAAGTTGGAAATGAAGTATTTCATTGTCATGCTTAATTCTTTCTTTTTCTTGTAGGGCTTAATTCTTAGCAATGCCTTGAGGGCACAAAAGAACGCTGAAGATGAAAGATGCACAATAGCTCTCAGCAACCTTCGCTCAGAGGTAATTGACTTGAGAAACGAAGGGTTGGAGAAAGATAAGATTTTAATTTCATTGGTGAGCAAGGTGAAGGAGGATGAGGCGAAATACAATGCCCAGGCCGAAGCTCATAAAGCCGAGGTTGAAGACCTTCGGAGACAACTTGCCGAAGCCAAAGAAAATTGTGAGGTCGCAAAGGCCAGCCAAGAAATAAGCGAATGGTGGAAGGCCAGGCTAGATAAAAATATTGAGGAGTTTCACGAATCCAAGGAAAGATGTTTTGAAAAATCCTTGGATTGCGTGAAGAAACTAAAAACTAGCTTTTCTAAAGTGGGTGTGTATTCCTTTGAGGAAAATTTTATCCGAGGCGACCCCAAGGGCGTTATTGAGTGGATAAGCGGGGAAGCCGAAGCTTTTGAGGAAATTCTGAACGATCGCGGAGATATCTGTGCTTTCTCTGGCGCCCGGGGGATTGCAGCTATTCTGGAGAAGGCTGGATGCGATCACGTCAAAACTACAGCCCAAGCCGAAGCTGCCTTCTCCATAGACGATACAAAAGATCCTTCAGCCGAAGCGACTTTGATGGGCGGAAAATTTTATTCTGATGTCTGAGTGAACGGTGGCCGAGAATTGGCCAACGAAATTATAAAAAAGAATGAAAAAGACAACCATGACGCCCGAGAAGAAGCTAGGCAAACTGAAGAGGCTGCTGAACGCGAAAGGCGCATAGGTATTGTTTTTTGAATTTTAACTTCGGTACTTACTTTGTAGCTTCAAACTAATAGTTTACCTACTATAGCTGAGCTATCACCGCTACCGGAGCCATACAATCCCCTGGCTGATCCGGAGATGAAGGAAGCACTGGATGTTATAAGCATTGCAAACTCTATTATCGACGAAGTTGTCGACAAGTTATTAAACGAAGCCACAGAAAAGATCCTTAGAGAAGAGTAGACTTTTTTGTAATAATACTTTGTAACTTTATTGTAAGAATACTTTGTAACATTTGATGTATGGAACAATTGACGAGACATGTAAATTACTGTAATATATTTCTTTACGATGCGTGAAATTTGCACACATACCGTTTTTGAGCCTTCGGCGAAAAAACACCTTCCCTTCTTTTCATGCTTCGTAAAGAAAGAGACCCCTTCTATAGCAAGGTTGATAAAACTATATTTCCCGAAGCTTACTTCGTGCCTCATCATATCTTCATTTTGACAAAGCATTTGCCGAAGGTTTGCTTCGTATTCAATTTTTGTGCCGTTAATGCAATATGATGTATGATGTAATGTTATGCGAAATGATATGATGATATGATGCAAAATAATGACGATGCCGAAGAAACACACCCACGCGCCCACACTGGAATACACAAGACTCTACATCCGCTTAGGGACGTCTTTTGAGTCTTTAAGCTCTGCATCCCCTTAGGAACGACTTTTGAGCTTCTTCACCTTCTATTTCGGCGGCATTTAAGCTCTGCATCCACTTAGGAACGACTTTTGAGCTTCTTCACCTTATATTTCGGTGGTATTTGGCTCTGCATTCCCCTAGGAACGACTTTTGAGTAGAAAACTTACGCTGTGCTCCCTTAGGAACGACTTTTTTTGCAGCTTCGGATCATAATTTTTGGCTATGCATTTCTTTAGGAACGACTTTTGAGCAGAAAACTTACACTGCGCTCCATTAGGAATGACCTTTTGTAGCTTCGAATCATAATTTTTGGCTCTGCATTCCTTTAGGAATGACTTTTGAGCTTCTAAATTTTACTCCGCTTTCTTAGTCACGTCTTTCGAGCTTCGTAAAACCATGAGGAAGATATATTTCACTCTGGTGCAGGCACAATTATTACAAGAAATTGAAATTAAGTTCTTCATTACTTGTTTCTCACACAAAAAATAAAATGGCATAAAAGATAAAAGTACATCAAAAGTAGGATATTCCTCAGTATATATTCTTCGATTCTGGTACAGTGCTATTGACTGTACGAGCTTCTGACTCCTCCCTGAAGTCGCGCTGCTGTTGGGCGTGCTGGTGCCCTTCTGGCTGCTGGCTTCGAGTATGAGTACGTGGCAATGGTGGTGGTAGTGGGAGTTGGGGCCAGGAAGCTTGTGAATGACTTGCCGAAGCAACAGAAACTGGAGGTTGATTACCCACGTATTCTGGTATATAGGGAGAGTAGCACGAAGTAGCATGTAAAACCTGCTTCAGCTGATTCTGCCGCGCTTCTGCTTCGGCAATCTCTTTTTGCTTCTGAATGGTGACCTGGCATGTTCTTGTAGTGTGGCCCTTGTCTTCACCACAGAATAAGCAATAGAGTTTCCTGGGCTGATCCCCATATCTTCCTCTGAAGCCCCTGCCGCCTCTGCCCCTTGGAGCTGGTGGCCTAAAAGAGCTTTGCTATTGCCCTGAAGATTGTGAGCTATGTTGTGACTGGCTTCCTCTGTCATCACTCTGACTGGAGTTGTGGATTGATCTGACATGCCTAGGGTGGATTCTTCCTCCAAAGCCCCTAGTCATCTCAGAAAACCTATAAGCTTCTTCCCTTCTCTGGCGGAAATCATTATCGGCCCAGATGTAATCATCCATCTTCTGAAGCAGCTTCTCTAGAGTCTGAGGGGGTTTCCTGGCGAAGTATTGAGCCGTAGGTCCTGGCCGAAGCCCTTTGATCATGGCCTCAATGACGATTTCATTGGGCACTATGGGCGCTTGTGCTCTCAGACGCAAGAACCTTTAAAAATACGCCTGGAGGTATTCTTCATGGTCTTGCGTGCACTGGAACAAAGCTTGAGCAGTAACCGACTTCGTCTGGAACCCTTGGAAACTGGTGATCAGCATGTCCTTCAGCTTCTGCCATGATGTGATTGTTCCTGGCCGAAGAGAGGAGTACCAGGTTTGTGCAACATTCTTGACTGCCATGACGAAGGATTTCGCCATGACTGCAGTATTGCCCCCATATGAAGATATGGTTGCTTCGTAGCTCATCAGAAACTGCTTCGAATCTGAGTGCCCATCATACATGGGGAGCTGGGGTGGCTTGTATGATGGGGGCCATGCGGTAGCTGACAGAGGAGAAGCATCATCAAAACCAAAATTTCCATGATGGAAATCATCATACCATTCATCATCGTAGGAATTGTCCTGACGAAGCTCTCTACGTTGAGGTCTTCGGTCCTGGTCATCTTGAGTGAGATGACGCATTTCCTCAGCAGCCTCATCGATCTTCTTCTGTAGATCAGAGAGACGAAGCATCTTCTCCTTCTTCCTCTGGACCTGTTGATGGATGGCTTCGAGGTCCCTTATTTCTTGGTCCAACTCCTCCTCCGGAGGTGTTGGACTTGTAGCCTTCCTTTTTTGGCTTCTGGCTTCGCGTAGTGTTTCTTGGTTGACGTCCAGTGGCTGCAGTGCAGCCCCTAGCCCTGAAGACTTCTTCGGCGGCATGACAAAGGTCATAGCTTTGCTGAAGGTGGTCAAATGAGTTCACCGGAGGTGGGCGCCAATGTTAGGGACTTGTTCTCAACTGCTATGAATTAAGAACAAGGCAACACTACTGTTAATGGTTAAAGACCTTCGTCCTTTGAAGCATTACCTCCTTTGGATATAATGATCTTCAGACAAAGGTCATGAAGGACATACCTTCATCATCTCAATACATAATGAAGAGTAGGATTATATGACACATAAATAAAACATGAATGATCATATGATTTCATTAGACTATGAATATTCTCATTATATAATCATGTACAAACATCAATGATATTGAATTACATTTATACCTTCGGCTTGACAGAAGGCGAGAATCCAAGTGTGACGTGCGAGTGAATACAAGTCAGCGTGAACAGTATGGTGCTACTGTTCATCTATTTATAGGCACAGGATGCAGCCTGTGTAAAATTACATCCAAGCCCTTGACATTTGTTGTTGACTTAAGGATAATTATAGAGGACTAGATAGCCTTTTCCCCTTTAAGTCGGTTTCATTTTCCACCGCTAAGCCAAAGCTTCTCCACACGTAGCTTCGGAGCTGGTTCATCTTTCTCCCAGACCGCACTTTTTATATCGTGTACAGCTTCATCCCAAGGCCGAAGGTCCCTATGAATGTATTATACTTGGAAAACATGTTAGTCATGTTTTTGAGGACCTTCGGAAGATGAAGGCCCCCAACAGCGGACAAAGCTTTTTTATCAAGATCTTCCCATTTATCATCAGTCATATCAGCAGGTCGCTGTTGCAATGCCTTCGTACATATAAGTGAGTAAGAACAACCTTTATCTGAATTTGCCAGATAGCAAAACTGATTTTGCCATCAAACTTCGGAATATCAATTTTAGTCGACATTGTAATCTGAAATAAAAAATTCCGAACTGAAACAAAAATTTGTGTGCAAACTGATGGGAGCATGTGGCAAAGAAACGGAAAAAATAATTTTTCCTTTGATCTTTGCAACCGAGACATTCACGTGGCGATGTCAGGATCTTGATTGCTTGCTGTCCCGAAATAATTTTTCCTTTAACAGCCCGTTTGGATGCCTAGAAATGAAACCTTTTCCAAGAAATAAATTCCAAGAAATGAATTATATAGAATTCAATCGACTAGAAAGTGATTCAATTCTATTATTTTTGTTTGGTTGTACAAGCAATTAAATTCCTAGAATTAAATTCTAGATGTTGTTTGGATACTTTGCACACGGAATTTGAATTTGAATACAAACAAGGATCTCTTGACTTTGCATCTGCTTAAAAATGAGCATGAACAATTTACAACTATCAGAAACTATTAAGTTCACAAATAACAGTTCCACAAAGGCAAGTCACACATAACAGTTTCACAAAGTCATCAAGTTCGCACATAAAAGTTCTACAAAGACATCAAATCTTCACATAGCAGTTTCATAAAGCCATCAAGTTCGCACACAACAGTTTCACATAGCCATCAAGTTCGCACACAAAAGTTTCACAAAGACAAGTTCACACAATCAGTTCAACACAGAGATCTAAGTTCACATATAAGTTGTTTCACTTCCTTAGCTACATCATAATCCACCTCTTCCTCCTTTCCATTGGGAGTGCCATCATCGACTCAAACTTGCGTGCATTAGAGGTGAGGATGTCATAAAGCTCAAGTTCTGTGTCTTCATCAAGTCCCTCAACCTCTTGTAATGCGGTGAGAACTTCGACGGAAGACGGTAGCTTTGGACCATCATCTTTCAATGCAGATGTAAGCATGTCAAACTTATCACACCACATAGAGTTAAATGAATCATCTGATCTTTGTCTTTTTAGACTACTCGAGGAAGATACAGAATATGAAGCATCCTTGCATACGGTATCATTATCTTTTGCCATTTCCTTTGAACTTTTAGCTGCTATTTTAGCACCCTCTCCATTTGCTTGGTCTTTATTGTACACTAGGCTGAGTAGATCCCAAAACTTCACAACCTTATGTCTATATCCTTTTGCTTCCTTATTCCTCTACAAAAAAATTGTTACAAAGATACATCAACAAATAAACTTGGAATTGGAACATAAACTAAACTGCAAAAAATGGAATAAACTACTAGGCAACAGTAGCATATTGCTAGGCAACAAATAGTTTTCTTTGTCCCGCGTTGCAGGCACCCACCTAGCTTAGCTAGCTCTTCTGCTCTACGTGAATGTATGTATGACCACAAACAACCACGACAAAGAAAGCAAAAAGAAAAGCAAAAAAGAGGATGGCTGGTTCTGGTTGGCTGGCTAGCAGGTAGCAGCAAAAAACTGAACTGCAAAAAACTGAACTGCAAAAATTGAACTGCAAAAACTAAAGATTTGTAGTGCAAAAATTGAACTGCAAAAATTGAACAACAAAAAATTTCATACCTCAACGTACTCATCCCATATAGTGTCACTATAAACTTTGAGCTTGTTCTTCTCCCAATCCCATCCAAAACCACTAGTGGACACCAAACCATTAATGATATTGTAGTGCTTATCAAAGGTCTTGCTGCGAGAGCTAATATTTTCCTTTGTAATGGTGACATTACACTTCTCACAAACATTCTTCACAGCAGCTATGTATACATGAGACTTCCACCCATTCTGACAGCTATCACCTTTATTGTAATAGTCCACAAATGTATCAAGGAGTACCTTATCCATCTCATCATTCCAAGGAACATAGCCCCTTGTTTTCTTGTCCTACAATCAAAGAACCACACATATAAAAACACAAACACAAAAATTCAAGAATAAAAAACACAAATGTGTCTAGGTCTCCTCCGTTGATAGCGGTTTGCGATAATAGCCATAATAGACACAGCTAATACAACAACTCTCTTTCGCTTCTTTCTCTTCCTTTTAATTTCCTCGTCGTTAGTATATTGATTTGATATCTAGAACACGTAATTTATATGCAATTAGACATGCTAGTTGAAAGCAAAATGCTCTACTCAAGAATAAAAACACTACTAGTAGGAGCACAAGGTGGAATAGGAGAAGTACCGATGTAGCCATGGAGATTAAAGGGTTTGTTGGAGGTAGCTAGATGAAACTTGAGGCGGCAAATCCCAAAACAACGAGCTGTTTTAACACTCCTGCAAATGAATCTATGGCAAATGGATTATATAATCTAGGCAGATTATAATCTCAAACAAACATAATCGTAATTTCAACATAATTAGGATTACTGATATGGTAATAAACGAAATAGAAGCCTTTGCGAGTAGTTATCCTGAAAGTTGTTATTAAGTTGGGCATATGACATTTTAAAAATAGGAAGATTTGGAAAAGGATGCTTAACTAGGAAGGAAGTCACTAGTTATCCGGAATCAAGCGCACGCAAGATTTGGCAAAAGGATGTTTATCCGGCGGGCCAGTCCCCTGACGCAGCCGTGGCCTGTCTGCTTCCTCTGCGGCCTGCACTAGCGCTATGGTCGAACGCCACTGGGACGTCGTGGGCATGCAATCAAATCTGCAATGCCTCGTGACTCCCGCGGCCGCAGAGGCTACACCGCCTCTCCTTCCTCACCGTCGTCCGCACCTCCTGCGGCCGCTCTACCCCACCCTAAACCAAATCTGAGCATCGCTCCCCCCTTTCCCACACGTTCTCTCGCACGCTCGTCCCACCTGTGCGGTCGGGGGAGGCATCGAGCCGAAGGAGGGCGTTGTTGCGGAGGGAGACGAATCTGGCGGAGGGCCCGTGCTCGTGGGTGAGGATTCGGCTGTGTTCGTGCTCAAGGACTAGAGCGTGGCATCGTGGGCTTACTTCACCGTCTAAAAGCTCAGATCTCACCTCACCTCGTCGTTGTTGCAATATTTTCTATCAGATCTAGAGATTCGGTGACTCTAAAAGCTCATCTCACCTCGTCGTCGTCGATGCCGTCGTCGGCCAGGAATAGTCCCTCAACCAACTTTCAGTGGTCGATGCCGTCGCCGCCGTGGTGTGTGGGGTCACCTTCCAGCCAGGAAATTTCAGGGATAGGAAATTTCAGTGGTGTGTGGGGGTCACCTGTGCGCAGGTGGTGTGCAGATCGTCGAGTATGATCACCTGCCGGCCAGGAAGTGTCGCGCTGACGGCGACCACCACAAACACGAATAGCGGCACGAGGCACAAGCAGTGCGAGAGGCTGAAACCTAGCAAACTTTCTAACCCTTTCCGAAGGGTGAGGGTCTGAAACGTGCATAGGCTAAAATTTCAGGGATAGAAAATGGGCCGAAATGGTGAATTGAATTCTATGGACATCCAAACGGGCCGAGAAATGGAAACTAATTCAATTCGGACCAATTCCTCTAAACCAAACGGGTTGTGATTGATTACTTGCTGTCCCGATTCCACACAGCAGAAAAATAGCACAACCAATGATGACAATAGCACTTGTGATGGAGATACAAAATTGTTGTAGCCCCCTGGAATGGATGAGATGCTCACGGTTACAAGCACAGCAGCACTGAGAAGACGTGAGAAGACGGTGACAGATGAGGCCTCGCCTCCACCAGAGAAGGCGCCCATCGGCGCTCACAAGACGCGCGCCACGCACGCGGATTTGGAGAACGGCGTCGAACCAGATCTTACGTGTGGCGGCAGCAGCGCAATCTGTTGGACGAATAACCAGCGGCGACGGCTTTACTGTGTGTCTAACCCTAACTCTAGATAACAATTGTTAGGATCATAGGTGAGAAAAATAAGACACATAATTTAACGTGGAAAAAAACTCCTCTAATATGGAGGAGAAAAACATCATGGAAAAAACAGATCTATTTTGTGGTGTGATGAAAACAAATCTATTATGTGGTGTGATGTACAGGGTATAAGGGGGCCTATTTATATAAGCAAAGGAGATAGAGATAAATTCATATCTTCTTATCCAACGCATTCAATTCACAGAAATTCCTTTATGGACTCATTTAGTTCAGCATCAAATATTGAGAAATCTAGTTCTTCGAATGTAGTATTCAGTTTCTATGGGGAAGTGGCATTGAAATATTTATGCTTCTGTGATCTCTTCTCGTGGTGCACGAAAGAGATCTCTTCTTCTTCCTCCTCTTTGTTATCACCAATCAAACGACTCCAATCGACAAGTGAGGAAGGATTGGTCGTGTTATCTTTCATAGCACTTCTAACTCTGGTTTTTTTTGCTTGGATTGTCAGTAACAAGGTCATACTCGATCATTTTTTTGATAATGGGATACCCCCTATTTCATTAAGAAATAGAAACCAAACATAGTTCTTACAGGATTCACGACAATCCAACAGTCACAAGCCGATAAGCCTACCACATTATCAGCTACACAAAGGTATGAAACCCAACAGAAGGAACACAGCAAACCAAAAGAAGGCCGACAGTCTAACAGATACCACTGAATATCTACAAGGGATAGATCCCAAAAGCAGCCAGGAACATCGCATCACCAGGAATGACTAGAAAGCTAGTTTTTTATCTACCAAAAGCAGACACACTGAATACATCCAGAACAAAAGATGTATTATCAGCAGCAAAATGTCACTGGAGACGCCTGTCAACCGGCTTCCAACCATGGGCCTTGCTGTAGATATCACTTGTTATCTTTCGAATTCTGCGGCTTCCTTGTTCCACCAGTCTTTTTCCCTTCTTTGTCTGTCGAATAGACCAAGCATCAATCCAATAACAGCAGGAGAAAATCACATTAGATGGATCATCAATCAGCCTAGCATTGAAGCAGCAATCATTACGAGTACGCCAAATAGCCCAAATAACAGCACCACATCCAAAAAGAATCAGTTTCTTTTCAGAATTATGGAAACTATCGATCCAGGGACCAAAGAGGTCAGCTGTGTTTTTAGGGGTAGAAGACAACTTGAAAGCAATTTGGATGATTCTCCAAATGAATCTGGCTACAGGGCAATGAAAAAATAAGTGATCTATGGATTCTAATAATCCACAAAAGTTACAGTCCGTATTCCCATGCCAGTGACTTTTAACCAAATTGTCTTTAGTCAAAATCTTATTATTTCTGACCAACCATAAGAACACTTTAATTTTTTGTGGAAGTCTGGTTTTCCACATAAAATTCACATGAACCACAATCCTGGAATTTTTTAACATTTTGTAAAAGGATTTTACCGAATAACCTTTGCACCCCAACAACCAATTTGAAGAATCAGCATTTCCAGAAAGCAAGGCCTGGCTGCAATGATCCATAAGGTCACTATAGGCCTCTCCTAAAGCACCAATAAGTCTTCTTCTGAAAGTCAGCAACTGAAAGTTAGAGGAGACAACCTTATGAACAGTGATATCTTTGTCATAAGCCACCTCAAACAAATTAGGGTACTTGTCAGCCAGCGTCACATTACCACACCAAATATTTTTCCAAAAACTGGAACTCTTACCATCACCAATCTTTTTTTGCAGTATTTATAATATTTGTCTCGAACCGAGAGAATACCTTTCCAGAAATGAGAATCTGAAGGTCTATCCTTCACCGAAATAATAGGTTTATTCTTAATGTATTTGCTTTTTATAATGGATTGCCACAAACCACTAGTATTTTCTAGTCTCCAAATCCATTTAGCCAACAAAGCTTCATTCATTTTTTGCAAATCCAAAACACCAAGACCACCCATATTTTTGGGGGAGCAGACTAAATTCCAAGCAGCCAAATGATATTTTTTCTGATCATGACCTCCCTGCCATAATAATCTTTTCCTGAAGATATCCATTTTTTTAACACAACTTTGGGGCATTTATACAGGGAAAGCATATACAGGGGAACGTTGGTGAGACTGCTGTTAAGCAAGACTAACCGACCACCCAAACTAAGGAACCGACCTTGCCAGGAACCCAGCTTGTTCTCAATCTTACCAACTATGGGATCCCACAGAGAATTGCACAGTTTTTTGTTATCAATAGGAACCCCTAAGTATTTCATAGGAAGACCACTGGGAGGACAGGTGAAGATTTCAGCGTACAGATGTTCTCTGTTGCAGACATTTCCCAAACAGATAATTTCACTTTTATGAAAATTAATTTTAAGGCCAGAAATCTGTTCAAAGATACAAAGAATAAACTTCAAATTTCTAGCATTTTCCAAATCATCCTGAAACAGAAAAATGGTGTCATCTGCATATTGAAGACAACAGCAGCCACCAGGGACAATATGAGGAATAAGACCTTTGATAATACCTTCATCCTTGGCTTTTTGGATCAGACAAGCAAGACCATCAGCAGCCACATTAATAAGGAGAGGGGAGAAAGGATCACCTTGGCGAACACCTTTATGAGTTTTAAAATAGGGCCCAACCACATCATTAGTTCGGATAGCAACTTTGCCACCTTTCACAGTCTTCAAAACCCAATCACTCCACATATCTCCAAATCCTTTTTTTATCATCATATTATGGAGAAAATTCCAATCAACCTTGTCATAAGCTTTTTCAAAATCGACTTTGAAAATAACCCCATTCTGTTTCCTCCGTTTAACTTCATGAATAATCTCATGCAAAGAAAGAACACCATCCATAATATATCTTCCTTTAATAAACCCGTATTGAAGGTCACTAATCACAGAAGTAATGCAACGGGCCAATCTATTAGTAAGAACTTTGGTAATGATTTTGTAGCAAACATTAAGCAAGCAAATGGGGCGAAAGGCTTTAATATCAGTCGCATCAGGGACCTTAGGGATAAGAGTGACAATACCAAAATTTAGTCTTTCAATGTTGAGAGAACCATCATGAAAAGCTTTAAAGAGATTGAACAAATCACTTTTGATCACATCCCAAAACTCCTGAAAAAATTCAGAAGGAAAGCCATCGGGGCCCGGTGCACTATTGTGTTTCAAAGCAAACACCACATCTTTGATCTCTTCCAAAGAAAAAGGGCTGGTGAGAAGATTTCTATCACCCTCCTCAAGCTGTTTCATGTCCAAATTAACCAAGGAAATATTCGATCCACGGGAAGGACCAAAGAGATCTTTGTAAAAGGAAGTCGCCAACTGATTGATGCCATGATCGTCATGAGCCACAATATCACCGTGAGAAAGAGTCAAGATTTTCAGTTTCCTTTTTTTGTGCCTGACCATCAAATGAAAATACTTGGAATTCTCATCACCCTCTAATAAGAATTTATCTCTAGCTTTTTGTCTAAGGCTAATGTTTTCCTCATTAACAATCTTCCTGAGATTAGATTCCAAATCTAATTTCAAATATCTGTCTGCATCAGATAAGCCAGAAGTCTCACTGGCTTTATCCAGAATATCAATTTTTTCAATCAAGTTTTTCTTCAACTTTTTGTAATGACCTACAATATTGCTGTTCCAACCTTTAAGCTTCTGACGCAGACGTTTCAATTTTAATTTCCAAACATCAAGACTATTGGACACACCAACCGGAAGAGTCCAAACATTTTCCACTAATTTGTGAAAATCAGGCCTAACCTTCCAACACAGCTCATAACGAAAATCCTTACGCACCATGGGCAGGAAATCAGTTTGAAGGCAAAGGGGAACATGATCCGAAAAGGATCTATTTAACCCAATAACACTAATATTATTATAAGCAAGATCCCAGTCGGGACTAGCCAAAAATCTGTCAAGTTTTTCAAAAGTAGGATCATTACGGTTGTTAGACCACGTGTATAGTCTATTTTTCAGATCAAATTCCACTAGACCATGATGATCTATAATACTATTAAAAGAAAACTCCATTTGCTGAGGGTACCAGGTTTATTTTTTTTCCTCAGCTTTCCTGAGAATATTGAAATCACCACCAATAAGCATGGGGACCTGACTTCTCGAACAAACTGCAGACAATTCACTGAGAAAGCGAGATTTGTGCTCATTTTGGGCAGCCCCATAAACGTTAACGAAATTCCAGATAAAATTTTTTCTCTGTGGAGGACAAGGGAGCGAGTTAAGAATTCACCAGCTTCAAATTCTCTGACATCAAACACCTCAGAATTAAAACCCACTAAAAGACCTCCCGATCTCCCATTGGGAGGAGAGGAGAACCAGGCAAAAAGCTTGCTACCAGCAAGCGAGGACAGAAGAGAGTCATTAAAATGTTCTTTTTTAGTTTCTTGTAAACCAACGAAATCAATTTTCTCTTCCCTTATGATTTCTCTTAGGAAATCAAACTTAATGTCGCGACCCAAACCCTGGCAATTCCAAATAAGGCCTCTCATGATTTAAAACGGATCAGGAGGGAGGTCAGAACAGACAGACTCCCCTTTTTTCGTAGATGAACCTCTACTTTTTGGGGAAGCCTTTTTTTTAATCGTTTTTTTCCGATGCTTAATTTTCCTACCTTTTCGTAAAACCATCACATCAAGTAAGTCCTGATCAATATTCAGGTCAGAATCATCATGGACACTACTATCCATGTTTATGTGATCAACAAGGGAAGGGACCTCCACATTTGAGGTATTTTTATTTTTGCAAGCTTGGAAGGCCAAAATTTTTCTGGAACGTTCCAGATCTTTGATCAACTCCAAATTATCAATAACATCAGAGTCAGAGGGACCCAAAGAAACTCCAAGTTTATAAGCTAAATCTATCAACTCATCATTATTAGAATCAAGCAAAGAAAAGGAATTAGAACACATACCTTTATTGAGGAAGGCATCCTTGGCTTCTGCTCTGAATATCGCTTTATCAGCCACCTTCACATCATCATTCTTCTCCAACCTAGAACTTTTCCTGATGCCATCAACCGTGATAGCAGGCAAGTCCAGAGGCTTTTTGTTCTTCCCATCAAGAACCATCTCATCATTGGGGGGGGGATCGAGATCATAGCACCAATTTTAGATTGAAAATCAGTTGGATCTTCCTCCATATCCTTAGCGAATTCTTCCAATTCTTGAGAGCTAAGCAGATCGTCTTCATTTGGATCAAAATCCACTTTCTCAACAGAAAGGTTATCAAGTTTCTGCTCATCATCAGACATATCATTAGAAGGCACAAGATTAGGGTCAGACATTTTGGCAAACTCTTTGCCTTGAGAAGAAGACTCCCCAATTTTGAGATTAGGATTAGGCTCCTCTTCAGGGGTAACATCATCCAAATTCTTGGGTTTTTTCCCAGATTTATCAAAGAGTGGATCATTGGACCCATGAATTTGAACAGAGGCTCTCTTACCCAAATTCACAGAATCATCATTCCATCCTTCATCACAAATAGACTCAATTCTAAAGAAGATATCATAAAGAAAAGGCTTGACAGCCACCTCCACCACAGGAGGGATCATAGCCACACTTTTAATGTGGATTTTAAATCTCACAATATCATCAGAATCCAGAGACATAAGGTCAACTTCCTCCACAGCGCCAATCATTGATCCAATTTCACAGATAGATTGGTAATTCTGTAATTCCTCAGGGACATTTTCAGCAATAACCCACACAGTATGGAGTCTAGATTTAGGTTTGGCCCTAGAACTCCAAGGCACAACAGCGATCTTGGCCCCAGACATCTTCATTTTCAGGTCCGGGAAGCTTATCATTTCCTCAAGACGTTCTTGGGAGGGAAACTGCATCAGAAATCCTGAATGGCATTTAGTAGCTTTCCACCTCTTGTTCCATGGGAAGTGAAACCCGAAATCTCTCTCAAGATCTTCAGCCGAGACAAGTCCCTCAATCACTTTAACCAGACCGATAAAAACCCTTTTTGGCTTTTTGGTCAATGGTTTAGCGAAGTGAGACAGATAAAACCCTAAACCATCAGCAGCCAAACCAACAATGGGCATGGTGGGTTTGTTTTGCTTAGGAAGAACACAGCGAGAAGTGACATGTGTCTCCTTGCGGCAAATATCACACCACAAAGCGTTAAAACAATTTCTGGCATGATGTCCTTCAACACCACATTTCTGACAGAACGCAGGGCGAACGAGATCAAGATCTTTCTTCAAAGGAACAGGAGAGACCGAAGGGTTACCTGGTTGATTTCCCTCAACAGGATGAGGGGACAACACACCCTTCTGCTGCTCAGATTTGCCGATATTAGGCTTCAGCTTCCAGCTAAGGTTTCTTGGTCTGTTCCAAGGATGAGTACCTTGCGGCTTCTCCGTCGGACCCCAACGATCCCACTGGGAGTTCTGGGGGTTCTTTCCTTTCGGATCCATAGCAGCGATTTTCGAAGGGCTACGAAGAACACCAGAACCCAGACGCGGCCACTCCTCCTCAACCACCGGAGGACGAAAGGACGAAACGCACCAACCCCCACCAAAACTAGACCTCACCAAGGACGGGAGAGACCAGAGGTGCGAGAGGAAGGCGGCACAGTGAGGAAAAAAATACGCACCAACAAAATCCAGAGGAAACCCTAGCGAGGAAGAGGGTTTTGCGGGCGGAGAAGACAGCGAACGAAGCGACTCACCCGAGTGGGGAAGCAGACGCGAAGAGACCGGCGACACCCTCGGACTCCATCCGATCCAAGGAAAACACGCCTTCAGGGGCCGCTCCACCGAATGCGTCGGGATACTGTATCCCTGGGCCAGGGAACAGCGCGAAGAAGACGGCCCAACAGCAGGAGACCGAGCCACACAACGCTGCAAGCCATGTAATGGAGAAAGGAGGGCGCTGGAGGAAGAAGAAGCGGCCCAGGGGACCGAGCGCCATTTTTTCTTTTTTTCCTTTGCGTCTCATCTTTCTTCTCTCGTCCACCGACTCAACTCGCACTCTATGTAGGGATCAGCAACAGCCTTGCACTTATCCTGGTAAGCACCATACTCGATCATAGCGGGAGCAGACCTCTTGATGGATGACTGATGGACAATTTTCTTCTTCTTCGATGCCTCAGTCTTTACAATAGTCACACTGGAGCATGCTCACTTTGGCACTAACTGAGCTAACATTTTCCCCCAGCACCCCCTGGTTGCTTGGGGATTGTGTCATCTAGATTTGTATCCTCATGCTCATGGGCTCTACCCTCAAGGGTATCTGCTACTGTTGTCCCCTCAGAATCTTCAGTTGGACGTTGAATCACAATGAAGGTTGATTCCTTGTTATTGAAAATCCATTGATTGGCAGCAACAACAACTTCCATTTCTGATGCAATCAATTCTGAAGTTCATTTCAATATCCAACTATCCCCTTGCTAGGGTGGGTCGAACTAAAACTTGGTTGCTCTATAAGGACAAGTGGGAACAAATGCATTAACCTCAACGAATGTGAATGGGTTCTCAAGATTGACTCGGACTGGTAAGCAACTTAATAGTGCAAAAGGATACCATGCGAAATATGCTCGTGGAGCTCCCTCAGTCATGAAACCAACCCAGGCTAACATTCTTGCTTAGTAATGACTCAAACTCACATTGGGATCTTTAGCTCCAACATACAAGAAGGCTAGATAAACTTGGCTCCTCACAGGTTGAATATTGCAAAAACAACGTCAATCACATCAGCTTGAGTCGTTAGCCATTTTCTTTCAGACTCAATTTCAGCGAGAAGAGCAACAGCTTCGGTGGTCTCTTGATCAGTTGGTGCCTCTTCCCAACTAGGTAGTTTTGTGTTGGGGCGTCTTCCTGACTAAACTGGCAGAAGTTCTCATGATTCTCCATAGTAAACCACTCGATCTGCCATTCTCTATTACTATCCTTAGGAGAATATGTAGGTACACTAATTTTCGGCCATGACATAATTCAAGAATAGCACCCCAACCGTTGGGGGCCTTCGTCTTACGAAGGTCCTCAAAAACACGGCTAATCTGAATAAGCTTCGGCGTAGAACAATGGAAGCGCAATGAAGTAAGCTTCGTCACAACGATGCAGGAAGGCGACACAAGGAGAATGTAAAAACAGAATTTGTTTTGCCTCTTTAGTGGATTTATCATCATCTAGTTGAATATAAACATAAAAATCAAGAGATAAAACAAATACTATTTTATAACGGATGGAGTATTCGATAAGTAATTGAGACATTAGTTTAACAATCTAAACGAGACTGGTCGATAGCGCATCGCTCTTTGCGTATTTGTGTCTAGGATAGATAGGTTTAACACGAAAAAATGCTAGCGTCCAGGGGCTAGGGGGCTCTGTTTTTGGGGCCCGGTACGGCCTCACCCTCCGCACCCCCTCATGTATGGCCCTGGGTGGATGGTACGATTGTTCTGTAATTTTCCCTCTATGGCATCTCGTTGTAATTCTCTCTACAACCATCGAAGGTACACTTGTAAAGTTATTTAAATTAAGAGAAAGATATCAAGAAGATATTACAATTGAGTTATCATATCATAGCTCTTTTGTATTCCTTGCACGTTCATGTATTCAATCAATAATTACCTTTGTTGACGAAGGAGTTATCTCGAAGGGTTAACTCCTTCGTGACGAAGATCATCTATTCTTTTAACATTGTGTTGCATTGTTTCTTGATTGTGTTTAGCGATCGAAAACAAGTAACCAACACCAACAACTTACAACACTCCCTCCCTCATACCAGGTTTAGAGTGGTATAGATACTTCCATAAACCAAAATGTGGAAAGATCCCAAGTAATGATTCACATAGATGAATGGAGATGTCAATTGTAGTATGGAATTCGAATTCAAATGAGTGAGATCTATGGCATAGAAATAAAGCAAGCCTTGGACAATTGAGCAAATAGGCAAACCTAACCCACAAACAAAGAAAGGGGCAAAAACTAATGATTCATCAATATCTTTAGTAGAGGTTCTTTCCCCTCGCCAACTTTTTTAGGCACCCAAATCCTTAGGGGAGAACACACATTTCCACTAATTGAAGAAGATATGATTCAGAGACAGTGGACTTACAAAAAGAAAGGAATGGATTGGGGATCTGAACATTCTCATCATATGCAAGAATCTCCTTAGTGTTTTCACGCTCGCTCAAGGTTTTCTTCTTCGGGGCTATCACTGGTAGGATAAGTGGTGCGATTAAATTTAGGAGGCGATTAAAGTATTGGATCTCAAAGTCAGTAGCAGCGCGGCACTAGAAATGATATTAACTTAGTAAATAACGGTTTTCAAGTGGAAGGAACTGTTATTGCATGGATTTCCTTAAGTACCTGATGACGTCGAACTTAACAAATATATCTTTGGTTGAAAAATTGGTTGCTTGAAGATTCAGTTGGCATTATCTAGCCAGAAGTATATGAGGTTCGGTCTTTAGCATTCCACACAAATAATTAGCAAAATCAGAATCATTAACACTCGAAAGTTCTGAAAGGGAAATAGGGTTAACTATTTCCTATAATCGAATTTGGTGGTTGACATCCAACACAAACCACATGTACTAACTAGTTTGTCTAGATATCATCTATTACAGGTGCATAAGGTTCAACACAAACCAAGAAAGAATTCAGTTAGGGGACACAATTTATTTGGAGCAAAAAGGACTTGAGTGTGCTGATTTTTGGCGCACCAGACACTGTCCGGTGCACCAGGCCAAGTGCTCGGCAAACCAACCACTCTCGGGAATTCTAGGGCAGCCTCCACTATAATTCATCGGACTGTCCGGTGAGCTAGTAGAGCAACGGCTAACTGGCGCCAACGGTCGACCGCAAAAGCGCTCTGCAGTGAACAGTGCCTCAGCAGAAGTCAGAGGGCACCGTACAGTCCGGTGTGGCACCGGATTGTCCGGTGCAGCTAGAAGACAAATGTCTCCAACGGTCAACTGCTTAGAACCCTAACGGTTGCGCTGACGTGGCGCGCACCGGATACTGCACAGTGGCTGTCCGGTGGCGCACCGGACTATCCAGTGCGCCCATCGCCAGCAGCCCTTGCCAACGGCTAGGAAGTGGTTGGAGGCTATAAATACCCCCCAACCACCACATTCATTGGAACCCAAGCATTCTGAACATCCCATTCATTGCAAGAGCAAAAGACTTCACTCCTAGACACATTCAATAGATCAAATCCTCTCTAAGCCTCCAAATCAACTCAATTCCATTAAGGACTTGAGAGAGTGTGTTTTGTGTTCTTTTGTTGCTCTTGTAGCTTGGATTGCCTTCTTCTTTTGTCATTTCTTTTCTCAAGTGATTTGTAAAGCTAAGCAAGAGACACAAAGTGTGTGGTGATCCTTGCGGGGTCTAAGTGACTCGTGTGATTAAGGGAAGGCTCACTCGGTCTAAGTGACCGTTTGAGATAGAGAGGGAAAGGGTTGAAATAGACCCGGCCTTTGTGGCCTCCTCAACAGGGATTAGGTTCTTTGGAACCGAACCTCGGTAAAACAAATCATCGTGTCTACTCGCTTTGATTCTCGCTTGATTTGTTTGCACTCTTTCCTCTCTCTAACATTTCCTTGCTAGTATTAATTTGAGTTGGCTCCCATACATCATCTACATCCTTTGAGCAACACTTAGCAAGAGAAACAATCTTTCGGACTTGAATTTAATTCTAACGCTAACCCCGGCCCTAGTGTATATTTAAGTTTATAAATTTCAGGTTTCGCCTATTCATCCTGCTCTAGGTGACTTTCAATTGGTATCAGAGCCAGTGCTTCATTAAGAGCCTAACCAACTCAAAGTGATGTCTGGAGATCACGCCAAGAGGGAGATCATGATCGACGACAAGCCCGCAGGCTCGGGGAGGACTCTCTCAAGGAAGTTCGGCAACAAGTACAAGGAGGAATCATCTTCCTCTATCAAGTCACATAGGAGGGGTGACAAGAAGAAGATGATGATGAAGAAAGTGGTCTACTACGAGACCGACTCTTCGTCACCCTCCACGTCCGGCACCGAGTCATCTACTACTTCTAAGTGCCACGAGCGCAATAAGTATAGTAAGATGCCCCTATGCTATCCCTATATTTCAAAGCACACTCCATTACTTTTCGTACCCCTAGACAAACCACCATATTTTGATGGTGAAGATTATTGCATGTGGAGTGATAAAATGAGGCATCATCTAACCTCACTCCACGAAAGTATTTTAATTATTGTTGAGTTTGGAGCGCAGGCACCAAAGGTGGGGGACGAAGACTACGACTCAGATGAGTCCGCCCAAATTAGGCACTTCAATTCACAAGCAACTACTATACTCCTCGCCTCTTTATGTCAAGAGGAGTATAATAAGGTGCAAGGGTTGAAGAACGCCAAAGAAATTTGGGACGTCCTCAAAACCGTGCACGAAGGGGACGAGGTGACCAAGATCACCAAGTGTGAAACGATTGAGGGAGAGCTCGGTCGATTCGTCCTCAACAAAGGGGAAGAGCCGCAAGCTATGTACAACCGGCTCAAGAAGATGGTCAACCAAGTGCACAACCTCAAAAGCACAAAATGGGATGACCATGAAATGGTCAATGTTATTCTTAGATCACTCGTATTTCGTAATCCTACTCAAGTTCAATTAATACGTGGGGATCCTAGGTATAAATAGATGTCTCCCGAGGAGGTAATTAGCAAGTTTGTGAGCTTTGAACTTATGATCAAAGACTCCAAACACATTGTCAACTTGGAGTAAGGCGCCACCTCCACACCTGAGGTGCAACCCGTTGCATTCAAGGCAACGGAAGAAAAGAAGGAGGAGTCTACACCAAGTAGGCTTCCAGTCGACGCCTCCAAGCTTGACAACGAGGAGATGGCGCTCATCATCAAGAGCTTCCGCCAAATCCTCAAGCAAAAAAGGGGGAAGGACAACAAGCCCCGCTCCAAAAGGGTGTGCTACCAGTGCGGTAAGTCCGGTCACTTTATCGTTAAATGTCCATATTCTAGTGAAAGTGACAGGGACGAAGAGAAGAAGGGGAAGAAGAAGGGGAAGAGGAGATACTACAAGAAGAAGGGCGACGAGACACACATGGGGCGGGAATGGGACTCCGACAAGAGCTCCACCGACTCCTCCTCCGACGAGGACGCCGCCAACATCGCCGTCAACAAGGGCCTCGTCTTCCCCAACATCGGCCATAAATGTCTCATGGCAAAGGACGGCAAAAAGAAGAAGGTACATTCTAGAAGTACCCCCAAATATACTACATCTAGTGATGAGGGTAGTTCTAGCGATAATGAAGATGATTTAATTTCTCTCTTTGCCAACCTTAACATGGAATAAAAGAAAAAATTAAATGAATTAATTGAAAGCATTAACGAGAAGGATTATCTCTTGGAATGCCAAGAGGACTTGCTCGTTAAGGAAAGTAAAAAGTTTGTTAAGTTGAAAAATGCTTATGCTCTAGAAGTAGAAAAATGTGAAATTTTTTCTAAGGAGCTTAGCATGTGCCATGATTCAATCTTAAGTCTTAGAACTAAAAATGGTAATTTAGTTTCTAAGATTGAAAAATTGAATGTTTGCAATGATTCAATTTCTAGCCTTAGAATTGAGAATGATAATTTAAATGCTAAGATTAAGGAATTGAGTACTTGCAAAGCATCTACATCTACTGTTGAAAATGTTACCATTTGTACTAGATGTAGAGATATTAATGTTGAAGCTATTGATGGTCACCTTGCTATGATTAAACAAAAAAATGATCACATAGCTACATTAAATGCTAAAATTGCCGAGCATGAACTTGAAAATGAAAAGTTTAAATTTGCTAGAAGCATGCTCTATAATGGGAGACACCCTCACATTAAGGATGGTATTGGTTTCCAACAGGGAAATCAAAACAACACCAAGCTTAATGCCCCTAAGAAATTATCTAACTTTGTAAAGGGCAAGGCTCCCATGGTTCAGGATAATGAAGGCTATATTTTATATCCTACAAACTATCCTGAGCATAAAATTAGGAGAATTCATGCTAGCAAACTCATTATGTTTCTCATCATGCATTTATGTATAAAAATGAGGCTTCTAGTTCTAGGCATTCCACTCATGTTAAAATGCCTAAGAAGAAAACTCCTAATGCATCAAATGAACATAACATTTCATTTAAGACTTTTGATGCTTCCTATGTTCTAACTAACAAATCAGGCAAAGTAGTTGCCAAATATGTTGGGGGCAAACACAAGAGTCCAAAGACTTGTGTTTGGGTACCCAAGGTGCTTGTTTCTAATGTAAAAAGACTCAAGAATGTTTGGGTACCTAAGAACAAGGCCTAAATTTGTTTTGTAGGTTTATGCATTCGGTGGTTTAAGTTGGATAATCGATAGTGGGTGCACAAACCACATGACAGGGGAGAAAAGGATGTTCTCCTCATATGAGAAAAATGAAGATCCGCAAAGAGCTATTACATTCGAGGATGGAAATCAAGGTTTGGTCAAAGGTTTGGGTAAAATTGCTATGTGCCTGTTTGTTTCAGCTTCTCGCGGCTTCTGGCCACCAAAAGCTGCTACGGACTGCCAAACACTCAGCTTTTCAGCCAGCTTCTATAAAATTCGTTTGAGTAAAAACCATTAAAATCAACATAAACATATAATCGGTTGAGTCGTCACAATAGTAGTAATCCGTCACTTTATAGATCCTGAGCCCCATGGACAAATTTATCTTCCTCCACACGTAATCCTAATAATACTCAGATTCTCTACACAGCCAGATTCTCCCCACAGCTAGATTCTCGAAAAAGCTGGTCAGAAAAAAGCTGAACCAAACAGCCCTATATCTCCTGACCATTCTATTTCCAATGTTTTTCTCGTAGATTCTTTGGATTACAATTTGCTTTTGGTTTCTCAATTATGCAAAATGGGCTACAACTGTCTATTTACTGATATAGGTGTTACTGTCTTTAGAAGAAGTGATGATTCAATAGCTTTTAAGGGAGTGCTAGATGGTCAGCTATACTTAGTTGACTTTAATGATAACCAAGATGAACTAGACACTTGCTTAATCGCTAAGACTAATATGGGTTGGCTCTGCATCGCCGACTTGCTCATGTTGGAATGAAGAATCTTCACAAGCTTCTAAAGGGAGAACACATTTTAGGACTAACAAATGTTTATTTTGAGAAAGACAGGATTTGTAGCGCATGCCAAGAAGGAAAGCAAGTTGGAGTCCATCATCCACACTAGAACATAATGACAACTGACAGGCCGCTCGAGCTACTCCACATGGATCTATTCGGCCCAGTCGCTTATATAAGCATCGACGGGAGTAAGTATTGTCTAGTTATTATGGATGATTATTCTCGCTTCACTTGGGTATTCTTTTTACAGGAAAAATCTCAAACCCAAGAGACTTTAAAGAGATTCTTAAGACGGGCTCAAAATGAGTTCGGATTAAGGATAAAAAAATATTAGAAGCGATAATGGGACGGAGTTCAAGAATTCACAAATCAGAGGAGGGCATCAAGCATGAGTTTTCTTATCCTTACACACCTCAACAAAATGGTGTAGTGGAGAGGAAAAATAGAACTCTACTAGACATGGCAAGAACCATGCTTGATGAATACAAGACACCGGACCGGTTTTGGGCGGAGGCAATTAACACCGCATGCTACTCAATCAACCGGTTATATCTCCACCGAATCCTCAAGAAGACATCTTATGAACTCCTCACTGGTAAAAAGCCCAATGTTTCATATTTTAGAGTCTTTGGGAGCGAATGTTTTATTCTTATTAAAAGATGTAGAAGCTCTAAATTTGCTCCTAAAGTAGTAGAAGGCTTTTTACTAGGTTATGACTCAAACACAAGGGCATATAGAGTTTTCAACAAGTCCACTAGATTAGTTGAAGTTTCTTGTGGCATTGTGTTTGATGAGACTAATGGCTCCCAAGTGGAGCAAGTTGATCTTGATGAATTAGATGATGAAGAGGCTCCATGCGTCGCACTAAGGAACATGTCCATTGGGGATTTGTGTCCTAAGGAATTCGATGAGCCTCCACAAGCACAAGATCAACTATCATCTTCCATGCAAGCATCTCCACCAACTCAAGATGAGGACAAGGCTCAAGATGATGAAGATCAAGATCAAGAGGATGAGCCACCTCAAGAGGAGGACATTGATCAAGGGAGAGATGAAGATAATGAGGACAAGGATATGATCAAGAAATTAGGGATCAAAGACCGCCACACCCAAGAGTCCGCCAAGCAATTCAAAGAGATCACCCCGTCATCTCCATACTTGGTGACATTCATAATGGGGTAACCACTAGATCTCGAGTTGCACATTTCTGTGAACATTACTCTTTTGTGTCTTCTATTGAGCCATACAGGATAGAGGATGCATTAAGAGATCCGGATTGGGTGGTGGCTATGCAAGAGGAGCTCAACAACTTCACTTGGAATGAGGTATGGCATTTAGTTCCACGTCCTAATCAAAATGTTGTAGGTACCAAGTGGGTATTCCGCAACAAGCAAGATGAGCATGGTGTGGTGACAAGGAACAAAGCCCGACTTGTGGCAAAGGGATATTCACAAGTCGAAGGTTTGGATTTCGATGAAACCTATGCACCTGTAGCTAGGCTTGAATCAATTCGCATATTACTTGCCTATGCTACTTACCATGGCTTCAAGCTTTATCAAATAGACGTGAAGAGTGCCTTCCTCAATGGACCTATCAAGGAAGAGGTCTATGTTGAGCAACCTCCCGGCTTTGAAGATAGTGAGTATCCTAACCATATTTATAAGCTCTCAAAGGCGCTTTATGGGCTCAAGCAAGCCCTAAGAGCATGGTATGAATGCCTGCGAGACTTTCTTATCACTAATGGTTTCAAGGTCGGAAAGGCTGATCCTACTCTCTTCACTAAAACTGTTGCAAAAGACTTGTTTATATGCCAAATTTATGTTGATGATATTATATTTGGGTCTACTAACAAGTCAACTTATGAAGAGTTTAGTAGGATCATGATACATAAATTCGAGATGTCTATGATGGGGGAGTTGAAGTATTTTCTTGGATTTCAAATCAAGCAACTCTAAGAGGGCACATTGATAGTCGCCTAGAGGGGGGGTGAATAGGGCGAAACTGAAATTTACAAATATAAACACAACTACAAGCCGGGTTAGCGTTAGAAATAAAGACGAGTCCGCGAGAGAGGGTGCAAAAAAAATTGCTAGCAAATGAAGAGAGTGACACGCGGATTTGTTTTACCGAGGTTCGGTTTTTCGCAAACCTACTCCCCGTTGAGGAGGCCACAAAGGCCGGGTCTCTTTCAACCCTTCCCTCTCTCAAACGGTCCATCGGACCGAGTGAGCTTCTCTTCTCAAATCAAAACCGGGAACAAAACTTCCCCGCAAGGGCCACCACACAATAGGTGCCTCTTGCCTTGATTACAATGGAGTTTTGATCACAAGAACAAGTGAGAAAGAAAAGAAGCAATCCAAGCGCAAGAGCTCAAAAGAACACGACAAATCTCTCTCGCTAATCACTAAAGCCTTGTGTGGAATTGGAGAGGATTTGATCTCTGTCACACCCGGTTTTAGAAGGTAAACCGAATGCGAACCATGTACGTGCCAGGATCAGAAATTCACGTACACAGCGATTACATAAATGACTCATCATAGCACAATGCTTCGAATTAGAATAAAGAGTGACTAATACTATTACAGACTAGAGCCATTTACATAATATAAATCAAAGTACACAGAATCGAAACGTAGCCAACGTAAACAACCCACCACAGGCAGCTGACTGGGGGAGGTCGCTAGCCTAATCCTCGAACTCATCGACGTCCTGGAACTCCTGGAGATCCACCTCGACGCCTTCTTCTTTACCTGAGCATAGATTGCACCAAAGGCAACCTGGTGTTTTGTGAAAGCAAGGGTGAGTACACATCAACGTACTCAGCAAATGTCCCGTTTGGCTGAAGTGGACTAGCTTTATGTGGGGTTAAGGTCAAGCAGTTGCTTTTAGTTGGTCAGGTTATTATTTACTAGTAGAAAGCCAGGTTTTAGCATTAACCCAAGTTATTAACCCGATGTACCCTTTCCAAAAGGAAAGAATACCACTTACTAGTACCATAATCATAACCAAAACCATCATCCTCGTCACCACCTATAAACCAACCATCTCTGATCAATGTGTCTCTAATCAATGGAGCTCCCTTGGCCGCTCATAACCGCGAGCACGGCTGATATATCAGTTTCATAACACTCTGCAGAGGTTGCGCACTTTACCCATAAGCCGTGATTCCCTCTCTAGCCCGGGCTTGCAAGACCCTTATTCACTCCCGAGGTGAATGGCCAGGGATTCACTACGAAGCCTTTACAAAGATTCCCCGGGGCTGTAGCCGCACGTTAGGTTTCCTAAATGTACCGCACTCCTCCCCAAGGGACAAATCAACCTTGGCAGAGCGAGCCGCATACACCGAGCCCCATTGACGGCACGACGGCTAAGCGAACTACACCCCGGTTCCTCTAATTATTCAGCTAAGGGCATCCCACTCCACCCTCATGGTTGCACTGTTTTCCCGGGCGGTCATCCAACGAACAGGTCCTTACGGAGAGGCACTCGAGAAACCGCTCGAGCCCCCTAAAGTATCACCAGTCCAACATCATAATCATAGAGACAACATCGTATCATAAGTGTTCACATCATGTTCATTGATTAAAGTAAAGCAATAGCATGAATCTAACCATAGTAACCCAAAAGGTAATCAAGGACAAGGTAAATAGAAAGCTAGTCAATTCTTAGGTTGTTCATGGTATGCGGGTTGATGAATTATAAAGTAAATGGGACATAATAGGTCAGAGGACACTTGCCTTCACCAAACAGATGCTCAGGATCTTCAGCCTTGTAGAACTCGAAGAGCTGGGTCATTTGGTCGCCGAAGCTTGACCGTCGATTCCTCGAAGCTCAGAAACGAACCGCGATCTAATCGCAATGCGACGCGAAGACGAACAGGCACAAGCAAACAAACATATACATATGCATAAGAACATTACATCATACAAGATAAAATGTTATAAAAGCAAGCAATATAAAATAGAGAGCGCCTCTACGGTTACGCGAGGAAAAGAACCACGATAGTCGAAGCTACGGTCGAGGGGTTAGCGCGTTTACGTTAAACAAGTACTAATTAGAACAATCCAATTCAACATAATTATATTAATTGATATTAATCAAATGTAAATTAATACTACTGCTTAGTTTTGACTAACTTACTATTTTAATAGTTGACAGTTAAGCAAGTTACTTAATGAATATGAGCGATTCTAAGCGAGATGAATTAACGACGCACGACGTGCAAACACGATGTGCGCAACGCGCGGACACAAACGACTTAGCGCGCGGACAACGCGCGATACGCGCGAATGGCATGCGGCAAGGCGCGTGACACACGCGAACAGCACACGACAATGCGTGCGAACAACACGCGCAACACTCGCGAACGACACGCGACGACGTGCGCGAAACAGCACCGCGGCACGCGCGGACCCACATGCGAAACTAATAATTAAACAACGTGATTAAACTAAATAGTTATTAATAAATAACATTTCAGTTAAGGTTAATCATATTGGTGACTAATTATAAATGCGCAAATCGAATTCCTAAATTAGGTTTTTAAATTGAAACGTCGTTCTAGTATCCACTGGTTAAACAAACGTTTAACTAAATTAAATAAAATATGCAAAAATTGGGATAAATATTTCTAAATTAAGATAATTTTAATACGAATCTAACGCAACTTAAATGGATCGAATCGGGTTTAAAACGCAAAAGTTATGAATGTTTTAAACCATACTGTAATTCGCGCGTACTTATTTACGAAATTGCCATCATCTTCTTCCTTTCTCCTCTCTACCTCACGCAAGAAATTTCATCGCCATGGGGGCTGCGCAAGGGAAGGGGAGCTCGACCGCCGCAGGGGGCCGGCCACGCCGCGCAGGGCACGCGCGCCCGCGGGCAGGGGCCGCACCTGGGGAGCTCGCGCGGAGCAGGGCCGCGACCAAAGCCATGGTCGGCCGGCCGGCCGCGCCGAGCAGCTGCGCCGCCGCCGCTCGGAGGTCGCGCCCGCAGGGGCCGCGCGCGCACGGGCCGAGGGCAGGATGCTGCGCCGCGGGGGCAGGGGTGCGGGGGATCGAGGTGCTACCCCAAACCCTAGAAATCGAAGAAAACGAATAACAAGAATGGAGAAGCTCACCGCGGAAGAAGACCCTCGCCGGAGCCGAAGCCAAATCCGTCGATTGCCAAAGATTCGGGGATCCAATCGACGAACCGAACGCGCTGCGACGAAGCCCTCGACGAGACGAACGCAGCGGTACCCTCGGATTTGGCAGACGATGCACGGATTGGGAGTAATTGCTCGCCGGAGTTGTCGCTGGAGTTGGAACCGCCCCGAACTTCGGCGGGCAATACCGGGAGCTAGGGATTGGATTTGGATGAACCGTTTCGTGTTCTGGATCGGGCTCGACGAGATGAAGCCGGACATGTATATATATCTAGGGTTTGGATGAGATGGAAATTCGGTTAAAATTCGGATTTTACTATTTTTAAAATTCAGAAAAAGCCTAGAAATCCATATTTTGTGCTCAAAATATTATATATGCTTTCAAAAATTCTAGAAAAATTCCTATAAATGTTTTGGCACCTAATGAACTCAAAAAACATAATTAGAATTTCTAAAAACATTTTAAGTTCCACAAATAAATAGATTTTGGTTTCCGGAAAATAGAAAAATATTCCGAAAAATATGAAAATTTACCGAGCGCTTCTATAAGATATGTTAACATGTTTCAAACACATTTTGCACTTAGAAACACCATGCAACGACATGAATGCAACAACCAAAGTGCCTTTAGGGCTCATTCCACTAGGTTTACGCTATTATAAAACAAAATAATTCTACATTTTTAGGAAAAAGAGAAAGGAAAGCGAAGAACTGAGAGAGTAACACCTGAATTTGGTGGATATTAGAAAATAAAATTTTATACCCCCAAATTCAGGGTGTTACAAACCTAACCCCCTTAAGAGAATCTCGTCCTCGAGATTCAAGAAGAGGCTAGCAAGAAAATGAGATTGGTTCATTAGTCTTTCATAGCTTCTAACTCAACTTTGACTCCGCCGGCTTGACTTGTGGATTGGTTGCTTTGACCATCAGATGCTTGAGACCGATTGATGCAATTCTTGAGGATCTCCTAGACCTGTGGGTTAGGACCCACACACGCTTTCGCTGCGCCACTCTGATCTTGTTGGTTGATGTTGATCGCATTGTCTTCATTGGGGTTAGCGGCTAACCCCCTTAACAGGAGCGTTGATATGCACTTGGTGAAGATGCTGCCGACTCTGATCTTGACTGATTTGGAGGAGTTGGAGGTTGCCAAATGGACAGGTGCAAGAGATAAGAATAGCGAGAAAAGGTAAGTATAGACAGATTAGAGAGAGCAGGGGGAGAACCCAACTACTTAACTCTATGGCACTCACCTAGTAAACAGATTCCATTGTGGACCAAGGGCCACAACACATTAACACTCATTCCAAAGAAGCAAATCAGTCATAGCAGAAGGGCAAACATCATGAGCACACAACAACAAACATCTCGTTGCTATACGTTCCTCTTAATTAAATGGTGGTCTTTCCTTAAAAAGGGAAATTACTCTAAGGCCAACAAAAGGCAAGGGAAATAATAAGACATGGAGGGTAGGGGCATGAGCATAATAAAGGATGGAGCTAAAGCAATGATTGTAATCGACAAGGGAGAGAATGCAACCAAGGTCAGGATAGGTAAAACACCATTCTCAAATCGAGGGGGAAAAGATGATATTTCAAAAGGTGGGCATAAGATAACATCATGGAAAGATCTAGAGATTGCAAAGGTAAGGGAGGTGAAAGGCAAAAACGCATCGAAAGATAGAGTTAGGGCAAGACTTGCAACGTGACAGAGGAAAAAGGGAACGAACAAGAGCGGGATAGGTAAGACATCACTCTTGAAATGAAATGGGAGAGGAGGCTTTAAAACGCAGGTGCAAGATAAGCATCATGGTAAAGATCAAGGGATGACAAGGGTTAAGGTGATAACAGACAAACACAACCAAGGATGTATTTCAGACAAAACTTGCAAGGCATCAAAGAAGGGGGAGCAGTCAATGGTGAAATAGGTGAGACATTGTCCTCGAACAAGGATGGAAAAGAGAAGGCTTTAAAGGGGAGGCTCAAAGTAAGCATGAAGGTAAGGGTATGAATATTACAAGGGTCAAAGGTGATACCGGACAAGGGTGTAGGAGATGAGGTAAATATGCATAAGAACCAAGAATATAAATACCACAAAGGATGGAGTTAAGACAAGACCTGCAAATGGAAAAGGAGGTGGTACGCCCATGGGCCAGATAGGTAAACTGCCACTCTCAAATTGAGGTGGAAGAGAGGAGATTTTTAAAGAGCTAGAATAAAGATGAGCATCAAGGCAAGATCGATGGATGACAAGAAGATGGTGATAGCAAATAAAACACATAGCAAAGGATGGAACTGAAACAAAATTTGTAAGGCGACAAGAAGTGAAAAGAAATCAAGGGAGAGGTAGGTAACTCGCAACTCTCAAACTGGGTTGAAAAAGGGGAGGATTTAAAGGATAAGTTTAAGGTAAGCATTTAGGTAGAAGACATAAATATCGCAAGGGCCAAAGGCGATAACGGACAAGGGTGTAAGAGAAAAGATGAGGGCATAGAAGAGCAAGTGGTACAAATACAATAAAGAATGGAGTTAAGTCTAGGCCTACACGCGGTAAAGAAGAGGATATAGCCAAGGGTGAGATAAGTAAAACATAGCTCTCGAATTGAGACAGAAAAGAGGGGATTTCAACAAGCAGACCTAAGATAAGTATCAAGGCAAGATCTATAGATTACAAGGGTAAGGACGATATCAAACAAAAGCTCAACAAAGGATGAAGTCAAGGTAAGACAAGACTTGCAAAGCGACAAAGGGAAAGGAAATGAAATAGAGCGGGATAGGGAAAACAACACTCTCGGATTGAAATGGAATAAGTGAGGCTAAAAAAATAGGTATACATCATGGTAAATATGGAGAGAGGTCAAGGGTCAAAGGTGATAATAGGCAAGGATATAAAGGAAGAGGTAAATGTGCATAAAAAACCAGAAATCTAGGTATAATCAAGAACAGAGATAAGATAAGTCTTGCAAGTGGTAAAGTATAGGATATAACCACGGGTGAGATAAGTAAGAGACCACGCTTGAACTAAGGTGGGAGATTGGAGGTTTTAGATAACGAACATACCGTAATCACTAAGGTAAGATTGAGAGATGAGAAGGGTAAAGGCACTAAGAAACAAAAGCACAACAAAGGATGAGGTTACAAACTCGCAAGCCAAAGAAGAGGATACGACCAAGAGAAAGAAGGTATGAGATGGAAGAGGGGCAATTTTAAAGGGCAGGTATGAGATGAGCATCAATGCAATATATAGAAGTGTCAAGGGTAAAGGTGATAATAACAAAGAGCATAGTAAAGGATGGAGCTAAGGCAAGACTCACGAAATGGCGAGATGGAGAGAACAATCATGGGTAAGGTAGGTAAGGTTCCAGCAGAATGGTTTGGTAAAAGAAATTATTACCGAGGGAAGTTATAAGGAATTAATGAGATCACCAAGGATGTGCAAAATAAAATGACCGCTCATGGATCATTAAGAAACAAGGGTGATCAAGGGCATGAAAAATGAAATGTCTTGAACATTCATTGGGGTATGAAAGATAAGCATACATAAAAATATGAGAGTATGCAAGATTCCAAGGATACAGGCATGCCAAGACAAGGGAACTGAAAAGGCCAAAGGATAACAACTTAACGACGGAAGACAAGAAGTTCATGGACATATAAACTAGAGTGTTTAAGTAGGCACGAGAAATTCAGATGTGGGTATTTAAAACAAGAGTATTGAAGAATCTAGGGGTACGAGCATGCCAATACCAAGAGACAAGAAATTGTTGAAAGATAGCGACTTAACAACAGAATAAGAAATAATCTCAGAAGACAAGAAGGTCATGGACACATAAACTGAACTGTTTAAATAGGCAATAGAGGTACAAGGGTAAGTACTTTAGATTAAGAGATAAGGGTATAAAAAAATGCAAGGATACGAGCATGTCAATAACAAAATGTAATGGAGATGGTCAAATGGTAGCAATTTAATAATGGACGAGTAAAGAGTCCCAAAAGACTAAAGGCTATGGTCAGGGGGCATCTACAAAGATGTCGCAAGCACAAGAGTGAGATCAGATCTAATAGATTGAGAGAAGTATAGACCATACTAGAATAAAATACTTTTGGCAAGGGGGCATATAGGAGCACAACATAGAATTAGTCGAGGTGACTAATATTTTGAAGTAGAACCAAGGATGGGGTGAAGTAATAGTCAATAAGTTCTTAAAACGGCCAATGCTACTCTAGGCTAGCGGTCCTACATTCAGCACGGCTTTGATACCACTTATGTCACACCCGGTTTTAGAAGGTAAACCGAATGCGAACCATGTACGTGCCAGGATCAGAAATTCACGTACACAGCGATTACATAAATGACTCATCATAGCACAATGCTTCGAATTACAATAAAGAGTGACTAATAATATTACAGACTAGAGCCATTTACATAATATAAATCAAAGTACACAGAATCGAAACGTAGCCAACGTAAACAACCCACCACAGGCAGCTGACTGGGGGAGGTCGCTAGCCTAATCCTCGAACTCATCGACGTCCTGGAACTCCTGGAGATCCACCTCGACGCCTTCTTCTTTACCTGAGCATAGATTGCACCAAAGGCAACCTGGTGTTTTGTGAAAGCAAGGGTGAGTACACATCAACGTACTCAGCAAATGTCCCGTTTGGCTGAAGTGGACTAGCTTTATGTGGGGTTAAGGTCAAGCAGTTGCTTTTAGTTGGTCAGGTTATTATTTACTAGTAGAAAGCCAGGTTTTAGCATTAACCCAAGTTATTAACCCGATGTACCCTTTCCAAAAGGAAAGAATACCACTTACTAGTACCATAATCATAACCAAAACCATCATCCTCGTCACCACCTATAAACCAACCATCTCTGATCAATGTGTCTCTAATCAATGGAGCTCCCTTGGCCGCTCATAACCGCGAGCACGACTGATATATCAGTTTCATAACACTCTGCAGAGGTTGCGCACTTTACCCACAAGCCGTGATTCCCTCTCTAGCCCGGGCTTGCAAGACCCTTATTCACTCCCGAGGTGAATGGCCAGGGATTCACTACGAAGCCTTTACAAAGATTCCCCGGGGCTGTAGCCGCCCGTTAGGTTTTCTAAATGTACCGCACTCCTCCCCAAGGGACAAATCAACCTTGGCAGAGCGAGCCGCATACACCGAGCCCCATTGACGGCACGACGGCTAAGCGAACTACACCCCAGTTCCTCTAATTATTCAGCTAAGGGCGTCCCACTCCACCCTCATGGTTGCACTGTTTTCCCGGGCGGTCATCCAACGAACAGGTCCTTACGGAGAGGCACTCGAGAAACCGCTCGAGCCCCCTAAAGTATCACCAGTCCAACATCATAATCATAGAGACAACATCGTATCATAAGTGTTCACATCATGTTCATTGATTAAAGTAAAGCAATAGCATGAATCTAACCATAGTAACCCAAAAGGTAATCAAGGACAAGGTAAATAGAAAGCTAGTCAATTCTTAGGTTGTTCATGGTATGCAGGTTGATGAATTATAAAGTAAATGGGACATAATAGGTCAGAGGACACTTGCCTTCACCAAACAGATGCTCAGGATCTTCAGCCTTGTAGAACTCGAAGAGCTGGGTCATTTGGTCGCCGAAGCTTGACCGTCGATTCCTCGAAGCTCAGAAACGAACCGCGATCTAATCGCAATGCGACGCGAAGACGAACAGGCACAAGCAAACAAACATATACATATGCATAAGAACATTACACCATACAAGATAAAATGTTATAAAAGCAAGCAATATAAAATAGAGAGCGCCTCTACGGTTACGCGAGGAAAAGAACCACGATAGTCGAAGCTACGGTCGAGGGGTTAGCGCGTTTACGTTAAACAAGTACTAATTAGAACAATCCAATTCAACATAATTATATTAATTGATATTAATCAAATGTAAATTAATACTACTGCTTAGTTTTGACTAACTTACTATTTTAATAGTTGACAGTTAAGCAAGTTACTTAATGAATATGAGCGATTCTAAGCGAGATGAATTAACGACGCACGACGTGCAAACACGATGTGCGCAACGCGCGGACACAAACGACTTAGCGCGCGGACAACGCGCGATACGCGCGAATGGCATGCGGCAAGGCGCGTGACACACGCGAACGGCACACGACAACGCGTGCGAACAACACGCGCAACACTCACGAACGACACGCGACGACGTGCGCGAAACAGCACCGCGGCACGCGCGGACCGACATGCGAAACTAATAATTAAACAACGTGATTATAAATGCGCAAATCGAATTCCTAAATTAGGTTTTTAAATTGAAACGTCGTTCTAGTAGCAACTGGTTAAACAAACATTTAACTAAATTAAATAAAATATGCAAAAATTGGGATAAATATTTCTAAATTAAGATAATTTTAATACGAATCTAACGCAACTTGAATGGATCGAATCGGGTTTAAAACACAAAAGTTATGAATGTTTTAAACCATACTGTAATTCGCACGTACTTATTTACGAAATTGCCATCATCTTCTTCCTTTCTCCTCTCTACCTCACGCAAGAAATTTCATCGCCATGGGGCTGCGCAAGGGAAGGGGAGCTCGACCGCCGCAGGGGGCCAGCCACGCCGCGCAGGGCACGCGCGCCCGCGGGCAGGGGCCGCACCTGGGGAGCTCGCGCGGGGCAGGGCCGCGACCAAAGCCATGGTCGGCCGGCCGGCCGCGCTCGGAGGTCGCGCCCGCAGGGGCCGCGCGCGCACGGGCCGAGGGCAGGATGCTGCGCCGCGGGGGCAGGGGTGCGGGGGATCGAGGTGCTACCCCAAACCCTAGAAATCGAAGAAAACGAATAACAAGAATGGAGAAGCTCACCGCGGAAGAAGACCCTCGCCGGAGCCGAAGCCAAATCCGTCGATTGCCAAAGATTCGGGGATCCAATCGACGAACCGAACGCGCTGCGACGAAGCCCTCGACGAGACGAACGCAGCGGTACCCTCGGATTTGGCAGACGATGCACGGATTGGGAGTAATTGCTCGCCGGAGTTGTCGCCGGAGTTGGAACCGGCCCGAACTTCGGCGGGCAATACCGGGAGCTAGGGATTGGATTTGGATGAACCGTTTCGTGTTCTGGATCGGGCTCGACGAGATGAAGCCGGACATGTATATATATCTAGGGTTTGGATGAGATGAAAATTCGGTTAAAATTCGGATTTTACTATTTTTAAAATTCAGAAAAAGCCTAGAAATCCATATTTTGTGCTCAAAATATTATATATGCTTTCAAAAATTCTAGAAAAATTCCTATAAATGTTTTGGCACCTAATGAACTCAAAAAACATAATTAGAATTTCTAAAAACATTTTTAAGTTCCACAAATAAATAGATTTTGGTTTCTGGAAAATAGAAAAATATTCCGAAAAATATGAAAATTTACCGAGCGCTTCTATAAGATATGTTAACATATTTCAAACACATTTTGCACTTAGAAACACCATGCAACGACATGAATGCAACAACCAAAGTGCCTTTAGGGCTTATTCCACTAGGTTAACGCTATTATAAAACAAAATAATTCTCCATTTTTAGGAAAAAGAGAAAGGAAAGCGAAGAACTGAGAGAGTAACACCTGAATTTGGTGGATATTAGAAAAGAAAATTTTATACCCCCAAATTCAGGGTGTTACAATCTCTTTGGTGTGTCTAGAATTGAATGCCTAGCTCTTGTAAGTGGTTGAGAAGTGGAAAACTTGGATGCAATGAATGGTGGGTGATTGGGGGTATTTATAGCCCCAACCACCAAACTAGCCGTTTGGTGGGGCTGACTGTCGTATGGTGCACCGGACAGTCTGGTGCACACCGGACATGTCCGGTGCGCCAGCCACGTCACCAAAGTCGTTGGGATTCGACCGTTGGAGTTCTGACTTCTGGGCCCGCCTGGATGTCCGGTGGCGCACCGGACATGTACTGTAGAGTGTCCGGTGCGCCAGTATGGGCGTTCCTGACGCCTGCGCGCTCTGGCGCGCATTAATTGCTGTTGCAGGCGACCGTTGGCGCGAAGTAGTCGTTGCCCCGCAGTTACACCGGACATGTCCGGTGAATTATAGCGGAGCAGCCGCTGCGAATTCCCGAGGCTGCCAAGTTCCAGAGTCGCGTCCTCTTGGAGCACCGGACACTGTCCGGTGTACACCGGACAGTCCGGTGAATTATAGCGCGCCGTCTCTGAAAATTCCCGAGGCTGAGGAGTTCTGCGCGAAGTCCCCTGGTGCACCGGACACTGTCCGGTGCGCCACCGGACAGTCCGGTGCGCCAGACCAGGGAGCCTTTCGGGATGCCTTTAGCTCTCTATTTTGAACCCAACTTTGGTCTTTTTAATTGGCTTGTTGTGAACCTTTGGCACCTGTATAACTTATATACTAGAGCAAACTAGTTAGTCCAATTAGTTGTGTTGGGCAACTCAACCACCAAAATTATTTAGGAACTAGGTGTAAGCCTAATTCCCTTTCAATCTCCCCCTTTTTGGTGATTGATGCCAACACAAACCAAAGCAAATATACAAGTGCATAATTGAACTAGTTTGCATAATGTAAGTGCAAAGGTTGCTTGGAATTGAGCCAATATAAATACTTACAAGATATGCATGGATTGTTTCTTCATTTTTCAACATTTTGGACCACGCTTGCACCATAGATTTTATTTTTGCAAATTCTTTTGTAAATCCTTTCCAAAGTTCTTTTGCAAATAGTCAAAGGTAAATGAATAAGATTTTACGAAGCATTTTCAAGATTTGAAATTTTCTCCCCCTGTTTCAAATGCTTTTCCTTTGACTAACCAAAACTCCCCCTAAATGAGATCCTCCTCTTAGAGTTCAAGAAGGTTTTGATATATCATTTTTGAAATACTACTTTCTCCCCCTTTTGAACACAATAAGATACCAATTGAAAATACTCTTTGAAAAACTAAGTTTTTGAAATTGGTGGTGGTGCGGTCCTTTTGCTTTGGGCTCATACTCTCTCCCCCTTTGGCATGAATCGCCAAAAACGGAATCATTAGAGCCCTAAGAATTATTCTCTCCCCCTTTGGTCATAAATAAATGAGTGAAGGTTATACCAAAGACGGAGTCCTTTTGCTTGGTGCTCATGCTTTCTTCCCCAAAAATGGAGAGTCGCTTGAAGTGACGGCGAAGGATGAGTTACGGAGTGGAAGCCTTTGTCTTCGCCGAAGACTCTAATTTCCTTTCAATATACCTATGACTTGGTTTGAAATAGACTTGAAAACACATTAGTCATAGCACATGAAAGAGACATAATCAAAGGTATATAAATGAGCTATGTGTGCAAATCAACAAAAGAAGTTCCTAGAATCAAGAATATTTAGCTCATGCCTAAGTTTGTTAAAAGTTTGTTCATCAAGTGGCTTGGTAAAGATATCGGCTAATTGATCTTTAGTATTAATGTAAGAAATCTTGATATCTCCCTTTTGTTGGTGATCCCTTAAAAAGTGATACCGAATGACTATGTGTTTAGTGCGGCTATGCTCGACGGGATTATCCGCCATCTTGATTGCACTCTCATTATCACATAGCAAAGGGACTTTGGTTAATTTGTAACCGTAGTCCCGCAGGGTTTGCCTCATCCAAAGCAATTGCGCGCAACAATGGCCTGCGGCAATGTACTCGGCTTCGGTGGTGGAAAGAGCAACCGAATTTTGCTTCTTTGAAGCCCAAGATACCAGGGATCTTCCCAAGAACTGGCAAGTCCCCGATGTGCTCTTCCTATTGATTTTGCACCCCGCCCAATCGGCATCCGAATAACCAATCAAATCAAATGTGGATCCCCTAAGATACCAAAGCCCAAACTTAGGAGTATAAGCCAAATATCTCAAGATTCGCTTTACGGTCGTAAGGTGAGATTCCTTAGGGTCGGATTGAAATCTTGCACACATGCAAACGGAAAGCATAATGTCCGGTCGAGATGCACATAAATAGAGTAATGAACCTATCATCGACCGGTATACCTTTTGATCCACGGACTTACCTCCCGTGTCGAGGTCGAGATGCCCATTAGTTCCCATGGGTGTCTTGATGGGTTTGGCATCCTTCATTCCAAACTTAGTGAGAATATCTTGAGTATACTTTGTTTGGCTTAGTAAGGTGCCTTCTTGGAGTTGCTTCACTTGAAATCCCAAGAAATACTTCAACTCCCCCATCATAGACATCTCGAACTTTTGTGTCATGATCCTACTAAATTCTTCACATGTAGACTCATTAGTAGACCCAAATATAATATCATCAACATAAATTTGGCATACAAACAAATCATTTTCAAGAGTTTTAGTGAATAAAGTAGGGTCGGCTTTTCCGACTTTGAATCCATTAGTGATAAGGAAATCTCTAAGGCATTCATACCATGCTCTTGGGGCTTGCTTGAGTCCATAAAGCGCCTTAGAGAGTTTATACACATGGTTAGGGTACTCACTATCTTCAAAGCCGAGAGGTTGCTCAACATAGACCTCTTCCTTGATTGGTCCGTTGAGGAAGGCACTTTTCACGTCCATTTGATAAAGCTTAAAGCCATGGTAAGTAGCATAGGCTAATAATATACGAATGGACTCAAGCCTAGCTACGGGTGCATAGGTTTCACCGAAATCCAAACCTTCGACTTGGGAGTATCCCTTGGCCACAAGTCGAGCTTTGTTCCTTGTCACCACACCATGCTCATCTTGCTTGTTGCGGAAGACCCATTTGGTTCCTACAACATTTTGATTAGGACGTGGAACTAAATGCCATACCTCATTCCTAGTGAAGTTGTTGAGCTCCTCTTGCATCGCCACCACCCAATCCGAATCTTGGAGTGCTTCCTCTACCCTGTGTGGCTCAATAGAGGAAACAAAAGAGTAATGCTCACAAAAATGTGCAACACGAGATCTAGTAGTTACCCCCTTATGAATGTCGCCAAGGATGGTGTCGACGGGGTGATCTCGTTGGATTGCTTGGTGGACTCTTGGGTGTGGCGGTCTTTGTTCTTCATCTTCCTTGTCTTGATCATTTGCATCTCCCCCTTGATCATTGTCGTCATCTTGAGGTGGATCATTTGCTTGATCTTCTACTTCATCAACTTGAGCTTCATCCTTATTTTGAGTCGGTGGAGATGCTTGCGTGGAGGAGGATGGTTGATCTTGTGCATTTGGAGGCTCTTCAGATTCCTTAGGACACACATCCCCAATGGACATGTTCCTTAGCGCGATGCATGGAGCCTCTTCATTACCTATCTCATCAAGATCAACTTGCTCTACTTGAGAGCCGTTAGTCTCATCAAACACAACGTCACAAGAAACTTCAACTTGTCCAGTGGACTTGTTAAAGACTCTATATGCCCTTGTGTTTGAATCATATCTTAGTAAAAAGCCTTCTATAGTCTTAGGAGCAAATTTAGATTTTCTACCTCTTTTAACAAGAATAAAACATTTGCTACCAAAGACTCTAAAATATGAAATATTGGGCTTTTTACCGGTTAGGAGTTCATAAGATGTCTTCTTGAGGATTCGGTGTAGATATAACCGGTTGATGGCGTAGCAGGCGGTGTTGACCGCCTCGGCCCAAAACCGATCCGAAGTCTTGTACTCACAAGCATGGTCCTTGCCATGTCCAATAGAGTTCTATTCTTCCTCTCCACTACACCATTTTGTTGTGGCGTGTAGGGAGAAGAGAACTCATGCTTGCTGCCCTCCTCCTCAAGGAAGCCTTCGATTTGAAAGTTCTTGAACTCCGTCCCGTTGTCGCTTCTAATTTTCTTGATCCTTAAGCCGAACTCGTTTTGAGCTCGTCTCAAGAATCCCTTTAAGGTTTCTTGGGTTTGAGATTTTTCCTGCAAAAAGAATACCCAAGTGAAGCGAGAATAATCATCCACTATTACAAGACAATACTTACTCCCGCCGATGCTTATGTAAGCTATCGGGCCGAATAGATCCATGTGGAGTAGCTCAAGCGGCCTGTCGGTCGTCATGATGTTCTTGTGTGGATGATGGGCACCAACTTGCTTCCCTGCTTGGCATGCGCTACAAATCCTGTCTTTCTCAAAATAAACATTTGTTAATCCTAAAATGTGCTCTCCCTTTAGAAGCTTATGAAGATTCTTCATCCCAACATGGGCTAGTCGGCGATGCCAGAGCCAACCCATGTTAGTCTTAGCAATTAAGCAAGTGTCGAGTTCAGCTCTATCAAAATCTACCAAGTATAGCTGACCCTCTAACACTCCCTTAAATGCTATTGAATCATCACTTCTTCTAAAGACAGTGACACCTATATCAGTAAAGAGACAGTTGTAGCCCATTTTGCATAATTGAGATACGGAAAGCAAATTGTAATCTAATGAATCAACAAGAAAAACATTGGAAATGGAATGGTCAGGGGATATAGCTATTTTGCCCAAACCTTTGACCAAACCTTGATTTCCATCCCCGAATGTGATAGCTCGTTGGGGATCCTGGTTTTTCTCGTAGGAGGAGAACATTTTCTTCTCCCCTGTCATATGGTTTGTGCACCCGCTGTTGAGTATCCAACTTGAGCCCCCAGATGCATAAACCTACAAAACAATTTTAGTTCTTGACTTTAGGTACCCAAACGGTTTTGGGTCCTTTGGCATTAGAAACAAGAACTTTGGGTACCCAAACACAAGTCTTGGAGCCCTTGTGTTTGCCCCCAACAAACTTGGCAACTACCTTGCCGGATTTGTTAGTAAGCACATATGATGCATCAAAAGTTTTGAATGAAATGTCATGATCATTTGATGCACCAGGAGTTTTCTTCTTAGGCAACTTAGCACGGGTTGGTTGCCTAGAACTAGATGTCTCACCCTTATACATAAATGCATGATTAGGGCCAGAGTGAGACTTCCTAGAATGAATTCTCCTAATTTTGCTCTCGGGATAACCAGCAGGGTACAAAATGTAACCCTCGTTATCCTGAGGCATGGGAGCCTTGCCCTTGACAAAATTAGACAATCTTTTAGGAGGGCCATTAAGTTTGACATTGTCTCCCCTTTGGAAGCCAATGCCATCCTTGATGCCAGGGCGTCTCCCATTATAAAGCATACTACGAGCAAATTTAAATTTTTCATTTTCTAAGTTATGCTCGGCAATTTTAGCATCTAATTTAGCTATATGATCATTTTGTTGTTTAAATAAAGCCATGTGATCATGAATAGCATTAATATCAACATCTCTACATCTAGCACAAATAGAAACATGCTCAACAATAGATGTAGAGGGTTTGCAAGATTTTAACTCTATAACCTTAGCATGTAATATGTCATTTTCACTTATAAGGTTAGAAATAATAATATTGCAAACATCAAAATCTTTAGCCTTAGCAAGCAATTTTTCATTTTCATTTCTAAGGCTAGCGAGTGAAATGTTCAATTCTTCAATCCTAGCAAGTAAATCATCATTATCATCTCTAGAATTGGAAGTTGAAACATTACACACATGAGAATCAACCTTATCTAATAAATTAGCATTTTCATTTCTAAGGTTGGCAATAGTGTCATGGCATGTGCTTAGCTCACTAGTTAATTTCTCACATCTTTCTATCTCTAGAGCATAAGCATTTTTAACCTTAACATGTTTCTTATTTTCCTTAATGAGGAAGTCCTCTTGGGAATCCAAAAGGTCATCCTTTTCATGAATGGCACTAATTAATTCATTTAATTTTTCCTTTTGTTCCATGTTAAGGTTGGCAAAAAGGGTACGCAAATTATCTTCCTCATCACTAGCATTATCATCACTAGAGGACTCATATCTAGTGGAGGATTTAGATTTAACCTTCTTCCTTTTGCCGTCCTTTGCCATGAGGCACTTGTGGCCGACGTTGGGGAAGAGGAGTCCCTTGGTGACGGCGATGTTGGCGGCGTCCTCGTCGTCGGAGGAGTTGCTAGAGCTTTCGTCGGAGTCCCACTCTCAACAAACATGGGCATCACCGCCCTTCTTCTTGTGGTACCTCTTCTTTTCTCTCCTCTTGCCCTTCTTGTCGTTATCCCTGTCACTGTCACTTGATAATGGACATTTAGCAATAAAGTGACCGGGCTTACCACACTTGTAGCAAACCTTCTTGGAACGGGATTTGTAATCCTTCCCCTACCGTTGCTTGAGGATTTGGCGAAAGCTTTTGATGATTAAAGCCATCTCCTCATTGTCGAGCTTTGAAGCGTCGATTGGTTGTCTACTTGGTGTAGACTCCTCCTTCTTCTCCTCTGTCGCCTTGAACGCTACCGGTTGTGCTTCGGATGTGGAGGGATCATCAAGCTCGTTGATCTTCTTTGAGCCCTTAATCATACATTCAAAGCTCACAAAATTCCCGATAACTTCCTCGGGAGTCATTAGTGTGTATCTAGGATTACCACAAATTAATTGAACTTGAGTGGGGTTAAGGAAGATGAGTGATCTAAGAATAACCTTAACCACCTCGTGGTCATCCCATTTCTTACTCCCGAGGTTGCGCACTTGGTTCACCAAGGTTTTGAGCCGGTTGTACATATCTTGTGGCTCCTCCCCTTGGCGAAGGTGAAAGCGACCGAGCTCCCCCTCGATCGTTTCCCGCTTGGTGATCTTGGTGAGTTCATCACCCTCGTGCGCGGTCTTGAGTAGATCCCAAATCTCCTTCGCATTCTTCAACCCTTGCACCTTGTTATATTCCTCTCTACTTAGAGAGGCGAGGAGTATGGTTGTGGCTTGGGAGTTGAAGTGCTCGATTTGGGCTACTTCATCCTCATCATAGTTTTCATCCCCTACGGATGGTACCTGTGCACCAAACTCAACAACATCCCATATACTTTTGTGGAGTGAGGTTAGATGAAATCGCATTAAATCACTCCACCTAGCGTAATCTTCACCATCAAAAGTTGGTGGTTTGCCTAATGGGACGGAAAGTAAAGGTGTATGTTTAGAAATGCGAGGGTAGCGTAGGGGAATCTTACTATACTTCTTACGCTCTTGGCGCTTAGAAGTGACAGACGCTGTGTCGGAGCCGGAGGTGGATGTCGATGAAGAATCGGTCTCGTAGTAGACCACCTTCCTCATCCTCTTTTTCTTGTCCCCACTCCGATGCGGCTTGTGGGAAGAGGATTTCTCCTTCTTCTCTTTGTGGTGAGAAGAAGATCTCTTCTCCTTCCCTTTAGAGGAGTCCTTCTTCTTCTCCTTCCTCTTGGTGCGGGACTCTTCCGATGAAGTGCTCCCGTGGCTTGTAGTGGGCTTTTCGCCGGTCTCCATCTCCTTCTTGGCGTGATCTCCCGACATCACTTCGAGCGGTTAGGCTCTAATGAAGCACCGGGCTTTGATACCAATTGATAGTCGCCTAGAAGGGGGGTGAATAGGGCAAAACTGAAATTTACAAATATAAACACAACTACAAGCCGGGTTAGCGTTAGAAATAAAGATGAGTCCGCGAGAGAGGGTGCAAAACAAATTGCTAGCAAATGAAGAGAGTGACACGCGGATTTGTTTTACCGAGGTTCGGTTTTTCGCAAACCTACTCCCCGTTGAGGAGGCCATAAAGGTCAGGTCTCTTTCAACCCTTCCCTCTCTCAAACGGTCCCTCGGACCGAGTGAGCTTCTCTTCTCAAATCAAAACCGAGAACAAAACTTCCCCGCAAGGGCCACCACACAATAGGTGCCTCTTGCCTTGATTACAATGGAGTTTTGATAACAAGAACAAGTGAGAAAGAAAAGAAGCAATCCAAGCGCAAGAGCTCAAAAGAACACGGCAAATCTCTCTCGCTAATCACTAAAGCCTTGTGTGGAATTGGAGAGGATTTGATCTCTTTGGTGTGTCTAGAATTGAATGCCTAGCTCTTGTAAGTGGTTGAGAAGTGGAAAACTTGGATGCAATGAATGGTGGGTGGTTGGGGGTATTTATAGCCCCAACCACCAAACTAGTCGTTCGGTGGGGCTGACTGTCGTATGGTGTACCGAACAGTTTGGTGCACACCGGGCATGTCCGGTGCGCCAGCCACGTCACCAAAGCCGTTGGGATTCGACCGTTGGAGTTCTGACTTCTGGGCCCGCCTGGATGTCCGGTGGCGCACCGGACATGTACTGTAGAGTGTCCGGTGCGCAAGTATGGGCGTTCCTGACGCCTGCGCGCTCTGGCGCGCATTAATTGCTGTTGCAGGCGACCGTTGGCGCGAAGTAGCCGTTGCCCCGCAGTTACACCGGACAGTCCGGTGTACACCGGACATGGCCGGTGAATTGTAGCGGAGCAGCCGCTGTGAATTCCTGAGGCTGCCAAGTTCCAGAGCCGCGTGCTCTTGGAGCACCGGACACTGTCCGGTGTACACCAGACAGTCCGGTGAATTATAGCGCGCCGTCTCTGAAAATTCCCGAGGCTGAGGAGTTCTGCGCGAAGTCCCCTGGTGCACCGGACACTGTCCGGTGCGCCAGACTAGGGAGCCTTTCGGGATGCCTTTAGCTCTCTATTTTGAACCCAACTTTGGTCTTTTTAATTGGCTTGTTGTGAACCTTTGGCACCTGTATAACTTATATACTAGAGCAAACTAGTTAGTCCAATTAGTTGTGTTGGGCAATTCAACCACCAAAATTATTTAGGAACTAGGTGTAAGCCTAATTCCCTTTCACACATTCGTCAGCCAAAGTAAGTACATTCAAGACATACTTAAGAAGTTTGGAATGAAGAATGGCAAACCCATCAAGACACCCATGGGAACCAATGGGCATCTCGACCTCGACATGGGAGGTAAGTCCGTAGATCAAAAGGTATACCGGTCGATGATAGGTTCTTTACTCTACTTATGTGCATCTCAACCGGTTACACTACAGGAAACGCCTAAATTTTCGTAGGCCGATATATTTTCGTCGGCCGGCCCACGAAAATAGAAGGTTATTTTCGTCGGCCCTCGTGACCGACGAAAATTCGGCCTAATTTCGTGGGTCAGGCTGTATGTTCGTCGGTTTGCCGACGAAAATACGAAAGTTATTTTCGTCGGCCTCTAAACCGACGAAAATTGTCTGTATTTTCGTCGGTCTCCTATCGGCCGACGAACATATGTCATTTTTTTCGTCGGCCCCAGCCCGGCCGATGAAAATAAACTTTTAACGGGCAACTATTTTCGTCGGCCTCAATGAGGCCGACGAAAATAGAGGCCGTTATCTTCCATCCCGGCCTTCTCTCTCGTCTCTCACGCGCCCTCTCTCTCGTCTCTCACGCATCCGCCGCCGCCGCCGCAGCTTCAGCCGCGCCGCGCAACCGCCGCCGCGCCGCGCGCAACCGCCGTCGCGCCGTGCACTTCGGAGTTGTGCCGCTGTCGGCTACGAAGAAGGAGCCCCCGCTCCCACCCGCAGACCATATCAAGGTATGTGCAATCCCTTCCACCGTGCTGTTGTTATTACTGCTTGGTGGGATGTAGCGGACTTTGAACAGGTAGACAAAAGGACATGTTCGATGCAAATGCACGCTTATCAGGCATTTGCAAGCACGTATGTGCTTTTCTGTGTTGAAAATCATCAGGTAAGGAGGAAGGATGCACATATCCTCACATGTTTTAGTGTTTGCTTCTGCTTTAGGGATAGCACTGCAACCAGAGAGCCATAAAATTTGAATCTAATAACCCTGTTCCATTCAAAACAAGATATCAGTAAAACTGGTGGTTCTACGTGAATTATCATGGAGAACATAACTTGTTCAGTTGGATAATTCGCACTCTAGCTGTTCAATGCATTGAAATAGGCACCAGAAAAGCAAGGGTTAGCTAGTATATGTGTGGACCCTTTTTTTCTCCCTTCACAGACAAGGCAACAAACACACGCACGCATACACAGATGTACACACACATAATGCTATATGATACACAGTAGACCTAGCACCATGGCAATCATCATTAACAGGTTGGCCTTGACAAAACAAGGAGCCTGCTGCCCTTATCAACTGTACTAGTTTATTTCCCTTTTCGGGGACAGTTCTTTAGTGTTCCCCAGATATGTATTTTTGCAGATTAATCTCTAGCTTGCATTGCAGCTCTAATAACTACTCTAGGAGTATAATAAGACCACTAGCGTGTGACATAATGCATAATCAGGGTTTAGAATAACGAGTAATGTATTCTGTGTTGGCAACCATCGTGTTGTTGTTTTTTGCAGGTTTTAGAAACATCACTTTATAGTGGAGGTGCTGCCGATTTTTTTATTGACAATAGTAATTTTTGTACATAGGTGTTCTTTCGACTTGACCTTCTCCACCGTGTTAGCTGGACTCGTACATTATTCTCAGGTATACATTGTTTTCGTAATTTCGGTTAATGTGTCATTTATTATTTACTATATAGTTATTAGTCACTCGTTCGGAGGGTGATGTCTTTTGTTTAATCTCCGAGATATTTTTTAATGTTTAGAGTTCAGTTTTAATCGTTAACCGTAGCGAACCGTATGCGTCACCCGTTCGGGAACGGCGAACGTCACATTGGCTTGTGAGGTTCGCCGTTCCGGAATTGTCCACGTATTTTGGACAGCCTGAGAGTGTAAGCCGATGCTTGTGATTTGTGACATGTGCCTTACGATTGACGCGGAATTTCGGTTGTGTAACCCAGTTGTTCTCCAACACACCATGTTCAGGCGTGTGCTTGGAGAGCAGCGGGGTTATGCTGCCGAAATTTAGCGACAATCGTAGGCTACACGTCATAAATCACAAGCATCAGCCTACACTCTTGGGTGGGTTTAGGGCCTTTACCTAATAGGGAGTTCACCTAATTAAGCCACGGACGATCGTTGATGTTCTTTGACTTTTGTTTAGCCTTTGAAATGGACGGTGATCGAAGGGTGATGTATGACGGGTGGAGAAAGGATGGGGCACATTCGAATGAATGGATGGGTGTAACAAAGGCTTTTCTTGAGCACGCTTTCAAAGATGCAACTGGTCATCTAGTGAAGTGTCCTTGCAATCGCTTCGAGAACAAGTGGCCTCAGAAGAAGGAAGAAATGGAGAAACACCTTTGCAAAAGTGGGTTTATGCCGAACTACCTTGTATGGTACCGGCATGGTGAGTCTATTAGACACGTTGACGCGGAGGTGGAGCTTGATGACGATCATGATAGGATGGACGATATGTTGCATGATCTTGGTAGGGAGGTTGAAATGAACGCTGAGGAGCCGGGGCAGCTTCCACGTGATGCTCAAGAATTCTTCTGGCTACTCGCCGCGGGAGAAGAGAGACTGCACGAGCACACTCAGATGTCAGTTCTTGGGACTCTCACAAGACTAATGGCGATAAAGTCGAAGCATAACATTTCAAACAGTGCTTACAACGACATCGTCCAACTTATGGGTGAGGTTCTCCCGGAGAATCATAAGTTGCCAAAGAATATGTACTTCGCAAAGAAGATGTTGGCTGGTCTTGGGATGACATATGAGAAGATCGACGTGTGTCCCAACAGTTGCATGCTATTCTTTGAGGAGGATGACAAACTGGACCGTTGTAAGCATTGTGAAGCTTCTAGATATGTCGAGGTGACAAATGATGAGGGTGAATTGGTAGTTACGAAGGTTGCAGCTAAGCAACTTCGTCGGTTGCCCATCATTCCTCGGCTTTCAAGGTTGTTCCTCAACAAGGAAATAGCTCTGCATATGACGTGGCCAAAGAATGGTGTACGTCTCGTCACTGATCCAGACATAATGGTCCATCCGTCGGACGGTGATGCGTGGAAGGCATTTGACGAGTTTGATCCCGAATTTGCAAACGACCCTAGGAGTGTACGGCTTGGTCTATCGACGGACGGATTCACACCTTTCAATACCAGTGCAAGCTCGTACTCGTGTTGGCCTGTCTTCATTGTGCCATATAATCTTCCTCCTGAGTTGGTCAATAAAGAAGAGTTCATGTTCCTTGCACTAGTCATCCCAGGCCCCGAGCATCCAGGGCCAAAGCTGAATATGTTTGTTCGCCCTTTAATTGAAGAGCTGAAACAATTGTGGAGAGGTGTGAAGGCTTATGACAGCCATACTGAAAAGGAGTTTACCATGCGCGCTGCTTATTTGTGGTCAGTGCATGATTTGCTGGCGTATGGAGATTGGTCTGGATGGTGTGTCCATGGTAGGTTGTGCTGTCCCATATGTATGAATGATACGGATGCATTCAGATTGAAGCATGGTGGGAAAGTTTCATTCTTTGATGCTCATCGACGTTGGACTCCATTCAAGCATGATTTCAGGAATTCGCTTACTGCATTCAGAGGTGGAGCCAAAATTAGAAATGGGCCACCAAAGAGGCAAACTGCACCGCAGATAATGGCATGGCATGCTTGTCTGAAGCAAGGAGAAAATGATAGGTTCCAAGGCTACGGGGAGGACCATAACTAGACCCATATTTCATCAATATGGGAGCTTCTGTATGCAAAAGCCTTGATCATGCCGCACAACATAGACTTGATGCACCAAGAGCGTAACGTTGCTGAAAGCATCATAAGCACATGTTTCGATGTGACTGATAAAACGAAAGATAATATGAAGGCAAGAAAAGACATGACTGAAATTTGTAAGAGGCCGATGCTCGAGTTGAAAGTAAGCGATAAAGGGCATGAAAGTAGGTCGCGAGCTGATTACTGCCTCAAGCCGGATGAAAGGAAAGAAATATTTAAGTGGTTGAAGAATCTGAAATTTCTAGATTGGTATGCGGCAAATCTGAAACGGGCAGTCAATCTGAAGACCGGTAAATTGATCGGTTTGAAAAGCCATGACTACCATATTATTATGGAGAGGCTGATGCCCGTGATGTTTCGAGGCTATTTTAAGGATGAGCTTTGGAGCATATTTGCAGAGTTGAGTTACTTCTATAGGGAAGTATGCGCAAAGACGGTATCGAAGAGGTTGATGCAGAAATTTGAGAAAGAAATTCCAATTCTTATTTGTAAATTTGAAAAGGTTTTCCCGCCCGGATTCTTCAATGTGATGCAACATCTAATTGTGCATTTGCCTTGGGAAGCTTTGGTAGGCGGACCAGTGCAATTCAGATGGATGTATCCTATAGAAAGGGCGTTGAAAAAGCTCAGGGCGTCTGTTCGGAACAAGGCTAGAGTCGAAGGGTGTATTGCGGAGGCTTTTGCCCTTAAGGAGATATCTCAATTCTCAACCAGGTATTTCGCTCGAGCCAACAATGTGTTTGCGCCTTCAGTGCGACTTCATGTCGAAAATGAATCACCCCAAAGCACCCTTCAAATTTTTGCGAATCCGGGTAAAGCAGTTGGAAAAGGGAGTGTACGTCACATTGAAGCATCAGATTTGAACACGCTAATGCTATATATGTATAACAATATTGACAGCACACAGGAGGCGTTCGAGTAAGTTTTCCTCATAGTTACGTCCATTTTCTCATCTCATAATTTCTATAGTGTGTAATCTCCATGTTTGTAATATGTCCAGCATGTTTGATGAAGAATGTTGGAAATCTACTAGTAAACCTACGGCCATCCAATTAGAAAATCTTCGACGTGATGGGTTGAAAGGTGGACCAAACTTCGTGCAGTGGTTTCATAATTATGTTAGTAATTGTCGTTCTCTCATTGTCCATACTTAATCTTTGAATTTTGGACTTGGAAGATATAATGCATATACTAATTACTTGTATAGGTTTCCAAAAACTCTGTGCACCCGGACTTGCAACAAATGGCACATACCTCTGTGTCCATCCGAAACTATACTCGCTATGATGTAAATGGATATCGCTTCCGAACCGCGAAATTGGAGAAGAGTCGACCATTGGCAGCCACCACCAATAGTGGTGTGTTGGCAAGTTCATATGTTGACGATGACAAAGTAGTGGACTATTACGGTGTTCTTCAAAACATTGTAGAGTTGATTTTCGATGGCCCCAAAGAACTTAAAGTCGTGTTTTTCGAGTGCGACTGGTTTGATGCTCATAGTGGGACTCGTGTCGACAAGTATGGTAATGTCGAGGTGAAGCATAGCTCTAGGATTCCGAGCAGTATGAGCGATGTTGTCCTTGCAAATCAGGCAAAACAGGTGTACTACCTGCCATATCCTCACCCAAGCCTTAGGGCTTCGTGGGTTGCAATCAAAGTCAACCCACAAGTCGTCGCTCCAGAGAGTGCTGACTACATGAGTACGAGTAGGGACAACGATGATGTTGTTTTTCAACCAGAAGCAGCGTCGAATCAAGACATAGCTCACCGATTCCATGTGACCAATGGAGAAGGACTTGAAAATCTCTGTTGCAATTCAAGCGACTTAATTGAAGAACCTAGGTCAAAGCGCAAACGACCTGTCGTCGTTAGAAGATCAGTAAGGATCCAACGAAATCAAGAGCGTATGAATAAACAACGAGCCGAAGAAGCATCATCGGATGTGGATGACTTTTGATTAGTATGTTTCTTTTAGTTAATCAATTAATCTATGTATTCCAATTTCCACATTATTAATTTTCATATTATTTGTTTCATATACTGTGGTTTGACATTAATTTATCTACAGTTGAACATGTTCAAGCATAGGAGATCGAGGAGGAGTGGGGGCAGCGCGGCCAGCGAGGACAGCTCGGGCAGTGGGCTTTTTCAGGGCACCTCACAGAGCCGACAGAGGCAGCAGCAACTTCTCGACTGTCTAGACGAAGTGCAGGGTGAGGAGGGTGAGAAGGAGACTCCTCAGCAGGATGCTCATGTGCAGGGTGAGGAGGGTGAGCAGGATGAGGAGGTTGACCCAATGGGGGCAGGCAGCGCGGGCGACGCGTCAGATGGTTCTACGTCCTTCAGGTATTATTATGCATATTAGTTTAATTGATATTAGTTTCTAATCATTTCATCATATTGAATTTACTTGTATACTTAGGTATAAGAAGAGCAATGCGCTTGGTCCGAGACCTGCCGAGAGGAGGCTCATCCGGCCGCATGGAGAATGGTGGGGCTTATTTCTGTTGTGTTAATTTTTTAATGTGAACGTGATTGCACTAGTTTACTTGTTTTATTAATTTTTGTAGGTCATGGGAAGACTTGACTTGGGACGATACAGGCAGACGTCCCAAGGTGAACGCGGTGTTGGGTAGCCTCTGTCGCTTCTACTACCCTGGCATGGTGGAGCTCAATGGCGAGAGGTTCGCGGCTATGCAGTGGGCTAACTGGGGTCTAAAGGACTATGTCGAGCCAGGGGAGTCAGGGGAAAGCAGTAGCGGAGGGGGAAGTTCAGAAAAAAAACGAAGGACTTGTCAGGTGGCTGTGTGGGACGAGTTCTGGGTGAGTTTACTTTCGTATATAAGCAATTCATTGAATTATTGCTTCTCCTAATCTTACTTTAACTTAACTTCTCCATTGATATGTAGGGGAGGTTCCAATTGCCGGATGACATCGAGGAGGATCAGGCTCAGTGGACACGTGTGAAGAGGCACTTTCGGAAGTGCGCTGATAAGATAATCAAGGATGCCATGTACAATGCTCGCATCGCGGCCGTCAACTACTACTACAAGAAGATAAAGGGTCAGAAAATGAGCAAAGCATTAGGGGCCAATGAGATCTACCTCACAAAGGAGCAGTACCTGGAGAGCGTTGTGGATTGGCTGTCGAAGGACATGGAAGCCTGGAGGTGGTTGGCTAAGAGATGGGCGTCGCCTGAGTGGATTGCAGAGTCCAACAAGCACCGTGCCAACCGTGGCACTGAAGGACCGGGGCACAGGTACGGCGCCGATGGACACCTTGGTACCGCACGCCGCATGGTAAGTATATAAATTAAACTTGTATGTTACATCTATGAAAATTATATGGTTTAACTCTTCTTTTTCATGCAGGAAGCTGAAAGTGGAGTTTCTCCAAGTTTTATGGAGGTTTACGTCCGTGGTCACCGTGGCCCTGATCCGGCGAACCCTGATGTGCTATGCAGTGAGGCGGCAAGGGAGAAAATGGTAAACAAGTTTGTATTTACGAATTAAATTGCATGTTTTGTGTTTAACTCCAACTCTAACTTTCTTTGCAGAATGCATATGGGGAGGAAATGACTCAACGCCATGGGCCTGACTTCGACTGGATGCATTCAGACTTAGATGCCTCGGCGTTGTACCACAGTGGTGGGGGTAGAAAGCATGGCAGGTGAGGTGTTTGTGTTTGATTCGACGATTTCATTAACAAGAATGTGTCCACTTAATGGCTCAACTATGTGTATCATGCAGGTTTGCCTTTGGCACCGGCGTTGTGGAATATAACAGGACAATAGGTCAAGGGAAGGCATCGTCTTCGGGAGGGAGTTCTCGCTCCTCCAGGTCTGCTCGAGAGGCTCAGCTGGAGGAGGAGACTCGGGCAGCACAGGAGCAGGCTCGAGCAGCACAGGAGCAGGCTCGAGCAGCGCAGGAGCAGGTTGGACAGCTGACGCAATATATGGCTTCTTATTTTCAGGTAATCCGTCTATCTCATCACGTGTCGTCGTTGAATTCAAAGTATAATGTTGTGATTCTAACGTTGCATCCATTTGCAGGAAATGACTACTCGACTCGGCCCTGATATGAACTTGCCCGCTTTTCGCCCTCCCCAGGTAACACTATCTGAACACTTCAATTCCATAGCAACTCTTTTTTTATTATCAAAAATGGCTCGCAGGCACAAGGATGGGGACAGTGGCCAGGACAAGCTCCAGCGTCGCAGCCACAGTGGACCGGTGTTGGGTGGACGCAGGCACCTCCAGGCACTTGGACGCCTCCACCCCAAGGATCGCAGCCAGTCCCGGGATGGGTGCCACCGGTCTCCCAGCCACCGGCGGGCTCTCAGCCATTTCAAGCGTGGATGGCACCGCCACCGATGGGGTGGGTGCCACCACCTATGGGGTGGCCAGCATAACAGTACTCGTGGATGCATGGACAACCTCCTCCTCACCATGGATCACAGATGACGTTCCATGTTTAGTTTTATGCAAATATTGACCAAACACAGCAATGTATATGTATACAGCCTTATTTGAATGATTGATGAATTGCAGGGTTCAGCGTCACATGCTCATGGATCGGAGGGTGGTGTCAACGTCCAAGACTTCCTCGTCCATGGTGCTGGAGGGAGTGGCCACCTTCCTGGTGGCGGAGGAGGGAGTGGCCAAAACTCCCACAGCCCGCCGGAGTGATCAGTGAGGAGTGAGTAGTGAGTAGTTAGTAGCTTATGGACTTATGGACTAGAGTTTTGTGAATTGTGTATTTGAATGGACAATGGACTTTTGGACTTATGGATACTCTGTGAATGTGTCTAGACTTATGGACTCTAGACTTATGGATACTTTTAAACACAGCTAACTAGAGTTTATGTATATGTGAATGTGTTTTGTGAATTATGTATTAGGCTTGTGAATCTGTATATGTGAATTGTGATATTGTGTATATTGCTGTGAATTATTAATAGGTGCAGAAAAATCTGTTTTGGGGGGGGGGGGGAACCATCAATTTTCGTCGGCCTCGGTGGTGGCCGACGAAAATATGTCCCCAGGCTATTTTCGTCGGCCACACCTAGGCCGACGAAAATATCCTGGAATATTTTCGTCGGCCACCTAGGCCGACGAAAATAAATGGTCGCCTGACTATTTTCGTCGGCCTTGAGCAAACCGACGAAAATAGGTGATTTTCGTCGGTACCGACGAAAATAGATGCTTATTTTCGTCGAACTTATTTTCGGCGGCTATTTTCGTCGGCCTGCCGACGAAAATACTATATTTTCGTCGGTTTAGGCTTATTTTCGTGGGTTTTTGGCCCACGAAAATTTAGCCGTTTCCTGTAGTGTTATTATGCTTTCTATATGCATGTGTGCAAGGTTCTAGGCAAATCCTAAGAAAGTTCACCTTAGGGCCATGAAAATAATCATGCGATATTTAGTTTACACTCCTAAGTTTGGGCATTGGTACCCCAAGGGATCTACCTTTGATCTAATTGGGTATTTTGATGCCGATTATGCCGGATGTAAAATTGATAGAAAGAGCACATCAGGGACTTGTCAGTTTCTGGGAAGATCCCTGGTGTCATGGGCTTTAAAGAAACAAAACTCTGTAGCTCTTTCCACCGCTGAAGTCGAGTATATTGCTGCAGGACACTTGCAATTTCTTTGGATGAGGCAAACCCTCAAGGACTTTGGCTACAAATTGAGCAAAGTCCCTCTCCTATGTGATAATGAGAGTGCAATCTGCATGGCGGACAATCCCGTTGAACACAGCCGCACTAAACACATAGACATCCGGTATCACTTTCTGAGAGATCACCAACAAAAGGGGGATATCAAAATTGCTTATGTGAGCACCCACAACCAATTAGCCGATATCTTTACCAAGCCACTAGATGAGAAAACCTTTAGCAAACTTAGGAATGAGATAAATATACTTGATTCTCGAAATTTTGATTGAAACATTGCACACATAGCTCATGTATATACTTTGATCATGTCTCTTTCATTTGGTACAAATGCATATTTCTTATTCTTCTTGTGTCAAGGCTAAGACTAATGTGCTTTCAAGTATATTTCTATAATTAGTCTTAGATTGAAAGGGAAATGGGGTTTTCGGCAAAGACAAGGCTTCCACTCCAACTCTGACGGTATCATTTACCTTTTGTCGTTACTCCTACAACTCTCCATTGGTATAACCCTTCACTCATATTCATTTTACCATTTGGGAGAAAATGTCAAAAGGGTTCTCAAGTTCTCCATTTTTGGCGATTAATGCCAAAGGGGGAGAAAGGATTAGCCCAAAGAAAAAGGACCGCACCATTATTTCAAAATTTTGGTATTTGAGCTTATTTCAATTGGATTTGAGTTAAGCCCCAAAATGAATTTTTCATTAGTGTATTTTCAAATTGGTATCTAATTTTCAATTGACATGTGAAAGTAAGATATCAATTGGTATCTACTTCAAAACCCCCTTGAAAGCTAAGAGGAGAATTCATTCAGGGGGAACCTTTATTTAGTCAAAGGAAAAGCATTTGAAATAGGGGGAGGAATTTCAAATCTTAAAAATGCTTCTTGCAATCGTATTCCTATACCTTTGACTATTTGCAAAAGATTTTGAAACGATTTTTCCAAAAAGATTTGCAAAAACAAACAAGTGGTGCAAATGTGGTCCAAAATGTTAAATAAAAGAAAAGCAATCCATTCATTCTTAGTCATATGTTTAAAGTCTTTAACCTATGCACATCTATCTCAATTGCAAACTAGTTACTTTCTGCACTCCATATTTGCTTTGGTTTGTGTTGGCATCAATCACCAAAAAGGGGGAGATTGAAAGGGAAATAGGGTTAACTATTTCCTATAATTGATTTTGGTGGTTGACATCCAACACAAACCACATGGACTAACTAGTTTGTCAAGATATCATCTATTACAGGTGCATAAGGTTCAACACAAACCAAGAAAGAATTTAATTAGGGGACACAATTTATTTGGAGCAAAAAGGACTTGAGTGTGCTGATTTTTGGTGCACCGGACACTGTCTGGTGTGCACCGAACACTGTCCGATGCACTAGGCCAAGCGCCCTGCAAACCAGCCACTCTCAGGAATTCCAGGGCAGCCTCCGCTATATTTCACCAGACTGGCAGGTGTGCCACCAGACTGTCTGGTGAGCCAGCGGAGCAACGGCTAACTGGCGCCAACGGTCGACTGCAAAAGCGCTCTGCGGTGAACAGTGCCTCAGCAGAAGTCAGAGCGCAGAAGTCAGAGGGCACTGGACTATCCGGTGTGGCACCGGACTGTCCGGTGCAGCTAGAAGACATACGTCTCCAATGGTCAACTGCTAAGAACCCTAACGGTTGCGCTGATGTGGCGCGCACCGTACAGTGCACAGTGGCTATCCGGTGGCGCAACGGACTGTCCGGTGCGCCCATTGCCAGCAGTCCTTGCCAACGACTAGGAAGTGGTTAGGGGCTATAAATACCCCCAACCACCACATTCATTGGAACCCAAGCATTCTGAACATCCCATTCATTGCAAGAGCAAAAGACTTCACTCCTAGACACATTCAATAGATCAAATCCTCTCTAAGCCTCTAAATCAACTCAATTCCATTAGGGACTTGAGAGAGGGTGTTTTGTGTTCTTTTGTTGCTCTTGTCGCTTGGATTGCCTTCTTCCTTTCTCATTTCTTTTCTCAAGTGATTTGTAATGCTAAGCAAGAGACACCAAGTGTGTGGTGATCCTTGCAGGGTCTAAGTGACCCGTGTGATTAAGGGAAGGCTCACTCGGTCTAAGTGACCGTTTGAGAGAGAGAGAGGGAAAGGGTTGAAATAGACCCGACCTTTATGGCCTCCTCAACGAGGATTAGGTTCTTTGGAACCGAACCTCAGTAAAACAAACCATTGTGTCTACTCGATTTGATTCTCGCTTGATTTGTTTGCACTCTTTCCTCTCTCTAACGTTTCCTTGCTAGTATTAATTTGAGTTGGCTTCCATACGTCATCCGCATCCTTTGAGCAACTCTTAGCAAGAGAAACAATCTTTTGGACTTGAATTTAATTCTAACGCTAACACCGGCCCTAGTGTGTGTTTAAGTTTATAAGTTTCAGGTTTTGCCTATTCACCCCCCCTCTAGGCGACTTTCAAGTTCTTACTAGACATTGTCATTAAACTACACATTTTTATATGCATTGGTAGATTACAAAAGTTGCTCTTTGAGAGCCATTCCTAGAAACTACAGTTATGCTACCCTATATCTACTTGGCGAGGCGGCGGCGCTTCGACGATGAAAAGATGGCCTCATCACCGCCATCATCTCGTCATCCTCATCATTGCTTTTGTTGTCCTCCTTGTCATCGTCCTCTGAGCCCCCACGCCTGGCACGCTCGAGGCCTCGGAGGTAGGGTCGCTCCTTGGGCTCCATGCCCTCGAAGTCGGTCGGGTAGGCCTCCTCTGGAGGCACCCCCTCTGACGAATCCTCGTTGTCACTCCAACCAATGCTGGAGGACTCATCTCTCTCGGAGTCGCTAAAGGAGTTACGGGGCAGATGATCCTTCTTCTTCTTCCCTCTATCGGCCATGGTGTTTTCAGTTGGAAGAATGGGATTTTTGGGAAAGAGTAAAAGGAAGTGTGAAGAGATAGATGTCAATGTGGTGAAAGAGATGTGATGCTTTATTATGAAGAAAGGAATGTGATGCTTTGTATTCCTGATTGTTAACACTTGTGTCACAAGGGAAACATAATGATCGTGGTTCAACTCCTAAGTGAAAGTCGCCTAGAGGGGGGTGGATAGGTGGAAACTAAAATTTATAAACTTAAAGCACAACTACAAGTCGGGGTTAGCGTTAGAAATAAATCCGAGTCCAAAAGAGAGGGGAAAACAAATCAAAAGCAAATGAAGTGGATGACACGATGATTTGTTTTACCGAGGTTCGGTTCTTGAGAACCTAATCCCCGTTGAGGTGGTCACAAAGACCGGGTCTCTTTCAACCCTTTCCCTCTCTCAAACGGTCACCTAGACCGAGTGAGCTTTCTCCTTAATCAAATGGGTCACTTTAGGGATGAAAACGGTACGGCAAAATCCTGTACCGATCGACACCGTATACCGGATAAAATGTCTGTTTACCATATTCCCAGGAAAAAACAGTAACGGGAAAAAATATAGGAAAATCTAGCGGTTACGGGAACGATAACAGGTGAACGATTTTCCTGATCGTTTTTGCGGATCCTGTATTTTACCGGGACAATTCCTGTCGGTATTCGTGTAAACAGCAGTCATAGAATATTAGAATGACAGGAACATCAGAACATGCCATGGCCACCAATCTGCCTTGTGCCCATACGTATATAGCCCATACGCAATTACCGAATTACGCATACAGCCCATACGGGAAAATGCCTGCTACAGCCCATACGCATACAACCCATCTGTCCATGAGTCCATCAGAAATTCTCAAATTCAGAACATGAAAATCAACGCAGAAAACTTAAGCAAATAAAAACCCTAACCTACGGCCAACATTTTACATTTATTGTTGTGCGTGGCGGCGTTGCTCCCTGCCGTCCCTGGCTCCCAGTCCGGCAGTCCCTGCCTCCCTGGTACGTGCTCTCTCTCCTTCTCTCGTCAACTACGGTTCTCTCGTGTTGGACTGCTGGTGCTCTGCGCTTGCTTCTCAGTTCTCACTCCTCTCTCTCGACTCTCATGCTCCGGCGTCCGGCCGCTGCTTGGCTGCTTCGTGGGCCCTGGCGGTGGCGGTGCTCGATGTCCCACATCCAGGCAGGCATTGGCCGACGGGCGCTCGGCTGCAACCTGCACTGCACGACAAGGCAACAAGGAACCACCAGCGTCCGGCGCGACGCCACCTCCCACCGTCTAACCGACAGCACCACCCATCAGGCCATCGCCCTCACAATCCCACGACCATCGCAGCAGCAGCCTCAGAGTTCGATCGATGGTTCCACCCAAGAGACCTGCTTCACCTTCAGGCTATGGCTCATCAGCAGCTAAGCGTGTTGCTGCCATTGCCATGTCCCTGGAGCCACCGCCACCGCCTTCACTACCTGTGGTGAATAGTAGCACGCTTCCTCCAATTCCAACACAAGGCATATAACTTATGACTGATTTTTCTAATTTAGGATTTTGGTTGTGCTGGTGATTTTCAGCATATACCTGCTTTTTATAAAATGCTTGTGCTTCACTGATTCACTCTGTCCAACAATTATAGTCATTGAATCTTGTCTTTGCAGGTTGTAAGAGGGCTATGTCAGCAAGTGGAAGTCCAAGTCTAGTTCAGGATTTAGGCCTGTGTTTGTCTAGTGTCACTGCAACTCCAAATCCCAGCTCATCGATAGGAATAGATCTAAGCACTTTACCAAGTGATGTCGCTGCTGGTTCAATGAGTGCCAACGGAAAACAAGTGCAGGGACAAGTAACTGATAATGCAAATGTTATAGCTGTTGATGGGGATGAGCCTTCTGGAAAGAGGTCTAAAAAGTGTACATCAGATGTTTGGTAGTACTTCACGAAGCACAGAGTAAGCATTGAGGATAATGGGAAATCATATGTGCAGATGTGGGCTCATTGTAATTTCCCTAAGTGCAAACACAAGGGTAGATGTGAGAGTAATTATGGAACAACAGGATTTTGGTCCCATCTAAGGACATCACATAGTATAGTAAAGGGACAACAACAACTCAAAGTGGAAAAAGGCAATGACAACAACATCATTGCTGTGCAACCTTACAAGTATGATGAAGAAGCTAGTGTGAGGAAGTTCTACTTGGCTATTGTGATGCATGAGTACCCATTCAACATAGTTGATCATGAGTACTTTGTTGACTTCATTAAATCCCTACGTTCTAGCTTCCCAATCAAGTCTCGTGTTACCATTAGGAAAGAAATTCTAAACATGTATTTGCAAGAAAAAGAGAAGTTGTATGCATACTTTAAAACTGTTCCCTGCCGATTTAGTGCCACAACGGACATGTGGACATCAAATCAGAACAAGTCCTACATGTGTATCACTGCACATTGGATAGATGATAACTGGTCAATTCAGAAAAGGATTATCAACTTTGTGCATGTACAGGGACGCCATACTAGTGCAAAACTATCAGAGAGCTTCACTGAACTAATGGTTAAGTGGAACATTGACAAGAGAATGTTTTCTTTAACTTTAGACAATGCAGCAGCCAATGAAGTAGCAGTCAAAGATATAATTGTTGATCTCAATGCCAATGGTAACGAAAATTCTTCATTAGTATGTGATGGTTTGTTCTTTCATGTAAGGTGTGCTTGCCATATTCTGAACCTAGTTGCAAGGGATGGACTAAGTGTAATTGCACCCACAATTGAGAATATAAGGCAATTAGTGCTTGCTGTGAAGGGATCTCCATTGCAATGGGATGAGCTAATGAAACGAGCAGCTGAGTGTGGATTGGATACAAAAAAGGGCCTCTCTCTTGATGTTGCAACCAGGTGGAACTCAACCTATATGATGATACGAGATGCTTTATATTACAAGGCTGCATTCATGAGGCAGAAATCATCTGATCGTCGTAGGTATGAGAAAATCACCCCCTCTCCTAGTGAATGGGCCATGGCATACAAATTGTTTCAATGCTTAAAGAAGTTCTATGATCTCACTGAACTTTTCTCTGGTACTTTATATCCAACTGCCAATATGTTCTATAGAGGGTTCTGTGAGATAAAACTTTTGCTTGATGATTGGTATATTAGTGGAATATTACTATTAGTGCAATGGCTGGCTCTATGAGTAAAAAGTTTGAAAAATACTGGAAGAAATTTTGTACTACACTTGCTATTGCCTGCATTTTTGATCCACGGTACAAGAGGAGGCTTGTAGAATTCTATATGAGGAAATTCTATGGCAATGATTCTCAGTCTCATGTTGATGGACTTGTTAATGTTATTAAAAAACTATATTAGTTCTATGCTAGTTCAACTCCATCTACAAGGTCTAGGACCAAAGGTACATCAGAGGAACCTATTACTGTCACTGATGTAGCAGATTTATTAGTGGATAAGGATAACAATGATGATGAACTAGACAAATATTTATATGCATTAAATGGAAACGATGGGGCTGACTTGAATGAGCTAGAGAAGTATATGGCAGATCCACCTTTGAGGTTTAGTGGTACCGGGAACTTTGATATTTTATCATGGTGGAAGAACCAGATTGAGTATCCTATCATGGCTCAGATTGCTCGTGACTTGCTCGCTGTACAAGTATCAACTGTTGCTTCAGAGTCTGCTTTTAGTTCCGGTGGACGTGTAGTTGATACTTTTCGTAGTCGTCTTGATCCTGAAATGGTTGAAGCATTGATATGCACAAAAGACTGGGTTGCTTCAGAAAGAAGAGGTATTCTTGTTGGTTTTGTGAGTTTGGTTGCTAGTCTATACTAATTATGCTGGCTGATTTTTGACTGTTTTTTTTTAATTTACAGATAGTAAGATTGGTTCAATTGTCTGTGATCTTGATATGATAGAGATGCTTGCTTCAATACCAAAGTTTGAGGTACACATAAGACAATGTTTACCTTCAATATACTTTTTCTATCCAAGTTGCTCAATTGATTACAAAAAATGCATGTACTTTGCAGCTTGCATCTCTTTTCAGCTTGTTGTTTAACTTTGATACTCATTTTAAATTCATGGTTTCATGTTGATAACTTATAGGATGACCAAGTGGCACATAGTGATGAAGAGGGGCTGTTGGGCACTGATCTCTGAGGCAAATGATTGATGACCATTAACCAAATAGAAATAGGAGTACGTTGTAGGCAAGTTCGCAAGTGGCAGTACGCAGGACTGCAACAGGAAACTTATTTATTGAGTTTAGAACTTAGATGCTGGTAATGTTGCAGACCTATATTATCTCTATCCGGCCACCAAAACATATTTACTTGTGGCTGTAATGTTGCAGACTTGCACCAATTAAGTTAGAAACTTTATAACTATATTGTTCTGTGGCAACTTTGGCTGAAAATGTTGCTTTATGTTTGGTGTAATGTTGCCATAATATGTCTGTTGAATTATTTATCTGTTCTAATGATGCATGCTTAACTTTAATGGCAACATGTTGACCAATTAACTATATAATAATGGTTGCATTTGTTGGTGTTTCCGATTTTAATTACCAGTTTTCAACCGTTTTCGATGTGTTTCCGATCATTTATATCGTTTCCCGTCATTCCGTTAATCCCAGTTTCGTTTTCCCGATCGGCATTACCATTTTCGATCCCGATTTTGTTTTTAAATATGGATTTGAAAGTGGTTGGAGGTTTTTCCCAATCGTTTTCATCCCTAGGTCACTTAGACCCCACAAGGACCACCACACAATTGGTGTCTCTTGCTTTGATTACAAGTGCTTGAAGAACAAGAATGGGGAAGAAGAAAGCGATCCAAGAACAAGAGCTCAAAGAACACGAGCAAAACTCTCTCTCTCTAGTCACTAGGCGTTAGGAGTGTATTTGGGACTTGGAGAGGCTTTGGTTCTTTTGAATTGTGTCTTGTATTGATTGCACTAGCTCTTGTATTGATTGAGATGTCTGAAAAACATGGATGCCTTGGAGTGGTGGTGGTTGGGGGTTATTTATAGCCCCAACCACCAATTCAACCGTTGGGGAGGTTGTCTGTCGATGGGCGCACCGGACAGTCCGATGCGCCAGCCACGTCACCCAACCGTTAGGGTTCTGACGGTTTTGACCGTTGGAGCTCTGACATCTTGGGGCACCCGGCAGTCCGGTGCCGCACCGGACAAGCACTGTTCACTGTCCGGTGCGCCTTCTGGCGGCTGCTCTCACTTTGCGCGAACTGTCCGCGCACTATAGCGCTTTTGCAGGTGTCCGTTGGAGTCGACCGTTGCGCTGGAACCGTTGCTCCGGTGGCACACCAGACAGTCCAGTGAATTATAGCAGAGCGGCTCTCTAGAAACCTATCGGGGACCATAATTAGGGGTACCCCCAAGACTCCTAAACTCGGCTGGTAACCACCATCAGCACAAGCTGCAAAGGCCTGATGGGCGCAATACAGGTCAAGGCTCCATCCACTCAAGGGACACGATCTCGCCTCACCCGAGCCCAGCCTCGGGCAGGAACAGTAGACCCAGGTGGATTCACGCCTCGCCCGAGGGCCTCCTCAAGCAACGGGCGCACCTTCGACTCGCCCGAGGCCCAGCTCGGGCAGGCTTCACGGAGAAGCAACCTTGGCCAGATCGCCTCGCCAACCGTTCGTATCGCAGGAGCATTCAATGCAAGGATCGCCTGGCACCTTATCCTGACACGTGTTCCTCAGTCGACAAGGCCGAAGTGACCGCAGTCACTTCGCCCCTCCACTGACTGAGCTGACAGGGAAACAGTGTCGCCTGCCCTGCTCCGACTGATGTGCCACCCGCTAGGATGAGGCTGACAGCAGCCGAATCCAGCCCCAGGTTCCATAGGAAGCTCCGCCTCGCCCGACCCCAGGGCTCGGACTCAACCTCGACCTCGGAAGACGGTCTCCGCCTCGCCCGACCTCAGGGCTCGGACTCCACCTCGACCTCAGAATACGGTCTCCGCCTCGCCCGACCCCAAGGCTCGGACTCAGCCTCGACCTCGGAAGACGGTCTCTGCCTCGCCCGACCCCAGGGCTCGGACTTAGCCTCGACCTCGGAGGAGTCACCGCCTCGCCCGACCTCAGGCTCGGACCAACCACGCCGCAGGGGGGTACATCATTACCCTACCCCTAGCTAGCTCAGGCTACAGGGAACAAGACCAGCGTCCCATCTGGCTCGCCCCGGTAAACAAGTAATGAAGGCACCCCGCGTGCTCCATGACGACGGCGGTTCTCAGCCCCCTACGAAAGCAAGGAGACATCAGCAAGGACCGACAGCCCCGACAGCTGTACTTCTACAGGGTTTAAGCGCTCCTCCGACGACCACGACATCACATGAACAGGGCACCAACACCTCTCCGACAGCCACGTCGGCATATACATAGGGCTCTGGCTCCTCTCTGCTAGACACGTTAGCACATTGCTACACCCCCCATTGTACACCTGGGCCTCCTCCTTACATCTATAAAAGGAAGGTCCAGGGCCCTCGTACGAAAGGGTGGCCGCGCGGGAGGACGGGCTGACGGACAGGCTCTCTCTCTCTCTCCCTCGCGAACGCTTGTAACACCCTACTGCAAGCACATCCGCCCTGGGCGCAGGACAACACGAGCCACGGTTTTCCCCCTTGTGTTCCGTCTCGCGCCGACCCATCTGGGCTGGGACACGCAGCGACAATTTACTCATCGGTCCAGGGACCCCCCGGGGTCGAAACGCCGACAGTTGGCGCGCCAGGTAGGGGCCTACTGCGTGTTGACGAACAGCTTCCCGTCAAGCTCCAGATGGGTAGTCTCCAACAACCTCTCCAGCCCAGGACGCTGCTCCGTTTCGGGAGTCTCGAGTTCATGTCCCTCGACGGCAGCTACGACATGGTACTCCTTCCTCCGCCGCGCGACAACGACAATGGCGGCTGTCAGCCCGCCCGCCGGCGGCGGAATCGACGACGTCTTCCCCCCGTGGCGGAAGAACAGCATTCGGGCCTGTCCCATCACTTTCCCCGCCGCAGGAGGAGGAGGCGGGGCAACCATGGCCAAGCAGGACGCGGCACCTCGTTGGCTGTCGAGCGAGTCGACGACGCCGGCGCCCCAGCGGGGGACACTGTGAATCATCTAGGCCCCCTTTGGTAATGTTTTGGTAATTAATGACAACTGCTTGTGGACTAACGATTCTTGGAGAAATAAGAATGCAGGGTTGGACCACATAGAACAGGAAATGTTGAAGAATCATACGCATTGGTTGTGGATCAGATGAAGGGAAAGGTATAATATAGGTTTCACTTTTGCCGGTCTTGAGGAGTTTAGAGAAGATACCTGACCGGATTAGTAGGCTAGATAGTCGTACTATTAAGAGGGGTCAATGACTCAGATCTGTGTAAAACTTAGTGCCTCATAGAGCATCAAGTAGTTGCATTTGCATGAGGACTAACAGCGCTTCTCATTTCGTGAGTTGAAAGTTCATTCAAAAGCATGTTTGAAAAGTGCAAAGTCATGGTCGCGCGGACTGTCCGGCCCTTGGGGGCGGACCGTCCGCGATCCTCCAGAGGGGTCTGAAGTCTGACCATTTGTGTGGACACTTTGTTCTACTGCACTGCGGACCGTCCGGGCTTTAGGGCCGGACCGTCCGCAGTCATGACCAGAGAAGGGTGGCTTCGGGCCAGTCCCTGAATTATAGGCGGACGGTCCGCCTGTGAGGGGCGGACGGTCCGCAAGTGTCAAACTCGTTTTTAGACAGGGACTGTGTGTTTTTATAGATTTGTACTACGGACTGTCCGGGGGACCAGTCCGGACAGTACTGTCACAGGTCGCGGACCGTCTAGGATTTATAGCCGGACGGTCCGCGTGTGTTAACCTTTTTTGATCCGAGACTCGGGTGTTTCATTCTGCCAGGTCGCGGACGGTCCGGCCTTGAAGGGCGGACTGTCCGGACCCACCTTTTGAGTCAGCTCTGACATGTTTCAAACGGTCATTATAGTCGTTATATGTACGGCAGACCGTCCGGCCTTAGGGCGCGGACGGTCCGCGTGTGCGCAGAATTGCCCCCTTTTGCACATAACGGTTGGTTTTAGATGGGGGCTATAAATAGAAGGGTAGCTCGTGTGAGAGAGCTCTCTTGGCCATTCCTTGCACACATTGAGCTCATTTGTGATCCTCCAACTCACTCTCTCACACTCTTTGCTTGAGATTGCATTCTAGTGAGAGATTGAGGGTTCCTAGTGCATTTGCATCATTTGGTGATTCTTGAGGCACTAGGTGATACACCGAGCAAGTGTCGTTGGCTTGTTACTCTTGGAGGTTGCCGCCTCCTAGACGGCTCGGGTGATTGTCTCCGTCGAGCTCTCCAAGAAGATTGTGGAGAAGCCGCGGTGTGGATTGTGAGGGGATCGCGCCTACTTCGCCGGAGCGGCAAAGGTGACATTAGTGGAATCGAGGTATTGAGTGATTTCTTGTCCACTTGGCTCAAAGATCAAGTCGTGTCTTGATAGAGGAGCAAGTGAGAGCTTGAAGTCCACCTCAACGTGGATTAGGGGTGATCGGCAAATCACCGATACCATGAGATAAATTTCGGTGTCTATTCCTTCTAGCATTACTTATTGCCTTGCAATTGATTAGAGCTTTGCTTATTTTCCTTCAAGTATTCAATCTCCGTAGTTGTCTTTCATACATTGTTTACTTATTGACACTAGATAATTTATTCCTCTTGTTGTATTGATTAAATTTATTTAGTATTGTTGTTTTTAGTCAAAACCGTCTATTCACCCCCCCCCTCTAGCCGGTGTCCTAGATCCAACAGACACGTCGGGCGTTGACCTCGCGTCTGAGACGAAGACGAGCGTCGTTTCCCCGCAACATGCCAACCCCAAGCGGACGGATGACGCCAGCACGCTCGCGAAGGACTTGCTGGGCGTTAGCCTCGTACCTGAGATAACGGTGCAGTCCGTCCCCGACGCGACTTCGTCACCATCCGTCGATCAAGATGTACCGTCCATTTTCCACCCTATGCCTTTTAGATTCAGCTTTGACCCACCAAGCGACCCTGCTTCGGTGGACGCTTTCATAAAGGCATATCTTGACCTTCCGGGGTACCATATGTGGTCAACCTGGGACCGACTGACGGTCGTCTCGACCTATGGGCCCCCGGGTTCCGAGGAAGATGACGAGCCCGACTCTGGTTGGGATTTCTCCGGGCTCAGTAACCCCAGTGCCATGCAAGACTTCATGACCACATGTGACTACTGCCTCTCTGATTGCTCCGATGGTAGCCACAGCCTCGACGACGAGGACTGTGGCCCAAGTCGCGAATGTTTCCACGTCGATCTAGGGGGTCTCGACGAAGGCAACCACCTTGGTATGCCAGAGGACGGCGATCCACCTAGGCCTGCGCCTCACGTTGACATCCTTCAGGAGCTAGCTGTGGTCCCAGTCCCTGCGGGGGGCCAGGACGCACAACTCGAGCAAATCCGCGAGATGCAGGCCAGGCTCGACGAGGAAGCAGGACAACTTGTGCAGCTCCGGCAGAACATCGGGCAGGAGTGGGTAGGCCGAGCACCGGCCGGAGAAGCGCGTCATCTGGCCTAGGACGTCCAGCACCGCATCGCTGACGATGCTAGGGCAAGGTTGCCCCGGGCTTCCAGTGGGGTCGGCCAGAACCTAGCTGCGGCAGCAATACTACTCCGAGCGATGCTGGAACCATCCACCACCGAGGGGCAGCATATCCAGGGAGAACTCAAGAATCTCCTGGAGGCCCGTGGTCCGACGGGCCGAAAGCTCTGCCTCCCGAAGGCAGGGGTACCTCCAGGAGCATCGCGCCGCGACTTCCCGATTCATGCGGGAAGCCTCGGTCCACACCGGGCGCACGCGGGACGCAACGCCTGCAGCCCCGAGTCGCCTCGGCAACGAGCACCACCGCCGCGACCGTCGAGCCCACCTCGACGAGAAGGTGCGCCGAGGCTACCACCCTAGGCGTGGGGGACGCTACGACAGCGGGGAGGATCGGAGCCCCATGCCAGAACCACCCGGTCCGCAAGCTTTCAGCCGGGCCATACGACGGGCGCCGTTCCCGACCCGGTTCCAAACCTCGACTACCATCACGAAGTACTCGGGGGAAATAAGGCCGGAACTGTGGCTCGCGGACTACCGGCTGGCCTGCCAGCTGGGTGGAACGGACGATGACAACCTCATCATCCGCAACCTCCCCCTGTTCCTCTCCGATGCCGCCTAGGCCTGGCTGGAGCATCTGCCTCCGGCGCAGATCTCCAACTAGGACGACCTGGTCAAAGCCTTCGCCGGCAACTTCCAGGGCACATACATGCGCCCTGGGAACTCCTGGGATCTCTGAAGCTGCCGCCAGCAGCCGAGAGAATCCCTGCGGGACTACATCCGGCGATTTTCGAAGCAGCACACTAAGCCACCCAACATCACCGACTCAGATGTCATCGGCGCGTTCCTCGCCGGCACCACTTGCCGCGACCTGGTGAGCAAGCTGGGTCGCAAGACCCCCACCAGGGCAAGCGAGCTGATGGACATCGCCACCAAGTTCGCCTCTGGCCAGGAGGCGGTCGAGGCCATCTTCCGGAAGGACAAGCAGCCTCAGGGACGCCAGCAGGAAGACATCCCCGAGGCGTCCATTCAGCGCGACACGAAGAAGAAGGGCAAGAAGAAGTTGCAAGCGAAACGCGACGCTGCCGACGCAGATCTTGTCGCCGCCGCCGAGCACAGGAACCCCCGGAAGCCTCCCGGAGGGGCCAATCTGTTCGACAAGATGCTCAAGGAGTCGTGCCCCTATCATTAGGGTCCCGTCAAGCACACCCTTGAGGAGTGTGTCATGCTTCGGTGCTACTTCCACAAGGTCGAGCCCCCGGCGGAAGGTGGCAAAGGCCATGACAACGACAAGAAGGAGGGCCGCAAGGCAGAAGAGTTCCCCGAGGTCCATGACTGCTTCATGATCTACGGTGGGCAAGTGGCGAACGCCTTGGCTCGGCACCGCAAGCAGGAGCGCCGGGAGGTCTGCTCGGTGAAGGTGGCGGCGCCAGTCTACCTAGACTGGTCTGACAAGCCCATCACCTTCGACCAAGGCGACCACCCCAACCACGTGCCGAGCCCGAGGAAGTACCCGCTCGTTGTCGATCCCGTCATCGGCACATCAGGCTTACCAAGGTCCTCATGGACGGAGGCAGCAGCCTCAACGTCATCTACGCCGAGACCCTCGGGCTCTTGCAGATCGATCTATCCACGATCCGGGCCGGTGCGGCGCCCTTTCACGGGATCATCCCTAGGAAGCGCGTCCAACCCCTTGGGCAACTCGATCTGCCCGTCTACTTTGGGACTCCCTCCAACTTCCGAAAGGAAACCCTCACGTTCGAGGTGGTCGGGTTCTGAGGAACCTACCACGCAGTGTTGGGGAGACCATGCTACGCCAAGTTCATGGTCGTCCCCAACTACACCTACCTCAAGCTCAAGATGTCGGGCCCCAACGGGGTCATCACCGTCGGATCCACGTACCGACACACGTACGAATGTGACGTGGAGTGCGTGGAGTACGCTGAGGCCCTCGCTGAATCCGAGGCCCTCATCGCCGACCTGGAGAGCCTCTCCAAGGAAGTGCCAGATGTGAAGCGCCACGCCGGCAACTTCGAGCCAGCAGAGGCGGTTAAGTCCGTCCCTCTCGACCCAGCAGCGACACCTCCAAGCAAGTCCGGATCGGCTCCGAGCTCGACCCTAAATAGGAAGCCGTGCTCATCGACTTTCTCCGCGCGAACGCCGAGGTTTTTGCGTGGAGTCCCTCAGACATGCCTGGCATACCGAGGGATGTCGCCGAGCACTCGCTGGATATCCGAGCTGGAGCCCGACCCGTGAAGCAGCCTCTGCGCCGATTCGACAAAGAAAAGCGCAGAGCCATAGGCGAGGAGATCCACAAGCTGATGGCTGCAGGGTTCATCAAAGAGGTATTCCATCCCGAATGGCTAGCCAACCCTATGCTTGTGAAAAAGAAAGGTGGGAAATGGCGGATGTGTGTAGACTACACTGGTCTAAACAAAGCATGTCCGAAGGTTCCCTACCCTCTGCCTCGCATCGATCAAATCGTGGATTCCACTGCTGGGTGCGAAACCCTGTCATTCCTCGATGCCTACTCAGGGTATCACCAAATCAAGATGAAAGAGTCCGACCAGCTCGTGACTTCTTTCATCACACCCTTTGGCATGTACTGCTATATTACTATGCCATTCAGTTTAAGGAATGCAGGCGCGACATACCAAAGGTGCATGAACCACGTGTTCGGAGAGCACATTGGCCGAACTATCGAGGCTTACGTCGATGACATCGTAGTCAAGACGAGGAAAGCCTCCGACCTCCTCACTGACCTTCAAACGACATTCAAGTGTCTCAAGGCGAAAGGCGTAAAACTCAATCCCGAGAAGTGTGTCTTCGGAGTCCCCCGAGGCATGCTCCTGGGGTTCATCGTCTCCGAGCGGGGCATCGAGGCCGACCCAGAGAAAATCGCGGCCATCACCAACATGGGGCCTATCAAGGACTTGAAAGGAGTACAGAGGGTCATGGAATGCCTTGCGGCTCTGAGCCGCTTCATCTCGCGCCTCGGCGAAAGAGGCCTACCCCTGTACCGCCTCTTAAGGAAGACCGAGCGCTTCACTTGGACCCCCGAGGCTGAGGAAGCCCTCGAGAACTTAAAGGCGCTACTTACAAGCGCGCCCATTCTAGTGCCCCCCGCTGCGGGAGAAGCCCTCTTGATCTACGTAGCCGCAACCACTCAGGTGGTCAGCGCCGCGATCGTAGTCGAGAGACGAGAAGAAGGGCATGCATTGCTCGTCCAGAGGCCGGTCTACTTCATCAGTGAGGTACTGTCCGAGACCAAAATCTGCTACCCGCAAATTCAGGAGCTACTGTACGCGGTAATTCTGACGCGGCGAAAGTTGCGACACTACTTCGAGTCTCGTCCGGTGACTGTGGTGTCATCCTTCCCCCTGGGGGAGATCATCCAGTGCCGAGAGGCCTCGGGTAGGATTGCAAAGTGGGCGGTGGAGATCATGGGCGAGACAATCTCGTTCGCCCCACGGAAGGCCATGAAGTCCCAAGTCTTGGCGGACTTCGTGGCTGAATGGGTCGACACCCAGCTTCCAGCACCTCCGATCCAACCGGAACTCTGGACCATATTTTTCGATGGGTCGCTGATGAAAACAGGAGCGGGCGCGGGCCTGCTCTTCATCTCACCCCTCGGGAAGCACCTCCGCTACGTGTTGCGCCTCCATTTCCTAGCGTCCAACAACGTGGCCGAGTACGAGGCCCTGGTTAACGGGTTGTGCATCGCCATCGAGCTAGGGGTTCGGCGCCTCGACGCTCGTGGCGACTCGCAGCTTGTCATCAACCAATTCATGAAGAACTCCCATTGCCGCGACCCGAAGATGGAAGCCTACTGCGATGAGGTTCGGCGCCTGGAAGACAAGTTCTACGGGCTCGAGCTCAACCACGTCGCCCGACGATACAACGAGACTGCGGACGAGCTGGCTAAAATAGCCTCGGGGCGGACAACGGTTCCCTCGGACGTCTTCTCCCGAGACCTACATCAACCCTTCGTCAAGATCGACGACACGCCCGAGCCTGAGAAGGCCTCGGCCATGCCCGAGGCACCATCGGCTCAGCCCGAGGCACCCTCGGCCGCCGAGGGTGAGGCACTGCGCGTCGAGGAAGAGCAGAATGGAGTTCCGCCTAATCGAAACTGGCAGACCTCGTACCTGCAATATCTCCACCGAGGAGAGCTACCCCTCGATAGAGCCGAAGCTCGGCGACTGGCGCGGCGCGCCAAGTCGTTTGTCTTGCTGGGTGACGGAAAGGAGCTCTACCACCGCAGCCCCTCAGGCATCCTCCAGCGATGCATATCCATCACCGAAGGTCAGGAGCTATTGCAAGAAATACACTCGGGGGCTTGCGGTCATCACGCGGCACCTCGAGCCCTCGTTGGAAACGCCTTCCGACAAGGTTTCTACTGGCCAACCGCAGTGGCCGACGCCACTAGGATTGTACGCACCTACCAAGGGTGTCAATTCTACGCAAGGCAGACGCACTTGCCCGATCAGGCTCTGCAAACAATACCCATCACCTGGCCATTTGTTGTGTGGGGTCTGGACCTCATCAGTCCCTTGCAGAAGGCACCCGGGGGCTTCACGCACCTGCTGGTCGCTATCGACAAATTCTCCAAGTGGATTGAGGTCCGACCCCTAAACAGCATCAGGTCCGAACAGGCGGTGGCATTCTTCACCAACATCATCCATCGCTTTGGGGTCCCGAACTCCATCGTCACCGACAACGGCACCCAGTTCACTGGCAGGAAGTTCCTGGACTTCTGCGAGGACCACCACATCCGGGTGGACTGGGCCGCCGTAGCTCACCCCATGACGAATGGGCAGGTAGAGCGTGCCAACGACATGATTCTGCAGCGACTTAAGCCGAGGATCTACAACGACCTCAACAAGTTCGACAGACAATAGATGAAGGAACCCCCCTCGGTGGTCTGGAGTCTGAGGACGATGCCAAGCCGAGCCACGGGCTTCACGCCGTTCTTTCTAGTCTATGGGGCCGAGGCTATCTTGCCCACAGACTTAGAATACGGTTCCCCGAGGACAAGGGCGTACGACGACCAAAGCAACCAGACCCGCCGAGAAGACTCACTGGACCAGCTGGAAGAGGCTCGGGACATGGCCTTACTATAATCGGCGTGGTATCAGCAGTCCCTGCGACGCTACCACGCCCAAGGGGTTCGGTCCCGAGACCTCCAGGTGGGCGACTTGGTGCTTCGGCTATGACAGGACGCCCGAGGGTGCCACAAGCTCACACCTCCCTGGGAAGGGCCATTCATCATTGTCAAGATTTTGAAGCCCCGAACATACAAGTTGGCCAACAGTCAAGGCGAGGTCTACAGCAACACTTGGAACATACGACAGCTACGTCGCTTCTACCCTTAAGATGTTTTCAAGTCGTTCATATACCTCGTTCTCTTTACATACACAAATAAAGTCTAACCATCAAGGAAGTGTCAGCCTTGCCTCGGCAAAGCCTGACCCTCCCTCGGGGGCTAGAAGGGGGAAACCCCCTCTGTGTCAAAATTTTCCTTGGAAAAAGTCTTTCTGCCAGAACATCTTTCGCGCTTTTTGACTACTTCGATAGTGGGATCCTGAAAACGACGGAGTACACGTAAGCGGCAAGGCCGACCGAGCCGAGGGACTCCTACGCCTCCGGGATACGGATACCTCACTCATCACCTTCCGCGATAAGTAACTCACGCTCGGATAAGCAATTCTGCTGACCGAACAAGTCTTAACGCTCGAAAACTTTTCTGCCGAAATGATTTTTCATGCCTTCTCGACTATATCGATAACAGAATCCCGCGGACGAGCAAGAGTATACGTAAGCGGCGAAGGCCGACCGAGCCGAGGGACTCCTACGCCTCCGGGATACGGATACCTCACTCATCACCTTCCGCGATAAGTAACTCTCGCTCGGATGAGCGATTCTCCTACCGACAAACAAGTCCTGATACTCGAAACAAGGGAAAAAGAAATGCAGCTTTATAACACGACGATGACATGTTTGGGCCTCGGTGGCCGCAAAAAACATAAGCACACTACAGACAAACTGTTCCTGCAGGTTCAGACATCAATAGGGAGAGCAGCAGCACCCTCGGCATCGTCTCCACCTTCGGCGGAATCTGACCCGGCCTCGGATGGCGACACGGGCGAAGGATCTCCACCTCGAAGGAAGATGTCAGCACTGCGCCTGAGCCATCGCCCCCAGGAACCCGGCCCGAGCAGACGGCTTAACCGACCGCTCTGTAGCCTCAGCCAGCTACCCCCCGGGGACATTAGCCCGGCTCATGGCCTCGGCAGCCCGACTCCGGGGTTGGTCCTGCCAGTGGACGACCTGGCCAGGTTCCAGCCGTCGCTGCTACGCCTCCTCGGCCTGGGAAGCCCCCTGCTCCTGGGCCAACGAAGCTTCTTCTCGAGCAGACCCCGCCTCTGTCCACGCTCACACCGCTGCCTCCGGCTCCAGCTCATCGCAGAGCGGCCGAGGGTTTCTTTAACTGGGCAAGAGAAGCCTTGAGTGGCAAGGTCGACCGAGCCGAGGGACTCCTATGCCTCCGGGATACGGATACCTCACTCGTCACCTTCTGCGCAAGGCAACTCACACTTGGTTAAGCGGTTCAGCTAGCCGACAGGCGAGACCTGGTGCTCGAAATGAGGAAGAAACACGGCTTTACGCCTAAATACACAGATGTTCAGGCCCCGACAGCCGCAATGAACATACACCGGCACTCAAGGTGCCATTACAAATGGAACTCCGGTTCCACTCCCGCAGGTACGAACAACCCCACATCGGAGGGCCTGCGGGACGACGAACTCCGGGTGACTCGCCGGCGACCTCTGCAGCAACAGCGATGGTCCCAGGGCGGACGCTACCACTGTAAGGCTCTCGTTCGCGTCCCCACTCGAGGGACGAGAACCAGATATTAAAGCCAAAGAGCCGGAGGTTGGTCCACGAGTGGCGCTGACGGTCTCGCCGGCAGAGAAGCATTCTCCAGCTGCCACCACCTCAGCACCGACGGTGGCGTCCACCTACCCACCAACGCCGCACCAGCGAGCGTCGGCCGCCCCAAAGCGCACCGGTAGGTCCTCACTCCCGTCTTCGCCACGAAAACGAGAATGGGACCATCCCAGAACACGAGTACTGCCCTCGCGGCATACGACGTGTTGTGAGACCCCCTGGTGCGGCTGGCCACTGTCGCCCGAACAGAGGATGGAATGCTGCACCCTGGCTGGGCAGCAGCAGTTCGCCTTCCCCGGCATGGTTGGAGGACGCCTCCTCCACAGAGCTGGAGGATGGTTTCCACCCCTAGATGCCGAAGGAAGAGGCGGGACACCAGCCCACACGAAGGCAGGCCCCGGCTCGCCTCTCCCTCCGCCCCAGCAAGGATGATGAAGATCCTTGAAGCTGAGGGCAGGGCAGAGGTCGCAGCCCGGCTTGCTTCTCCCCACCATCGAACTGGTGGTCACCGTCTTGGGTGACCATTGGTGAGGGGATGCAGCCGGGCTGCCTGATGAAAATCCTTGAAGCAGAGCAACGGCAGAAAGGTTCCAACCTCCACGAGGTTGCGCTCCTCCCACAACAAGACGAAGGCAACGCGGGCGCTCCCCATCTGGAGGCTCAGAAGGCGGAAGGGCGCGATGCATGAGGAGAGTGTGAAGGTGTGGCTGCCACCCAGGAGGTCGATCCCTTTTTAAAGGTGACTCACCCTACTCGCGTCCTCAGGCATCGCGGGCTAAGTCTTCACCAACGCCCTCAAAGGTCCTCCCCCTACGACACGGGGGCTAGGTCCCACGCGTCATATGAGCTGGCCCAGGACAGAAGAAGCCAAACTGCCGCGCGTGGAGCGTGTAACCGCCCAGCGGTTACAAGCGCTCCTCCACCTTCGCCTAAACCAGCGGGTGAAAGGGCGGACCACCATGCAGGCGGCATGCAACTGCACCACGGGGATGCACCCTTTCGACTTCGATGCATCCAGCATGGCGGCCCAGGCCCACACGTCATGTAACCGGCGCGCCGGTTACTACGTGCGAAAAACTGCACCGCCACTTATGCCAATGCTGCGCCTTCTCGACTGCGGAACCGATGCTGCGATTCGAGGCAACCCTGCGCATGGACCAACAGTGCCAGCCGAGCACGTCGGTCACGGGTCAGTCAGCCGCGGGAGAAGACGCGAAGGTCGATATGGCCAGAAGTGGGCCGACAGTAATGGCGGCAGCATGCGAGCGGAAGCGGCGGTCAAATCGTCTGCAGCAGGAGAGCCCTCTCCCACGACGTGAAGACGACGCGCCCGTGTTCCGTTCCTCGAACGGCTCACGCAACGGCTGCCCCGCGAACCACTCGTCCCATCGCATTAACTCCGCGGCAGGGCAGGCAACACCTTTGGCAGGCGAAGCGGGCAACGCTTCACCTCCGCCATAATGACCGCGTCAAAAAAGGTGCGCCACATCGTTCAATTTCATATCCTTTTTCTCTTCCCCTTTCTCTCTCTTGCTACAGGGACCGAGAAAGGAGATACTCCAAAAGGGATCCTTCTCTGCGAAGGAAGCGGGCCCCGAGCCCTCCTACTGATCAGGGGTTCGAAGGCTGGCCCCTCGGAAGGGTTCGACAGCCACCCCAGAGCACTCGGGCTCCGCGCCCACTACTGATCAGAGGTTCGAAGGCTGGCCCCTCGGAAGGGTTCGACAACTGCCTCAGGCCACTCGGGCTCCACGCCCACTACTAATCAGGGGTTCGAAGGCTGGCCCCCCGAAGGGTTCGACAGCCGCCTCAGAACACGCAAAGCAAGGGATGACTCTGGGTACGTCCGATACATGGCCGAGGCTCGGGCTACGCTCCCGAGGTACCCTAGGACATTTCCGAGACCAGCAGGAGCGATTCTGTAACGGAATCCCATCATAGGGAGGCATCGAGCCCTCGGACCCTATCAAACGGGACCGGGTCCGGCAAATCACTTGCAGGTACTTTTGGAGCGCGCCTCTAGGCCACTAGCCGACCCTTATCGAACGGGGCACGGGCGTCCACTCGGATCACCCGTTAGCAACTCACTGGAGACACCATGTTCGGTGCCCTCCGAGGGCAACATGGCGCTTTCCCCCCCTCCTCCTTGCGAAAAGGCGACGAAGGGGCGTATGAAAAAAACCGAGAGTCCTTGACCGTCCTCTCGCCCTGTGCAGAGGCTCGGGGGCTGCTCTCGCAAACCCAGCTCCGGCCAAACCGTTGACAGCGTCAACATACGAGCCCGAGAACTTGGAACCTGACCATGCACCCGGGCTACGACCAGTTCGCATGAGGGAACAACCAGACCGGCCGAGGCGTCACAAAAGGCACTAAGACCTCGGAGGAGTCAAACCACTCCTCCGAGGCCTCGGGGGCTACACCCGGCGGGTGCGCTCGCGCGCACCCACCGGAACAAAATGTAACCGAGAAAGGCCAGTCCCCTTGCAAAAAAGTGCGACAAAGCCTCCAAGCGAGTACCAACACTCCCTTTGAGGCTCGGGGGCTACTGTCGGGGACCATAATTAGGGGTACCCCCAAGACTCCTAAACTCGGCTGGTAACCACCATCAGCACAAGTTGCAAAGGCCTGATGGGCGCAATACAGGTCAAGGCTCCGTCCACTCAAGGGACACGATCTCGCCTCACCCGAGCCCAGCCTCGGACAGGAACAGTAGACCCAGGTGGATTCACGCCTCGCCCGAGGGCCTCCTCAAGCAACGGGCGCACCTTCGACTCGCCCGAGGCCCAGCTCGGGCAGGCTTCGCGGAGAAGCAACCTTGGCCAGATCGCCTCGCCAACCGACCGTATCGTAGGAGCATTCAATGCAAGGATCGCCTGGCACCTTATCCTGACACGCGTTCCTCAATCGACAAGGCCGAAGTGACCGCAGTCACTTCGCCCCTCCACTAACTGACCTGACAGGGAAACAGCGCCGCCTGCCCTGCTCCGACTGTTGTGCCACCTGCCAGGATGAGGCTGACAGCAGCCGAATCCAGCCCCAGGTGCCATAGGAAGCTCCGCCTCGCCCGACCCCAGCGCTCGGACTCAACCTCGACCTCGGAAGACGGTATCCGCCTCGCCCGACCCCAGGGCTCGGACTCAGCCTCGACCTAGTAAGACGGTCTCCGCCTCACCCGACCCCACGGCTCGGACTCAGCCTTGACCTCGGAGGAGTCACCGCCTCGCCCGACCTCGAGCTTGGACCGACCACGCCGCAGGGGGGTACATCATTACCCTACCCCTAGCTAGCTCAGGCTACGGGGAACAAGACCGGTGTCCCATCTGGCTCGCCCCAATAAACAAGTAATGATGGCACCCCGCGTGCTCCATGACGACGGCGGTTCTCAGCCCCTTACTGAAGCAAGGAGACGTCAGCAAGGATCCAACAGCCCCGGCAGTTGTACTTCTACAGGGTTTAAGTGCTCCTCCGACGGTCACGACATCACATGAACAGGGCACCAACACCTCTCCGACAGCCACGTCGGCATGTACATAGGGCTCTGGCTCCTCTCTGCTAGACACGTTAGCACATTGCTACACCCCCCATTGTACATCTAGGCCTCCTCCTTACATCTATAAAAGGAAGGTCCAGGGCCCTCGTACGAAATGGTGGCCGCGAGGGAGGACGGGCTGACGGACAGGCTCTCTCTCTCTCTCGCGAACGCTTGTAACCCCCTACTGCAAGCGCATCCGCCCTAGGCGCACGACAACACGAGACGCGGTTTTCCCCCTTGTGTTCCGTCTCGCGCCGACCCATCTGGGCTGGGACACGCAGCGACAATTTACTCGTCGGTCCAGGGACCCCCCGAGGTCGAAACGCCGACAAAACCCGAAGGTGGCAAGTTTGAAGTCGTGCGGCCCTGGGCACCGGACACTGTCCGGTGGCACACCGGACAGTCCGGTGCGCTAGATTAGGGTTCTCTTGGGTTTCTTTTGCTCCTTCCTTTTGAACCCTAACTTGGATCTTTTTATTGGTTTGTGTTGAACCTTTAGCACCTATAGAATATATAATCTAGAGCAAACTAGTTAGTCCAATTATTTGTGTTGGGCATTTCAACCACCAAAATCATTTAGGAAAAGGTTTGACCCTATTTCCCTTTCACTAAGACATCATGGGTTTTCATTTACATGACATCAAAATATAGTAATTTGCTTCATGACAAACCGTCAAATCAATCATATGTGTACTTGGCAGGTATACACCCTTATTCACATCAAATAGGTGGCAAATGTATCAAAAATTCTACAATTCAAATAGTGGAGATTCCAGTCGAACTTCATAACCGCAAGATCACAAGGTATTGTGGCAACCAACCCAATTCAGGATAAGTCGGATCAACGATGCAGAGGAAGTTTCTTTTTTACCTTTGAGTTGATTGTTACTCAAGTCAACTCGAAGCTTGATGGCTACACCCAATGGGTGAAAAATATTGAAGAAAGAAGAATTCAGTTGACTTAGAGGCAGTGCGACGTGGCAAGGCAGCATCGGCGTGACACATAGGTGAGGCGGTTGCGGGGCATGTGGGTGAGAAGGCGGCGACGTGATGCTCGTGCAAGGCGGCAGCGTACGGGTGAGGAGGCTGCGACATGAGGAGGAATATGAGCATACCAATCGAGAGCGGCGACATTGTGTTATCTTCGGTAATTTCTGATGGCTTTCAAAGGTTGCAACCTTCTGTCGGAGGTTAAGTTAACTTTCGATGGCTTTACTGTTACCCGTTGAAAGTTAACTTTAGACGGCTGTTGTCAACGTCGAAAGATAACTTTCAACCGCTGGTCTTAAAGCCACCAGAAGTTGACTAGGTGAGTGCCCATGCGTTGCAACGGAACCGTATAATAACACGATAACTTATGTACATATGAAACCAGTAGTACTTACACATTAGCTTTTTCATATTTTGAATCTCAGCTTCTTTAGCTTTGATTTCAAGATCTTTCTTCGTTCTGTCCTTTTTCAGCGCAATGCATTCATTTTTATGCAAACAAGATTATAGAGAATCATCACCTGCTGATCATACTGAGTTATCTAAAAACAATCCCCACTAATCAGTAAAAGAAAGAGTTGGTCAGCAGCACCAGTTTTAGTAGTAGTAGATCAGACCTCATCTCAATTTAGATTCAAACAAGATTGGTAAAATGTACAGTTCTAAGGATCCACAGAAATACAGAATACTGCCACGAATGATAACACAAGGTACGCACCAACTCATTCCTTTCCTTGGAGACGGTCCAGTTCTCTCTACAGTTGTGAAGACCAAGAGCATTAGGAACAAAAGGCAAAAAAACGCTTCGCCCCGAACAAGAAAAAAGCCCGATGACCTTCGTAGACCATTTGGAAAATTTGGCCCCGTTAAAGACATATCTGCCAAAGGATTACTACACTCAGTAAGGTATCTTGACTTAATTATTGTGAGTGGGTGTTTGCCCATGGACACCTATGTGCAACTTGGTGATCTCTCCCTGAACTCCTCTGGTTCCGCTTGAATGGTCGGCCGAGATGAATGCGGTAGAATAGGTTGTACGTACTTTTCGGGAAGAAGAATTCAACCTCCCCTCTGACTTCAAACCACCAGATTTGCGAGAGGTACGCAACCGTGCGGAATCTGCACAAGTGGTGCAGGTAAAATAACAAGTACAGTTGAAGCAATAATTGGATAGGCATTAAAGCTAGCATATGTCCTATTTTCTCCAAGTACTCAATTCAACACACTCACTATGTTGAGCGTCATATACACCAGGTCACTAAACATGGTTGAAGCAAACAAGATGTGATTGATATATGCAATCCCAACACTGCCAAATAATAATACATGCAATCCGGTAACCAAATATATGCTTCAATATTCTGGGGTTTTTATATATATTAAAGCATGATCAGTATAAAATTGCCAAGGAGATTTTGATTGCTAGTAGATTGAAGTACCTTGATTCATCACTGGGAATGAAGTTCCAATACCTCCTATCATCAATGCCTGTTATTGAAAGCGCCCTTGAAGAAATTGACATACATAGACCTCCGCCACCCTTGTCCAGCCAGAACTCCTGCATAATGTGGCACCTAAATCTAATGTCTGAGCAGTGGCAAAATCAATATGCTAATCAGAGTCCAAAACGTCCAAACACAAACACGCTGCATTTGTCCCAATAATCTTAACTTGAGGCGCGATTTGATGTTGTCTCACAAACTGATTCAACAGATTCCATATAGCTTAATCAAATCAATCAGAACGTGACTCCGCAACCATACTATTTAGCTACAATTTAAGCATAACCACACAAAAAAGAGAGGTGACATGTAACTCTTGATGAAGGCGAACAAGAACCTTTTTGCCGCCGTCGAAACGGTTCCGACGGCAAAGTCGCGCGTACAGTTCCTTCTTGGGCAGCGGCTCCGCCTCCGGCGCAGACCCGGTGGCCTGCCCCGCTTCCCCATCGCCGGCCTCAGCGACGGCGAGGAGGCGCGCGTAGTTCGTCAGTAGCTTGGACTCCCAGACACCGTCCCCGGATGTGGCGCCGCGGAACATGCGGCTGAGTCGCGCCATCTGGCAGATCTCCAGCGGGTCCAGCCTGAGCAGCACCTCCGTGACACAGTTCTCCAGTAGGTCGCCCAGCACCGTGCCATCGCCTCCCCGGTCCCGAGGCACGCAGAAATCAATTGGTGAAGGCCTCTCAATCTGCGGATCACGTTAGCGAGGTTGGGGGCGATTATGGCGGCGGCGGGATGGATAGGCACTATCGCGACCGAGATTTCTGGAGGTGGCGGCGGCGGGACGTAGAGGCGATATCACGGCCGAGATTTCTGGAGGCAGAACACCGCGCATGTGGATGCCTACAATGAGTACTTATTTAGTTGTAAAGATTTGTTCACAAACAAATGAATTGGCTAAGCTGAGCACGAAAAGGGTTGAATATATACAACCTCATGAGCACACCAGATTAGGCATGGATTCGCAGCACGCCACACCACCACCATGCAACACCTGAAACTTGAACCGAAAGCGGGAGAAGAACATGTGGCGTCACCTTCGGAGCAGCGGCCTTTGGGGATGGACGACGCAGAGGACGGCACGACAAGATGGTAAGATGTTTGAACTGTAAACTATTGCAGTGTCAACACTAAAAAATACTTATATGCAGCCTTATATCAGCAAGGACAACACATTCATCTTGATTGTGGCATCATCAATTAGGAAATGAAAATGTTATGCAAACAAGATGCAGTCATCACACCTCACCCCAAGTCCCCCTGTAGCTTGCAGGCCATGATGTCTACAGTAGTGCACAAGGTTAAAGAATAAACCCATTACCCCTACAAGCAAGCAAAGACAGAGCAACAGTCAAATATCACAATTTGAGGACTAAAAAAACACCCTGGCAAAACATTAATAGTAGTACTGCACACACTTAGACCATGAACTTCATTTGCACAAATGAGCTATCACTGGCCATGAAGCATTTCATTTTTGTATTTGAGTATAATGTTATTATACTGAAAAATACAGCTAAATAAACATAAATATCTAGATGCATTTCCAAAAATACATGATGAACTGATGTATTATCAACACCATGTCTATGTTCCTTGGACAACAAGAACAAAGCCTTTTTAGTCCCAATGAAGTCAGCTTGCAGGCCATGATGTCTACAGTAGTCCACAAGGTTAAAGAATAAACCCATTACCCCTACAAGCAAGCAAAGACAGAGTAACAGTCAAATATCACAATTTGAGGACTGAAAAAACACCCTGGCAGAACATTAATAGCAGTGTTGCACACACTTAGACCATGAACTTTATTTGCACAAATGAGCTATCACTGGCCATGAAGCATTTCATTTTTGGCACATAAACCACACGCAGCAATTGTTTTGTGCAACACAAAGCATCTGCAACCTTCGTAAGTGCAATAAGCATCTAACAAAATAGCAGTTGTACAGTGCTGAAAGAAAAAAATGATGAAGTCGTTGAGCTACAATTAAACAGGTGAGTAATCAAACAATTCTTGCAAGTTATATTGTGAAGCTCGAATATTTGATATAGTGAGAGGGTAGCTTCAATTACTATTGCTTCATTAATAATCTTGATGTTCATATTTAGACGAAAATCAAATCAAATACTAATATCAAGAATGGCAAAAGAACTGAATGAGTTTTGACATCACTTTCCAAAATTCCATATCGAAACCAAGTGATCAAGTAGTAAGCCAAGAAACATCAGTGCAAGGCACATATCAGATTTAGACAGAGAACATAGTCAAAATTGTGAAGAGAACATTAGTGCAAGGCACTTACCAAGCATTACATGAATGGGCTTATTCAGAAAGGTGGAAGAAACAGTCATCCATGTCTGTAGCCTGTGTGCAGCACCACCTTGATCTTGAGTAAGCCAATTCAACACCGTGTCAGCCTTCACATTGATCAATGAATTAGCATATTGCCAAACCATGTCCTTGATGTTTTTGTCATGGTAGTCAATCTTTTACTGCGTGAACTTCAGCCCATGATTTGTGCTAACACACAGAGTGCGACCATTAGGCCCAATTATACGCTGATCCCAGAGCTTAAGCAAAGCAGCAAGTGCAACCTCAGTATGTGGGCAAGCAAACATGCCGAGAAGAGAACTGCAACTGCAAAATTATCTAAAGAAATACTAATCAATAGAAGATTAGGGAGTTCTAATTTTCGTCTTCATAGAGAAGCATAATGTGAAAGTTGGTAAAGAGTAAGAAACATACATACCGGAGAACTTTTGCTAGAGATGGACCAAAGGTAGAATCCTATGCATATAATTTAATTGAAATTAGATGAAATATAATATATATTACTTTTCATTAAACTTTTGGAAGATATAATTAAATATTAAAAGTGTTTTGTTATTACTCATACCAATAACAAAGATGTTTGTCACTAAATTCTTTTAAAAAACAAATATTCAACTTTGTCAAACAACATACTGATGCGAAGTGCATTTTTCCTTCACTGAAAATTTTGAGCTTTCAACTTACAATTGAAAAGTATTTTGGGTAGCCCAAAAAGGATCTCTAAAAAACCTAAAGATTACTATGAAATGAACATACCATGTGAACTATGGCTAGAAAATGAGACATGTGTATTAAGAAGCCAACTATGGCTAGGAGATACCTTGGATGGCTAAAATGAGTTATCTGAACTATCTAGATGAGATAACTTTCAGTAACCTTCAACTCAAACCAAGAATCAGTCTGTCCAGTATCTGATCCATTTCCTAGATAAGCAAAAATATATCAGCTAAAGAATTATTATTAATAATATAATACTCATACGTTGCGACAACATATAGTCATAGAAATGCTAAATCAACATAAATCAAATGCCACGTACACAACCAATGTAGTAGTTAAAACAATTTATTATGCCAATTTTGATGAACAATTCAATATATATTTTGATGAGAAATAAAAAAATGAACATCATCTAGTTCTTCACTCAACCATCAAACATGACATCATCGATACTGAAGATGAGTCCACTCATGCTTCAACAGCAACCTTTCTAGCCACTTGGTCCAAATCACGCCTTCCCTGGGAGGTTATGAGGCACCCACTGCATCATAATGACAATGTGCGATAAACAAACTTCAACAACCAGGACAAGTTAGTAGCAAGAGAAAGGAGCGTGATAGCTGAATTACCCCTTGGGATCGATATCAATGATGAACATCTTCTGCAGCTACAGTAGGATGTTGCGTAAAATGGCGCCACTGCTCTTGCAGAAGTGTGGTGGGTGGGAGCCATTCCTTTGGCGACCACCATAAATCTTCTGAAAGCCATCCACACCAATGCCTTGCCTCAGGTAAATGATCTAGGCATTGATTGATCATAAGGAGGTCCATCTTGCAATCTTCACAATGTCAAGCCACTCAGGGAGGTCCATCTAACAGAAGAGGACACTTATAAGAAATTACACATATCAACATAACAAATGCAATGAAGAAAACATTAAACCAACCTCACCTCTAAAATAATTGCTTGCCCATACACCACTGATTTGGCTTCTTTAAGCAACAAAATTTTTAACTAATTTTTAATTAATAGCCTAGTAGAAAAAAAAGATCAATAAAAGCAGCACCTGAGCCAAATATAAGTATATAACCAGCCCGCTATTCATCATGAGATAAATGAAATTATCAGTGTTCCACTTCCTTAATCCCAATGATTTGGAACCTGAAACAGCCCATTCTGAACAGAGCCATGGTTCACTTGACCCTAGGCTAACAACATATTATCTGTGACCTCACCTCTGAACTTGTGCTGGGCCTGTGTCTAATTAAGGCTCTGATGACTGTCCACCGTATTGGTTTGCTGACTCATTATGATGCTTTGCATAGAAAATCTACGCATAAGCGAAAAATGAAACACAATAATCTTCAACTTATCAAGGTTTAAGACAACGAGATAGCATTTCTTCAACTGCAAATGCTGATGGAGGCAACACCATGACAAGGTCATGTTTTATTGCAAATGCAAGGTGGTTAAAATTTTATCTTGTCCTCAATAGCAGTTAGGACCACTGGCTGCTTTTGAACTAACTATTCAAGCAAATGGACATTAAACCTTCATTTTAGAAGAAAATGAAAGAAATGTATTAAATAAACTATCAAGGTCCAGTTATTCGCTCACACTTTTTTATCTTGTTATTGTTATTGATATTAATAGGAATGTCGCTGTCATGGAGAAGAGAACAACCAATTTGGATTTTCTTTCATGAACGGACCAAGGCTTACTTAGTTTGACTTTGTGTCGTCAACTTAAGTAACTCTACGTTACCTACAAATCTTCAAGTCAACAATTGATTATGAGTCTAGGTGAAGTGTTAATTTTAGATGGAAATGTTTCCATAGACAAAGTAAATGGACCAATTAAAGTGGTTTTAGTGCTCTGCAGCCTCGTGCTTTCAAGTGGTATTCAAGATACTATTTATCATATGAAGAAATTAATATGGTGTTAAAGATATAACATGCACATCACTTCATCTAAAATTGTAGGTTAAATGGTGGCCCACGCAAGGGTGTCAAAATCCTGATGTGTACCATAGCCCCTTGGACTGGCCAAACCATACCAAACAATAAATGAATCATATAAAATCATTTTTTGCGAGAGGACACAACATCATTATTCTGTCTAGGAGCATCATATGCTATCTATGCATATATTGGTTTTTCCACTCATATCCTAATTAAATCATTGTTTGACACAGTCTCTTGCATGACAACATCGTGATGCAATGAAAGTAAGGAAGCTGCATAGAGCTTGAGCAATCAGTGATCCAGGATTACATTCACGATGACATGAATGTCGAAACAATAACCTAAGCTAGAAAATGGAGTTTGTGATCCTAGGGATACATGAACCCCATGTCCACACTAATGAGGATGCACCTATAATTTTGAACGGAGGGAGTACAAAATATGAGCACTAAGAACAGCTGGAAGATTAAACTGTGGCGATGCTATAATGGCCACATATTCTTCATTGAGAAAAGAATAAACAATGATAACACCACATAGGAGTTAAGAGCAGTGAGAACACAACCACTTCCCCACATCTGTTGTCACCCTTACACACCTAGAATACACAAGTCCACCAAAAATTAATCCCGAACAAAAGTACAGAACATGATAACTATAGCTGAACCTTTCACATTGTAGTGTCTACGGTGACAGTCCAATCAATGTGCAGCTGAACAAAGCAACACCAAATCATCAATTTTATTCTCATCAGAGCGAGTAGGTGTAGAACTACTATAGCGAGTCAATCCAGAGTGAAGCCCCAACCACTCAATGATCCAATTCACATAGCTACATCCTGCAAAACCCCCTAACACCTAACGCTAAACCCCGCAAGCATCTGTCAACGCTCGAAGCCAGATTGATCAGACCAACCATGCTCTAACTCTGAAGTTATGGTCGCTCGCAGATCAGGAAGGGAGGGTTTAGGAGATTGGAGTGGGAAGGGGACCTTGGTGTCCATGGCCTTAAAGACAACTCCATATGTGCCCTCGCCAAGGACGTTGCCCTTCTAATAGCAATCCGCTAGGAGGTTCCCTCTTGCATTGTCGTCCCCATAGTTGTAGATTATAAATTGTATTTCATTTACATTATGGTAACTAAACATTAAAGTTTTTTAATCTATTTTGTGAAACTCAAGTCGTCTTAGAGGAACCAGCTAGATTTATTAGTCTGTGAGTATACCAGGGAGGTGGGAGTGGGTCGGCATTGTCGCCGCTGCTGGAGCGCGCCATGGAGGTGGGAGCAGATCGGCGTCGCATCTGCCTTGGCACACACGGTTTGACCGGAGCACTTCAGGGAGGTGGGAGCAGGTCGGTGTCGCCACCGCTGCTAGAGTGCGCCATGGAGATGGGACATGGGGAGCAGGTCGGTGGCGTGCTCCACGCTGCTACGGAGGAGCTGGTAGGGTTGCTGATGGAGGGCGCCATAGAGGTGGCCCCGAGGGCGGCAGCGTCGTGTACAGAGCGGCCCGCGCCGGTAACGGACTTGGAGCCCACTTCGACGAGAGCTCCTGCCATGGGCTTGATGGGGAAGAGCTCCATGGTGGTTGGATAGGGCACGTGTGGGCGCGACGACGGTTGCGGCGCGTTGCCACTCTGAGTCGCGCCGTCGCGTCAGATCTGGATCTCGCAGGAGCGAGAGGGACGGTGGCGGCGGCGCTGGAGAGAATGGTGCCGAGTACGGGAAAGGACGACGGTGGGGAAGAGCGCCGCGGGGGTGGGGCGCCCTAGCGATGACGGCGCGCAAGGGTGGAGCCGAGGAGGACGGCGCGCGGGGTGGGCCTGTGGAGGAGGACGACACGCGGGTGTGGGGCGCCCTAGCGTTCACGGCGCGCGGGGGTGGAGCGGAGGACGACGGCGCGCGGGGTGGGCCTGTGGAGGAGGACGGCACGCGGGGGTGGGCTTCTCTGGGCCACAAGCAGATGGGCCTCCCAGGAAAAATGTAATCTGTGTTGGCAATCTAAAAATAGTACCATATTGTTCACTAAACTGTGCACACACTTGTTTATAAGGTCTAGTGCACACCACATTATGTGTAGTCTTGGTTGGTTGTGAGCTTTAACCCACGCAGCTAGCTTTTTTGGTAAAAATTTGGTCGCGGTGCGCGGGACACAATTGGGAATGGGAAACGGGTTACATGCGCGGGACACAGCGGGACACAGTTGGGAATGGGAATGCAAACACACAGGAGTTGGGAATTGGGGTCACATGGGTTACATGCGCGGGACACAGCGGGACACAGTTGAGAATGGGAATGCAAACACACAGGAGTTGGGAATGGGGGTCACATGCGCGGGACATAGTTGGGAATGGGAATGAAAACACATAGGAGTTGAGAATGGGAATGGCAGAACCAGTAATGGCAGCCTACCCCTTGCGTTCTTAATAGTAGTAAAGATATGGCTGTCAGTCCGAAGTCAGATTGTTTCGTGTTGTGCGATTTTTTATTCCAAGTGTTGCAAACAGCGTATAGGGAAAAAGCGTGAAGCTTTTTATGGCTTGTTAAAAACATAACCAACCTCTAGCGATATGATCTCCATGCAACAACCTCGAAGTGGATAGTGGGCACAATTAATAAGAGAAGTATACTTAAGGTGACGTGGATGAGCTGCAACAGATGTCATATTGAATTTATGGTGGCGTGAAAGAAAGTGAATTGAAGAGAGAAGAGAAACGGGCTGCTGACTAGTAGCCAAAGTGCTCACGGACTCCAAAATATATTGTGAGAAGAAGAGGTTGACCAAGTCAAATGTATAACTTGTATTTTGAAAGAATTATTAGATGACATGCATTTTTTAGAGCTGGGGCAAACGATTGTATTACTATCCATGTTCTTAGTGGTAGTGACCTAGTGGGGCTGGGGTCATTAATTAACCGCCTGATGTGTGGTCGTCTACAACGGTTACGTACACCACCTACAGGCTGCAACCCGGCCGCACGTGCTGATGCGGGCCGCAGCAACTCGCTGTGGTCTGTGCTATACTCGTGTACCAGCCCGACCGGACCTTGCGTTGTTAGTTTGAAGTCTTTGTCTGCTATATGCCGTCATCATTGTGTGGTTGGTTGCGCGGTGTTCAATGTTGATGCTGATCGGTTGCCGGCCTGACGTGCGTGCGTGGATGTTGCCATGGCCGCGTTGCAGTTAAGCACGCACGCCACACAGACGGATCGACCTCATCTACCACTGTTCTGGCAGGGGCGCGCGATGCCTCGCCCTCGCAGCACCTAGCATATATGGCGCCTAGGCTCCAGGCCCATGATCGTGATCCTACCTATCTCCAATCATGGCCTCCACCATCGGTAACAACGACCGCCTCACCCAGCTCAAGGCCTTCGACGACACCAAGGCCGGCGTCAAGGGCCTCGTCGACGAGGGCGTTACCATCGTCCCGCCCATCTTTCATCACCTGCCTGACCCTCACGACGCCACCTCTAACGCCCATGCCGCCATCCCGGTCATCGATCTCGCCGCCTTCTCAGCAACCAACAACGACGAGGCCCACGCCCACCAGCAGCTGGTCGCCCAGGTCAAGGCAGCCGCCGAGACCGTCGGCTTCTTCCAGGTCGTCAACCACGGCGTGCCCGCGGAGCTGCTCCCCCGCATGCTCGCGTCGGTGAAAAGCTTCAACGAGGAGCCCGCCGACGAGCGGCGGCCCTACTACACCAGGGACCAGGCGAGGCGCGTGAGGTACGAGAGCAACTTCGACCTCTTCCACTCGCCCGCCGCCAACTGGCGCGACACACTAGTACACAGAAGCTCTATAGTGGCGGTTCTAAACATATTTACACTGGCGTTTTTCAGTACCGCCAGTGCTAGGGGTCAGTGGAAATCAGCATTTCCACTGGCGGTTATTTTGGAACCGCCAGTGAAAAGTTCATTTTCACTGGCGGTTTTCTTAACGAACCGCCAGTGAAAAGTGCATTTCCACTGGCGGCTGAATAAAGAAAACCGCCAGTGGAAATGCATTTTCACTGGCGGTTTTCTTAACGAACCGCCAGTGGAAATGCACTTTTCACTGGCGGTTTTCTTTATAAAACCGCCAGTGGAAGTTTTCCCGCCTTTTTTCAAAATTTCAAACAATACTGAATTATATATATATTTATTTACACACACACAAACATATATATATATATATATCTATATTGATATTGAAAGCAACATGAAATTAAATTCTATCATACATTTATATACATCAAAGTATTCTGTTTACAACCATATATGCTTCATGCATTCTATACATCATAAGTTTTCACCTAAGCTCTAATAACTATCTCGGCTAAGAGATAATCTACTAATTTCTGTTAGTATTCTGAACTCTGGCAAAGCTAATGTCCCGGAAGCATCGTGATATTTTCCTTCTGCGGGAATGACCTCTTTCAATATGAATGTGCAGAGGTCCTCGACTATGCCATACAATGCAGCTTCGGTCAAGTTCTCTGGGTTTCCTCGTTGAAATTGCTGTAAAGGAATTTTATAAACATTATCTATTTATACTCAATAATAACACATTTGCATCTTTAATGACATAAATACATACTTAACTATTACTAATAATACCTTGTCAGGGTTCGTGATGTATCGTCCGTTCACTCTCATGAACTCGCACGCATAGAATCCACATAGGACCGATCCTTGTGGTTGCTTGTGGCACTACATAACGGGAGATTGGTTATTTAGTTGCAACATTGTGTATGATATGTATTCATAAAATCACATACTTACCGGCCAGTGATGATGGATGTCTAGTGGCACGAGTTTTTTCGACAGGTCGTACTTTCCACCTTTCATCTTATAGAATCTATAAGCACTGTGATCTCAAATAGAATCACCATGTTATTCTCAAATTTTAATCGATAAAAGTATGCATGCATAGAAAAGGCTTACAGCTCTAAGATGCTGAGGAATGTTGCATATGTCGAAGGGTCGAAGTTCAAGGAGTCGAGCACCAGCACCTTTCCAACCTTAGGATAAATGAGGAAGCATATCCAGTGGTCCCTGTACGAATCAAATTTGTGATGCATGTGTATTGAAATTATTAATTTTATTTATGCAAAATCACACTTACTTAAAGTTGTACGGGGCCATTATGGCTTCCCTGTCTTGAAATTGAAGCATTGCATGTCCTATGTATGTGGCGTATCGAGCTTCAAAATCCTTCTTCATTTCCTTTATACGCTTCTCAACTTCTTCGTCCGTCTTTCCCCTTATTTCATCGTTGTCTTTCCCGATTCTAAAAGTGTGGCTTTCCTCGGATATAAGTATTGGGTTGAGATACCCAACCCTTTTACTGGCACTAGCATTGGGCTTGGTACCGTAAAGAATCTCCTGCTGATCATGTTGCATTCTGCAAGTCACACGTGCATGTCAGATATTGAAATTTTATACAGCTCACTAATAATAACACACATATGTGGAAGTATGAGCGACACTTACAATGCAAACATCGTTACAAGTTGCACGTCGAGTCTCTGAAGGTTCATCATTAACCACATGTCCTCGAATGTAACAACGGCCTTTTGGTTCGAACCAATAAAAGCATGGTCTGGTATATGCACACTGATTGTGTCGATGCCAACCGATGATGCCCGCATGTACCAGTCATGCAACCTTTTAACACCAGCCGGGACCTTTCTTAGTTTGTCAAGAGGTAGCAGAGGTCTTCCCGGCACATATTTTTTAGGCACGTTTTTGTAATCTGCCTTAGTTGGCTTCTTTATCTTTGCGGCCGTTGCCTCAGCCTTTTTTGCAGACTCCTCGTGCTCGGCCAAATCAACAGTTTGTGACGTGAGGCTCCGTCCAATCCCTTTCAAAAACCTAACTGTGCCAGCAGTAGTAGCTTTACTCTTCTTTTTCTGATACGGGGACACCAATTTTGGTATAGGAAGTTTAGATTTCTTTGATGGCCGTGGATCGTTTGATGGCTGTGGAGAAGGTGGATCCCTTGATGGTGGCGTAGACAGTGGGTCACCAAGAGGATGGGGAGGAGAAGGTGGTGGAGCCCTGAATGGTGATGCTTGTGGCGGAGACGGTGGGTCAGAAAAAGGATGAGGAGCAGCATGTGAAGTTTGAAGAGGTGAGGATGGATGTACAATAGGAACAGCAATTTGAGAAGGCGGAGACGGTTGGGCCTGCGACGCCTGCGACGAATTCGACAAATCAAGCAATTCGACATCCCTTCGAGGCCAAAGGATAAAATTCTTAATAGCTTGTCCAAGTTTCTCGATATCTTCGGGCCCAGGGATGTCTAGCATGTCGTCCTCGTATCCTTGGACGACCGTCGTCACTTCTACTTTGCAATAATCATCTGGAATATCGTTTCCATGGTACTTGCGTCCTGGGATCGCAAGGCCTGTGGCTACCATCTTTGTACGTTTATTGTTAATACCATATCTTATAACCAGTGTGCACGCCACAGGCCTTGTGATGTCATCAACTGGATAACGGTCCTTATTTCCCGTTGAAGCAACAGAGCTTGGTAATGTCGTACAATCTGTGGAAGCCGGCGGTTGAGCTGCTGGAATTATTTGTAGCTGTGGAGTGGTCATCTGTTGAACAGACATCGCACTCGCCAACTGTTGCATCAATTCTGGAGGAGGATTCGATAGCATTTGAGACATCATGGCTTTGAACTCTTTCTTGGCCTCCAACTTAAAATAATCTGCCATCTCTTGCTTGTATCGATCACGTTTCCTGTACAGACCTTCCCACTGTTGTCCGAATCCTTCCTTCCATCCTTCCTTAGACGAGATTCCTCGTACACGGCCAGGATGCTCAGGGTTACCGAGACCAGCCGTTAGGATGTCTCTTTCCCTTTGTGGCTTAAAAGTTCCTTCGCTCTGCTTAGCTGCCATTGTATATATGTTTTTTGCCGCTTCTTCGACAATGGGATCATCAAAAGATACACCGGTCTCGGTTTCCCTTGGTTTTCTAGCACGGAGCCAATTTGCCGCCCTTTCACCAAGTTGCTCGGACAGCGTCGGCAACCCTGCGGCCTTCTTCTCGGCGTCTTCTTGTCTCCATTTAGGAACCTGACGCTTGTAACCACCTGTGCCTAGGTGGTGGCGGTACTTGTTCTTCTTTGATAGTTCAGAATTTGCCTCACTTATAGATATGAAATCAGGGCTGCTCCTCTGCTCTAAAAATACTGCCCACTGACCTGCTGAGATTTTATATTTTTTGGTCGGGTCCAGACCTTTCTTTGCAAACTTTGTGTTCATCTCAGACCTCCAGTTTCGGAAATTTATCGCAAGCTGCTTCATCGTGTATTCCTTCACGAGTTCTTCTGAACCCCGAGGCAGAACGAACCTCATTAATAGCTTATTCCATATTTGATTCTTGACATCATCTGACACATCTCTCCACTGTCGTATTGTTATGTCAAGATTATCTCTAACTAAAACCCAAGTGCATTCCGGAACTTAGGTAGTGCCTCTTCTGGAGCAAGGGGCTGACCTTTCGGGCTCACGTCTGAGATTTTGTATGTTTTGTCGGGAAACTTGTTCAGCCCCCTGTCACCTCTTTTTCGATCGCTCTGCTTCCTTTTCCTTGACGTCTCGGTTGTTGTCTTGGTCTGTTCCGGTGCGTCTTGGGTCGGCTCCGGTACGTCTTCGTTTCGTGCCACGGCTTCTTCGAGTATCGCACGAAATTCAGACATGACCTCCTATTCATGTAATAAAATGCACAAGAGATCATGCATGTGAAATCAGTAGGGTACACATACGAAGCTAAAGATGCGTACTTTTACCTCAGCTTCTCGTGGATCATAAGTAGGGTCACGTTGCAACTCACGGAGAGCGGCCCTATCTATGCTAGTGGTAGGAAAAGGGTCGCTAGGCGATTCATATCCTTCACTGCTGGATTTTTCTTTAGCAACACTCTTGTCCATGTGCTCGGGCACTAAATCTTGGTCCTTGATCGGAGAACTCATTGAGCTATATATATACAAATACATAAGCAATAATTAAATACATATTAACACATATTAACGTAAGCATATTAACCCGAACCCTTAACCCTAAACTCTAACCCTAACTATAACCCTTAACCCTAACTATAACCCTTAACCCTAACCCAAAACCCTTAACCCTAACCCTAACCCAAAACCCGAACCCTTAACCCGAACCCTAACCCTAACCCAAAACCCGAACCCTTAACCCAAAACCCGAACCCTTAACCCTAACCCTAACCCTAACCCTAACCCTTAACCCAAAACCCGAACCCTTAACCCTAAAGAGGGAGAGAGTCGCATAGGACGTATCGTATAGGACGTATCGTATAGTCGTATAGTATCGTGTAGGACGGGGAGAGAGTCGCATAGGACGTATAAAGAGGGAGAGAGGGAGAATCGTATGGATATTATCGAGTTACGTATAGAGAAGGAGAGAGGGAGAGTCGTATAGGACGAGGAGAGGGAGAGAGGGAGAGTCGCATAGGACGTATAGAGAGGGAGAGAGGGAGAGTCGTACGGAAATTATCGAGTTCAGATCGAATTCGGATCGGATCGGATATGTATATTATCGAGTTGTGACGGATAAAATTACAATGTATATATTGAACATACATTTGAACACATTTGAACACACATATATATATTGAACACATACATTTGAACACATATGAACACACATATATATTGAACACATACATTTGAACACATATGAACACATATATATATTGAACACATATGAACACACATATGTCTCCCTCCTCTCTCTCCTCTCCCTCCTCTAACTATCTCTCTCCTCTCCCTCCTCTCCCTCCCTCTATCTATCTCCTCTCCCTCTATCTCTCTCCCTCTCTCTCTCTCTCCTCTCCCTCCTCTCTCTCTCTCACCCTCCTCTCCCTCCCTCTATCTCTCTCCCTCTCTCTATCTCTCTCCTCTCCCTCCTCTCTCTCTCTCACCCTCCTCTCCCTCCCTCTATCTCTCTCCTCTCCCTCTATCTCTCTCCCTCTCTCTATCTCTCTCCTCTCCCTCCTCTCTCTCTCTCACCCTCCTCTCCCTCCCTCTATCTCTCTCCCTCTCCCTCCTCTCTCTTCCCTCTCCCTCTCCTTCCTCTCTCTTCCTCCCTCTCGGCGGCGGCGGCGCGCCCCTCCTCTCTCTTCCCTCTCCCTCTCCTTCCTCTCTCTTCCTCCCTCTCGGCGGCGGCGGCGCGCCCCTCCTCTCTCTCACTCTATGCAGAGACGGCGGCGGCGCCCGCGTGCGCGCGGCGGCGGCGTGCGCCCGTGCGCGCGGCGGCGGCGGCGGCGCGCGCCCTCCTCTCTCTTCCCTCTCACTCCTAGACCGAGCCCGAGCGAACGAAGAAAGGGAGAGAGAGAGAGAGAAGAACTCACCTACGGCGCGGGGACGACGGCGTGGACGACGGCGTGGACGACGGCGGCGCACGGAGGAAGATCGCCGGGGCGAAAATTCGGCAGCCTGACGGCGGGAAGATGGAAAGACAGGGCGCCAGAGACTTAGCGAATTTTTCGGCCCCGCGCGCGCTCCTTTATATAGGAGATATTTCTACTGGCGGTTGACAATGAAAACCGCCAGTAGAAATCATTTCTACTGGCGGTTGTCATAGAGAACCGCCAGTAGAAATACCATCCACAGACTGTGGAGGCCATTTCTACTGGCGGTTCTCTATGACAACCGCCAGTAGAAATCATTTCTACTGGCGGTTTTCATTGTCAACTGCCAGTAGAAATGATTTCTACTGGCGGTTTTCATTGTCAACCGCCAGTAGAAATGTTTTTAGTATATTATTTTTTATTGTATATTCATACATTAAGTATATAAATTTTTGTACATATTAAATATATAAATATATATATTTAGTATACATAATATATATATTTATATATTACTTCTCTCTCTCTCCCCTCTCTCTCCTCTCTCTCCTCTCTCTTCCCTCTCCCTCCTCTCTCTTCCCTCTCTCTCCCCTCTCCCTCTCTCTCTCCTCTCTCTCCTCTCCCTAGCTCCTCTCTCTCCTCTATCCTCTCTCTATCCTCTCTCTCTCCTCTCTCTATCCTCTCTCTCTCCTCTCTATCCTCTCTCTCTCTATCCTCTCTATCCTCTCTCTCTCCTCTCTCTCTCCTCTCTCTCTCCTCTCTCTCCTCTCTCTCTCTCCTCTCTCTCTCCTCTCTCTCTCTCTCTCTCTCTCTATCCTCTCTCTCTCCTCTCTATCCTCTCTCTCTCCTCTCTATCCTCTCTCTCTCCTCTCTATCCTCTCTCTCTCTATCCTCTCTATCCTCTCTCTCTCCTCTCTCTCTCCTCTCTCTCTCCTCTCTCTCTCCTCTCTCTCTCCTCTCTCTCCTCTCTCTCTCTCCTCTCTCTCTCCTCTCTCTCTCTCTCTCTCTCTCTCTATCCTCTCTCTCTCCTCTCTATCCTCTCTCTCTCCTCTCTCTCTCCTCTCTCTCTCCTCTCTCTCTCCTCTCTCTCCTCTCTCTCTATCCTCTCTCTCTCCTCTCTCTCTCTATCCTCTCTCTCTCCTCTCTAGAAAGTCGTGTAAAATTACATGCTTCGGTTTGTCGCTAACAATAATCAATTACATGACATGTCCTAACAATAATCAATTACATGACAACTATATAATCTAGGGAGCTATTGTTCTGCCTTGTCCATCGTGGCGTACCCAGGGCATCGAATTGCGTGGGATGCTTCGCTCAACGTTCCTTATCTTGGTTGGATGGTCTATGAAAAGAGACATGTCATTGAACTGGTTAAAATCCTCTAAATCAGATACACCATCAACTCCTATAGCTTGTTGTTTTCCAGGAAAAACTACATGCTTCGGTTTGTCGGTGCTTTTCTTCTCATTGTTAGAAATGATATGTTCAGCATAGAAGACCTGTGCAACACGATTAGCAAGGATCCATGGGTCATCTTTGTAACCTACCTTACTTAGATCAAGAACTCTGACCCCATAGTTGTCTACCGTGACATGTTTGTCTTCAACCCATTGACATCGGAAAACCGAGATCTGAAATGTACCATAGTCTAGTTCCCATATGTCCTCAATAAAGCCAAAATATGTAATAATCTCACCAGTTTCATCATCTATGGCTTCGCATCGAACACCACTGTTTTGTGACATGCTCTTTTTGTCCTTGGACTTGGTACAAAATGTGAATCCACTAATGTCATAGGTTTGCCATGTTGTGACCTGGCGTGATGGTCCAGATGCCAAGCCCTTGATGGTTTGTTCTTCTATTGTTTCTCCACGTGGAATGTCCTTCACCATTAGCCATGTGTTGAACCGCTGCTTATGTTGCTTCATTACCCAATCATCCGTATGCCCAGGATTTTGCTCGCGAAGCTCATTGATGTGTTGTTGGATAAATGGCTCCATTATTGTTAGCTGATGTAGGATGCTCTGATGTGCCTCAAGTACTATATCGTAATCCGGTGGGATGAAAGATTTCCGTCCCATCCTCCCGCTTCCATACAGTCTACCCTCGTGTCGTGACGGAGGCAGACCTATTGCAACCTGGTCTTTTAGGATACTATTGCAGAATGGAGCTCCGGACTCAATGGCCTCTTCGGTACAGTACCCCTCTATCATGGATGCCTCGGGACGAGCACGGGTTGATACATAGCCATTCAGTATTGACATGAAACGTTCATACGTCCACATTTCATGCAAGTACATAGGACCCAATGCCTCTATTTGTGGCACCAAGTGCACCACAAGGTGCACCATAATATCAAAGAACGATGGAGGGAAACACATCTCAAACTGTGATATTGTCTCCACTGCGAATTCCTGAAGAGATGCCAACTCATCACGGCCAATTACCTTTTGTGAAATCCTGTTGAAAAAGTAGCACAACCGTGTGATTGCCATCTTTAAAAACAAAGGATTTATAGCCCTGATGGCAATAGGTAGGAATGTAGTCAGCATGACATGGCAATCATGTGAGTTGTAGTTGGTGATTGTCAGGTCTTTCATTGACACAATACTCCGTATGCTAGAGCAGAATCCGGATGGGACTTTCAAATTCTTGAGCCAAACACACATCGCATGTTTCTCATCTACATTGAGATTGTAGCTTGCTGCTGGGAGATGGTACTTCCCATTTTCTTGAAGAACGGGATGTAGTTCCTTTTTTATGCCTAAATCTACCAAGTCCATGCGTGAATTGAGCCCTTCTTTTGTTTTGCCCTTTATGTCTAGCAAGGTGCCCATTATGCTTTCAAACACGTTCTTCTGAACGTGCATACCATCGATCGCATGCCGCACATCTAACTCTTTCCAGTAAGGCAAGTACTCGAAGAAAATAGACTTCTTCTTGAATATAGCCCCCGAAGCTGGTTTGACATCCTTCCTTGTTTTTCCGTCTTTTGTCTTCTTCCCAAAAACAAACTTGATATTCCTGACTATTTCAAAAACTCTATGACCTCTATTGTTACCCGATGGAGCAGTAGAATGTAGTTCACCATTATTGTCGAAGTACTTATCCATCTTTCGCATGCGGTACCTGTGTCCTTCCAATAAAAAGCGTCTGTGCCTCATGTAAACTATCTTCCTAGATGCAGCAAGGGATACGTAAGCAGTTCCATCAATGCATACTGTGCAACCAACCTTTCCCTTAAACTGGCCTGATAATGTGAAGAGAGCAGGGTAATCGTTGATCGTAACAAAAAGAATTGCTCTCAGCGTGAATGAACCTTTACGATACTCATCCAACATTTGAACACCCGTTTCCCACAATATTTTCATATCCTCCATTAAGGGCTCCAAAAATACATCCATGTCAACTCCAGGTTGTGTAGGTCCAGAAATAAGGATGGTTAGCAAAATGTACTTCCGTTTCTGCATCAACCATGGAGGAAGGTTGTATATGGTGAGGATCACCGGCCATGTGCTATGCTTGCTGCTCCTCTCAGCAAATGGGTTCATTCCATCAGTACTCAGTGCGAACCTAACATTTCTCGGTTCATCGGCAAAGTCTCGGTGGTTGTCATTGAAATCTTGCCACTGCTTCCCATCGGCTGGATGTCGAAGCTTCCCATCGTTTTTGTGCTCATCAGAAGCATGCCAGCTCATAAGTCTGGCATCCTCAGGATTAGCGAACAAACACCTCAATCGATCGACGACGGGGAGGTACCACATCACCAAAGCAGGAATCTTTTTGAGCGCATAATAGTCTACTTCTTCTTTTTCTTTGCTCGTGGATTTTGAAGTCTTTTTTTGGGCTTTCTTTCGCTTCTTCCCTTTAGACACGGATGCAACACACTCTTCGTCCTCTCGATAGTCTTTATTCGTCTTGTACCTACTTGCACCGCACTTTGGGCAGCTCTCCAAGTCTTTATAATCATCACCTCGATAAAGGATACAGTGATTTCTACACGCGTGGATCTTCTCCACACCCATAGTGAGCGGACTGATTAGTTTCTTTGCATAGTACGTGTTAGCAGGCACATTGTTCTCCTTTGGAAGCATGTCTGCGATAATACTCAAGAACGCATCGAAGCCAGCATCAGACACACCATATTTAGCTTTTAACATCAACAGCTTTAGCACAGACCGGAGCGTCGTGAACTCTTTGGTACAACCCTTAGACTCGTCGTACAAAGGCTCTTCTGCTGCCTTCTTTAGGGACTCCATACCTTTCATTAAGAACATCGATTGATCTGTATGACGACGCAACATTGCCTCTAGCAACTCTGCATCTTCCTCATCCATAACACTTGGCAGAACATGAGGTCTATCATGTTCATTTCCTCCAGCGTAACCATGATCAGTAACATTTTGCACTACATGTTCGCTCTGTGGAAGAGGTTGGTGTGTCTCGTGAACGAACTGAAATCTGTCGTCGATGTTCTCAGGGTTTCCAGTCGTATAAGGCGAAGAGCTACCCTCTCCATGCTTTGTCCAAATTGTGTAATCCTTCATAAATCCTCGGCATACCAGATGAGATATGATTTGTTCTGTGTCATTAAATACAGCAGCATTTTTGCAGTCCATGCATGGACAATATATGTGTTTTGTCTTTATTCTCCAAGCATGGTTCGTAGCGACATCAATAAACCTATGGACCTCGGATATGTATGATGGATCTAGCCTTGATAAGTTATACATCCAGGATGTCCTCTCCATCACCACCTGTAAAAAAGTAACATAAAACACATGGTGAAACCCTATATCCAAAAATGTGGCTAAAATGGAGGAAAAATAAACAAAATTTGGCAAAAGAAACATAAGCCAAACTTTCCTAGCAACTAATAAACAAAAAAAAAATTAATACCCAAACCTATCTTTAACATATGGTGAAAGCCTAGTTTCAAAATGTAGTTAAAATTGAGCAAAAAATAAACAATAACTAACAATTGAAACATAATTAAACTAATCTTCCATACAACACATTCACCATTCATTAAGCAACTAAACATGAAAAAGAGAGGGAATAGACAAAAACTAACCATCTTATGCAACCTCATTTGAGAAAATAGAGAAAATTACCAATCTATACTCTTCTCTCTCACATGTGAAACCCTAGATCCAAAATGTGGCTAAAATTGAGCAAGAATGAACAAAAATTGACAAAGAAACATAAACCAACCTTTCTTATCCACCTTCTTCCAAGAAATGAAGACCAAAACCTCCCCCCTTATATTTTTGTGAAATCTGGACCTCCAAAATCGCCTCCAATGGAAGCTGGCTGCGAGCATACAGTTCACTGTCGCGGGGAAGATGGGTATTTATAACAGACAGTTCACTGGCGGTTGGTTTGAAAAACCGCCAGTGGAAACCTATTTCCACTGGCGGTTATCTTAACACAACCGCCAGTGTAAATAGGGTCTTTACACTGGCGGTTCTGTTACACCAACCGCCAGTGGAAATAGGTTTCCACTGGCGGTTGGTGTAACAGAACCGCCAGTGGAAATACCCTATTTCCACTGGCGGTTGTGTTAAGATAACCGCCAGTGGAAATAGGTTTCCACTGGCGGTTCCTAAGTCGGGTCCACCTTGTTTTTTTTACTGGCGCGTGATAACTGAAACCGCCAGTGATAATTTATGGGTGCCGCAGGCTTTGAGCTCTTTTCTAAGTGACACGGTCTTCTTCGAGGACTCGGCGGCGCCCGAGGAGATGCCGCCGGCCTTTAGGGACGTCGTGCCGGAGTACGCCAGGCAGGCGCGGGGGCTGGCGGCGCAGCTGCTGGCGCTGCTGTCGGAGGCCCTGGGCCTGCACGCGGGCTACCTGCAGCGCGACGCCGGCTGCCTGGACGGGCCCTCGCTCGCCTTCGCCTGCCACTACTACCCGCCGTGCCCAGAGCCGTGGCTCACGCTAGGCACCACCAGGCACTCCGACCCCAGCTTCCTCACGGTGCTCCTGCAGGACGCCGTGGGCGGCCTGCAGGTGCTCCTCGGCGGCCGCTGGGTGGACGTGCCTTCGCTGCCCGGCGCGCTCGTTGTTAACATCGGCGACTTCCTCCAGCTCATGTCCAACGACAGGTTCAAGAGCGTGGAGCACCGGGTGGTGGCCGTGCCTCCAGGCGCCGCTGCCCGGGTCTCGGTGGCCTGCTTTTTCAGACCCTCCGGCGCCGCCACGTCCAAGGAGTACGGCCCCGTACCCGACCTCGTCAAGCCGCCGGAGGCCCCGCGTTACAGGAGCGTCACCGGCGTAGAGTTCCTCGACTACTATAGGCAGAAGGGTCTCGACGGACGATCGGCGCTCGACCACTTCAGGCTGCTGGTCTGAGCTTCTCAACCCAATTATAATAGGTCTTCTATTTATGAGTCTATAAAGAAGATCCTACTTGTTTAGTTTCTGTGTATGCTCTAAAAATAGAAAATTATACTCAAACGTTGAATTATGATGTTTCCCAAAATCTTTTAGACAAAACCGTTCCAATTAGCTCCATAACCAAACACTGCCCTCGTCGGATTCATTCGACTCGGATGACAGTGCTCTAAGGGCATGTACAGTAGAGAGACACCAGAACGGTTCTCCAAGCACAGGAGACAACTAAGAGACTCTATTGTACAATGAAGTGTCTATAAACGTAGTCTATTAATAAATACAGAATTAAATGTATTTGTATAGCATCAGCTCGATAGAACAGACGACAAATTCATACAGTGAGAAATGAGGCGTCTGTTACTACTTGGTTTACGAGCCAGAGGCGTCTCTTCACGGAGAGACGGCTCTAAGATTTTTTTGCAAATAACCCCCTTAAACACCTTAAGAGCCTCCATATTAAACACCACTGTACATGCCCTAACGTTCTCCTCCTTCGCTGTCACTTCCATCCATTTGGTAGAAGAAACGACCATTTTTGTCCATAACTTTTTATCAAGAGTACTCCTACACGTACAACTCTAGTGGTAGACTTAGATACTACTAGAATTATCTAATGAATAATGATTTATTAGTTCAGAAAAGAGATAAAAACAACTGTAGATTAATGTTGGTCGTACTCCGATCATAGTCAATGGGAGCGCGTGAATGGATTGACAAGGTCGGAAGAGTGTGAGGTCCTTACAGATGCACTAGAATGGGTCATCAGTACTAATTAGAAACCGACTATTGAATTCGTCCGATTGCATTATCCACGAGTCAGCAGTAAAAGGTCTCTTTTTAGGGTTGGTTTGATGGACATGGAAATATAGGAGATTCACTAAGGGGATCCCTCACCCATAGATTCCCTCCATTATCTGTCTATCAAACTAGCCCTCAGTGCCAGCTTTAATCTTGAACTGATTTTAAAAATAAAATTTTAGTACCGGTTCAAGGAATGAATCGGTACTAAAGATAGACTTTTAGTGTAGATTCTTACTTAGAACTGATACCAAAATGTTCAGTCTTTTATTCTACATATTTACAGTTTGATATGTATATGTATACTAATATAGAGTTTACAATATCCAGCATATATACATACAACATAAAACTAATATATAGTTCACAACAGTCATATATACATACAAAGTAAAACCAATACAAAGTTTACAACATCCAATACCCATACAACATCATCTAGCTACTTAGCGTCAATGACATCTAAGAGATAATTTTTTTGCTATAGAATATTCCCAATCTTCTTTCAATTATTTTTCTAGCATATTGAATATCTGACAATATTCCCAATCTTCTTTCAATAAATTAAGACCACGATGAAGTAAATTATCTTTGAAACCACACCTCTTAATTTTTTCAGTAGAATTCACTAATTTATTGGACCCTTGAAAGTATATTATGCAGTTTTTTGTCTTCTTTTAGCAGACTACAAAAGTGTTGGCCAATTCTTGAACCTGGCTAGGAAGTACTAGTTAGATGAGACATCTTCATCCTCTTTGGGTTGGATGGGATATGTGTTTCAGGAACAGTCTCGATGTGATTAGTAGCAGTAGATGGGATTTTAGTACCGATAGTAAAAGGGTATTTAGTTCCAGTTCTTAGCATAGAACTGGTACTAAAGTGATTTTTATTTTCTATATATACAAATTGATATTGACGGATATTTAATATATGTATGTATAGTAATTAATATTTGCACTTTCCATAGGTACAATTGATATCTCTACTACTTATTAAGACTGCAATAGTAGTCGGCCATTCCACGTTCTGCCCATTCCGTGTTCTGCCTTTCTGATTCCCTCCTCCCCGCGCAGAGTCCATTCCTATGTTGTGTGCCTTTCCGATTCACTCCTCCCCGCGCAGAGTCCATTCCTATGTTGTGTACCTTTCCGATTCCCTCCTCCCCGCGTCCCTGTAAAGCCCATTCCCATTCCCCCGTACAGCCAACGCCTAGCTAAAATTAAAAAAATACACATGGCCCTAAGGGGATTCGAACCCACGACCTCTCAAACAAATAATAGCAGTAGCTACCACTACACCACATATGTGTTTATGTCTACATCTATAACAGAAAATACATCTACTATATCTCTCCCCAAGTCCACCTGCTACCCTTGCACAATGCGTGTAGTAGATAAGTATCACCGAGATTCTTCAATTATATTTTTGGATGGAGGGAGTAGTATTTAAAGAAGAGCCTTGCATGCAATTTCTTTTGTTTGAATAATGTTTTCAACTTAAATTTCTTTTTTGCATGCGTGATATTTATTTTTCGTAATATTTTTTTCATAGATCTGACTTGTGAGTCATTTTTATAAACCAACGTCAAACATGAATCCATGTTTCTTACTTGAAAACCCAGAACAAACACCATTAGCAGGAGGCACTCGTGTTGGGGTCGCTCATCGACGACAAGAAAAACTTGGCAACTGTCAGTTCGACCTCTAGAAACAGTCCTACGTGGCCGCATGTGCCGCTATGTACGACAAGCTCCGGCGCAGCCGCCGCTTGGACGCGGTGCAGAGCGGCTGCTTCGCGTTGTCCATCATCAAGCAGGGGGACCTCATGGTCGTCGCCAACGTCGGCGACTCTCGGGTTGTTCTGGGCACCGCATTCGACGACGACGCCATCACATTGTCCAGCTCATCGTCCACCTGAAGCCCAACCTGCCACGTAAGTCGCTACTGACTGGACATGAGTTCTTGTGCGCTGAAACGATAGCCGTTGCTTACGTTGTATGAGTGTCCTCGAACACGATGTATGTAGAGGAGTAGCGCATCCGGTGGTGCAACGGCCAGGGGTACTACCTTGTTGATGAGCCTGGGGAGCACTCGTTTTACAACCCAGCCAAGAGTCATCAGTACTCGGTATGTCGCGCGCGTTCGACGACTACTATATCGAGGACCGTGGTGTCATCTTGGCGCCAGAGGTGACGCAGAGGAGGACCGACAACAATGACCAGTTCGTCATCCTCGCCACCGTTGGGGTAGCTTTTGTGCTGGCTTGCCTTTAATTCTCTTCGCAAACACACACTTGCCTTTTTGTTTAAGCAAAAGTGTACGGTGGTACGTGTCTGATGACTAACGATGTACAAGGGAATTTCTTCCGGTATGTGTGAAACGTGCTCTCCAATGATGAGACCATGCAAATCGTGACATATATCGAAGTCTGCATGATACTGATGGTTGCAATGTAGTGGTGAAACAGATAGATTATAAATAACAAAATTTATGTATGGCCAGAATCACAAATTGATTATGAAACATTTTCTTGTAACGGTATAACTAGGGGTGGTAACGGGCCATTTAATTTAGCCTAGCAACTTTACGGATCAAATCAAGTTAGGGCCGGATCATAAAACAATACAATTTTGAACTAACAAAATTAAGGGCTTTGTTGGTTTGTGAAGCAAGTATTAGGGCCATAATCCATTACCACCCTTAGGTATAACACACATTTTGTATATAAGTTATCGTAGTATACTGGTATTATATATTCCCGTTGCAACGCACGGGCATTCAGCTAGTTGATATTGAAAGCTCCTCTCCAAATGTTCAAGTAGTTCATTTTCCCCTAAAGTAAAGACACATTATTCAATCTAATGGGAGTAGTACCATTGGTGTTTCTAACCTCGCTCTGACAAATAAATTTATTGTGCATATTCCGGGCTCCGAAGGGTGTGCGTGGAGCGCAAGATATATACCGGTTCACGCAGAACGTCCCTACTTCCAGTCATCGGCGGCTTGCGCTAACGGAACCATTGATGATCAAAACTCTTACTAGGGATTACAAGCAGGCAAGAGAGGGAGGAGAGGCTCCCAAGTCTCGTATCTGGGTGGAAGTGTATCTAAGAGCTATAGGAGTCCTTGCTAATTCTTGGCTTGATGGTGGGGCTCCAGCCTCTTGGTCTTCGTCAGTGCTCCTCCTGTTTGTCGATTCATCTGGAGTCCGTCCTTTTATGTGCGTATCCGAAAGAACTCAACCCTTTGCCTAGGGGCCAACCCCTCTTTTATAGGTCGAGAGAAGTCGACTAGAAGTGGCTTTCTCATGAAGGAGCCATAATGCAAGAGTAAACCAAATGTTCTACCCAGGGTAAAGCCATGCGTACTTGTGGGCCTCAGGGTTCACCTGGTTGTCTCGTATTTACTATGGTGGGTGGCACGGGACTACATGTGTCCTAGGCTCTATCATTCAGGCTATGTCGACACCTGGCCTTCGTAGCTTGGGGCTCGGCATGACTCGTCATGTTGTATCCTGCCATCGGCCTACGCACTCAGACCTAGTCGTGATAGGTCATGAGTGCGCACAGACCGAGGGCATGCATGCCATAAATGCGCTGCAGTCCGAGGGGTTCGTAGGTTATGAGTGCTCTATGGTCCATTCACAGGAAGGTGAAGTGCGAGTCGTCTCGTGCCCCCTTGATGATTGAGGTTATAGCAAGCCTCCTTTTTGCGAGGCGAGCCCCTAAGTCCCCCATTCCTTATGAAGGATCCATCTGGGGGTACGTCCCGTCTTTCTATAGTTCCTTTCCCCATGCATTCCGTTCGTCCAGAGGGGAAGGGTGAGCTGTACCATGCTCCCCTTGGTGGTTGAGATCATGGTGCTCGGTGCGCCTCGATCGGCTAATCCGAATGAGCCCTTCTTTCTGTGGAGCGAGGCATCGAGTCCACTGTTCGCTACAAGGGATCTATCTAGGGGCACGCCCTATCTTTTTAATACTCCTTCATGTGCATTCTGTTTGCTAGAAGGGGATGGGTGAGTCATACCATGCTTCCCTCGATGGTCGAGATTATGGTGCTTAGTGAGCTTCAAACGGGTGATCCAAGTGAGGCCCTGGTTCCCTTCGTAGGATCTAGGCACTGGGTCCGCTGGTGACCGTCCTCATACTCCTAGTTTCTGACTCATATAGTTGTTGGCCCCGTCCGACCGCGTCCGATGACTCGTTGCCGTTCTTCGTGATAAACCATGAGTCAGATGTTCCCTATGACTCAAACATGATTTAGAAATGTCGTTAGTGCTCATGCGCTAGAGTACTGGCTGCTACGGTGCCCACTTTGTAATCGCCCTTGCTCTGGGGTTCGGGAGCGGTCGCGAACCCTTCATGGGTCGACCTTCGAACTCCAAATTTTGCTGGATTAGCTAGGCGCTTCGCGGTCATGGTCCGACGAGGGTCCACCGGTCCTTTCCCGATAGGTGAGAGATAGTATCGAGTACTGAAAAGATGGGTTGAGTCATCTTACCCGGTGTTGGCTTGGCATCATTGGACATCGGTGTCACTTGCTACGTTATGCGGCCATCTCCCCGGTCCACTGGTCGATCTTGTGGGTTGTGCGACCCCAAGGCGCACGTTATGTCTGTCCTAATTCTGCAAATCAAAAATGATGATACATCAGTTACTATCTCTCACTGCTTACCAGTATGGACCATTGGTCGGGCGGCTGTAGCTTGGTGTGTTAGTCGGTCGTTCTTGGCTTGGCGTTGTTCGGCTTCCTCCCCTAGCTTGTTTTCATAGGGCTCTACTCGCCCCCTCGTCGCCATTGCCTTGAATCGCCTCCACCTACTGTGAGGCCACCATGGGGTTCTGGAGCCACTCTTTAAATGACAAAAATTGCCTAGATGCCCTCATCTCTTGTGTGCTCCTCTACGAGGGAGACTACCTGCTCCCCAGCTCTGAAGATGTTCTAGATCCGTAGGCAGGCTTCGTGGTTTCATTTGTGCACTTACACGAGAGCGGCCTCGCAATGCCTCCCCACCCCTTCTTGGTGGGGCTATTGCACCATTATAATATCTAGCTACATCACTTGAACCCAAATGGGGTTGAACACATGGCCGCTTTCGTTGCCCTACGCAAGGGATACCTCGGGATGTCCCCCCCATTTCCGCCTCTAGTGCTACTTCTTCTCAGCCAAGTTGCTCCGCAAACTGTCGACTCTAGATGCCCAGGTGAAGGCGAACCAAATCGAGTGTGCGGCCATCCATCTACGAGGGGCGAGATCCAAGCGCTACATCCCATTGCGGTTGTGTTCGTCCAACAAGGGCTAACATGGCCAGTGGTTTTACTTGCACAACCACGGGGCTCCGTCTGTCGCCGGTCATGGCCTCCTCGCCTTCCTTGCTGGGTGCCCCTGGAGGCCCCTCAAAGCTGGGCGTGAGGCATCCCGAAGCAAGGGGAGAAAACGATGGTCAGGGCCATTGCAGCGATGGTGATCCTTCGCAATCGTGGGGTCATGCTAGCAGGTGTGATCAGGAATTACCTCCGCAGGGGGTGGCTCCTCTCACGGCCAGGAGGCTACCACTTTTCAAGATGATCGTCAACGCTCCGTCGGAGGGGACTCGGCTGAGCGCCCTACCCCCAGCGACGAGGAGGTTGCTTGCTGGCTCACGGAAGCCATGGAAATTCACAAAGGTGCGGATGGGGCTATCGTCACATATGTCTTCCTAATCCTAGGTTTCCCTCTAATGCGTCCCGAGCCAGGTTTTGTGGAGTTTATAAGTTTTCCTGATTCCACTCTATGTTCCCTCTTTTTTCTCATCGGTTTCACACCATACGACTCCCTCCTTCCTTGATCTAGCCCTCTTCTCTAGTGCTGCGGGACGACCCCACTCCCCTACCGAAAAGTGGGGCGGAGAAGGAGGCGGCTCGCACAAGTGTGGAGGGATAAAAAAGATAGGGTGGACAAGAAGGTGTGGAGGGCCGAGTGTCAGATGCGTAGGGACCACGGTGCTGAGACCGACTTGACCAATGAAGATGAGAACGACGACAATGATGCGAGTGCGGGCTCTAACCTTGGGGCCATTCCGAATTCCTCCCTTGCCGTGTCAACAGCTGACTCCGTCTCGGTCTTTACTAGCAGGGCGGCAAGTGCCTTCTCGATCATGGAGGAGACCGACTTCCCAGAACTCCTCGCCCTATTCTCTGGGCCGATGACTTTGGTGGTACTCATTCCCTCACCCACTAAGCCCCCGTCCGGCTGACCACAAAGGTCTACTTGTGTGGGAAGCTCCTCTTCCTTGGGCCCAACAATGGTCCCAACCGGCGCACCTTCAGGGCCGTCCGTTCTTGCTTCCAAGGCGGGTGGTGGGACCGGCGCGTCGCCCGGGTGCCACGGAGGCGAGGTGCCTTTCAGAGGGCAACGGTTCATCGGGGGCGTGGCCAGTCAGGCGAGGGCCTTGCCGGTCCATGCCATCTGATTCCATTTTCACTGTAACTTCCTGATATTTTTTGTTTTCCCCCTAATGGCTCCCCTCAGTCTGTTGCCTTCATGTTGTGCGTGAGGAAAGTGGTTTCCAAGAGGAGGAGAATGATGCTTATCATCAGCGAGGAAAGTGGGGCGGTTGCGCTGTCGAGTTCCTCCTTGCCAATACTCCCGTAGGGTGCCACCGCGGTCGATGTCTCAGGTTCGTCTCTCTTGACGCCTCCAAACTGCTCTTGCGTGAGTCCGATGGGGGCGGCTAAAGTTCACCCCTTTTTCTTTTATAGTGGGCTCAGAAGTTGTTTTGTCGATACTATGGAGGTTGCCCTAGACTGCGCTGCTGGGCCTTGGTGGCCAGCCAGGTGTCTAGCTCGCTCCAGATTGCTCTACTAAAGGCGATGACCCCTGGCCCTGTGTCGGGAGCTAAACAAGGAAAGCGATGCGATCGAGAAGGCATTGTGGCACAAGCTTGATTGGCTTTCAACGATGCGCCAATAGCTTGCGGTAAGCCGCACGTGGGTGGCTTGGTGAGGGAAACATTCCTCTTGCTAATCAACTTGTTGTCCGATTTTTGTGTGTTCATTCACTCATAGGGATGCTGGTGGGCAGGTCCCATCTTCTTCTTGACCAAAGGGAGGCATGGGCGTTCCACCAGTGATCTTCAGGTAGCGAAAAGCGAGGCCGTCGAAGCCCGCACTTGCGCCACGTCGATCTAGAACGCATGTGAAACCCTGGTCGGAGCAGCGAAGAGGGATGCGGAGTCGGCGACCCTCGCACATATTGAGAGAGCGAAAGTGAACTCCCACCTCCATATTCTGGAGCATGGTAAAGAGGTCACCGAGGCCCGAGTCGCAGCCTTGGACGAAGAGCTGGGTGATCGAACCAAGGAGGAGAAACATCTGGCCTCTTTGTATGGTAATACCTCATAATAGTCTCTTTTGAGGCTAGGCATCCGCTGTCAGCTTCCTCCCTCACCGCTTATGTCTTGTCCGGATAGCAATACAAGGGAAGTTCGACGTCACTGAGGGGAACTTCGTTGAGGTGCAAAGCCACTTGGAGGAGCTGGAGAAGGAGAGGCATCTCCTATTGGAGGTGGTGAGTGCCATGCATGGCCGCTTTAGAGCACCTTCTTTGCTCGGGTTTGAATCGCTCGTCTTTCACCTTGAGGGCCTCGCTAGCCAGTTCTGAGAACTTGAGAAGGAATCCTTCTACCAAGGGATCTATCATGCCTTTGCCATCGTAATGTCTCACTATGAAGGGGGTCAAACTGGAGGAGATGAGCGAAGGCTAATGCGACATCTGGAGTTATTTAGATTTCACCGGCATGGTGAAGGCCATGGAGCCTTTTGCCCAGAAGCTAGGTGTTGCCCTGCTCGGCAACACCCCGTCGGGGAATCAAGTTGGATCCATGCCTTTGTGACGGTCGTGGGAAAAAGGGGGTCCTCCTTTCTCCTAGCGCCTCATCCAACTCCTCGTGAACACCTATGCTTATTGGCGCCTCGAGAGAGCTTTTCTCTTTAAACAAACACAAAGCTAAAACACTGTTTGCTATTCAAGCAATGTTTGTTAATGATAGGATGCATAGGGCGCTCGTCATCCCTTGGCTATGGTGAGTCTTCCTTGTTGTTGTCCCATGCTTAGCTCTAAGAAAGGCTTTTAAAAGTATGCTTTATTCATCGCTGCCTAAAAGGGTTACAAAATGGGCACAGATCTGCTTTGGTCGGATGCCTACTATGGGCCCTCTCCGGAAGTGTTACGTCCGATGACCCCTCCGACTCCTACCATGCATGGCGCCTCCTGTGCTGGTATCACCGATGGGACCGCAGCAGTTGGGTGGTCTTCACTCTCCTCGCCGCAATGAGGTTCTTACTCGGTGCTCCCAGAAGGACCTAGATCTAAGTCCGAGTCCATGCAAAGCGTGTCGAAGATGAGGTCCCTGCTACATCGGCCATCCCTATGAACTCCAGGTCATCGAAGGTAGGGAGGTGGCACGGGCCACCAGGGCAGCGATCACCACTAGGGTGTGATGCAATCGAGGCGGGAAGGCACCAAAGCTGATGTAGTAGGATGACATTTCCTTGTCATACGATGCGGAGGGCTCTGCGTAATATGCAAAGAAAATTGACAGATCGTCAGACTAGGGGTTTGGCCCCATATGAATCATGATACGTTGCCTTATCTCGTCAACCTTGGAAGGCAGGGCTGGTCTGTGCCCCTCACACCGCCCGCACAGGGCAAGGCTAAGGGTGATCAGGGCCTTCGAGATGGTGTTGGGGCTCTCGAGCGGGTGCCGCCCTGACCATGTCGCCCTCCTGGCTAATGGAGAAATCAAGGCTTCCGAAGCGGATGGACACCCACGGGTGCATTCAATGTGGGGGCTACCACTAGCCCTCACGGTCGTACTGAAATTCATCGACAGAGAGGGTCAGACTTCCAAGGCCCTAATAGCTTCTCCTTCATCGTTGAAGGGGAAATCAAGGCTCCTGAAATGGATCTCCATTCCGGGAGGTTGATTGGCATCGCAGCTAGCCATCCAGAGCTTGGAGAACTTTGTCATAGAACGCACAAGTGAAAGTCGCCTAGAGGGGGGTGAATAGGCGGAATCTGAAAATTATAAACTTAAGCACAACTACAAGCCGGGGTTACCGTTAGAATTATAAACGAGTCCGAAAGAGAGGGCGAAAAACAAATCACAAGCAAATAAGGCAGATGACACGGTGATTTGTTTTACCGAGGTTCGGTTCTTGCAAACCTACTCCCCGTTGAGGTGGTCACAAAGACCGGGTCTCTTTCAACCCGTTCCCTCTCTCAAACAGTCACCTAGACCAAGTGAGCCTTTCTCTTCAATCAAATGGGACACTAAGTCCACTACAAGGACCACCACAACTTGGTGTCTCTTGTTTTGATTACAAGTGAGTTGAACACAAGAATAGAGGAAGAAGAAAAGCAATCCAAGTGCAAGAGCTCAAATGAACACAAATGTCTCTCTCTCTAGTCACTAATTGATTGGAATGATCTTTGGACTTGGGAGAGGACTTGATCTCTTTGTATGTGTCTTGAATGAAGTCTATAGCTCTTGTATGAGGTGTGAAAGCTGAAAACTTGGATGCAATGAATGGTGGGTGGTTGGGGGTATTTATAACCCCAACCACCAAAGTGACCGTTGGTGAGGGCTTCTGTCGCATGGCGCACCGGACAGTCCGGTGCGCCAGCCACGTCACTCGGCCGTTGGGTTCTAACCGTTGGAGCTTCTGACAGCTGGGCCACAGGACAGTCACTGTTCACTGTCCGGTGCGCCTTCTAGCGCCTGTCCTGACTTCTGCGCGTGCAGGCGCGCACTGTAGCACATTTATTGTTTGTTGCAGACGACCGTTGGCGCTGTGTAGCCGTTACTCCGCTGGCGCATCGGACAGTCCGGTGCTACACCGGATAGTCCAGTGAATTATAGCGGAGCGGCTCCCAAAATTCCCGAAGGTGGCAAGTTTGGAGTCGGGTTCCCTGGTGCACCGGACACTGTCCGGTGGCACACAGGACAGTCCGGTGTGCCAGACCAAGGCACACTTCGGTTGTCTTTTGCTCTCTTTATTTGAACCCTTTCTTGGTCTTTTTATTGGTTTGTTGTGAACCTTTGGCACCTGTAAAACTTATAATCTAGAGCAAACTAGTTAGTCCAATTATTTGTGTTGGGCAATTCAACCACCAAAATCAATTAGGAAAAGGTGTAAGCCTATTTCCCTTTCAATCTCCCCCTTTTTGGTGATTGATGCCAACACAAACCAAAGCAAATATATAAGTGCAGAATTGAACTAGTTTGCATAAGGTAAGTGCAAAGGTTGCTTGAAATGAAACCAATAATTATTTCTACTAGAAATGCATGGATGGTTTTCTTCTAATTTAAAATTTTGGACCACGCTTGCACCACTTGTTTTGTTTTACAATGTTTTGGAAATTCTTTTTCAAAAATCTTTTGTAAATAGTCAAAGGTATATGAATAAGATTTTGAGAAGCTTTTTTCAAGATTTGAAATTTTCTCCCCCTGTTTCAAATGCCTTTCCTTTGACTAAACAAAACTCCCCCTCAATGAAATCCTCCTCTTAGTGTTCAAGAGGGTGTACCAATTTGAAATTCTATCAAATATAAGATACCAATTGAGAAATCTTTTCTTAACACAAATTGAAAGACTATATTTTTGAAATTGGTGGTGGTGCGGTTCTTTTGCTTTGGGCTAATACTTTCTCCCCCTTTGGCATGAATCGCCAAAAACAGATACTTGTGAGTGAAATAAAAGCCCTTTTTCAAACTTTCTCCCCCTTTGGTAAATAAAATAGGAATGAAGATTATACCAAATTGGAGAGCAGTGTGGAGCGACAGCGAAGGGTGAATAAATCGATGGAGTGGAGTGGAAGCCTTTTGTCTTCGCCTGAGGACTCCATTTCCCTTTCAATCTATGACTTACCATAATATTCACTTGAAAACATATTAGTCATAGCACATGAAAGAGATGATCAATGGTATATAAATGAGCTATGTGTGCAAAATATCAATCAAAATTCCTAGAATCAAGAATATTTAGCTCATGCCTAAGTTTGGTAAAGGTTTTCTCATCTAATGGCTTGGTAAAGATATTCGCTAATTGATCTTTGGTGTTAATGTAAGCAATCTCGATATCTCCCCGTTGTTGGTGATCCCTCAAAAAGTGATATCGAATGGCTATGTGCTTAGTGCGGCTGTGCTCAACGGGATTATCTGCCATGCGGATTGCACTCTCATTATCACATAGGAGAGGGACTTTGCTAAATTTGTAGCCATAGTCCCTAAGGGTTTGCCTCATCCAAAGCAATTGCGCGCAACAATGGCCTGCGGCAATATACTCGGCTTCGGCGGTAGAAAGAGCTACAGAATTTTGTTTCTTAGAAGCCCAAGACACCAGAGATCTTCCCAAGAACTGGCAAGTCCGTGATGTGCTCTTTCTATCAATCTTACACCCTGCCCAATCAGCATCTGAATAACCAATTAAATCAAAAGTGGATCCCCTAGGGTACCAAAGGCCAAACTTGGGAGTATAAACTAAATATCTCAAGATTCGTTTCACGGCCCTAAGGTGAACTTCCTTAGGATCGGCTTGGAATCTTGCACACATGCATAAGGAAAGCATTATGTCCGGTCGTGAAGCACATAAATATAGTAAAGATCCTATCATCGACCGGTATACCTTTTGATCTACGGATTTACCTCCCGTGTCGAGGTCGAGATGCCCATTAGTTCCCATGGGTGTCTTGATGGGCTTGGCATCCTTCATCCCAAACTTTGCCTTGAATGTACTTGGTTTGGCTAATGAAGGTGCCCTCTTGGAGTTGCTTGACTTGAAATCCTAAGAAATACTTCAACTCCCCCATCATAGACATCTCGAATTTTTGAGTCATGATCCTACTAAACTCTTCACAAATGGATTTGTTAGTAGACCCAAATATGATATCATCAACATAAATTTGGCATACAAACAAATCATTTTCAATAGTTTTAGTAAAGAGAGTAGGATCGGCCTTGCCGACTTTGAAGCTATTAGTGATAAGGAAATCTCTTAGGCATTCATACTGTCGGCGTTTCGAGACCGGGGGTCCCTTGGGCCGACGAGTGAGTGTCGCCGCGTGCCCCAGCCCAGATGGGTCGAGCGCGAGGGCGAGCGCGAAGGGGGGAGAAGCGAGGCGGCCGGAGACCGGCGTGAGAGAGGTGGGAATCCCGCGGCCTTCGTGTTCGTCCCGCGCCCAGGTCGGGTGCGCTTGCAGTAGGGGGTTACAAGCGTCCACGCGGGTGAGGGAGCGAGCGGCTTCCAAGCGAGCGCCTGTCTCGTCCTTGTCCCCGCGGGGCCAACCCTCTCTAAGAGGGCCCTGGTCCTTCCTTTTATAGGCGTAAGGAGAGGATCCATGTGTACAATGGGGTGTAGCAGAGTGCTACGTGTCTAGCGGGGGAGAGCTAGCGCCCTAAGTACATGCCGTCGTGGCAGCCGGAGAGATTTTGGCACCCAGCTGGTGTGATGTCGTGGCCGTCGGAGGAGCGATGGAGCCTGGTGGAGGGACAGCTGTCGGAGCGGTTGGGTCCTTGCTGACGTCCTCTTGCTTCCGTAAGGGGGCTGAGAGCCGCCGTCGTCACAGAGCATGCGGGGCGCCATCATTGCCTATCTGGCGGAGCTAGCCAGATGGGACGCCGGTCTGGTTCCCTGCGGCCCGAGTCAGCTCGGGGTAGGGTGATGATGGCGCCTCCTGTTGACGTGGCTGGCCTGCGCCCTAGGTTGGGCGATGTGGAGGCTCCTCCGAAGCCGAGGTCGAGTCTGTCTTCCGTGGCCGAGGCCGAGTCCGAGCCCCTGGGTCGGGCGAGGCGGAGGTCGTCGGCTGAGGCCAGGGCGGAGTCCGAGCCCTGGGGTTGGTCGAAGCGGAGTTCGTCGTCTTCTGGGGCTGAGCCCAAGTCCGAGCCCTGGGTCGGGCGGAGCGGAGTTCGTCGTCTTCTGGGTCTTAGCCCGAGTCCGAGCCCTGGGGTCGGGCGAAGCAGAGTTCGCCGTCTTCTGGGACTTAGCCCGAGTCCGAGCCCTGAGTCGGGCGGAGCGGAGTTCGCCGTCTTCCGGGACTTAGCCCGAGTCCGAGCCCTGGGTCGGGCGGAGCGGAGTTCGCTGTCTTCCGGGGCTTAGCCCGAGTCCGAGCCCTGAGGTCGGGCGAAGCGGAGTTTCCTATGGTGCCTTTGGCGGGGCCTAACTGCTTGTTAGTCTCACTCTGTCAAGTGGCACTGCAGTCGGAGTGGAGCAGGCGGCGCTGTCCTTCTGTCAGGCCGGTCAGTGGAGCGGCGAAGTGACGACGGTCACTTCGGCTCTACCGGGGGGCGCGCGTCAGGATAAAGGTGTTAGGCCACCTTTGCGTTAAATGCTCCTGCGATTTGGTCGGTCGGTGCGGCGATTTAGTCAGGGTTGCTTCTTAGCGAAGGCAGGGCCTCGGGCGAGCCGGAAATATGTTCGCCGTCGGAGGGGGGCCTCGGGCGAGACGGAAATCCTCCGGGGTCGGCTGCCCTTGTCCGAGGCTAGGCTCGGGCGAGGCGTGATCAAGTTGCTCGAATGGACCGATCCCTGACTTAATCGCACCCATCAGGCCTTAGCAGCTTTATGCTGATGGGGGTTACCAGCTGAGAATTAGGAGTCTTGAGGGTACCCCTAATTATGGTCCCCGACAGTAGCCCCCGAGCCTCGAAGGGAGTGTTAGCACTCGCTTGGAGGCTTTCGTCGCACTTTTTTGCAAGGGGACCAGCCTTTCTCGGTTGCATTTTGTTCCGGTGGGTGCGCGCGAGCGCACCCGCCGGGTGTAGCCCCCGAGGCCTCGGAGGAGTGGTTTCACTCCTTCGAGGTCTTAATGCCTTGCGCAATGCTTCGGCTGGTCTGGTTGTTCCCTCATGCGAGCTGGCCGTAGCCCGGGTGTACGATCGGGTCCCAAGTTCTCGGGCTGGTATGTTGACACCGTCAACGGTTCGGCTGGAGCCGGGTTTGCGAGAACAGCCCCCGAGCCTCTGCACAGAGCGAGAGGACGATCAGGGACAGACTCGGCTTTTTTACATACGCCCCTGCGTCGCCTTTCCGCAAGGAGGAGGGGGGGAAAGCGCCATGTTGCCCTCGATGGGCGCCGAACATGGTGTCTCCGGTGAGCTGCAAGCGGGTAATCCGAGTGGACGTCCGTGCCCCGTTCGTTAGGGGTCGGCTAGGGGCCCAGAGGCACGCCCAAAAGTACCTGCGGGTGATCTGCCGGACCCGGTCCCCTGGCGACGGGGTCCGAGGGCTCGATGCCTCCCTCCGATGGGATTCCGTTACAAGATCGCTCCCGCTGGTCTCGGAAATGTCCTAGGGTACCTCGAGAGCGCAGCCCAAGCCTTGGTTATGTATCGAACATACCCATGGTCATCCCTCACTCGGCGTCTGAGGCGGCTGTGAACCCTTCGCGGGCCAGCCTTCGAACCCCTGATCAGTAATGGGCGCGGAGCCCGAGTAGCCTGAGGCGGCCGTGGAACCCTTCGAGGGGCTGGCCTTCGAACCTCTGACCAGTAGTGGGTGTAGGGCCCACGCAATCTGAGGCGGCTGTCGAACCCTTCGGGGGGCCAGCCTTCGAACCTCTGATCAGTAGGGAGGCTCGGAGCCTGGTTCCTTCACGGGGAAGGATCCTTTCCAGGGTATCCCCCTTTCCCGGTCCCTGTTGCAAGAGAGAGAGAAAGAGGAAAAAAGGAAAAGGATACGAAATCGAACGACGCGGCGTACCTTTACTGACGCGGTTATTATGGCGAAGGCGAAGCATCGCCCGCTTCTCCTGCCAGAGGCGTCGCCTGTCCCGCCGTGGAGTTAATGCGACGGGACGAGTGGTTGGCGGGGCGGCCGTTGCGTGTGTGCGAGCCGTTCGAGGAACGGATCACGGGCGCGTTGTCTTCACGCCGTGAGAGGGGGTTCTCTCGCTGCCCCCGGATGGGACGTGAGCTTGGTTGCTTTGATCGCTGTAGGCCCTTGTCCTCGGGGAGCCGTATTCCAGGTCTGTGGGCAAGACGGCCTCGGCCCAGTAGACTAGGAAGAACGGCGTGAAACCCGTGGCTCGGCTCGGCGTTGTCCTCAGGCTCCAGACCACCAAGGGGAGTTCCTTCATCCATCGCTTGCCGAACTTGTTGAGGTCGTTGTAAATCCGAGGCTTGAGCCCTTGTAGAATCATGCCGTTGGCACGCTCTACTTGCCCATTTGACATGGGATGAGCCACGGCGGCCCAGTCCACCCGGATGTGGTGATCCTCGCAGAAGTCCAAGAACTTTCTACCGGTGAACTGGGTGCCGTTGTCGGTGATGATGGAGTTCGGGACCCCGAAGCGATGGATGATGTTGGTGAAGAATGCCACCGCCTGCTCGGACCTGATGCTGTTCAGAGGTCGGACCTCGATCCACTTTGAGAATTTGTCAATGGCGACCAGCAGGTGCGTGTAGCCCCCGGGCGCCATCTGCAAGGGGCCGACGAGGTCCATACCCCACACAGCAAAGGGCCAGGTGATGGGTATCGTCTGCAGAGCCTGAGCGGGCAGGTGGGTCTGCTTCGCATAGAATTGGCACCCTTCGCAGGTGCGGACAATTCTAGTGGCGTCGGCCACCGCCGTCGGCCAGTAGAAGCCCTGTCGGAAGGCATTCCCGACAAGGGCTCGAGGCGCTGCGTGATGGCCGCAAGCCCCCGAGTGTATCTCCCGCAGGAGTTCCTGACCTTCGGTGACGGTGATGCATCGCTGGAGGACGCCTGAGGGGCTGCGGTGGTAGAGCTCCTTCTCATCGCCCAGCAAGACGAACGACTTGGCGCGCCGCGCCACCCGCCGAGCCTCGGCTCGGTCGAGGGGTAGCTCTCCTTGGTGGAGGTATTGCAGGTACGTGGTCTGCCAGTTTCGATCAGGCGTGGCCCCGCTTCGCTCCTCCTCGATGCGCAGTGCCTCACCCTCGGAGGCCGAGGGTACCTCGGGCTGAACCGAGAGCGCCTCGGGCTGAGCTGAGGGTGCCTCGGGCTGCGCCGAGGGTACCTCGGGCTGGACCGAGGGTACCTCAGACTGGGCCGAGGGCGCCTTCAGCTCGGGCGTGTCGTCGATCTTGACGGAGGGTTGATGTAGATCCCGGGAGAAGACGTCCGGGGGAACCGTTGTTCGCCCCGAGGCTATTTTAGCCAGCTCGTCCGCAGTCTCGTTGTAGCGCCGAGCGATGTGGTTAAGCTCGAGCCCGTAGAACTTGTCTTCTAAGCGCCGAACTTCATCGCAGTAGGCCTCCATCTTCGGGTCGCGGCAGTGGGAGTTCTTCATGACTTGGTCGATGACGAGCTGCGAGTCACCGCGGGCGTCGAGGCGCCGGACCCCTAGCTCGATGGCGATCCGCAACCCGTTGACTAGAGCCTCATACTCAGCCACATTGTTGGACGCCGGGAAATGGAGGCGCAGCACATAGCGTAGGTGTTTCCCGAGGGGCGAGATGAAGAGTAGGCCCGCGCCGGCTCCCGTCTTCATCAGCGACCCGTCGAAAAACATGGTCCAGAGCTCCGGTTGGATCGGAGCTGTCGGTAGCTGGGTGTCGACCCATTCGGCCACGAAGTCCGCCAAGACCTGGGACTTGATGGCCTTCCGAGGGGCGAACGAGATTGTCTCGCCCATGATTTCCACCGCCCACTTTGCAATCCTGCCCGAGGCCTCTCGGCACTGGATGATCTCCCCCTGGGGGAAGGATGACACCACAGTTACCGGATGAGACTCGAAGTAGTGTCGCAACTTCCGCCGCGTCAGGATCACTGCATACAGCAGCTTTTGAACTTGTGGGTAGCGGATCTTGGTTTCGGACAGTACCTCACTGACGAAGTAAACTGGCCTCTGAACGGGCAATGTATGCCCCTCTTCTTGCCTCTCAACCACAATCGCGGCGCTAACCACCTGAGTGGTCGCGGCGACGTAGACCAAGAGGGCTTCTCCGGCAGCTGGAGGCACCAAGATAGGCGCCTTTGTGAGGAGCGCCTTCAGGTTCCCGAGAGCTTCCTCGGCCTCAGGGGTCCAAGTGAAGCACTCGGCCTTCCTTAAGAGGCGGTACAGAGGCAGACCTCTTTCGCCGAGGCGTGAGATGAAGCGGCTCAGAGCCGCGAGACATCCCATGACCCTCTGTACGCCCTTTAAGTCCTTGATGGGCCCCATGCTGGTGATGGCTGTGATCTTCTCCGGGTTGGCTTCGATGCCCCGCTCGGAGACGATGAACCCCAAGAGCATGCCTCGGGGCACCCCGAAGACACACTTCTCGGGATTGAGCTTGATGCCTTTCGCCTTGAGGCATCGGAATGTCACTTCAAGGTCGGAAAGGAGGTCGGAAGCTTTCCTCGTCTTGACTACGATGTCATCGACGTAGGCCTCGACCGTGCGACCGATGTGTTCGCCGAACACATGGTTCATGCACCGCTGGTACGTCGCGCCCGCATTCCTCAAGCCGAATGGCATGGTGACATAGCAGTACATGTCGAAGGGCGTGATGAAAGAAGTCGCGAGCTGGTCGGACTCTTTCGTCCTGATTTGATGATACCCTGAGTAGGCATCGAGGAAGGACAGGGTTTCGCACCCAGCGGTGGAATCCACGATTTGATCGATGCGAGGCAGAGGGTAGGGAACCTTCGGACATGCTTTGTTGAGACCTGTGTAGTCCACACACATCCGCCATTTCCCCCCTTTCTTTCTCACAAGCACGGGGTTGGCAAGCCATTCGGGATGGAATACCTCTTTGATGAACCCTGCTGCCATCAGCTTGTGGATCTCCTCGCCTATCGTTCTGCGCTTCTCCTCGTTGAACCGGCGCAGAGGCTGCTTAACGGGTCGGGCTCCGGCCCGAATATCCAGCGAGTGCTCGGCGACATCCCTCGGTATGTCGGGCATGTCCGAGGGACTCCACGCGAAAACGTCGGCGTTTGCGCGGAGAAAGTCGACGAGCACTGCTTCCTATTTGGGGTCGAGCCCGGAGCCGATCCGGATCTGCTTGGAGGTGTCGCCGCTGGAGTCGAGGGGGACGGCCTTAACCGTCTCCACTGGCTCGAAGTTGGCGGCATGACGTTTCACGTCCGGCACCTCCTTAGAGAGGTTTTCCAAGTCGGCGATGAGGGCCTCGGACTCGGCGAGGGCCTTGGCGTACTCCACGCACTCCACGTCGCATTCGAACACGTGTTTGTACGTGGGTCCGACGGTGATGACCCCGTTGTGGCCCGACATCTTGAGCTTCAGGTAGGTGTAGTTGGGGACGGCCATGAACTTCGCGTAGCATGGCCTTCCCAGTACCGTGTGGTAGGTTCCTCGGAACCCGACCACCTCGAACGTCAGGGTCTCCCTTCGGAAGTTGGAGGGCGTTCCGAAGCAGACGGGAAGGTCGAGTCGTCCGAGGGGCTAGACGCGCTTCCCGGGTATGATCCCGTGGAAAGGCGCAGCGCCTGCTCGGACGGAGGACAGATCAACGTGCAGGAGCCCGAGGGTCTCGGCGTAGATGATGTTGAGGCTGCTGCCTCCGTCCATAAGGACCTTGGTGAGCCTGACATCGCCGATGACGGGGTCGACGACGAGCGGGTATTTCCTCGGGCTCGGCACGTGGTCGGGGTGGTCGGCTTGGTCGAAGGTGATGGGCTTGTCGGATCAGTCTAGGTAGACTAGCGCCGCCACCTTCACCGAGCAGACCTCCCGGCGCTCTTGCTTGCGATGCCGAGCCGAGAGATTCGCCGCATGCCCACCGTAGATCATAAAGCAGTCGCGGACCTCGGGGAACTCTCCTGCTTGGTGATCTTCTTTCTTGTCGTCGTCGCGGGCCCTGCCACCCTCCGCGGGTGGCCCAGTCCTGTGGAAGTGGCGCCGAAGCATGACGCACTCCTCAAGGGTGTGCTTGACGGGCCCCTGATGATAGGGGCACGGCTCCTTGAGCATCTTGTCGAAGAGGTTGGCACCTCCGGGGGGCTTCCGAGGGTTCTTGTACTCGGCGGCGGCGACAAGGTCCGCGTCGGCGGCGTCGCGTTTCGCTTGCGACTTCTTCTTGCCTTTCTTCTTGGCGCCGCGCTGAGTAGACGCCTCGGGAGCATCTTCCGATGGGCGGCCCTGGGGCTGCTTGTCCTTTCGGAAGATAGCCTCGACTGCCTCCTGGCCGGAGGCGAACTTGGTGGCGATGTCCATCAGCTCGCTCGCCCTGGTGGGGTTCTTGCGACCCAACTTGCTCACCAGGTCGCGGCAGGTGGTGCCGGCGAGGAACGCGCCGATGACATCCGAGTCGGTGATGTTGGGCAGCTCGGTGCGCTGCTTCGAGAATCGCCGGATGTAGTCCCGGAGGGACTCTCCCGGCTGCTGCCGGCAGCTTCGGAGGTCCCAGGAATTCCCGGGGCGCACGTACGTGCCCTGGAAATTGCCGGCGAAAGCTTGGACTAGGTCGTCCCAGTTGGAGATCTGCCCCGGAGGCAGGTGCTCCAACCAGGCGCGAGCGGTGTCGGAGAGGAACAGGGGGAGGTTGCGGATGATGAGGTTGTCATCGTCCGTTCCACCCAGTTGGCAGGCCAGACGGTAGTCCGCGAGCCACAGTTTCGGTCTCATCTCCCCCGAGTACTTTGCGATAGTAGTCGGGGGTCGGAACCGGGTCGGGAACGGTGCCCGTCGGATGGCCCGGCTGAAGGCCTGCGGACCGGGTGGCTCGGGCGAGGGACTCTGATCCTCCCCGTTGTCATAGCGTCCCCCACGCCTGGGGTGGTAGCCTCGGCGCACCCTCTCGTCGAGGTGGGCCCGACGGTCGCGATGATGGTGCTCGTTGCTGAGGCGGCCCGGGGCTGCAGGCGCGGTGTTGCGCGTGCGCCCGGTGTAGACCGAGGCTTCCTGCATGAATCGGGAAGTCGCGGCGTGAGGTTCCGAGGGGTATCCCTGCCTTCGGGAGGCAGAGCTCTCGACCCGTCGGACCGCGGCGCCTTCTAGGAGATTCTTGAGCTCCCCCTGGATTCGTCATCCCTCGGTGGTGGATGGCTCCGGCATCGCGCGGAGATGCATCGCTGCTGCGGCCAGGTTCTGGCCGACCCCACTAGATGCGGGTGGCGGCCTGACCCTAGCGTCGTCGACGACGCGGTGCTGGAAACCCTGGGGCAGATGACGTATTTCTCCGGCCGGGGGTTGGCCCGCCCATGCCTGCCCGACGTCCCGGCGGATCGGCTCAAGTGCTCCTGCTCCCTCGTCGAGCCTGGCCTACACCCCGCGGATTTGCTCGAGCTGTGGGTCGTGACCCCCCACCGGAACGGGGACCACAGCTAGCTCCTGTGGGATGTCAACGCGGGGCACCGGCCTAGGGAGATCACCGTCCTCCGGCATGCCGAGATGATTGCCTTCGGAGGGACCCCCTAGGTCGACGTGGAAACATTCGCGGCTTGGGCCGCAGTCCTCACTGTCGAGGCTGCGGCTACCGTCGGAACAGTCGGAGAGGCAGTAGTCACATGCGGTCATGAAGTCCCGCATGGCACTGGGGTTGCCAAGTCCAGAGAAATCCCAACAGATGCTGGGCTCGTCGTCTTCCTCGGACCTAGAGGGCCCGTAGGTCGAGACGTCCGTCAGCCGGTCCCAAGGCGACCGCATGTGAAACCCCAGAGGGTTTGGACTCGCCCCTACGAGAGCGCCCGCTAAAGCAAGGTCGCTAGGCGGGTTGAGGCTGAATACAAATGACGTGGGATGGGAATCGGTCGGTACCTCTTGGTCGACGAGCGGCGATAAAGTCACGTCGGGGGCTGACTGCACCGTCGTCTCAGGTACGAGGATGACGTCCAGCAAGCTCTCCGCGAGCGCGCTGGCGTCGTCCGCTCGCTCGGGACTGGCGTGTCGCGAGGAGACGGCGCTCGTCTTCGCCTCAGGCGCGAAGTCGATACCCGGTGCGCCCCTCGTCAGGGTGTCGGCGCTGTCGACTCGCTCGACGGCCAACGAGGCGCTGCCTCCTGCTTGGCCTTGGTTGCCCTGCCTTCCCCTCCGTCAACGGGGAAGAAGGAGGGACGAGGTCGAAGGTTGTTCTTCCACCACGTGGGGAAGACGTCGTCGATTCCGCCGCCGGCGGGCGGGCTGTCGGCCGCCATTGTCGTTGTCGCGCGGTGGTGGAAGGAGTATCATGTCGTAGCTGCCGTCGAAGGACATGAACTCAAGACTCCCGAAACGGAGCACCGTCCCAGGTCGGAGAGGTTGCTGGAGACTGCCCATCTGGAGCTTGACGGGAAGCTGTTCGTCAACACGCAGCAGGTCCCTACCTGGCGCGCCAACTGTCGGCGTTTCGAGACCGGGGGGTCCCTTGGGCCGACGAGTGAGTGTCGCCGCGTGCTCCAGCCCAGATGGGTCGAGCGCGAGGGAGAGCGCGAAGGGGGAGAAGCGAGGCGGCCGGAGACTGGCGTGAGAGAGGTGGGAATCCCGCGGCCTTCGTGTTCGTCCCGTGCCCAGGTCGGGTGCGCTTGCAGTAGGGGGTTACAAGCGTCCACGCGGGTGAGGGAGCGAGCAGCTTCCAAGCGAGCGCCTGTCTCGTCCTCGTCCCCGCGCGGCCAACCCTCTCTAAGAGGGCCCTGGTCCTTCCTTTTATAGGCGTAAGGAGAGGATCCAGGTGTACAATGGGGTGTAGCAGAGTGCTACGTGTCTAGCGGGGGAGAGCTAGCGCCCTAAGTACATGCCGTCATGGCAGCCGGAGAGATTTTGGCACCCAGCTGGTGTGATGTCGTGGCCGTCGGAGGAGCGATGGAGCCTGGCGGAGGGACAGCTGTCGGAGCGGTTGGGTCCTTGCTGACGTCCTCTTGCTTCCGTAAGGGGGCTGAGAGCCACCGTCGTCACAGAGCATGCGGGGCGCCATCATTGCCTATCTGGCGGAGCTAGCCAGATGGGACGCCGGTCTGGTTCCCTGCGGCCCGAGTCAGCTCGGGGTAGGGTGATGATGGCGCCTCCTGTTGACGTGGCTGGCCTGCGCCCTAGGTTGGGCGATGTGGAGGCTCCTCCGAAGCCGAGGTCGAGTCTGTCTTCCGTGGCCGAGGCCAAGTCCGAGCCCCTGGGTCAGGCGAGGCGGAGGTCGTCGGCTGAGGCCAGGGCGGAGTCCGAGCCCTGGGGTCGGTCGAAGCGGAGTTCATCGTCTTCTGGGGCTGAGCCCGAGTCCGAGCCCTGGGTCAGGCGGAGCGGAGTTCGCCGTCTTCCGGGTCTTAGCCCGAGTCCGAGCCCTGGGGTCGGGCGGAGCGGAGTTCGCCGTCTTCCGGGACTTAGCCCGAGTCCGAGCCCTGAGTCGGGCGGAGCAGAGTTCGCCGTCTTCCGGGACTTAGCCCGAGTCCGAGCCCTGGGTCGGGCGGAGCGGAGTTCGCCGTCTTCCGGGGCTTAGCCCGAGTCCGAGCCCTGGGGTCGGGCGGAGCGGAGTTTCCTATGGTGCCTTTGGTGGGGCCTGACTGCTTGTCAGTCTCACTCTGTCAAGTGGCACTGCAGTCGGAGTGGAGCAGGCGGCGCTGTCCTTCTGTCAAGCCGGTCAGTGGAGCGGCGAAGTGACGGCGGTCACTTCGGCTCTGCCGGGGGGCGCGCGTCAGGATAAAGGTGTCAGGCCACCTTTGCGTTAAATGCTCCTGCGATTTGGTCGGTCGGTGCGGCGATTTAGTCAGGGTTGCTTCTTAGCGAAGGCAGGGCCTCGGGCGAGCCGGAAATATGTTCGCCGTCGGAGGGGGGCCTCGGGCGAGACGGAAATCCTCCGGGGTCGGCTGCCCTTGTCCGAGGCTAGGCTCGGGCGAGGCGTGATCAAGTCGCTCGAATGGACCGATCCCTGACTTAATCGCACCCATCAGGCCTTAGCAGCTTTATGCTGATGGGGGTTACCAGCTGAGAATTAGGAGTCTTGAGGGTACCCCTAATTATGGTCCCCGACACATACCATGCTCTCGGGGCTTGCTTGAGCCCATAAAGCGCCTTAGAGAGTTTGTAGACATGGTTAGGATACTCACTATCTTCAAAGCCGGGGGGTTGCTCAACATAGACCTCTTCCTTGATTGGTCCATTGAGGAAGGCACTCTTCACGTCCATTTGGTAAAGCTTAAAGCCATGGTAAGTAGCATAGGCAAGTAATATACGAATTGACTCAAGCCTAGCTACGGGTGCATAGGTTTTACCAAAATCCAAACCTTCGACTTGTGAATATCCCTTGGCCACAAGTCGGGCTTTGTTCCTTGTCACCACACCATGCTCATCTTGCTTGTTGCAGAAGACCCACTTGGTTCCTACCACATTTTGGTTAGGACGTGGAACTAAATGCCATACCTCATTCCTTGTGAAATTGTTGAGCTCCTCTTGCATCGCCAACACCCAATCCGAATCTTGAAGTGCTTCCTCTACCCTGTGTGGCTCAATAGAGGAAACAAAAGAGTAATGTTCACAAAAATGAGCAACACGAGATCGAGTGGTTACCCCCTTATGAATGTCGCCGAGGATGGTGTTCATGGGGTGTTCTCGTTGGATTGCTTGGTGGACTCTTGGGTGTGGCGGTCTTGGATCTTGTTCATCCTCCTTGTCTTGATCATTTGCATCTCCCCTTGATCATTATCGTCTTCTTGAGGTGGCTCATCTTCTTGATCTTCTCCTTCATCATCTTGAGCCTCATCCTCGTCTTGAGTTGGTGGAGATGCTTGCATGGAGGAAGATGGTTGATCTTTTTGCTTGTGGAGGCTCTTCGGATTCCTTAGGACACACATCCCCAATGGACATGTTCCTTAGCGCGATGCACGGAGCCTATTCATCATCTAATTCATCAAGATCAACTTGCTCTACTTGAGAGCAGTTAGTCTCATCAAACACAATGTCACAAGAAACTTCAACTAGTCCAGTGGACTTGTTAAAGACTCTATATGCCCTTGTGTTTGAGTCATAACCAAGTAAAAAACCTTCTACAGCCTTAGGAACAAATTTAGATTTTCTACCTCTTTTAACAAGAATAAAGCATTTGCTACCAAAGACTCTAAAATATGAAACTTTGGGCTTTTTACCGGTGAGGAGTTCATAAGATGTCTTCTTGAGGATTCGGTGTAGATATAACCGGTTGATGGCGTAGCAGGCGGTGTTGACCGCCTCGGCCCAAAACCGATCTGAAGTCTTGTATTCATCAAGCATGGTCCTTGCCATGTCCAATAGAGTTCAATTCTTTCTCTCCACTACACCATTTTGTTGTGGCGTGTAGGGAGAAGAGAACTCATGCTTGATGCCCTCCTCCTCAAGAAAGCCTTCAATTTGAGAGTTCTTGAACTCCATCCCATTGTCGCTTCTAATCTTTTTGATCCTTAAGCCGAACTCATTTTGAGCCCGTCTCAAGAATCCTTTCAAAGTCTCTTGGGTTTGATATTTTTCCTGTAAAAATAATACCCAAGTGAAGCGAGAATAATCATCCACAATTACAAGACAATACTTACTCCCGCCGATGCTTATGTAAGCTATCGGGCCGAATAGGTCCATGTGGAGTAGCTCAAGCGGCCTATCGGTCGCCATGATGTTCTTGTGTGGATGATGAATACCAACTTACTTCCCTGCTTGACATGCGCTATAAACCCTATCTTTCTCAAAATGAACATTGGTTAGTCCCAAAATGTGTTCTCCCTTTAGAAGCTTGTGAAGATTCTTCATCCCAACATGGGCTAGTCGGCGGTGCTAGAGCCAACCCATGTTAGTCTTAGCAATTAAGCAAGTGTCGAGTTCAGCTCTATCAAAATCTACTTAGTATAGTTGACCCTCTAACACTCCCTTAAATGCTACTGAATCATCACTTCTTCTAAAGACAGTAACACCTATATCCGTAAAAAGACAGTTGTAGCCCATTTTGCATAATTGAGAAATAGAAAGCAAATTATAATCTAAAGAACCTACAAGAAAAACATTGGAAATAGAATGGTCAGGAGATATTGCAATTTTACCAAGTCCTTTGACCAAACCTTGATTTCCATCCCCGAATGTGATGGCTCTTTGGGGATCATGGTTTTTCTCATAGGAGGAGAACATCCTTTTCTCCCCTGTCATGTGGTTTGTGCACCCGCTGTCAATGATCCAACTTGAGCCCCCGGATGCATAAACCTACAAAACAAATTTAGGCCTTGTTCTTAGGTACCCAAACGGTCTTGGGTCCTTTCACATTAGAAACAAGCACCTTGGGTACCCAAACACAAGTCTTTGACCCCTTGTGTTTGCCCCCAACATATTTGGCAACTACTTTGCCTGATTTGTTAGTTAGCACATAAGATGCATCAAAAGTCTTAAATGAAATATTAGGTTCATTTGATGCAATAGGAGTTTTCTTCTTAGGCAATTTAGCATGGGTTGATTGCCTAGAGTTAGATGCCTCACTCTTATACATAAAAGCATGATTAGAGCTAGAGTGAGACTTCCTAGAGTGAATTCTCCTAATTTTGTGCTCGGGATAACCGGCAGGGTATAAAATGTAACCCTCGTTATCCTGAGGCATGGGAGCCTTGCCCTTAACAAAGTTAGATAATCTTTTAGGAGGGGCATTAAGCTTGACATTGTCTCCCTGTTGGAAGCCAAAGCCATCCTTAATGCCAGGGCGTCTCCCATTATAGAGCATGCTTCTAGCAAATTTAAAATTTTCATTTTCCAAGTCATGCTCATTAATTTTGGCATTAAGTTGAGCTATGTGATCATTTTGTTTCTTAATTAAAGCTAGGTGATCATGAATAGCATCAACATTAATATCTCTACATCTAGTGCAAATAGTAATATGCTCAATGGTAGATGTAGGGTTTGCAAGTATTTAATTCAATAATCTTAGCATGTAAAATAGCATTCTCATCTCTAAGATTGGAAATAGAAGCATTGCAAACATTTAAATCTTTAGCCTTAGCAATTAATTTTTCATTCTCAATTTTAAGGCTAGAGAGGGATGCATTCAATTTGTCAATCTTAGCAATCAAATTAGCATTATCATTTCTAAGATTAACAATTGAGTCATCACAAACATTTGATTTCTCAACCTTAGCAATTAATTTGGCATTTTCATTTCTAAGGCTAGAAATAGTGTCATGACAAGTGCTTAGCTCACTAGTTAATTTTTCACATTTTTCTACCTCGAGAGCATAAGCATTTTTAGACTTAACATGCTTTTTGTTTTCCTTAATAAGGAAGTCCTCTTGGCTAACCAAGAGTTCATCCTTCTCATGAATGGCACTAATCAATTCATTTAATTTCTCTTTTTGTTGCATGTTAAGATTGGCAAAAAGAGTGAGCAAGTTATCCTCATCATCACTAGAATTATCCTCATCACTAGAGGTTGCATACTTAGTGGAGGATCTTGATTTTACCTTCTTCTTCTTGCCATCCTTTGCCATGATGCACTTGTGGCCGACGTTGGGGAAAAGAAGTCCCTTGTTGACGGCGATGTTGGCAGCGTCCTCGTCGGAGGAGGAGTCGGTGGAGCTCTCGTCGGAGTTCCACTCCCGGCAAACATGGGCATCGCCGCCCTTCTTCTTGTAATATCTCTTCTTTTCTCTTCTCTTTCCCTTCTTGTCGTCGCCCCTGTCACTATCACTAGATAATGGACATTTAGCAATGAAATGACCGGGCTTACCACACTTGTAGCACACTTTCTTGGAACGGGGCTTGTAATCTCTCCCCTTCCTTTGCTTGAGGATTTGGCGGAAGCTTTTGATGATTAAAGCCATCTCCTCGTTGTCGAGCTTGGAGGCGTCGATGGGAAGCCTACTTGGTGTAGACTCTTCCTTCTTCTCCTCCGTCGCTTTGAAGGCGACGGGTTGCACCTCGGGTGTGGAGGTGGCGCCTCGCTCAATGATTTGTTTGGAGCCTTTGATCATGAGTTCAAAGCTCACAAACTTTCCTATCACTTCCTCGGGAGACATTAGTTTATATCTTGGATCACCACGAATTAATTGTACTTGAGTAGGGTTAAGAAAAACAAGTGATCTAAGAATAACCTTGACCATTTCATGGTCATCCCATTTGGTGCTCCCAAGGTTGCGCACTTGGTTCACCAAGGTCTTTAGCCGGTTGTACATGGCTTGCGGGTCTTCTCCTTGGTTGAGCATGAACCGACCGAGCTCCCCCTCGATCGTTTCCATTTTGGTGATCTTGGTCACCTCGTCTCCTTCGTGCATGGTCTTTAGTACGTCCCAAATCTCTTTTGTACTTTTCAACCCTTGCACCTTATTATACTCCTCCGGACTTAGAGAGGCGAGGAGTATAGTAGTTGCTTGGGAATTAATGTGTTGGATTTGGACGACTTCATCCGCATCATAATCTTCATCCCCTACGGAAGGTACCTGTACTCCAAATTCAACAATGTCCCATATACTTTTGTGGAGAGAGGTTAGGTGATATCTCATCAAATTACTCCACCTAGAATAATATTCACCGTTAAACATCGGTGGTTTGCCTAATGGGACGGAAAGCAATGGAGTATGTTTGGAAATACGAGGATAGCGTAGAGGGATCTTACTAAACTTCTTGCGCTCATGGCGCTTAGAAGTTACAGACGGCGTGTCGGAGCCGGAGGTGGATGGCGATGAAGAGTCGGTCTCGTAGTAGACCACTTTCTTCATCTTCTTTTTCTTCTCGCCGCTCCGACGCGACTTGTCGTGTGAAGGGGATCCCTTCACCTTGTTGCCGGACTCCCCGGATGGAGCCTTCCCATGGCTTGTGGCGGGCTTCTCGCCGGTCACCGTCTCCTTCTTGGCGTGATCTCCCGACATCACTTCGAGCGGTTAGGCTCTAATGAAGTACCAGACTCTGATACCAATTGAAAGTCGCCTAGAGGGGGGGTGAATAGGCGGAATCTAAAAATTATAAACTTAAGCACAACTACAAGTCGGGGTTAGCGTTAGAATTATAAATGAGTCCGAAAGTGTCACACCCGGGTTTTGGGCACCAAGACCCCGGCGCGAACATAATCACAAGGTGTGCTGGGACCAAGTCTCACACATATGATGAATCATGGCACATGATCGAATGTCACATCTTTACTATATAATAGGAGTTCTATACAAAATAAATAATTACATTATAAGGAGACAACGGTCCAGCAACCCAAAGTTGACTGGGAGACGACGACCTAGATTTCTCACGAACACGCCACAACATCCTCCAAGCGCCTCATCATGCGGTACCTGTTCCTGACCTGTGGGGGGGTGTGAGACAGCAAGAGTGAGCTCACATACGTTCATCGCTCAACCAGTTATGGAGAATAATGTGCATGAACTCGCCAAAGGTGGGAGCTCACGTGAAGTGTAAGGCTTACCAAAGAGGATGGTTAGAGCTAAGCATTGCTTTTAAAGTTGGTCAAAATTTTATTAGCAATTACTAAGTATAAATAAATACCAGCCCAATTAAGTAGTAGAACAAAAGTAACAACCTCACCTGCGATGCAATGCATATGACAAATTGAGTTTAAGTTCCATAATTTAATCATGTGAGTGTCTGAGCTGCTCATGGCCGTGAGCACGGCTAGTATACCAGTTTTACACTCTGCAGAAGTTGCGCATCTTTACCCACAAGTCATGTTACCCATCTGCCAAGAGACGGCCAATCCCATACACCTCTACCGAGGAGGCGAGGCAGGGTAACACTACGAGGCCTTTACAAAGTTCCACTAGCTTCAGAAAACCCACTACAGTTTATAGGAAGCTCCAATGCAAGAATCCCTCGCATGACCGCCATCGCAGCAAAAACATCCCAAGGGCCTCCCTACACTGACCACTCCCCTACTGCCCTTGCCCCTTTCGGGTAAGGTAGTCATCCACTAGCTTTCCTAATTAATCAGCCAAGGGCATCCCATTAAACCCTTGTGGTAGCACTGTTTTCACGGGTGGTTCTCCATGTTCCAATTAACATAATGATCTTATCATGAACAGTAAATAACAACTGATAATAAAAGTATAATCATGAATAAAATGTATCTCCATACCCATAACCACATAAAAGCAATAGCAGGTACTACGCAAAAAGTGTAGTGGTAATCAAGGTATAAAGATAGTCAGACTGGGGCAACCTATTGGGTCCCATCAAAATTAACCTATGCAGATCATTATGATTAATCAGAACATGAGTGGGTAAAAAGAAGTGATCAAGAGCACAACTTGCCTGGGACTTGAGATTCCAGGTACCAGGATGATCTTCAGAGGACTCGTAACCTCACGCTAGTCGTAGCAATACAAACAAACATGGTATAGGCAAAATTAACATTACACCAAACATAAGAATACACTGCGTAATAATAATAATCTATGCGCTGCTACGAGATCGTGGGAACGATAATCACTAAATTCGGAGTTACGGTTATGAAGTTATGAATTTCCGAAATTATTTAGTGTTTAGAATAGATTAATCCTAATGAACAATTTCGATTCAAGTTTCATGGCTAAACAGTGTTACTAGTTGATAGACAATATTAATACAAGATTATTGCAACTGGAATGAATTAATTTGGAGCTAAAATGAATTAAATATGAATTTCACAAGTTTCTAGTATTGTTTTTGTAATAAAAATCATTTTCCACAATTTATTATCTAATTTTACTGCTCACTAGACTGGGCGCATTATTATCAGAAACTCCAGGGGCTAGAGCGCAAAAAGGATCCAAGACTCAGTGGTGCACCTAAGTGGACCGCAGATTTATTCTGAATAAATCTAGGGGCTCTTACATAAAAAGGGTCGGCCGAAGGGGTATGGGTTTCTCAGGGCCGTCCGATCAAAAGCAGAGGGCCCAGATTAGATCACGAATCCTGTGAAATGGTACACATTCTTAACCGTCCGATCGACGACCGATGACGCGGATTTAAAGTACTCCAACACGCCCCAGAATCGCCCGATTGAGATCAAACGGCCCCAACAACACCCTAGTCGTATCAGCATACGGATCCATCGTGGCCGTTCGTTAACCCATCAACAGTCCAAGGACCCCTTCCTCCCCACGGTGACCGTGCGCGGTGGCACAGCGCCATTGCGGCGGCGCGCCCGCTGGAGCTGCCCCACCGCGGCGCCCCGATGCCCAACCCCCACACTACATGGTAGAAACACCCTACGGTTCATGGCGAGCTCGACAGAGGGGTTTCTCACCGGCAATGGCGCTGCTACGGGGGTCGGCCACGGCGACCGGCGGTTCAGCAGCGCCCCATGAAGTCCGACGAGGAATTGTCTAGGTTCCGGCCACCGAGTTGGCTTGGTGACGGTGCGAACCTCTTCCGTGTGTCCCAGGGAGAGTCCATGGCCGGTTGACGGTGCCTCAATGCCGATAGACAAGCAGGTCCACGGCGGCGCGCCTTCTTCCACCCGCCACCCATGTTTTTGGTGTATGGCGTGTCTTGCGGCGAGCTTGCACCACCATGAATCCATGCGGCTGGATCCCATGATGCTCCCAGGCCATGCGCCCCAGCAGGAGCGATGGAGCGATTGGATTTTGGCATACGGCGCCCACCTTTTCTTCCTTTTCGCCCCTCTCCCACACCCAGCTATGGTGACGAGAGCTTCTAGCTTCTTGGTTCTGTTGTGATGAGCAGAGGGGAGCACGGAGGTCAGGTTTTATAGCCCATGGGAAGATCTTCCAGTGAACGAACCCCGTGATTCCTGGTTGAGTTTGTTGCGCGCTGCCCGCGGATTCGCGTTTTGGGGAGGAAGGACAAACTGTCAAGGCGGCCCCAGTGATCAGTGTCCGAGCGTAGGTGAGAATGACAGCACGGGTCCACAAGCAGTGCCAGTGACATCATACGTGAGACTTGCGGGTGGGACCCGCCTGCCAGTGCATGATGTGGATGGCTGGCGCGAGGTGGTCAGTTGGGCCAGGGGCGCGCACTTAATGGGCCGAGGCGGGATGGGGGTAACTTGGGCCGCAAGAAGCGAAGCCGACCCAAGGGAGGTTTATTCTTCTCCTTTTTCATTTTAATCCCTTTCACATTTTTCAAATTTCTATTTCAAGTTCAAACTTGATGAAACTTTCTGTTCTTAATTTTCATGCTTTTATTCTCAATCATAACCCTATAGATCCTACTATTTTGAATGCGATTATTTATTCTTCATCTCATTATTTTAATTCCGAAAATAATAGATGATAGTTAAAATTTTCTTTTCTCACTTCCATTTATAATTTGAGGTCGAGTAAAATGTATCCCAACAAACTCTTAAGCATGGGATTCACATTCCTATTTATTTATGGGTTAATCGACTAATAATACTCCACTAGGTATGTGCCCGTGCGTTGCAACGGCGTATAAATTATTCGATAACTGTTAGTGTATAACGATCACATAAAAATGAACAACATATATATCATCAACCTCAATATCTCACAAATTCACACTAATAACATGAAATGTGTGTGCAACTCAAAATAGGGATAATTTGTTTCCTAATATGCTGCCAATATTTACAACTGACAATGGCATCCTCCGCAGAGACCAACCAAAAAAAGTTAGCATTCCTTGCAGCTACAGGCGAATCAAACATTTCTTAACAGGTTCCTCATCAATAGATAAAACCCATCTCGAAGCTGTTTCTAGATTATTAATATGACATTTGTTTTGCATAGTCTGTTTCTCTAGAAGGATCACTAATTCATGCCGCCTGGATGACAATGTTGCCAGTATTGATTACAAGTTAGGGTATAAGCAAATGCATTATCCTGAAAATGACAGTTATAAGTGGTTAGACGATGGCCCTTCCCAATTAAATGATGATATCTCAAGTGTTAACCCAACTTGTTGGAAAAGGCAAAGGACTGAAGGTATATTCCATGAGTATGCATATTCTGATAATCTTGTAATGATGGAAGATGTGCCAACTGAAGGTTATTTTGCTCACAAACAAGAGACTGAGTTGATTGGTCCAGAAGTTGAAATACCAGAATCTTGCTTCAGGGCTCTCAATAAGCCAAATGAAATGACGTCCGATTTTGTGCAAAATAAAACCAACTTGAAGGCACAAACCTCAGGCTAGGATGTATTATATGACAAGTTTGAAAAGTTAAATGGGGATTGCTTACTCGATAATGGATTTTAACATGATGGTGGTAGAACTTCCAGGGGCACCTGTAGAGTTTTGAGAAAGTCCAGCACCAGTAAGAAGTTGGGGACTGCAACTGGATGTGTTGAAGGGCTAGAGGTTGGTGCTATTGACCAGATGAATTTCCCTTATATTCATGCTCTATGGAACAGTGACTTGATAGATAGGTCCTCCCTCAAGGATACTTTAAATCATTTTTCTCACCCATCCTTGTTGGTTGATACACCTTGCAGTCATCCAAGGACCTTGCACACACTTAACAGGACATCAGATAAATGTTTTCGTTCTTGGAACTATGAAAACATTGACAACAATGTTAGATTTAGCAATGATTCATCTATTATATTTGAAGGAACTAAAATTTTTGATTACATCAACAATGAAATACAACCGCTTAATTACTTCAATGATAAGTGTGGTTCAACCGACCAGCTTGGTTCTGAAGAAGACCTGATAACTTGGAAATCAAAATTTGACATGAGGTTGTCAGTCAATATTTCTCCTGAGACAGCAGGTGATAATGGTTGTCATTTGAATGTTCCTTCTTTGAATATGGCAAATGGCAATCTGTTTACTCAAGATTTGTTGAATCAACACAACTCTGGACTAAATCAGAGACCCAAAACTTCCAAGTGTAGTAGATTTAGAAGTCATTCTGCTCCACCATTTTATGGAGGGAGACTAAAATTCTCTAGATTAAATGTGCCACTTAGCAAACCAAGCACATATAGCGATAAAGATATCTGCGTCAATAACCCAGAAGGTACATCCAAACTTTGGCCCTTTTTGAGTTGCTTTTTTATAAGAACTAACATTACACACTTCTAATCAAATTCAGACAATGCACCTGGACATGTGGATATCTCATGTATAAGTTCAACCCAGCCTATTCCTGAGACTGGTAGCAGTGAATTTCTAGAACTAAATTTCAGGTATACTCATCTTGCCTAGCAGTCCCGTTCTTGCAATCTGCAGGCGCCAAAATCGAACAGAAAGAAAGTGAGTGGAGACAAAATCAACGGGAAAAAAGGGATCAAGAACACGGGAAGACTTGAAATCTGAGGAGAGCCAACCTCGTGAATAAAACAGGCATAAAAAATTGAATCTCGCAGCGCGAACACGACCGATCTCCCCAAATCTGCGAAGAAAGAACCAAATCTCTCTCTCGGCTCCACGATAGGTCGACCGATAACACGAATCCGAGCCAACCAAGCAAGACGCCAAAATAAGTAAAGGGAGCTCACCTTAAATCAAATCCATGGCAGATCGCGGGCACCAAATCTATGAGGAACTCTAGAGCATATGTATGATTTTTCTATGAGGAACTCCAAATACAACAAACCCAATCTTGCACACATCTCACAGTTTAGATGCAGTCACTGAAACAAGATAGGGACATAACACATGTCACAAAGTGTATGATTTTCACCATGAAACTTCTGAGATGGACCCTGATTGATTTAACTAACAGCTTGAATCGACGAACAGTGCTGCCTATAAAGCTACAAAGACAAATCTAGACTGAATAAATACAAATCTTTAGTGTTGCAAAATTGCAAAATATCTAGCACAAAGAAATTTATAGGCAGGAGGTGCTGCTGGATAAAGACTGTATTGTTCCTGCAATTCCTGGTCTGTCCCTTCACCCTTACATACTCTACGTATATAGTTCATGCAACATTTTTAGTATCCGATGGAGAATAATACTATCACTTTGCGTGCAGTGTTCTTCGTTGTTTCAAGGAAGTCCACATTCTATAAAGACTTCAAGGCTGGAAACTAGTCTTTGCCATGAAACAGAACCGGACACTAAGGTTCAGCTTAAATTGATCTCTGAGACGGGCATCAGATATGGCAAGAAAGCAGAAGATGCCCTCTTGTGATCATGGTCCTTTGGTTTAAAAGGAGTGTGCTTTTTTTAGTGTCTGCAGACTGACAGTCTTTTGTTACCGAGATAGACAGAAAAAGGTAAGGTAACCCTGGCAATCTGCTACACTAAGCAACAAAATTTCAGAAGTTACCTAAGATCACATAACCTGTTTTTCTTACAAAGTTGTGAGGTAACTGCCATTTTGATGATTGACTATTTAGCCATAACCTCAAGACCTAACACTGTAACAATCACATAAACATATCATCTAACCCAATGCACAACAATACCTTGCTATTGAAGAAGGGGCACATAGACTTCTTTGTTGCTGCTTAATTTCTCAAAAACAGTGTATTCTAGATCAGTTTGGCTTGCTTATTTTTTCTGATGAAAAAATGTTGTAGCTTTGCTTATTCATATATGTTCAAGCATACACACTGCAATCAGAGTAGTACAATACCTGACTCTGGTGTCTCTGACGATGCTGATGGCCATGCCGACAGCGAGGACAGCAAGGCTGCATGCGAGTTCGAAGGAGAGGTGTGCGTAGCCGTCTAAGAAGTAGGGCTTGGGCTTGGCCTTGGGGTTGATCCCGACAGAGATGATGGCGGCGATGATGAGGTCATAGATGCCGAGGACTCTGGCCATGACGATGAGGACGATAGACTTCATGACAAGCTTGAGGCGCATGACGCCCATGGAGGCGACGCCGACGCCACTCTTGGTCGTCTCATAGGCGACGCCCATGCCTAGACACCAGCGAGGGTGAGGGGCCAGGGGAGTGTGGAATGGACGGTTGGATCCAGCTGGTGAAAGAGACATATAAGGGAGGGATGGGAGATCTGAAGGGTGCTTACATGAGAAGCTTCACGTAAGCCTTCTTCTTTCCATCAGGCCTGGACAGACACAGTTAAGAATTAACTCATATTTGCACAACATAATAGATTATGCACAAGAAAATAACACTGGCCCAAATGCTAACCTGATCAGGGTGTTGACCTTCTTGGCCTGAATGTCATACATCTTCTTGACAGCAGCCTTGATCTTCTTATCTGCCTTGAGGTCGACAATGAAGACCAGAGTGTTGTTATCTTCAATCTTCTTCATCGCTGATTCTGTGGTGAGGGGATACTTGAGAATTTGGTACTGATCAAGGTTGTTCCTTCCGGTAGTGCTGATTCTTGGGTACTTGGGGTCCCTAGCCTTCTTCAGGGTCTTGGGGCGGTGAAATGTCACGGACGTGCGAATCTTCTTGGTCTTCTTCTTTCCTGACCCAGACTTCACAACCTTGACAGCCTTCAAGGCCTGGTCTTGGCATCACCCTTCTTGGCAGGAGCAGCTAATCAAACCAAAGTTAGATAAAACAGTCAGGTCATGAATACAGCACAGTAAGCCTATCGAATGGAAATAATTTGTGGATTTGGGCATGGTGATTGTGCACTAAAATAGACAAGCTTTGTGCATAGTAAACAATATACTACAATATGTATTGGTAACATTGCATTACATATCCTATCTGTATTTAGGAGACAATGCAGTAATTATAGTTTGCTAATTATATACCCACCCTTCAGATAATTCTTGGCAGAGCAGATAATTATAGCTTTGTGCATAGATAAAATAGTCAGGTCATGAATACATTACACTATTACAGTAAACCTATCGAATAGTAGTTTATGAATTTGTGCATGGTGATTGTGCACTAAAATAGACAGTTTATATCGAAATGGGGAGTGAAAAATCGTCATCCTCGTGCAGCGGGCAAAAACTTAAATTTATATAGAAGTGATCGAGTCGCTGAGGCGAGGAAGAGCAAGGTCACCTGTATGGTTAGGAGCACATGCGTTACCACCAGACCACATGCAATGCACGGCCACTCACCTGCGAGGCGGCTGCGCTGGCAGCACCATAGCAGGGTGCTCGGGGGTCACGATGTAGGCTTTGGCCTCCTTGCAGTGTCGATTTTTTTCTGTAGAAACGAGGAGTGAAAAATTGTCATCCTCGTGCAGCGGGCAAAAACTTAAATTTATATAGAAGGAACGTTTGCCAGCAACTTAGACCTATGTTGACTTCAGAACCACTATTATTTACCAAAAACGAGAAAAGAATTTACTCAATAAATATAGAAACTTACATTAAGGTGAAGAAATGCACCCCAGTTCAGAAATTTGCATAGAGAAACAAAAAGCACACAACCTCATTCAAAAAAAATATTTGCATTGAGTAGAGTAGAGATGCACAATTGTGTGAATCTGTACCTTTGTTGGGTCTGATCTCTTTAGTCTCTAGTTTCCGCACTTTCGGTGAAGCCGTCTTCAGAATTCTCTATTTAGCATCCTTAGCATCAATACTATAATTTTCTGTTCCAGAAACCTTTTTGCTGCTAATGCTTGGGGGATCAATTTTCTCATATCCACAATTTGATCCCGTGTTGATATCACTGGTCACCTGTATAAACAAAATAAGTTGTTTTTTTAAAACCACAAATCAAATTACCTTCAAGATAGTAACACTTGGAAATCCAATTCCGAAAGAATAAACAATCACGGTACCAAAGCAGGAGACGACCAAGGAAACAGGCAAACAGCCTCCCAGATAAGGCCAACGAGACGCAGTCAACCGGCGTGTCTAAGTTTTCAATGATCAAAGTAAGCAAAGATAAAATATCAGGACCACCAGGCTCAACAATGTGTGACCCAAATTATGCACAATTGAATGAACGAATGGCCCTCACCTAATGTCTCAAAAGCTTTAGCGCCTGTGAAATCCACGGATGACGCAGTGGTTTCACGGATGGTAATTGAATGGCCACATGCTTGCTTGTCCCTTCAAATAAACAAAGGGCCCCAAATCAGTTCGGTTCCACAATCACAGGCAAATGGCAACCAAATTAGTACATTAATGGGAGTAAACAGGCGCAGGGCGTCCCAAATCGGGACTACTTAATTTATCTCCCAACAAATCCAATGAAAAGCAAACAGTACTTTGCGATCATAAGAGCAAATGTAAGGGGAAATTAAGACGCCTTGGTTTTCTAAGTCGCAGCACGTACGATTCGGGGGGCACACATGTGGACGTTGCAGCGGTCGGCGGCAACGAGGGCGTCGACGAGCGCCGCGAGACCCGCCGACCAGATCCCCCCGGCACAGGTCAGCAGCACGATGGGCCTCGCCGGCGTCCCATCTCCCGCGGGGGCATCGGACGCCTCTGCTTCCTGAGCCAAGGCCTCAGCCTCGCTAGCTGTGGCGGCGGTGCTGACCACTGCCGCGGACGGGCGGCGGGCAGCGAGCACAGGCTGTAGGTTGGAGACGAGCACAGACGGGAGCAGGTTGCGCTTCGAAGCATCCTCGCCAGAGGTCGACTCCATCTGTCTAGGCGAGGAGGACGGTGCTTGGAGAGGAAGGGAGAGAAGGCGAAATACGGAGGGAGAACGGAGAGGAGCAGAGTTGGGAGCTGTAGACGGTGCGTGAGGCCGGTGCCGGGATGGACGCCTCCGCGAACGCGTGCGACGACATGGCGAGAGGACGGCGCCGAGGTGAGGTGGAGATGTGCGTGGACGCCGGAGGCAGGCAGGAGTGTTCCTCGATGACTCGGGCGCGTGGGGCGGACGCGTCTTGGGCCGGATTTGAGGATGGCGGCGCCGATGGCGTGGGGAGGAGGGTGGGGCGGAGGAGAGGGAGGCATGCGTCACGGAGAGGATCTCGGGCATGCGTCGCAGAGAGGATTCGGAGGAGACGGTGGCAGAACCGTGCACCGTAGGATGTGGACGACTAGATTATTAGGCTATGAAAATAGGAGGGTCCAAATAAATCTCTCATGATTTCAAAATCCTCAAATATATTTATTCATTTATTTAATCATCATTTTTTTTCTTTGACAAATTTTGGGCTTTACAAATCCTACCCCTTAACAGAAATCTCGTACTCGAGATTTGTAAGAAAAGGGATATAGAATGTCAAAGGCTTAGGTTGCAGTTTAGCTTCGTTTTTTTCTATGTGGCTTTAAGCACAAATGTTTTCATAATATTTTTTTATAAGGAATTGATTAGGAACACATGGGTATATCTATGTGTATCCACTTCACTATGTAGGGTAAAAAATGTCTTTAAAGCGTAGATAGGTTTGGATAAGAAAAAGTGGGGTAAGTAAAGACTCCGTCCGAAAGGTTTAAGTCTTGATTCATCTCAAGATTCACTTTGGATGTTATATCGTTTCTTGCCGATGTTGATCTTTTCTTCTCCGATCTTGGTCTCATTGATTTGAGGCTAGTGTATATCATCGGGGTTGAGGAAAGGTAGCTATGGGTGAGATAGACTACATGATGTGGGTCAAAAGTTTGTTTTAGGTGGGGGTTGATAGATTATGCAATCCATCAAGACTCTATTGGTTGAGTTAGATCTTTCGCTCATGGTTGTTATTCTAGAGTGGAATAAATATGCTAATTAGTGCAAGATGAATCCATAAGGATAAGGTAGAATCCTTTGAGGTCAGTTAGATCTATTAGGGTGACATAAGATCTTTTCAAGATAAGATGAGTATCTTTTAAGATAAGATGGATCTATGAGTGTAAGATAGAATCTTTCAAGATTAGATGGATATTGTTAGGCTAGATACTTTAATGGGGGATAATCTAGTTTATCTAGTTATTTTTATAAGCATTTTTTTCCTATATGTATATGCAGATGTAATTGTGGACGTTACTCCACAACTAATCACACTCAATCCAAGATCCAAATCAAACAAGTATCATAAGAACAAACATTCAGGCATACAAATATTTACAAAAATAGTTTTGATTTTGTTCCTAAGGGTAGGTCTCCTATTCCTAAAGATCACTTTAGGCACAGGATTTCAAAGTGTGAAATCCACATTTGTCTTTAGAAGGAAAAGATAAGAATAATCAGAGTAAAGCAGAAGTAGATGAGAAAAGATTAAGAAAGGTTTAGAAAAGGATCAGAGTAAGGTAAGTAGGTAAAGGTTTATCCATTTCTACCTAGGTTTCGTCCTACAGTCAACATTCCTCTGATACCACTTCTGTCACACCCGGGTTTTGGGGCACCAAGACCCGGGCGCGAACATAATCACCAGGTGTGCTGGGACCAAGTCTCACACATATGATGAATCATGGCACAGGATCGAATGTCACATCTTTACTATATAATAGGAGTTCTATACAAAATAAATAATTACATTATAAGGAGACAACGGTCCAGCAACCCAAAGTTGACTGGGAGACGACGGCCTATATTTCTCACGAACACGCCACAGCATCCTCCAAGCGCCTCATCCTGCGGTACCTGTTCCTGGCCTGTGGGGGGGTGTGAGACAGCAAGAGTGAGCTCACATACGTTCATCGCTCAACAAGTTATGAGGAATAATGTGCTTGAACTCGCCAAAGGTGGGAGCTCACGTGAAGTGTAAGGCTTACCAAAGAGGATGGTTAGAGCTGAGCATTGCTTTTAAAGTTGGTCAAAATTTTATTAGCAATTACTAAGTATAAGTAAATACCAGCCCAATTAAGTAGTAGAACAAAAGTAACAACCTCACCTGCGATGCAATGCATATGACAAATTGAGTTTAAGTTCCATAATTTAATCATGTGATTGTCCGAGCTGTTCATGACCGTGAGCACGGCTAGTATACCAGTTTTACACTCTTCAGAGGTTGCGCATCTTTACCCACAAGTCATGTTACCCATCTGCCAAGAGACGGCCAATCCCATACACCTCTACCGAGGAGGCGAGGCAGGGTAACACTACGAGGCCTTTACAAAGTTCCACTAGCTTTAGAAAACCCACTACAGTTTATAGGAAGCTCCAATGCAAGAATCCCTCGCATGACCGCCATCGCAGCAAAATCATCCCAAGGGCCTCCCTACACTGACCACTCCCCTACTGCCCTTGCCCCTTTCGGGTAAGGTAGTCATCCACTAGCTTTCCTAAGTAATCAGCCAAGGGCGTCCCATTAAACCCTTGTGGTAGCACTGTTTTCACGGGTGGTTCTCCATGTTCCAATTAACATAATGATCTTATCATGAACAGTAAATAACAACTGATAATAAAAGTATAATCATAAATAAAATGTATCTCCATACCCATAACCACATAAAAGCAATAGCAGGTACTACCCAAAAAGTGTAGTGGTAATCAAGGTATAAAGATAGTCAAACTGGGGTAACCTATTGGGTCCCATCAAAATTAACCTATGCAGATCATTATGATTAATCAGAACATGAGTGGGTAAAAAGAAGTGATCAAGGGCACAACTTGCCTGGGACTTGAGATTCCAGGTACCAGGATGATCTTCAGAGGACTCGTAACCTCGCGCTAGTCGTAGCAATACAAACAAACATGGTATAGGCAAAATTAACATTACAACAAACATAAGAATACACTGCGTAATAATAATAATCTATGCGCTGCTACGAGATCGTGGGAGCGATAATCACTAAATTCGGAGTTACAGTTATGAAGTTATGAATTTCCGAAATTATTTAGTGTTTAGAATAGATTAATCCTAATGAACAATTTCGATTCAAGTTTCATGGCTAAACAGTGTTACTAGTTGATAGACAATATTAATACAAGATTATTGCAACTGGAATGAATTAATTTGGAGCTAAAATGAATTAAATATGAATTTCACAAGTTTCTAGTATTGTTTTTGTAATAAAAATCATTTTCCACAATTTATTATATAATTTTACTGCTCACTGGACTGGGCGCATTATTATCAGAAACTCCAGGGGCTAGAGCGCAAAAAGGATCCAAGACTCAGTGGTGCACCTAAGTGGACCGCGGATTTATTCTGAATAAATCTAGGGGCTCTTACATAAAAAGGGTCGACCGAAGGGGTATGGGTTTCTCAGGGCCGTCCGATCAAAAGAAGAGGGCCCAGATTAGATCACGAATCCTGTGAAATGGTACACATTCTTAACCGTCCGATCGACGACCGATGACGCGGATTTAAAGTACTCCAACACGCCCCAGAATCGCCCGATTGAGATCAAACGGCCCCAACAACACCCTAGTCGTATCAGCATACGGATCCATCGTGGCCGTTCCTTAACCCATCAACGGTCCGAGGACCCCTTCCTCCCCACGGTGACCGTGCGCGGTGGCACAGCGCCATTGCGGCGGCGCGCCCGCTGGAGCTGCCCACCGCGGCGCCCCGATGCCCAACCCCCACACTACATGGTAGAAACACCCTACGGTTCATGGCGAGCTCGACAGAGGGGTTTCTCACCAGCGATGGCACTGCTACGGGGGTCGGCCACGGCGACCGGCGGTTCAGCAGCACCCCATGAAGTCCGACGAGGAATTGTCTAGGTTCCGGCCACCGAGTTGGCTTGGTGACGGTGCGAACCTCTTCCGTGTGTCCCAGGGAGAGTCCATGGCCGGTTGACGGTGCCTCAATGCCGATAGACAAGCAGGTCCACGGCGGCGCGCCTTCTTCCACCCGCCACCCATGTTTTTGGTGTATGGCGTGTCTTGCGGCGAGCTTGCACCACCACGAATCCATGCGGCTGGATCCCATGATGCTCCCAGGCCATGCGCCCCAGCAGGAGCGATGGAGCGATTGGATTTTGGCATACGGCACCCACCTTTTCTTCCTTTTCGCCCCTCTCCCACACCCAGCTATGGCGACGAGAGCTTCTAGCTTCTTGGTTATGTTGTGATGAGCAGAGGGGAGCACGGAGGTCAGGTTTTATAGCCCATGGGAAGATCTTCTAGTGAACGAACCCCGTGATTCCTGGTTGAGTTTGTTGCGCGCTGCCCGCGGATTCGCGTTTTGGGGAGGAAGGACAAACTGTCAAGGCGGCCCCAGTGATCAGTGTCCGAGCGCAGGTGAGAATGACAACACGGGTCCACAAGCAGTGCCAGTGACATCATACGTGAGACTTGCGGGTGGGACCCGCCTGCCAGTGCATGATGTGGATGGCTGGCGCGAGGTGGTCAGTTGGGCCAGGGGCGCGCACTTAATGGGCCGAGGCGGGATGGGGGTAACTTGGGCCGCAAGAAGCGAAGCCGACCCAAGAGAGGTTTATTCTTCTCCTTTTTCATTTTAATCCCTTTCACATTTTTCAAATTTCTATTTCAAGTTCAAACTTGATGAAACTTTCTGTTCTTAATTTTCATGCTTTTATTCTCAATCATAACCCTATAGATCCTACTATTTTCAATGCGATTATTTATTCTTCATCTCATTATTTTAATTCTGAAAATAATAGATGATTGTTAAAATTTTCTTTTCTCACTTTCATTTATAATTTGAGGTCGAGTAAAATGTATCCCAACAAACTCTTAAGCATGGGATGCACATTCCTATTTATTTATGGGTTAATCGACTAATAATACTCCATTATTAGGCTATGAAAATAGGAGGGTCCAAATAAATCTCTCATGATTTCAAAATCCTCAAATATATTTATTCATTTATTTTATCATCATTTTTTTTCTTTGACAAATTTTGGGCTTTACAGAAAGAGAGGGCGAAAAACAAATCACAAGCAAATAAGGCAGATGACACGGTGATTTGTTTTACTGAGGTTCGGTTCTTGCAAACCTACTCCCCGTTGAGGTGGTCACAAAGACCGGGTCTCTTTCAACCCTTTCCCTCTCTCAAACGGTCACCTAGACCGAGTGAGCCTTTCTCTTCAATCAAATGGGACACTAAGTCCACTACAAGGACCACCACAACTTGGTGTCTCTTGTTTTGATTACAAGTGAGTTGAACACAAGAATAGAGGAAGAAGAAAAGCAATCCAAGCGCAAGAGCTCAAATGAACACAAATGTCTCTCTCTCTCTAGTCACTAATTGATTGGAATGATATTTGGACTTGGGAGAGGATTTTATCTCTTTGTATGTGTCTTGAATGAAGTCTATAGCTCTTGTATGAGGTGTGAAGGCTGAAAACTTGGATGCAATGAATGGTGGGTGGTTGGGGGTATTTATAACCCCAACCACCAAAGTGACCGTTGGTGAGGGCTTCTGTCGCATGGCGCACCGGATAGTCCGGTGCGCCACCGGACACTGTCCGGTGCGCTAGCCACGTCACCCGGCCGTTGGGTTCTGACCATTGGAGCTTCTGACAGCTGGGCCACCGGACAGTCCGGTGGTGCACCGGACAGTCACTGTTCACTGTCCGGTGCGCCTTCTGGCGCCTATCCTGACTTCTGCGCGCGCAGGCGCGCACTGTAGCGCATTTATTGTTCGTTGCAGACGATCGTTGGCGCTGTGTAGCTGTTACTCTGCTGGCGTACCGGACAGTCCGGTGCTACACCAGACAGTCCGGTGAATTATAGCGGAGCGGCTCCCAGAATTCCTGAAGGTGGCAAGTTTGGAGTCGGGTTCCCTGGTGCACCGGACACTGTCCGGTGGTGCACCGGACAGTCTGGTGCGCCATACTAGGGCAAACTTCGGTTGTCTTTTGCTCTCTTTATTTGAACCATTTCTTGGTCTTTTTATTGATTTGTTTTGAACCTTTGGCACCTGTAAAACTTATAATCTAGAGCAAACTAGTTAGTCCAATTATTTGTGTTGGGCAATTCAACCACCAAAATCAATTAGGAAAAGGTGTAAGCATATTTCCCTTTTAGCAAGCCCTCTACCTGGCGTGCCAACTGTCGGTGTTTCAAACCCCGGCTCTGATAAGTAAATTTATTGTGCGTGTTTCGAGCTCCAGAGGGTGTGCACAGTGGACACATGATTTATACTAGTTTGGGCAGAACGTCCCTACTTCCAATCATCGGTGGCTTGCACTACCGGCACCATAGATGATCAAAACTTGTAGTAGGGGTTACAATCGGGTGAGAGAGGGAGGAGAGGCTCACAAGTCTCGTATCATGGTGAAAGTGGAGCTATGAGCTACAGAGTGGAGTCCTAGCTAAGTCTTGGCTTGGCGGTGGGGCTCCAGCCTCCTAGTCCTCGTCGGTGCTCCTCCTCCTGATCGTCGACTCATTTGGGGTCCGTCCTTCTAGGTGTGTATCCGAAAAAGCTCAACCCTTTGTTTGGGGGCCAACCCCTCCCTTTTATAGGCTAGGAAAGAAGTTGACCAGTAGTGGCTTCCTTAAGAAGGAGCCATAAGGAAAGGGTAAAACCAAATGTTCTACCCAGGGTAAAACCACACGTACTCATGGGCCCTGGGGTCACTTGGTTGTCTCGTATTTACTATAGTAGGCGGCGCGTGGTTGCGTGGATCCCAGGCGCCATCATTCAGGCTATGCCAACCCCTAGCCTTCGTAGCCTCGGGCTCGATGTGTCTCGACGTGTGGTGTCCTGCCACCGGCCTTCGCACTCAGGCCTAGTCACGATAGGTCATGAGTGCGCTGTAGGTCGAGGGACGCGTTGGGCCATAAATGTGCCGCGGTTCGAGGGGTTCGCAGGTCATGAGTGCTTTGTGATCCGAGGGTTCGTTGGTCATGAGTGAGAGGCGGTTGATGCCTCCGCTGTAGCCATTGTAACATTATACCGAGTGGGGTAGGAGTCTTGCGAGACCGCATCAACCACGTTTATGGTGCGACTGCCACCGTGTATTGGAGGGAACAAGGTCAAGAGTGTTTCAACCGGAAGCTCGATAGTGAAGACAACGAGGAGCGTTAGAGAGGAGCCAGAAACGGAGCACCACTTGCTCATGGAGAAGGCTCATGGCTCTCTACGGAGTTACTCGACTATTGTGCTTGTCCCTCACGTGGGTACCCTTTGCGTAAGGGTACCATCGAGGATTAGTCGGGACCTTGCGTGGTTCTAGATACCTCGGTAAAAATACTGGCGTCATCCACGGGAGTTTGCAATCTCTACCTTTGTTGTTTAGCTTGCACATTTACTTTAAGTACTTAAGTTTTAGTCTCTCTATTCCTAGCTTAGAACATTTAGGATTAGAACTTAGGTTGCATAACTCTTTTATGGTAGAGATAGCAACACTTAGAAAAATTCTAGTTTGTACATTCTTGTTTAGTTATTTGCATATGTTTTGTTTAGGAGATTTTTTTGTGGCCTAGTTTAGTGTGAGATTTTAGAAGTCCTAATTCACCCCCTCTTAGGCGTTCGTAAACCGTTTAATTGGTATCAAAGCCCAGTTTGGCTCATGTGAACCCTTAAAATATGGTTTAAAGTATTAGCTAGTTCTTGGAGAAATAAAACTAGAATTTATCTTAAGACTATGTTTTACTTGTGAAGCATGCTCCCAATTAAATAAAAGTGATGTAAAAGTTTCTTCAAAAGATTTAAAATTTAAAATATCTCTTAAACATGGATTCCTCACCTTTAAAGATATTCAAACATTTGCCTAACAAATCAATAAAACAATTAATAAATATGTTGAAAATATTTGCATACATGCTAGTACTTTTTTTAGCATTTGATTTTGAATTTGAAATTCAAAACAAAATCGAATTAGTAATTTGAAATAAAAAACGAATCAGAAATAAGAAAACAAAAGGAAAAAAAAAAGAGAAAACCTCACCTCTACTTGGGCCTAAAACCCGCTGCTCGGCCCAATTTTCCACCCGTGCCGGCCCACTTCCTCTCGTCGGCCCAGCCTGAAGTTTTGGCGCTGACAGGTGGATCTCACCTGTCAGATTCTTTCCCCGCGCCACGTTTCTCTGAGTCTCTAACTGGTGGACCCCTCCTGGTCAGACTCATCTCCTACCGGCTACCGCTGTCTGCATCTACGAGTAAACGGCGACGGAACCACGAAGCGAATCCCACGCCGAACCAACCTTCGCCAGCTGCCGCCTTGGGCCTATAAATACCTGGGCCCTGCAACCGCCCTCCTCATCGTACCAATTGATTCACCATGAGCCAACTCCACCAAGGATCATACCGGTGGACACCGTAGTGTCGAGCGAGAGAGTCGTGAGCGCGACTGCCACAGTCGACTTCGTGTTATACCGTCCCCATGCTCTCGGGGTGTGGGGGGAGGTGATCGGCTGAGCCCACCGCGCATCCTCAACGGTTAGCCGAGCGAAGAGGGTGACCGTGGTGCGGAGGATTGCTCGCTGGAGGCGTTCAATGTTAGTACTGATGAGATGAAGGAAATGTTACAAAGGAATTGCCCAGCGTCGCGAGCCTAGAGGAAGGAAGCACCGTGCTAATGTCCGACTCGTGGGCCCGGAGTGGGCGTGACTTGGTCACTGTCTGGCGTGTGTGCGTCTGTATCATGGGGCAGTGTCCCCGCCTAGTGGGTCTGCTTGTAAGCGTTTAAGTAGTGGTCGTCTCCCTTGGGCAAGGGAAACATTTTACTGAATATTGAATAGAACTGCTTCCTGTTGCCTTCATTCTCCATTTCTCCTCTCTCTGCTACCTTCGTCTTCCTCTCATTCTTCCCTAGATCTCTCCTCTTCTCCATTCCCTAGCAGTAGCTAACAATTGGTATCAGAGGCGTTCGTTCCTTGGCCATCGCATCCATGGCGTCTCCTTCATCGGTTGATGCTCAGCTCACTCAGGCGCTAGAGCACCAGACCCGTACTATCCTCGCTGAGCTCGACAAATGGTTCATGGCTATCGACTCCAAGTGGGAAGCGTGAGTCGGGGCGCTGGAGCCGGTTGCTCTGCAAGTGCACGCGTACCAGAGAAGCGCACAACGCGAGCCCGGCCGGGATCTTGTCGGTGAAGCCGTTGTTGAGCATGCTCAGCTTGGCGAGCTCCTTGCCGTGGCAGATCCCAGTCGGGATGGGCCCGGTGAAGGAGTTCGACGACACGTCCACCACCTCGGGGTAGATCTGGCGACACACCAAGCAGCGGTGGGCGCGGACGTGGAGGATCGGCTCCGCTGCTTCGACGCCGCCACCGACACCTGCATCGCAGCACCCGAATCGACCAACCAGGTGTGCGAGATATGGCATCCCCGCGTCGACTCCGAGGTCGAGGGTCTCCAGTCCCGCGTGGCGGATTCGGAGCGCGCTTGCCTCGTGGCCCCCATGAGCATCAATGCGGTTTCGTCATGCCCAACAGCGTCGGCAGGGGAGAAGATGTTGGACGCGTCATTCGTGCGTCAGGAGGTGCACGTCTGCTTCAGTGATAAGGTGCCGGTGTTGTCGCTCGAGGGCATCGATGGCGTGTGCCGGGCCGAGATCCGCGCGCACAAGGTCTGTGACATTCGTCTCCTCCACTTCTCCTCGCTGTTGCCAGACCACTCCATCCTTGCCGAGCTCAAAGACCGCGACGTCAGTGAACAGCTCGCCGGAGCCCGTGGCCGCCTCGACAACCCCACAACCACGCTCCTGGGGCCCAACATCGACCCCGTTGCTACCCCACCTCACCTTCGCGGATTGTGTGCCGAGCTCAGCTTCTCCTCCCCGACGTCCTCTCTCCTGCAGTTGGTGTGCGTAGAGGAGGAGGAGGTTCTCACCACCTCGCCCAATAGGTGTTTGACAAATTGCTTCAACCTCATACGAAGCTGTTTCAGCCAGGATGCAATGCCACATCGACAACCTTGGCCACCACCTCATATGCACGTTGAGTTTGGGTGTGCATCTGATAGGATGAAGCAATATAATCCTGTCGGCGTTTCGAGACCGGGGGGTCCCCGAGCCGACGAGTGAGTGTGCCGCGTGCCCCAGCCCAGATGGGTCGAGCGCGTGGGCGAGCGCGAAGGGGGGAGAAGCGAGGTGGCCGGAGACGGGCGTGAGAGAGGTGGAGATCCCGCGGCCTTCGTGTTCGTCCCGCGCCCAGGTCGGGTGCGCTTGCAGTAGGGGGGTTACAAGCGTCCACGCGGGTGAGGGAAGCGAGCGGCCCTAAGAGAGCGCCTGTCCCGTCCTCGTCCCGCGCGGCCAACCTTCTCTAAGAAGGCCCTGGTCCTTCCTTTTATAGGCGTAAGGAGAGGATCCAGGTGTACAATGGGGGTGTAGCAGAGTGCTACGTGTCTAGCGGAGGGAGAGCTAGCGCCCTAAGTACATGCCAATGTGGCAGCCGGAGAGATCTTGGCACCCTGCTGGCGTGATGTCGTGGCTGTCGGAGGAGCAACGGAGCCTGGAGGAGGGACAGCTGTCGGAGCGGTCGAGTCCTTGCTGACGTCCACCTGCTTCCGTAAGAGAGCTGAGAGCCGCCGTCGTCACAGAGCTTGTGGGGCGCCATCATTCCCCATCTTGCGGAGCTAGCCAGATGGGACACCGGTCTTGTTCTCCATGACCAGAGTCGGCTCGGGGTAGGATGATGATGGCGCTTCCTGTTGACGTGGCGGGCCTGTGCCCTAGGTCGGGCGACGTGGGGGCTCCTCCGAAGCCGGGGTCGAGTCTGTCTTCCGTGGCCGAGGCCGAGCCCGAGCCCCCGGGTCGGGCGAGGCGGAGATCGTTCGGCAGAGGCCCGGGCGGAGTCCGAGCCCTGGGGTCGGGCGAAGCGGAGTTCGTCGTCTTCCGGGTCTTAGCCCGAGTCCGAGCCCTGGGGTCGGGCGGAGTGGAGTTCGCCGTCTTCCGGGTCTTAGCCCGAGTCCGAGCCCTGGGGTCGGGCGGAGCGGAGTTTGTCGTCTTCCGGGTCTAAGCCCGAGTCCGAGCCCTGGGGTCGGGCGGAGCGGAGTTCGCCGTCTTCCGGGTCTTAGCCCGAGTCCGAGCCCTGGGGTCGGGCGGAGCAGAGTTCGCCGTCTTCCGGGTCTTAGCCCGAGTCCGAGCCCTGGGGTCGGGCGGAGCGGAGTTCGCCGTCTTCTGGGTCTTAGCCCGAGTCCGAGCCCTGGGGTCGGGCGAAGCGGAGTTCGCCGTCTTCCGGGGCTGAGCCCGAGTCGGAGCCCTGGGTCGGGCGGAGCGGAGCTTCCTATGGCGCCTTTGGCAAGGCCTGACTGCCTGTCAGACTCACTCTGTTGAGGGGCACTGCAGTCGGAGTGGCGCAGGCGGCGCTGTCCTTCTGTCAGACCGGTCAGTGGTGCGGCGGAGTGACGGCGGTCACTTCGGCTCTGCCGGGGGGCGCGTCAGGATAAAGGTGTCAGGCCACCTTTGCGTTAAATGCTCCTGCAACTCGGTCAGTCGGTGCGGCGATTTGGTCAGGGTTGCTTCACAGCGAAGCCAAGGCCTCGGGCGAGCCGGAGATGCGTCCGCCGTTAAAAGGGGGGCCTCGGGCGAGACGGAAGTCCCTCGAGGTCGGCTGCCCTTGGCCGAGGCTAGGCTCGGGCGAAGCGTGATCGAGTCACTTGTATGGACTGATCCCTGACTTAATCGCACCCATCAGGCCTCTGCAGCTTTATGCTGATGGGGGTTACCAGCTGAGAATTAGGCGTCTTGAGGGTACCCCTAATTATGGTCCCCGACAGTAGCCCCCGAGCCTCGAAGGGAGTGTTAGCACTCGCTTGGAGGCTTTCGTCGCACTTTTTTGCAAGGGGACCAGCCTTTCTCGGTTGCATTTTGTTCCGGTGGGTGCGCGCGAGCGCACCCGCCGGGTGTAGCCCCCGAGGCCTCGGAGGAGTGGTTTCACTCCTTCGAGGTCTTAATGCCTTGCGTAATGCTTCGGCTGGTCTGGTTGTTCCCTCATGCGAACTGGCCGTAGCCCGGGTGCACTGTCGGGGCCCAAGCTCTCGGGCTGGTATGTTGACGCTGTCAACGGTCTGGCCGGAGCCGGGTTTGCGAGAGCAGCCCCCGAGCCTCTGCACAGGGCGAGAGGACGATCAGGGACAGACTCGGCTTTTTTACATATGCCCCTGCATCGCCTTTCCGCAAGGAGGAGGGGGGGAGAGCGCCATGTTACCCTCGATGGTCACCGAACATGGTGTCTCCGGTGAGCTGCAAGCGGGTGATCCGAGTGGACGTCCGTGCCCCGTTCGTTGGGGGTCAGCTAGGGGCCCAGAGGCACGCCCAAAAGTACCTGCGGGTGACCTGCCGGACCCGGTCCCCTGGCGACGGGGTCCGAGGGCTCGATGCCTCCCTCCGATGGGATTCCGTTACAAGATCATTCCCGCTGGTCTCGGAAATGTCCTAGGGTACCTCGGGAGCGCAGCCCGAGCCTCGGTTATGTATCGAACGTACCCCTGGTCATCCCTCGCTCGGTGTCTGAGGCGACTGTGAACCCTTCGGGGGCCAGCCTTCGAACCCCTGATCAGTAATGGGCGCGGAGCCCGAGTAGCCTGAGGCGGCCATGGAGCCCTTCGGGGGGCCGGCCTTCGAACCCCTGACCAGTAGTGGGTGTCGGGCCCACGCGATCTGAGGCGACTGTTGAACCCTTCGGAGGGCCAGCCTTCGAACCTCTGATCAGTAGGGGGGGGGGGCTCGGAGCCCGGTTCCTTCGCAGAGAAGGATCCTTTTCGGGGTATCCCCCTTTCCCGGTCCCTGTTGCAAGAGATAGAGAAAGAGGAAAAAAGGAAAAGGATACGAAATCGAACGACGTGGCGTACCTTTTTTGGCGCGGTAATTACGGCGAAGGCGAAGCGTCGCCCGCCGCTCCTGCCAGAGGCGCCGCCTGTCCCGCCGCAGAGTTAATGCGACGGGGCGAGTGGTTGGCGGGGTGGCCGTTGCGCGTGCGCGAGCCGTTCGAGGAACGGATCACGGGCGCACCGTCTTCACGCCGTGGGAGGAGGCTCTCTTGCTGTCCCTGGATGGGACGTGAGCCTGGCTGACGATGTGACCGCTGCTCCCGCCCGCCTGCCACCGTCATTACTGCCGGCACACTTTCGGCCGCATTGACCGTCGCGCCAGGCTGGCGCTGCTGGGTCGTGCGCTGGGTCGCCTCGAGTCGTGGCATAGGTTCCGCAACCGAAGAGGTGCGACGGTGGTGCAAGTGGCGGTGCGGTTGCTTGCATGCAGCAACTGGCGCGCTGGTTGCGTGACGCGTGGGCCTGGGCCTCCAAGCTGGCGTGTCAGAAGTCGGAGAAGCGCGTCCACCTGGCGCGGTTGCATGCCGCCTGCATGGCTGCCCGCCCCTTCCGCCCGTTGGTCTGGGCAAAAGTGGGGGGTCGCTTGTAACCGCTGGGCGGTCGCGTGCACCGCGCGCGGCGGTTTGGTTTCTTCTGCTCTGAGCCAGTTTGCATGACATGCGGGACCCAGCCCCCGAGCCGCAGGGGAGGGCCTTGGAGCGTGTTGGAGAAGACTCAGCCCGTGGCGTTTGGGGGCGCACGTAGGGAGAGTTGCCTTTAAAAGGAGGGCGACCCCTTTCGGAAGGCAACCATGTCTTCTTCCTCCCTTATGCGTCGTGTCTTTCCATCTTCCAAGCCCCCGGATGGGGGGTATCCGCCGTCTTTCCGCCTCCTCGCTGGAGGGACGCAACTCCGTGGGAGTTGGTACCTTTCAGCCATCGTTCGGCTTCAAGGATTTTCATCATGCAGCCCGGTTGCTTCCCCCCGCTGGTGGTCACCCAAGACGGTGACCGCTAGTTCCTGGGTGGGGAGAAGCAAACCGGGCTGCGATCTTGGTCCCACCCTCAGCTTCAAGGATGTTCATCATCCTCGCTGGGGTGGGGGCCGGGATGAGCCGGCGCTTTACCTCCCACGCAGGTTCGCGGGTCACCCCTTCCCGCGGTGTTCGAGGGAGAGGGCGCTCACTGGCCCTGCAGGCGGCGCAGACTTAGCCAACGTGGGGCTGATCGACGGCGGGCGTCGTCACCTCCAGCGTGTCGGAGTCGTCGGCTTGGCTCCCGGCGGCCCCCCCTGCCGGAGGGCGGCTGCCGCGCCGTGTGCACGGGAGGACCACCCACGATGCCGCGCGCTGCTAGGGCGGCGTTCGTGTTCTGGGGTGGCCCTGCTTTTGCACCAGGATGGCGCCCTCGCGCAGAGGCCGGTGCCCCACTCGTCTGGGAGGATTCGAGTGGGGATCTGCCGGGGGGCTGGTGGCCCCCGCCATCAGCGCCGAGGCGGAGGCGGCTCGAGAAGTCCCCGTCGCCGACGGGATCACCGCCACCATCCACGCCCCGGGCCTCCGGCTCTTCGTACTTGTCCTCGCCCCTCGAGCGTCGGCGTGGGCGAGGGCAAGATTGCAGCAGCGCCCACCCTGAGGCCTACACTGCTGCGGCTCGGCCATCCGGAGCGGGAGTCGTCGTCGTCGTATTCAGAGCGGGCGGCGGCGAGCCGCTCGTCAGTCTTCTGTTGCTCCGCAGGCCTTCCCCATGGAGTGGGGTTGTTCGTACCTGCGGTGGGGGAACCGGAGTTCCGTTTGTAACGGCACTTCGAATGCCAGTGTTTTTGTTCATTGTGGCTGTCGAGGCCTGAACATGTATGTAATTTCGGCACGGAGCCGTGTTTTTTCCTTATTTTCGAGCGCTAAGTCTCGCCTGTTGATTATCTGAAACGCTTCACCAAGCATGAGTCGCCCCGTGTCAAGGTGACGAGTGAGGTATCCGTATCCCGGAGGCGTAGGAGTCCCTTGGCTCGATCGGCCTTGTTGTCTGAGGCTCCTCTAGCTCAGTTAAAGGGACCCCTTGGCCGCTCTTCGATGAGCCGAGGCCAGGGGTAGCGATATCAGTACGAACAGAGGCGGAGTTGGCTCGAAAATGGGAACCTGGTTGGCCGGAGCCTAGCCGGGTTGCCCGTCAGCGGGGCTGACGCCGGAGTTGATCAGCCGAGGCCTCGGGTCGGGCTGGCGCCCTTGGAAGATGGTTGGCTGAGGCCCCAGGGGTAACCGGCTGAGCCGCCTGCTCGGGCCGGATTCCCGGAGAAGTCCCCGGACCGCGTCGCCGTCCGAGGCTGGGTCGGATCTCGCTGAAGGCGTCGTCGATGCCGAGGGTGCTACAGCCTACTTCCAGCGTGAAGATCCGAGCCTGCAGGATCAGATGGTCTTGTAGCGTGTGCCTTCTGCGGCCGCCGAGGCCAGAAAACACACCCTCGCTGCGTTGTAAAGCCGCGTCTCTTTTCCTCTTATTCCGAGCATCTGGACTTTCCGTCGGTAACAGGGATGTTTGTGTGGGCGAGAGTTGCTTCTCGCGGAAGGTGATGAGTGAGGTATCCGTATCCCAGAGGCGTGGGAGTCCCTCGGCTCGGTCGGCCTTGCCGCTTACGCGTACTTTCGCCCGTCCACGAGGCCCTGTCACCGATTCAGTCGAGAAGGCTTGAAGGACCGCCTCGGCAGAAGAGCTTCCGATCGTGAAGACTTGTTCGGTCCGCGGAATCACTTTATCCGAACGCGAGTTACTTATCGCAGAAGGTGATGAGTGAGGTATCCGTATCCCGGAGGCGTAGGAGTCCCTCGGCTCGGTCAGCCTTGGCTGCTTACGTGTACTCCATCGTTTCCAGGATCCGCTTTTCGAAGTAGTCAAAAAGCACGAAAGAAATTCTGCTAAAAAGAGATCCTTTTTCGAGGAAAATTTCGACGCGGAGGGGGTCTCCCCCCTTTTAGCCCCCGAGGGAGGGTCGGGCTTTGCCGAGGCGAGGCCGACCCTTCCTTGATGACTAAACTTTGCGTGGGTGCGAGGTATATGAATAACTTGAAAACATCTTAAGGGTAGAAGCGACGTAGCTGTTTGATGTTCCAAGCGTTGCCGTAGATCTCGCCTTGATTGTTGGCTAGCTTGTATGTTCCGGGCTTCAGGACTTTGGCGATGACGAATGGCCCCTCCCAGGGGGCGTGAGCTTGTGCCTCCCTCGGGCGTCTTGCCGCAGCCGAAGCACCAGATCGCCCACCTGGAGGTCTCGGGACCGGACCCCTCGGGAGTGGTAGCGTCGCAGGGACTACTGGTACCGCGCCGAGTGCAGTAAGGCCTTGTCCCGAGCCTCTTCCAGCTGGTCCAGCGATTCTTCTCGGCTAGCTTGGTTGCTTTGATCATTGTAGGCCCTCGTCCTCAGGGAGCCGTATTCCAGGTCAGTGGGTAAGATGGCCTCGGCCCCGTAGACCAGGAAGAACGGCGTGAAACCCGTGGCTCGGCTCGGCGTCGTCCTCAGGCTCCAGACCATCGAGGGGAGTTCCTTCATCCATCGCTTGCCGAACTTGTTGAGGCCGTTGTAAATCCGAGGCTTGAGCCCTTGTAGAATCATGCCGTTGGCACGCTCTACTTGCCCATTCGACATGGGATGAGCCACGGTAGCCCAGTCCACCCGGATGTGGTGATCCTCGCAAAAATCCAAGAATTTTATGCCGGTGAACTGGGTACCGTTGTCGGTGATGATGGAGTTTGGGACCCCGAAGCGATGGATGATGTTGGTGAAGAACGCCACCGCCTGCTCGGACCTGATGCTGTTCAGGGGTCGGACCTCGATCCACTTGGAGAATTTGTCGATGGCGACCAGCAGGTGCGTGTAGCCCCTGGGCGCCTTCTGCAAGGGACCGACGAGGTCCAGACCCCATACAGCGAAGGGCCAGGTGATGGGTATCGTCTGCAGAGCCTGAGCGGGCAGGTGGGTCTGCTTCGCATAGAATTGGCACCCTTCGCAGGTGCGGACAATTCTAGTGGCGTCAGCCACCGCCGTTGGCCAGTAGAAGCCTTGTCGGAAGGCATTCCCGACAAGGGCTCGAGGCGCTGCATGATGGCCGCAAGCCCCCGAGTGTATTTCTTGCAAGAGTTCCTGACCTTCGGCGATGGAGATGCATCGCTGGAGGATGCCCGAGGGGCTCCGGTGGTAGAGCTCCTCCTCATCGCCCAGCAAGACGAACGACTTGGCGCGTCGAGCTACCCGCCGAGCCTCGGCTTGGTCGAGGGGTAGCTCTCCCTGGCGGAGATATCGCAGGTACGGGGCCTGCCAATTTCGATCAGGCGTGGCCCCGCTCTGCTTCTTCTCGACGTGCAGTGCCTCGGCCCCTGGGGCCGAGGGTACTTCGGGCCGAACCGAGGGCGCCTCGGGCTGAGCCGAGGGTGCCTCGGGCTCGGGCGAGTCGTCGACCTTGACGGAGGGTTGGTGCAGATCCCGGGAGAAGACGTCCGGGGGGACCGTCGTTCGCCCCGAGGCTATTTTAGCCAGCTCGTCTGCAGTCTTGTTGTAGCGCCGAGCGATGTGGTTGAGCTCGAGCCCGAAGAACTTGTCTTCCAGGCGCCGAACCTCATCGCAGTAGGCCTCCATCTTTGGGTCGCGGCAGTGGGAGTTCTTCATGACTTGGTCGATGACGAGCTGCGAGTCACCGCGGGCGTCGAGGCGTCTGACCCCTAGCTCGATGGCGATCCGCAACCCGTTGACCAGAGCTTCGTACTCGGCCACATTGTTGGACGCCGGGAAATGGAGGCGTAGCACGTAGCGTAGGTGCTTCCCGAGGGGTGAGATGAAGAGCAGGCCCGCGCCGGCTCCCGTCTTCATCAGCGACCCGTCGAAAAACATGGTCCAGAGCTCCGGTTGGATCGGAGCCGTCGGCAGCTGGGTGTCGACCCATTCAGCTACGAAGTCCGCCAACACCTGGGACTTGATGGCTTTCCGAGGGGCGAACGAGATCGTTTCGCCCATGATTTCCACTGCCCACTTTGCGATCCTGCCCGAGGCCTCTCGGCACTGGATGATCTCCCCCAGGGGGAAGGATGACACCACAGTTACCGGATGAGACTCGAAGTAGTGTCGTAACTTCCGCCTTGTCAGGATCACAGCATACAGCAGCTTCTGAACTTGCGGGTAGCGGATCTTGGTCTCGGACAATACTTCGCTGACGAAGTAGACTGGCCTCTGAACGGGCAATGCATGCCCTTCTTCTTGCCTCTCGACTACAATCGCGGCGCTAACCACCTGAGTGGTAGCAGCGACGTAGACCAAGAGGGCTTCTCCATCAGCTGGGGGCACCAAGACAGGCGCCTTTGTAAGGAGCGCCTTCAGGTTCCCGAGGGCTTCCTCGGCCTCAGGGGTCCAAGCAAAACTTTCGGCCTTCCTTAAGAGGCGGTACAGAGGCAGACCTCTTTCGCCGAGGCGTGAGATGAAGCGGCTCAGGGCCACGAGGCATCCCATGACCCTCTGTACGCCTTTTAAGTCCTTGATGGGTCCCATGCTGGTGATAGCTGCGATCTTCTCCGGGTTGGCTTCGATGCCTCGCTCGGAGACGATGAACCCCAGGAGCATGCCCCGGGGCACCCCGAAGACACACTTCTCAGGATTGAGCTTGACTCCTTTCGCCTTGAGACATCGGAATGTCACTCCAAGGTCGGAGAGGAGGTTGGAAGCCTTCCTTGTCTTGACTACGATGTCATCGACGTAGGCCTCGACTGTGCGACCGATGTGTTCGCCGAACACATGGTTCATGCACCGCTGGTACGTCGCGCCCGCATTCCTCAGACCGAACGGCATGGTGACATAGCAGTACATGCCGAACGGCGTGATGAAAGAAGTCGCGAGTTGGTCGGACTCTTTCATCCGGATCTGGTGATACCCTGAGTAGGCATCGAGGAAGGACAGGGTTTCGCACCCAGCAGTGGAATCCACGATTTGATCGATGCGAGGCAGAGGGTAGGGAACCTTCGGACATGCTTTGTTGAGACCAGTGTAGTCTACACACATCCGCCATTTCCCCCCTTTTTTCCTCACAAGCACAGGGTTGGCAAGCCATTCGGGATGGAATACCTCTTTGATGAACCCCGCTGCCATTAGCTTGTGGATCTCTTCGCCTATCGCTCTGCGCTTCTCCTCGTCGAATCGGCGCAGAGGCTGCCTGACGGGTCGGGCTCCGGCCCGAATATCCAGCGAGTGCTCGGCGACATCCCTCGGTATGCCGGGCATGTCCGAGGGACTCCACGCAAAGACGTCGGCGTTTGCGCGGAGAAAGTCGACGAGCACTGCTTCCTATTTGGGGTCGAGCCCGGAACCAATCCGGATCTGCTTGGAGGTGTCGCCACTGGGGTCGAGTGGGACGGCCTTAACCGTCTCCGCTGGCTCGAAGTTGCCGGCATGACGCTTCACGTCTGGCACCTCTTTGGAGAGGTTCTCCAGGTCGGCGATGAGGGCCTCGGACTCGGCGAGGGCCTCGGCGTACTCCACGCACTCCACGTCGCATTCGAACGCGTGTTTGTACGTGGGGTCGACGGTGATGACCCCGTTGGGGCCCGACATCTTGAGCTTCAGGTAGGTGTAGTTGGGGACGGCCATGAACTTCGCGTAGCATAGCCTTCCCAGTACCGCGTGGTAGGTTCCTCGGAACCCGACCTCCTCGAACGTCAAGGTCTCCCTTCGGAAGTTGGAGGGCGTTCCGAAGCAGACGGGGAGGTCGAGTCGTCCGAGGGGCTGGACACGCTTCCCAGGGATGATCCCGTGGAAGGGCGCAGCGCCTGCTCGGACGGAGGACAGATCGACGCGCAGGAGCTTGAGGGTCTCGGCGTAGATGATGTTGAGGCAGCTGCCCCCATCCATCAGGACCTTGGTGAGCCTGACGTTGCCAATGATGGGGTCGACGACGAGCGGGTATTTCCCCGGGCTCGGCACATGGTCGGGGTGGTCAGCCTGGTCGAAGGTGATGGGCTTGTCGGACCAGTCTAGGTAGACTAGCGCCACCACCTTCACCGAGCAGACCTCCCGGCGCTCTTGCTTGCGATGCCGAGCCGAGGTATTCGCCGCATGCCCACCGTAGATCATGAAGCAGTCGCGGACCTCGGGGAACTCTCCTGCTTGGTAATCTTCTTTCTTGTCGTCGTCGTGGGCCCTGCCACCCTCCGCGGGTGGCCCGGCCCTGTGGAAGTGGCGCCGAAGCATGACACACTCCTCGAGAGTGTGCTTAACGGGCCCCTGATGGTAGGGGCACGGCTCCTTGAGCATCTTGTCGAAGAGGTTACCACCTCCGGGGGGCTTCCGAGGGTTCTTGTACTCGGCGGCGGCGACAAGGTCCGCGTCAGCGGCGTCGCGTTTCGATTGCGACTTCTTCTTGCCCTTCTTCTTGGCGTCGCGCGGAGTAGACGCCTCGAGAGCCTCTTCCGATGGGCGGCCCTGGGGCTGCTTGTCCTTTCGGAAGATAGCCTCAACCGCCTCCTGGCCAGAGGCGAACTTGGTGGCGATGTCCATCAGCTCGCTCGCCCTGGTGGGGGTCTTGCGACCCAACTTACTCACCAGGTCGCGGCAGGTGGTGCCGGCAAGGAACGCGCCGATGACATCCGAGTCGGTGATGTTGGGCAGCTCGGTGCGCTGCTTCGAGAATCGCCGGATGTAGTCCCGGAGCGACTCTCCCGGCTGTTGCCGGCAGCTCCGAAGGTCCCAGGAATTTCCGGGGCGCACGTACGTGCCCTGGAAATTGCCGGCGAAGGCTTGGATCAAGTCGTCCCAGTTGGAGATCTGCCCCGGAGGCAGGTGCTCCAACCAGGCGCGAGCAGTGTCGGAGAGGAACAGGGGAAGGTTGCGGATGATGAGGTTGTCGTCGTCCGTTCCACCCAGTTGGCAGGCTAGGCGGTAGTCCGCGAGCCACAGTTCCGGCCTCGTTTCCCCCGAGTACTTTGTGATAGTAGTCGGGGGTCGGAACCGGGTCGGGAACGGCGCCCGTCGGATGGCCCGACTGAAGGCCTGCGGACCGGGTGGCTCGGGCGAGGGACTCCGATCCTCCCCGCTGTCGTAGCGCCCCCCACGCCTGGGGTGGTAGCCTCGGCGCACCCTTTCGTCGAGGTGGGCCCGACGGTCACGTCGATGGTGCTCATTGCCTAGGTGGCCCGGGGCCGCAGGCGCGGTGTTGCGTGTGCGCCCGGTGTAGACCGAGGCTTCCCGCATAAATCGGGAAGTCGCGGCGTGAGGCTCCGAGGGGTATCCCTGCCTTCGGGAGGCAGTGCTCTCGGCCCGTCGGGCCGCAGCGCCTTCCAGGAGATTCTTGAGCTCTCCCTGGATTCGCCGACCCTCGGTGGTTGATGGCTCCGGAATCGTGCGGAGGAGCATCGCTGCGGCTGCCAGGTTCTGACCAACCCCGCTGGATGCGGGCGGCGGCCTGAGCCTGACATCGTTGGCGACGCGGTGCTGGAGACCTTGGGGCAGGTGACATATTTCTCCGGCCGGGGGTTGGCCCGCCCATACCTGCCCGACGTCCCGGCGGATCGTCTCAAGCGCCCCTGTTCCCTCGTCGAGCCTGGCCTGCGCCCCGAGGACTTGCTCGAGCTGTGGGTCGTGTCCCCCCGCCGGAACGGGGACCACAGCTAGCTCCAGCGGGATGTCGGCGTGAGGCGCCGGCCTAGGAAAATCACCGTCCTCCGGCATGCCAAGATGGTTGCCTTCGGAGGGATCCCCTAGCTCGACGTGGAAACATTCGCGGCTTGGGCCGTAGTCCTCGTCGTCAAGGCTGCGGCTTCCGTCGGAACAGTCGGAGAGGCAGTAGTCACATGCGGTCATGGAGTCCCGCATGGCACTGGGGTTGCCAAATCCAGAGAAATCCCAACAGATGCTGGGATCGTCATCTTCCTCGGACCCAGAGGGCCCGTAGGTCGAGACGTCCGTCAATCGGTCCCAAGGCGACCGCATACGAAACCCCAGTGGGGTTGCACTCGCCTCAATGAGAGCGCCCGCCAAAGCGAGGTCGCTTGGCGGGTTGAGGCCGAGTCGAAATGACGTAAGATGGGAGTTAGTCAGTACCTTTTGGTCGACGAGGAGCGACGTAGTCACATCGGGGACTGGTTGCACCGTCGTCTCAGGTACGAGGGCGACGTCCTGCAAGCTCTCCGCGAGTGCGCCGGCGTCGTCTTCTTGCTCGGGATCAGCGTGTCGCGGGGGGACGGCGCCTGCCTTCGTCTCGAACGCGAGGTCGACGCCCGGCGTGCCCTCCGTTGGGGCGCTGGGAACGTCGATTCGCTCGACGGCCGACGAAGCGCGGCCTCCCGCTTGGCCTTGGTTGCCCCGCCTCCTTCCCCGTTGACGGGGGAGAGGACGGGGCGAGCTCGAACGTTGTTCTTCCACCACGCGGGGAAGATGTCGTCGGTTCCGCCGCCGGTGGGCGGGTCGTCGGCCGCCATTGTCGTTGTCGCGCGGCGGTGGAAGGAGTATCATGTCGTAGCTGCCGTCGAATGGCATGAACTCGAGACTCCCGAAACGGAGCACCGTCCCGGGACGGAGAGGTTGCTGGAGACTGCCCATCTGGAGCTTGACGGGAAGCTGTTCGTCAGCACGCAGCAGGCCCCTACCTGGCGCGCCAACTGTCGGCGTTTCGAGACCAGGGGGTCCCCGAGCCGACGAGTGAGTGTGCCGCGTGCCCCAGCCCAGATGGGTCGAGCGCGTGGGCGAGCGCGAAGGGGGGAGAAGCGAGGTGGCCGGAGACGGGCGTGAGAGAGGTGGAGATCCCGCGGCCTTCGTGTTCGTCTCGCGCCAGGTCGAGTGCGCTTGCAGTAGGGGGGTTACAAGCGTCCACGCGGGTGAGGGAAGCGAGCGGCCCTAAGAGAGCGCCTGTCCCGTCCTCGTCCCGCGCGGCCAACCTTCTCTAAGAAGGCCCTGGTCCTTCCTTTTATAGGCGTAAGGAGAGGATCCAGGTGTACAATGGGGGTGTAGCAGAGTGCTACGTGTCTAGCGGAGGGAGAGCTAGCGCCCTAAGTACATGCCAATGTGGCAGCCGGAGAGATCTTGGCACCCTGCTGGCGTGATGTCGTGGCTGTTGGAGGAGCAACGGAGCCTGGAGGAGGGACAGCTGTCGGAGCGGTCGAGTCCTTGCTGACGTCCACCTGCTTCCGTAAGAGAGCTGAGAGCCGCCGTCGTCACAGAGCTTGTGGGGCGCCATCATTCCCCATCTGGCGGAGCTAGCCAGATGGGACACCGGTCTTGTTCTCCATGACCCGAGTCGGCTCGGGGTAGGATGATGATGGCGCTTCCTGTTGACGTGGCGGGCCTGTGCCCTAGGTCGGGCGACGTGGGGGCTCCTCCGAAGCCGGGGTCGAGTCTGTCTTCCGTGGCCGAGGCCGAGCCCGAGCCCCCGGGTCGGGCGAGGCGGAGATCGTTCGGCAGAGGCCCGGGCGGAGTCCGAGCCCTGGGGTCGGGCGAAGCGGAGTTCGTCGTCTTCCGGGTCTTAGCCCGAGTACGAGCCCTGGGGTCGGGCGGAGCGGAGTTCGCCGTCTTCCGGGTCTTAGCCCGAGTTCGAGCCCTGGGGTCGGGCGGAGCGGAGTTCGTCATCTTCCGGGTCTAAGCCCGAGTCCGAGCCCTGGGGTCGGGCGGAGCGGAGTTCGCCGTCTTCCGGGTCTTAGCCCGAGTCCGAGCCCTGGGGTCGGGCGGAGCGGAGTTCGCCGTCTTCCGGGTCTTAGCCCGAGTCCGAGCCCTGGGGTCGGGCGGAGCGGAGTTCGCCGTCTTCCGGGTCTTAGCCCGAGTCCGAGCCCTGGGGTCGGGCGGAGCGGAGTTCGCCGTCTTCCGGGGCTGAGCCCGAGTCCGAGCCCTGGGTCGGGCGGAGCGGAGCTTCCTATGGCGCCTTTGGCAAGGCCTGACTGCCTGTCAGACTCACTCTGTTGAGTGGCACTGTAGTCGGAGTGGCACAGGCGGCACTGTCCTTCTGTCAGACCGGTCAGTGGTGCGGCGGAGTGACGGCGGTCACTTCGGCTCTGCCGGGGGGCGCGCGTCAGGATAAAGGTGTCAGGCCACCTTTGCGTTAAATGCTCCTGCAACTCGGTCAGTCGGTGCGGCGATTTGGTCAGGGTTGCTTCTCAGCGAAGCCAAGGCCTCGGGCGAGCCGGAGATGCGTCCGCCGTTAAAAGGGGGGCCTCGGGCGAGACGGAAGTCCCTCGAGGTCGGCTGCCCTTGGCCGAGGCTAGGCTCGGGCGAAGCGTGATCGAGTCACTCGTATGGACTGATCCCTGACTTAATCGCACCCATCAGGCCTCTGCAGCTTTATGCTGATGGGGGTTACCAGCTGAGAATTAGGCGTCTTGAGGGTACCCCTAATTATGGTCCCCGACAAATCCAAAGCTTATTTCCACAGCAATGGACAAGCAGGAGGAGAAAGAGATGGCATCAATGCTTCTACCGTATCTTTATGGTGAGCTGGTCCATTCAACTCAAATCAAGCTAGGATTTGTACTGCTATTAGAGGTTGTTGAGGACCTGGCTATTGACATACCTGATGTGATTGAACTTTTCATGGCACGCACAATTTTGGATGACATTCTGACACTGGCTTTCCTCAGCAAGGCAAAAGTGAGTCTCTCAGGATCTTCAATGGTTATGCACCTTGTACAAATTACAGAGAAGAACTATTTTTCAGCCCACGTCATAGTAGAAGAGGTCACGAGGCGGATTGCTGATATTCTTAAGGAATACATCAGAAATGGTGATACAACTGAGGCTTGTAGGTGCATTCGAGAATTGGTCGTGCCATTTTTCCATCATGAGGTGTTGCAGAGAGCTTTTACTCTTGGAAGGGAAAGTCCAGCCGCTGTAGCTCTTATTGTCAAACTTCTGAAGGAAGCATCTAAAGAATATTTAGTAAGCTCTAATCAGATGAGGAAAGGGTTCCATTGTGTTGCTACGAGTTTAGATGATCTCATTCTGGACATACCATCTGCAAAATCTAAATTTCAGCTGTTGCCTTTTAATGGGTTCATTTTGTGGGAGTATCCAATGAAGTGTGCTGATTGGCAACCATCGGCACCACCCATGTCACTAGAGATTTTGCTGGCGAGTGGTACGAGTCGTCCTATTCCCTGGCCAAATTTTGTTTTGAGTTGTATAAGTTGTGCAAACTTATATTTCAGTTGGGCACTAAAACCACCATGGCTGCTTCAACCGCGATAGGACATCAGTGCTGTACTGCGACCAGTGCCATGGCCCTCCTTCAGAGCATTCCATGACGCTATTGCAAGGTGGTGGGATTTCAGTTTGCTCATGCTACCACCATGGCTTCCTTCAACTTGGTGCTATTCTGGTTGCTTTTGTAACATGAGGATCCCTGAGAGGCAATCTGTAAGCTATATGGTGCTCGCGCTCTACATATTCGGATACCATACCAATCTCCAGGTCATTGTCCCTGTTCTCATAATTCGCATAACTGCTTTGTACAAGTTAACTGGAGTTTGCTTGCTGTTTAGTTATACCTGGATAGGCCAACAGACAAACCACCTGATCAGTGTAGATGAACTTCTTGGTAGCTACTTATTTAGTTTCAAGGAGGCTGTTCTGAATTGGGTTTGTGGCATCTGGATATACGTTTTCTGTGCACAATTCGACTTGTTCAGTTGGTGTTCTGAAAATTCAGACTTGAGCAGCTTAAGGCTCTCAATTGCACTCCTGACAACGCAATGGTGCTCCCAATACATATCTTCTCTATATTGCAAACGTCATTCTGGCTGGAGTTGAAAGAGAAACATGGACTTGCTCCTTTTGCCGGTCAAAATGTGAGGAAACATGGAATTTTCAATATTGCACTGGAAGGAAGGATAAGGCCTTGCACCACAGTATCACAACTGCTATGGAACCTGGTGGTTTACAGCTCTTGCATCGACTTGGGGGCAAGTCGAATGTTAAGGAGGGGAGAATGTTAGTACTGATGAGATGAAGGAAATGTTACAAAGGAATTGCCCAGCGTCGCGAGCCTAGAGGAAGGAAGCACCGTGCTAATGTCCGACTCGTGGGCCCGGAGTGGGCGTGACTTGGTCACTGTCTGGCGTGTGTGCGTCTGTATCATGGGGCAGTGTCCCCGCCTCGTGGGTCTGCTTGTAAGCGTTTAAGTAGTGGTCGTCTGCCTTGGGCAGGGGGAACATTTTACTGAATATTGAATAGAACTGCTTCCTGTTGCCTTCATTCTCCATTTCTCCTCTCTCTGCTACCTTTGTCTTCCTCTCATTCTTCCCTAGATCTCTCCTCTTCTCCATTCCCTAGCAGTAGCTAACATTCAAGCATCGTAGATCCGTAGTGCGTCGAGGTCGGGACCCCCTGAGTGCATAATCATCGGTAAGACCTACCCCATCAAGTTCTCCACTCTCCGCTCTCTAATCCATGCATGTCCGTGGTAGATTTGGACCTCTAGAGCGCCCATTCGACTCCCTCCGGTCATGGCGCCACCGTTGGCGGGGCGGCGCCGCCGCTTGGTGCCTGTCAGGGGGAAAGATGCGCCGGTAGCCGTTGACCAAATAACGACCGGTCACGATTAGATGATGGAGGGACCAGTTCTGGTATTAAATTCGATTCGTTGATTTGGGAACTGAGGGCCCATGTACAGACTGTGAATCTAGGATCCAAGGATCTGTATTGCGTACCTTTTGGTTTAAAGGTTACTGTGTGGACCAGCGGCTACAATGTTAGATAAGGGACTCTTAGTCTCTTAATGAAAATGACCAAGGCAAAGGCGTATCAGCGTCTCACGGCCGCCGGATCAGAACCCTATGGCTCTGTTTAGAATTACCCTTTAAAGCTAGTTTGGAACCTCAAATCCTCTTTGAAATTAGAGGAGATTGGGGTGAAAATTAACTAATTTGTTCTCTAGTTTCCTTTAATCCCAAAGAAAATTTGAGTTTCCAAACTAGCTTTAAAGGGTAATTCTAAACAGAGCCATAGGGTTCTGATCCGGCGGCCGTGAGACGCTGATACGCCTTTGCCTTGGTCATTTTCATTAAGAGACTAAGAGTCCCTTATCTAACATTGTAGCCGCTGGTCCACACATGTGTAAAGATTATCACGAATCAATCCTTTTATTTATAAATCAGATCCCAAGCTTCTATAAAATTGTAGCCTCCATCCATTTTTAGTTAACAAGAATAAATAAATCCATGAAATTTCATAAAAGCTTTTAATAAATGTTATCAAGTGTAAAATAAATATAAAAATACCTTAAAAACTTGGAAAATTCATAACTTCTTCGTTTTAACTCTGATTTTAGCGGTTCTCGAACCTACATTTTTGTCTCAACCTATATATTAATCTTATGTAATTTGTTCCTGTGTTTGGCATGATGTTAATTTTTCTCCTATACTGTTTGTTTGTATTGATGCAAGTAGACGAGTAAGTGACCGGGGAACCTGAAGCACCGCAAAGTTGAAGATTCTAAGCAGGAGCTCACAGAAGGCAAGTTGTGCCCTTGATCACTTTCTTTACCTAATAGTGTTCTTGATAATCACCATGACATGCTTAGGTTAACTTGATGGGACCTAATAGGTTACCTAGTTTTGTTCACCCTACACACCTTGCTTACAAATGAACTATTGGATAGTCTTGCTATTGCTCTATGCGGTTTTGGGTGTTATGCTATATATGAATCATGATCATGCTCATTACTGTCAATGGATTATTTATTGTTCATGATAAGATTATTGTGTTTAATTGGAACATGGAGCCACCACCCGAGAAAACAAGTGCTACCCAAGGGTGGAATGGGATGCCCTTGGTTGATTAATTAGAAAAGCTAGTATGAGTTAATCCTTTCCCGAAAGGGGCAAGTGGGGTGGAGGAGTTGCAGGTATAGGGAGGTCATCGGGTCGGACTGTATGTATAGCGTTTCGGACGAGGGATTCCTATATCGCCTTCGGCCCAAAAACCGTAGCAGGTTCTCTCATCTAGTGGAGCTTTGGAAAGGCCTTGTAGTGCTACCTTGCCTCGCCTCCTTAGTAGAGATAAATGGGATTCGATAGCCCTTGGCAAATGGGTAAACACGACTTGGGGGTAAAGATGCACAACCTTTATAGAGTGTAAAACTGGTATATCAGCCGTGCTCACGGTCAAGAGCAACTCGGACCCTCACATGAGTAACTTATGGAATTAAACTTAATATATCATTTGCATTGAATTGTGGGATATATTATTTATTGTGATCTCTTAATTAGTTGGGTATACACTTATACTTAGTAAATGCTAATAAAATTTTGGGCAACTTATTAAAAGCAGTGCTCAGCCTTAACTATTATTTGTTAATAAGCCTTACACTACACATGAGCCCCCACCGTGTGCTCATGCACATTATTCCCACACTTGTTGAGCGATGACCGTATGAGAGCTCACCCTTGTTATAGTCACACCAGGAGAAGAGAAGGCACCGCCGGAGGAGGACTACTACGATGTGTTCGATGAGATCTAGGTGTCGTCTCCTAGTCAACTATGTCGTCGTGAAGATAGTTATCTAAATTTGAGTTATATTATTATCAGCTATTTTGTACGACATTCTCATTATGTAATAAAGATGATGACATTCGTCTCTATTTACTAAGTCATTGTATGTGTGGATCTTTATTTGACGCACATATAAGACATACCTAGGTTTACCCTTAAATCTGGGTGTGACAGCTCATTTGGAATGTTTTAGCTTCACCGTTAATCGAGCCAATGCTTTTTATAGGAAGGGATGGATACCCATAGGCCACCACACTTCAACGACACTAATTTTCCTTATTATAGTGCTAGAATGGTTTGCTACCTAGAAGCGATTGATCTAGGTGTTTGGAGAGTCACTAGCGACGGGATGAAACCACCCAAGAATCCCGAAAAGCTCACCGCGACTGATAAAAAATTCATTTGAATGCTAGAGCTAAAAATTGCTTGTATAAATATCTTAGCATGTATATTGTCAATCAAATATTTATTTTGAAAACCGCTAATAAGATTTGGCTAAAATTACATGAGCTCCATGATGACACATCTAACGTATATGAGCAAAAACATTACCTAGTATCGAATGATGATAATTCTTTTAGAATGAAAGAAAATGAGCTTGTTAGAGATATGTATTCTCATTTGAATCTTATCATTAATGAGCTTAATTTTATTGGAATTAATAATCTAGGTGATGTGAACATTATGAGGAAGATCTTCTCCCTTTTACCACAACGAAAATATGGGAGCATCATCTCCATCCTTCACAACTTGGAGCACTTGAGCAAAATGACCCTTACGCTCATGATCGAAAAGATTGTGGCATTTGAGATGTCACAAAAGATGGGTCAAGAAGAGGCCACATCGACGCCATATGCTTTTGCATGTGATGAAAAGAAGAAAGGCAAAAAAGAAGGCTCCTACTCAAGTTTCTCAAGTGAAGACGAAGAGGAATATGAAGAAGAAGAAGATGATGATGATGAAGAAGATCAAGCCTCCACATCATCCTTCGAGGATGAAGAAATGACCTGCCACGTTGGAAAGGTAATGAGGATGATTCGTAAGATTAATCTAATGGGTGTGCCTCTGTAGGTCGAGGATCTTCTATTCAACATTGAAAGGAAAAAGCAAAGAAAGAGAGAATGTTTCACATGTGGGGAGTGAAAGTCGCCTAGAGGGGGTGAGTAGGGCGAATCTGAAATTTACAAACTTAAGCACAACTACAAGCCGGGTTAGCGTTAGAAATATAAACGAGTCCGAGAGAGAGGGCACAAAACAAATCGCAAGCAAATAAAGAGTGAGACACAAGGATTTGTTTTATCGAGGTTCGGTTCTTGCAAACCTACTCCCCGTTGAGGTGGTCACAAAGACCGGATCTCTTTCAACCCTTTCCCTCTCTCAAACGGTCACTTAGACCGAGTGAGCTTCTCTTCTCAATCAAACGGAACACAAAGTTCCCGCAAGGACCACCACACAATTGGTGTCTCTTGCCTTGGTTACAATTGAGTTTGATCACAAGAAGAATGAGAAAGAAAAGAAGCAATCCAAGCGCAAGAGCTCAAATGAACACAAATGTCACTCTCTCTAGTCACTATTTGCTTTGGAGTGATTCCAGACTTGGGAGAGGATTTGATCTCTTTGGAGTGTCTAGAATTGAATGTTATAGCTCTTGTAATGTGTTGAAGGTGGAAAACTTGGATGCTATTGAATGTGGGGTGGTTGGGGTATTTATAGCCCCAACCACCAAAAATGGCCATTGGAAGGCTGCTGTCGCATGGCGCACCGGACAGTCCGGTGCGCCAGCCACGTCAGCAGATCGTTGGGGTTCGACCGTTGGAGCTCTGACTTGTGGGGCCTCTGGGCTGTCCGGTGGTGCACCAGATAGGTCTTATAGACTGTCCGGTGCGCCAACTGCGCGTGCTCTGTCCTCTGCGCGGGCAGGCACGCATTAAATGCGTTGCAGTCGACCGTTGCGCGCGAAGTAGCTGTTGCTCCGCTGGCACACCGGACACTGTCCGGTGCTTCACCGGACAGTCCGGTAAATTATAGCGGAGCGCCCTCTGATTTTCCCGAAGGTAGCGAGTTCAGCGTCGAGTGCCCTGGTGCACCGGACACTGTCCGGTGGCACACCGGACAGTCCGGTGCGCCAGACCAGGGTGTCTTTTGGGATGTCTTTTGCTCTCTTTGTTTGACCCCTTTCTTGGTCTTTTTATTGGCTTATTATGAACCTTTGGCACCTGTAGAACTTATAGACTAGAGCAAACTAGTTAGTCCAATTATTTATGTTGGGCATTTCAACCACAAAAATCAATTAGGAAAAAGGTGTAAGCCTAATTCCCTTTCAATCTCCCCCTTTTTGGTGATTGATGCCAACACAAACCAAAGCAAATATAGAAGTGCATAACTGAACTAGTATGCATAATTGTAAGTGCAAAGGTTACTTAGAATTGAGCCAATATAAATTCTCATAAGATTTGCATGGATTGTTTCTTTAATATTTTGGACCACGCTTGCACCACATGTTTTGTTTTTGCAAATCCTTTTTGTAAATTGTTTTCAAGGTTCTTTTGCAAATAGTCAAAAGTAAATGAATAAGATTTTGAGAAGCATTGTCAAGATTTGAAATTTTCTCCCCCTGTTTCAAATGCTTTTCCTTTGACTTAAACAAAACTCCCCCTCAATAAATTCCTCCTCTTAGTGTTTAAGAGGGTTTTAAGATACCAATTTTTGAAGGTGCTACTTTCTCCCCCTTTTTGGATATAATAAGATATCAATTGAAGAATTCATCATTTTTAAAAACTTTTGAAAATGGGTGGTGGTACGGTCCTTTTGCTTTGGGCTAATACTTTCTCCCCCTTTGGCATGAATCGCCAAAAACGGATACTTGAGTGAATTATAAGCCCTTTTAACTACTTTCTCTCACTTGGGTGAATAAAATATGAATGAAGATTATACCAAAGTTGGAGAGTTGCTTGGAGCGACGACGAAGGATGAGTTATGGAGTCAAGTGGAAGCCTTTGTCTTTGCCGAAGACCCCAGTTCCCTTTCAATACACCTATGACTTGGTTTGAAATATACTTGAAGACACATTAGTCATAGCATATAAAAGAGATATTATCAAAGGTATAGTAATGAGCTATGTATGCAAGTCATCAAAAGAAATTCCTAGAATCAAGAATATTTAGCTCATGCCTAAGTTTGTTAAAAGTTTGTTCATCTAGTGGCTTGGTAAATATATCGGCTAATTGTTCCTTAGTGTTAATATATGCAATCTCGATATCCCCTTTTTGTTGGTGATCCCTTAAGAAATGATACCAAATGGCTATGTGTTTAGTGCGGCTATGCTCAACGGGATTATCCGCCATGCGGATTGCACTCTCATTATCACATAGAAGAGGAACTTTGGTTAATTTGTAACCGTAGTCCCTAAAGGTTTGCCTCATCCAAAGCAATTGTGCGCAACAATGACCTGCGGCAATATACTCGGCTTCGGCGGTAGAAAGAGCTACAGAATTTTGCTTCTTTGAAGCCCAAGACACCAAGGATCTTCCCAAGAACTAGCAAGTCCCCGATGTGCTATTTCTATTAATTTTACACCCCGCCCAATCGGCATCCGAATAACCAATTAAATCAAATGTGGATCCCCTAGGATACCAAAGCCCAAACTTAGAAGTATAAACTAAATATCTCAAGATTCGTTTTACGGCCATAAGGTGAGCTTCCTTAGGGTCGGCTTGGAATCTTGCACACATGCATACGGAAAGCATAATGTCTGGTCGAGATGCACATAAATAGAGTAAAGATCCTATCATCGACCAATATACCTTTTGATCTACGGATTTACCTCCCATGTCGAGGTCGAGATGCCCATTGGTTCCCATGGGTGTTTTGGCATCCTTCATCCCAAACTTGTTTAGAATGTCTTGAATGTACTTTGTTTGGCTAATGAAGGTGCCCTCTTGGAGTTGCTTCACTTGAAATCCCAAGAAGTACTTCAACTCCCCCATCATAGACATCTCGAATTTCTGTGTCATGATCCTACTAAATTCCTCACATGTAGATTCGTTAGTAGACCCAAATATAATATCATCAACATAAATTTGGCATACAAACAAATCATTGTCAAGAGTTTTAGTGAATAAAGTAGGATCGACCTTTCCAACTTTGAAGCCATTAGTGATAAGAAAATCTCTAACGCATTCATACCATGCTCTTGGGGCTTGCTTGAGCCCATAAAGCACCTTAGAGAGTTTATAAACATGGTTAGGGTACTCACTATCTTCAAAACCGGGAGGTTGCTTAACATAGACCTCCTCCTTGATTGGTCCATTGAGGAAGGCACTTTTCACGTCCATTTGGTAAAGCTTAAAGCCATGGTAAGTAGCATAGGCAAGTAAAATGTGAATTGATTCTAGCCTAGCTACGGGTGCATAGGTTTCCCCGAAATCCAAACCTTCGACTTGTGAGTATCCCTTGGCCACAAGTCGGGCTTTGTTCCTTGTCACCACACCATGCTCATCTTGTTTGTTGCGGAAGACCCACTTGGTTCCTACAACATTTTGGTTAGGACGTGGAACTAGATGACATACCTCGTTCCTAGTGAAGTTGTTGAGCTCCTCTTGCATCGCCACCACCCAATCCGAATCTTGTAGTGCTTCCTCTACCCTGTGTGGCTCAATAGAGGAAACAAAAGAGTAATGTTCACAAAAATGAGCAACACGAGATCGAGTAGTTACCCCCTTTTGAATATCGCCGAGGATGGTGTTCACGAGGTGATCTCGTTGGATTGCTTGGTGGACTCTTGGGTGTGGCGTTCTTGGAACTTGTTCATCTTCCTCATCTTGATCATGGGCATCTCCCCCTTGATCATTGCTCTCCTCTTGAGGTGGCTCAACTCCTTGATCTTCATCATTTTGAGCCTCATCCTCATCTTGAGTTGGTGGAGATGCTTGCATTGAGGAAGATGGTTGATCTTGTGCATGTGGTGGCTCTTCGGATTCCTTAGGGCACACATCCCCAATGGACATGTTCCTTAGTGTGACACACGGAGCCTCTTCATCACCTATCTCATCAAGATCAACTTGCTCTACTTGAGAGCCGTTAGTCTCATCAAACACAATGTCACAAGAAACTTCAACTTGTCTAGAGGACTTGTTAAAGACTCTATATGCCCTTGTGTTTGAATCATATCCTAGTAAAAAGCCTTCTACAGTTTTAGGAGCAAATTTGGATTTTCTACCTCTTTTAACAAGAATAAAGCATTTGCTACCAAAGACTCTAAAATATGAAACATTGGGCTTTTTACCAGTTAGGAGTTCATATGATGTCTTCTTGAGGATTCGGTGTAGATACAACCGGTTGATGGCGTAGCAAGCGGTGTTGACCGCCTCAGCCCAAAACCGATCCAAAGTCTTGTACTCATCAAGCATGGTTCTTGCCATGTCCAATAGAGTTCGATTCTTCCTCTCCACTACACCATTTTGTTGTGGCATGTAGGGAGAAGAGAACTCATGCTTGATGCCCTCCTCCTCAAGAAAGCCTTCGATTTGAGAGTTCTTGAACTCCGTCCCGTTGTCGCTTCTTATTTTCTTGATCCTTAAGCCGAACTCGTTTTGAGCTCGTCTCAAGAATCCCTTTAAGGTCTCTTGGGTATGAGATTTTTCCTGCAAAAAGAACACCTAAGTGAAGCGAGAATAATCATCCACAATAACTAGACAGTACTTACTCCCGCCGATGCTTATGTAAGCTATCAGGCTGAATAGGTCTATATGTAGGAGCTCGAGTGGCCTGTCAGTCGTCATGATGTTCTTGTGCGGATGATGAACACCAACTTGCTTCCCTGCCTGGCATGCACTACAAATCCTGTCTTTCTCAAAATGAACATTTGATAGTCCCAAAATGTGTTCTCCCTTTAGAAGCTTGTGAAGATTCTTCATTCTAACATGTGCTAGTCGGCGATGCCAGAGCCAGCCCATGTTAGTCTTAGCAATTAAGCAAGTGTCGAGTTCAGCTCTATCAAAATCTACCAAGTATAGCTGACCCTCTAACACTCTCTTAAATGCTACTGAATCATCACTTCTTCTAAAGACAGTAACACCTATATCTGTAGAAAGACAGTTGTAGCCCATTTTACATAATTGTGAAACTGAAAGCAAGTTGTAATCTAAAGAATCTACAAGAAAAACATTGGAAATGGAATGGTCAGGAGATATAGCAATTTTACCCAATCCTTTGACCAAACCTTGGTTTCCATCCCCGAATGTGATCGCTCTTTGGGGATCTTGGTTTTTCTCGTAGGAGGAGAACATCTTCTTCTCCTCTATCATATGGTTTGTGCACCCGCTATCGATGATCCAACTTGAGCCTCCGGATGCATAAACCTACAAAACAAATTTAGTTCTTGACTTTAGGTACCCAAATGGTTTTGGGTCCTTTGACATTAGATACAAGAACTTTGGGTACCCAAACACAAGTCTTTGATCCCTTGTGTTTGCCCCCAACATACTTGGCAACTACCTTGCCGGATTTGTTAGTTAAAACATACGATGCATCAAAAGTCTTAAATGAAATGTTAGAATCATTTGATGCAATAGGAGTTTTCTTCTTAGGCAATTTTGCATGGGTTGATTACCTAGAGCTAGATGTCTCACCCTTATACATAAAAGCATAATTAGGGCTAGAGTGAGACTTCCTAGAGTGAATTCTCCTAATTTTGCTCTCGGGATAACCGGCAGGGTTCAAAATGTAACCCTCGTTATTCTGAGGCATGGGAGCTTTGCCCTTAACAAAGTTTGACAATCTTTTAGGAGGGGCACTAAGTTTGACATTGTCCCCCTTTTGGAAGCCAATGCCATCCTTGATGCCAGGGCGTCTCCCACTATAGAGCATGCTTCTAGCAAATTTAAAATTTTCATTTTCTAAGTTACGCTCGGCAATTTTAGCATCTAATTTTGCTATATGATCATTTTGTTGTTTAATTAAAGCCATATGATCATGAATAGCATCAATGTTAATATCTCTACATCTAGGGCAAATAGTGACATGCTCACTGGTAGATGTAGAGGGTTTGCAAGAATTAAGTTCAACAATCTTAGCACGTAAAATATCATTGTTATCTCTAAGATTGGAAATGGAAGCATTGCAAACATCTATTTCTTTAGCCTTAGCAATTAATTTTTCATTATCATTTCTAAGGCTAGCAAGAGAAACATTTAATTCTTCAATCTTAGCAAGTAATTCAACATTATTATCTCTAAGATTGGGAATTGAAGCATCACAAATATTTGAATCAACCTTAGCAATTAAACTAGCATTCTCATTTCTAAGGTTGGTAATAATATCATGGCATGTGCTTAGCTCACTAGATAATTTTTCACATTTTTTAACTTCTAGAGCATAAGCATTCTTAACCTTAACATGCTTCTTATTTTCCTTAATTAGGAAATCCTCTTGAGAGTCCAAGAGATCATCCTTCTCATGAATAGCACTAATTAATTCATTTAGTTTTTCTTTTTGTTGCATGTTTAGGTTGGCAAAAAGGGTACGCAAATTATCCTCCTCATCACTAGCATTATCTTCATTACTAGAGGATGCATATTTGGTGGAGGATTTTGATTTTACCTTCTTCTTTTTGCCGTCCTTTGCCATGAGGCACTTGTGGCCGACGTTGGGGAAGAGGAGTCCCTTGGTGACGGCGATGTTGGCGGCGTCCTCGTCGGATGAGGAGTCGGAGGAGCTCTCGTCGGAGTCCCACTCACGGCACACATGGGCATCGCCGCCCTTCTTCTTGTAATACCTCCTCTTTTCTCTCCTCTTGCGCTTCTTGTCGTCGCCCCTGTCACTATCACTAGATAAAGGACATTTAGCAATGAAATGACCGGGCTTACCACACTTGTACCACACCTTCTTGGAACGGGGCTTGTAATCTTTCCCCTTCCTTTGTTTGAGGATTTGGCAAAAGCTCTTGATGATGAGCGTCATTTCCTCATTGTCGAGCTTAGAGGCGTCGATGGGTTGTCTACTTGATGTAGACTCCTCTTTCTTCTCCTCTGTCGCCTTGAATGCGACCGGTTGTGCTTCGGGCGTGGAGGGGTCGTCGTGCTCGATAATTTTCTTTGAGCCTTTGATCATCAACTCAAAGCTCACAAAGTTTCCTATTACTTCCTCGGGAGTCATTAGTGTATATCTAGGATTACCACAAATTAATTGAACTTGCGTAGGGTTAAGGAACACAAGTGATCTAAGAATAACCTTAACCATTTCATGGTCATCCCATTTTTTTGCTCCCAAGGTTGCACACTTGGTTCACCAAGGTCTTGAGCCGGTTGTACATATCTTGTGGCTCCTCCCCTTGGCGAAGCTGGAAGCGACTGAGCTCCCCCTCGATCGTCTCCCGCTTGGTGATCTTGGTCACCTCGTCTCATTCGTGCGCGGTCTTTAGCACGTCCCAAATTTCCTTTGCGCTCTTCAACCGTTGCACCTTATTATACTCCTCTCGACTTAGAGAGGTGAGGAGTATAGTTGTGGCTTGGGAGTTGAAGTGTTGGATTTGTTCGACCTCCTCCGAGTCGTAATCCTTGTCTCCCTTTTTTGGTACCTGCACTCCATACTCAACAATATCCCATATGCTTTTGTGGAGTGAGGTTAGGTGATGCCTCATTTTATCACTCCACATAGAATAATCTTCACCTTCAAACATAGGTGGTTTGCCTAATGGAACGGAGAGTAATGGAGTGCGTCTAGAAATGCGAGGATAGCGAAAGGGCATCTTACTATACTTCTTGCGCTCATGGCGCTTTGAAGTGGTGGAGGCCGATTCCGAGCCGGAGGTGGAGGGTGACGAAGAGTTAGTCTCGTAGTAGACCACCTTCCTCATCTTCTTCTTTTTGTCACCCATCCGATGGGACTTGATGGAGGAAGAGGATTCCTCCTTATGCTTGTGGGCGGACTCCCTTGAGTGTGTTCTTCCCGAGCTTGCGGTCTTGTCGCCGGTCCCGAGATCCCTCATGGAGGATGCTCCTGACATCACTTCGAGTGGTTAGGCTCTAATGAAGCATCGGCTCTGATACCAATTGAAAGTCGCCTAGAGGGGGGGTGAATAGGGTGAATCTGAAATTTACAAACTTAAGCACAACTACAAGCCGGGTTAGCGTTAGAAATATAAACGAGTCCGAGAGAGAGGGCGCAAAACAAATCGCAAGCAAATAAAGAGTGAGACACAAGGATTTGTTTTACCGAGGTTCGGTTCTTGCAAACCTACTCCCAGTTGAGGTGGTCACAAAGACCGGGTCTCTTTCAACCCTTTCCCTCTCTCAAACGGTCACTTAGACCGAGTGAGCTTCTCTTCTCAATCAAACGGAACACAAAGTTCCCGCAAGGACCACCACACAATTGGTGTCTCTTGCCTTGGTTACAATTGAGTTTGATCACAAGAAGAATGAGAAAGAAAAGAAGCGATCCAAGCGCAAGAGCTCAAATGAACACAAATGTCACTCTCTCTAGTCACTATTTGCTTTGGAGTGATTCCGGACTTGGGAGAGGATTTGATCTCTTTGGAGTGTCTAGAATTGAATGCTATAGCTCTTGTAATGTGTTGAAGGTGGAAAACTTGGATGCTATTGAATGTGGGGTGGTTGGGGTATTTATAGCCCCAACCACCAAAAATGGTCGTTGGAAGGCTGCTGTCGCATGGCGCACCGGACAGTCTGGTGCGCCACTGGACACTGTCCGGTGCGCCAGCCACATCAGCAGACCGTTGGGGTTCGACCGTTGGAGCTCTGACTTGTGGGGCCTCTGGGCTGTCCGGTGGTGCACCGGACAGGTCCTGTAGACTGTCCGGTGCGCCAACTGCGCGTGCTCTGTCCTCTGCGCGCGCAGGCGCGCATTAAATGCGTTGCAGTCGACCGTTGCGCGCGAAGTAGCCGTTGCTCCGCTGGCACACCGGACAGTCCGGTGAATTATAGCGGAGCGCCCTCTGATTTTGCCGAAGGTAGTGAGTTCAGCGTCGAGTGCCCTGGTGCACCGGACACTGTCCGGTGGCACACCAGACAGTCCGATGCGCCAGACCAGGGTGCCTTTTGGGATGTCTTTTGCTCTCTTTGTTTGACCCCTTTCTTGGTCTTTTTATTGGCTTATTGTGAACCTTTGGCACCTGTAGAACTTATAGACTAGAGCAAACTAGTTAGTCCAATTATTTGTGTTGGGCATTTCAACCACAAAAATGAATTAGGAAAAAGGTGTAAGCCTAATTCCCTTTCAGGGAGAAGGGCCACTTTTGGAATAATTGGTCAAATACGACTGAACCCAAAAAGGAGGAGCAAAAGCAAGGCACTCATAAGTATCAAAACTTGGGATGATTCTTTAAGTGAAGATGAACCACCAAGGAGCTGTGGCCATCGCTCTTCATCACACTCTTCACGTTCATCACACAAATGCCTTATGGCAAGAGGTAACACAAGTATCACATCCTCTAGTGATAGCGATAGCGATGATGAAGATAAGCCCTCCATAGTCATTGCATGCCATTAAACTTTTTGAGGATGTTTACACTAAACAAAAAGCTCAATTAAAAGTGCTTAAATCTATGTTGCTTAGCTCTCAAAATGATTATAAATGTTTGCCTAAAAAATTGAAACATTTGCAAATTTGAATTGTGAGCTAACAACTAAAATTGAGTAATTAGAGTCTAAAGCTCCATCCCAACTATCGATTATAGTTTGATTAAAAAGAATGAAAAACTTAAGGCTAAGTTAGCTAGCTCTCAAGATGCTATTAGAAACTTGTTAGAGAAAATAGAAATTCTTAGCATACATAATAATGAGCTAACTACTAAACTAGAAAGCATCGGTAGCACCTCCAAAGCATATTTAGTTGAAATTCTTGAAATTATTAAAAATGATGCTTCTACCTCGTGCTTAGATTTAATTGATGATTCTAACTCTTGCAATTAAGTTCTTTTTAAAAATATTGTTATAGAAACTTGTTCGGATGAGACTGCATTAGAAAAGGAATTGTTAAAGCAAGAACCGACTCGCCTTGGTAAGGTCTTATATGATAAGAAAGGCAAAGCCAAACAAACCCAACCTTCTAAGGATAACACCACTGCGAGAGTGAACAAGCCTATGGAGGGTGAAACTGTGGTTTGCTATTTATGTCATAAGGAAGGGCATAAGTCCTACCAATGCAAGACGAAGACCAGGGGACAAATGAAAAGAAGCCAATAAGAAAGATCTCCAACTCCTACACCAACAAGGTGGATAAAAAGGCGGATACACCATATTTAATCAAGAAGAAGAATGGAAAGGTGATAGCCATCAAGGCGAACAAGCAGTCAACAAGGGAAAGGGGGCCAAACGCACCTGGGTGCCAAAGGAGATTATTTCCAACATGAAAAGCACCAAGTATGTTTGGGTCCTGAGAGGGAAGTGAGAAGTCCGAAGGACATCGCGGAATTTGGAGACTTGGCAACAATGGGATGTATATCATAGGATGCATCATATTGGATCATGTCTATTACCAAGTGGGTTAGTGAATTTTATGGACCCAAATTTCCAAACCATGACTAAGGTCAGTAGATTTATTGCAATTACTTGTTTTTAGATATGTGTATCACCGTAAAATAGTTGTCTCACCTTCACACGGCCCAACAGCCCAACATACGGTGTCGCAACACCAAAACAGAATATGAATGTTAACTTGTTTCAACGATTTCCGTTGACTCTAGATGAATTGTAAAATGGTTCTAGTTGGGTTGGAAAGATTATCTCCTTAGTTTTCCATCCATATAAAGCCTAACCTAATTGGAGCTCGGATGCATCCTAGGAGTCTGTTTTAGTACAGACTGGTCCTGGACTCTGAGGTGGAGACAAAGTTGAGTCAGACTTGGCTTTCTCTTATTGTGAACGTCCTAACTTCTTCTCCTTGACATCTTGGGATTTCCTAGGTCCTTGTTGGCCCATTTCAAGGTTCCTAATCATCAAAACATTCATGGCACCAAGCATAAGTTCTAATACACAATTGACTAGGTTAGAACGAAGCTGGAGATTTAGCTATCGTGCACGTGCTCATGTTGTCGGTCCATGCATTGTTTATATGAAAGTGATATCCTCATCATCAAGGTTATTGGTCCTACATATATTTGCAAGGATAGATCCTAAACCCACCCAAGAGTGACCAATAGGACACAGATTTATGACAAGCCAGTAGGATCTGAAAAAAATTCGGCAGCATAACGTCGTTGTTCTCTAGTTGCATGCCAAATATGGTACAATGGTGAACAGTGAGGTTATGCGACCAAAGTTTTCTTCAGGTCCTACTGACTTGTCATAAATCCACGTCTTGTTGGTCACTCTGAGGTTGTCCATAATAGGGACAATTCCAGACAGATATGTCTCACGTGCGCCGAGCACGTGAGACGAACCTGTCTGAAATGGGTGACACATATGTTTTTCTACTAACAAATAAAATCATACGTGCTAAACTAAAATGTAAACTTCTAAAACTAAGCAATTAACCAACAAACTATTAAAACTAAACAATTCTAAAACTAAACAATAATGCATGTCAATATGAAATTACACTTAAACTAAACATATAGTGCATTTTAATATCAATTTCATTTTTCAATGTAGACAATTAATCATTTGATTATGCTGAAATTTAACAAACACTTAAACAGAGAACTTCACACCAATAACTAATTACCTATACTACTAATCACTAATTTTGGTGGCTAATATAAAATTGACCATCGAAAACAATCACAAAAATAAAAATAACCTGTGTCGGCCGTGGTGTCCACGGCAATGCGAGGCTGAGGGAGAGGGCAACGAGCTAAGGCTAGGCACGTGGGTGGTGCGTCCGGCCTGGCCAGGCGAAGGTGCTGCGAGGGGGCGGCGTTGTCCACCGGTGGAGGGGGTAGCGAGTCTAGTGTCGGGGTGGCGGTGTCCGGTATCTAGGAGAGGCGGCACGACGACGTCCGGTATCGGACAGCAATGCTGGGCTGGTGGAGGGGCGGCGGCGGCACCGAGCTGGCAGAGAGAGAAGAGCCCGGACGTGATGGTCGAGCGGGAGGCCGAGCGAGAGGCTGAGCGGGCGAGTCGCTTGGCTGAGTAGCAGAGGATGACAGAGATTCTTCAGTACATGCACGTCACAATGGGTGTACCTTCGCCAGCTGTGCTCCCACCTCCACTGTATCTCCACCTCCTCAACTTTCTGCTTGTATGATTTATATTTATCTTGTCCCTCAAGCAATGTCTTCTCTGTGTAGAATCAATCGATGGAATTAAATGGCCTTCATGCTTCACCCAAACCTTTGCCGATCAATCTAATTGGCCACCTTTATGATGCTCTTATGAACTTATTAATGAGACATGTTTGTGAACTTATTTGTGAGACCACTTGTGAATTTTGCGAACTATTTTGTGAGACATGTGACTTTTGTGGAGAAACTTGTGAGATTTGTGATGTTTATGAGTTATATGATGTTGGTGATACAAATGTGATGATTATATGATATTTGGTGATGTACATGTCACTACCGGAATCAATAGCTTCGCCGAGTGCCGGAAGCACTCGGCGAAGCCTTAAAAACACTCGGCAAAGGCTTTGCCGAGTGTTACACTCGGCAAAGAAGGCTCGGCAAACAGTGCATCGGCAAAGACTTCTTTGCCGAGTACTTTTTCGCGGGCACTCGGCAAATATCTTTGCCGAGTGTCAGGGAGCACTCGGCAAAGAAAAGCGACCGTTACAGCGCCGGTTGACGGAGACGGCGGCTTTGCCGAGTGTCAACGGTGACATTCGGCAACGAAGATATCTTTGCCGAGTGTCCTCCTGACAGCACTCGGCAAAGCCGCCTTCTTTGCCGAGTGCCAGTTGGGACACTCGGCAAAGAGCCCGCCAGGGAGGGTCCCCATGTCAGGCTCTTTGCCGAGTGTTCTGTGCGGCACTCGGCAACGCCGACCTCTTTGCCGAGTGCCAGCGACATAACACTCGGCAAAGAACCTAAGCCGGTGCCCAGGTCTGTGCTCTTTGCCGAGTGTTATGACCCAGACACTCGGCAAAGAGGCTCTTTGCCGAGTGTTACACTTGGCAAAGTGACCAGTATGTACCTTTTTTATTTGTTTTTTGTTTTCCATCCACACAAACAGAAGATATCACATATATATCACATATATACATCACAAATATCATCACAGACATAAATAGCCAACACAAACATAAAACCGTGACCACAAACATAAATATCCATCACAAACATAAGTGTTCAACACAAGTATTAAACACAAACATAAGTCTCAAACGTCGCAAGCTCTCACATAAGTATCAAACAGAAACATAAGTATTATACATAAGTTCTGAAGTCTAAAACAATGACTCATGGAGGTGGGCGGTTTGGCCGGGGCTGCGTTGGGCTGAACCCTTCCGGAGGGTTGTTGGATGCCGCCCCAGATTGGCCCTGCACAGAGAAGAGATAGCATGTGTTATACCAGATGCATTACAAACATCTAACTACAATTTTGATACTCACAGGAGTGTGGAAGAGAGTAGGGTCAACTGGGGGGAACAATGGAGGTGGCGGAGCGATGCCCTGTGCGGCGCCAAGGCTCTGCATGTACTGGAACATCTCCGCCATCCTCTGATCAGCCGCCGCCCGCTCCGCCATTATCCTCGCCTCCATCTCTTCTAGTTGGGTCTGTAATATTACAAGCCAACGTTATAGTAACTCAAAGACTAGGTATATAACTAAAGGAAGGACGAGTTACAGAAGCACTAACCTCGAGTTGCTGTATGCGATGCTGTGAGCTGTCGTGCCGAGGTCGAATGGCTGGGCTCGAGCCCGTGCTCCTTGCTCTCACCTGAGACAGAGTGGGAGTGGAGGACGAGTCGATTGCCCCGTCGGCAATCCAGTACCGCCCATGTCTCTTGCCTCCTCCGACCCTCATGAGCACATCGGGGTCGATAGGCTCGGTGCTCGGATCATAGTCTGGGTCATGGACCTCCTGCGCCATGGCGGTGTAGTCATGGAGGCGGCTGTAGACGGCGGGGTTGGTGTAGGCCTCGGGCCCGTCATCCGGGTTGTAGGTGACATCGGACGTCGCCTTACCCTTATGGGCCATAGCATAGGCCGAGAAGGTGGAACAAGGCCTGCCACCATGTGACGCCGACTGCAACAAAAACCAACGAGATAGTTAGAAATAATATCTAACTTAGTGCTATATATCTAAATAAAAAAGGTGGCGTACCCATGCTTCGGCATATTGGCCCAGGCTCCGGCTGCCTTGGTGGTGCGAGGGGCCTTGCATCTGCAAACGCCGTTCCCGGCTAGCTGTGTGCGCCTCGTCCCACTCAGCCGAACACCACCTATCCACCATCTGCTCCCAGCACAGAGGATGTGCGGCGCACCAATGTGGAATCACCTGCAAAGTAAACACATAAAGTGCATATCAGAAGATAAAATAAAATTCATGCATGGAGTACTGGTACCAAACATGCATGACTTTACCTGCAGGTACTGCTCCCTGGTCAACGACATGGTTCGGGCTTGAGGTTTGGTCACCTTCTCCCCAAGGACGGAGCCGTGGTAGGTGATGATGGTCTGGATGCGGGCCTCATAGTGCATGTCCACGACGAGCTTCTTACAGCACGTGGTGGCCACCACATCCGCCCTAGCCTCGTATCCAGCATCGCATCTGAAGAAATCCTGCATACAAAAACGATGTATCCATACATTATTTCAAGAATTTGCAACGAATGCGACATATTTTATATTATACTAAGACTTACCCACAGCTCTTGCTTCACCCGCTCCGCCTTGTTATTGAATTCCCTGCCGTCCCGGTCTACTGCATCGGGGGCGACGACGTAGTGGTCGAAGGTGAAGGCTGGGCCCGTCACTCCGGCGTACTCCACAAGTCCAGGGAAGTGTTCCCTGCACAGCAGGCCGAGGATGTTGTTGGGGGGGCGACGATGACCCCCAGCATAATCCAAAACCGTCCAAGACATGTCCAAGTGATAAATAAAAAGTATTAGTTTATATTATGATTTTGAACACATAATATGAACAAGAATGAAGAACATAAAGTTACATACCTCTCCCCTTCCGGCCGAATCAACGGCCGTCTGTCCCGAAGTATGGGACGCGGCGGGAGACTCGCGGGGCCTCGCAGGTAGATGCTCCTCGAACTAGAGCCGCCTGAACCTGAGGCGTCCTGCTGCTGGTCGTCGTCGTCCTGCTGCTGGTCGTCGTCGTCCTGAGGCGCCGCCTGCTGCTGCGCTGCCTGCTCTGCCTCGTGCTGCTGCGCTGCCTGCTCTGCATCGTCCGCCGTCCTACTCCTCCTCCCCCTCCTCCTCCTCAGGAAACCGCCCACCATATTTGTTCAACAACCTGCAATTAAGAGTAAACAAATAAGCACATATAAAAAGATGCATTTAAAAACAGGTGCGAAATAAAAAGTCATATAGCATTACATCGATTAAAAATAATCTTCATATGTGTCGGGGTTAGCCAGATCATAACTCTCATCATCACTATCAAGCATTTCAATCTCAACACCATCGGAAGACGCAACCTCATCATTGCCTTCAAGGATTACTAAGTCATTATCATTTTGCACCTCATCAACAACCATTTCAATATCTACGTCCATTCCGATAGCTTCAGTTAAGTCTATCTCAAATCGCCCTTCTAGCCCATCTTCTTGGAAGAACTCTCCATCATATGTGTCCGGGTCTAAGTTGTAATCTTCATCGTTAGGAACAGGTAACCTCCCATGCGGCGATACCTTATACACAACATCCCAACCCTTAAGATGTTCTTTCGTTTGACACGCATATGGGAGATAATACACTTGTGTGGCCTGTTGGGCCACGATATAGACATCGTCTCCTGCTAAGGTGGAATCTTGTCGAATTTCGACTATCCCAAGATTAGAATGTGTCCGTCTCGTCACTTGAGGGTCAAACCAATGACATTTGAATATCACTGGAGTAAGAGGTTTGGAACCATAAAAATTGAGCTCATATATTTCTTCAATTCGTCCAAAATAATCGACATTGTCAAGGCCCGGCGTAAAGACTCCAGAACACGTTGTTTTCCGATTGGGCCGACTTTGGTCGTAGTGTGTTGTGCGAAAACGGTATCCATTGATGTCATACCCAGAATATTTCTTGACCCTATAAGCAAAGCCGTTGGCTACTTGTCTCAACTCGACACTCATAGACGGATCTCTTTGGCCCTGCAAGTATTCGCAAGTTAAAATACGCTAAATTGAGTTCAAAGACGTATCTCTTTTACAAACTAAGCACGTACCTTACGTTTGAACCAGGAAATGAAATCGGGCAACCCATTTCTCGCACCCTTTCTAAGAAGAGCGTCATATTCCTGTGGAGTGGGGTCCCTTGATCGACGCCAGAATTCATGAAGAAATTGTTCCATGTATGGCGTCACCTCTTCAAGGTTGGTCAATACGTATAGCATGATATGTCGCCACTCTTCATGTGTCAGGGTCTTCGTGGTCGAGCCACTTGCGCTTCCGAGTTGGCCTCGAAATATGCTAAGGTTCGATTCATTGTCGCCATCATTGTAACGAGGGGGTGGATTATGCACGCTCGGCAGTTTGTCACCATAATAAGTTGTTGTGAAGTTTGAGACCTCCTCTAGAATGTATGCCTCTGCAATGGAAGCCTCGATTTTGCATTTATTTCTACATTTCTTTCGAATAGTCTTTAGACATCTCTCGATTGGATAGTACCAACGTCCCTGCACGGGGCCCCCCATTTGTGCCTCATAGGGGAGATGAAGAATCAAATGCTGCATTGGATTGAAGAAGCCGGGTGGAAATATCTTCTCAAGCTTACACAGTAACACGGGGGCCAATCTTTCCAAGTCTGCAACCACGGTCCGAGATAACTCTTTTGCACAAAGCTAACGGAAGAAATAGCTCAACTCTGAAAGCGTTAGCCAGACATGCTCAGGGACATAGCCTCGAACCATCGCAGGAAGAATCCGTTCAATCCATATGTGGAAGTCATGACTCTTCATCCCTAAGACTCGCATAGTAGATAAGTTCACCCCCCTACTCAGGTTAGCTGCATACCCATCAGGGAACATCAACATCTTGATCCACTGAAGTACTTCCTTCCTCTGGGCCCTGCTTAGGACGAAATTGGCCTTAGGCCTTCTCCATGTCTTTCCGCCACTTGGCGGCTTCATCTCTAGTTTTGGTCTATCACATAACGCTGCCAGATCCACTCTTGCCTTCACATTATCCTTTGACTTATCAGGAATGTCCATAATTGTTGCCCACAGTGCCTCGGCAACATTTTTTCAGTGTGCATCACGTCAATGTTGTGTGGAAGGAGCAGGTCGTCATAATAGGGGAGCCGAGTCAAGCCAGACTTATGTGTCCACATATGCTGCTCACCATATCCCACAAAACCACCTTCTGTATTGGCCACGAGCCCATCTATCTGTTGACGAATTTCGGCACCAGTCATCGTTGCAGGTGGGCGGTCTGTCACTAGGACACCTTTCGTAAAGTTCTTGGTGTCTAGGCGGAATGGATGGTCAGCAGGAAGAAATTGTCGATGTTTATCGAAGGACGAATATTTGCCACCCTTTTTCAACCAAATGAACCTGAGAGCTTCCTTGCAAACTGGGCATGGGAACTTACCGTGAACACACCAGGCACAGAATAGCCCATAGGCCGGTAAGTCATGCATGGAGTACTGGTACCAAACATGCATTCTGAAGTTTGTCTTCGTAGCTCGGTCAAACGTCCATACCCCTTCCTCCCAGGCACGTACCAATTCATCGATCAAAGGCTCCATGTACACGCCCATTTTGTTCCCCGGGTGTCCGGGAATTATCAACGACACGAATATATTCTGCCTTTGAAAGCACACACCAGGGGGGGAATTGATTGGGATAACAAACACGGGCCAACATGTGTACGGGGCAGCGCTCATTCCATAGGGATTGAACCCATCTGTGGCCAACGCAACACGTACATTACGAGCCTCTTCGGCTTTCTCACGGTGAATGTCATCAAAGTGTTTCCATGCTTCACCATCTGATGCGTGCACCATCTTGTCAGGATTGTATCGTTTTCCATTTTTGTGCCAAGTCATCTGTTTCGCGGATTCCTCTGTCATGTACAGACGCTGGATCCTCGGTACGAACGGAAGGTGTCGTAGGATTGTCAAGGGGATGTCGAGCTGCCTCTTCTGTCCATCACCAGAGTCTACCTCCATAAACCTAGACGAATTACACTTGGGACAGTACTTTGCCTCCGCGTATTCTTTCCTAAATAGCACGCAGCCCTTCGGACAAGCATGAATCTGCTCATACGTCATCTTGAGTGCACGAAGTAGTTTCTGTGCCTCGTACATGCTCTTTGGCAGAACGTGATCATCCGGAAGCAGACTCCCAATAATCGTCAACAAGCCATCGAATGCGTCTCTACTCATGCTGTACTGCGACTTGAACGCCATTACACGCCCAATGGCATCCAGTTGAGAAACCTTTGTCTGGCCGTGAAGGGGCTTCTGTGCCGCGTCGAACATGTCGTAGAACGCCTTTGCAGTCGGCTCTGGCTCGTCATCCATACATCCTCCCGTGTACTGTGCCTCCTGATAGTCGTTCAACATATCCGCTACTCCCGCATCCGCGTCATAATCCTCGACACGTTGTCTCAGCACCTCCTCTCTCGTACGATGCGCTTCACCATGAAATATCCACCGAGTATAGCCCGACGTAAATCCATTCTTCCAAATATGTTCTACCATGGTCTTCTTTGGTTTTCTTTTCCGGTTGTCACATTTGCTGCACGGGCATGGGACTAGACTCGCTCCTTTAGCAGCTTCGCCATATGCCCGTTCCACGAAATCATCGGTCTTTCTAATCCATTCAGTGGTGACATCGTTCCTTCCTCTACGGCCCGTGTACATCCACTCACGGTCCTCCATCCTCTAACAGAAGCCTAGCAACAGAAAATTTCGGCAGTACCTCCCCTGCACGGGGAGGTTTCAAAATCCTGCAAATAAAACTATCAGCACGATGGCTGTCTTCCACGCATAATTCAACGGCACGATGGCCGGAAATCCATGCATAAAATGATAAGGACATTCAACCTACGCACAAATACCCTCATTCTCCTTCTCATTAAAAATGTGACTGTGTCTACTTTGATTACATTAATATAAACATGTGTTTGTTCAAATTAAATCATGGTAAATAATATTGTTTATTAACTAATACCAGTTCGTTATCAACAAATGACCAAAACAGTTAAACATGCATATAAATAATATTGTTTATTAACTAATAAACACGCAACATATAAACATGCATAAATTCATGAACACACATATAAACACGCATATAAATTAACACGCATATAAATAATATAAACACGCATAATTTATACCTTCGGTGGCGGGCGGCGAGGCGGCGGGGCGACGAGCGAGCGGGTGCGGCGGGGACGGCCGCGGGGAGGGGGCGGGCAGACGGCGCACGGCACACGGCCGCGGAGAGCACGACGCACGGCCGAGGAGGGCGCGGCGAGCACGGCGCACGGTCGCGGCAAGGGCAGACGGCGGGCGGCGCGGCCTCCGCGGCGGGCAGACGGCGGGCGGCGCGGCGGCGGGCACTAAGGCGGCGCGGCGGCGCAGGCACAGAAGAAAGAGAGCACGTGAGAGAAGAGAAAGGAGAAAGAAGAACCGGCATAGTTATTTTCCTTCTTTGCCGAGTGCCAGCGATCTGGCACTCGGCAAAGTTTTTTTTAAAATTGTAAAATATTCTTTGCCGAGTGCCAGATCGGCGGTACTCGGCAAAGAGTTCTTTGCCGAGTGTCCCCCGTTGCGGCACTCGGCAAAGAGTCTTTACTACCTCTTTGCCGAGTGCCACACATCTAGCACTCGGCACAACCCTCTTTGCCGAGTGTCATCTCCAGACACTCGGCAAAGTGTATTTTCATTTTTTTATTTTGTCTCCCAAACTTTTTGTGGTATGTTCCTACACTATGTAGACCTACATGTATCATTTGTGGATAATTATAACATAGTTTCCATAGTTAGTAGATTTAGTTCGTTTATTTGAATTTCTTCGGAAAATTCAAATTTGAACTACAGGTCACTCGAAACTTGGAAAACCGTGCATGAAAAAATGATATTCATGTTACTTAGCATAAGTTACGACCGATTGCAGAAGCGTACCGGAAACTTCGAGCAACATGCTCACTAAACATGGCCGTGAACTTGGCATCCACATGTTTAAAAATTGTATAAAACACAAACAAAGTCAGAAAATCATGAAACTTGTCCACGTGTCATGATATCATATGTATAGGCTGTGATAAAAAATTTAGAATGTTTGGAGAAAGTTGTGAGACACTATGTGTAGAAACCTAAGAGATCCACATGAAATAACTCTTAGATTTCATGTGGATCTCTTAGGTTTCTACACATAGTGTCTCACAACTTTCTCCAAACATTCTAAAATTTTTATCACAGCCTGTACATATGATATCATGACACGTGGACAAGTTTCATGATTTTCTGACTTTGTTTGTGTTTTATACAATTTTTAAACATGTGGATGCCAAGTTCACAGCCATGTTTAGTGAGCATGTTGCTCGAAGTTTTCGGTACGCTTCTGCAATCGGTCGTAACTTATGCTAAGTAACATGAATATCATTTTTTCATGCACGGTTTTCCAAGTTTCAAGTGACCTGCAGTTCAAATTTGAATTTTCCGAAGAAATTCAAATAAACGAACTAAATCTACTAACTATGGAAACTATGTTATAATTGTCCACAAATGATACATGTAGGTCTACATAGTGTAGGAACATACCACAAAAAGTTTGGGAGACAAAATAAAAAAAAATGAAAATACACTTTGCCGAGTGTCTGGAGATGACACTCGGCAAAGAGGGCTTTGCCGAGTGTCTATTACGTGGCACTCGGCAAAGAAGCATCTTTGCCGAGTGCCAGCCGTTGGCTCTCGGCAAAGACTGACGGCCGTCAGCTCTGGAACGGCCGCTGACGGCCCTTTGCCGAGAGCCCCGTTTGCCGAGTGTGTGACACTCAGCAAACTTGTCTTTGCCGAGTGCCTACCTGTGCCGAGTGTTCAGCACTCGGTAAAGGGGCTCTTTGCCGAGAGCCTAACTTTACCGAGGGCGGCACTCGGCAAAGCCTTCTTTGCCGAGTGCCCGACAAAAGGCACTCGGCAAAGAATACAACACTCGGCAAAGCCTCGGATTCCGGTAGTGTGTGATGTTGGTGATATATATTATGTTTGTTTGGATGGAATTCAAAAAATAAATTAAAAGGGCCGTTTCTGGCAACTTTACCAAGCGATGCACTTAGCAAAGGGTGCCTTTACCGAGTGCAGTGGTCATAGCACTCGGCAAAGGCACCAAACCTCGGCACCTGGTTTGTCGAGCGCTATGGCCAAGACACTCGACAAAGGTGGTTTGCCGAGTGCCGTCCCCAGACACTCGATATAGGAACTGTGCCTAGGCCTCCCGAAACCTTTCTTTGCTGAGTGTCGTGGACGAGGCACTCGACAATAGTGGAGGGTTTGCCGAGTGCCTTATCCAGACACTCGGCAAAGGCTCCGTCGTCACCGTGATGCCCGCCACCACGACACCTTTTCTTTGTTGAGTGTATGTTGGCACTCGGTAAAAACTTTGTCAATTATCTGATAGAAAGTACTTGGTAAGATAGGTAGACGTTTGTTTCACTGAGAGCTCTTTGCCAAGTGTGGCACTCGGTAAAGCCTTTATCAAGTACAATTGGTCCTTTCCCAAGTGGCTGGTGTACTCAGCAAAGAAAAAGTCATCTCCACTAGTGTATAGAGTCTGAAGGTCCTATCGATATCAACCTTAATATAAGCAGCACACTTGTTACCTCCCATGGGTGCAGCAGCTTGCACGATACCTTGGCCAGAGTTGGGAGGCCATGCATTGCAATTCACCACCAATTCCTAGAACGTAACGATGCACCAGGCTTAAGGGCATGTAATGGCGAATTCACTACACCAAAATGCTTAACTTCCTAGGGCCTAAACCGTAGGAAGTTAGCGCAAAACTCTCGGAAGTTATACAAACCGTCGGAAGTTAGCCGAAACCGTCGGAAGTTAGCCCGTCGGAACAAATTGGTCGGAAGTTAGGCTAACTTCCGATGGACTCTCGGAAGTTAAAGAAACTTCCGAGAGGGCCGTCCGCCTCTCGGAAGTTAAGTGCTGACACCGTCCAGCACGGGCTAACGCCGTCCGCGGAATAACTTCCGACGGCCTCTCGGAAGTTAACCATTAACTTACGAGAGTTTTCTATTCCTCTCGGAAGTTAAATTGACCAGCACTAAATATACAATTTGTTTTTGGCAATTCAACACATTGCATACATAACAAATATATATAATAGCCACAATACACAACATATCACATATAACATCTCACATACATAATAATAACATAAGAATTCACAAGTCTCACAAGACACAAGTCTCACAAGTCAAATCCACCTCGACATAAGAATTCACAAGTCTCACAAGACACAAGTTTGAAGTCTCACAAAACACATCGAATGGAAGCCCACTACTGTCGATCAACATCAGGAAATATCGAAGAGTGATGCTCGCTACCTCCACTCGCGAAGAGCGTATTGACAAAGTCTAACCCATCATCTTGTTGCTGCGCCGGCAAGGTAGCTGGAGGAGTCTCATATACCTATACAAATGACATTCACGGAGTTACATCGTAATGTAACAAGTAAATTATGATAAATTTGCATACCTGATGTTCGGTAGGTGGAGGTGGAGGTGAAGGCCAAGGAAAATGTATGGAAGGTGGAGGTGGGGGGCCATCGGAAATTGTATCCCTTGGGCTTGTGCTAGTTGCTACCAAATTTCCGAACACATTAATGTCAGTGTTTTAAATCAATACATAACTTAAAATGAATGATCTTTTTGAACTTACTTGTATCAGTGCTTGCTGTTGTTGAAACTGAGTAGCATAGTATTCTTGTTGAGCAGCATGTTGCCTCAAGTATTCCTCCTAAACCCTTTGCCGCTCCTGATGTTGCCTAAGCTCTTCTCGTAGTTGCTCAACTTCTGCAGTATCCTGAGTAGAGCGACGGGAGCTATGAGCAGCAGACCTCGACGAACCTCCCCTCTGAACCATCACCTGGCTCGAGTCGATGACGTTATCGAAAATCAAGTACCTTCAAACAAGTAACATCACGACAGATTCAAAAATAATCTATTGTACTTAAACCGATGAAACAAGATAAGGTATGTAGAGTCCACACCTTCCATGGGGGTTTCCACCACTTGCATACATAGCCTAAGGATCAATAGGTGCGGTCCTCCAGTCATAGTCTGATCCGTGCTGACTAGACATCGCCTCAGCATATGCAGCCTCCATACAAAAGAACAATGCAATCTTACATCACTAGGCACATACATAAATTCATATGAACAAAATCTACCAAGCATTTCAAAACACTCACCAGATGATCTATTGCCTTTTGGCTACACAACACATCTGGATTTGCAGGATCTGGTCCTCTGTGCCCCCTCAGGTATATTTGAACATCACTGGACACTACACCACTGCTAGCTTCTTGTACGTACATTTGACAAACATTATAATCAGAAATGACATCAAGTCATATACAATCAACAAAACTACACCACTGCTAGTTTCCTGTACTTACCATTCGTTTTGCCAAACGAAAGTGATCATCACCTCCATACTTGTGATACGACTCGGTTCCACGATTGGAACTTTGTCGTATAGACTTTGCCTTGAAATTATCCGAAGCCCAATAACGGCATAAGGCACGCCAAGCAGCATCATTGGCGGCTATCCATGGAATCGAATGCTATGGAAACACAATTCATTTATAAGTAACTGTAACATATACAAGGAACACAGTACATCATATGCAAAAACATCAAATTTTTCCAACATACGCAAAAACATCAATTACCTGAAGAAAATCTTGCTCAGTCATAGAAAGTCCATATTGTGACGCCTCGCTCTTACTGGTTGCACGTCGTCCTTCACTACTCAACATAGCTTGATTAATCACCTAGATTCGAACATAGTACATCATATCCGCAACAACATCTGCCGCGTTCTTATGGAACACGGAGTGTGCATGCTCGGTATGAGTATCTCCATCAGGCAACTTATAATATTTCTGAAAAAGAAACATAGTCAAGAATCCATAATATGAATCAATCATTGAGCTGATAACTTCGCAAGAAGATAGATAAACATACCCAGAAGTTGTGCCAAACTGCACCTTGCGCATTCCCATGTTGCGCGTTAACCGCAAGGCCGTATTGACCCCATCTTGTGACAGGGACCTCAATACCATTCTCAATCACCAATCCAAGCCCTAACAACACAAGCACAATTGTCAAATTCAAAAAATAATTGTTTATCCTCAATGTGTAAGACATAAGAACAAAGCAAATATGCTCTTACCCATCTCCACTCGGGATTATCTCAACCTTGTTAACTGGTTCTTTAGGAGGGGGGACCCAACTAGTCTTCCGCGGCTTCCGGACCCGTGTAGACCCTCCAACTCCCCCGCTTCCAGAACCTCCTCCTGAAACACCAGCTTCTCCTTCCCTTGACCCACTAGCTCCCCCAACTCCCGACCCTCCATCATTGGGCCATTCACCCCACCCTGTCTCTTCCTCATCTTCCACTTGTCTCCACTCCTCTGTCTCTTCCTCATCTTCAGGCTCATCCTATAGATCAAAATTAATAATTTAGTTATTCGAACTCATACAAATATTACATTACAAAACAAATATATTGGTTACCTCATTCCTCTGTATGCCGACTGCCTGACCCTGCAACTCTGGAACATGCTCCAACAAAGCTCTACGCCTGCTCGAGCTTGAACTAGTGCCTTGGAACACTAAGTCCTCCTTTCTCCCAAAAATGGAGGCTCTCCTCGCTAGTCCCTTAGCGAGCTGCTTGACCTTTTTAGACATCCTGTTATTAAAACAAAATCAAATTAGTAATTGAGCATAATGTAAATGAACATAATGTATTGAAATGAACATATTGTAAATGAACATAATGTATTGAAATGAACAATAAATATATAATTACTTTTTAGTCGTATTCAAAATCAGGATCAAATTGTTTTCTTCGATTCGATGTTTTCTTCTTTGACTTCCGTTTCCGTTTTTTGGGACTTACTACATCTTCAGGATCTCCCACTAATGATTCTGGCAAAACCTCAGTATCTATATTAAAATTGGTCGGAAGTTCATCTTCTTGGTAAATTTCTTCAACTTCCGCCTCGAACCATTCACCCTTGGTGTGTAACTGTTCATGAGGATTCACTTTGTACACTACCCATGTGGCTTCCAGCTTTATAGATGGATACGGTATGTAGTACACCTGGTCAACTTGGTGAGCAAGAACAAATTTGCTACATGCACTTGTTTTGAGCTCATGTTTGACTTCTACCATGCCAAATTGGTTTTCTACAGTCCCTTGATTGGGATCAAACCAATCACATTTGAAAAACACCACCTTAAGATTTTTTCTCCTGGCAAAGTCGTACTCGAGTATGTCATTAATAACTCCATAATAATTCATCTCTCTTCCACGATCATCGACTGCCCTGCATACAACTCCAGTATTTTTTGTCGCCGCAAATGGACGAGTACATTCAAATTTGGTCGAACGAAAACGAAACCCCTTAATGTCGTAACGACCGTAGCTTCTGACTTTTACGATTGCGTAAGACATCTGAAGCAAGTCCTCATCTAAATTTGGAATTTTGTCACACTGCCAATCAGATGGTGAAATTAGATTTCTAAAACAAAATAAATAAAGTAGAACAAGAGTGTTAGGTTATTTACATAATTTCGAAACCAATTAATGAAATTGGGCTTCCCATGTCTTCCTCGAAGCGCGTTTTCATACTGCCTCGAGGACAATTTCTCATTAAGATGCGATTGGAATTCTCTATTACAACAAGTAAACAAATGAGGTGCGGAACACGATTACTATAAGTAAACAAATTGAAATATGGAGTCATCTTACTTGAAATATTGAGTCATTTCATCCATATTTTCATACATATAGAGCAAAGCGTCCAACTTTTCTTCGTGCTCAGGATGATATTCTGTGGATGCCCCAACAGTCTTGCCCTCAATCTCAAAAATTTGGAGATTGCTGCGGGTCCCTACTTTGTCATCATGATACCTCAATGTAGGGGCATTGATATTGTGCTCGTCTGCAAAGTATACACTCGTGAAGGCTGCTACCTCTTTATATTTGAATTCTTCAGCTATACACCCTTCAACTCTTCCTTTGTTACCAACCATTGAACTAAGCTTCTTTAATGCCCTTTCAATATGGTACATCCACCTGTATTGCACAGGACCACCAACCTTAGCTTCATATGGAAGGTGGACAAGTAGATGTTGCATTGGATTGAAGAATCCTGGGGGGAATATTTTTTCCAACTTGCATATAAGGACAGGAATTTCTGTCCCCAACTTCTCCATCACATCTTTGTTTATTTCTTTAGCACAAAGTTGCCTATAAAAGTAGCTTAACTCAGCTAAAGCCTGCCAGATACTGACTTTCAAGTACCCTCGGAACATTACAGGGAGGAGCCTTTCCATCATTATATGATAATCATGGCTCTTCAATCCAGTTATTTTATTAGTCTTTAAGTTCACAGCTCTCCTAAACCCGGCCGCATAACCATCTGGGAATTTCAATTTTTTCAACCATACCATTACTTCTTTCTTCTGTTTAGGTTTTAGACAAAATTGAGCACGTGGCTTTTTTCCATTTTCGTCGAGTTCCTGGGTTGGTCGGTTACAAAGTTTTGCTAAGTCCTTTCTGGCCTTTATATTGTCTTTTGTTTTGTCACCTAGATTCATGCAGGTACGTAGAATGCTTTCACCAACATTACGTTCCTGATGCATGACGTCAATGTTATGCATCAGAATCAATGCCTTAACATAAGGTAGTTCCCATAAACCACATTTATGTGTCCAGTTATGCTCGGTTCCAAAACCTATGTATCCATCACCACTTTCATTCTATTTCAAATTATTAAGCATAGCCTCAATCTTTATTCCGCTAAGACGCCTGGGCGGTCCCTTTGTCACGATAGTGCCCTTCTTAAATGTGTTAACCTCGAACCTATACGGGTGTTTTTGGGGCAAGAAGCATCTGTGGCAGTCAAAGTAACAGATCTTCCCTCCAAACTCAAGGCGGAAACAATCTGTATCCTTGCCACATATTGGACATGTCAGAGTTCCATGGCAGCTCCATCCAGCAAATAAACTGTATGCCATGAAATCATGAATGGACCACAAATATGCAACTCAAAGTGTGAATTTCTCGTTTTTGTAGCAATCGTATGCTTCGACTCCTTTCCATAACTTTTTGAGATCATCGATCAAGGGTTGCATCATCACATTCAGCCCTTTCCCAGGATGGTCTGGACCAGGAATAATTAGGGAAAGAAACATGTAATCATATTTCATGCACAGATGAGGTGGAAGGTTGTATGGAATAACAAATACAGACCAACAAGAATATGATGCTGCGTTCGTATTGAAAGGTGTGAAACCATCTGTCGCCAACCCAATTCGAATATTTCTCGCTTCACTAGCAAATTCTGGATCAAAGTCATCTAGAGCCTTCCACGCATCACGGTCAGACGGGTGCGTCATCACATGAGTGTCCCCTCATTCACGTTCTTTATGCCATCTCATGTGCCTAGCTGTGTTCCTCGAAAGAAACAAACGCTTAACACGAGGCGCAAGAGGCATATAACGAAGTTGCTTTTGGGCTACAGTTGATGTGACCATTTCACCATCATCGTTTTTAACCTCTACATATCTCGACTTGCCACACTTTAGACACTTACTATCATTCTCATGATCCTTCCAGAACAACATACAATTATCTGGACAAACATCGATTTTCTGATAGTCCATACCTAGACCAGAGAGCAGTTTCCTGCACTGATACACGTCTTTCGGCATCTTGTGATTTGGTGGAAACACTTCACTGATTAAGTTCAAGAGCTCGTTGTAACAATTGTTTGAGAACACGAACTTGGACTTGATAGCCATAAGTCGAGTCACGAAAGCGAGGACTGAAACTGTTGTGTGTTCGTACAATGGCTCTTCTGCAGCCTTAAGGAGGTCGAAGAACTTTTTAACCTCTGGAGGAGGCAGCTCCTCATGATTTGGTGGAAACACCAAATCAGGATCCTCCCTTAAATCTTCAAGCATCTCGTCCATTCTATTGTACTCCACGTCGTCAGTGTTGTTGGCTTCCGGCGAATTTTCACGGGGAAAGTCCTCGCCGTGATACACCCATACTACATAGTCAGGCATGTAGCCATATTTGCAAAGGTGCCCCGACAGAGTTCTCTTGTCTTGACATCTACAAATCCGACACATACTACATGGACAACGCACATCCGTGCCGGTTCTTGATATAGCAAAAGCACGATCAATAAAATCCTCTATCTTTCTTATCCAATCTGCTGAGGGATCATTCATACGCCAACCTTCATACATCCATCGACGGTCCTCGCCCACCATATTTGATTCTAAAATAGTAGAACACATGATTCATAAATTTTTTCCGGTACTAAACGCATATCGATCGTGTCACTACATCTATAGGAAAAGATAGTTCCTAAACCCACCCATGAGTGACCGATAGAGCAACGATTTATGACGAGCAACGAGTCCGAACAAAATTTCAGCAGCATAACCCCGTTGTTCTCCATTTGCATGCCCATAAATGGTGCAATAGAGAACAACAGGGTTATGTCACCGAAATCTCGTTCGGACCCGTCATCGTCATAAATCCATAGCTCTATCATCCACTAACAGGCTGTCCAAAAAGGGACAATTTCGGACCAATACGAGTCATATGTGTATATATCATGTGACTCGTGCCTATCCGGAATGGGCGACACATAGGTTTCACAACACTACGACAATTTTGCAAAAATATTATTAACACACAACAAACAAGAGACTAACATAATTCAATTACATGCACCACCTAGCTTATTAAGTTAATTAACCGTATTAACATAACTTTCTACGGTTTAAAAACAGTTAACTCTCGTAAGTTAGCATATTTAATATAAAAAATATAATATAAATACTCGGAAGTAGTTACCTGAAGCGAGGACGGTGACTGGCGGAGCCGGGCCGGGCGAGTAGCGGGCGGGGCGGAACGGAGACGACGGGATGTGGGGTGGCTGAGCACCCGGCGGCGGGGAGGCGGCCGAGCAGACGGGCACGTCGGCGGACGAGCAGGCGGCGGTGGAGCGAGCGAGCGCCGGCCGAGCAGGCGGGCGCGCGGCGAGCGGGCGGCGGTGGAGCGAGCAGGCGGGCGCCGGCCGAGCAGGCGGGCGCACAGCCGAGCAGGCGGCGACCGGGCGGCGGTGGAGCGAGCAGGCGGGCGCGCGGAGCGCGCGGCCGAGCAAGCGGTGGTGGAGGCGGGGCGAGCGCGGCGGCGTGTTCCGGCGAGCAGGCGGGCGCACGGGGGCGAGCAGGCGGCGGTGGAGCGCGGCGGCGCGTTCCGGCGAGCAGACGGCGGTGGAGACTGCGTAGCGGGCGCTGCAAAATGAGAGACGGACAGAGACGGGCGCGTGCCGTTAGCCTAAAATTGATAACTTCCGAGAGGCCCTGTGCAAAACCGTCGGAAGTTAAGGCCTACCCCGATCGGTCAACGTCTGAATACGTAACTTCCGAGAGACGACAGACCAGCCGTCGGAAGTTAACTTAACTTCCGAGAGGCTCTTGGCCGGCCGTCGGAAGTTAACTTAACTTACGAGAGGCACTAGTCGCCGCTCGGAAATTATTAATTTCCTACGGTTTTGAAAAGAAACCGTAGAAAGTTATTTGCCTCTCGGAAGTTGCTTATTTTGGTGTAGTCATTTCATGGGGTTCACCAGGTTGGAAAACTTTAGAACTCCAATAATGCAGTAGAACTTATCATACACAGTATTTTTTTCTAATAATATTCATGCTATGTACAAGTACAACATTGATAGTAAAACACAGCCAGGCAACTTTTCAACTTGTCAATTGTCATATATATGAAAGCACAGATTGTCACCTACCTCAAGCATTATTCCAAGTTCCAACACAAAAATCAGCTGAACTACCATGAATCCCAGAGTATATCTCCACGAAAACCGAAGTTCATTTCAGCATTGTGGGGAAAATCCAAACCAGGGATCCCTGCGTTCATCTCAGGGTTGCCAAAGCTGAGGTCGTAGCCGTCCATGGAGTCGTCTGGTAGCTTCAGCGTCTGCAGCCTAGCACACATGACGCGCGTCTCATCATTCACCTCAACGTTGAAACAGTGGCGGATGTCGAGGGACTCCAGATGCGCGCAGCCTGCGAGGATAGCCGCGAGGCCGGCGTTGCCGAGGCTGTTGCCGAAGAGTTGCAGGCACCGGAGGCCGCGCATCTTGGCGATCTCCATGGCTTCGCTGTCGCCGTCGTAGCCTGACCGCCGGTGGAACCGGTATTTGTTCAGCCGGAGGCACTTCAGGTTCCGGCAGGCCTTGGCTGCGGCCGTGCAGGTGTCGGCGAGGTTGTAGTGCCCGGAGGCGGTGGTGGCGCCTGAGCAGAGTGACAGCTCTAGCTCCTCAAGCATGGAGAACCGCGTTATTGCTTCGTTGAGGGCCGCCTGCTTCGAGATGTTGCAGGATATGAGGCGGAGGCTCCTCAGCCCGGTAGCCCTGCAACAGTATTTGATTGTTGACTTCGTAACCTTGCTGATTGGTGGAGATCGAAGCAAGAAATCAAACGTGACTTGATCCGCGGTGTCCCGGCGATCTGTCGAATCCTCACCGGTGACTGAGGAAGAAGATGAAGGTGTCGTCGACGAAGTCCTCGGCCCAGAAGGCCTCGCACTGGCCTGCGCTACACGTCACTGCAGTGCGCGCCATCACGTCGAGATGGTAGAGGATGGACGTGGAGAGCGCAGCGCGGCGGCGCAGGTCGATGCGGCGCCACAGCTCGGGCTCCTCCCGCGCCGCGCGGCGCCAGGGCCGGCACACCTGCCCGGCCCTCATGAGTACGTCCGCATGCTGCAGACTATGGAACACGGCCAGTAGGGCGTCCCTCGGCAACTCCGCCCAATCCCTTGTCTCCTCGCTCGCATCCATCTCCGTCTTCGTGGCTTCCGCAGGCGGCGAATGCCCCTGGCTCCAATCCAGATCAAGCCACGCCCGGCCGGATTCTCTGCAGTAAGTTTAAGGGTTATTTAAGGCCATGGCCATGGCGATGATCCCGAAAGTCGTTGCTGTCATGTGATGGGGTGAGCAGCGCGTGCACGCTATCGCTCCGAATTGCCGGCGGCCGATCGCGTTGTCGTCTTGCTAATGATGCATGGTACAGTGTGATTTACCAGATTCGACGTTCCATTTCGTTGTGAGTGTCACGGTGTTTGGCCACTTATCCATCTTGTCAAGAAAATGACATTTCTTTGACTTTAGTAGCTAAGCACCGGCCGGCTTTGTCGGCAAACTGTGGAACTGCATTGTATACAGTCACCAATAGATTGGCCATACGAACGATGCTTTCATTTTTAGCCTTTTATATTCGCGTCACTAAAATGTTCAGAATTTTATCTTTACCACCAAGGGCTCGTTTGTTTGAGGTTGTCTAAATTATATAATACAGCTTAAATGATCTAGATAGCTAGAAAACAAACAAGCAGATTAAAGTGTCAGATTATATAATCTGAAGGTCACATTATCATAATCTCGTAAGTCGTAAGTTACTCAACAGATGCATATTCTATCCTATTTGGTGAAAAACCCCACTACTGATGACAACTTGAGAAAAAATCATCCACCATTGCTACTTCTTACACTTCATCTCTTTTTTTTTCTCCCGCCACACAACATATGGCTAAAATCAATAATCAAAGTTTTAATAAGGTTAGTGTTGGCGCGGATCCGGGCACCAAACACTGGGAGTTGTTCTGCTTGACGGGATTTCTGCGGCGGCGCGGACAGTTCGCGACCTAGAAGCAGAACGGGATTTTCTGCGCTGCGCCGAACGGTCCGCGTGCGCGCAGATTGGCGGCATTCATCTATTACACCTGGATCTCGCCCCCGGGAGGGACCCTATCAGGGAGGAGAGATCATAGGGTTTGTTTTGAGATTGGTAGGCCATCCAAGATGCCTCCAGACGATGTAGTCGAAGAGAGCTGAAGATTGAGTTGACGAAGGCTAAGTTACTATCTACTCTATGGGGGATGGATATCCCCTGTGTCCTCACGAACACAGAAACGCCTCATGGGCCGCTTGATGGGCTTCCCGATGGCTTGCCTAGTGAGACATGCCCTCGGGCCACAACCAGGTCAGATCAGCTCGATCCAGGAAGACGAAGACCGGACGTCCAAGTTATGCGCAGACCGAAACGCTGATATCTCGCGTGAAGGGGTTGCGCACACCTGAAGGGCTAAACACTCGGCGTTAACTCGGTTGAGGAAGTGACCGAACTCCGGATAAGCAGGAATGCATGCCACGTTAAAAGAGGATTCAGGTAGAGTTAGATAGTGATCACAACTTGCAAAGGGATAACCCTCTGGTCATCTATGTAAGGCTGAGGGGGTACCCCTACGAAAGCATCTCATCTCATCTAGCCACATCCCAGCATCACCTCAAAGCTCATTAGCCCAGGTAGGGGGTCATAAACACCGACATCTGGTGCGCCAGGTAGGGGGTGCGACGTTGATCCACGACGACTCCATGGCTACCATCTTTAACACCCCGTTCACCTTCAATGCTGTGGAGATGTTCCACTATGGATCCCACTCCTGCATTGCAGATCAAGGTGTCCTGCACCACACCGTGGATCCATCCGAGAAAAGATCTTCTCTAATGGCACCAATTGCGGGGGCGGGTTTGCCTCTCCTAACTCTAGCAAGAATTACACCGACGAACTCCAAGGCACAAAAACCTCAACCAGCTTCCGCCCCGCGCAAGATTGTGCCTGCATCGGGTGGGCCTAGGGCCATAACGACACATGTGGCTCGACCGACTAAGGCTGCACCCCTGTCACGGTGGACCCCTCTATCCACATCACCCACCCAGGTGTGGACCCGGATCACTCGGCGAAAAGAAGCGGGTAGCCCCGGCACCGGTGTGGTCGCGGGAACAAGACCGACGATTGTTCCGGCCGCTCCGCTCACATGGGAGACGGCCAGAGCACGGGACACAGCCCCAAGCTCTTTCTTCCCTGATGTCCTCTTTATCCAAGGAATAGTAGAGGATGCACCCATCTCCGACGACGAGCCCACTGTACTGGGGAACATGCGGCGTAACATTTGGAATCACCATGAGGCCGGGATATAGGATCCCGCTCAGCCCATATCCCGAGACAAGGCATCTGAAGCAGGAGAGACTACTGACGACAGGGCGCTCCGAGAGCGCCACAATTCCTGACGTCGCGATCGTCACCACTCCTAGTAGTGCGAGCGGGAACAAGCAGACCATGATGTGTAGGCTCCGATGCGAGAAACCACTCCTTCCATAGAATCTGTTGTCCGACTTTGCTCGATCCCTTAACATGCCGAGTGAAGTCGGCAGGGTTCTGGCTCAAATCGCCAACGACCTTCCACGTACCTCGGACGCGAAAGGCTACCGACAGATCCTCACCCAGGCAATGAACCATCTTCTTCCCCTTGCCCATCCGGCATCGGACATGCGTTACGTCATCAACAATCGGTGAGACGTGTGGAGCAACATCAATGCTTCACGCAATCACCGGCATGAAAGTGAGATGATGCGGCGGGAAGAGTACGATCGAGATCATGGTGCACTAGCACACATCCGCGCAACCAGGACGGAGGTGGCAGCAGCCTCTACGAACATCCCAGCACTAGGACAGTTAGCTCGGGAGAGGCGGCACGATGCACGGCGTCAGTCGCCTCCCAAGAACCATCACCACGACCACATTTGAGAAGATCGCCGAGAGGACCGGGGGACATGTGGAGTCTTGGCCCTTTCCCCCCGGCTCCGGGCAATTAAATGGCCACCTAACTTCAAGGTCTCGAACGTCGACAAGTATGAGCCCAAGCAAGATCCTAGCTGTTGGTTGGTCGTCTATACGACCGTCGCCCGGGCCGTTGTGATATCCTGGCCCCTGGGATGGTGATTTCCTGGCCCAAGGCTTAATAGAATCAATAGAGTATCCATACCAACAAGGTGCATCTTCTTTTTCGGAAGCCTATCTCGAAAGAACCTCCAAGTTAAGTGTTGGGGTCGTGCTTCGGTGCGCCGAAGGTCTCACACGAAGAAGCAGCTTCGGCTGAAGTCGTCTCCAAGAGATGGCCGAAGGTCCCTTTTCATGGAGCTTCGGCGTTTTAAACCGACATAGAGATAGAATGACCTTTTTATACATATAGGTCTGAGTCAATGCTGTAAACTTTCGCAAGGGGCATAATTGTAATTCGTCACAGGCTGCGACCTGTGCCTATAAATAGATGAACAGTACCTCTGTACTGTTCACGCGAACTTGTCATTTGCTTTCGCATCACGCTTGTACTTTTGCCTTCCGCAGGACCGAAGGTACATTTGTAATTCAAAGTCATTTATATTCATTGATACAAGTAGAGATAATTCTATGACAATATTTAAATGTTTATTTCATATTCTATGATTTATGTGAATGCCTCATTCTTCGTTGTTATGCTTACGAAGGTATGACCTTCGTAACCTTCGTCCGAGATGCTATATATCCCGAGGGGATATATTGTTATGGAGGACGAAGGGCCTCAACGCTTAACATTTTTTGTGTTGCCTTGTTCTTAATTCTTAGCATTTGAGAACAAGTCCCCAACATTGGCGCCCACCTCCGGTCAACTCACTTCCACCTTTCTGAGCTGATGGCTTCGTTCAACACTCAAGCTGGAGCTGCTTCGGCTTCGAAGCTGGTGCTCCCGATAACAGGCGGTTCTTGCTCAGAGCCAGCTAACAAAAAGCAGAAGAAGGAGGCTCAAAGAAGGGTGCAGCATGTTGGAGTGCAGGGACCCTTCATTAAGTCAAAATGGTCTCACATTCCAATTACCTTCTCTCAGGAGGATCTTCAGCTCAAGGACTATCCCCACAATGATGCTATGGTCATTTCTTGTGTGATCAAAGGGTTTCTGGTTCACAATGTTCTAGTTGACACAGGCAGTGCAGCTGACATTATATTTGCCAAAGCCTTCAGACAGATGCAAGAGCCTGAAGACAAGATTCATGATGCTACGCACCCTCTTTGTGGCTTCGGAGGGCGGCAGATTGTGGCACTCGGGAAGATTACCATGCCGGTAACCTTCGGATTTGTTAATAACACAAGGACTGAGCAAATTGTGTTTGATATTGTTGACATGGAATACCCCTACAACGCCATCATTGGTCGTGGTACTCTAAATGCTTTTGAAGCAATTCTTCACCCAGCTTATCTCTGCATGAAGATACCTTCGGATCAAGGGCCTATTGCTATTCATGGGAGTCAGGAAGCTGCCAGAAGGGCCGAAGGAAGCTGGACTGATTCCAAGGCAATCCATAATATAGATGGAGCTGAAGCTTGTGAACAGTACAAGTTCAGGAGGGAAAAAGCAGCTTCGGCTGATCAGCCGAAGCCCATGCTGCTGTGTGAGGATATAGCAGAGCAGAGGGTGCTATTGGGCTCGCAATTATCTGAAGATCAAGAGAAAACCTTGATAAGGTTTTTATTCAACAATAAAGATGTTTTTGCATGGTCAGCCAATGATCTATGTGGAGTGAATCGGGATGTTATTGAACATTCGCTCAATATTGACCCATCCTTCAGACCCCGCAAGCAGAGGCTTCGGAAAATGTCTGATGACAAGGCCGAAGGGGCTCGCAACGAAGTAAAAAGACTCCTAAGTGCAGGAGTTATTAGAGAAGTGAAGTATCCAGAATGGCTAGCTAACACTGTTATGGTGAAGAAGGCCAATGGAAAATGGAGAATGTGTATTGATTTCACAGATCTCAACAAGGCTTGTCCGAAGGATGAGTTCCCGCTGCCACGGATAGACTCTTTAGTTGATGCAGCAGCTTCTTCGGAACTCATGAGTCTCCTGGATTGTTATTCAGGCTATCATCAAATCTGGATGAAAAAGGAGGATGAGCCGAAGACTAGTTTCATAACCCCAAGTGGTACATATTGCTATCTTCGGATGCCTGAGGGGCTTAAGAATGCTGGAGGGAGTTTCAGCAGGATGACTGCGAAGGTTCTCCAATCTCAGATAGGCAGAAATGTGTTGACCTATGTTGATGACATTATTGTAAAAAGCACGAAGCAAGAAGACCATATTGCTGATCTGCAGGAGACCTTCGCCAGCTTCAGACAAGCTGGTCTGAAGCTGAATCCAGAAAAATGTGTCTTCGGAGTAAAGAAGGGTAAGTTCCTTGGATGCTTGGTTTCAACAAAGGGAATTGAAGCTAACCCAAATAAAATCGAAGCTATACTTCGAATGGAGCCACCAACCACAAGAAAGGGGGCCCAAAGATTGACAGGAAGACTGGCATCTCTTAACAGATTTATATCCAGATCAGCGGAAAGAAATCTACCCTTCTTCGAGGTGCTAAAATCAGCTGAAGTCTTTCAATGGGGCCCAGCTCAACAAAAAGCTTTCGAAGAACTCAAGCAATACCTGATAGATCTAACAACATTAACTCCACCAATGCCAGGGGCTCCTCTGTTGTTGTATGTGGCAGCTTCGCACTCAGCAGTAAGTGCGGCACTTGTGCAGGAGAAGTTTGATGGACAAATCAAGAAGCAGGTCCCAGTATATTTTGTATCTGAAGTCCTTAGTGTCTCAAAGAAAAATTATACAGAACTGGAGAAGGTGTTGTATGCCGTTCTAATGGCATCCAGGAAGCTTCGGCATTATTTTCAGGCATATAACATTATTGTTCCTTCTTCGCAGCCGTTGAAAGATATCATGAGAAATAAAGAAGCTACTGGCCGAATTGGAAAATGGGCTGCGGAGCTTAATGAATTTTACATTGATTATGTGCACAGATCCTCGATCCAATCTCAAGCATTGGCAGATTTTATTGCCGACTGGACGCCAGGGGCTCAGGGCGAAGAAGCGAATAAAGATGCCGAAGCATGGACAGTGTTTTGTGATGGCTCCTGGGGAACCTTCGGAGCAGGAGCAGCTGCTGTTTTAGTTTCACCATCCAAGGTTAAAACTTGCTACGCAGCAAGACTGGATTTCAGCTGCACAAATAATATTGCTGAGTACGAAGCCTTGCTCCTGGGTCTTCGAAAACTAAAGGCGATGGGGATCAGGAGGGCGATCCTTAAAACTGATTCTCAGATTGTTTCGGGTCATATTGACAAAAGCTGCAAGGCTAAAGACCCGAAGCTTGAAAAATACCTAGACACAGTCCGAAGGATCGAAGCTTCCTTCGAAGGATTCTCTGTTAAGAATATCCCTCGAGGGCAAAATGAACATGCTGATTTGTTAGCCAGGTCTGCAGCACAGGGGCTGCCGCTACCTTCGGATGTATTCTTTGAAACAATAAAGGCACCTTCGGTGGAGTTACTTGAAAGAGCAGTTCTTACTATTTCCCCTGTGTACAGTGAAGATTGGAGAACTGAAATAATTTCTTACCTTCAGGGCAACTTCCTATCAGATGACGAAGCTTATAATAAAAGAATAGAGGCAAGAGCTCGTCCGTATATCATTATAGAAGGGGAGTTATACAAGCATGGAGTTTGTGCCCCGTTGCTCAAGTGCTTGTCTAGAGCCGAAGGTATAGAGTTGATGAAGGAGATACATGCAGGCCTTTGTGGATCCCACATCGGATCCAGGCCGTTACTTGGAAAAGTGTTCCGTCAAGGATTTTATTGGCCGAAGGCAGCTGCGGATGCAGCTGAGTTAGTTCGAAAGTGCGAAGGTTGTCAGAAATGTGCAAGAGATCAAAAACAACCTTCGTCTTTGACACAGCTAATACAACCCATCTGGCCACTGCAAAGGTGGGGCCTCGATCTGCTGGGCCCATTACCACCGGCTCAGGGCAATCTGAGATATGTTGTAGTTGCTGTGGAATATTTTTCTAAGTGGATTGAGGCGAAGCCATTAGCTACAATAACTTCGGCCACTGTCCAAAAATTTTTCTGGCAGAATATTGTCTGTCGCTTCGGAGTACCGAAGGCTATAACTGTAGATAATGGAACACAATTTGACTCCGAAGAATTCAGAAATTTTTGTGATCAAATTGGCACGAAGATCCACTTTGCGTCAGTCAGGCACCCGGAGTCAAATGGGCTTGTTGAAAGGGCCAACGGCATCATAATGACAGGAATAATGAAGCTAATCTTCAATCAACCAAGGGGAAAGTGGCCAGATCAGCTTACCAAAGTGGTATGGAGCCATAACACAACAGCATCAAGATCTACAGGCTTTACCCCATTTAAGTTGTTATTTGGTGACGAAGCAATAACCCCGGAAGAGGCCAAAGCTGGATCAATAAGAGTGGTAGCTTCGGCAGAATCAGGTCCCGAAGATACTTGTCTCGTGGAAAAAGATGCCTTAGAAGGGATCAGGCTCCAGGCCGTGGAGAATATCAATAAGTACCAGGCTGAAACAGTTAAATGGCGAGATAGAAAGGTCCGGCTAAAAAATATTGAGCCAGGACACTTGGTGCTTCGGAGAGTGGCCAACCCGGATACAGTGGGCAAATTGCAACTGAAATGGGAAGGGCCTTTCTTAGTAGCATCTTCGTCAAGGCCTGGTTCGTACAGACTGAAGGACATGGATGGCAATGAAATTCCAAGATCTTGGAATGCGGATGAGCTTCGGCGGTTTTATGTATAACTCGATGTAATTTTGACTTTTCTTTTCTTTTTCATGGCACCCTTTTCCTTTCTAAAGGGGGAGAAAGGTTTTTAATGGGGCCATCACATGTAATTTTTCTTTTTAGTTTTATAAGAGCAAAATCCCCCAAAGATGTACATGTAAAAGCTGAGAGCGCACCATCGAGTGCCGAAGCTGAAAAAGAGAAAAAGCTCCGAAGACGTCCCTAAGGGGATGCAGAGCTTACAGCGAAAAGTCAACGCTGATTCCGCCGAAAGTAAAAGGCGAAGAAGCTCCAAAGACGTTCCCAAGGGAATGCAGAGCTTATACCGTCTAAGTAAAAGACGAAGAAGCTCCAAAGACGTCCCTAAGGGGATGCAGAGCTTACAGCGAAAAGTCAACGCTGATATTGCCTAAGTAAGAGGCGAAGAAGCTCCAAAGTCGTTCCTAAGGGAATGCAGAGCTAATGTGTGGTTGTTTTCAAGTAATGGCTGACAATATGGCTTCGGACATATGCTTCGGACATTCATTCGTGCATTACATTACATCATAACATTCGCATGCATAAGCATTCATTCATAGCATTTGTGTTCCCAAGTGGCTGCTTCGGCAAAAAAGCTTCGGAGAAGTGCCTTTTTATGACTTGTTACGCTATGTTGTGTGCAAAAGTGAAAAGTTCTGTTGCTTTGACACAAAGAAAAGTTTCAGTATAAGGGAGAACTGGATTTTTATGAATCGTTGTGTAAAAGAGTAGTAGTCTTTTATGTTTTGTCATGTAAAGGAAAGCTTCGGCAGAAAAGAGAAAGTAGTTCTTTATGTTTTGTAAAGGAAAGCTTCGGCAGAAAGGAGAAGTAGTCTTTTATGTTTTGCCATGTACAAAAAAGCAAAGCTTCGGCAAAAAGAAGAAGCGACCTTTTAGGCTTCGTTGTGTACGAAAAGAAGGGAAGGTGTTTTTTCGCCTTCGGCTCAAAATACTAATTTCGTCCACAACAAAGCGCCTCAAGCAAAAGGGTAAGAATATATTACAAGGTATGTACAAAGTTCCTTGAAGGTAGTCTAGTTGTGTTTACAAGAATTGTTACAAAAATATCCTGAGTTTTTCTACAGTACACTTCTACTGATCTTCATTAAGTTTCAGCTTCGACGACATAATTTAGGCATCATCTTCACCTTCGTCATCCTACATAAATTAAGAGTTTATGAGTAAAAATCAAGAGCAAAGGAAAAAGGTAACTCCGAAGTATCATTTCTTACTGGCTCAAGATGACTTCGTGCTTCGTCTCCAGCTTTCTCCCGCCCGCCTTTTGTCCATATCATTTTTATAAATCTATTGGAGATGCTTCGGGCGAGGTCAGGCATATCATCCAGGATTGATGGAGATAAGGTGAAGTTGGGCCTGTTGACAATTTTTCCGTGTTCGCAGCCGGCCTTCAGAAATGCAGCAGCAGTCCCTCGAGAAGCCACCCAGGCACAGAAGTCACCATGCCCAGCTATGACTTCGTCGAGCTCGTCAATTTCCTCCTCAATGTGTTCAAAGGTTTTCGGTAGATCTTCAGCTGAGGGGGTAAATTTTTCGCTGCTAGCTCCAACCGAGTAAAAAATCTTTCTTAATCGTTGAATGCACTTGTTGCTAAATTCCAGGCATTTTTCTTGAAGATTTGTCAGTAGTTTTCTCAAATCTGAATTCTGCTGAGCTCCGGCTTCAAGTTTTTCATTGAGATCTTGTTTCTCTCGTTCGAACTGCTCGGACTGGCGGAGAAGCTTCGAGTTTAGTTCTGATATTTTTGCTTCAGCTTCCGCCAGTAAGCCTTCGGCTGCCTGGAGCTCAAAGTTCTTTTTCTCAAAAGCATCTGATTGCTCCTTTATTTTGCTCTCTAAATTTTCAATTATAGCTTCGTGCTTCTTATCTTCTAGATCTTGCTGCATCCTCAAAGCTTTGCTTAGAAGCATGCTCTACAAATAAACAACCTTCGTTAAAGAATATTGCCATTATTAAAAAACAATAGAAGTTAGGGAGAAGGATGTTTACCTTGAAATTTGAATAAAATAAGCTGCCAACGATATGTTGTCGTCGATAGCGGCTGATGTCTGTCTCTAGCTTCGGAAAACCGATACTCTTTGATAGAGTACCGATGACCTTAGCTCCAGCTGAGTCCCGGATGCAGCCCAGCTGTTCGTCATCAATGCCCCCAAATAGGAGGGCACCTGACTTGTAGCCGCAAGACTTGGCGTAGTCTTTAAGTTCTTCTATTTCGTCCTTCGTCAGTTTTTGCCCAACTAAGTTCTGGAAAGAGTAGACTTCGTCGTCCGAAGGGTCTTCGGCTATTTCTTTTCCTTTCTCAGGCACTGTGGCCATGGTTTTTTCAGTAGTCGCACCAGCTTCTTCCGCAGCCATGTCTTCCAAAATCTTGTTGATATTCTCAATCGTGGATTTTAAGTTTGTATCTTCGGCTGTAGCGGCTTCGGTAGCCGCGACCCCCGAAGCTACGCCCTCGACGATTGTTGTATCTTCGGCAGCTGCCGATTTTTGGATTGACGCCCTTGGCGGCGTCTTATCGATAACTTCAGTTACCGCAATGATTCTTTGCCGCTTGGGTTTGCTTGTCTTCGTTTGATCCGGCTCGTCCACCTTTCGAAAAAGCTTCGTCAGTTGGAGCCCTAGTGGACTTAGCTTCGTGGGCATGGGTTCAGTCATTACCTTTAAAATTTCATCCACGTCGCTGGTAGAAGGCGGTGTGGGGGACCCCTCTTCTTCGGGAGATTGGCGCTTCGGAGTGGATATTGTTCTTTTCTTGATAATTTTCTTTTTCTTTGCTGGTCCTTCTTCACTTCTGATCAGAGTTTCGGTTTCAGCCACTCTTTTTCTTTTGTGGCCTTCGGCACCCTTATTCAACTGCTCATAGTCTGGATACTCGAGGCCCAGGGCATCGAATACTCGGTTCAGCCTCCGCTTCGGTCGGGTTCCGAAGGCTGCTGTCATTAATTGATCCTCCTTTTTGGAGTAATTCCCCAAGATTTCATTGCACATTGTCTCAACTGTGTCTAACCACTCTTTGCAGGGTTTCTTAAAGTACTTCTTGAATTTAAAGTGATAAGGCAGACGAACTAGCTCCCCCTCCTTCTTCTCTCCCTCCAGCTTCGGCATTTCCCACTCTTTTAGAGTAGGGAAAACCCTGAATGCCAAGAATTCCTGAACGAGATCCCTGGTGCCAATATTTTTTGAGATAATTTCAAATTCACCCAGAGCAGCCCAGGTGGGACCTTTTAGGTCGCCAATGTGGCATTGTGGCCTTGTCTCTCCGAAGGTTAACTCCAGAGGGCTTTGAGCCAATTTTTCTTTGCCTTCATCGACTTTTACATAAAACCACTCAGATTTCCAACCTGCTGACCATTTGCTTCGGTAGCTGATGACAGGACACTTTGTTGACTTCCGGTAGGCAAAATTGTAGCAACCAAAATTATCATGTAGCCCATCTTTTCTAGCCCTTGTTTGGTAATGTAATTCGTGAGCACGGCAGAAGCTGTCAGCAAATGGTTCCACAGCTTGGCTTCGGAGGGCCCAGATATAAACATTGAGCCTAACGATAGCGTTAGGAGTCAGTTGATGAAAGTAGATACCAAACCTCCTTAGTATCTCCGCAACAATACCGTGGAGAGGGAATCTAAGCCCAGCCTTTAAAAAACTCTTGAAAATAACAATCTCATCCTCCCTTGGCTTCGGGGTGGTTTCTTCTTCCCCGAAGCGGAGTAACTTCTTCTGGTCCTCTTTGAAATAACCTGCTTTCACCATCTTCGAAAGGTCAGCTTTTGAAACAGTTGATTTCCCAAAATCTAGGTGGCTGGGCTTGCTGGGCGTAGCAAGGTGATAGTCATCTTCGGAGTCAGTCCCTTCAATGTCTTCTTCTCCTTCGACAGTTGTTGGGCATGCTTCAGCAGCAGGCATTTCTTCTATAGTTAGTAGACCGGAACGCTGCATTGCTTCGGAGATGGGCACAGTGTCTGAACCTTCGGCTTCGTCTCCCTCACGTACAACTTTGGCAGTAGATCGTATTCTCGCCATTTGATTCTAAGTTTGAGAAGTCAAAAACTTTTTTCCTTTCTTCTCTCTCCGAAGCTCTTCTTTCTGACGAAGCGGACGTTGAGAAGCACCTTCGTTCGATTCTGAGACTTCAGCTTCGGCTATGGTGAAAAATTTTGGCAGCGAAACAGTGCAAATAGCAATGAATGCTGTGGTAACTTCACACCCACCTGTTTGTTTATATAGTACTGCAGGTAGGAAGGCGAAGCGGTGGAACTGTTACACCAGGCGCGCAGTAACTCATACCCGCTGCGCAGTGGACCGCAAGGATAAAACAGTAACTCTGCAAGGTGGGACCGACACGCGCTCGGAAGTCGGATCGTTTCTCCGCAACGAGCTCAGGGAAGGTGTTTTTTGGACCTTCGGCTTCCCGAAGCTGAAGAGGCTTTTTTCACGGGTCAAGCTCGTTACGAAGAACGATCTAGCACCGCGAAAGGGGCTACTGTTGGGGTCGTGCTTCGGTGCGCCGAAGGTCTCACACGAAGAAGCAGCTTCGGCTGAAGTCGTCTCCAAGAGATGGCCGAAGGTCCCTTTTCATGGAGCTTCGGCGTTTTAAACCGACATAGAGATAGAATGACCTTTTTATACATATAGGTCTGAGTCAATGCTGTAAACTTTCGCAAGGGGCATAATTGTAATTCGTCACAGGCTGCGACCTGTGCCTATAAATAGATGAACAGTACCTCTGTACTGTTCACGCGAACTTGTCATTTGCTTTCGCATCACGCTTGTACTTTTGCCTTCCGCAGGACCGAAGGTACATTTGTAATTCAAAGTCATTTATATTCATTGATACAAGTAGAGATAATTCTATGACAATATTTAAATGTTTATTTCATATTCTATGATTTATGTGAATGCCTCATTCTTCGTTGTTATGCTTACGAAGGTATGACCTTCGTAACCTTCGTCCGAGATGCTATATATCCCGAGGGGATATATTGTTATGGAGGACGAAGGGCCTCAACGCTTAACATTTTTTGTGTTGCCTTGTTCTTAATTCTTAGCATTTGAGAACAAGTCCCCAACATTAAGCGTGCTTGGCTTGGAGAAATTTGGGATGGGTGACCGAACGGGAAGTTTTCTCGGGTGCGCATGAGTGAGGACAAAGTGCACACAAAAGACTCGTGTTGGTCTTTGGGGATGATATATGATCCTAGAGAGCTGCCAGGAGTAAGTACCGCCGTTCTAGGGAATGGACGAGGTGTTACAAGTGGTATCAGAGCCGACCCTCGAGGTTTCATGGGCGTGTGTGCGCTAGGGGGTTCGGGTATATGGCGCATGGCGCATGTGGGCCCGGAGTGGTCACATGGCATGGCATATGACGACACTAGACACACAGACGTGGCTAAGAGGGAGGTTCCTGGATTGGGGTTGACTGACGAGGACGTCGATCTTCTAAGGGGGGGTGGATTGTGATATCCTGGCCCCTAGGATGGTGATTTTCTGGCCCAAGGCTTAATAGAATTAATAGAGTATCCATACCAACAAGGTGCATCTTCATTTTTTGGAAGCCTATCTCGAAAGAACCTCCAAGTTAAGCGTGCTTGGCTTGGAGCAATTTGGGATGGGTGACCGACCGGGAAGTATTCTCGGGTGCGCATGAGTGAGGTCAAAGTGCGCACAAAAGACTCGTGTTAGTCTATGGGGATGATATATGATCCTAGAGAGCTACCAGGAGTAAGTACCACCGTTCCAGGGATTGGACAGGGTGTTACAGCCATCGGGGCAACAGAGGACGTCATGACAGTGTACCTGCCCATCGTTCTTGGGCATGATGCGCTACAGTGACTGACACCTTCCTCACCATTGCATCAACGACTGAGCTGACTTCTGCCACCGGTTTGTCGCAAATTTCCAATCCCTTTCTGACAAACCGGCGTAGCCTTGGGACCTCAAATCCATTGAACACCAAAGTGATGAGTCCCTCCGCTCGTTCCTAAAGCATTTTCAAACTATGAGGAATCACATCCCTGTTGTCATGGAGGCCACCGTGATTGATGATTTCTACCACGGGTCTAATGACTCGGCTTTCATCCGAGCCATCCTCTAGAAAGCTCCAGCCACCTTAGAATAGCTTTTACGAGAGGCGGACATCTACATCACTGCCGATGAATGGACCTAGGACCTCATCGGCCACACGAAGCCTGCACCCCAGGCGCCAAAGAAGGAGGGAAACCAGTAGCCTGACAAGCACTGGAACAAGAGGCTGAGAGACGAAGTGCATGCTGTTGGGCCCGTTGTGACTCAACCCCACGACGTGCCACGAGGCAATGTACGAACGCTGGACGAGATCCTCGATGCCCAGTGTCTGTACCATAAGGAGATGCATCATACCCTGCGTAATTGCGGGGACTTAAAGAACTCAGTCAGCCATGGTCGACCATTCTAACCGTTGTCGCTGCCCCTCCATGAAGAAAACCAGTCGTACAAGAACAACCATCACAATAGGATGGGGGTGGTGGCGCCGCCTTCTAGCGCATTGACAGGGAGGTCATTGTCATCTTTGGGGACCATGGGTCCTAGGAGAGAAAACAGCAATAGAAGCTCACTGACCGATAGGTCCCTGTGGCAACCCATAGTGCCCTGACGCCGTATCGGTGGTCAGAGCTCTCCATCACATTCAGTCGAGCTGACCAGTGGCTCAACTTTGATCATCCCAGCAAGTACCCACTACTTGTCGACCCTGTGATCCAAGAGAGCCGGGTCAAGAAGGTTTTGGTGGACGACGGTAGCAGCACCAATGTCACCTTCCCTAGAATACTCCAGGCCTTGGGGATCCCGATTGCAGACCTGATTGAGTCGGATACCGCATTTTTTGGCATCATACCGATTGAAGGAAAGTACCCTCTAGGGCACATCTTCATTCTGGTCACCTTTAATGCTCCAAGCAACTACTGAACGGAGTTCCTATGCTTCGAGGTAGCTTGGTTCAAGTGCGGGTATAACACCATCATCGGGAAGCTGAGACTGGCCAAGTTCAAGGCCATCCCGCACTAACCGTACATGATACTCAAGATGCCCGAACCTCATGGCATCATCATCATCTAGGCCGACTTCCAAGGATTTGTAGAGTGTTTTCGAGCAACTATCCAGACGGCCCTCACCGTCAGACCCTCGGTAGCACCTCCGACAACAAACACCGACGCATCGCTAGGGGATGACCTCACAATCCTCATGAATGAAGCATCTACCGCTACCACCGTGCGGCCCGTTGAAGAAACCAAGAGATCCAACCTCGGCTTCTCCGACGAACGCAAGACGACGATCATCAGCTCCAGCCTCACTACCAAATAGGAATACATGCTCGTCCGTTTTCTGCAGGACAACCAGGATGTATTGACATGGCAACATGTTTACATGCTAGGAGTCCCCAGAGAGCTAGCCAAGCACAAACTGAAGGTGTACCCTCAAGCAAAGCCGATCTAGCAGAAGTTTCATCACTTTACACCCGAAAAAAGAGAAGCCATACAGGCTGAGTTAGCTCGCCTCGTAGCAGCAGGTTTCATTAAAGAAGTAACGCACACTGAGTGGCATGCGAATCCTATTCTTGTACTAAGAAAGAATAAAGTTGGTTCGTGCATGTGTGTCGACTATATCGATCTCAACAAACACTTCCAGAAGGATCCCTTCAGACTCCCTAGAATAGATCAAGTGGTCGACTCTACCGCCAACTGATCCATGCTCTCCTTCCTAGACTGTTACTTGGGATATCACTAGATCAATCTAGCAAAGGAGGACTAGGAGAAAACAACGTTCTTTACGCCCTTCGGGGCCTTCTGCTTTACCTCTATGTTGTTTGGCCTCAAAAACACTGAAGCAACTTATCAATGGGCTAGCCAAATGTGCTTAGCCGACCACTAGGGCAAGCAAGTGGAGGCTTACGTTGACGATGTGGTGATTAAAACCACAGGCCTAGAGAACTTCATTGACGAGCTCCAACAGGTCTTCAACAGACTGAGGCGCTACTACTGGAAACTTAAGCCAAATAAGTGTGTGTTTGGGGTACCAGCTAGGAAGCTACTCGAGTTCATCTTTAGTCACTAGGGAATCGAGGCCAGCCCGAAGAAAATCGAAGGCTTCCTAAGGATGGAACCACCACGATCGCAAAAGAAGGTCCAAAAGCTTACTCGCTACATGGCAGTGCTGAGTCGTTTTATCTCATGACTCGGCAAGAGAGGTATACCATTCTACAAGCTACTTAGGAAGGTGGATAGTTTCCAATGGACTCCCGATGCTCAAGAAGCATTGGAGGCACTCAAAAAACTCCTAACCACCCCACTGGTTCTCAAACCACCCAACCGACCTACCATCGACCGACCAACTGAAGATTTGTCGTTGTACATCTTGTGCACAACTCACGTGGTAAGCACCACGTTAGTAGTCAAGCAGATGGAAGAAGGGCACACACATCCAATCCAACACCCTGTATACTTCATCAGCGAAGTCCTCAGACCCTCCAAGGTCAGATACCCTCAAGTCTAGAAGTTGCTATATGCAGTATTCCTCATCGCACGAAAGTTGCGCCACTATTTCGACGAACACAAAGTTGTAGTGGTTACACATTTTTCGATAGGAGGCATTGTCCACAATAGGGAAGCAGTGGGAAGAGCGGCCAAGTGGGCAGCAAACTTGGAGCTCACGACATAGAATTCTGACCCCGCACGACAATCAAGACCCAGGCTCTAGTGGATTTCATATCAAAATGGACCTAGCAACAGATCCCCAAAAACCCTGAGTCAGTGGAGGTATGGAAGATGCACTTTGATGGGTCACTGAGGTTACAAGGAGCAGAAACCGACATCCTTTTCATCGCCCCTGGAGGAGATCAACTCAAATATGCACTACAACTCTTATTTCTGTCCTCCAACAATGCTGCAGAATATGAAGCCTTTATACACGAGCTTAATATTGTTGTAACGCAAGGGATCAAAAGATTTATGGTGTATGGAGATTCTCTGGCCATCATCAGCCATGTCAACAAGGATTGGAACTGCTCCAGAATCAATGAGCAATTACCGTGTCGCAATCACGAAAGTTGAGGACAAATTTGAAGGGTTGGAGTTCCACCATATAGAGAGAGACCGCAACATGGCAGCTGATGCTTTATCCAAGCTAGGATCGAGCTGAGCGCAGGCTCCACCGGACATCTTCGTCCAAGAGATACAACAACCCTCTATCATGGCTAGGGGAAGTATGCAAGGCAACAAAGCAAGCGGAACTAGATCTGAACGACTGGAGAACACCGATCACCAAGTACATAAAAAATGAAAAAGAGCCAGATGATAAAGCCACGACCGAGCGCATTGCAAGGCGGTCGGCTCATTACTCAGTCATAGGTGACGCATTGTACAAAATAGGGGTCACAGGTGTTTTCATGAAGTGCATTGACTCGGGCGCTGGGAAATGATTACTAGAGGAAATTCACTCCGGGCAATGCGGGGTACACGCAACATTGAGAACACTCGTAGGGAAGGAATTCAGTGCTGGTTTGTAAAGGCCAACTACCAAGAAAGATGCAGCCGACCTAGTCCACAGATGTGAGGCCTGTTAATTCTTAGCCAAGCAACAACATCTGCCAGCACATCAATTGTAGACTATTCCAGTCACCTGGCCCTTCGCATGCTGGGGTTGGACATGGTCGGGCCATTCAATGCAAGAAAGCTTAGGGATGATATGCGCATTTGTAGGTAGCTATTGACAAGTTCACAAAATGGATAGAGTACAAGCCAATAGCCATCCTGGCCTCGGCCAAGGCGGTAGAGTTCATCCAAGAGAGTATCTCAAATTTGGGATACCCAACAACATCATCACAGATTTTGGTTCAAACTTCACCAGTGCCAAATTCTTTGACTTTTGCGAACAAAAATGCATCTAGCTCAAGTATGCCTCGGTAGCACACCCTAGGACCAATGGGCAGGTAGAAAGGGCAAATGGAATGCTACTAGAAGCACTTGGTGTCACACCCGTATTTAAGGGCAAACCAGGGTGCATCTCATATGTGCGCCAAACAAATCAACACATACAATGACTCAGTGTATAGAGACGAGAGTCATAATATTTATTACATAACGAATAATGTATTACAAAATAACTGATAATAAATAAATCGAACTAAAATAATCATTCCTCGGCGCCAACAACTAACTGGGAGACAACACCTAGATCTTGTCGAACACGTCATAGTAGTCCTCGTCCGGTGGTACCTGCTCTTCACCTATGGGGGTTATTGAAAGGGTGAGCTCACATATTTTCATCGCTCAGCAAGTGTGGGGAATAATGTGCATGAGCTCACTTACGGTGGAGGCTCATGTGTAGTGTAAGGCTGATCAACAAATAATGGTTAAGGTTGAGCATTGCTTTTAATAAGTCAGTCAAAATTTATTAGCAGTTACTAAGTATAAGTGTATACCATCCCAATAAAATAAGAGATCACAATTGATAATAAATCCCACAATGCAGTGCATATGACAAATTAAGTTTAATTAAATAAGTTAATCATGTGAGAGTCATGAGTCTCTCTTAACCACGAGCACGACTGATATACCAGTTTTACACTCTGCACAGAGGTTGCACATCTTTGTACACAAGCCATGTTACCCATTTTTCAAGGGGTCTCGAATCCCATTCATCTCTACTGAGGAGACGAGGTAGGGTAGCACTACGAGGCCTTTACAAAGTTCCACTAGAGGAGATAACCCGCTACGGAATCCGGGCCAAACGCGATATAGGAATCCCTCATCCGAAAGGCTAAAAAGACAGTCTGACCTGAGGACCTCCGTACACCTGCACCCTCCACCCGCTTGCCCCTTTCGAGAAAGGATTAACTCACACTAGCTTTTCTAATTAGTCAGTCAAGGGCATCCCATTCCACCCTTGTGTGGTAGCACTGTTATCTCAAGTTAAGCTCCATGTTCCAATTAACACCATAATCTTATCATGAACAATAAATAATCTAGTAACAATATAAAGCTTGATCATGAATCATATGTACAATAACACCCAAAAACCACACAAAGCAACAACAGATACTACCCAATAGTTCAGTGGTAAGCAAGGTGTAAAGTAAATCAAACTAGGGTAGCCTATTAGATCCCATAAACTTAAACTGAGCATGTCATAGTGATTAAAAAGAACATTGTTGGGCAAAGAAGAGTGATCAACGACACAACTTGCTTAGCGAGCTCCTACTCAGAATCTTCAACCTGCTGTGCTCCGGGCTCCACGGTCACTTGCTCGTCTACTTGCAATGATACAAACAAACATGGCATAGGAGACATTTACATGACACCAAACATGAGAACAAACTACAAATTAATGTTCTAAGCGTCGCTACGAGACCATGGGTTCAATAACCACTAAATTCAGAGTTATGGTTGAAAAGATATAGTTTTTAGAAGATTTAGATGATTAAATATTAAAATTATGCTCTATGTTGATTAATATAAATCATGTAAGGAAAAAGTTATTGCAAGAAATAATTAATGTTAACTTTAATCTACATTATAACTTAAGTAGAGATCACATTTTAGTCAGATTATAATTATTAACAGATTCTCTTTGGCTAGAAAGGTAATCTACTAAACATAGGTTAAACAATATCCATTTATAAAAATGTGTGATATGTTACAAATAATTTTGCTATTGTGTAGGCCCTTTTATTATAGAGCTAACACAATTTGAACGGAGTAAATTGGAGTTAAAATGCGAGAGTTATGAATTATCTAAGTGTGATATCCTGGCCCTAGTGGATGGTGATATCCTAGCACAATGATTAATTAAATTAATAGAGCATAACAAGGTGCATCTTCTTTTTTGGAAGTCTACTATTATGAAAATGGACCCTGGGCCATTTGGCTAAGTGATTTTGGTGTTTGATGATCAACATAATCTTGTGGACTAATGTGTTTGCTAGTGTTTGTGTTTGTAGTTCACAGGATGCAAAGAGGATTGGATTGAGGATCCGAGGATGCAACACCTCAAAAGAAGACCTAAAAGTTCTGTAGAAGTCCAAGACTCAAGATCAAAAGAAGCCCAAGGAAACAACAAAGAAATCCATTAAGAGAGCAGTCAGACAACACTCTTGTGGCGCACCGAACAGTGAATAATACATGTCTGGTGTGCACCGAACTGTCCGGTGAGTACCGGACAGTCTGAGAAGAGATGCCTGCATCCATGGACTCTCGGACCCTGTAGCACCAGACTTTCCAGTGTGCACTAGACAGTCTGGCCAACGATCAGATCCAACGGTTGACTGCTACATACCTCAATGGTCGACTAACGTGGCTAGGGCACCGGACTGTCCGATGCGCCCGACGATAGAAGTAGCATCCAACACGTGATTTAAGAAGATTCACGTCGCTATATTGGTTTTTTGAATGATATTTTGCTTTTTTCACAGAGTAATTGGGAAGAGACATGGCTGGTGTAGTGACCCCTAACTGCCACCGTGTGCAGCTTAGGAGTGCAATAATTTATTAGATTATTTTTGTTGAGCACCAGAAATGTCCTCGCGGACGGTTCGGCCCTGAGGCCAGACGGTCCGCGGTCCAGACGGTTCGCGGTGATGGCGCGGACGGTCCGCGCGTGCGCCGAGTCAGTTAGGGTTCTGAGTTTCTCACGGGATTTGTTAGCTAAAACCGTGAGATTAGCTCAGGAAACAACTTGTAACGGGTCCAGACCTCCCTCTTTATATAGATGAAGGGCTACGATCGATTGGACCCCCCACAATCGATCAAATCAAGTCTATTTCTCGTTTTACCTTATGCATTAGGAGTAGTTCTAGTTTATCCCTAGTTTAGCCTCCTTCTACCTCAAATCTCCTTCTACCTCAAATCTTCACCTCTTCTCGGCTCTACGTCGACTAGAGGTGTCTTGGGTGGCCTACCGATGCCAAGACACACCCTACGATCTCTCCTCCCTAATGGGGTCCCTCCTAGGAGGTGAGATCATGGTTTGCTGCGAAGAAAAAGACCCTCTGCGCCATCACAGACCGTCTTAGCCCCAGGCGCGGACCGTCCGGACGTACGCAGAGGAGGAGTCGCTCCTGCGCCAGGTCGCGGATCATCCGGCCCTGTGCCGCAGATCGTCCGCGCCTCTAAAGAGAGCACCACCAGGCGGTCCATCTCCAGTGTTTGGCGCCCAGATCGGCGTCAACACTCTTTTTGGCGACTCCGTTGGGGAAAGGTGTCTAGATGTACTAAAAATTAGGCCCTCAAATGGTCGGTTCTAAGGATCACACCGATATCTCCCCGAACAATATTCTAGAGCTGGCTGTTGAAAGTCTGACAAACGATGAGCAACAGCAATACGAGGACTATATGTGTCAAGCGAAGGAGAGATTCTTGTCACAATACACGGTGGATCGCCACCAGAAAGTTGTCAAACATGGAGATACCGACGTCGCATCTCTTCTATCTTCGCTTCAAGTCCCCAACGTAAGTAAACCCGACGACATCCAATCTATTAAACTGTATGTAGATCATCAGCAGAATCAAATGAAATAACAGATTGGAGGGTTAGAAGAATCGATTAGAAAATTAACGTGTACATTGGACAATTCTGTTGCTCCTAGTTTTCCGTCATATGAAACTACTAACAGGATATCTATGTCTAATACATCAGCGACAAATGGGGATTCGCAGCCCCAGCCATTATATGGTATGTGAAAGTCGCCTAGAGGGGGGTGGATAGGCAGAAACTGAAATTTACAACTTTAAACACACTACAAGCCGGGGTTAGCATTAGAACAAATGTCAAGTCCAGGAGAGAAGGGAAAACAAATCAACCAAGAAATAAAGTGGATGGACATGGTGATTTGTTTTACCGAGGTTCGGTTCTAAAGAACCTAGTCCCTGTTGAGGTGGTCACAAATACCAGGTCTCTTTCAACCCTTTCCCTCTCTCAAACGGTCACCTAGACCGAGTGAGCTTACTTCCTTGATTTCTCGGGTCACTTAGACCCAGCAAGGACCACCACACGATTGGTGTCTCTTGCTTCGCTTACAATGCTTTGAGAGTAAGAATGAGAGAAAGAAGAAAGCCAACCAAGCAACAAGAGCAACAAAGAAAAACAAGAACGATCCTCTCACAAGTCCTAAAGCACTAGAATTGAATTGGGGACTTTTATTGGATCGGAGGCTTTGATTTGTTTCTTGGAGTCTTGCACTTTGCTCTTGTATTGAATGAGGTGTGATGAATGCTTGAATGGTTGGAGTGGAGGTGGTTGGGGGTATTTATAGCCCTCAACCACCAAACAACAGTTGGGGAGGGGCTGCTGTTAGGGGTGGTAATGGATCGCGATCCAAATGCCTCTTCACAATTTGTTAAGGCCCTAAATTATTTCTTGTTCAAAAATGAAACAAAGCCCTATCCTAATCCGATTCGATCCTTAAGTTTTATAGTGTAAAATTTGAGGCCCATTGTCAACCCTAGCTGCTGTCGATGGGTGCACCGGACAGTCCGGTGCGCCACCGGACGATGTCCGGTGTGCCAGCCACGTTACCCAACCGTTAGGGTTCGGGCGCAGTCGACCGTTGGAGTCTTTGTCATCTAGTGGCACTGGACAGTCCGGTGCCGCACCGGAAAGGTATTGTTCACTGTCCGGTGCGCCTCTGACGGGCGGCTCTGCTCTACCGCGCTCTGTTGCGCACTGTAGCTCTGGAAATCAGCTTTTGTAGGCGATCGTTGCGCGAAGTAGCCGTTGCTCCGTTGGTGCACCGGACAGTCCGCTGGCACACCGGACAGTCCGGTGAATTACAGCGGAGCGGCACTGAAGAAACCTGAGACTGCCGAGTTTGATCCTGTATGGTTCTGGTGCAACGGACACTGTATGGTGGCACACCAGACAGTCCAGTGCGCCAGACCAGGGAACCCTTGGTTCTTTTGCTCCTTTCTTTTTGAACCCTAACTTTGATCTTTTATTGGTTTGTGTTGAACCTTTATGCACCTATGGAATATATAATATAGAGCAAACTAGTTAGTCTAATTATTTGTGTTGGGCATTCAACCACCAAAATTATTTATAGAAAAGGTTAAACCCTATTTCCCTTTCAGTATGCCGATGAACTCATATCCAGGGCAAATACCACCACTGTCGTCCCTGCTTGGCAGATCGGTGCCCCTGGACACGGTCGGACCGTCCGAGCTTTTGCCCGGACAATCCGGCCCTTACGCAGACCGTCCAGCTTTCCCAACCGGACAGTCTGAGACCGCACCATACAGTGTGGCACCCCAATAATAGCGAACACGACTGGACAGTTCGGATGTACCACCGGACAGACCAAATATGCATTTGCAGAACCTACTATCACACACTATGCACCAAATTATTACATGCCACAACAGAAGTACGTTCCGCCCCCTACATATTTAAACCACAGCACGCCATGCGATCACAGGCCGATCAACATTATCTATCGGTCACGGCAAGAAGGTCGGCTTAACAATGCCCGACAGAATGAGCCCCACAGCCTAGGGTCCGATGGTGTACCACCGGGCGCAATAGAGAAAATTAGGGAAGAGATGGCTAAACTATTTCGAGATAGGCTCGGAGTTAGTGTAGCTAGAGTGGGGCAATCATATCAGAAGCCATATGATCATCGGTTTGACATTGTCCCATATCCATAAGGGGCAAGGATACAAGAGTTTTCTAAGTTTTCTGTTGAAAATGGGAGAAGCACACACGAACATATAGGCCAGTTCCTAGCACACCTAGGCGAATTGGCCGATGGGGAATCATTTCGTGTTCGTTTATTTTCTTTATCCCTTACTGGTACCTCTTTTGCATGGTACGTCGCCCTGCCTCCTAATTCCATTAATTCCTGGAATAATTTAGATAGTAAATTTCATGAACATTTGTTTTTCGGAGAATATGAATTAGGGCTAGCTAATTTAGCTTCAGTCCGATAGGGACACAAAGAATCGATTAACGATTATATCCGAAGGTTCTGAGGCACTAGAAACCGATGCTTTCGGATCCATGTCGCAGACAAAGAGCTAGCAGGGCTGGCTTTTAATGGGTTGCTATCCTACTTGAGAGACAAATTTGATGGGACTGAGTTCTTTTCAATAGCTTAGCTACATCAGCGGGATTTAGCGTGTGAAATCCGATTTAAAGAGACATCAAAATCGGTCGCCCGTACTATACATCTAGTAGAGCGTGATAATTCATATGATGATTCCGCAGATGTATATACTGCTGAGTTTGTTTGGCCAACAAAGGCTAAATCTTCTGCATGTTCTTCCTTACAGCCGGTTCAAAAGAATCGGCAAGAAGAGATAAAATTTACCTTTAATGTTGCCAAATGCGATAGGATATTTGACGAACTACTAAAAATGGCAACATTAAATTAACTCATACTATTCCTCCTATGGATGAATTAAAGAGACATTCTTATTGTAAGTGGCATAATTCTTTTTCCCATGCCACCAATGATTGTAATGTTTTTCGTCGACAGATATAATCGGCCATAAATGAGGGCCGGTTGGCTTTTCAGGAGATGCAAGTGAACACGCAGCCATTTCCTGTCAATACCATAGAACCCACATGCAAAGAGATCTTGGTTCGGCCCAAAGTGGCCGATAAAGGCAAAGGCGAAAACAACGTCATTAGCGATCCTCACACGTCAAATATATCACAAGAAGAGATTGCTCGGAAGGCTCTAGACAAGAAGACTAACAAGTCTAGAGGCACCGGTGGGTAGACTCAATTGAGGAGCCGAGCCTGACCTGAGCATCGCAGATGGTCCGACACCTACGCGCGGACGGTCTGGTGCTCAGACAGACGGCCCGGCTGACCCAGCCAGACAGTCCGCCCATGACCAAAGGCATCAGCGTCCACACAAAGCAAGGAAAGAGACACAAGGGCAAAGCCAACATGATGCCCATGGTGGGCTGGTAAAAGTCGACCTTGCTTTCGATTAATTGCTTGCCAAATATGTTAGAAAGAAGGTCGTTCTACGCGATCGGCCAACAAAGAAACCCCGGTCACCCACTAAAACAGAACGACCGAGTAAAACGGCTCGAAAGACGGCGCAACAAGCATCGCCTGTTCATCCTGTCATGCTAGGATGCTTTCCACCCACCTACTCATTATCGATGTATTGTCCTGTTCAAATATGAAATGGTACGACGATAAACCCATGGTAAATGTGTACTCCCTTTGTCTATTCAGGCTGGGGGGCACCTCCATTCTATCCTTTTGATTCATTGATCAAATGGTCACGACCGAGAAAGATGTAATCCTAAACGACCTTTATGCATTGGGGCTCTATTGAATGATCACCATATTGGATTGAAAAAGATGGTGGCTTATATTAGACTTAGTTCATATGCTTTTGGTTCGTCAACCTCCACCAAAAGGCAGGGGGCATATGTTGAGCACCAGAAATGTCCTCGCGGACGGTCCGGCCCTGAGGCCGGACGGTCCGCGTGTGCGCAGAGTCAGTTAGGTTCCGAGTTTCTCGCGGGATTTGTTAGCTAAAACCACGAGATTAGCTCGGGAAACAACTTGTAACGAGTCCAGACCTTCCCTTTATATAGATGAAGGGCTACGACCGATTGAACTCCCCACAATCGATCAAATCAAGTCTATTTCTCGTTTTTACCTTATGCATTAGGAGTAGTTCTAGTTTAGCCCTAGTTTAGCCTCATTCTACCTCAAATCTCCTTCTACCTCTCCTCGGCTCTACGTTGACTAGAGGCATCTTGGGTGGCCTGCCGATGCCAAGACACACCCTATGATCTCTCCTCCCCGACGGGGTCCCTCCCGGGAGGCGAGATCTAGGCCTGCTGCGAAGAAGACCCTCTGCGCCATCGTAGACCGTCCGGACGTACGCAGAGGAGGAGTCGCTCCTACGCCAGGTCGCGGACCGTCCAACATTTGCCGCGGACCGTCCGGCCTTTGCCGCGGACCGTCCGCGCCTTCGCAGAGAGCACCTCTAGGTGGTCCGTCTCCAGTGTTTGGCGCCCGGATCGGCACCAACAATTTTCTCATAAAAATTTCTGGTTTTCACATCTAATTTGATGTGCAAATTTGTTGAAATTATGGCAACTGTATTCTCAAGGGATGCATGGCGCTGTGTATGGCATATGATTCAGGTCCACAGTGGTATCTCCTACTGTTCTCTTAACTTCATTTGAAGCTTGTATTCTTATATTTGTTTTCTGCAGAACGACTTGGTCAATGGATGGGGCCTTGATTTTGCTCTTAGGAAATGTGTGGAGGTATATTCATCATCCGTTTTACTCTGATGAATTGCATTGCACACGAAGTCATGAACACTACCTTGCATAGTTGCAGGATACCTTGGGTTGCTTGTCGCATAGAGTGAGAATACTTTAGTTCCTTTGGGGATCATGGGGTGGCCACTGGCTAGGTGTGATGTATCCCTGAGTGCAAACTACAAGAGCATGCCACAATATTTTCATCTTAATGTAGTAAAAAATCATATAGAACTCACACAATGAATTTTACAGTACAATAGTGGCATTGTAAGTCATTCAATGAGTTTGCACTGTTTAGTGAATAAACGTTTGGCTAAATCTGTTCCATGTTCTAGAATGTTGCAAGAGCAGCATGAGTTAATCGATCGGAATGACAGTGGCCAATTTCCATGTGTACTCTGCCTATGCCGCCCTCAACAAAACCTGATGTTGTGTTGTTCTCTTCAATTAGTTTGTTAATTTTTGGGTTTACATGCCAGTTATATGTAGACAGAAGATGTATACCAATCGTGGGATGACATAGTTCCTTCTTTCAAAAAATCCTTTCATTCTTATAGAATTATGGGCTAGTTTGGAAGGGTGGTAGTTTATAAGAAACTGGTTTCTTATCTCAGTTTTCAAAAACTGGTTTCTAAAAAAATTGGAGTGGCTGTTTGGAAGCCAGTTTCTAGAAACTGGTTTGTAACTTTTTAAAATTGAAAATGACAAGCCCACCCTTCAGTTTTTAAAATGTGAATGGCTATTCCCGCCATTGACTAACTATTCTGTGAAACGTTCCGACTGTATTTCCACCCCATTCGTAACATCTTGCTTCCTTTTTCAGCTTTTGTCTCATTCATGCTCATGCGTGCAGATTCAGATCAGATGCAGATGCTTGTCTGAATTCTGAAAAAGGCTCTGCATTACCATTGAAATGCCATTCATAAGAACATTGCCATTCATGAATATATTCCTATGAGTTGCATGATCTATTTGTCTGAATTCTTAAAAAAAGGCTCTCCACAAAGGTGAACTCACTGCCATCACTATGATTATCCTGGTAAGATCTGTAATCATCAATATCACTGTCATCATCTAGTCCACTGAAGTGGTAGTCAATGTGCTGCTTCTCAGCAGCTGCTTTGACACAAGGCTCCAGAGCCTGTAGATGCTTCAGTCCTTTCCTGAAAAAACTCAACTGAAAATCCAAACAATGATAAGATAGTTGTAGTCTGTACCACTAGTAAGATCTCGTGAAATCCTTATAGCTATATCAAGATTTATCTCTGGCTTTTGTATCTTGTGTGACATTAGAAATGCTTTTGCAGTAAGAACTTGTGAACATGGCAAATGAGAATCAGTAATCCGCTACTGCAATACAAATTGTGACGATTAACAATAAGGCTACATACTTGTATTTAACCCTATGGCATGTCTTGCTAGAAAATAAGTAGAGCAAGTCATTGAATTTTATAGTACAGAGCACACAAAACTTGTCTATCTATATATATATATAGAAGTGATGGCGATGATTGAACTGGTTTTGTGTGAGACATGTTTATTCTTAGAAGCGGTAATGATGAAAAAAATTGTGTAAACAAATAAATAATTTGTTTCGGTAAATAATAGAGATGGAGCAGGAATATGGTAATCGTTATGCACTAATATTTTATTGAATATTTTGTATGTCGTCGTAACGCACGGTCGTAATGCACTAATTCATGGTGATATTTTATCACGGATTTTACATAAAATAGTGATGTTTGTGGGTCTTATCTATATTTTATACTAATTTTTTACTCTCGTGATAATGCATAGACACAGTTAACACTAAGAACCGTCCATCAGTTTTACTCCCCAAATTATTACACCGGGAAGAATTGGTGATTGTCCTCGACCAAGGAGGAGGGATCCCCGCTGGGCCCATATCAAGCGTGCCAAAGGCCCAAAGCTGAGGTCGTAGCCGTGCATGGAGTCATCCGGTAGCCTCAGCGTCTGCAGGGCACACATCACGCGCACCCCAGCGTTCATCTTGACATGACATTGAAACAGTGGCGGATGTCGAAGGAGTCGAGACGCGGGCAGCCATCCAGGATAGCCGCGAGGCCGACGATGCTGAAGCTATTGCCGAAAAGCTGCAGGGACTGGAGGCCGCGCATCTTTTGCTGTTTCCGTGGCTTCACTGTCGCCGCCGGTGCCAGACTCCCAGGGCCAGCGGAAGTGATGCTTGTTCAGGTGAAGGTGCTTCAGGCGAGGGCCGGCGTCGGCTGTGGCGGCGAGGATCTCAGCCTCAGCGACGTTGCTGCAGAAGCGGGAGAGGGTGGAACTTGAGTAGTGTGACACCTTCTTATTGCTTCTTTGAGGGCCAGCATGCGGAACTTTCTTATTGCTTCTTTGAGGGCCAGCTTCGAGATTTTGTAGCACGAGATGAGACGAAGACTCTTCAGCTGCGGAGCCCTGCAGTTTAGTTGTTGGTTTTTTCACTGATCAGTTTAATTTTCTGGTGCTTCGTGCAGGTTTTCGGTTTTCTTGAGCAATCTCTACTACTACTTAAGTTCTTAGTGTAGACGTCCACAACAAACGGTGTACGGTTCTGCCATCTATCCCAGCTTGGAAGGTTCCCGAGATCCCCGCCTCCCTACGCCGATCCACCCCTCGCGCCGCGTCTCTCTCGCTGCGTCCTTCCGTAGTCTCCTTCCGTAGTCAACGCGTCCTCGCCTTACCATGCCGATCTAGCCCTGGCTCTCTATGGAAGGTGTGACCTCTGCACCCAACTCTACAGGGAAGGCGCGGTCTACTCTCCATGGCCTCCCGCAATCAACGGTCTCTTGCCCCACCGCGACGACCTTGCCCTGGCTCCCCATGGAAGGCCGTGGAAGGTGCGACCGAGCCCCATCTCAACATGGAAGGCGCGATCCACTCTCCTCGCCCCATCATCGGCGTCCACTATCCATCGAAGAGTCTCGCCTTCCCAGTCCCCCTTCCCCACAGATGGCCGGCGAACCCATCGCCACCGTGCCATCGGGGCCTGAATCCGTGGCCGAGGCCGACCGTCTCCTGGCGCTGGCCGAGTCGGAGCTCTCCACGGGCAGGCACGCCCTTCGCGCGCAGGTACGCCCTCCGCGCCACCCGCCTGTACCTGACCTCCCCGCGCGCCCCAGTGGTGGCCACCGCCGCCAACGTGCTCCTCGCCGACGCCTCCTCCCACCACGCCGCGCTGCTGCTGCCCGAGCCCGACGACCCCGACGCCTCGCCGCTCTCCGTCTCCGAGCTCTGCCGCCACTTCAAGTCGCTCATCAAGTCCCTCCGCGTCGGCCTCGACGCCACCACCGCAGCCGCCTACCCCTCCGTTGCTGCCGCCGCCGAGGAGGCACTCGACCGCGCCACCAAGGCCTACGAGGCGCTCACCGCTCCTGCCCCTGGTGAAAGGGAAATGTGCCCTTGGGCCATTTCTAAGTATTTTGGTGATTGAGTGCCAACACAAGTGCTTAAATGTGAATCTATACCCATGGATGGACAAAGTGCAAATCAAGAGTAAAGGTATGTTTCTAAGCCTTAGTACATTGTTTTGAAGACTAATGTATTGTGTCTAAGTGCTTGAAACAGGAGAAATCGAGTCAGAGAAAAGTTGGCTGTGTACAGCCAAAAGGCTGTTCGGTCTGGAGCACCGGACTGTCCGGTGGTGCACCGGACAGTGTCCGGTGCGCCAGACTGACTCGGGCGAACTGGCCGCTCTCGGGAATTTACCGGCGACGTACGGCTATAATTCACCGGACTGTCCGGTGTGCACCGGACTGTCCGGTGAGCCAACGGTCGGCCGGGCCAACGGTCGGCCGCGCGATCTGCGCGGGACACGTGGCCGAGCTAACGGCTAGAAGGGGGCACCGGACTGTCCGGTGTGCACCGGACATGTCCGGTGCGCCAACGGCTCTCTGGCGGCCAACGGTCGGCTGTGCCGTTTAAGGAAAGAAATTGGGCACCGGACAGTGTCCGGTGTGCACCGGACTGTCCGGTGCACCAGTCGACAGAAGGCAAGATCAGCCTTCCAGATTTGCTCTCAACGGCTCCTAGCTGCCTTGGGGCTATAAAAGGGACCCCTAGGCGCATGGAGGAGTACACCAAGCATTCCTACAACATTTCTAAGCACCAAGACATCGATTCCGCGCATTTGGTTCATTGTGATAGCATCTAGAGCTCTTGTTGAGTTGTGAACTCATTGAGTGGTGTTGCGAGCTCTTGTTGCGACTTGTGTGCGTGCTGTTGCTCTGATTTTGAGTCTTGTGTGCGTTGCTAGTTCCTCCCTTACTCCGTATTTCTTTGTGAATCTCAAGTGTAAGGGCGAGAGGCTCCAAGTTGTGGAGATTCCTCGCAAACGGGATATTGAAAGGCAAAGCAAAACACCGTGGTATTCAAGTTGGTCTTTGGACCGCTTGAGAGGGGTTGATTGCAACCCTCGTCCGTTGGGACGCCACAACGTGGAGTAGGCAAGCGTTGGTCTTGGCCGAACCACGGGATAAACCACTGTGTCATCTCTGTGTTTGATCTCTTGTGGTATTGTGTTTTGTTGAGACTCCTCTCTAGCCACTTGGCGATTATTGTGCTAACACTTAACAAGTTTTTGTGGCTATAAGTTTAAGTTTCACAGGATCACCTATTCACCCCCCTCTAGGTGCTCTCAATTAGTATCGGAGCCGTTCTCTTCACAAAGGGACTAACCGCCCGAAGAGATGGATTCTAAAGGGAAGGGAATCGTGATCAACGACAAGGAGAAGGAGTCGTTCGTCAACGAGCCAAGGGATGACAAGTCCAACGACTCGGGCTCGGGCCACAGACGCAAATATGGGAAGAAGAAGAAGACAAGATGCATCAAGGAGATCGTCTACTACGACAGCGATGAGTCTACTTCCTCCCAAAAGGACGACGACCACAACGAATACGAGAGAAAGAAACCGGTCAATTCGAACTTTTCTTTTGATTACTCTCGTATTCCTCAAAGTACTAATGCTCATTTATTATCTATTCCACTTGGTAAACCTCCTCATTTTGATGGAGAGGACTACGGATTTTGGAGTCACAAAATGTGTAGTCACTTGTTCTCTCTCCATCCTAGCATATGGGAGATTGTAGAAAGTGGAATGCACTTTGATAGTACGGATAGTCCCATGTTTATTAATGAACAGATTCATAAAAATGCACAAGCTACTACTGTGTTGCTAGCCTCTTTGTGCAGGGACGAGTACCATAAGGTGAGCGGCTTGGACAATGCCAAGCAGATCTGGGACACCCTCAAGATCTCTCATGAGGGGAATGATGTCACCTTGCTCACCAAGATGGAGTTGGTGGAGGGCGAGCTTGGACGGTTCGCAATGATAAGGGGCGAGGAGCCAACTCAAACATACAACCGGCTCAAGACCCTTATCAATAAAATAAGGAGCTACGGAAGCACGCGATGGACGGATCACGACGTCGTCCGCCTAATGCTAAGGTCCTTTACCGTTCTTGATCCTCATTTGGTGAACAATATTCGTGAAAATCCTAGGTACACCAAGATGTCGCCCGAAGAAGTTCTGGGGAAGTTCGTAAGCGGGCGAATGATGATCAAGGAGGCAAGATATGTGGACGACGCGTTGAACGGTCCTATTCATGAGCCTCAACCTATTGCTCTCAAGGCAACGAGGAGCAAGGAGGCGCTACCGAGCAAGGTGGCGCAAGTTGAGGCGGCCGGGCTAAATAATGAGGAGATGGCCCTCATCATTAAGCGCTTCAAGACGGCGCTTAAAGGTCGCAAGGGACAGCCAAGCAAGACCAAGACAAAGGAGAAGCGCTCGTGCTTCAAATGTGGTAAGATTGGTCATTTCATTGCTAACTGTCCCGATAATGAAAGTGACCAGGAAAAGGGGAACAAAAGGGAGAAGAAGCATTACAAGAAGGCCAAGGGCGAGGCACATATCGGAAAGGAGTGGGATTCGGATTGCTCCTCCTCCGACTCCGACAATGAAGGACTCACCGCCACCGCCTTCAACAAGTCATCCCTCTTCCCCAACGAGCGTCACACTTGCCTCATGGCAAGGGAGAAGAAAGTAAGCACTCATGATACTAGTACTTATGCTTCTTCAAGTGAGGATGAGTCTAGTGATGATGATGAGATAGATTACTCATGCTTATTCAAGGGATTAGATAGATCTAAAATTAATAAGATTAATGAGTTGATTGATGCTTTGAATGACAAGAATAGATTACTAGAAAAACAAGAGGATCTTTTATATGAGGAGCATGATAAATTTGTTAGTGCACAAAATTCTCTTGCTCTAGAAATTAAAAGGAATGAAATGCTCTCTAGTGAATTATCTACTTGTCATGAATCCATCTCTAAATTAAAAAGTGTTAATGATGATTTGAATGCTAAGTTAGAAATAGCTAGTAAATCAACATCTTGTGTAGAAATTGTTGAAACTTGCAATAGGTGTAAAGATTTTGACATTGATGCTTGTAGTGAACACCTAGTTTCAATTTCCAAACTTAATGATGAATTGGCTAGTCTTAATGCTCAACTTAAGACTAGCAAGAGTAATTTTGATAAGCTAAAATTTGCAAGGGATGCCTACACAATTGGTAGACACCCCTCAATTAAGAATGGACTTGGCTACAAGAAGGAAGCCAAGAACTTGACAAGCCATAAGGCTCCCATCTCCGCCAAGGAGAAAGGGGAGGCCCCTATGGCTAGTAGTGTGCAAAAGAACCATGCCTTTATGTACCATGATAGGAGACAATCTAGAAATGCTTATAGGAGATGTAACGCATATGATGCTTTTGATTCTCATGACATGTTTGCTTCTAGTTCTTCTTATGTGCATGATAGAAATGTTGGTAGGAGAAATGTTGTTCATAATATGCCTAGGAGAAATGTTGTTAATGTTCCTAGGAAAGTAATGAATGAACCCTCTACAATTTATCATGCTTTAAATGCTTCCTTTGCTATTTGTAGAAAGGATAGGAAAATAGTTGCTAGGAAGTTAGGGGCAAAATGCAAGGGAGACAAAACTTGCATTTGGGTCCCTAAGGATATTTGCACTAACCTTGTAGGACCCAACATGAGTTGGGTACCTAAGACCCAAGCCTAAATTTGCCTTGCAGGTTTATGCATCCGGGGGTTCAAGCTGGATTATCGACAACGGATGCACAAACCATATGACGGGGGAGAAGAAGATGTTCACCTCCTACGTCAAGAATAAGGATTCCCAAGATTCAATTATATTCGGTGATGGGAATCAAGGCAAGGTAAAAGGGTTAGGTAAAATTGCAATTTCTAATGAGCACTCTATCTCCAATGTGTTTTTAGTTGAGTCTCTTGGTTACAATTTGCTATCTGTTAGTCAACTATGCAATATGGGATATAATTGTCTTTTTACAAATGTAGATGTGTCTGTCTTTAGAAGAAGTGATGGTTCACTAGCCTTTAAGGGTGTATTAGACGACAAGCTTTACTTAGTTGATTTTGCAAAAGAAGAGGCCAGTCTAGATGCATGCTTAATTGCTAAGACTAGCATGGGCTGGTTGTGGCATCGCCGCTTAGCACATGTGGGGATGAAGAACCTTCACAAGCTTCTAAAGGGAGAACACGTGATAGGTTTGACTAACGTACAATTCGAAAAAGATAGACCTTGTGCAGCTTGTCAGGCAGGTAAACAGGTGGGAGGAGCGCATCACAACAAGAATGTGATGACCACATCAAGACCCCTCGAGCTGCTACATATGGACCTCTTCGGACCCGTCGCCTATCTAAGCATAAGAGGAAGTAAGTATGGTTTAGTTATTGTTGATGACTTTTCCCGCTTCACTTGGGTGTTCTTTTTGCAGGATAAGTCTGAAACCCAAGGGACCCTCAAGCGCTTCCTCAGGAGAGCTCAAAATGAGTTTGAGCTCAAGGTGAAGAAGATAAGGAGCGACAACGGGTCCGAGTTCAAGAACCTTCAAGTGGAGGAGTTCCTTGAGGAGGAAGGGATCAAGCACGAGTTCTCCGCTCCCTACACACCACAGCAAAATGGTGTGGTAGAGAGGAAGAATAGGACGCTAATCGATATGGCGAGGACGATGCTTGGAGAATTCAAGACCCCCGAGCGTTTTTGGTCGGAAGCCGTGAACACGGCTTGCCACGCCATCAACAGGGTCTACCTTCATCGCCTCCTCAAGAAGACTTCGTATGAGCTACTAACCGGTAACAAACCCAATGTATCTTACTTTCGTGTATTTGGGAGCAGGTGCTACATTCTAGTGAAGAAGGGTAGAAATTCTAAATTTGCTCCCAAAGCTGTAGAAGGGTTTTTGTTAGGTTATGACTCAAATACAAAGGCGTATAGAGTCTTCAACAAATCATCGGGTTTGGTTGAAGTCTCTAGCGACGTTGTATTTGATGAGACTAATGGCTCTCCAAGAGAGCAAGTTGTTGATTGTGATGATGTAGATGAAGAAGATGTTCCGACGGCCGCTATACGAACCATGGCGATTGGAGAAGTGCGGCCACAGGAACAAGATGAACGAGATCAACCTTCTTCCTCAACAACGGTGCATCCCCCAACTCAAGACGATGAACAGGTTCATCAAAAGGAGGCGTGTGATCAAGGGGGAGCACAAGATGATCACGTAATGGAGGAAGAAGCGCAACCGGCACCTCCAACCCAAGTTCGAGCGGTGATTCAAAGGGATCATCCCGTCGACCAAATTTTGGGTGACATTAGCAAGGGAGTAACTACTCGATCTCGATTAGTTAATTTTTGTGAGCATTACTCCTTTGTCTCTTCTATTGAGCCTTTCAGAGTAGAGGAGGCCTTGCTAGATCCGGATTGGGTATTGGCCATGCAGGAGGAACTCAACAACTTCAAGCGCAATGAAGTTTGGACACTGGTGCCTCGTCCCAAGCAAAATGTTGTGGGAACCAAGTGGGTGTTCCGCAACAAACAGGACGAGCACGGGGTGGTGACGAGGAACAAGGCTCGACTTGTGGCAAAAGGTTATGCCCAAGTCGCAGGTTTGGACTTTGAGGAGACGTTTGCTCCTGTGGCTAGGCTAGAATCAATTCGTATCTTGCTAGCATATGCCGCTCACCATTCTTTCAGGTTGTACCAAATGGATGTGAAGAGCGCTTTCCTCAATGGGCCAATCAAGGAGGAGGTGTACGTGGAGCAACCCCCTGGCTTCGAGGATGAACGGTACCCCGACCACGTGTGTAAGCTCTCTAAGGCGCTCTATGGACTTAAGCAAGCCCCAAGAGCATGGTATGAATGCCTTAGAGACTTCTTAATTGCTAATGCTTTCAAGGTTGGGAAAGCCGATCCAACTCTTTTTACTAAGACTTGCGACGGTGATCTTTTTGTGTGCCAAATTTATGTCGATGACATAATATTTGGTTCTACTAACCAAAAGTCTTGTGAAGAGTTTAGCAGGGTTATGATGCAAAAATTCGAGATGTCGATGATGGGCGAGTTGAACTACTTCCTTGGGTTTCAAGTGAAGCAACTCAAGGACGGCACCTTCATCTCCCAAACAAAGTACACGCAAGACTTGCTGAAGCGGTTTGGGATGAAGGACGCCAAGCCCGCAAAGACTCCGATGGGGACCGACGGACACACCGACCTCAACAAAGGAGGTAAGTCCGTTGATCAAAAAGCATACCGGTCAATGATAGGGTCTTTACTTTATTTATGTGCTAGTAGACCGGATATTATGCTTAGCGTATGCATGTGTGCTAGATTTCAATCCGATCCTAAGGAGTGTCACTTAGTGGCGGTGAAGCGAATTCTTAGATATTTGGTTGCTACGCCTTGCTTCGGGCTCTGGTATCCAAAGGGGTCTACCTTTGACTTGGTTGGATACTCAGATTCCGACTATGCTGGATGTAAGGTCGATAGGAAGAGTACATCAGGGACGTGCCAATTCTTAGGAAGGTCCCTGGTGTCGTGGAACTCTAAGAAACAAACCTCCGTTGCCCTATCCACCGCTGAGGCCGAGTATGTTGCCGCAGGGCAGTGTTGCGTGCAACTACTTTGGATGAGGCAAACCCTTCGGGACTTTGGCTACAATCTGAGCAAAGTCCCACTCCTATGTGACAATGAGAGTGCTATCCGCATGGCGGAAAATCCTGTTGAACACAGCCGCACAAAGCACATTGACATCCGACATCACTTTTTGAGAGACCACCAGCAAAAGGGAGATATCGAAGTGTTTCATGTTAGCACCAAGAACCAGCTAGCTGATATCTTTACCAAGCCTCTAGATGAGAAGACCTTTTGCAGGCTGCGTAGTGAGCTAAATGTCTTAGATTCGCGGAACTTGGATTGAAATGTAGCATACATGTATTTATGCTTTTGATCATGTTCCTTTTTGCATTTTGTTGTTTAGTATGGTGCTCAAGTTGTACAAACACTCCCTGGACCTCACAAGTCCGTTGCAAAGTGATGCACAGTTTTAGGGGGAGATGTGTTACAACTTGACCCTTTGAGACTAACCATATGCTTGAGTTTGCTTGTTTTAGTCTCGAAGGAGAATTAAAAGGGAAAAGGTGGACTTGGACCATGCAAGACTTCCACTGCACTCCGATGAAAAGAGTAACTTTTCCAAGTTCATCTTTTAACTCTTATTGCCTATTTGCTCTTAATTGAAGATTTTGGTGAGGCAATGGGGTTAAAGGGCCAAGATTGATCCCGTTTTGGTGCTTGATGCCAAAGGGGGAGAAAATAAAGGCCAAAGTGATAAATGGATCAGCTACCACTTGAGAGATTTTGAAAATAGTAGAATAGAGTTTTTTGTTTTGTCAAAACTCTTTTATTGTCTCTCTTGTCAAAAGTTGGCTTCTTGTGGGGAGAAATGTTGATTATGGGAAAAAGGGGGAGTTTTTGGAATCCTGAATCAAATACTCCTGAAATGACTCTCTTTATGACTTAACATGTGTGTTTGACTTAGAGATAGAAATTTGAGTTTTGATTTGCAAAAACAAACCAAGTGGTGGCAAAGGATGATCCATATATGCCAAAATTGAATCAAAATAAATTTGAGTTTTATTTGAAGTGATATTGCACTTGTTCTAGTTGCTTTATGTTGTGTTGGCATAAATCACCAAAAAGGGGGAGATTGAAAGGGAAATGTGCCCTTGGGCCATTTCTAAGTATTTTGGTGATTGAGTGCCAACACAAGTGCTTAAATGTGAATCTATACCCATGGATGGACAAAGTGCAAATCAAGAGTAAAGGTATGTTTCTAAGCCTTAGTACATTGTTTTGAAGACAAATGTATTGTGTCTAAGTGCTTGAAACAGGAGAAATCGAGTCAGAGAAAAGTTGGCTGTGTACAGCCAAAAGGCTGTTCGGTCTGGAGCACCGGACTGTCCGGTGGTGCACCGGACAGTGTCTGGTGCGCCAGACTGACTCGGGCGAACTGGCCGCTCTCGGGAATTTACCGGCGACGTACGGCTATAATTCACCAGACTGTCCGGTGTGCACCGGACTGTCCGGTGAGCCAACGGTCGGCCGGGCCAACGGTCGGCCGCGCGATCTGCGCGGGACACGTGGCCGAGCTAACGGCTAGAAGGGGGCACCGGACTGTCCGGTGTGCACCGGACATGTCCGGTGCGCCAACAGCTCTCTGGCGGCCAACGGTCGGCTGTGCCGTTTAAGGAAAGAAATCGGGCACCGGACAGTGTCCGGTGTGCACCGGACTGTCCGGTGCACCAGTCGACAGAAGGCAAGATCAGCCTTCCAGATTTGCTCTCAACAGCTCCTAGCTGCCTTGGGGCTATAAAAGGGACCCCTAGGCGCATGGAGGAGTACACCAAGCATTCCTACAACATTCCTAAGCACCAAGACATCGATTCCGCGCATTTGGTTCATTGTGATAGCATCTAGAGCTCTTGTTGAGTTGTGAACTCATTGAGTGGTGTTGCGAGCTCTTGTTGCGACTTGTGTGCGTGCTGTTGCTCTGATTTTGAGTCTTGTGTGCGTTGCTAGTTCCTCCCTTACTCCGTATTTCTTTGTGAATCTCAAGTGTAAGGGCGAGAGGCTCCAAGTTGTGGAGATTCCTCGCAAACGGGATATTGAAAGGCAAAGCAAAACACCGTGGTATTCAAGTTGGTCTTTGGACCGCTTGAGAGGGGTTGATTGCAACCCTCGTCCGTTGGGACGCCACAACGTGGAGTAGGCAAGCGTTGGTCTTGGCCGAACCACGGGATAAACCACTGTGTGATCTCTGTGTTTGATCTCTTGTGGTATTGTGTTTTGTTGAGACTCCTCTCTAGCCACTTGGCGATTATTGTGCTAACACTTAACAAGTTTTTGTGGCTATAAGTTTAAGTTTCACAGGATCACCTATTCACCCCCCCTCTAGGTGCTCTCACCTGGGACCTTCTGGACCGCCTGCGCCGGGTGCCGCCTCCTCCACGAGTTCGAGCGCAAGTATGTGGGATACTGAGTGCGATTAAGGTTCATCAAGTGAAATTTAGATACTGAGTGCGATTTCGGTTTCAGCTCTGGAAATTGCTGATCAATTAATTATGGGGGGAAGCGTCTCTACTTCCTTCTCGGTTGGTCAAGGTATCCCCTTCCTGTGTCCTCTCTCCTCTGTGTAGATGGCGATGTTGGGGACTTGTTCTCAAATGCTTCGGCTTAAGAACAAGGCAACACAGAAAATGTTAAACGGTAGGGTCCTTCGTCCTTCGAAGCATTATCTCCCTTAGGATATAATGATTTTCGGACGAAGGTTATGAAGGGTGCACCTTCATAAACTCAACATAAAATGATGATAAATGAATCATATGAAATATGAAGGGCAACATAAACAAACATATATTATTATTAACTTATTTTTGCATTATTATCATAAAGAAATAGAAATGACATCAAATTACAAATGTACCTTCGGCTTGGAAGGAAATGAAAGTACAAGTGTGATGCAAAAGCAAGTGCCAAGTCAGCGTGAACAGTACGGGGGTACTGTTCATCTATTTATAGGCACAGGACACAACCCATATAAAATTACATCCATGCCCTTTACATTTGGTAGTAATTCTATAGTAATCCACCGAGGTCTGAATAGCCTTTTCATCTTTAAGTCGGTTTCCTTTTCTGCTACCACGCCGAAGCTTTCCCGCTCACATCTTCGGCACTGTATCAACCTTCGTATTATTTTGGGCTTCTCCTACTGTGATATCGACTCGAGTCCGAAGATACCTGTTCACACATTATACTCCAGAGACACTGTTAAATCCTGTTTTTGAGGACCTTCGGAAGCCGAAGGCCCCCAACAGTAGCCTCTCGCAATATTAATTTGTTAAAATAATAAATTTAGATTGCGACATGGACGAAGGCTTTAAGCCGAAGGTCCGAAAAAACACCTTCCCTTTGCTAGAATAGCAACATTCACTGACAGGCGGGGTCTTTCAATTTTCAACGCACTGGGCGTATAAATAAGGGCATACCGTGAGCTCATTTGGTACGCTTTTTTGCCATCTGCTCTCGCTCACTCAATTTTTAGCTCTTGCGCACCAAGATTTGCTTAGCTTTTTAAGTTTTGAAGCTTCGGCATTGAAAACAGTTTTTTAGTGTCTCCGAAGATGTCTGAAGATAAGAAGGCTGCTGCCGAGATGAAGCTGAGTCTCTCTGAAGAGAAGAATCTGGGGTTTCTTATAGCAATGTCGAAGACCAATACAGAAAAAATCACCAAAGAGATTTTAGAAGGTTTGTCCGAAGATACTGATGACAGCGATAGTTATGATGTGGATAGTGGTGGTGAAGACTCCGAAGATCGCCCTTGGCGACCAAGCCATGCGGTTTTCGGCAAATCAAGTATCAAAGAAAATCATCTTGTCAACATGAGAGGAAGATATTTCCGGGACTTGTCCGTTGTGAGGGCCGACGAAGGGGAAAAGACTTGTCCGAACCCTGAAGAAAATGAAGTCGTAGTGTACCGAAGCTTTTTGAAAGCTGGACTTCGATTTCCCCTGAGCAACTTTGTCGTAGAAGTGCTGAAAATATTTGAAGTCTATCTTCACCAGCTTACCCCCAAGCAATCATAAGGCTGAATATCTTCGTGTGGGCCGTGAGAAGCCAAGGTCTGGAACCTGATGCAAAAAGTTTCTGCAACATACACGAATTATCATACGAGACAAAACCTTGGGGTAAGGAACAGTATCATAATAATTTTGGCTGCTACAGTTTCGTTTCTCGGTCTGCGTCAAGCTGTCCTGTGCCAACCTTTCGGAAGAGATGGCCCGGCGACTGGATGACAGAATGGTTTTATGTGAAGAATGATCTGAAAATACGGGAAAATATTAAAGGTATAATCATGCGCCCTATTTGGCAAAGCTTCGGCCTGCGGAGGCCGAAGGTTGAAATGAATGAAGCTGCCTGTTGGGGGCCTTCGGCTTCCGAAGGTCCTCAAAAACAGGATTTAACAGTGTCTCTGGAGTATAATGTGTGAACAGGTATCTTCGGACTCGAGTCGATATCACAGTAGGAGAAGCCCAAAATAATACGAAGGTTGATACAGTGCCGAAGATGTGAGCGGGAAAGCTTCGACGTGGTAGCAGAAAAGGAAACCGACTTAAAGATGAAAAGGCTATTCAGACCTCGGTGGATTACTATAGAATTACTACCAAATGTAAAGGGCATGGATGTAATTTTATATGGGTTGTGTCCCGTGCCTATAAATAGATGAACAGTACCCCCGTACTGTTCACGCTGACTTGGCACTTGCTTTTGCATCACACTTGTACTTTCATTTCCTTCCAAGCCGAAGGTACATTTGTAATTTGATGTCTTTTCTATTTCTTTATGATAATAATGCAAAAATAAGTTAATAATAATATATGTTTGTTTATGTTGCCCTTCATATTTCATATGATTCATTTGTCATCATTTTATGTTGAGTTTATGAAGGTGCACCCTTCATAACCTTCGTCCGAAAATCATTATATCCTAAGGGAGATAATGCTTCGAAGGACGAAGGACCCTACCGTTTAACATTTTCTGTGTTGCCTTGTTCTTAAGCCGAAGCATTTGAGAACAAGTCCCCAACATTGGCGCCCACCTCCGGTGAACTCACTTCCACTCTTTGAGTTTTTAAATACCTTCGGCGATCATAAACCTTCGCTGTGGCGCCGAAGAAAGCTTCAGCAACTGGGGCTGCAGCTCTGCAACCGCTGGACCCCAATCAGGAGACTGTCTCCCTTCGGGAGGCCCGAAGCCAGAAGAGGAAGGCTGTCAGCCCGACACCGCCAGAGGATGAGCTAGACCAAGAAATCAGAGACATGGAGATGCTTCATCAACAGGTGCAGAGGAAGAAGGAAAAGATGGCCAGGCTAGCTGAACTGCAAAGGCAGATAGACGAAGCCTCTGAAGAAGTTCGTCATCTTACCCAGGATGAGCCAAACCGAAGGCCTCAGCACCAAGACCTTCATCAGGAGGGTTTCCTCAACGAAGATGACTGGTATGACAATTTCCATCATGGAAATTTTGCTTTTGATGATGCTTCTCCTCTGTCCGCTGAGCTGCAGGCTACACCTTGGCCTTCGTCCTACAAGCCGCCTCAGCTTCCCATATTCGACGGCCATTCAGACCCGAAGCAGTTTCTGATGAGCTACGAAGCAACAGTATCTTCGTATGGTGGCAATACTGCAGTCATGGCAAAATCTTTTGTTATGGCTGTTAGGAGTGTTGCTCAAACCTGGTATTCCTCCCTTCGACCAGGAACGATCACTTCATGGCAAAAGCTGAAGGACTTGTTGTTAACCAGCTTCCAAGGGTTTCAGACGAAGCCGGTCACTGCTCAAGCTCTATTCCAGTGCACCCAGGATCACGAAGAATACCTTAAGGCGTATGTCCGGAGGTTCTTGCGTTTAAGGGCACAGGCATCAACAGTGCCCAACGAAATTGTCATTGAGGCCATGATTAAGGGGCTTCGGCCAGGACCTTCAGCTCAGTACTTTGCTAGGAAGCCTCCTCAAACTTTGGAGAAGCTGCTTCAGAAGATGGACGAGTATATTCGGGCCGATAATGATTTTCGTCAAAGAAGGGAGGAGGCTTTCAGGTTTTCTGAAATGACCAGGGGCTTCGGAGGAAGATTCTATCTGAGGCACGTTAGGTCAATTCACAACTCTACTCAAAATGATGATAGGGGGAGCCAGCAGCAAAGGCCACAGTGCTCCTCACAGGCTTTGGGGCAACAGCAAAGCTCCTTCCGACCGCCAGCTCCAAGAGGCAGAGGCGCCAGGGGCTTCGGCGGAAGATTTGGAGATCAACCAAGAAGAATTTTTTGCTTGTTCTGTGGTGAGAATAAGGGCCATACCACCAGGATGTGCCATGTTACCATCCAGAAGCAAAAGGAAATAGCCGAAGCTGCAACACAACAGGCTCAGCCGAAGCAGGTCATGCACACTGCTTCGTATCATTCGCCTTACATCCCAGAATATGTAGGCAACCACCCTGCAGTTTCTGTTGCTTCGGCAAGTCAACCTCAAGCTTCCTGGCAACAGCCTCCGCCTCCACCACCGCTGCAACAAGGCCAACAGCTAGAAGGGAGCCAATATGCTCCACACCAAAGGGACTTCAGAGAACAATCCGAAGCTCGTACAGTCAATAGCACTGTGCCAGAGTCGAAGCACATCTATTGACAAATATCCTATTTTGATAGCAGTTTTCTTCATTTCAGTTTTATTTTCTGTGTAATAAAGGACACTTTCTAAATTTCAAGTAATAGTTTTGTTGTCTGCCATAAGGAAAATATATCTTCTCCACAGGTTTAAGTTGTCGGAGCTTGAAGATTTGCAATAGCAAGGAGGACCTTCGAATTATCAAAAAATTATTTTAAAAAGACACGATATGAATTCTTCGAAGCAACAAAAAGTCGTTCTAAGGAACGCAGAGTAAGTTTGATGAAGTTACAAAAAGCCGTTCCAAAGGGAGCGCAGTGTAAGTTTTCTGCTCCAAAGTCGTTCCAAAGGGAATGCAGAGCTTACAGCGAAAAATAAACGCTGATACCGCCTAAGTAAAAGGCGAAGCGCGAAAAGTCAACGCGAATACCGCTGAAAGTAAAAGGCGAAGAAGCTCCTAAGGGAGGCTTACAACGAAAAATAAACGCTGATTCCGCTGAAGTAAAAGGCGAAGAAGCTCCTAAGGAAGGCTTACAGCGAAAAGTCAACGCTGATTTAAAAGGATTATGTGTTTTATCGCAGGGATATGCGTGTATCTTCGGAATAAATACCATCTTACATAGCATAACATCATCACATCATTTCGCATGACATAAGCATCATACATCATGCTGCATATGGCACAAGAAGGGGACACAATATCGATCTTCAGAAGAATATTTTGAAAACGGGGAAAATCATGCTAAGTCACAAGGAGATACACTATTGATCTTCGGAAGTGTAGCTTCGGAAAATATCTTCACGAAGCTTGGATATTCTTCATCAGAACACTACGGATATTGTTGTGATAAATAAAAATTCTTCTTCACGAAGCATGAAAAGAAGGGAAGGTGTTTTTTCGTCAAAGACTCGAAAACGGTACGTATGTAAAATTTCATGCATCGTAAAGAATTGAACCATAAAAACAAGCATATTACATTCAGGGTTACAAGATGTTACATATAGTACATTTCAGAAGTTTTTACAATAGTACTTAATCTTCTCTTAGTACAACTTCCGCAGCTTCGTTCAGGAGCCGATTAACAACTTCATCCATGATAGCTTCAGTCATCTTTTTAATTTCGTCGTCTCCTTTCGGGTGAAGGCCCGGAGACGCTTTAGTAGGATCTGAAGGAGGACAGGATACGGCTACATTGCTATTACAAATTGCGAACGAAGTTTAAAACTAAAAATTACAACACAACAAAAACCATTAGTTAATACCTATTTGCCCTTCAGACTCTGCGCTTTTCTCAGCAGCCTTTGCTACTTCTCTAGCATCGTGAATGCCCTTTTCGCTTTTTTGGATAATTTCTCGGGCCATTTCTCGACCACCATTATCCCAGACATCGGTGAAAAATTTTCCTCCAACCATGCTGGCTTCGGCTGAAGGATCTCTTGCATCTTCGAAGGACAAAGTAGCTTCGGATTGCGCTAGAATCTTTACATGCTCGCAGCCCTTTTTCTCCAAAATGGTAGCAATCCCCCTGGCACCCGAGAAAGCACATATGTCTCCGCGGCTATTTAAAATTTCCTCAAAGGCCTCAGTTTCGTGATTGATCCATTCGATGGGACCTTCGGGGTTGCCTCTTGTAAAGTTTTCTTCGCTTGAGAATGCGCCGACGCTGGCGAAGCTAGCTTTCATCTTCTTAACACACTCCATAGATTTATCATAGCATCTTTTCTTGGACGAACGAAGCTCTTCAACAGTTCCTTCTAAATGATTTGCCCATTGGTCGCTAAGTTCTCGCTTCGTTTCTTCAAGTATGCGTTCCTCTTTAGCCCTGGCCAGTTGTATTTAAATTTTCCTCAAAGGTCTCAGTTTCATGATTGATCCATTCGATGGGACCTTCGGGGTTGCCTCTTGTAAAGTTTTCTTCGCTTGAGAATGCGCCGACGCTGGCGAAGCTAGCTTTCATCTTCTTAACACACTCCATAGATTTATCATAGCATCTTTTCTTGGACGAACGAAGCTCTTCAACAGTTCCTTCTAAATGATTTGCCCATTGGTCGCTAAGTTCTCGCTTCGTTTCTTCAAGTATGCGTTCCTCTTTAGCCCTGGCCAGTTGTTTTCGAAGATCTTCAATTTCACGCTTCTGAGCTTCAGCTTGACCTTTAAAAGTAGCTTCGTCTTCTTTTATTCTGTTTATCAATGAATGTAATATTTTATCTTTTTCAAGACCTTCGTTCCTTAGTTCAATTACTTCGGAACGAAGGTTGCTCAGGGCTATAGCGCATCCTTCGTCTTCGGCATCTTTTTGGGCCCTGAGGGCATTGCTAAGTATAAGGCCCTGCAAAGAAAAATGTGTGTGCGTCAATAAATTTAAGCAAATGAAAAATTTTGGTCTCAAGAAAAAAAAAATAATACAAATATCTCATTTTTTGTACCTTTAAGCTATTGTATGCCAGGCTGTCGGCCAGTTCGTTTTTCGACAACACTGAGAGCCCGTCTTCTAGTGTTGGGAATCCGAAGCTCTTGCTCATCTCTCGACAGACAGCAATCTCCTTGCTGTCAGGGAGACAATACAAGAAGTCTTCTTCTCCGCTGCCGTTGAATATTAACGCCCCCTTTGGATACTTCAGTTTTTGGGCATAAAGCTGAGCCTCTTGCCTTTCTTTTTCTGATAATTTTTTCCCCGAAGCATGTCGAACAATATAATCAAGGACTTTGGGGGATGCTTCGGGGGCAATAGCACTGATTGCTTCAACAAGAATTAGCTTCGTCATTTTTTCTTCCTCGGTTTCCAAGGATTTTACCTTCGTAGGCTCTGAGGGCCCAGCTTCAGCTTCAGTTTCTTGCTCTGGAGCCTTAGTATCGAAAATTTCAGTTTTCGCTTCGGAAGTTTCAACAGTCTTCTTCGGAGTTGTGCTTGAGGACTTAATTGTCTCCAGAACATCTAGCACATTGGCCATTCTTTTTCTTTTCGGAGTTACCGCTGGCCCCTTTTGGTTTTTTATTGTCTCGACATTTGCTGAAGGACTTAAAACTTCTGATATTTTTGATCCCTCGGTCGATCCTTTTGCTTCTTCCATTTTTTCTGTCGATGGCGCTTCGGCCATCTCTTTGGTTTCTAGTAACAGAATCTTTGGTTCTTCCAATTCTGTTCTTGTTGGCGCTTCGGCCATTTCCGCGACTTCTGCCAGCAAGGTCGGCTCTTCAGCCTTGGTGGCCGAAGAGGTCTCTCCGGTGAACTTAGGCACCGAGGCTGGTTCAATATAACGTGGCCGATGTGTGAGGACCTTTATCCTTTTTCTTTTCGGTGCTGGCTCACTAGGAGCAGCTGCAGCTTCTTCTTTCGCAGAGGTCGTACCTTTTCTTTTCTGACCCCGAGTGGGATAACGATAGTCAGGGTAGACGAACCCGATTGCGTCAAACACTCGATTCAGTCTTTTCTTTTTCCGGCCTCCGAAGGCTGCTGACAATGCAGTATCTTCGGCCTTCGAGTAAGCCCCAAGTAGTTCATCACTTAAATTTTCAATGCTTTTTAGCCAGTCATCATCTGGCTCAACAAATTTATCTCCGAACTTGAAAGTATACTTCAGCCTGATAAGTCCACCTTCGTCAGCCTCCTTTATGGTCTCTTGCGGCATTTCCCATTTTTCCGCAAGTGGCCATACTCTGAAGGCAATATGCTCTTGGACCAAATCTCTCGTTCCAATAAAAGAACAAATAACTCCGAAGGCTCTCTGGCATTCTTCGGCAGCTTCATTCATTTCAACCTTCGGCCTCCGCAGGCCGAAGCTTTGCCAAATAGGGCGCATGATTATACCTTTAATATTTTCTCGTATTTTCAGATCATTCTTCACATAAAACCATTCTGTCATCCAGTCGCCGGGCCATCTCTTCCGAAAGGTTGGCACAGGACAGCTTGACCCAGACCGAGAAACAAAACTGTAGCAGCCAAAATTATTATGATACTGTTCCTTACCCCAAGGTTTTGTCTCGTATGATAATTCGTGTATGTTGCAGAAACTTTTTGCATCAGGTTCCAGACCTTGGCTTCTCACGACCCACACGAAGATATTCAGCCTTATGATTGCTTCGGGGGTAAGCTGGTGAAGATAGACTTCAAATATTTTCAGCACTTCTACGACAAAGTTGCTCAGGGGAAATCGAAGTCCAGCTTTCAAAAAGCTTCGGTACACTACGACTTCATTTTCTTCAGGGTTCGGACAAGTCTTTTCCCCTTCGTCGGCCCTCACAACGGACAAGTCCCGGAAATATCTTCCTCTCATGTTGACAAGATGATTTTCTTTGATACTTGATTTGCCGAAAACCGCATGGCTTGGTCGCCAAGGGCGATCTTCGGAGTCTTCACCACCACTATCCACATCATAACTATCGCTGTCATCAGTATCTTCGGACAAACCTTCTAAAATCTCTTTGGTGATTTTTTCTGTATTGGTCTTCAACATTGCTATAAGAAACTCATTTGGTCCTCAAAAACAGGATTTAACAGTGTCTCTGGAGTATAATGTGTGAACAGGTATCTTCGGCCTCGAGTCGATATCACAGTAGGAGAAGCCCAAAATAATACGAAGGTTGATACAGTGCCGAAGATGTGAGCGGGAAAGCTTCGGCGTGGTAGCAGAAAAGGAAACCGACTTAAAGATGAAAAGGCTATTCAGACCTCGGTGGATTACTATAGAATTACTACCAAATGTAAAGGGCATGGATGTAATTTTATATGGGTTGTGTCCCGTGCCTATAAATAGATGAACAGTACCCCCGTACTGTTCACGCTGACTTGGCACTTGCTTTTGCATCACACTTGTACTTTCATTTCCTTCCAAGCCGAAGGTACATTTGTAATTTGATGTCTTTTCTATTTCTTTATGATAATAATGCAAAAATAAGTTAATAATAATATATGTTTGTTTATGTTGCCCTTCATATTTCATATGATTCATTTGTCATCATTTTATGTTGAGTTTATGAAGGTGCACCCTTCATAACCTTCGTCCGAAAATCATTATATCCTAAGGGAGATAATGCTTCGAAGGACGAAGGACCCTACCGTTTAACATTTTCTGTGTTGCCTTGTTCTTAAGCCGAAGCATTTGAGAACAAGTCCCCAACATTGGCGCCCACCTCCGGTGAACTCACTTCCACTCTTTGAGTTTTTAAATACCTTCGGCGATCATAAACCTTCGCTATGGCGCCGAAGAAAGCTTCAGCAACTGGGGCTGCAGCTCTGCAACCGCTGGACCCCAATCAGGAGACTCTCTCCCTTTGGGAGGCCCGAAGCCAGAAGAGGAAGGCTGTCAGCCCGACACCGCCAGAGGATGAGCTAGACCAAGAAATCAGAGACATGGAGATGCTTCATCAACAGGTGCAGAGGAAGAAGGAAAAGATGGCCAGGCTAGCTGAACTGCAAAGGCAGATAGACGAAGCCTCTGAAGAAGTTCGTCATCTTACCCAGGATGAGCCAAACCGAAGGCCTCAGCACCAAGACCTTCATCAGGAGGGTTTCCTCAACGAAGATGACTGGTATGACAATTTCCATCATGGAAATTTTGCTTTTGATGATGCTTCTCCTCTGTCCGCTGAGCTGCAGGCTACACCTTGGCCTTCGTCCTACAAGCCACCTCAGCTTCCCATATTCGACGGCCATTCAGACCCGAAGCAGTTTCTGATGAGCTACGAAGCAACAGTATCTTCGTATGGTGGCAATACTGCAGTCATGGCAAAATCTTTTGTTATGGCTGTTAGGAGTGTTGCTCAAACCTGGTATTCCTCCCTTCGACCAGGAACGATCACTTCATGGCAAAAGCTGAAGGACTTGTTGTTAACTAGCTTCCAAGGGTTTCAGACGAAGCCGGTCACTACTCAAGCTCTATTCCAGTGCACCCAGGATCACGAAGAATACCTTCAGGCGTATGTCCGGAGGTTCTTGCGTTTAAGGGCACAGGCACCAACAGTGCCCAACGAAATTGTCATTGAGGCCATGATTAAGGGGCTTCGGCCAGGACCTTCAGCTCAGTACTTTGCTAGGAAGCCTCCTCAAACTTTGGAGAAGCTGCTTCAGAAGATGGACAAGTATATTCGGGCCGATAATGATTTTCGTCAAAGAAGGGAGGAGGCTTTCAGGTTTTCTGAAATGACCAGGGGCTTCGGAGGAAGATTCTATCCGAGGCACGTTAGGTCAATTCACAACTCTACTCAAAATGATGATAGGGGGAGCCAACAGCAAAGGCCACATTGCTCCTCACAGGCTTCGGGGCAACAACAAAGCTCCTTCCGACCGCCAGCTCCTAGAGGCAGAGGCGCCAGGGGCTTCGGCGGAAGATTTGGAGATCAACCAAGAAGAATTTTTTGCTTGTTCTGTGGTGAGAATAAGGGCCATACCACCAGGATGTGCCATGTTACCATCCAGAAGCAAAAGGAAATAGCCGAAGCTGCAGCACAACAGGCTCAGCCGAAGCAGGTCATGCACACTGCTTCGTATCATTCGCCTTACATCCTAGAATATGTAGGCAACCACCCTGCAGTTTCTGTTGCTTCGGCAAGTCAACCTCAAGCTTCCTGGCAACAGCCTCTGCCTCCACCACCACTGCAACAAGGCCAACAGCCAGAAGGGAGCCAATATGCTCCACACCAAAGGGACTTCAGAGAACAATCCGAAGCTCGTACAGTCAATAGCACTGTGCCAGAGTCGAAGCACATCTATTGACAAATATCCTATTTTGATAGCAGTTTTCTTCATTTCAGTTTTATTTTCTGTGTAATAAAGGACACTTTCTAAATTTCAAGTAATAGTTTTGTTGTCTGCCATAAGGAAAATATATCTTCTCCACAGGTTTAAGTTGTCGGAGCTTGAAGATTTGCAATAGCAAGGAGGACCTTCGAATTATCAAAAAAATATTTTAAAAAGACACGGTATGAATTCTTCGAAGCAACAAAAAGTCGTTCTAAGGAACAGAGTAAGTTTGATGAAGTTACAAAAAGCCGTTCCAAAGGGAGCGCAGTGTAAGTTTTCTGCTCCAAAGTCGTTCCAAAGGGAATGCAGAGCTTACAGCGAAAAATAAACGCTGATACCGCCTAAGTAAAAGGCGAAGCGCGAAAAGTCAACGCGAATACCGCTGAAAGTAAAAGGCGAAGAAGCTCCTAAGGGAGGCTTACAGCGAAAAATAAACGCTGATTCCGCTGAAGTAAAAGGCGAAGAAGCTCCTAAGGGAGGCTTACAGCGAAAAGTCAACGCTGATTTAAAAGGATTATGTGTTTTATCGCAGGGATATGCGTGTATCTTCGGAATAAATACCATCTTACATAGCATAACATCATCACATCATTTCGCATGACATAAGCATCATACATCATGCTGCATATGGCACAAGAAGGGGACACAATATCGATCTTCAGAAGAATATTTTGAAAACGGGGAAAATCATGCTAAGTCACAAGGAGATACACTATTGATCTTCGGAAGTGTAGCTTCGGAAAATATCTTCACGAAGCTTGGATATTCTTCATTAGAACACTACGGATATTGTTGTGATAAATAAAAATTCTTCTTCACGAAGCATGAAAAGAAGGGAAGGTGTTTTTTCGTCAAAGACTCGAAAACGGTACGTATGTAAAATTTCATGCATCGTAAAGAATTGAACCATAAAAACAAGCATATTACATTCAGGGTTACAAGATGTTACATATAGTACATTTCAGAAGTTTTTACAATAGTACTTAATCTTCTCTCAGTACAACTTCCGCAGCTTCGTTCAGGAGCCGATTAACAACTTCATCCATGATAGCTTCAGCCATCTTTTTAATTTCGTCGTCTCCTTTCGGGTGAAGGCTCGGAGACGCTTTAGTAGGATCTGAAGGAGGACAGGATACGGCTACATTGCTATTACAAATTGCGAACGAAGTTTAAAACTAAAAATTACAACACAACAAAAACCATTAGTTAATACCTATTTGCCCTTCGGACTCTGCGCTTTTCTCAGCAGCCTTTGCTACTTCTCTAGCATCGTGAATGCCCTTTTCGCTTTTTTGGATAATTTCTCGGGCCATTTCTCGACCACCATTATCCCAGACATCGGTGAAAAATTTTCCTCCAACCATGCTGGCTTCGGCTGAAGGATCTCTTGCATCTTCGAAGGACAAAGTAGCTTCGGATTGCGCTAGAATCTTTACATGCTCGCAGCCCTTTTTCTCCAAAATGGTAGCAATCCCCCTGGCACCCGAGAAAGCACATATGTCTCCGCGGCTATTTAAAATTTCCTCAAAGGCCTCAGTTTCGTGATTGATCCATTCGATGGGACCTTCGGGGTTGCCTCTTGTAAAGTTTTCTTCGCTTGAGAATGCGCCGACGCTGGCGAAGCTAGCTTTCATCTTGTTAACACACTCCATAGATTTATCATAGCATCTTTTCTTGGACGAACGAAGCTCTTCAACAGTTCCTTCTAAATGATTTGCCCATTGGTCGCTAAGTTCTCGCTTCGTTTCTTCAAGTATGCGTTCCTCTTTAGCCCTGGCCAGTTGTTTTCGAAGATCTTCAATTTCACGCTTCTGAGCTTCAGCTTGACCTTTAAAAGTAGCTTCGTCTTCTTTTATTCTGTTTATCAATGAATGTAATATTTTATCTTTTTCAAGACCTTCGTTCCTTAGTTCAATTACTTCGGAACGAAGGTTGCTTAGGGCTATAGCGCATCCTTCGTCTTCGGCATCTTTTTGGGCCCTGAGGGCATTGCTAAGTATAAGGCCCTGCAAAGAAAAATGTGTGTGCGTCAATAAATTTAAGCAAATGAAAAATTTTGGTCTCAAGAAAAAAAAATAATACAAATATCTCATTTTTTGTACCTTTAAGCTATTGTATGCCAGGCTGTCGGCTAGTTCGTTTTTCGACAACACTGAGAGCCCGTCTTCTAGTGTTGGGAATCCGAAGCTCTTGCTCATCTCTCGACAGACAGCAATCTCCTTGCTGTCAGGGAGACAATACAAGAAGTCTTCTTCTCCGCTGCCGTTGAATATTAACGCCCCCTTTGGATACTTCAGTTTTTGGGCATAAAGCTGAGCCTCTTGCCTTTCTTTTTCTGATAATTTTTTCCCCGAAGCATGTCGAACAATATAATCAAGGACTTTGGGGGATGCTTCGGGGGCAATAGCACTGATTTCTTCAACAAGAATTGGCTTCGTCATTTTTTCTTCCTCGGTTTCCAAGGATTTTACCTTCGTAGGCTCTGAGGGCCCAGCTTCAGTTTCTTGCTCTGGAGCCTTAGTATCGAAAATTTCAGTTTTCGCTTCGGAAGTTTCAACAGTCTTCTTCGGAGTTGTGCTTGAGGACTTAATTGTCTCTAGAACATCTAGCACATTGGCCATTCTTTTTTTTCGGAGTTACCGCTGGCCCCTTTTGGTTTTTTATTGTCTCGACATTTGCTGAAGGACTTAAAACTTCTGATATTTTTGATCCCTCGGTCGATCCTTTTGCTTCTTCCATTTTTTCTGTCGATGGCGCTTCAGCCATCTCTTTGGTTTCTGGTAACAGAATCTTTGGTTCTTCCAATTCTGTTCTTGTTGGCGCTTCGGCCATTTCCGCGACTTCTGCCAGCAAGGTCGGCTCTTCAGCCTTGGTGGCCGAAGAGGTCTCTCCGGTGAACTTAGGCACCGAGGCTGGTTCAATATAACGTGGCCGATGTGTGAGGACCTTTATCCTTTTTCTTTTCGGTGCTAGCTCACTAGGAGCAGCTGCAGCTTCTTCTTTCCCAGAGGTCGTACCTTTTCTTTTCTGCCCCCGAGTGGGATAACGATAGTCAGGGTATACGAACCCGATTGCGTCAAACACTCGGTTCAGTCTTTTCTTTTTCCGGCCTCCGAAGGCTGCTGACAATGCAGTATCTTCGGCCTTCGAGTAAGCCCCAAGTAGTTCATCACTTAAATTTTCAATGCTTTTTAGCCAGTCATCATCTGGCTCAACGAATTTATCTCTGAACTTGAAAGTATACTTCAGCCTGATAAGTCCACCTTCGTCAGCCTCCTTTATGGTCTCTTGCGACATTTCCCATGTTTCCGCAAGTGGCTATACTCTGAAGGCAATATGCTCTTGGACCAAATCTCTCGTTCCAATAAAAGAACAAATAACTCCGAAGGCTCTCTGGCATTCTTCGGCAGCTTCATTCATTTCAACCTTCGGCCTCCGCAGGCCGAAGCTTTGCCAAATAGGGCGCATGATTATACCTTTAATATTTTCCCGTATTTTCAGATCATTCTTCACATAAAACCATTCTGTCATCCAGTCGCCGGGCCATCTCTTCCAAAAGGTTGGCACAGGACAGCTTGACCCAGACCGAGAAACGAAACTGTAGCAGCCAAAATTATTATGATACTGTTCCTTACCCCAAGGTTTTGTCTCGTATGATAATTCGTGTATGTTGCAGAAACTTTTTGCATCAGGTTCCAGACCTTGGCTTCTCACGGCCCACACGAAGATATTGAGCCTTATGATTGCTTCGGGGGTAAGCTGGTGAAGATAGACTTCAAATATTTTTAGCACTTCTACGACAAAGTTGCTCAGGGGAAATCGAAGTCCAGCTTTCAAAAAGCTTCGGTACACTACGACTTCATTTTCTTCAGGGTTCGGACAAGTCTTTTCCCCTTCGTCGGCCCTCACAACGGACAAGTCCCGGAAATATCTTCCTCTCATGTTGACAAGATGATTTTCTTTGATACTTGATTTGCCGAAAACCGCATGGCTTGGTCGCCAAGGGCGATCTTCGGAGTCTTCACCACCACTATCCACATCATAACTATCGCTGTCATCAGTATCTTCGGACAAACCTTCTAAAATCTCTTTGGTGATTTTTTCTGTATTGGTCTTCGACATTGCTATAAGAAACCCCAGATTCTTCTCTTCAGAGAGACTCAGCTTCATCTCGGCAGCAGCCTTCTTATCTTCAGACATCTTCGGAGACACTAAAAAACTGTTTTCAACGCCGAAGCTTCAAAACTTAAAAAGCTAAGCAAATCTTGGTGCGCAAGAGCTAAAAATTGAGTGAGCGAGAGCAGCGTACCAAATGAGCTCACGGTATGCCCTTATTTATACGCCCAGTGCGTTGAAAATTGAAAGACCCCGCCTGTCAGTGAATGTTGCTATTCTAGCAAAGAGAAGGTGTTTTTTCGGACCTTCGGCTTAAAGCCTTCGTCCATGTCGCAATCTAAATTTATTATTTTAACAAATTAATATTGCGAGGGGCTACTGTTGGGGGCCTTCGGCTTCCGAAGGTCCTCAAAAACAGGATTTAACAATGTCTCTGGAGTATAATGTGTGAACAGGTATCTTCGGACTCGAGTCGATATCACAGTAGGAGAAGCCCAAAATAATACGAAGGTTGATACAGTGCCGAAGATGTGAGTGGGAAAGCTTCGGCGTGGTAGCAGAAAAGGAAACCGACTTAAAGATGAAAAGGCTATTCAGACCTCGGTGGATTACTATAGAATTACTACCAAATGTAAAGAGCATGGATGTAATTTTATATGGGTTGTGTCCCGTGCCTATAAATAGATGAACAGTACCCCCGTACTGTTCACGCTGACTTGGCACTTGCTTTTGCATCACACTTGTACTTTCATTTCCTTCCAAGCCGAAGGTACATTTGTAATTTGATGTCATTTCTATTTCTTTATGATAATAATGCAAAAATAAGTTAATAATAATATATGTTTGTTTATGTTGCCCTTCATATTTCATATGATTCATTTGTCATCATTTTATGTTGAGTTTATGAAGGTGCACCCTTCATAACCTTCGTCCGAAAATCATTATATCCTAAGGGAGATAATGCTTCGAAGGACGAAGGACCCTACCGTTTATCATTTTCTGTCTTGCCTTGTTCTTAAGCCGAAGCATTTGAGAACAAGTCCCCAACAGGCGAATTTGTGGAGTCCGAATAATCTGAATGTTCTCGCATTCTTTACATAATCCCTTGCCAATTTATGGCAAGTTTTATTTGCTCCATTTGTTTTATGGTATGATGATCTGGATCTGATGAGCCCATTCAAATTCTTTTGCCGAGCCACCGTCCCTCTTTTTCTACTGTTTGTTTGTGCATCGGAATTGCTGGATCTATACCAAAATCTGAAAAGTGTAGGCCATACAGAGAATTAAGAAGTTGTATTGACCTCACTGGACCCAGAGACTACTCATCACCAGAGGAAATGGTATTATGCTCTAATAATATATTCTTAAGGATTAACCATGTTATTTTCTTTTTTCTAATTATGCTATTACATTTAGGTACAAAGACTAACATCAGCTTCTACTGTACTAAGGAGGGTGTTGGATAATCCAGCACTCCAGGACTGTCAAGAGAATAATGGATTTGGAGACATGATGGATGAAGATGTTATAAGCAATATTTCAGTTCGCTTGAAGTTAAGCCTTACTGTTTAGGACTTCACTCTCCCAGTGACACTTACTTTACCTGTTGTTTTTGGTGTATCCTGGCAATATTCCTTTTTACTGTGTTCCATTTCCATTTCTGTGATGTGCTCAACTTTACGTTTGGATAAAAGTTAGTAAGGTAAAGTAAAAACATTCACAAATTCAAGCACCGAGAAGAAAAACTGTACGTTTCAAAGTAGTTGTCCAAGTTATGCCAACTTGCTTTTATGTAACGACAGCAAGAAAACTGATCTAAGACCTGCATTGTGGTGAATTTTGCAGCTGTCCGGCCGCATGTACCGCGTCACCTTCACCAACCGGCTCAACGGGGCCGCAGGCGCGGTGCCGTGAAGCAGATACGGACCGCCGGGAAACTGTACCTCCACAAGTAAAATACTTATTTAGCCCTCTGTCTTTGTTTTTTTCCATATTCTAAGTTTATACCTGATAACACATTTGCACATACTTGATGCATTTGTCTATGGTATTTTCTTTTTATAAAGTGAATCATCTTGACAATGAAATAGTGCATTTATCAGTTTTGTAATGGGACATCACTCCTCAAGTATCCAGAAGGTAAACTAGATGTATTTCTCATACATCAATTGGGCAAGTTTGAGAGATAGCTGTCCCAATTTGTCCAGAAATTTATTTACCTATACCTCCACAAGTAAAATATGTATTTAGCTCTCTGTCTTTGTTTTTTCCATATTCTAAGTTTATACCCGATGTATAAATCTACAGATACTTTCTTACCTTTGTTTAGTTACGATAAATTTAGAGGTTAATTTGGACTGTTTAATATTTAAATGTTGTGGGTGGATTAAGGGGTCATTTAGTGTTTTAAGTACAAACAGAGGAGGACAATTCATGCACATACTTTAGCTTTTTATTGCAATGATAGATAATTTATATGAAGTTTAGGACTTATTTTGGATATAATATGTCAGAATGACAGAGGTGAATCTCTAGATATAGGTTCAGGAGGGGGTTAATTGAAGCCATTTTTGTAGTGAATATGGTGGGTATCTTTTTTAACCAAACAAAATGGATTTGATGGCTATGGTCTTCTATGAGGATTACTGGATTAGAGTGTACAGCTACGTTGATTGCTACCAAAATAGTATCTAATCTAATTAGTAAAATGACGTATCTCTTTTCTGACACGCTTGCGACACTGAGGCGGACTCAAATATCTCATTAAACAACATGTGCATGTCTACGTTTATGTGTAATGCTCATGTCGGCTGCACATAGGAGAAGCTTTAATACGCTCGATACCTGGCATGATGAGTTCCTCAATCAAGTAAGCCACATCTCCCACGAGCATGTATCTTTCTGGATGTCTGGTTACAATAGCAGCTACTCATGTGGTTGAGAATAAAATACAAAAGATAAAGATAAATATTCAGATGATCGTCAGTATAGTCTCATCCACGACAAGTTCATTATGATTTACATAGACTTCATTTTTACACCCAAAATCAAAAGAAAATAAAAGAAAACCGGCAGAACCTTGCCTACATTTCGGTTTCGTTGTTAAGTGCAGTGCATGCGTGTTGCATGATCTGAGTACTCTAACGCTAACCGAAGGATTCACCATCTTGTCCCCCTTTCAGGCTGACCCATCGGATCCTCAGCGCTTTCCGTTCATTTTGGTCGGGAACAAGATTGATTCAGATGGCGGGAGCAAACGGATGGTCAGTTTTCCTGAATGTGCAAGCTTTCTCATATATATAGATTCGAAATACCCTGCAGTCTCTTTGCCTTTCCCGCAGGTTCCTGAGAAGAAAGCAAGGGAATGGTGCGCCTCCAAGGGCGATATTCCATACTTCGAGACCTCTGCGAAGGAGGACCACAACGTCGACACTGCTTTCCTATGCATCGCTAGCCTCGCCTTGGAGCATGAGCATGACCAAGACATGTAAGTAAAAGCGTCTTCTGTTTCTTGTTCGGATACAAAGTTCAGTCCATGTCATTTTTTTGGATTATGGTCTTGCTGAAGTTCTACCAAAACGCATTTACTGGTTTTTTTTATTGGGAAAAAAGAGCAAAGAAGAACCTTTTTTATAACAAAAAGGGAGCAAAAAAGATGCTAGGAGGGTTCAGGTCATCCTGTGTCCGTGCAGGTTGCCAAATCCTGGCGACTCCCAGATTGATTTGCAGTTCTAATCATAGATACACGTTTATTATTTGTCCGTTTTGTGTGCCCCCAGTTACTTCAAGACAGTTGCGGAACAAGTCCCGGACACTGAACAGACAAGCAGATGTGTTTGCTAGGAGCCAGCCATTTCCTGGAAGGCTGGAACTACGTGGATGTTACTGAAGGACTGGCCCCCGATATGTTCCCTCACAGTTTTTCTTTTGAGCTCCAGTAACTTTATTACTGTTCTGTGTTGCTCTCACTGGATTTTAGCACTTCTGTAAGTTGTCATCTTTTAAAGTTAAGAATTTTTACATAAGTCTTACACATCGAACAAATCCACCATATACATTAAGATGCAATGCTTATCGACCAATCAAGTAATATGCTCTTGTAACCTAAATTAATCAAAATTGGGCAATAATCAGCAACTGACTTGTACTAAGGTAGAAAAATAACAAGTACAAATTTATAATACATAATATCATGTATTGCATCAGAGTACAAGCACGTGTAGGTCCACCAAATAGGTTTGTTACAAGGAAACAAAATGAAGAACTTTAAAAGATGATAACAAAAAGATAAAATGAAAATTAGATTTTTTTTATTTTAATATATCTTATCATAACATGTTCATTCCGTAGCAACGCACGGGCATTCACCTAGTTAAACAATAAAGTATAAAATGAGTGGCGAGGCCTCACATCCAAGTGAGGAAGAAGATGAAGGTTTTCCGTGAGCCCTGAACGCGTCGCACCACCCCGTGCCACGCCTTACCGCTGCGTACGCCATGGCCTCGCAGTTGACGCGGGGCAAGGAGAGTGAGGTGCGGACGCGACGGCGCAGGTTGACCCAGCGCCATAGCCCGGGCTCCTCCCGAGCGGTGCGGCACCAAGGGCGGCACACCAGCTCGACGCCCAAGAAAACGTCGGCATGGTCCAGCTTATGGAACACGGCCAGCAACGCGTCCAGCGGTAGCTCCGCCCAGTCCCTCGTCTCCTCCTCCTCCTTGTTAGCTATCCTAATAGATCACTAATAGAATAGCGGGAGTGGAGAGATACAAACAGACAACACAGAGAAAAGAGGAGACACACAACACAGAGAAAAGAGGAGACAGACAACACAGAGAAGAGGAATAGAGGCGAAGAACACGGAGATGATTGTAGATAGTAATATTCGAGTCTCATTCATTCATTCATACCGCTTCTCTACGCCAAGTTTGACTTATATATTATACTCACGGCACGCAGGCCGGCCTAGCAACTATTTAGTCCATTCTGGCCCATAAACCCTAGTGCTTGGCCAGCGAGTCTTGTAGCTTCATTGTTTGCTGCATCTCGTCGAACGTGCTCTGCCTGACCTCCAGTGGGTGACTGATGAAGGGATACTGACATTCCCCCCTCCATGAGAACCAGCTTGCCCCCAAGTTGGGGACTGAGGAAAGGTGTGCTTGAGTGCTTCCAAGTCTTCCCATATGTCGCCAATGAGTAGGGATGAAAACGGTCGGAAACGGTCGGTAAACACTAAAACCATTACCGTTTTCATATTTTTTTATTAGAAACAAAATCGAAAATGATAACTCCGGAAACGGAAACGATATCGGTATTTCGGAAACATCAGAAATGAAAGTTCGATGCAGAAAATACACCGATAATGGTAGAAATCTAAAATACGATCGGTAAACATATCAAACTTCACAATACAACAAAGTTGACAAAAGATCACAAAGACCACAAGTTCACAATTCATGATATAACAAGTTCACAATATAACAAGTTCACAAGGATCACAAATTTATAATATAAAAAGTTTACAAAGATCACAAGTTTACAATATAACAAGTTCACAGTATAACAAGTTTATAAAGATCACAATTTCACAAACTCAAAGTTCACAATCCATAATACCCACTCGATTTAGCTGACATGACATGCTTACTCATGAAATATTTTTTACATAAAGAGTTTTTTCACACCCTCACAGCAAAACTCTAAAATCTAGTGTGTGAAAAAGACAGACTGTCAACTCTCTATCATTATATATTACTAATACATAACATGTGCATAGAAAAGGATGGATTAATTCGAGAGACCAAATCGTTAATCTCAACTGCCTTCCAAAAAAATCTTAAGACGTCAAAAAAATGCAAAAATAAGTAATCCTAATCCAGAGACGTACAGGCGATGCGAAAAAATCACATGCTGGAAAATTCCGAAAAAAATTTTGAGACACAATTCCGGAAAATTCTGAGACAAAAATCCGATAATTTTCGAGAAAAACTGGTAACCGAAGGAAACGGTCGATAAAACACCACGCCGATTCTGATTCCGATAGAAAATTCCGAAAACGGATTCCGTTTTCGAAAAATACCGTTACCGGTGAATCCGATCGAAAAAATTCGAAATCGGTTTCCGGAATACCGAAAAATTCCGAAACCGTTTTCATCCCTACCAACGAGGAAGGTTGGGACGACCATGTGATCAACTCCTGTTGGACAACACGTGTGTCGTGGAACACCAGACGCCGCTCCAATATATGTTCAGGAATGTGCCAAGCAGAGTTAGTGGCATGTTGTCACACCAGGGCTTTAAGGAACAAAGCCAGGTGCATCTCATACATTCGCCAAGAAGACAACATATATAATAACAGAGTGTATAGAGATAAATGTCACAATAACATCAGAGTATTTATTACATAGTGGAAGTCTTATTACAAAATAAAAGATAAATATAAAATGAACTAAGGATCATCCTTGGCGCCAATGTCAACTGGGAAACGCCACCTAGATTAGATCAAACTCCTCGCTTTGTGGCTCCTCCTGAACCACATGTTCTTCTCCTGTGGGGTGGGGGTGTGAGACATCAAGGGTGAGCTCACACATGATCATAGCTCAACAAGTTGTGGGGAAACCAGTGGGCATGAACTCACCAAAGGTGGGAGTTCATGTGATGTGTAAGGCTAATCAACAACAGGGGTTAAAGCTGAGCATTGCTTTTAAGTAGTTGGTCAAAATTTTATTAGCAGTTACTAAATGTAAGTTGTTGGGGGTCTGCTTTGTAGCCGAAGGTCCTCTAAGCAAGTTAGCACATAAGCAGACACAACACGAAGGTACAGGCCGAAGCTACGATCCAGGGAGCTTCGGCATAGTGACATGCATTGAGACGAATGGCTGCACCGACCTAAAGAGGAAAAGACCGATCAATCCATGAAAGTTGGTGTCATGTTTATAGTTATTTGTCGAGGGCATGAATGTAATTTCGACCAGGATGCGTCCCGTGCCTATAAATAGATGAACAGTAACCCCGTACTGTTCACGCGATCCTGTATTCATTCACGCGTGATACTTGGACTTTTGCCTTCTGTCAAGCCGAAGGTATAAATGTAATTCAATATTGTTTATGTTCATTCATGATGATATAATAAAGATATATTAATGATGTCATATGATTATTCATGTTATTTCTCATGTTTCATATGCTTCTTCTGTCATTAATATATATTGCGATGATGAAGGTACGCCCTTCATGACCTTCGTCTGAAGATCATTATATCTTAAGGGAGATAATGCTTCGAAGGACGCAGGACTTTAACCACTATCATTTTGTGTTGCCTTGTTCTTAATTCATAGCATTTGAGAATAAGTCCCCTACATAAGTAAATACCAAACCTTAATAAAAATAATAAAACAAAATTAATAAATAATCCCATGCATATGCAAATGAAAAATTGAATTTAAGTTACATAAATTAATCATGCGAGAGTCCTGAGCTGCTCATGACCATGAGCTCGGCTAGTATACTAGTTTTACATCTGCAGAGGTTGTATCATGTACCCACAAGTCATGTTACCCATCTGCCAAGGGGTCGCGACTCCCATACACCTCTACCAAGGAAGCGAGGCAGGGCAACACTACGAGGCATTTACAAAGTTCCACTAGCTTCCGAAAACCCACTACAGTTTGTGGGAAGAGCACTTGCAAGAATCCCCCGTCTAACCGCCATCGCAGCAAAATCAACCCGAGAACCTCCCTGCATGCAACTCCCCTACTGCCCTTGCCCCTTTCGGGTAAGGTAGTCTTCCACTAGCTTTCCTAATTAGTTAGCCAAGGGCATCCCATACTACCCTTGTGGTGGCATGTGTTTCTCAAGTTAAGCTCCATGTTCCAATTAACATTAATGATCTTGACATGAACATAAATAGAATAACAAAATAACTGGAACTTGGATATAATAAAATGTTATCCCAAAATCATGTAAAGCAATAGCAAAACTATTCATGTGATTCAAGGGTAACAAGGTAAAGAGATAAAGAGTCTAGGGTGACCTATTGGGTCCCATCAAAATTAAACCTATGCATGAATAATGACATTAAAGAACATTATTGGGTATAAAAAGTGGTCAAGGGCACAACTTGCCTTCAATGAGCTCCTGCTCAGCTATTTCTATCTGCTGGTCACCAGGATCCTCAGTCACAGTCACCTCTACTCCCCACAATACAAACAAACACAGTATATAGAGAAAATTAACATCACACCAAACATGTAAACAAAATACATAATAATAATCTACGCATTAAAATAAAATCTTAGGAACAGAATCATAAATTTTGGAGTTACATATTTTAAGATACGAATTTCCAAAGGTTTTATGTGCCTAAAATAGGATTAAATGGGAAATTAATTTTCTTACTGTTTTCATGATAAAACAGAGACTCTAAGTGATAGAGAATAATATTACAAAAATTTAGAAAGTGGAATGGATTAATTTGGACCAAGTATGGATTTTCTATGAATTTATCAAGTTCTAGTAATTATTTTCATATTAAAAATCCATTTTCCAATTTTTTATTCAATTTCAAACAGCACTGGACTGGGCCTCATTTTCTGGAGAGTGTAGGGGCGACGGGGTAAGATGTCCAAGACCCAGCTCACAGTCCATGTGGATGGCGGGTTGAATACTAAATAACAGAGGGTTTTATTTGCATTTATGCAACTGAATGGAGTGCGGATGAATCCCGACAGTCTCATTGAATCCCAACGGAGAGGATTAGATCCATAATCCAGTGAACCGGTACGCCACGAGAACCATAGGATGTTAAATCTACGGTGCAGATCATATCTTTACCTAGAGTCATCCGATCCATCCAATCGGATCTGAATGGAATCGGTTCACTCTGCCCAAATCGTTACGCCCGGTTCGATCTCGGCCATCGATTACCCATTCAACGGTCGCGGTTTCTTCGCCCAACTAAACCACGCACAGCGGCGCCGCACTCCTTTCACGGCGGACCTCGCCGACGAATCCTAAAACTGGTGAGCCAGCGCCCAAGCCAATCATTCGCCCGCCCCAACACGATAAGGGAATCACTACAAACTTGATCGAGCCATCATACCAGGAGGATTTGACACGCAGAACGCTGGTCGCGCAGAGATGGCGGAGCCACGGCGGAGCTTTATCACGACGAGGAATTCCGGACGCCGGTCTCAACCTCCGATCTTGATTCTTCGCACACGCACTCCACACGGAGTGCCGAACACCCATGACCCCACACCGGCCTCCAAACGACGGTGAAGGTGGAGACACGGCTCCGACGGCGGACGACCCACATGGAATGGTTTTCTCGATCACGGGGAAGGGACGACTGGTTTCTTGTGGCGTTCGGGTGGAGTGTTCGTGGGCGAGCAACCGCATTTAATGTCCCGCCCCCATGGAGTCGGAGTCGCAACAGCAGCACCGGAAGAAGGGGGAAGAGCTCGACGTGGATCTCACGATGCCTGTTGATGGGTAGACTGCAGGGATGACAGGTGGGGTCACGAGTGCAGCGACAGAGCCGCGACGCGAGCTCGGGTAACAGGCTGCCAAGCGGGTCCGGTTGGTCAGTGGTGCTATCTCGCAGTGCAAGTCCGGGTGTCTGATGCGTGGACCCCTGGGGCAGGCGTTCTCGGGTCGACACACGCGCCGCGCGCGAAGGAAGTAGTTGGGCCGCGCAGTGGAAGGGGTCTTGCCGGGCCGAATTGGGTTCCGAGGCCTAGGTATTTTTTCTCTTTTTCTTTTATGTTTTATTTTATGTTTTCCTTTATAATTGTTTTGAATCAAATTTGAATGTGAGTTTCACCTTTGAGTCCATTATACAAATTCATACTCTAATGCTGGAATAATATATTTTTTTATTTACTTATTTTTATCCACGCCATATTTATTTCCTTCTCTTTCCTAGATTCAAGAATTTCTTTTAGGTTCTAAATTCCCTTTTTGGACTTTAGTATTTTTCTTGTCACATCATTTTTATATTGTCACCAAATGCACACAAAATAAAATCCTAGCATGATGCATGTATTCTTTTTGGGTGTCTTTTGTCATTTATTTATTTGTTAAATGTGGTGCTCACATGAAATAATAAATGTAGATAACAACCATATATATAAAGGAATAGAATTTCTCTTTTTTAGACTTTTCTTACAAAGTGGGTATTACAAATCCTACCCCCCTTAAAAAGAATCTCATCCTCGAGATTTAAGAAGATCTAGGGAAAAGATGGGGAAAATCAATGCGAAGCTCTTCTCTCTCCCAAGTAGCCTCATCTTCTCCATGGTGACTCCATTGTACTTTGCACATCTTTATCACCTTATTTCTCGTAACTCGAGTCATTGTATCAAGAATCTTGACAGGATACTCCGTGTAAGCCAAATCACCCTGAACACTGAGCTCTTCCATTGGTAACTATTCCTCAGGGACACGAAGACACTTCTTAAGTTGAGACACGTGAAATACATTGTGCACATCAGATAGATTAGCAGGTAGCTCGAGTTGGTATGCCATCTCCCCAACTCGCCTAAAGATCATGAACGGTCCAATAAAGCGAGGAGCTAATTTGCCCTTAACCTTGAATCTCCTCATTCCACGAAGTGGTGACACCTTGAGGTACACATGATCTCCTTCCTCAAATTCCAGTGGTCTTCTTCTATTGTCAGCATAGCTCTTTTGCCTAGTCTGAGCTACCCTCAAATTCTCCCGAATTATACGGACTTGTTCCTCTGCCTCTTGAATCAGTTCAGGCCCAAAGAACTGTCTTTCTCCAGTCTGATCCCAGTATAGAGGAGTCCTGCACTTCCTCCCATATAAAGCCTCAAAAGGTGACATCTTCAGACTGGCCTGATAGCTATTATTATTAGAGAACTCAGCATAAGGTAGACTTTTATCCCAACTTCCTCCATACTGAAGGGCACAAGCTATCAACATGTCTTCCAATACTTGATTAGTCCTTTCAGTCTGAGGGTGATAAGTTGTACTAAAGTTCAACTTAGTATTCATATTCTCATGGAAGCTTCTCCAAAATCTTGAGGTAAACTGTGAACCTCGATCAGACACGATCTTCTTTGGTACTCCATGTAAACACACAATCCGAGCCATATATAACTCTGCCAGCTGAGAACCTTTATAAGTAGTCTTGACTGGAATGAAATGAGCCACTTTAGTCAATCTATCCACAATCACCCATATAACATCATATCCTTTCTTGGTGCGAGGCAATCCAGTAATGAAATCCATACCTGTCGGGGAGCATAATTAGGGGTACCCCCAAGACTCCTAATCTCAGCTGGTAACCCACATCAGCACAAAGCTGCAAAGGCCTGATGGGTGCGATTAAGTCAAGGCTCGGTCCACTCAAGGGACACGACCTTGCCTCGCCCGAGCCCAGCCTCAGGCAAGGGCAGCCGACCCCGGAGGATTCACGTCTCGCCCGAGGCCCAGTCTTCCCCGAGAAGCAACCTTGGCCGGATCGCCACACCGACCGACCGTATCGCAGGAGCATTTAATGCAAGGATGGCCTGACACCTTATCCTGACGCGCGCCCTTCAGTCGATAGAGCCGAAGTGACCGCAGTCACTTCGCCGCTCCACTGACCGGCCTGACAAGAAGACAGCGCCGCCTGCGCCGCTCCGACTGCTGTGCCACTCGACAGAGAGAGGCTGACAGCAGCCAAGTCCAGCCTCGGGCGCCATAGGAAGCTCCGCCTCGCCCGACCCCAGGGCTCGGACTCGGCCTCGGCCCCGGAAGACGACAAACTCCGCCTCGCCCGACCCTAGGGCTCGGACTCGGCCTCGGCCCTGGAAGATGACGAACTCCGCCTCGCCTGACCCCAGGGCTCGGACTCAGCCTCGGCCCCGGAAGACGACGAACTCTGCCTCGCCCGACCCCAGGGCTCGGACTCGGCCTTGGCCCCGAAAGACGATGAACTCCACCTCGACCGACCCCAGGGCTCGGACTCAGCCTTGGCCTCAGACGATGGTCTCCGCCTCGCCCGACCTAGGGCTCGGACTCGACCTCGACCTCGGAAGACAGACTCGACCTCCACCTCGGAGGAGCCTCCGCCTCGCCTAACCCAGGGCTCGGACCGACCACGTCACAGGGGGGGCCATCATTATCCTACCCCTAGCTAGCTCAGGCTACGAGGAACAAGACCTGCGTCCCATCTGGCTCGCCCCGGTAAACAAATAATGATGGCGCCCCGCGTGCTCCATGACGACGGTGGCTCTCAGCCCCTTACGGAAGCAAGGAGACGTCAGCAAGGACTCGACAGCCCCGACAGCTGTCCTTCCGCAAGGCTCCAGCGCTCCTCCGACGGCCACGACATCACATGAACAGGGTGCCAAAACCTCTCTGGCTGCCATGACGGCATGTACTTAGGGCACTAGCTCCTCTCTGCTAGACACGTTAGCACACTACTACACCCCCCATTGTACACCTGGACCCTCTCCTTACGCTTATAAAAGGAAGGTACAGGGCTCTCTTACGAGAAGGTTGGCCTCGCGGGAGGACGGGACGGCGCGTGCAGGCCTCTCGCCCCCTCCCACGCGGACGCTTGTAACCCCCTACTACAAGCGCACCCGACTTGGGCGCGGGACAAACACGAAGGCCGCGGGTTTGCCCTTTACGCCTGTCTCCTTGTTTCCCCCCTCCGTGCTCCGTCTCGCGCCGACCCATCTGGGCTGGGGCACGCTGCGACAATTTACTCGTCAGTCCAGGGACCCCCCGGGGTCAAAACGCCGACAGTTGGCGCGCCAGGTAGGGGCCTGCTGCGTGTTGACGAACAGCTTCCCGTCAAGCTCCAGATGGGTAGTCTCCAGCAACCTTTCCAGTCCGGGACGGTGCTCCGTTTCAGGAGTCTTGATTTCATGTCCCTCGACGGTAGCTACGACATGATACTCCTTCCTCCGCCGCGCGACAGCGACAATGGCGGTCGACAACCTGCCCGCCGGCGGCGGAATCGACGACGTCTTCCCCACGTGGCGGAAGAACAACATTCGGGTTTGTCCCATCGCCTCCCCCGCCGACGGAGGAGGAGGCGGGGCAACCAAGGCCAAGCAGGAGGCGGCACCTCGTTGGCTGTCGAGCGAGTCGACGGTGCCGGCGCCCCAACGGGGGACACGTCGGGCATCGACCTCGCGTCTGAGACGAAGACGAGCGCCATTTCCCCGCAACACGCCAACTCCAAGCGGACGGATGACGCCAGCACGCTCGCAAAGGATTTGTTGGGCGTCACCCTCATACCCGAGACGACGGTGCAGTCTGCCCCTGACGCGACTTCGTCACCGCCCGTCGACCAGGAGGTACCGACCGATTCCCATCTCATGCCTTTTGGATTCAGCCTCGACCCACCAAGCGACTTCGCTTTGGTGGAAGCCTTCATAGAGGCGTGTCCAAACCCTCCGGGGTACGGTATGCGGTCACCCTGGGATCGGCTGACAGCCGTCTCGACCTACGGGCCCTCGGGTTCCGAGGAAGATGACGAGCCCGACTTTTATTGGGATTTCTCCGGACTTGGTAACCCCAGTGCCATGCTTGACTTCATGACCGCATGCGACTACTGCCTTTCCGACTGTTCCGACGGTAGCCGCAGCTTCGGCGACGAGGACTGCGGCCCAAGTCGTGAATGTTTCCACGTCGATCTAGGGGGTCCCGACGAAGGCAACCATCTTGGTATACTGGAAAATGGTGATCCCCCGAGGCCTGCGCCTCGCGTTGACATCCTTCGGGAGCTAGCTGTGGTCCCAGTCCCTGCGGGGGGTTAGGACGCACAGCTTGAGCAAATCCGCGAGATGCAGGCCAGGCTCGACGAGGGAGCAGGAACACTTGAGGCGTTCCGCCGGGACATCGGGCAGGAATGGGCAGGCCAAGCTCAGACCGGAGAAGCGTGTCATCTACCCCAGGGCATCCAGCACCGCATCGCTGACGATGTCAGGGCAAGGCCGCCACCAGCTTCCAGTGGGGTCGGCCAGAACATGGCTGCAGCAGCGATACTTCTCCGCGTGATGCCGGAGCCATCAACCACCGAAGGGTGGCGTATCCAAGGAGAGCTCAAGAATCTCCTGGAGGATGCCGCGGTCCGACGGGCCGAAAGCTCTGCCTCCCGAAGGCAGGGGTACCCCTCAGAGCATCGCGCTGCGACTTCCCGATTCATGCGGGAAGCCTCGGTCCACACCGGACGCACGCCGCAACATAGCGCCTGCGGCCCCGGGTCGCCTCGACAACGAGCACCGCCACTGCAACCGACGAACCCACCTCGACGAGAGGGTGCGCCGAGGCTACCACCCCAGGCGTGGGGGACGCTACGACAGCGGGGAGGATCGGAGTCCCTCGCCCGAACCACCCGGTCCGCAGGCTTTCAGCCAGGCCATACGACGGGCGCCGTTCCCGACCCGATTCCGAACCCCGACTACTATCACAAAGTACTTGGGGGAGACGAGGCCGGAACTGTGGCTCGCGGACTACTGGCTGGCCTGCCAACTGGGTGGAACGGACGATGACAACCTCATCATCCGCAACCTCCCCCTGTTCCTCTCCGACACCGCTCGAGCCTGGTTGGTGCACCTGCCTCCGGGGCAGATCTCCAACTGGGACGACCTGGTCCAAGCCTTCGCTGGCAACTTCCAGGGCACGTACGTGCGCCCTGGGAACTCTTGGGATCTCCGAAGCTGCCGCCAGCAGCCGGGAGAGTCTCTCCGGGACTACATCCGGCGATTCTCAAAGCAGCGCACCGAGCTACCCAACGTCACCGACTCGGATGTCATCGGCACGTTCCTCGCCGGCACCACCTGCCGCGACCTGGTGAGCAAGCTGGGTCGCAAGACCCCCACCAAGGCAAGCGAGCTGATGGACATCGCCACCAAGTTCGCCTCTGGCCAGGAGGCGGTTGAGGCCATCTTCCGGAAGGACAAGTAGCCCCAGGGCCGTCGGCCGGAAGATGTCCCCGAGGCATCCACTCAGCGCAGCACCAAGAAGAAAGGCAAGAAGAAGTCGCAAGCGAAACGCGACGCCGCTGACGCAGACCTTGTCGCCGCCGCTGAGTACAAGAACCCTCGGAAACCTCCCGGAGGCACCAATCTCTTCGACAAGATGCTCAAGGAGCCGTGCCCCTATCATCAAGGGCCCGTCAAGCACACCCTTGAGGAGTGCGCCATGCTTCGGCGCCACTTTCACAAGGCCGGGCCACCTGCGGAAGGTGGCAGGGCCCACAACAACGATAAGAAGGAGGATCACAAGGCAGGGGAGTTCCCCGAGGTCCACGACTGCTTCATGATCTACGGTGGGCAAGTGGCGAACGCCTCGGCTCCGCACCGCAAGCAAGAGCGTCGGGAGGTCTGCTCGGTAAAGGTGGCGGCGCCAGTCTACCTAGACTGGTCCGACAAGCCCATCACCTTCGACCAGGGCGACCACCCCGACCGCGTGCCGAGCCCGGGGAAATATCCGCTCGTTGTCGACCCCGTCATCGGCAACATCAGGCTCACCAAGGTCCTCATGGACGGAGGCAGCAGCCTCAACATCATCTACGCCGAGACCCTCGGGCTCCTGCGGATCGATCTGTCCTCGGTCCGGGCGAGCGCGGCGCCTTTTCACGGGATCATTCCCGGGAAACGCGTCCAGCCTCTCGGACAACTCGATCTGCCCGTCTGCTTTGGGACTCCCTCCAACTTCTGAGGTGGTCGGGTTCCGAGGAACCTACCACGCAGTGCTGGGGAGGCCATGCTATGCCAAGTTCATGGCCGTCCCCAACTACACCTACCTCAAGCTCAAGATGCCGGGCCCCGACGGGGTCATCACCTTCGGCCCCACGTACCGACACGCGTACGAATGCGACGTGGAGTGCATAGAGTACACCGAGGCCCTCACCGAATCTGAGGCCCTCATCGCCGACCTGGAGAGCCTCTCCAAGGAGGTGCCAGACGTGAAGCGCCATGCCGGCAACTTCGAGCCAGCGGAGACGGTCAAATCTGTCCCTCTCGACCCCAACAACGACGCCTCCAAGCAGATCCGGATCGGCTCCGAGCTCGACCCCAAATAGGAAGCAGTGCTCATCGACTTTCTCCGCGCAAACGCTGAAGTTTTCGCGTGGAGTCCCTCGGACATGCCTGGCATACCGAGGGATGTCGCCGAGCACTCGCTGGATATCCGAGCTGGAGCTTGACCCGTGAAGCAGCCTCTGCGCCGATTCGACGAAGAAAAGCGCAGAGCCATAGGCGAGGAGATCCACAAGCTGATGGCAGCAGGGTTCATCAAAGAGGTATTCCATCCCGAATGGCTTGCCAACCCTGTGCTTGTGAGAAAGAAAGGAGGGAAATGGCGGATGTGTGTAGACTACACTGGTCTGAACAAAGCATGTCCGAAAGTTCCCTATCCTCTGCCTCGCATCGATCAAATCGTGGATTCCACTGCTGGGTGCGAAACCCTGTCTTTCCTCGATGCCTACTCAGGGTATCACCAAATCAGGATGAAAGAGTCCGACCAGCTCGCGACTTCTTTCATCACACCTTTCGGCATGTACTGCTACGTTACTATGTCGTTTGGTTTGAGGAATGCGGGTGCGACATACCAAAGGTGCATGAACCACGTGTTCGGCCAACACATCGGTCGAACGGTCGAGGCTTACGTCGATGACATCGTAGTCAAGACGAAGAAAGCCTCCGACCTCCTTTCCGACCTTGAAACGACATTCCGGTGTCTCAAGGTGAAAGGCGTAAAACTCAATCCCGAGAAGTGCGTCTTCGGAGTCCCCCGAGGCATGCTCTTGGAGTTCATCGTCTCCGAGCGGGGCATCGAGGCCAACCCGGAGAAAATCGCGGCCATCACCAACATGGGGCCCATCAAGGACTTGAAAGGCGTACAGAGAGTCATGGGATGCCTTGCGGCTCTGAGCCGCTTCATCTCGCGCCTCGGCGAAAGAGGCCTCCCTCTGTACCGCCTATTAAGGAAGGCTGAGTGCTTCACTTGGACCCCTGAGGCCGAGGGAGCCCTCGGGAACCTGAAGGCGCTCCTCACGAACGCGCCCATCTTGGTGGCCCCCGCTGCCGGAGAAGCCCTCTTGATCTACGTCGCCGCTACCACTCAGGTGGTCAGCGCCGCGATCGTGGTTGAGAGATGAGAAGAGGGGCATGCATTGCCCGTCCAGAGGCCGGTCTACTTCATCAGTGAGGTACTGTCCGAGACCAAGATCCGCTACCCACAAATTTAGAAACTTCTGTACACGGTGATCCTGACGCGGCGGAAGTTGCGACACTACTTCGAGTCTCATCCGGTGACTGTGGTGTCATCCTTCCCCCTGGGGGAGATCATACAGTGCCGAGAGGCCTCGTGTAGGATCGCAAAGTGGGCGGTGGAAATCATGGGCGAGACAATCTCGTTCGCCCCTCAGAAGGCCATCAAGTCCCAAGTCTTGGCGGACTTTGTGGCTGAATGGGTCGACACCCAGCTTCCAGCAGCTCCGATCCAACCGGAACTCTGGACCATGTTTTTCGATGGGTCGCTGATGAAAACAGGGGCAGGCGCGGGCCTGCTCTTCATCTCGCCCCTCGGGAAGCACCTCCGCTACGTGTTGTGCCTCCATTTCCCGGCATCCAACAACATGGCTGAGTACGAGGCTGTCACACCCGGTTTTGGAAGGTAAACCGAATGCGAACCATGTACGTGCCAGGATCAGAACTCACGTACACAGCGATTACATAAATGAACATCATCGCACAATGCTCGAATAATAACATAAAAGAGTATTAACTTATTACATCACAGAGTCATAGACATCCACATAGTCATCAACTTAACAGTTAAATCAAAGTGCTAGCGAAACGCAGTAAAGATAAGGCCTTCACAGGCAGCTGACTGGGGGTTGCCGCCAACCCACACCTAGAATTCGTCGTAGTCTTGAAACTCCTGGAAGTCTCCTTCCACGGCTTCACCTTCTCCTGAGTAGTGATTACAATGCGGACAACCTGGTGTTTGGTGGTAAAGCAAGGATGAGTACACATCAACGTACTCAGCAAATGCCCCGTTTGGCTGAAGTGGACTAGCTTTATGTGGGGTTAGGCTCAAGCAGTTGCTTTTAGTTGGTCAGGTATTTATTATTAGTGAAGCCAGGTTTTAGCAATAACCAACCCATGAACCATTTCCTCGTCGAGGAACACCATCATCATAGTCGAACCAAACCCATAAACATAATCATTGTATCTCGAACCATCTGTATCTCTAATCAAAGAGGATCCCAAGGCTGCTCTTAACCGTGAGCACGGCTGATATACCAGTTTCACTACCCTCTGCAGAGGTCGCACACTTTACCCATGAGCCGTGATTCCCTCTCTAGCCCGGGCTTGCAAGACCCTTATTCACTCCCAAGGTGAATGGCCAGGGATTCACTACGAAGCCTTTACAAAGATTCCCTAGAGGTCATAACTGCCCGTTAGGTTTCTCCAGTTTGATAAACACAGTACCTCTCCCCGCAGGAGGGCGACTAAAAAGCAAAACGAAAGAACCTCGGCACCCAGCCTCGGCAGAGCAAGCACTGTGCCTGGACCCCATTGACGACACGACGGCGAAGCAACTACACTTCTAGTTCATCTAATTAATTAGCTAAGGGCACCCCATTCCACCCTCATGGTTGCAATGTTATCCCGGGTGGTCTCTCAACGAACAGGTCCTTACGGAGAGGTACTCAGGAAACAGCCTGAGCCCCCTAGAGTATCACAAGATCATCAACATCATCAGGATAACGGTATCATAAATAGACTCATCATGTTCATTGATTAAGTTAAAGCAATAGCAGAATGCTAACCATGATAACCCAAAGGTAAACAAGGGTAAGATAAATAGAAAGCTAGTCAATCCTTAGGTTTCAATTGAGTAATGCGGGACAATAAATTATAAGTGAATGGGACATAATAGGTCAGAGGACACTTGCCTTCACCAAGCTGCTGCTGCTCAGGGTCTTCTCCTGCAATTCCCTCAGACTCCACGAACGGCCCGATATCTACGCGAGTGCAAACATACATCCAACATTCTTGAAATGGTAGAAATTAGTACACCATACAACAGTATAGATCAAATAAATATGCACGCGACAAAGAATTCGCATCTACGACTACGCGAGAACGGAACCGAGACGACTGATACTACGGTCGAGAGATATCACATGTATACTAAGCGAATATGAATTATAATATTTAATTCGGCTTAATCATATTAACAGACAATAATCACATGCCGAGTAAAATTACTATTTAGTCCCGATTAGTGTGTTGTTCGAATAACCGTTGCTTAAATATATATTTAATTAGCGTGAGCTATTCTAGGTGAGATGAGTCATTAGCGTGCGTAAAACGCACGACGACGCGTGTGAACAGCGCGCACAACGCGCGCGGACAGCACGCGACGATTTATTGCGCGACGCGCGGGCGATGGCGAACAACACGAACGCGCACGGGGTTAGACGGGGGGGGGGGGGTAGACGGGGGTAGACGAGAGTCGTCTAGGGGTAGACGAAGGGTAGGCGAACGTAGACGGAGTCCCGTCGACGCACTGCGCGCAAGCAAACGCGAGCGCGCGCACTAGTTGCGTGACGCACGACACATTGAATAATTATCAAACCGCGGCTAATTAATGACGTGACGACGAACAACCTATATTACGTTTAAACGCGACAATTATATTTCTAAGTTCAATTTAGTTGACGTAACTACTTGTGTGGAATATTTTAGATAACAAAAGGATTATCAATTAATCGGTGATTAATACGAGAACTAATTGACTAACACGTACGGACGATTATAACGAAGTAAATAATTATTGCGCGCAAACTGCGCGCGCGACACGCGCGAAATAGCGCGAGGACTCTACAAACAACGACGACGGCGCGCGCGGTACCCGTGATCACGTGCGAAACTGCGCACGCGAGACTGACGAGTACGCGATGCGCTAGGTGACCGTAGCGAGGCACGGCGACGGTAGACGAACGGCCGGCGCGAGCTGGGCAGCGGCGAGCGTGCAGCAACGCAGTTGCGACGCACAAGGGCGAACGGCTGCTACTGCGCTAAACGTCAACGCGGCTGGGCGTGCTGCGAGTGCGCGCTGAGCTTGGGCTGCACGGCATGGGGACGGGTCTGAGCGCGCCGAGTGCGCAGCTACTCGGCCGCTGCACGCAGGGACGAGGTGAGGGCGCGCGGGGTCTGCACGTCGGAGGATCGGGCTTGCTGCGCGCTGCAGGCCGCGACAGGAGGGAGTTCAGTCGTGCACAAGGGAGCTGGGCTGCGAAGCTGGCCGGAGGTGCCGCGATTGTCGCTGCGCTAGGCGCCGATGAGGGACTGCAGAGACACGACGAATTTACACGGCGGGGGAAGAGAGAGAGAATGGGGGCGAGCTCGCCTCGGCGGCGTATCGCGAGGCGCTGCGCGCGCGAATCCGACGACGGCACTGTGCAGGGAGGAAAGGGGAGAGAGGACGTGAGCTCACCTCGACGGCGCGGCGACTCCGGGCGGAACGCAGCGAGGTCGGCGAGCGGAGGTTGACGACGGCGGCGCGACGGCGAGACTCGCTGCGCAGCGAGTGCGGCGAGCGCGCACACGGCGACGACGGCGGCACTCCGACGGCACAGGGGACGCAGAGAGCGAGGGCGAGGCAAGGAGGAGCGGTGCTGGGCGAGAAACTGCGCAGGAATCGTGGGCAGTTCGATTTTGGAGACGTCGTGGGCGAGAGGAATGCGCAGAACCGTTTTGGGAAGAAAAACAGTGCGCGCAAGCTCTCTGACGCGCGGGCCCGGCAGGGCAGCAGCGGCGGCGGCGCTCCACGCGCGGGCGAGCGGCTGCGTGCGCGCTACGCGCGGCTGGGCATGCGGCCTGGGCTGCCAGGCGCGCTGGGCTGGGGGCTGGCTCGCGCGGCCAGCTGGGCTGGCTGCTTGCGCGCGCGGGGGGGGGGGGGGGGGGGGGGAAGAGGGGCTGGCGCGCTGGGCTGCCGCGGGGGGGGGGAATCTGGAATGGGCCGCGGCGCGGTGGGCCGAGCGGGGGGGGGGGGGGGAAGAGGGGAAAGGGGGGGACGGCTGGGCCGGCCGAGCTGGGCCAGGGAGGGGGGCTGGGCTACTTTTCCTTTTCCTTTTTCTTTCTCTTTTCTTTCTGTTTTCTATTTATTTCAGTTTAACTCTATGCACAAACAAATGATTAATTGAAAGATCAAGCAAACCATTCATCAAACAACAAACAAACAAAATAAATGTTCTCCAACATGATGCAACAACCATTGTTTCCCTTAGGGTTTAACCTATTAAATTATACTTGCATCTACACTTGAAAATATCCACTCTTCTTCTATAGAAAAAAGAGAAAACAAGAGATTGGAGAAGATGAGATGGGAGGGATAACACCTGAATTTGTGGATATGAGCAAAGAAATTTTATACCCCAAATTCAGGGTGTTACAAACCTATCCCCCTTAAAAGAATCTCGCCCCGAGATTCAAGGTTGGTCAGCAAAGAGTTCAGGGTATTTGGCTTTCAGATCATCTTCTCGTTCCCAGGTTGCTTCTTCCTCAGAGTGGTGGCCCCATCTGACTTTGCACATTCTGATGGTGTTCCTCCGGGTGACTCGGTCTGCAAACTCCAGAATCTACGTTGGCTTCTCTATGTAGGTCAGATCCTCTTGGACTTCCAAGTCCTCCACTGGCAACTGTTCTTCTGGTACTCGCAGACACTTCTTCAATTGGGACACATGGAACACATTGTGCACTGCCGACAAACTTTCTGGTAGGTTGAGCTGGTAGGCCACTTCTCCACGCTTTGCTTGAATCTGATATGGTCCAACGTACCGGGGTGCTAACTTGCCCTTGACTCCGAACCTTCTGACTCCTCTGATAGGCGACACCTTCAGATAGACGTAATCTCCCACTTCAAAACTCAGTTCTCTTCTCCTTCTGTCAGCATAGCTTCGCTGCCTTGATTGTGCTATCTTCAGATTCTCCCGAACCATTTTGATATTCTCTTCGGCTTCAAGCAAAATGTCGGGGCCAAACACCTGTCTCTCTCCAGGCTGGTCCCAATGCAGCGGAGTCCTACAACTTCGTCCATAGAGCGCCTGAAACGGTGACATCTTCAAGCTGGCCTGGTAACTATTGTTGTAAGAAAATTCTGCGTAAGGTAACCTTTTGTCCCATCCTGACTTGTCTTGCAACGCACAGGCTCTCAACATATCTTCTAGGATCTGATTAGTTCTTTCAGTCTGACCGTCTGTCTGCGGGTGATAAGCCGAGCTGAAGTTCAAATGCGTGCCCAAAGCTTCTTGTAGCTGCTGCCAGAAATGAGAGGTAAATTGTGTTCCTCGATCTGACACTATCTTCTTCGGCACACCATGAAGGCAGACTATTCGAGACATGTATAACTCAGCTAACACTGCTCCGGTGTACGTTGTCTTCACAGGTATAAAATGGGCTACCTTTGTTAAGCGGTCCACAACCACCCAGATGGAATCATAGCCGGCTCGGGTACGAGGTAGGCCAACTATGAAATCCATCCCGATCTCATCCCACTTCCACTGAGGGATCTGCAATGGCTGCAACAGTCCGGCGGGCCTTTGATGCTCTGCTTTGGTTCTTTGACAGCTATCACAGATGGCGACATATTCTGCGATTTCTCTTTTCATGCCATACCACCAAAATCTCCTTTTTAAATCCTGATACATCTTTTCACTTCCAGAGTGTATGGAGTAGGCTATCTCATGAGCTTCCTTTAGGATCAGCTCCCGAATAGGTTTGATGTCGGGAACACACAATCGGTCCTTGAACCATATTACTCCCTCTTCATCCTCTCGAAAGTCTTTGCCTCTTCCTTCTAAGATCAGCTGCCGGATATTGTTGATGTTTTCATCATCCTTCTGTCCTTCTTTGATCTCCCGCTCTAGGGTGGGCTCTAATTCCACTGTTACTCCTTGTGTGCTGTTCAGGAAACCGAGACTCAGTCTGTCGAACTCCTTGGCTAACTCATATGGCATTGGGTACGTGGCCAACATATTGACTTGACTCTTCCTGCTCAGAGCATCTGCAACAACATTGGCTTTGCCTGGATGGTAATGTATCTCCAACTCGTAGTCTTTGATCAATTCCAACCATCTTCGCTGCCTCATGTTTAACTCTGACTGGGTGAATATGTATTTCAGACTCTTGTGATCTGTGTAGATGTCGCACTTCTGTCCATACAGGTAATGTCTCCATGTCTTCAGAGCATGAACCACTGCTGCCAACTCTAGGTCGTGTGTGGGGTAATTTTTCTCATGAATCTTCAGCTGCCGAGATGAGTATGCTACAACTCTTCCTTCTTGCATTAGCACACATCCCAATCCGGTGTAAGAAGCGTCGCAGTACACCGAGAATGGCTTGTGAACATCAGGCAGGACTAACACAGGAGCTGTAGTCAATCTATTCTTCAGTTCTTCAAATGCTTCTTGACACTTTTGGGTCCACTTAAACTCAACTTTCTTTGCTAATAACGCTGTCATTGGTCTAGCAATCTTTGAAAAGCCTTCAATGAAACGCCTATAGTATCCGGCCATTCCAATGAAGCTCTTGATCCCACGAACATCCTTCGGTGCCTTCCAATTCAGGATATCTGCTACTTTCTTTGGATCCACAGCTAACCCATCTTGGTTTATGATGTGACCCAGAAACAAGACTTCATGAATCCAGAATTCGCATTTACTCAGCTTGGCATACAACTGATGCTCTCGAAGTCTTTGCAATACCATCTTCAGATGCTCCACATGTTCTTCCTCACTTTTGGAATATATGAGTATATCATCGATGAACACTACCACAAACTTGTCTAGGTAGTCCATGAACACACTGTTCATCAGATACATAAAGAAGGCTGGTGCATTTGTCAAACCAAAGGACATAACTGTATACTCATATAACCCATACTTGGTGATGAATGCTGTCTTCGGTATGTCCGAGGGTCGGATTCTGAGTTGATGGTAGCCTGACCTCAGATCTATCTTCGAGAATACGCTGGCACCTCTGAGTTGGTCAAACAGATCTTCTATTCTTGGCAGAGGGTACTTGTTCTTAATAGTAACTTCATTCAGGGCTCTGTAATCTATGCACATCCTTTTGGTACCATCTTTCTTCTCAACAAACAATACTGGAGCGGCCCAAGGCGAGGTACTTGGTCTGATGTAACCCTTTTCTAACAGCTCGTCAATCTGCTTCTTGAGTTCCACCAATTCTGGTCCAGACACTCGATAGGCTCTTTTGGAAATGGGGGCGGTACCAGGGATAAGCTCTATGGAAAATTCGACTTTTCTCTCGGGTGGCATGCCCGTTAGCTCCTCGGGAAACACATCCGGAAAGTCTGACACAACCTTGATAGCCTCTAGCGGTTTGGCCTCCTTACTATCAACTGAAATCTGGTGACAATCTCCCTCCGCCGATTTAGGCATCCTTAGCTCAGCCACTACCTCCTCTCCGGATGGGGACTTCAACGTTACGGTCCTCTTGTCACAGCTAACATTCGCTTCATATTTCATTAACCAATTCATCCCTAGGATGACATCTACTCCAAGGGTGTCTATTACTATTAGATCACTGGGGAAACCTATCCCCCTTATTTCCACCCTTATATTTGAGAATATTCTATCTGCTTGCACTTTAACACCAACCGAATTAATCCTCATGGGCGGCATCATTGCCTCTACTGAGATGTTATGCATTTCTACCCATATTGCAGTGACAAATGAATGAGTTGCACCAGTATCAAATAGCACTTTCGTGGGATGAGATTCGACTGAGAACATACCTACTGCCACATCTGGTGCATCCAGGATTGCTTCGGCCTCCAAGTGGTTCACCTTCCCACGGTTGTACGCTTGGCCACGATTACCTGCTGCCTGTTGAGGTACACCTTGCCTTGTTGGAACATTGGGGTTGGTCTGCTGCTGCGCCATCTTCTTTGGGCAATGCATCACCCAGTGGCCTTGTTCTCCACAGTGGAAACATCCTCTGCCTCCTCCTTGTGCTGGGGCTGCTTGGTTGCTCTGATTCGCTGCTGGGGCAGGAAGGCGAGGTGCCTGGTTGTTCTGCCTCTGATACTGGTTACCTCCCTGCTGGCTGTTCTGACGATACTGCTGCTGTTGTGGATACTGCCTCTGAAACTGCTGCTGATGCGGACGCTGATTCTGATTCTGATATCCCTGTGGGTGACCAGGCCTGCCTTGCTGAGATGAACTGCCTGAGAAGCGGGGACGGCTGATGCTCCCGGACTGTGGTCCACTCATCTTGCGCTTCCGATCTTCCATATCCTTGCGCTTTCTCTCGGTCATGATCGCCCTATCGATCAGGTGCTGGAAAGTGGGGAAGGTGTGGTTCATCAGCTGGTAATGCAGGGGATCCACCAAACCCCTCATGAACCTGTACTGCCTTTTAGCATCAGTGTTGACGTCTTCAGGTGCATAACGAGATAGCTGCAGAAACTTGTCCCTGTATTCACTAACAGACAGGGGTCCCTGCCTCAGAGCCAAGAACTCCTCTTTCTTCACGATCATTAGTCCCTCTGGAACATGGTACCGACGGAAACTCTCGCTGAATTCCTCCCAAGTGATAGCTTCGGGGTCAGCATGGGTAGCGAGGTAGGACTCCCACCAGGACTGGGCTGCTCCCCTTAGCTGGCGGGGACCATACAGGACCTTCTCCCTATCGTCGCATTGGGCGGTGCGCAGTTCCCTTTCCACTGCACGCAACCAGTCTTCTGCATCCATGGGGTCAGCAGAATGGGCGAAGGTAGGAGGGTGCCCTCTCATGAACTCGCCACGCTTATCCCGTGGCATCTGGGGCATCTGCACTTGCAACTGGGGTTGGGGTTGCTGTTGAGCCTGCTGCATGGCTGCTAGAGTCTGCCCAATAGCCTGCACTGCCTGAGTTTGCATCAAGAACATCTGCTCCACTGTCATCGGGGGTGGCGGGGGAGGCTGCCTCTGATGTTCCTCCTGCTGGGCACGCTGCTCTTGCTGAGCACGCCTGTTGCATCGGCGCCTGTTGTCAGACATCTGTGGAAGACATTCACACATCAGCATTGATCTTACAATCCTTCAGCATAAGAAAAGAGAGTATACAGGATTCTTCATGACACTGAGTGAACAAAGAGCTTCACTGATCCTCACTATGATTCAACCCAGCTTCTCAGATAAGAAGGAAAGTAGAAGTAAATGGTTTCCCAACTAAACAACTGACTTCATTAACATTACTAGCTAAGCCAAACTGCAGGGGAAACCCACATGTTGGCTACAGTCATTACAAAGATTCAAATCCAGCACAAGTTCATCATAACAAGCATGTAAGCAACTAATAAGCAAACTAAACTGAATGGAAGCAACTGGTAAGCAAACTAAACTGACTACCTAAGACTGAGACATCTGACTTAAGGATTATTACAAACTCCGACGCTAACGATCTAAGGATCCAGATCTATCCTGGTCTTACAGGCAGGGGAACCATAAGTGTGGTGACCACGTGGCGGCGAGCGGTATGGGTGCTGAGTCCCAGCAGGGGCGGGAGAACCACCCTCCTGGTGGCGGCGCTCTGCTAGCTCAGCCCGCAACTCAGCAATCTCCGTTCGAGCCCTGCTCAGCTCGTCCAGAGAGTGATCCAGCTCGGTGTTAAGCACCGCGACTAGGTTGACTGTGCTACTCAACCTAGGGTTACCCTCACCAACAGGTGAGACAACCACACTCTCTGTGCTGCCAGTAGGACGGCGGGGGTAGTACCTAAGGTTAAGACCGTCGGCCACCCCACCAAACAAGGAACAGTACTGGGAGAGTGCGCGCCGTGCTGCATCCTGCATAGCCGCCTCTGCAGTGTCCCTCTCGGAGATGGAGTAGTGCTCCGAAACGGCCTCTGCACCCCGAAGGTCATCCTCCGGACGGCGAACTAGGCAGGTAGCCTCCCAGCGGTCCGGGTACCTCCCACGGCTATGCTGGTAGACTACACAACGATACTCGATCGACCAGGTGTGCCGGTCGAAAGCCTGGCGCAGCAAGGTGTCGAGTGCGTCGTGGAAGTGACAACCGCGAGCGGCGTCACGGGTGATGGGTCGGGCGACCCATCCTTCCGCCTCCTGCGGCTCAGAGGACTCCGTGCTGTGGTCTGAGTCGTCGTCGTTGGGGTCTCCTCCAGGACCTCCTCCAGTAGCTCCTCCAACAGCCGGGGCGTCCCGCGGTGGTGCAGGGGGCGCCTCCAGCTGGGGAACAGAGGAGCGGCGTCTCACGGATTCCACCTCCTGCTCAGGCGGGGAGGAAGAGCCCTGCTGCTCCCTGTGCTGACGCTGGCGCTCCTGCTCCTCACGCAGGCGGTGGTGCAGTCTCTCCAGGTGACTCGACTGACCGGACACAGTGCGGCGCAGGGGACGCTCCGCAAGGCGAGACGGCAGGAAAGGAATCACCGACTTACGAGCAGTGTGTCTAAGTCGAGCCATCTACAAAAGACACCGTAAGCATAAGAGTAAGAACAGAACTAATATGACAAGTGAGTAAACCATAGATAGAACAAAATAAAATTTTAACAAGGTATAATATAGTATATATATATATATATATATATATATATATATATAGTAAAACATAGGGTTGGTCGAGGTGACCGACTTTTGAAGTAACATCAGAGGTCAAGGTGAGAGGGAAGGTCAATAGTCCTTAGTACGACCAGTGCTACTCTAGGTCAGCGGTCCTACAGTCAGACTAGCTATGATACCACTTATGTCACACCCGGTTTTGGAAGGTAAACCGAATGCGAACCATATACGTGCCAGGATCAGAACTCACGTACACAGCGATTACATAAATGAACATCATCGCACAATGCTCGAATAATAACATAAAAGAGTATTAACTTATTACATCACAGAGTCATAGACATCCACATAGTCATCAACTTAACAGTTAAATCAAAGTGCTAGCGAAACGCAGTAAAGATAAGGCCTTCACAGGCAGCTGACTGGGGGTTGCCGCCAACCCACACCTAGAATTCGTCGTAGTCTTGAAACTCCTGGAAGTCTCCTTCCATGGCTTCACCTTCTCCTGAGCAGTGATTACAATGCGGACAACCTGGTGTTTGGTGGTAAAGCAAGGATGAGTACACATCAACGTACTCAGCAAATGCCCCGTTTGGCTGAAGTGGACTAGCTTTATGTGGGGTTAGGCTCAAGCAGTTGCTTTTAGTTGGTCAGGTATTTATTATTAGTGAAGCCAGGTTTTAGCAATAACCAACCCATGAACCATTTCCTCGTCGAGGAACACCATCATCATAGTCGAACCAAACCCATAAACATAATCATTGTATCTCGAACCATCTGTATCTCTAATCAAAGAGGATCCCAAGGCTGCTCTTAACCGTGAGCACGACTGATATACCAGTTTCACTACCCTCTGCAGAGGTCGCACACTTTACCCATGAGCCGTGATTCCCTCTCTAGCCCGGGCTTGCAAGACCCTTATTCACTCCCAAGGTGAATGGCCAGGGATTCACTACGAAGCCTTTACAAAGATTCCCTAGAGGTCATAGCTGCCCGTTAGGTTTCTCCAGTTTGATAAACACAGTACCTCTCCCCGCAGGAGGGCGACTAAAAAGCAAAACGAAAGAACCTCGGCACCCAGCCTCGGCAGAGCAAGCACTGTGCCTGGACCCCATTGACGGCACGACGGCGAAGCAACTACACTTCTAGTTCATCTAATTAATTAGCTAAGGGCACCCCATTCCACCCTCATGGTTGCACTGTTATCCCGGGTGGTCTCTCAACGAACAGGTCCTTACGGAGAGGTAGTCAGGAAACAGCCTGAGCCCCCTAGAGTATCACAAGATCATCAACATCATCAGGATAACGGTATCATAAATAGACTCATCATGTTCATTGATTAAGTTAAAGCAATAGCAGAATGCTAACCATGATAACCCAAAGGTAAACAAGGGTAAGATAAATAGAAAGCTAGTCAATCCTTAGGTTTCAATTGAGTAATGCGGGACAATAAATTATAAGTGAATGGGACATAATAGGTCAGAGGACACTTGCCTTCACCAAGCTGCTGCTGCTCAGGGTCTTCTCCTGCAATTCCCTCAGACTCCACGAACGGCCCGATATCTACGCGAGTGCAAACATACATCCAACATTCTTGAAATGGTAGAAATTAGTACACCATACAACAGTATAGATCAAATAAATATGCACGCGACAAAGAATTCGCATCTACGACTACGCGAGAACGGAACCGAGACGACTGATACTACGGTCGAGAGATATCACATGTATACTAAGCGAATATGAATTATAATATTTAATTCGGCTTAATCATATTAACAGACAATAATCACATGCCGAGTAAAATTACTACTTAGTCCCGATTAGTGTGTTGTTCGAATAACCGTTGCTTAAATATATATTTAATTAGCGCGAGCTATTCTAGGTGAGATGAGTCATTAGCGTGCGTAAAACGCACGACGTCGCGTGTGAACAGCGCGCACAATGCGCGCGGACAGCACGCGACGATTTATTGCGCGACGCGCGGGCGATGGCGAACGACACGAACGCGCACGGGGTTAGACGGGGGGTAGACAGGGGTAGACGAGAGTCGTCTAGGGGTAGACGAAGGGTAGGCGAACGTAGACGGAGTCCCGTCGACGCACTGCGCGCAAGCAAACGCGAGCGCGCGCACTAGTTGCGCGACGCACGACACATTAAATAATTATCAAACCGCGGCTAATTAATGACGTGACGACGAACAACCTATATTACGTTTAAACGCGACAATTATATTTCTAAGTTCAATTTAGTTGACGTAACTACTTGTGTGGAATATTTTAGATAACAAAAGGATTATCAATTAATCGGTGATTAATACGAGAACTAATTGACTATCGCGTACGGACGATTATAACAAAGTAAATAATTATTGCGCGCAAACTGCGCGCGCGACACGCGCGAAATAGCGCGAGGACTCTACAAACAACGACGACGGCGCGCGCGGTACCCGTGATCACGTGCGAAACTGCGCACGCGAGACTGACGAGTACGCGATGCGCTAGGTGACCGTAGGGAGGCACGGCGACGGTAGACGAACGGCCGGGGCGAGCTGGGCAGCGACGAGCGTGCAGCAACGCAGTTGCGACGCACAAGGGCGAGGTTCAACGGCGAACGGCTGCTACTGCGCTAAACGTCAACGCGGCTGGGCGTGCTGCGAGTGCGCGCTGAGCTTGGGCTGCGCGGCATGGGGACGGGTCTGAGCGCGCCGAGTGCGCAGCTACTCGGCCGCTGCACGCAGGGACGAGGTGAGGGCGCGCGGGGTCTGCACGTCGGAGGATCGGGCTTGCTGCGCGCTGCAGGCCGCGACAGGAGGGAGTTCAGTCGTGCACAAGGGAGCTGGGCTGCGAAGCTGGCCGGAGGTGCCGCGATTGTCGCTGCGCTAGGCGCCGATGAGGGACTGCAGAGACACGACGAATTTACACGGCGGGGGAAGAGAGAGAGAATGGGGGCGAGCTCGCCTCGGCGGCGAATCGCGAGGCGCTGCGCGCGCGAATCCGACGACGACACTGTGCAGGGAGGAAAGGGGAGAGAGGACGTGAGCTCACCTCGACGGCGCGGCGACTCCGGGCGGAACGCAGCGAGGTCGGCGAGCGGAGGTTGACGACGGCGGCGCGACGGCGAGACTCGCGGCGCAGCGAGTGCGGCGAGCGCGCACACGGCGACGACGGCGGCACTCCGACGGCGCAGGGGACGCAGAGAGCGAGGGCGAGGCAAGGAGGAGCGGTGCTGGGCGAGAAACTGTGCAGGAATCGTGGGCAGTTCGATTTTGGAGACGTCGTGGGCGAGAGGAATGCGCAGAACCGTTTTGGGAAGAAAAACAGTGCGCGCAAGCTCTCTGACGCGCGGGCCCGGCTGGGCAGCAGCGGCGGCGGCGCTCCACGCGCGGGTGAGCGGCTGCGTGCGCGCTACGCGCGGCTGGGCATGCGGCCTGGGCTGCCAGGCGCGCTGGGCTGGGGGCTGGCTCGCGCGGCCAACTGGGCTGGCGCTAGCTGGGCTGGCTGCTTGCGCGCGCGCGGGGGGGGGGGGGAAGAGGGGCTGGCGCGCTGGGCTGCCGCGGGGGGGGGGGAAGCTGGAATGGGCCGCGGCGCGGTGGGCCGAGCGAGGGGGGGAAAGAGGGGAAAGGGGGGACGGCTGGGCCGGCCGAGCTGGGCCAGGGAGGGGGGCTGGGCTACTTTTCCTTTTCCTTTTTCTTTCTCTTTTCTTTCTGTTTTCTATTTATTTCAGTTTAACTCTATGCACAAACAAATGATTAATTGAAAGATCAAGCAAACCATTCATCAAACAACAAACAAACAAAATAAATGTTCTCCAACATGATGCAACAACCATTGTTTCCCTTAGGGTTTAACCTATTAAATTATACTTGCATCTACACTTGAAAATATCCACTCTTCTTCTATAGAAAAAAGAGAAAACAAGAGATTGGAGAAGATGAGATGGGAGGGATAACACCTGAATTTGTGGATATGAGCAAAGAAATTTTATACCCCAAATTCAGGGTGTTACAGAGGCTCTGGTTAACGGGTTGCGCATCGCCATCGAGCTAGGGGTCCGACGCCTCGACGCTCGCAGTGACTCGTAGCTTGTCATCGACCAAGTCATGAAGAACTCCCACTGTCGCGACCCGAAGATGGAAGCCTACTGCGACGAGGTTCGGCGCCTGGAAGACAAGTTCTACGGGCTCGAGCTCAACCACGTCGCCCGACGATACAACGAGACTGCGGACGAGCTGGCTAAGATAGCCTTGGGGCAAACAACGGTTCCCCCGGACGTCTTCTCCCGAGACCTACATCAACCCTCAGTCAAGACCGACGACACGCCCGAGCCCGAGAAGGCCTCGGCTCAGCCCGAGGCACCCTCGGCTCAGCCCGAGGCACCCACGGCCCTCCAGGGTGAGGCACTGCGCGTCGAGGAAGAGCGGAGCGGGGTCACGCCTAATCGAAACTGGCAGACCCCGTACCTGCAATATCTCCACCGAGGAGAGCTACCCCTTGACCGAGCCGAAGCTCGGCGATTGGCGTGGCGCGCCAAGTCGTTCGTCTTGCTGGGGGACGGGAAGGAGCTCTACCACCGCAGCCCCTCAGGCATCCTCCAGCGATGCATATCCATCGCCGAAGGCCAGGAGATCTTACAAGAAATACACTCGGGGGCTTGCGGTCATCACGCAGCGCCTCGAGCCCTTGTTGGGAACGTCTTCCGACAAGGTTTCTACTGGCCGACCGCGGTGGCCGACGCCACTAGAATTGTCCGCACCTGCCAAGGGTGTCAATTCTATGCAAGGCAGACCCACCTGCCCGCTCAGGCTCTACAGACGATACCCATCACCTGGTCGTTTGTTGTGTGGGGTCTGGACCTCGTCGGTCCCTTGCAGAAGGCACCCGGGGGCTACACGCACCTGCTGGTCACCATCGACAAATTCTCCAAGTGGATCGAGGTCCGGCCCCTAAACAACATCAGGTCCGAACAGGCGGTGGCGTTCTTCACCAACATCATCCATCACTTTGGGGTCCCGAACTCCATCATCACCGACAACGACACCCAGTTCATTGGCAGAAAGTTCCTGGACTTCTGCGGGGATCACCACATCTGGGTGGACTGGGCCGACGTGGCTCACCCCATGACGAATGGGCAAGTAGAACGTGCCAACGGCATGATTCTGCAAGGACTCAAGCCGAGGATCTACAACGACCTCAACAAGTTCGGCAGGCGATGGATGAAGGAACTCCCCTCGGTGGTCTGGAGTCTGAGGACAACGCTGAGCCGAGCCACGGACTTCACACCGTTCTTTCTAGTCTATGGGGCCGAGGCCATCTTGCCCACAGACTTAGAATACGGTTCCCCAAGGGCGAGGGCCTACGACGACCAAAGCAATCGAACAAACCGAGAAGACTCACTGGACCGGCTGGAAGAGGCTCGGGACATGGCCTTACTACACTCGGTGCGGTATCAGCAGTCCCTGCGACGCTACCACGCTCGAGGGGTTCAGTCCCGAGACCTCCAGGTGGCCGACTTGGTGCTTCGGCTGCGACAAGACGCCCGAGGGCGGCACAAGCTCACGCCTCCCTGGGAAGGGCCGTTCGTCATCTCCAAGGTCCTGAAGCCCGGGACAAACAAGCTGGCCAACAGTCAAGGCGAGATCTACAACAACGCTTGGAACATCCGACAGCTACGTCGCTTCTACCCTTAAGATGCTTTCAAGTCGTTCGTACACCTCGTTCACATACAAAGTCTAACCATCAAGGAAGGGTCAGCCTTGCCTCGGCAAAGCCCCACCCTCCCTCGGGGGCTAGAAGTGGGGAACCCCCTCTGCGTCAAAATTTTCCTCGAAAAAAAGTCTTCCATCAAAAAGACTTTCTCGTCTCCCGGCTATATCAGTAACAGGACCCCAAGAAACGAACAAGGGTGCATGTAAGTGGCAAGGCCGACCGAGCCGAGGGACTCCTACGCCTCTAGGATACGGATACCTCACTCGTCGCCTACCACGAAAAATGACTCTTACTTGGGCAAGCTACCTTGCTACTGACGAACGGGTCCGGATACGCAAAACAGAAGGAAAAGAAACACAACCTTATATTACGATAATAAGGTGTTCGGGCCTCGGCGGCCGCAAAAGACACTTATGCATTCAAAGAAAACTGCTCCGGCAGAATCAGGCGTCGCCCGGAGAAGGAGCCGCGCCCTCGGCTTCGTCCCCACCCTCGGCAAGATCCGCCCCGGCCTCGGACGACGGTGCAAGCGAGAGGATCTCTGCCTCGAAGGTGGTTGCCAGCACCGCGCTTGGGCCCGCGGCGGCCGCGTCGAGCCTCTGGACTTCGGCCAGGGCGGCTTCATCTTCATCGGGGAGGCAATACCCCTCGCTGACCCGCTCTAGATCCATGTCATAGTGGGAAGCAAGCACGGCGAAGGCCCGCCTGACACCGTGATGCAGCGCCTCGCGGAGTCTGCCACGGGCATGGTCACCCAAGGCCTGTAGGCGACTTTGAGGGGAACTTCCCGAGGGGACGTCGTCAAAGCCAAAGACCCGGCAGAAGGCCGAGATGGCCTCAGACATGGCCGCGTGGTCGGCCTCCCTCTGCTCGGTCGCTTGAACAAGCGCCTTGGCGGACTTATCAAGGGCAGACTCGAGCTTTGCGAACAGCCAAAGCGGAAGACTTCAAACACGAGTTGAGGAACGAAGCCAAATCGAAATCTTAAAACAGCCAAGACATACCTTCGACTCGGGCACGCTGCTCCGAGGATGCGGCTTGGGCCACGGCTAGGTCTGCTGCAAGGGCTCCGGCCCGAGCAGACGCCTCGGCTAACTGGACTCCAAGAGCCTCAGCCCGACTTTCGGCCTCGGCGGCCCGGCGCCGAGATTGGTCCCGCTCGCCGGTGAACTGGTCAAGCTCCGACTGCTGCCGCTGCGCCTCTGCGCGTGCCGCTGCTGCCTCTGCTCCCAGATCGGCACAGAGCAACCGAAGGTCCGCTACCTCGACGCTCTGTTGGGAGAGGCGCGCGGTAGCCCTAGCAAGCGTGGTCCTCAAGGACCACAGCGAACCCCAGACATCGACCTCGCGGCGGATGAACGACGACTTGGCGGCGCTCAGATCCGTCAGATCCCGAGGGAAGGAAGCGGGGCGTCACAAAGAGCGCCTTAATCACGTGAAAGGTATGCCTGAAATCATTACCTGGAGGATCTTGGGAACGTCCCTACAAAGGACCTCCAAGTTCGACCGGAGCGACCCCACCGTTGCCTCGGCACACTCACGAAGCCCGTCCCAAGACTGCTCGTCCCGCTTGTCGTCAAGAACGAAGAGGGGATCCGAGGCCCCACGGGTCCGGAACCGAAGCAACTGGCGTCGCCCGTCGGAACTGCGCCGCGCAGGGACAAGGCTGCCGCTCGACGGGACGGGTCGCGGTTCCGCGCCCCTCTCCTCCGAGGCACCAAGTAGCGACGCCTCGGCCATCTCAGCATCGGCGGCGACGGGTGGCTCCACGGCCAGAACGGCAACAGCCTCGGCAGCAGCCGGCGCCACCGCTGACAGCATGTCTGGTGGGCTCGAGGCCACATCCGCGCCGGCAGCCTCCCCCAGCGCGACGACCGCCTCGACAGAGGAATCAGCCTCAGGAGCTCGCCCACGGCAACTGGTGCCGCCTGAGCCCCCCGCTGTGGGGCGTCTTGCGAGGAGGTCAGCTGGCCGGCGAGGCCCGGCGCGGCACTAGCTGCAGAAGCTGACGCCATCTTGAGGACCTTCTGGGTAGCCAGACCGGTCGAACCGTGCCTCCGCTTGCTAAGGAGAAAAGGAAAATCAGGATCGGGACATATGAAGGAGGAGCCAGGACGAAGATATCCTAAGATACTTACCCACTCCGAGCCATGATCAATCGTGCCTGTGGGGAGGTGTCTCGAACCTCGATCCCCGAGGGTACCACCGAGGTCTGCCCCGCTGCCGGCTTCGGTACCGTCCTCGCCTTGGGCGCCCGAGGCACCCGAGGGACGGACTGCCCAGAAGCAACCACACCGACCCGAGGATCGCCCTCCTGCGCGGTCGGCATGGGCGACGGTTCTCGGGGAACAGGCAGCTCGGCCTGACTCCCAGGGGTCACCTCAACTACCTCGGCCGAGGGGTCAAGTACCCCCTCGGTCTACCCCCGCTCTTCGGACCGGGACCCCGACGTCCCGGCCCCGGATACCGACGGCACCAGCCCGCTCGGGGGCTGGCTTGACGACCCCTGGCCCAGCCTCAGATCCGGGCTGAGGCCGAGGCGGGCAGCCATATCGTCGTCTTCATCATCGTCTTCATTGTCGTCGTCATCGTCAGGCGTCTCCGGCGACGGCTCCCTCGAGAGCCCATCCCTCTCCTGCCGACGATGGAGCCTTTCCAAGGCGTCCCGAGCCCGCGTCCACTCGCGGGCCCGAGCCTTCTTCGCGTCCTTCTTCTCCTTCCTCTTCTCCACGGCAACCCGGTGGCAGGGAAGGCTTGTGATGCCCTACCTCCTGGAGACAGACGAAAAGTCTCAGCTATGAGAACCAAGGGCAATCCGACACAAGAAGAAAGAAGGAGCAGACACTCACCAGGGACACACACCCGCGGTCGAGACGCATCAAGAGCTGGGAGAGGGCGCCGGCGTCCGGCTTCCCCAACGTGCCGGCTACCCGCCTGTGGAGGTCGTCGATGGGAAGGGGATTCGAGGACATCCGCAAACCCTCCAAGTCGACCTCCGGCGTCATCTCCCAAAGCGGCAGCCGCCACTCTGTCAAAGGGAGCGCCCTCCGGCGATGAATGGCAGCAACCACCCCTGCGGCGGTGAGCCCTTTTCCTCGCAACTCCTCCAAGGCCTTCAAAAGGGGCTGGAGATTCTTCTGCCTGTCGCGCGGGGTCCCGTAGCGCCAGTTCTCGGCGGCGGAGGTCACCACTCGTTGAGAAAACGACGGGAGCCTCCCATCGTCATTCTGGAGATAAAACCACCGGCGCTGCCACCCTTTGTTCGAAGACGCGAGGATGGCAGGGATGTACTGCAGTGCCCGCGCCTGCCTCAGCTGGAGGATGCAGCCACCGGCCCGCACCGCCATGCGAACCCTTCTTTCCCCCGTCGGCGAGGCAAAAAGCTCCGCGGAGAAAAGATGGGTCCACAGGTCCCAGTGGGGGGCAATCCCCAAGTATCCTTCACAAACCGCCGCGAAGATGGCGGCCTGCGAGATGGAGTTGGGACTAAGGTTGTGCAGCTCCACCCCGTAGACGTGCAGAATCGCCCACATAAAACGGCTCGCTGGCACTCCAAACCCCCACTCGTGAAAGGAGACGAAGCTCACCACATACCCCGGTGGCGGGGACGGGCCGGCTCCGCTCGAGGGGGGCATGCACTCCGGCTGCGAGTCACCGGAGAGAGGACGAAGTAAACCATCAGCAACAAGGGCCTCCAGGTCATCCGCCGTGACGGTGGAGAAAGGCCACGGGTCGCGCGGTGAAACAATGGTCACCCGGTTAGCCATCACTAAGCAGAAGAGGTGGCGGCAGAGAGGACGAGGTGCGCGGTTTCCTTTCTCTGGCAATTCCCTCGGGTTGAAAAAACCTAAGTGGGAGGCGAGCAGCAGAGTAGAAAACCGCCACCGGTCCCTCTCTCGAATATATGAAGGCCCAGGCAAGACCCGTTCAACACTTCGCCCGAACCCGCCGCGAGATTCAAAACTCAACGCGAGACGCCCGTTCCTCGAACGGCTCACGCACGCGCAACGGCTGCCCCGCGAACCACTCGTCCCATCGCATTAACTCTGCGGCAGGACAGGTGGCGCCTTTGGCAAGCGAAGCAGGTGACGCTTCGCTTCCGCCATAATGACCGCGTCAAAAAAGGTGCACCACGTCATTCGATTTCGTATCCTTTTCCTCTTCCTCTTTCTCTCTCTTACAACAGGGACCGGGAAAGGGGATACTCCGAAAGGGATCCTTCTCCGCGAAGGAAGCGGGCCCCGAGCCCCCCCTACTGATCAGAGGTTCGAGGGCTGGCCCCTCGGAAGGGTTCAACAGCCGCCTCAGAGCACTCGGGCTCTGCACCCACTACTGGTCAGAGGTTCGAAGACTGGCCCCTCGAAAGGGTTCAACGGCCGCCTCAGGCCACTCGGGCTCCGTGCCCACAACTGATCAGGGGTTCGTAGGCTGGCCCCCGAAGGGTTCGACAGCCGCCTCAGACGCAGAGCGAGGGATGACCCTGGGTACGTTCGATACATAACCAAGGCTCGGGCTGCGCTCCCGAGGTACCCTAGGACATTTTTGAGACCAACGGGAACGATCTTGTAACGGAATCCCACAAGAAGGAGGCATCGAGCCCTCGGACCCCGTCAAAAGGGGACCGGGTCCGGCAAATCACCCGCAGGTACTTTTGGAGCGCGCCTCTGGGCCACTAGCCGACCCCTAACGAATGGGGCACGGACGTCCACTCGGATTACCCATTAGCAACTCACTGGAGACACCATGTTCGGTGCCCTCCGAGGGCAACATGGCGCTTTCCCCCCCTCCTCCTTGCGGAAAGGCGACGCAGGGGCGTATGTAAAAAAGTCGAGTCTGTCCTTGACCGTCCTCTCGCTCTGTGCGGAGGCTCGGGGGCTGCTATCGCAAACCCGGCTCCGGCCGAACTGTTGACAACGTCAACATACCAGCCCGAGAACTTGGGACTCGACTGTGCACCCGGGCTACAGCCAGTTCGCATGAGGGAACAACCAGACCGGCCAAAGCATCACGAAACGCATTAAGACCTCGAAGGAGTCAAACCACTCCTCCGAGGCCTCGGGGGCTACACCCGGCGGGTGCGCTCGCGCGCACCCACCGGAACGAAAATGCAACCGAGAAAGGCCGGTCCCCTTGCAAAAAAGTGCGACAAAAGCCTCCAAGCGAGTATTAACACTCCCTTCGTGGCTCGAGGGCTACTGTCGGGGACCATAATTAGGGGTACCCCCAAGACTCCTAATCTCAGCTGGTAACCCCCATCAGCACAAAGCTGCAAAGGCCTGATGGGTGCGATTAAGTCAAGGCTCGGTCCACTCAAGGGACACAACCTCGCCTCGCCCGAACCCAGCCTCGGGCAAGGGCAGCCGACCCCGGAGGATTCACGTCTCGCCCGAGGCCCAGTCTTCGCCGAGAAGCAACCTTGGCCGGATCGCCACACCGACCGACCGTATCGCAGGAGCATTTAATGCAAGGATGGCCTGACACCTTATCCTGACGCACGCCCTTCAGTCGACAGAGCCGAAGTGACCGCAGTCACTTCGCCGCTCCACTGACCGGCCTGACAAGAAGACAGCGCCGCCTGCGCCGCTCCGACTGCTGTGCCACTCGACAGAGAGAGGCTGACAGCAGCCAAGTCTGGCCTCGGGCCATAGGAAGCTCCGCCTCGCCCGACCCCAGGGCTTGGACTTGGCCTTGGCCCCGGAAGACGACGAACTCCGCCTCGCCCGACCCCAGGGCTTGGACTCGGCCTCGGCCCCAGAAGATGACGAACTCCGCCTCGCCCGACCCCAGGGCTCGGACTCGGCCTCGGCCCCGGAAGACGACGAACTCCGCCTCGCCCGACCCCAGGGCTCGGACTCGGCCTTGGCCCTGGAAGACGACGAACTCCGCCTCACCCGATCCCAGGGCTCGGACTCAGCCTTGGCCTCAGACGATGGTCTCCGCCTCGCCCGACCCGGGGCTCGGACTCGACCTCGACCTCGGAAGACAGACTCGACCTCGACGTCGGAGGAGCCTCCGCCTCGCCTGACCCAGGGCTCGGACCGACCACGTCACAGGGGGGGACATCATTATCCTACCCCTAGCTAGCTCAGGCTACGGGGAACAAGACCGGCGTCCCATCTAGCTCGCCCCGGTAAACAAATAATGATGGCGCCCCGCGTGCTCCATGACGACGGCGGCTCTCAGCCCCTTACGGAAGCAAGGAGACGTCAGCAAGGACTCGACAGCCCTGACAGCTGTCCTTCCGCAAGGCTCCAGCGCTCCTCCGACGACCACGATATCACATGAACAGGGTGCCAAAACCTCTCTGGCTGCCACGACGACATGTACTTAGGGCGCTAGCTCCTCTCTGCTAGACACGTTAGCAGACTGCTACACCCCCCATTGTACACCTGGACCCTCTCCTTACGCTTATAAAAGGAAGGTCTAGGGCTCTCTTACGAGAAGGTTGGCCGCGCGGGAGGACGGGACGACGCGTGCAGGCCTCTCGCCCCCTCCCACGCGGACGCTTGTAACCCCCTACTGCAAGCGCACCCGACCTGGGCGCGGGACAAACATGAAGGCCGCGGGTTTCCCCTTTACGCCTGTCTCCTTGTTTCCCCCCTCCGTGCTCAGTCTCGCGCCGACCCATCTGGGCTGGGGCACGCGGCAACAATTTACTCGTCGGTCCAGGGACCCCCCGGGTCGAAACGCCGACAATACCAATCTATTCCCACTTCCACTCGGGTATCTTTAGTGGATGCAGTAGTCCAGCTGGCCTCTGGTGTTCAGCCTTAACTCTTTGACACACATCGCACATAGCCACATGTGCAACCACATCTCTCTTCAATCCATACCACCAGTATTTCTGCTTCAAATCCTGATACATCTTGGTACTACCAGGATGAATAGAATAAACCGAGTCATGGGCCTCCTTTAAAATAGTATCATGAAGGCTTTCAATATCAGGAACACATATCCTGTCCTTGAACCATATGGTGCCTTTCTCATCCTCCATGAATTCTGGACCTCTACCTTTCGTAATAAGATCCTTAATCTCTTTGCGAATTTCTTGCTCCAAAGTAGGTTCCACATCAATAGTAACTCCTTCAGTGTGAGAAACTATCCCCAGGTTAAGTCTCCTAAAATCCTCAACAATATCATCGAGTAGCTTGGCAACAACAGCTGAATGAACATGCTCCTTTTGACTCAAGGCATCTGCAACCAAATTTGCCTTGCCCGGGTGATAGTGAATCTCCAAATCATAATCCTTAATAATCTCCAACCAACGGCGTTGCCTAAGGTTGAGATCCTTCTGAGTGAATATATACTTCAAACTCTTATGATCCGTGTACACTTCGCACTTGGTTCCCATAATATAATGTCTCCAAATCTTAAGCGCATGCACAACGACTGTCAGCTCTAAGTCATGAGTGGGGTAGTTCAATTCATGTTTCTGCAATTGACGATAAGCGTAGGCGATCACATGTCCTTCTTACATGAGCATACATCCAAAGCCTTGGCCACATGCATCACAATAGATATCAAATCCCTTCTGTAGATCTGGCATAACCAACACTGGTGGTGACATTAATCTCTCCTTTAATTGATCGAAGCTATCTTGGTGTAACAACCCTGGTGTTACTACCACTAAAACTTGAGCATAACATCATGAGCATCAGCATATCATGTGATTGTTACACTAAGAATGCATTCAGTAGGCAAAAAATTCCAAACAAGTTATATTGATGTGATTGGTCATGGGTAAAACCCTAGAGTAGGGTACTTAACCCTAAACTGGGCTTAAAAGAGTAAACAAAGCCTAAATAAGAGAAAACTTCAAAACTTATTAGTAATAATCATAAAATGTCACCATTAATGGACTTAAGTGGCATCCAAACCTTAGAAGTGCCAGAAACCCTAAATAGACCTCTCAAAAACGCTGGACTAAAACCCTAGGGGGTTATATGCAAATGTGCACACTTTTGGACCTAAGTGCAAAAACCATGGAGTTAGGGTACCTTAAGTCATATAGTTCACATATTTGAAGATATGCAAAAGAAACCATGAGCTTTGGGCCTAATTGCAAAAAGGCCACCCTAGTGCTCCAATGGGTAAGTCTGAAAACAGTTGAACAAGGCTGCCTTTGGAGCTCTGTAGTTTTAAATATACAAAGATTTTGCCTAGGGTCAACACATCAAAAGTCTAGAGCTACTATAAGAGTACAACTTTGCTTAAGGGATTAAGCATTGTGTTATACAAAAAGATGGAGATAATTGGCCCTAAAGTTTAGCTATCAAACAATTCAGAAACTGAATATGGACTGTCAGTGAGTTTTGCAGAACTTTAGGCTGGATTCATGCTCCAAGGAATAAGCAACTGAGTATGATCTCTGCAGCAGAATTGTAGTTTGTATATAGGGCTACAAATTTGCTACAAACCGATTAGCAATTTGTCATGCAAAAATTCAAGAAAAATGCTTCTAAAGATCCTTTGTCAGACCAACTGATGAAGCCTCGCGATGGTACAGTAACCGGATTAGGACGCCAGCACAGAAAAGTTCACCGCCGGTGACCGTGCGCCCGGATTCACACCGTTGTTGTGATTCGTGCTCACCGGTGACTGGATAACGCTTCTGGGTAAAAGATCTTCGCCTGGGGACAACACCGGCGGCTAGCCGCTGTATCCCTTTGCTTTGCGGCCGGCTCAGATAAGTTCACTGGGATTGGCCGCCGTCGATCGGATGCCACGTGCCTTGAAGCTTCACTACGTTGTCGTAAACTACTCTATAGCCCTGGGTCGTCGCCGGTGAGTCTGCCACGGTGAAAGCCACTAATCGTGTGCGCCAGTGCCCCTCCTCCGCTCCGGACGCCGCGCGTCTTCGTCCAATTCACTGGCCACCGCTCAAGCATGCTAGAAATTGTGCACACCCTCGGCTCCGCTAAGTAGTCAAGCACCTAATCCAACAACTCGTGCCTCAAATCATCCACTAGAGCGCGCCAATTTCAAAGTTCCCCCAAATCGGTTTCCGCCACCGTGAAAGCATCCTCACCGTGGCTAGCTTGTTCTAGGTTTGTTTATACTCTCTGCTCTCTTGTCTCAGCATCCTTAGGTTCTCCTAATGCTACTCGACCCATTCAATTGAGCTAGACTGCCCTATATCACCGGAAACACGTTTGTTCATCCATTGTATGCGCTGTCTCTGTGGACTGGACGAATTAGAGCTCCGCTAGTGAAATTGATTGAGGGGAAACGATTATTAAGGGTTGAATTAGGTATCAGCCATGTGGGAGCACTGGTCATCGCGTATCCTGGCTAGTGCAAGCTCGCCGGAGTTCCTGCTCCACCGTCCACGGTCGTGGACTTTCCCTTGTGAAGAATTAGAACCTTGGGGGTCTCTATGCAAATGTCAGCGAGACAGAGGAACAGTGGGGAGGGCTCTTTATAGGTATTTCAAACCGTCAGGCTCCCCTGCGCAAAATGGACAGTGAGGGCGCGCGCGGGCGTGCTTTCGCCTGTGTACGGGCCGTCTCGGGCCACATTCAGCCCAATACTATAGCACCTTTCTCCTTTTCTTTTTCTGCCAGGACTAGAGAATTCCTAGAAAATTGTACAAAAATGCTAAAAATGCAAGACCAATTTTGCTAGATTCCTAATTTTCTATAGTATTTAATAAAAATAGTTTCATGATTTTTAGTTCAAATAGGGAATTATGGGGTATTTAAAATAGCCAAAATCCATACTTCTGGAATTTTAGAAAGTAATTAATAATACCAAAATTCACCAAACTTTTTAGATAAGTTTTAAATATTATTTAGAAGCCTTGGGTAAAATTTGGCATGATTTGGACCATGTTTGGTACCTAGAACCCAAAACCCTAGCCTCTTGCCCTATGAACATCACTATAGACTCCAAAAACCCTTGTTTCCCGGAGATCCGTGAAGGAAAATTATATTCAAGACATAAGATAATATAATTTTATTATCTTTGCATTTTCATGAGCATTACATGAGCATTCATGATTATATATGGCTATATATAAAAAACGAAGAAGAGATAGAAGTTGAAGAAGTGAGGACTACACCACCACCACCTGAAGAACCCTAGGCCGGGAACTGCTTTTATTTTGACATCTGTGGAGCAGAGCCTGACTCACCTATCACACAAGGCAAGCCCCGGTGCATTCGCCACTTCCTTGCTATTTTAAAATATTTCTAACTTGCTTGATGCATTAGGTGATAGGAGTTGCGTGCTAAACAAATTGATGCATTTCCTTCCTTGAGAATTTGATTACCTTATCTTGATCACCTGTTTTACAAAAAGGTTTTTCTTATGCTTAGCCTTGCTCTAGAAAAACAAAATGTTTTGTTTTGATAAAAGATGATGCTTCAAGTGGGTGGGATGTTTTCAAAAATAAAACTTGATGGTGGATCCATCATGGACATGATGGGTTCAACATCAGAAAAGATGTACCTCTATCAGGTACCAAACTTTGGGTTTAAAATGACAAAGCTGAGACCGGGCGAGTGACTTGCACGAGAAGAGAGTCTCGGTGTAGTGTCTCCGTCTGAGTCGATTAAGGACCGTCTCGATTTAGGCTTGATGATCGAGGACCTTTTAATTGGTCACATGCCTCATCATGGGTAAGCTTTGCTTCGGGCAGACTAATACCAGAATAAGATAACACGCAATGGGAGTGGAGAGATGGCGAGAGTAGCGTGTACCCTCCATGGCAAGAGGCTGGATGGTGGTGTATCTGTGCTCTCGGTTGGTGTGAACCTGATCTGGTCTTAAGAACCCCGGTGGTGAGTTGACATATGTAAGGGTTAAGTGCTACATATGTCGTGTGATTGGAGATCCTCAGCTGAGTATTAATTGATTCAGATCGCCGTTACTTCTCAGACATGAAGACTTGGTCACTGACCTACACATAGCATTCCAGTGAATAAGAAGGGTTGATAAGAAATTGGCTAGCATAGGTCAAGTGCTTGAACTAGGGTAGAAAGAACTCTAGACTCAGGTAATGACTTAACCTGCTAATAAAATTGGATTTTTAAGGATCCACTATTAGTAAGCATTTTTGCAAACAAGAGTCTTGATTCTTGATTAAGCCTTCCCTTGACTCCCTTAAAGCCAACATATCCTTGAGTGTCTTTTATTTTGACTGGTAAGACTTGCGAAAGTACACTTCGTACTCAGGGCTTTGTCCCATGTTGTTTTAGGTGAGGAAGCAACAAATTTTTGTTGCTTTTGTTCCAAGGTGGTCCCAAAGAAGAAAGCCAAGACTAAAGCCTTGAGGAAGTGTCCTCCTTTAAAAAAAATTACTGTTTATCGGGAGGGGTTTTTGCCTCCCAAGTTATGTAATAATATTACTCCAGCACTCTTATATTTGCTCTGGTCTATAATAATAGTACTCTTTCTTACTTTAAAATAAAGTAAGTTATTGTAACTGCTTCCGCTTTCTCGTTCGTCCGATGTGTTGTAATATCTGCGTGACGGGTGAAATGCTCTTGGGCAAGGTAAAGAATACAGATACCGAACTTGTCAAGTGATCAGGTGCACCTGCAGGGTTGTCTGAGGTCCGATGGACAAGGACAACTGTAGGTGGGCCTAATAACTTGGAAGGTTCTGTCACAGCTGGTATCGGAGCGAAGCCCATCTCTGCATATGTTTTGAAGCATTTTCAAAAAGAATTTTCAAAGACTTATCTAAGAAAATTTCTTTCCTTCTTATCTAACTACCTTCCGAAGTACTTATTTTAAAGACCAGATAGAAGAGTGCAATGTATAGAAGGTTGTGAATCAACTAAGGTTGATTCTGTAATTATGCATGCATCATGTTAAAAACTATACTAATAAGATTTTCCCCCTTATGGAGATATGCCGCCGCGCACAAGGAAAATTGCGCGCAAATCCACCGGACCAATTGGCGTGCCTCGCCATCAACTAGCTCCAAGGCATGAGGATAGTAGCAGCGGCAGCAATGACCCCATTGGAGATCTAGATGCCCAGGTGGAGCAGCTTCGAACGGAATTGCGTCATAGAAACAGTGTGTGGGTCGAGGATGGTCAGCGCATAAATGAGTTAAGAACTGACACCCGACATCTGCAAGATGAGCTTGCCGAACGAGATTTGGCACTCGACTGGGCCGCCAACTCGTGTTCCATTGCTTGGGACAGAGAGGCAAAAGCTCGAGCCCGTGTGGAGGAGCTTAGCATGGCCGTGGATAACTTGCAGGTGTACTGTAATACATTGCATGAGGAAGTTCATGTATTGTATTCGTGACTGCACCCTGACGTACTTGCAGATCCTGCCAGAATGGGAGCTGGACCTTCTGGAACAGCAGGTGAAGCATTTGGTGGGGAACTGGATCTTTTCAAGCCCCCTCCTTCAATGAACCTGGCTGATGAATGGACTCCTACACCCGACAACGAAGCTACTAAGGATAATAAGTACAAGTAGTAGTAGTAGTAGTATAATTTAGAAATAATGATAATGTAAAATAGGTAATGATTGTACATTGAGTTTGTAACAATACCTCTTAAGTAATGTAAAATGATGGTATGTATCAGCATGTGATATTTTCCAAATATTTCTTTGCTTCAGATGCCATCTCGAACTCGTGCACATGACGGCGTGGGAACATCTCGTGGCCAGGATGATACACCCAATCCACCGCCGGTTCCACCCACGCTGGCCGAGGCTATCGCCGCCTTGGTCACCACGACCGCTGACAACACCAGCTTCCTTCGTGAAATGGCGGGACAACAACTACAGCAGCAAGGCGGGAGAGCTTATCCACAAGGACCCCGCGAAACTTCATATTTGGATTTCTCAGAAACACGTCCCCCACTATTCGTCAAGGTTGAAGATCCCCTTGAAGCAGACGAATGGATTCGGGTCATTGAGCAGAAATTTGGGCTCCTCCGATGCATGGAGACTCAGAAGCCCTTGTTTGCGGCACAACAGTTAAGAGGCCCTGCCAGCACCTGGTGGGGAAATTATGTGGCCATTCAGCCTGCCGGCCATCAAGTTACCTGGGACGAATTTAAGTTGGCATTTCGAGAGCACTACATTCCAGAAGGAGTGCTCCATATGAAGCAAGAAGAATTCATGAAGCTTAAACAAGGTGGAGATACTGTTACACAGTATCTCAACAAGTTCAATCATTTGTCCCAGTATGCCATTGACCAGGTCAACACTGACCTGAAGAAGAGAAATTGTTTTATGAGAGGCCTCAATGACCGGCTACAATGGAAGATGGCCACCTGCCTCGACCTTTCCTACAGCAGGGCTGTCAGCACAGCGCTGGCAGTTGAAGCCAAATATGAAGGCCCAGGCAAGTCAAAGGGCTTTGGAGGTGACAGGTCCAACCAGGGGCCTGAAAAGCGACAAAGGTTGGTGATCCGACCTTTTAATCAAAACCGTTCTTCACCTCGTCCACCCTCCTACCCCTTTAAACAGCATGTATTCATCCACCCTGCCAGTGCCCCCACCTCAACAACTCAGCCGAGTGCCCCTGGTACTCGTTTCCCTGCACTCCCGAGTTCATCTACTGGCTGCTTCAATTGTGGGAAGTCTGGACACTTCATCAAAGACTGCCCATATCCGAAGCGGAACAACTCCAATAATTAGCAGAACCCGTGGAGTTCCAGCCAAGGCAAGGGAAACACGGCAATAATACAGCGGGCAAGAATATGAAGAAAACTAGGCGAATCTATTATACACAAGTGGCCACGACACCGGAGGGAGAACCGGTCATGATGGGTACGTTTCTCGTGGCCAATCACCTTGCAGTCATTCTCTTTGATTCTGGTGCTTCACATACATTCATAAGCAAGAAGTTTGTGGAGAAATATTGCATTCCATGCATTGAATCAAGGGAAGGGTTCGTTATTCATTTGCTTGGGGGACAAATATTCACTAAAGAAATGGTTTTCCATGTGCCCGTAACATTGGATGAACGGGGCTTTCCCACAAATATGATTGTTCTAAAAGGCCAAGATATAGATGTAATTCTGGGCATGAATTGGTTAGCCCAGCATAAAGCTATCCTCAACACTGATCTGAGAACCATCAGTTTGAGCTATGGCCATGAAGAGGTTCTCTTGTCCATTCCCGTAGCTACTACAGCCAAACCATTTGGCAGAGTATATGAAGCCATCATACCGGAGATCCAAGATATTCCGGTAGTATGTGAATTCCCGGATGTCTTTCTGGAAGATCTGCCTGGATTGCCTCTAGAGAGAGATGTAGAATTTGTGATTGAATTGAAGCCCAGTACGGCTCCTGTTTCTAGAAGGTCGTACCGAATGCCTCTGAATGAGTTGGCAGAACTCAAGACACAATTACAAGATCTGCTAGAAAAAGGATTCATCCGACCAAGTTTGTCACCTTGGGGTTGTCCAGCCATCTTTGTCAAAAAGAATTATCAAACGCTTCGGATGTGCGTGGATTACAGACCCCTTAATGAGGTCACAATCAAGAATAAGTACCCTCTTCCCCAGATTGATATCTTATTTGATCAACTTACTGGAGCTCGGGTATTTTCCAAAATTGACCTCAGGTCAGGTTACCATCAGATCCGTATCCGACCCGAAGATATACCCAAGACCGAATTCACTACGCGGTATGGATTATTTGAATATCTGGTTATGTCTTTTGGAATAACAAATGCTCCTGCCCACTTCACATATCTTATGAACTCGGTATTCATGCCCGAGTTGGATAAATTCGTGGTGGTGTTCATTGATGATATTTTGATATATTCCAAGAATGAAGAGGAGCATGCTCGGCATTTGCGGATCGTATTAACGCGCTTAAGGGAGCATCAATTATATGCTAAATTTAGTAAATGCGTGTTTTGGCTGGAGGAGATCCAATTTTTGGGACATGTATTGTCTGCCAAGGGGATTGCAGTTGATCCCAGTAAAGTCAAGGATATTTTGGAGTGGAAACCACCAACCACTGTACATCAAGTCCGAAGTTTCCTTGGACTGGCTGGTTATTACCATTGATTTATTCCAGATTTTTCCAAGCTTGTGAAGACAATCACAAGTTTATTGAAGAACGATACTAAATTTAATTGGTCTTCAAGATGCAATAAAGCCTTCGAGCAGCTGAAGGTGTTATTGACCACTACTCCGGTATTAGCTCAACCGGACATTGAAAAATTGTTTGATGTATATTGTGACGCATCAGGCAGTGGTTTAGGTTGTGTCTTGATGCAAGAAGGCCGAGTTGTAGCATACGCCTCAAGACAATTGCGCCGGCATGAGAAACATTATCCAACTCATGACCTGGAATTAGCTGATGTGGTTCATACCCTGAAAATATGGCGTCATTATCTGCTGGGGAATATCTGTCATATCTATATAGATCATAAAAGCTTGAAGTACATCTTTACCCAGTCTGAGCTGAATATGAGGCAGAGGAGATGGCTTCAGCTGATTAAAGATTATGAATTGGAAATTCATTATCACCCAGGCAAGGCCAATGTAGTGGCAGATGCACTAAGTCGCAAGGCTTCCTATCATTGTCTTACAATGAAGACTTCTGACATTACATTATGCCAAGAAATTGAGAAGTTGAACCTGGGAATGATTCAACATGGAACTTCAAATCACTTGAAGCTTGAGTCGGTTCTTCTGCAAAGAATAATTGATGCACAAAGAAATGATGAGGGTATGAAACACCTTCATGAGAAAATGGAGGCCGGTAAAGCCAACTGCTTCAGAAAAGATGATCAAGGCGTTGTAAGGTTTAACAACCGCATAGTTGTGCCCAGGAATGATGAGATCCGCCAACAAATTTTAGATGAAGCACATCTTAGTCGCTATTCTATTCATCCCGGAAGCACTAAGATGTATCATGATCTAAAGCAGCATTATTGGTGGACGAAGATGAAGATTGAAATTGCACGCTATGTGGCGAGATGCGACACTTGGAGACGTGTCAAGGCCATACATATGAAAACTGCTGGTCCATTGCAATCGTTACCTATCCCAACTTGGAAATGGGAGGATATAAGCATGGACTTTATTGTGGGATTGCCCAGGACAGCAAAAGGATATGATTCTATTTGGGTTATAATTGATCGGCTTATGAAAATCGCTCATTTTCTGCCAGTCAAGACATATTACCCGGTCATCACTTATGCCCAGATGTATATTGCTCGCATCCTCAGTTTGCACGGTGTTCCGAAGACAATAGTGTCAGATCGTGGACCTCAATTTGTATCCAAATTCTGGGAAGAACTTCATAAATCCTTGGGTACTAAGTTGCTCCACATTTCGGCCTATCATCCTCAAACTAGTGGGCAAACTGAGAGAGTAAATCAAATACTTGAAGATATGTTGCGAGCATGTGTTCTGGAATTCCCACAGAAATGGGATGACTGTTTACCATTAGCGGAGTTCTCGTACAATAATAGCTATCAAGAAAGCATTAAAATGGCACCATTTGAAGCGTTGTATGGACGACGGTGTCGTACTCCGTTAAACTGGTCTGAACCAGGTGAAAGATGTTTCTTCAGGCCTGATATGGTAAAGGAAACAGAAGAAAAGGTTCGACGAATAATACATAATTTGAAAGAAGCCCAAGCTCGACAGAAGAGTTATGAAGAAAAACGACGCAAGCCCTTATACTTTCAAGTTGAAGATTATGTCTACCTGAAAGTCTCACCAATGAAGGGTGTATCTCGTTTCGGGGTAAAAGGGAAGCTTGCACCCCGGTACATTGGTCCTTTTCCTATCCTTGAAAGATATGGACCAGTGGCATACCTACTCCAATTACCCGAAACATTGTCTGTAGTGCACAATGTGTTCCACGTATCTCAATTAAAGAAGTGTCTTCGGGTTCCAGATCGAACCGTTGAAGTGACGGATGTTGCCTTAGAACCAGACTTGACATATTCCGAACATCCTATTCGAGTCTTGGATCAAAAGGACAGAATTACCCGAAGGAGAACTCTCAAGTTTTATAAGATACAATGGAACCAACACACAAAAGACGAAGCTACTTGGGAAACTCAAGACTTTTTAGAAAAGAATTTCCCAAGCTTTTTAGCTTCATGTAAATTGTAAGATATGTACACTTGTTGTAATAAAGGAATAAACCCCCATACCACCCCTACCTTGTACCAGAAATAAGGAAATAAAGTTATGACGTGTTTCCTTTTCCATTACTTGCCCCAGGACTTTTAAATCTCGGGACGAGATTCTTTTATGGGGGGAAGGATGTAACACCCCTAGTATTACTACCACTAAAACTTGAGCATAACATCATGAGCATCAGAATATCATGTGATTGTTACACTTATAATGCATTTAGTAAGCAAAAAATTCCAAACAAGTTATATTGATGTGATTGGTCATGGGTAAAACCCTAGACTAGGGTACTTAACCCTAAATTGGGCTTAAAAGAGTAAACAAAGCCTAAATAAGGGAAAACTTCAAAACTTATTAGTAATAATCATAAAATGTCACCATTAATGGACTTAAGTGGCATCCAAACCCTAGAAGTGCCAGAAACCCTAAATAGACCTCTAGAAAACCCTAGACTGAAACCCTAGGCGGTTATATGCAAATGTGCACACTTTTGGACCTAAGTGCAAAAACCATGGAGTTAGGGTACCTTAAGTCATATAGTTCACATATTTGAAGATATGCAAAAGAAACCATGAGATTTGGGCCTAATTGCAAAAAGGCCACCCTAGTGCTCCAATGGGTAAGTCTGAAAAAGTTGAACAAGGCTGCCTTTGGAGCTCTGTAGTTTTAAATATACAAAGATTTTGCCTATGTGTCTAGAGCTACTATAGGAGTACAACTTTGCTTAAGGGATTAAGCATTGTGTTGTACAAAAAGATGGAGATAATTGGCCCTAAAGTTTAGCTGTCAGACAATTCAAAAACTGAATATGGACTGTCAGTGAGTTTTGCAAAACTTTAGGCTGGATTCATTCTTCAAGGAATAAGCAACTGAGTATGATCTCTGCAGCAGAATTGTAGTTTGTATATAGGGCTACAAGTTTGCTACAAACCGATTAGCAAGTTGTCATGCAAAAATTCAAGAAAAATGCTTCTAAAGATCCTCTATCAGACCAACTGATGAAGCCTCACGATGGTACAGTAACCGGATTAGGACGCCAGCGCAGAAAAGTTCACCGCCGGCGACCGTGCGCCCGGATTCACGCTGCCGTTGTGATTCGTGCTCACTGGTGACCAGATAACGCTTCTGGGTAAAAGATCTTCGCTTGGGGATAACACCGGCGGTTGGCCGCCGTATCCCTTTGCTTTGCGGCCGGCTCAGATAAGTTCACCGGGATTGGCCGCCGTCGATCGGATGCCACATGCCCTAAAGCTTCACCACGTCGTCGTAAACCGCTCTATAGCCCTGGCTCGTCGCCGGTGAGTCTGCCACGGTGAAAGCCACTAATCGTGTGCGCCAGTGCCCCTCCTCCTCTCCGGCCGCTGCGCGTCTCCGTCCAATTCACTGGCCACCGCTCAAGCACGCTATAAATTGTGCACACCGTCGGCTCCGCTAAGTAGTCAAGCACATAATCCAACAACTCGTGCCTCAAATCATCCACTAGAGCGCGCCAATTTCAAAGTTCCCCCAAATCGGTTTTCACCACTGTGAAAGCATCCTCGCCGTGGCTAGCTTGTTCTAGGTTTGTTTATACTCTCTGCTCTCTTGTATCAGCTTCCTTAGGTTCTCCTAATGCTGCTCGATCCATTCAATTGATCTAGACTGCCCTAGATCACCGGGAACATGTTTGTTCATCCATTGTCTGCGATGTCTCCGTGGACTGGACGAATTAGAGCTCCGCTAGTGAAATTGATTGAGGGGAAACAGTTATTAAGGGTTGAATTAGGTATCAGCCATGTGGGAGCACCGGTCATCGCGTATCCTGGCCAGTGCAAGCTCACCGGAGTTCCTGCTCCGCCGTCCACGGTCGTGGACTTTCCCTTGTGAAGAATTAGAACCTTGGGGGTCTCTGTGCAAATGTCAGCGAGACAGAGGAACAGTGGGGAGGGCTCTTTATAGGTATTTCAAACCGTCAGGGTCCCTTGCGCAAAATGGATAGCGCGGGCACGCTTTCGCTTGTATGGGCTGTCTCGGGCCAGATTCAGCCCAATACTGTAGCACCTTTCTCTTATTCTTTTTCTGCCAGGACTAGAGAATTCCTAGAAAATTGTAGAAAAATGCTAAAAATGCAAGACCAAATTTTCTAGATTCCTAATTTTCTATAGTATTTAATAAAAATAATTTCATGATTTTTAGTTCAAATAGGGAATTATGGGGTATTTAAAATAGCCAAAATCCATACTTCTGGAATTTTAGAAAATAAATAATAGTCCCAAAATTCACCAAACTTTTTAGATAAGTTTTAAATATTATTTAGAAGCCTTGGGTAAAATTTGGCAAGATTTGGATCATGTTTGGTACCTAGAACCCAAAACCTTAGCCTCCTGCCCTATGAACTTCACTATAGACTCCAAAAACCCTAGTTTCCCGGAGATCCATGAAGGAAAATTATATTCAAGACCTAATATAATATACTTTTATTATCTTTGCATTTTCATGAGCATTACATGAGCATTCATGATTATATATGGCTATATATAGAAAACGAAGAAGAGATAGAAGTTAAAGAAGTGAGGACTACACCACCACCACCTGAAGAACCCCAGGACGGGAACTGCTTTTATTTTGACATCTATGGAGTAGAGCCTGACTCACCTATCACACAAGGCAAGCCCCGGTGCATTCTCCACCTCCTTGCTATTTTAAAATCTTTCTCACTTGCTTGATGCATTAGGTGATAGGAGTTGGGTGCTAAACAAATTGATGCATTTCCTTCCTTGAGAATTTGATTACCTTATCTTGATCACCTGTTTTACAAAAAAGTTTTTCTTATGCTTAGCCTTGCTCTAGAAAAACAAAATGTTTTGTTTTGACAAAAGATGATGCTTCAAGTGGGTGGGATGTTTTCAAAAATAAAACTTGATGGTGGATCCATCATGGCCATGATGGGTTCAACATCAGAAAAGATGTACCTCTGTCAGGTACCAAACTTTGGGTTTGAAATGGTAAAGCTGAGACCGGGCGGGTGACTTGCACGAGAAGAGAGTCTCGGTGTAGTGTCACCGTTTGAGTCGATTAAGGAGCGTCTCGATGTAGACTTGATGATCGAGGACCTTTTAACTGGTCACATGCCTCATCATGGGTAAGCTTTGCCTCGGGCAGACTAATACCAGAATAAGATAACACACAATGGGAGTGGAGAGATGGCGAGAGTAGCGTGTACCCTCCGTGGCAAGAGGCTGGACAATGGTGTATCTGTGCTCTCGGTTGGCGTGAACCTGATCTGGTCTTAGGAACCCCGGTGGTGAATTGACATATGCAAGGGTTGAGTGCTACATATGTCATGTGATTGTAGATCCTCAGCTGAGTATTAATCAATTCGGATCGTCGTTACTTCTCGGACATGAAAACTTGGTCATTGACCTACACGTAGCATTCCAGTGAATAAGAAGGGTTGATAAGAAATTGGCTAGCATAGGTCAAGTGCTTGAACTAGAGTAGTAAGAACTCTAGACTCAGGTAATGACTTAACCTGCTAATAAAATTGGATTTTTAAGGATCCACTATTAGTAAGCATTTTTGCAAACAAGAGTCTTGATTCTTGATTAAGCCTTCCCTTGACTCCCTTAAAGCCAGCATATCCTTGAGAGTCTTTTATTTTGATGGGTAAGACTTGCGAAAGTACACTTCGTACTGAGGGCTTTGTCCCATGTTGTTTTAGGTGAGGAAGCAGCAAATTTTTGTTGCTTTTGTTCCAAGGTGGTGCCCAAAGAAGAAAGCCAAGACTAAAGCCTCGGGAGGAAGTGTCCTCCTTTAATTTTTTTACTGTTTATCGGGAGGGGTTTTTGCCTCCCAAGTTATGTAATAATATTACTCCAGCACTCTTATATTTGCTCTGGTCTGTAATAATACTACTCTTTCTTACTTTAAAATAAAGTAAGTTGTTGTAACGGCACCCGCATTCTCGTTCCTCCGATGTGTTGTAATATCTGTGTGACGGGTGAAACACTCTTGGGCAAGGTAAAGAATATAGATACTGAACTTGTCAAGTGATTAGGTGCACCTGCAGGGTTGTCTGAGGTCCGGTAGACAAGGACAACTGTAGGTGGGCCTAATAACTTGGGAGGTTCCGTCACACTTGGCACTTCTCGTCCCACTTAAACTCTCTTCCTTTCTCTAGAAGCGAGGTCATAGGCTTAGCAATCTTAGAAAATCCTTCAATAAATCTCCGATAGTATCCTGCAAGCCCCAAGAAACTCTGAATCTATGTAACTGTAGTGGGTACGCTCCACTCCATTATCTCCTTGACTTTAGCAGGATCCACTGAAATCTCTCCATTAGAAATGATATGTCCAAGAAAGGGCACCTCGCCAATCTAAAACTCGCATTTGCTATACTTGGCATAGAGTTGATTATCTCGTAGCTTCCGTAGCACCAATCTCAGATGTTCCTCACGTTCACTCCCACTCTTGGAATAAATAAGAATATCGTCGATGAATACTACGACGAATCTGTCCAAATACCCCATAAACACCTTATTCATCAGATTCATAAAATAAGCTGGTGCATTAGTAAATCCAAACGATATAACAATGAACTCATATAATCCATATCGAGTTGAGAAAGCTGTCTTGGGAATATCCGATGGCCTAATCCTCATTTGATGGTAACCCGATCAGAGATCAATCTTCGAGAATACCCTTGCACCTCTCATCTAGCCATTGGAGTAGCAGCAAGGAAAGGATAATCACCAGCCATCTTGTCTTGAGACAAAAGACAGACTAGCTTGTTTCATCTGCAAGTCTCCCAAGCCATGAATAAACAGATTCAGTAAGCAACACTGATCACCACCAGGATCCCACAAGAACCGTTGCTTGACAACTATAATGCTATTTAGTTGAATTACCAGAAATGGCCAACATATAACCCCAACTATCTGACCATAGATTCCAAGTGTGAAGCTTGTCAGGCAGGACCAAAAAGCAGGAGCATATATCATCACAACAACACCACCCGTGTTACTGGCAGTCAAAACATTTTCAGTTGGATTCATCACACCGACGGATAATCCAATACCAAGCACGTCCACGATGAGCTGCTCGTTGATAAATTGCTCAGCGAAAAAGGGCTAGGTAGCCATGGGCAGACCGGCTGCAACAACCTCCAGAGTGGAGCCCCATCCATAGAGCGCCATGAAGCCGCCACTGGCTGGATGGGCCAGGATGGCCACCTCTAGCGCCCAACCGCGCACCACCAAGCACTTGCTTCCTGCGATGCCGTGTGCATCGGTGTTCTCGCATAGCCAATCCTTGATGTTGTCGGGCAGGGAGTCAGCGTCCTTGATGAGCCAGAGCACAAGCGAGGGGCATGAGGCAAACGCCATGCCGAGCTGAATGGGTGGCATGCGCCTGGCACTACTGAAGCTCACATACACCACAGACTTAGGAGCCTTGGCGTCCAGCCATGCCATGCATCGCCTCACGTCACACGACATGGACTGAGGGTCGAGACTTGGTGAGCGGCAGAGCGAGACGGACCTGATGGCGATCACCTTTTTGCCCGTCGCCTCCGCGAGAAGCATTGTCGAGTCGCTTTCCTTCTCGTTGAACGTGTTCACCACCATACCGTCGGCTGTCGCGCTCTCGGCCATTCGGTCGAGCACCTTGAACGCGCTCGAGCCCAAGGACATCACCCCCGCAACGTCATCGTGGATGGGAGGCGGAGGACTTGCCTCATCGTGGTACAACTCGTCGACTTCAGGAAGAGGAGGCAGTGGACTCATCGCGGCGCGGTACTGCTTGTCCACCACCTCAGCTTGCAGCTGCGGCACCGCGAGGGAGGGCGGCAGCAGGGTTCCCACGACGAGTAGGGAAGGGGACGACAAGGGCTGGTCGAGCCTTGCGGGATCCCCCGCGTCCGCTGCTGCTTCCATCGCGGCCATGGCCTCCTCGGCAGAGGAATCCTGGGCGGCTACGGGGTTGAGGAGGAAGAGATGGTTGTGGCTGTGACGCGTGGATGAGTTGAGGAGGTCCGGGTGGATGCTGTTGGGCAGCGCGTTCAGCGCCCCAAAGTACTGCTCGCCGTCATCGAAGCACCCGCCCCAGTTGTCGGCGATGACCGAGGCTGGGATCGGCGGCGCGCTAGCGGACGCGTCGAAGCACCCTGCCGATCCGTGTGCTCCGAACATGCCCGGCCTGGCTAAGCTGTCGATGCGCACGTCGCGATTCCACAGAATCCCCATCTTGGACACCTCGGTGCGGATGAAATCCACCAAAGCGTGGAGCCCCTCGATCGATGAATCCACGCGAGTACACCCCAGATCAAGGCCTGTACTGAGGATTCGAGCGCCGACACGCGGGGGTCCAACTCAACTTCGATCTCGAGACGCTTGTCCAACTCCGAAAGGAGGGCGCATGTCTGAAGCTCCAGCGCTTGAATGGGCTGAGTATTGAGTGGTGAAGGAGACGCCATGGATGTTTTTCGGCTGAGGAACGATGGAATCCGAGGATCGGTGGATATCTGATACCAATTGTTAGCGATCCTAATAGACCACTAATAAAATAGCGGGAGTGGAGAGATACAGACAGATAACACAGAGAAAAGAGGAATAGTAGAACAGCAGGAGTGGAGAGATACAGATAGACAACACAGAGAAAAGGAATAGAGGCGAAGAACAGGAAGATAATAGTGTTAGAAATATAGGCATTTTCCGTATTATTTTAATTCCATAAATTAACATTATGATGATGACATATAATAAATAATTAACCATAGAAATCGTGATCTTAAATTGATCCATACCAATATGAATCAAGAGAACATAGAGCATGTGAATTATATAAATCATATAAATACGATAAACATGTATACTGACTGAATAAATGAAAATAAACAGATAGAAACATAAATAGTATGACTGTAAAATTAAAACAGACAGATCTATCATATTATAATAAGACATAACAGATAAGATAAAATCATTCGTAAATATGAAACAGCATAGATGAATATATGAAACATATATAATCTCCAGAACACAAAACAGTAAGCAAATAAACTGATCATACCCTCCTATGCGCTCTGATGATCCAGATCCTTGACCAGCTTCCTTTGTCATGTTGAAGATGTTTTGGGCAGTCGCGTAGACGCTCTCCAAAAACCTAATTATCGATCCCCCGTGCAAGGTCTCGAACGGCACCGGCTTCGGAGGCACCTGCCCTCTCGCTTCTCTGTGCGTGCAGAGTCACGAGATGGAAATACCCTCACTCGGCGGCTGGACTGTGATTCTGAAAGTGTTCTCGTGTGTACCGGGTGACAGGGGTGCTCCTCTATTTAACCTCTCGCAGAGGGAAGCTGAAGGAGAAAGGTCGCCGAGTCACGCCAAGAGTCGGCCAGCTCTAGCCGAGTTATGCCATGAGTCGGCCAGCTCTCGCCGAGTCACGCCATGAGTCGGCAGCTGAAGGAGAAGGGTCACTCGGCTGGCTGACGAAGAGACAGGGTCACTCGGCTGACGTACGCGGTTAGTGAGTGCTAAAAATTAACACAACCACACCACGCCCGCTCGCCTGCCTGCCTGCCTCGCCTCGCCTCGCCTCGCCACGCCACGCCCGGCCCGACCGGCGGCGGCGGCGCACGCGCACGTGTGGCACACCCTTGTCCATTTCTTGACTTCTCAAGTTAAGTGGAATAAATCCCACCATATAAGTCAAGGCAAAAGACCCTTGGACTTCCAATGTGGTACTATTGGTATTCTCCACCATTACACACCATAGAGTTTATTCAATAAATGGGCCAAGCCCATAAAAGATCCAACAATCCCCACCAAACTCTAGGGTTTGTAATGATGAAGTATCAGAATCACAATCCTTTGATATACCAGTGAATTTCGATGGAGACTGTTAAGTTGAACATCCATCTAGAATAAGAGTTTCACTCATTCACAACTGAACAATGGACTATGCCTTGAATTGACAGTTTTGTGCGAAATAAGATTCACTCAAATCCTTTGCTGATACTAGGCTGCAGAAGGGTATTCCCGCTGTTTAGAAGCATATAAGTCACACTTCAGTGCCTTTCATGAGTATTTAGGGATTACCCAAGTCCCATAGACTGTGACCAGCAGTCTGACTCATATAGGTGTATTCCTCAAAAGATGTTTTGTAGGACAACATCTCACCTTTATAAGACTCTTGGAATACATTAAGGTAAAAACCATCCTGCCTTACAGATAGGAAAGATGTGCATCAGAAATGAGTTAAGGAAGGGATCTTTCCTCACAATCTACTCCTAGCTTGTTTCTCCACTCTACTTCACGGGATCTCCGATCACATAGAGCAGGTTACCACTAGAGTAGATCTCACATGGGTCTCATACCCATTTCCCTCGATGCACTTTCTATCACATTGCGTGATAGACCCTTAGTGAATTGATCTGCCAGATTATTTGATGTGTGGACATAATCCACAGTTATAACTCCGGAGTTTTTCAACTTTCTGACAGATTTCAATCTCCTCTTAACATGCCTTGTAGACTTCATGTTATTCCTAGAACTGTTAACCTTTGTAATCACCGTTTGGTTGTCACAGTTCATGGAAATAGCCGGTATCGGTTTTTCAACTACCGGTAAGTCCAATAGGAAATCACGAAGCCACTCGGCCTCAGCCCCAGCAGTGTCTAATGCTGCGAGTTCTGCTTCCATTGTAGACTTCGTTAAGATAGTCTGCTTGCAAGACTTCCAGGAAACAGCGCCACCTCCAAACAGAAACACATATCCGCTTGTGGCATAAAGCTCATCAGCATCAGAAATCCAGTTGGCATCACAATAGCCTACCAGCACTTTTGGGTTTCCGGTATAATGAATACCGTATGTCATAGTACCTTTCAAATACCACAACACTCTCTCAAGAGAACGCCAGTGATCATCTCCTGGTTTCGACACAAACCGACTTAGCTTACTCACAGCATAAGAGATGTCTGGCCTTGTTGCACTTGCAAGGTACATGAGCGAGCCAATGATCTGGGAGTATGTCAATTGATCCCTTGCTATTCTCCGATTCTTTCTTAATAGCACACTGGGGTCATAAGGTGTTGGAGCAGGATCACAGTCACTAAAACCAAAGCGACTCAATACCTTTTCCACATAATGGGATTGTAACAAAGTTACCCCACCATCAGCTTCTCTAACAAGCTTGATGTTTAGAATGACATCAGCCTCTCCCAAATCTTTCATCTCGAAATTGCTCGATAGAAGATTTTTAACTTCCTCAATCACATTGAGATTTGATCCAAAGATTAAAATGTCATCAACATAAAGGCACAGCATAATAGACTCACCCCCACCATACCGATAGTATACACACGTGTCAGATTCATTTACAACAAAGCCGGCTACTGTAAGAGTATTATCAAACTTTTCATGCCATTGCTTAGGTGCTTGTTTTAGGCCATACAATGATTTTATCAACCTGCACACCTTGTTCTCTTGACCATCCGCAATAAACCCTTTTGGCTGATCCATATAGATCTCCTCATCCAACTCTCCATTTAGGAAAGTTGTCTTAACATCCATCTGATGAATGATAAGACCATAAGAGGCTGCCACGGCTATTAATGTGCGAATTGTAGTCAATCGAGCCACTGGTGAGTAGGTATCAAAGAAATCTTCACCCTCCTTTTGGGTATATCCTTTGGCCACAAGCCTTGCCTTGTACCTCTCAATTGTACCATCAGGCCTAAGCTTTTTCTTGAAGATCCATTTGCAACCTATAGGTTGACAACCATAAGGACGGTCAACGACCTCCCAAGTTCCATTAGACATAATAGATTCCATCTCACTCCTTACTGCTTCCTTCCATAAGTCAGCATCAGGAGAGGAATATGCCTCACTAATGGTAGTTGGTGTGTCTTCCACAAGGTACACTATAAAGTCATTACCAAAGGATTTTGCAACCCTTTGTCTCTTGCTCTTTCGAGTGACTATAGTGTCATCCTCCTCAGGGATGTGCACGTGGAAATCCTCAGCATGATCTATAGGAATCGACAGTTCGTGCTCATGGGGAATTATAGTCTCATGACTTGTATCACTAGGTGTATTCTTCATGGGAAACTCATTCTCAAAAAATGTTGTGTCTCTTGATTCCATGATAGTATCAACATACATATCAGGCACATCAGATTTTATAATTAAGAACCTATACCCAGTGCTGTGAAAAGAGTACCCAAGGAATATACAGTCAACAGTTTTAGGCCCAAGTTTACGCTTTTTGTTGATTGGCACATTCACTTTAGCCAAGCAACCCCAAGTGCGTAAATACGAGAGATTTACTCTTCTCTTTTCCCATTCCTCAAATGGAGTGATCTCTTTGTTCTTTGAGGACATGACATGCTGTCAAAATCGCATCACCCCACCATGCCTTGGATAATCCCGCTGTACTCAACATGGCATTCACCAAATCTCTTAGAGTGCGGTTTTTCCTTTCAGCAATCCCATTGGATTGTGGTGAGAATGGTGGTGTCCTCTCATGAATAATATCATGTTCCACGCAGAACTCATCGAACACATTAGAGAAATATTCTCCACCTCGATCAGACCTTAACCGTTTTATTTTCCTCTCAAGTTGGTTTTCAACTTCAGCTTTATAGGCCTTAAAATAATTGACCAACAAAAGTGCTAACAAGCCTCCGCAGTCATAAGCAGTGATAAGCGGAACAAGCCTCCGCAGTCATATCCTCTACCAACAAAAGTACCATGTTTCGACACAACACATTTATTAGACTCAAGAACAACTTTGTATCCATCTCGACATAGCATAGAAGCGCTAACGAGATTCTTCTTGATAGAGGGCACATGCTGCACGCTCTTCAATGGCACCGTCTTTTCCGAAGTAAACTTCAGAATGACCGTACCAACACCAAGAACATGAGCACGCGACCCATTTCCCATCAACAAGGCGCCAGACCTCCCGACCTGATAGGAAGTGAACATAGAGGCATCAGCACACACATGAATGTTTGCACCACTGTCCATCCACCACTCAAGTGAATTACAGACTGAAAGAATAAATGGTAAAGAATTACCATACCCAGATGTTCCTCCTTCAGTTTCAGTGGTTACAACATTAGCTGATTTCTTGTCTTGAGTGAACTTGCGATCAGGGCACTCTCTTGCCCAATGTTGATCACTGCCACAGACAAAGCATCCTCCCTTTCCCTTGTTATTGTTGTTCTTCTTTTTAAACTATGCTGTTTGAACAGGTTTATTTGCATTCTCTTGTTTGTTCTGGTTTTTCTTCTTGTTAAACTTGCGGAAGTTTCTCTTCTGCACCACATTAGCAGTAGAGGTCTCAACACCTTTTCCACTGTCCTTTGTTCTAGCCCTTTCCTCAACATCAAGAGTACCAATGAGCTCTTCCATATTGAACTCTTGTCTCTTATGTTTGAGAGAGGTAGCAAAGTCCTTCCAAGAAGGTGGTAACTTGGCGATTATACCGCCAGCCACAAACTTCTCAGGCAAAGGACAAGGAAAAAGTTCGAGTTCCTTAGCTAGTGCCTGAAACTCATGAGCCTGTTCCACTACAGATCGGTTCTCAACCATCTTGTAGTCATACAGCTGCTCCATGAGATACAGCTCGCTACCAGCGTCAGTAACTCCAAACTTTCCAACAAGAGCATCCCACAGCTCTTTCCCCGTGGGAAGGATGATATAGCTTTTCTGGAATTTTGTGTCAAGTGCGCTAATCACTGCACCTCGAAAGAGGTTGTCTTCAGCCTTAAACTTAGCCTCATCCTCAGGAGGTAAGTTGGCAGGCTTGCCCTCAGCGGCATGAAAACAAGACATTGCAGTTAGCCACAATTCCATCTTAGCTTTCCATATCAAGAAGTTTTTACCATCAAAAGGATCAGGCTTTAGCACAGCAGCAAAACCTCTGACAGAAAAATGCCTAACATTAGGTTTTTGGATTGTTAGAAATATAGGCATTTTCTGTATTATTTTAATTCCATAAATTAACATTATGATGATTTAATAAATAATTAACCATAGAAATCGTGATCTTAAATTGATCCATACCAATATGAATCAAGAGAACATAGAGCATGTGAATTATATAAATCATATAAATACGATAAACATGTATACTGACTGAATAAATGAAAATAAACAGATAGAAACATAAATAGCATGACTGTAAAATCAAAACAGACAGATCTATCATATTATAATAAGACATAACAGATAAGATAAAATCATTCGTAAATATGCTCCCCAAAAACCTAATTGCCGATCCCCCGTGCAAGGTCTCGAACGGCACCGGCTTCGGAGGCACCTGCCCTCTCGCTTCTCTGTGCGCGCAGAGTCACGAGATGGAAATACCCTCACTCGGCGGCTGGACTGTGATTCTGAAAGTGTTCTCGCGTGTACCGGGTGACAGGGGTGCTCCTCTATTTAACCTCTCGCAGAGGGAAGCTGAAGGAGAAAGGTCGCCGAGTCACGCCAAGAGTCGGCCAGCTCTCGCCGAGTCACGCCATGAGTCGGCAGTTGAAGGAGAAGGGTCACTCGGCTGACGAAGAGACAGGGTCACTCGGCTGACGTACGCGGTTAGTGAGTGCTAAAAATTAACACACCACACCCGCACGCCGGCACGCCACGCCACGCCACGCCCGGCCCGGCCGGCGGCGCGCGCGCGCGCGCGCGTGGCACGCACTTGTCCATTTCTTGACTTCTCAAGTTAAGTGGAATAAATCCCACCATATAAGTCAAGGCAAAAGACCCTTGGACTTCCAATGTGATACTATTGGTATTCTCCACCATTACACATCATAGAGTTTATTCAATAAATGGGTCAAGCCCATAAAAGATCCAACAAATACTAGATAGTAGTATTCGAGTCTAGTTCATTCATACCGGTTCTCTATGTCAAGTTTGGCTTATATATTATACTCACGGCACGCAGGCCGGCCTAGCAACTATTTAGTCCATTCTGGCTCATAAACCTTGGTGCTTGGGCTGCTAATCTTGTAGCTTCATTGTCTTGCATCTCCTCGAACGTGCTCTGTCTGACCTCCAGTGGGTGACTACTGACACTCCTCCCCGTCGCCGTCCTTGCCTCCTGCAGGCTGTGTCGGAGCAAGGCGAAGCCGCCGCTGCCGGTGGCTGGTCAAAGAAGACGCCTCGTATAGATCGCCGTGAGGTCTCGGTTTTACATATAGACAACGGTGATCACCAGAAAGTGACATTCATCTTTATATGTTCATCACCACTTAGTTACCAAATTAATTATCTGAACGATAGGTTTGAGGAACTTGGATCGATATTTACATTGCGCAAACATGTATAATTAATTGTTTCCGGGACGAGGAACTCTCGGGGAACAACATCGTTCCGTGTTCGCAGCTACAAGAAAACTTGGTAGCTAGCATTTCTTGACCGTGACTTTTTTTGTGGGTTTTTTTCTTGTTGTTATTGATAGAAAAAAGCTTTGTTCTTTCATTTTTATATACTAGGCCATTAATTCATGCTCCTACGTGACCAAAAACTTTAAAATACATAGTAACTTTAGAGCATCTCCAAAAATCAGGAAAAAGTCTAAATTACTCCACTCACCTAAGGTATTTGTTCACATAATCTCTGAAATTAACTATATTTTTTGGTTTATTTTCCCCATCCACTCTTTTGAGTTGGTTCAAAATTTTTTGACCAGAAAAAGCTGTATGGGAGACCCCTACAACAAACATATAATAGAAGAAAGATGAGATGTATAGAGGATAGAGAGAAACACCAAATAAAATGAAATAAAACGAAAAAGGGGGATTGAAGAGAATTCAACCATAAGGATATTTGTAGCTTAAGGTCCGGGCTAAATATAGACATTTGAAGTTTCACCATGTCATTGAAGCAAATATTCTAGGAAGAAAAGGAAGAAAACGAAGAGACAGTTTCCCGCAAGAGGACAACATTTCTTTCCTTCCAAATTTCCCAAGCAGTGATTGCCAAAACATCCATGAAGAATTTTGCTCTAAAATTATCCCTTGCCGATATAATCATTTGGAAGAAATCCAAATCATAATCCTATTGGATACCCACGAAGCTCTAGCACTCAATACTGAAGGCCTCGTTTGGGATAAAGAGTAATGGAGGAGATTGAGTGGGTTAGAATCCCTCACTATTCAAAATTAAGTAGTGGGGGATTCTAGCCCCCTCAATCCACTTTGTTACCTTTGATTCCAAACAAGGCCGAAGGGACAACCAAAGAGTAAATGGTATGTTGTTTCCTCGCAGTTGAGATCACAAAGAACAACATAACTAAAATCATTATTTGTCATCATGTAGCCTTTACTTTTAAGAAGATTCCTTGAGTTGATTCTGTCTCTGAAAACCAACCAGATGAACTCCTTAATCTTTTTGCAGACTTTTGGTTTCCAAATCCATTTGAAGGGGTCAGGTGGCTGGATACTTTGAAAGTTCAGATTGTAAATTCTTGAAGAGCGAAAGTTGTGATTTCCCTAGGAATAAATCCATTGGTCCTTCCCTTCCCAAGTATTTTGAATTGCAGCAATATTTTCACAGAAATCCAGATATTCCTCATTAGCTTCACTGGACAGAGGAGTGAGGAAGTTTTCCTCAAGATCTATATTCATAAGAAAATCCTTAAGGGAATAATCCGTCTTTTTGGCAAAAGAAAAGAGACAAGGGAACACATGTTTGGGCAAACGATTGTTAGATACATCATGCCACATAAGAATGGTTCTACATCAGCAACCATTGGCATAACAATTCCCCTAAAGAGATCAACCATCTTGAAAAAACATCTTTCCACCAGAAAGAGCCTCTAACAGGAGAACTGTGAGGAATTCGGCCCAAACTATAGTGGGAGTCCCAGGTAAGATTTACCCAAGGAATGTCATGTTTGTCAAAGAACTTGTGCAGAAATTTCATTAGCAATGCCATGTTTTGAATTTTCAGGTTGAGAACCCCCAGTCCTCCCTTATAATTTGGATTTGTAACTTTATCCCAAATAACAGGGGGTTTTTTATTGGCATTAATATCACTACCTCTTCAAAGACAGTCACTTCTTGCTCGATCAATGATAATGATAATTGAGAATGGAAGCCTTAAGGTGCACATTGTATATATCGACATGGCAGAGAAGGTGGAATTGATTAGGGTTAGCAAAGGCAAGGCTTCCACTACAACTCTGTCAGTATCATTTATCCTTTGCTCTACTCATAAACTTTCACTCATATCCTTTTGACAAAGGGGGAGAAAAGATTAGGCCTCTCAGGTTTCTTCGTTTTTGGCGCTTAATGCCAAAGGGGGAGAAATTATTCAAATTACAAAAACCCTCTTGATATTTAAGAGGAGAACTTCTTCAGGGGGGAGCTTTTATTTAGCCAAAGGAAAAGCATTTGAAACAGTGGAGAATTTTCAAAAACTTGAAAATGTTTTTTGAAATCATATTCTTATACCATTGGCTAATTGCAAAAGAATTTCAAAAACCTTTTCAAAAGATTTGCAAAAAAAAACTAGTTGAGTGGTGCAAATGTGGTCTGAAATGTTAAAAATATCAAATCAAACATATATGCTTAGAAAAGCTTTCATTTCAAAGTAACCAATGCACATCTGTCAAATGCAAACTAGTTACATTTCTACACTTTGTATTTGCTTTAGTTTGTATTGGCATCAATCACCAAAAAGGGGAAGATTGAAAGGGAAATGGCCTCAACATTTCCTATAATCGATTTTGGTGTTTGACGACCATCACAAAGTTACATTTCTACACTTTGTATTTGCTTTAGTATGTATTGGCATCAATCACAAAAAATGGGAAGATTGAAAGGGAAATGGCCTCAACATTTCTTATAATCGATTTTGGTGTTTGGCGATCATCACAAACCTTATGGACTAACTAGTTTGCCTAGTTGACCATTTGTCAGGTGGATAAGTTCATCTACAACTACTCTAAGTCGACTGTCCGGAATACCGTAGATTATTCCGGACAGGAGAAGCTTTTTGGAAAAACACCTATGTGCGGACCATTCAGGCCCTAGCGGTGGACCGTCCGCGACACCAGGGTGAGCCTTGGATAAGAACACTGCAAAAACACAAGTTAACACTACGGACCGTCCGAAGGTGAAGCAAGCATCGTCCGAGACCAATCACGGACCGTCCGGCCTCAGGCGCGGACCGTCCGGTCATTGAAAAACCAGAAAAACCCGAAGGTGACTGGTTTGGTAAAATACATTTTTAGCGTCCTCGCGGACCGTCCGGGGTGCATGGTCGGGCCATCCGCGACTATGTTATTTGACATCTAACGACACATTAAATGCACTATAGCCGTTGATATAGTTGTTACTGCTGACCGTTGCGATTTCAGCCGTTGATGTGCAGGGGCAGACCGTCCGGACAGGGGGCGCAGACCGTTCGCGGTCGGCAAAAAAGGAGCAATGGCTAGGAAGTGGTTGGAGGCTATAAATACAACCCCAACCACCTCCATTCACTTCATCCAAGCACTCCACTCATACACATTCAAAACAAGAGCTAGTAATCCATTCCAAGACACATTCAAAACTTCCAATCTCTCTAAGTTCCACAATTGAGACAAGTGATCATTAGTGATTAGTGACTTAAGAGAGTGTGATTCATGTTTCATTTGTTGCTCTTGTTGCTTGGTTTTCTTAATCGTGCTTTCTTCATCTCTCTCTAAACTCTCTAAGTGTCTTTTAAAGTTTGTAAGAGACACCTAATTGTGTGGTGATCCTTGCGGGGTCTTAGTGACCCGTGAGATTGAGCAAAAGCACTCGACCGGTCTAAGTGACCGATTGAGAGAGAGAAAGGGTTGAAATAGACCCATCCTTTGTGGCCTCCTCAACGGAGAGTAGGTTCTTTAGGAACCGAACCTTGGGAAACAAATCGCCGTGTCTTATACTAATCATCATAATTCGATTTGTTTCTCCCCTCTCCTCTCTCTAAAGTTCTCTTGCTCACATCGTTTTGAGTTTGCTCCCAAAGTTATCTGTATTGATTGAGCAACTCATTGCAAGAGAAACTATCTTTTGCAGTCCAAATTATATCTAACACTAATCCCGGGTATAGTGCGTGTTCAAAGTTCATAATTTTTAGGTTCGCCTATTCACCCCCTCTCGAGGCGACTTTCAGTGGGGGAGGCAGATCTGCCTGTGATGGTGACGGATACGGAGAAGGGCTGGCTCTCGACGATGGGGGAGGCGAGCGAGGCGACGGTGAAGAAGAGAGGTCCGCGGCGTTGAGGGCATCACACACATGGGAGAGGGAAGAAGTAGGGCCGACGGTGGGGGCAAGCAGACGTCGGAGACTGGGGATGGATGTGGTCGAGGAGGAGAGGGCAAAGGAGGAGGCGGTGTGGACAGCTCGTGCGTGAGGCGATGGTGGAAGGGGAGGTCCAGGTGATGAGGGCCACGGACGCAACCATCTCGTTCCATCAAATCCAATAAAAATTTGGGGTCCGAGCGGTGGTGGTGACTGCATACGTGCATTGGGAGGGGAGAGTTTGAGGGATAGGAGGAGAAAAGGGAAAAGGCATAAGTAAGGCTGTCTGTGAGCCTGCCTTCAACGTCGTTAGCCATACTTGGTTAACTTTCGAGAGGAGAGGGAACTGCTGTAGAAAGTTATGAACTTCCGAGAGGCACTGCTACAAGTTGTAGGAAGTTTAGTAACTTCCGAGAGACACTGCTAGATGTCGTAGGAAGTTTATTAACTTTCGAGAGTGCCTACATGCCATCGGAAGCTATTAACTTCCTACGGTTTCTTTCCAAAACCGTAGGAAGTTAGTAGGCTCTAGGAAGTTTTAAATTTTGGTTTATTGCGTGTGGCAGCTCTAGAAAAATCTGAAATTTCTCGATGACTATTTCACTACACTAAGCATAGCAATCTATGTCGGTTACGTAGGCCAAATAAAACCCACGTAAATAGGTTTTTCATTTACGTAGATCTGACGATTGTCGACATAATTAAACTTATTTAAGTCGACTGATGAGAAGCCGACATAAATAAGGGCCTTTTTTAGGGATTTAGCTTTTTCAAAAAAAAACTTTGGCTATGACTTCTCCACGTAAGAGCATCTCCAATAGATTAGCCAAATTTTGGCTACTTAATAGCAAAATAACTCTCTAACAAACTAGTCATCTAACTCCCCAAGCTATTCAACTTTCTAAATTAGTTCCTTCACTAGTCAAACTTGGCTAGTCCCTCTCTACCTAGCCAAACTAGATTCATAGTCTCTTAGAGTGAGATGCCACATATAAAGTGTAATCTTTTTGAAAATATAAATAGAGAGTTAAATAGAAAACTAACAAGAAAGAATCCTCTAAACAGTTTGTGTGTAGATGCCAAAGCTATTTTCAAAAACCGTCACGCAATATGGCTTTTAGGCTGTTTTGCAAATAAAATCTGTCTAGTTATTTTTTTTATCTAGTCACTAACATTATAGCCAATCTGAAATACACTATAGTATTGAGGGGATATTTTGCCCAACAATAGTTTTGAACGTCAAATACAATAGGAAAAATCATTTTTCCAACACTAGTTTGGTTGCAATTGAAAGGGAAATTGGGTTAACCATTTCCTATAATTAATTTTGGTGGTTGATGATCAACACAAACGCATGGACTAACTAGTTTGTTCTAGAATTTATGTATTACAGGTGCATAAGGTTCAAAACAAACCAATAAAAGAATCAAGTTAGGGACACAATATTAAAGGAGCAAAAGGACTTGAGTGTGCTGAAGAATGGCGCACCAAACTGTCCGGTGTGCCACCGGACAGTGTCCGGTGCACCAGGACCGTACATGTGTCAACCAGCCACTATCGGGAAAACGAAGGCGCGCTCCGCTATAATTCACCAGACTGTCCGGTGTGCCACCAGACTGTCCGGTGAGCCAGCGGGCAACGACTATCCAGTGCCAACGGTCGACTCTAACAGAAGAAACAGTGCAGCACAGTACCGCGTAGAAGTCAGAGCAGCGAAGTCAGAGGGGCACCGGACTGTCTGGTGCCGCAAGAGGACAAAGCTCCAATGGTCAACTCGGCTCCGAACCCTAACGGTTGGGTGACGTGGCGGCGCACCGGACAAGGAACAGTGCTTGTCCGGTGGCGCACCGGACTGTCCGGTGCACCCATCGCCAGCAGCTTCCTCAACAGCTACCAAGGTGGTTGAGGGCTATAAATACCCCCCCAACCACCACAACCTTTGGCATCCAAGTTTTTTAGAGATCACCTTCAATACAAGAGCTAGTGCATTCACTCCAAGACACATTTCCAAAGATCAAACCCTCTCCAAGCCTAGAATTCAACTCAAACATTTAGTGAGTTGTGAGAGAGTGTGTTCGTGTTCTTTTGCGCTCTTGTTTCTTGGATTGCCTTTCTTCCTTTATCATTCTTGTTCTCAAGTGACTTGTAATCAAAGCAAGAGACACCTAAGTGTGTGGTGGTCCTTGCGGGGTCTTAGTGACCCGATTGATTAAGGAGAAGGCTCACTTGATCTAAGTGACCGTTTGAGGGAGGGAACGGGTTGAAATAGACCCGGTCTTTGTGACCTCCTCAACAAGGACTATGTTCTTTAGAACCGAACCTCGGTAAAACAAATCACTGTGTTCACTTGCCTTGATTCTTGTTTGATTTGTTTTTTCCCTCTCTTTCGGACTTTAATTTAACTCTAACGCTAACCCTCGACCTTAGTCCTTGCTTAAGTTTATAAATTTCAGGTTTAGCCTATTCACCCCCCTCCACTAGACAACTTTCAATTGGTATCAGAGCCAGTGCTTCATTAAGAGCCTAACCAACTCGAAGTGGTGTCTAGAGATCACACAAAGAGGGAGATCATGACCAGCGACAAGTCCGCAAGCTCGGGGAGGACTCTCTCAAGGGAGTCCGGCAACAAAAACAAGGAGGAATCGTCTTCCTCTATCAAGTCGCATCGGAGAGGTGACAAGAAGAAGAAGATGAAGAAAGTGGTCTACTACGAGACCGACTCTTCGTCACCCTCCACATCGAGCTATGAGTCATCCATCGCTTCTAAGCGCCATGAGCGCAAGAAGTATAGTAAGATGTCCCTACGCTATCCTCGTATTTCAAAGCGTGCTCCATTACTTTCCGTACCCCTAGGCAAGCCACTATATTTTGATGGTAAAGATTATTGTATGTGGAGTGATAAAATGAGGCACCATCTAACCTCACTCCACGAAAGTATTTGGGATATTATTGAGTATGGAGCGCAGGTACCTAAGGGGGGGACAAAGACTACGACTCAGACGAGGTCGCCCAAATTAGGCACTTTAACTCTCAAGCCACGTCTATACTCCTCGCCTCCTTGTGTCGGGAGGAGTATAACAAGGTGCAAGGGTTAAAGAGCGCCAAAGAAATTTGGGACGTCCTCAAAACCACGCACGAAGGGGACAAGGTGACCAAGATCACCAAGCGGGAGATGATCTAGGGGGGAGCTCGGTCGATTCGTCCTCAACAAAGGAGAAGAGCCGCAAGCCATGTACAACCGGCTGAAAACCATGGTGAACCAAGTGCGCAACCTCGGGAGCACCAAGTGGGATGACCATGAAATGGTCAAGGTTATTGTTGGATCACTTGTTTTTCGTAATCCCACTCAAGTGCAACTAATCTGTGGAGACCCTAGAGGAGGTTATTGGCAAGTTTGTGAGCTTTGAACTTCTGATCAAAGACTCCAAACACATTGTCAACTTGGAGCAAGGCGCCACCTCCACACCCGAGGTGCAACCCGTCGCATTCAAAGCGACGGAAGAAGAGAAGAAGGAGTCTACATCAAGTAGGCTTCCAATCGATGCCTCCAAGCTTCACAACGAGGAAATGGCGCTCATCATCAAGAGCTTCCGCCAAATCTTCAACCAAAGGAGGGGAAGGACTACAGGTACCGCTCCAAAAAGGTGTGCTACCAGTGTGGTAAGTCCGGTCATTTCATAGCAAAATGTCCAATTTCTAGTGGAAGTGACAGGGACGATGACAAGAAAGGGAAGAAGGAGAAGAAGAGATACTACAAGAAGAAGGGCGGTGATGCCCACATATGTCGGGAATGGGACTCCGACAAGAACTCCACCGACTCCTCCTCCGACGAGGACGCCGCCAACATAGCCGTCAACAAGGGCCTCCTCTTCCCCAACGTCGGCCACAAGTGTCTCATGGCTAAGGACGGCAAGAAGAAGAAGGTACACTCTAGAGCCACCCCCAAATATACAACATCTAGTGATGAGGGTAGCTCTAGTGATGATGAAGATAACTTAATGTCTCTCTTTGCCAACCTTAGCATGGACCAAAAGAAAAAATTAAATGAATTAATTGAAGCCATTAATGAGAAGGATGAACTCTTGGATAGCCAAGAGGACTTTCTCATTAAAGAAAACAAAAAATTTGTTAAACTAAAAAATGATTATGCTCAGGAAGTAGAAAAATGTGATAACTTAACTAAGGAACTTAGCATTTGTCATGATTCAATTTCTAGTCTTAGAAATGAAAATGCCAGTTTAATTTCTAAGGTTAAAGAATTGAATGTTTGCAATGATTCTATTTCCTCTCTTAGAGATGAGAATGTTAGATTAAATGCTAAGATAGAGGAATTAAATGCTTGCAAACCATCTACATCTACTGTTGAGCATGTTTCTATTTGTACTAGATGTAGAGATGTTAATGTTGAAGCTATAAATGATCACCTTGCCATGATTAAGAAACAAAATGATCACATAGCTCAACTAAATGCTAAAATTGCCGAGCATGAGCTCGAAAATGAAAAATTCAAATTTGCTCGTAGAATGCTTTATAATGGGAGACGCCCTGGCATTAAGGACGGCATTGGTGTCCAACAGGGGAGCAATGTCAAGCTTAATGCCCCTAAAAAATTGTCTAACTTTGTAAAGGGCAAGGCTCCCATGGTTCAGGATAATGAGGGTTACATTTTATATCCTGCAAACTATCCCGAACATAAGATTAGGAAGATTCATGCTAGGAAACCTCATAATGTTTCTCACCATGCATTTATGTACAAAAATGAGGCTTCTAGCTCTAGGCATACCACTCATGTTAAAATGCCTAGAAAGAAAATTCCTCCCGCATCAAATGAGCATAATGTTTCATTTAAGACTTTTGATGCATCATATGTTTTAACTAACAAATCAGGCAAAGTAGTTGCCAAATATGTTAGGGGCAAACACAAGAGTTCAAAGACTTGTGTTTGGGTACCCAAGATGCTTGTTTATAATGTGAAAGGACCCAAGACTATTTGGGTACCTAAGAACAAGACCTAAAATTGTTTTGTAGGTTTATGCATCCGGTGGTTCAAGTTGGATAATCGATAGCGGGTGCACCAACCACATGACACGGGAGAAGAGAATGTTCTCCTCCTATGAGAAAAATGAAGATCCCCAACGAGCTATCACATTCGGGGATGGAAATCAAGGTTTGGTCAAAGGTTTGGGTAAAATTGCTATATCACCTGACCATTCTATTTCCAATGTTTTTCTTGTAGATTCTTTAGACTACAACTTGCTTTCTGTTTCTCAATTATGCAAAATGGGCTACAACTATCTATTTACAAATATAGGTGTTACTGTCTTTAGAAGAAGTGATGATTCAGTAGCATTTAAGGGAGTGTTAGAGGGTCAGCTATATTTAGTTGATTTTAATGATAACCAAGCTGAACTTGACACTTACTTAATTGCTAAGACTAACATGGGTTGGCCCTGGCATCACCAACAAGCCCATGTTAGGATGAAGAATCTTCACAAGCTTCTAAAGGGAAAGCACATTTTAGGACTAACAAATGTTCATTTTGAGAAAGACAGGGTTTGTAGCGCATGCCAAGCAGGAAAGCAGGTTGGAGCTCATCATCCATACAAGAACATCATGACTACTGACACGCCAATTGAGCTACTCCACATGGATCTATTTGGCCCGATCGCTTACATAAGCATCGGCAGGAGTAAGTACTGTCTTATTATTATGGATGATTATTCTCGCTTCACTTGGGTATTCTTTTTGCAGAAAAAATCACAAACCCAAGATACATTAAAAGGATTCTTAAGATGGGCTCAAAATGAGTTTGGATTAAGGATCAAAAAGATAAGAAGCGATAATGGGACGAAGTTCAAGAATTCACAAATTGAAGGATTTCTTTAGGAAGAGGGGATCAAGCATGAGTTATCTTCTCCCTACACACCTCAACAAAATGGTGTAGTGGAGAGGAAGAACAGAACTCTATTGGACATGGCAAGAACTATGCTTGATGAATACAAGACTCTGGACCGGTTTTGGGCTGAAGCGATTAACACTGCCTGCTACTCCATCAATCGATTATATTTTCACCGAATCCTCAAGAAGACATCATATGGACTCCTCACTGGTAAAAAGCCCAATGTTTCATATTTTAGAGTCTTTGTGAGTAAATGTTTTATTCTTATTAAAAGAGGTAGAAAATCTAAATTTGCTCCTAAGGCTGTAGAAGGCTTTTTACTTGGCTATGACTCAAACATAAGGGCATATAGAGTCTTCAACAAATCCACTGGATTGGTTGAGGTTTCTTGTGAAATTGTGTTTGATGAAACTAATGGCTCCCAAGTGGAGCAAGTTGATCTTGATGAACTAGATGATGAAGAGGCTCCATGCGTCGCGCTAATGAACATGTCCATTGGGGATGTGTGTCCTAAGGAATCCGAAGAGCCCACACAAGCACAAGATCAATCATCATCTTCCAATCAAGCATCTCCACCTACCCAAGATGAGGAACAGGCTCAAGACGATGAGGATGAAAATCAAGAAGATGAGCCACCTCAATAGGAGGACATGGATCAAGGGGGAGATGAACATAATGAAGACAAGGAATATGATCAAGAAATTTAGGGTCAAAGATCGCCACACCCAAGAGTCCACCAAGCAATTCAACGAGATCACCCCGTCAACTCCATCCTTGGTGACATTCATAAGGGGGTAACCACTAGATCTCGAGTTGCTCATTTCTATGAACATTACTCTTTTGTTTCCTCTATTGAACCATACAGGGTAGAGGATGCACTAAGAGATCTGGATTGGGTGGTGGCAATGCAAGAGGAACTCAACAAGTTCACGAGGAATGAGGTATGGCATTTAGTTCCACGTCCTAATCAAAATGTTGTAGGTACCAAGTGGGTATTCCATAACAAGCAAGATGAGCATGGTGTGGTGACAAGAAACAAAGCCCGACTTGTGGCCAAAGGTTATTCGCAAGTCGAAGGTTTGGATTTTGATAAAACTTATGCACCCGTAGCTAGGCTTGAGTCAATTCGAATATTACTTGCCTATGCTACTTACCATGGCTTTAAGCTTTATCAAATGGACGTGAAAAGTGCCTTCCTCAATGGACCTATCAAGGAAGAGGTCTATGTTGAGCAACCTCCCGGCTTTGAAGATAGTGAGTATCCTAACCATGTTCACAAACTCTCAAAGGTGCTTTATGGGCTCAAGCAAGCCCCAAGAGCATGATATGAATGCCTGTGAGATTTCCTTATCACTAATGGCTTCAAAGTTGGTAAAGTCGATCCTACTCTCTTTACTAAGACTGTTGGAAAAGATCTGTTCGTATGCCAAATTTATGTTGATGATATTATATTTGGGTCTACTCACAACTCAACTATGAAGAGTTTAGTAGGATCATGATTCAAAAATTCGAGATGTCTATGATGGGGGAGTTGAAGTATTTTCTTGGATTTCAAATCAAGCAACTCCAAGAGGGCACCTTCATCAGCCAAACAAAGTACATTCAAGACATACTTAAGAAGTTTGGAATGAAGGATGGCAAACCCATCAAGACACCCGTGGGAACTAATGGGCATCTTGACCTTGACATAGGAGGTAAATCCGTAGATCAAAAGGTATACCGGTCGATGATAGGATCTTTACTCTACTTATGTGCATCTCGACTCGATATTATGCTTTCCGTATGCATGTGTGCAAGGTTCCAAGCAAATCCTAAGGAAGTTCACCTTAGGGCCATGAAAAGAATCATGAGATATTTAGTTTACACTCCTAAGTTTGGGCTTTGGTACCCCAAGGGATCCACTTTTGAGTTAATAGGATATTTCGATGCCGATTGGGCAAGGTGTAAAATTGATAGGAAGAGCACATCAGAGACTTGTCAGTTTCTGGGAAGATCCCTGGTGTCATGGGCTTCAAAGAAACAAAACTCCATAGCTCTTTCCACCACCAAAGCCGAGTACATTGCTGCAGGCCATTGTTGTGCGCAATTACTTTGGATGAGGCAAACCCTCAGGGACTATGGCTACAAATTGAGCAAAGTCCCTCTCCTATGTGATAATGAGAGTGCAATCCGCATGGCGGATAATCCTATTGAACACATTCGCACTAAGCACATAGACATTCGGTATCACTTTCTGAGGGATCACCAACAAAAGGGAGATATCGAAATTGCTTATGTTAACACCAAGAACCAATTAGCCGATATCTTTACCAAGCCACTAGATGAGAAAACCTATAGCAAACTTAGGAATGAGCTAAATATACTTGATTCTCGGAACTTAGATTGAAACATTGCACACATAGCTCATTTACATACCTTTGATCATGTCTCTTTCATTTGGTACAAATGCATATTTCTCATTCTTCTTGTGCCAAGACTACGACTAATGTGTTTCCAAGTGTATCTCTATACTAAGTCGTAGATTGAAAGGGAAATGGAGTATTCGGCAAAGACAAGGCTTCCACTCAACTCTGACGGTATCATTTAACCTTTGTCGTTACTCCCACAAACTCTCAATGGTATGACCCTTCACTCATATTTATATTACCATTTGGGAGAAAGTATTAGAGGGCTCTCAAAATCTTCGTTTTTGGCGATTAATGCCAAAGGGGGAGAGAGTATTGAGCCCAAAGCAAAAGGACCGCACCACCACCATTTCAAAATTTTCGAAATGAAGTTTGAATTGGTATTTATTGGTATTTTGTCAATTGGTATCTATTTCAATTGATGTATTCTCAAATTAGTATTTGATATCAATTGGTATCTATGTTTCACTTGATTTGTAAAAGTAAAATTTCAATTTGGTACCTATCTGAAAACAATCTTGAAAGCTAAGAGGAGAATTTCATTAAGGGGGAGTTTTATTTAGTCAAAGGAAAAACATTTGAAACAGGGGGAGAAATTTCAAATCTTGAAAATGCTTCTTGCAATATTATTCCTACACCTTTGACTATTTGCAAAAAGACTTTGAAAAGATCTTCCAAAAAGATTTGCAAAAACAAAACAAGTGGTGCAAATGAGGTCCAAAATGTTAAATAAAAGAAAAGCAATCCATTCATATCAAGTGAGATTTTCAATTGGTTTAACTCCAAGTAACCTATGCACACTCTAAATGCAAACTAGTTACATTTCTGCACTTTATATTTGTTTTGGTTTGTGTTGGCATCAATCACCAAAAAGGGGGAGATTGAAAGGGAAATTGGGTTAACCATTTCCTAGAATTAATTTTGGTGGTTGATGATCAACACAAACGCATGGACTAACTAGTTTGTTCTAGAATTCATGTATTACAGGTGCATAAGGTTCAACACAAACCAATAAAAGAATCAAGTTAGGGACACAATATTAAAGGAGCAAAAGGACTTGAGTGTGCTGAAGAATGGCGCACCAGACTGTCAGGTGTTCCACCAGACAGTGTCCGGTGCACCAGAACCGTACATGTGTCAACCAGCCACTCTCGGCAAAATGAAGGCGCGCTCCACTATAATTCACCGGACTGTCCGATGAGCCAGCGGGCAACGGCTATTGAAAGGATGACGATGCCCAAGAGGGGGGTGAATTGGGCTTTTCTAAAATTCAACAAAAATTAAACCCTAAGCAAGAGCCCAACTTCACCCCAACAACTAGTAATAAAGGAATACTACTAGAAATATAACAATGCTAATACAATACTTCAAATACTTGCTAAACAAATACACAATGTAAAATGCTTGAATTAAGTGTGGAATGTAAAGCAAGGTTTAGAAGACTCCTCCAATTTTTCCCGAGGTATCAAAGAGTCGGCACTCTCCCCTAGTCCTCGTTGGAGCACCCGCTCAAGGGTATCGCTCCACCTCGGTCCTCGCAAGAACCAAGTGCTCACTATGAGATGATCCTTTGCCACTCCGGCGTGGTGGATCCCTCACGACCGCTTACAAACTTGAGTCGGGTCACCAACAATATCTCCAAGGTGATCACCGAGCTCCCAACGCCACCAAGCCGTCTAGGTGATGCCGATCACCAAGAGTAACAAGTTGTATACTTTCAATTGACCAAGAGAAGCCTAATGCATGTGGTGTGTGCTCTAGGTGGCTCTCGCTAGCGCTAATGAGGTCTAAATGCGGGATTAAGATTCTCAAATCCCCTCACTAGGCTTTGTGGTGCTTGCAATGTTCTACCAATGTGTAGGAGTAAATGTGGGCAGCAAGACAATCAATATGGTGGGTGGAGGGGGTATAAATAGCCCTCACCCACCAACTAGTTGTTACCAGAACTTTCCTGCGCATGGGCGCACCGGACAGTCCGGTGCGCCAACGGTCGACTCCAACAGCTAGTTCTGACAGTTAGCCATTGGGCAGATGGCACACCGGACAGTGAACAGTCAATGTCCGGTGCGCACCATATAGTCCGGTGCGCTGTCCGGTGTGCCACTAAAATTCATCTACTGAATCCTACGCTCTCGGGTTACTGTGCACAGGGGAAGAGCCTTCCCCGGGCCAACCTGGCTCACTTGACAAAGGGCGCACCGGACAGTCTGGTGCACACCGAATAGTCCGGTGCCCCAAAGCCAGAAACCCTAATTTCAGTTTTAGTCTGTTTTTCAAATCGGTTTTCGTTCCAACTCGTGAGTATGTTCTAGAGTGACACCTAGCACTATATGTGAGTGTGAATATGCACCAACAGTACACTAGAACTCTCTTGGTCAAACTATTCATCGACAACTCCTCTTTATAGTACGACTAAAACAAAATAAAAGACCTAACTATATAACGAGTGTCCTCAACTCCTTGACACTCGGAATATGAAGACCTTCACTTTCTGTTTCATCGCTTTAGTAGTCGCTTCAAGTTCTTTTCTCCGGGATTGTTTTCACCATTGTAGTACATCTACCTGTAATGCGACCTAACTTACCATTTGTCTCTGCAAAACACACGTTAGTACCATATAATATTACGTTGTCATTAATCACTAAAACCAACCAGGGGCCTAGATGCTTTCAATCTCCCCCTTTTTGGTGATTGATGACAACACTACAAGATTGCGAGAGTGGTTTGTTTGAAATTTCTGTCAATAGAGAAGATGGTTAGTTATACTCAATAATTTTTGGCAGAAATAGTGTGTAACATAATAATAAGAATGAGCGCATACACATCATAAGCTTCTTGTTCATATAAAAGTGAAATCAAATCGATGAACAAGAACTAGAAGACTGGTGATAATATATAAGGTGAAAACACAATACACACACAGTCAACATAAGCATCGAGAGCATATAATAGAGTTTGAGAGCCAAAATTGTCATACAAAAGAGTAGAGTTAGTACAGAGAGTATCAAGCACTTATATTACATCAAGACTCTCTACTAACTCCCTAACTCCCCCTAGCTCTCACAACTCTCAGATCTCTCCCCCTTTGGCGTCAAACACCAAAAGGGAACCCGAACCTACAGACCAAAAGAGGAAGGAGGAGGCAGGGGCGCATCCAGTCGTGGCAGAAGAGCAAACGCCAGCTGAGGGTCGGAGTCAGTCTCGGATCCAGGATCTGCCGTAGAAGCTGGTGCTGGTACCAACTCGGACTGAGGCTGCGCTGCAAGAGCTGTCGGAGCTGAAGAGGTCACAGACACCGCCACAACAGCAGTGGTAACAGCAAGAGCTGGTGGCACTGGCGGTTGAGCACTGTCGGAGCTGATAACCGGCGACGAGAAGTCCATGGTGACTGGTCGGATCGGAGAGGTAGAAGGACCGAATGAAGGTAGAGGGGGTCCTGCCTGAATGGCTGGCACAATCGATGCCTGAAGAGCTGGAGGGGTGCTGACTGAACAGGAGGAATCTGAACACCGGTACGCTGAAGAACGTGAGTCATGAATGCCCGGTGCTCAGCCCTGTCTGCTAGAAATTGCTGCTGCAGAGTGTCTTGTCGGTCCTAGATAGTCTGAAACATGGATAGCATTCTCTTGGACATCTGCTGGTGAACCACTTCCTGTTTTGCCTGCTTAGCTGCCTGTCGAGCCTGCTTGGATGCTATAAGAGCCTGCTGCTGCGTAAGAGACTGAAGAATCGCAGCCAGAGCAGGGTCAACAGTAGGAGGGGCAGCACGGGAACTCCCAGCCTCATGATCATGTGAGCGTGGAGGCACAGGAGGCGGAGGTGGGATCCCAAAATCATCATCATCATCATCATCATCATCATCAGGAACTGTTGTGCCCTTAGTCTCGAACTGATGGAATGTCGCATCCTCTGCCTGAATGTCTATCACTAGATCAGGTACTGGCACTGGGTCCTCAGGGGCTAGACAGTAGGAGCCAAAGTGGAGGCGTGAGGCCTCAAGAGTGCCCTAGAACTGCGGTGGCTGGATCAGGTGTGCAAAAATGTAGCAGAGATAGTGAGCATACGACAGCTGTCACCGGGCACGAAGACCATCCAATACCGTGCCCTCGATCTCACATATAAGAAAATCAACCACATCAATCTCTGAATGAGAGATCAGGGCACCAAGTAGCCAGAGCTGGATATGAGTGGTAGCCTCTCTATAACCCATCTGGGGCAGTAGCGTCCGTCTCATGAGCTGATATAAATACTTGGCCGCTGGAGTGAAATCGGCCAGAGAGCGTTGCGACCCATCTGTGAAAGGTGGTCGGAACAGGGTCGCGACGTGAGCTATAGCTGGAGCAACTCCACCGTGAGGGCGCCGAGGAGGATCAGAAGTACCATAACACAAGATGTGAAGGCGATTCGATGACTTGGTGAATCCAAACAACTAGCGAATCTAGCTACCATGAATAGTAACATTTTCGCGCTCAAAGCGGAACCTCATCCACTGGGGATCGGGGTTGATCCATACTGACATATAGAACACTCGGACCCACTCCTCAACATATCTACCGCTGGTAGTCAGAAGAATGAGAAGTCCAGGCAAATATGAGAGGTGCACCTCAGAGTTCGCACCGGCTGCTAGTAGGAAAGCAGGGAGACCCAATAACCGGTGCGCTCGCAGAGCTATCTGGGCTGACATCTATGCCCGAAAGAATGACTCATGTATCTTGGTGCTGAATAGATCTGCCGTTGTAGGGTCTCTTTGTGCAGGTAGCCATGACTCCACGGGTATGTGTCTGAACCGACGTACCCGGGCCGCTGTAGCACACTAAAGATCGATAAATCGAGGATCGACAGCCAGTGGTCGCACCTCTGTCTCATCTCGCTTCCGGAAGCGGGCATGTGGGATGGGTGGAGCAGAAAAGGGAGCGGGAGGAGGAGCAGAGGAAGCAGGAGTGACTGGAGCGGGCAAAGTGGGAGGTGGAGTGGTAGCAGTGGCGGGAGTGGTAGCAGTGGCAGGAGTAGAAGGTGCGGAGAAGCGAGGCCGAGAGGCGAGTCAACGAACTCTGTAAGCAATCTGATCTAATGATATCTGTAGCTGGCTACCTCTCTCTGCCTGCTCAGCGGCTGCTGCTACTACTAGAGCTGCTCGGGCTGCTCTATCCAAACGCCGCTTCTTGTGACCTTCCTGCTGCTCCAAATAAATGGTCTTTCCCTTGACCTGCCTGATGGGGCGAGGAGGGTCCTCGTCGTCTCCTCCCCCTGGCGCTGACACATTCTTCGCGCGCACCATCCTGACCTGAAGACTGCATATGAGAGAGAAAAACTAAGCACCAGAAGAGAGTAGAGAAAATGATTATGACTGAGGTGATAAATACCTAGAAATCTCACGATGGAGAATCTAGGCAGGACAGGAGACGGGCTCACGAGCAAGCGAGGTCACTGAAATTACAGAAGAGGTGAGCACGTATTAGTCACATAGTAATAAGTATATGAAATGTGAATAAATACATACACAGAGTGTTATGACACAGAAATCGAGTGATTTGGTGATAGAGAGGTCAAACGACGCGAAAACGAAGTTTGAACGAAGAATAGTGCCATAGGAGGTTTGAAATTGGAATTGAGGCATGAAATGACTTGGAAATGAGCCGATACTTCACAAATAGGTTTATATGGGTAAATATGAGTGAAGTGTGCGCTTGGTTTGATTTTAGGCGAAGAAAGTGGAATTTGGGCACTCGGCTCGGAACCGATCGCTAGAAATGGGGATTTGTGGAAATTTGGAGTCTGGGATATCGGATTGGCGTAAAGTTTGGCGAATATGTTACTGGAGGTGTTAGGAAGGAGCCTAAAAAATTTGGGACCGATTGGAGCAATTTTGGCTGGTTTGGGCATTTCACCGAGCACCTGGTGTCAGAGTTCTAGGGTTAGAGTGAAATGCCTATTTGAGGTGGGAAAACCCTCCCTAAGGGAGCCAGGAACCTGCAGTGGTGTTCAAATGATACACATGGACACTCACAAGTGGTTGGATCAACAGATTTGCATAAGGATTTGAAATGAGCTCAAGAGGTGGAAGGAAGCTTCACTGGGCAATTTGAAACAAGAGAGAAAGGGGGAAAGCATGTGCTCACCAAAGGGAGAGAGAAGAGGAGGCCGAGCAGGAGCACCACCACGGGAGCACGGCCGCTGGCGAGGGGATCGTCGCCGGTGAACAGAGGGAGTCGCTAGACAGAGACAAGAGCCAAAGAGCGAAGAGAAGTGTGGCCTCTGGCTCGGTCTCAGGCTGGAGGCTGTTTTTTAAAACACGTTATGGGCGCACCGGACAGTCTACAGCGCATGTCCGGTGCACACCGGACAGCGCATAGTAGCTATCCGGTGAACCACCGGATAGCGCACAACAGAAAGGGGATCTGCCCGCGCGCGGCTGGTGCACCGGACAGTGCACAGTGCAGTGTCCGGTGCACACCGGACTGTCCGGTGAGCCGAGACAGAGGGAATTTTGAAAATCTTCAAATTTTCTATCCAGATTTTAACCAAACCAAATCCCAACTTATAATCACACAAAAGAACACCTGTTGGGACAGGTATTGGCACCCTCATATATTTTCCCATAATTTTCAAAATATTTTGCCATAGGCTAGATAATTTTTAGAGAAAATAGCTAAATGGTGAGATTTGCATTTTTGCTTTGCACTAGGGGTTTTCATGAACGATTTGAGTTTTGAATAGTCCCCCTAAGTGTAGTGCCTCATGCATATCTCAAGAACCAACAATTGCATAGTAAGTAGGAATTTAAGTACTAAAAGCTTAAAACTAAGACTTGTCAAGTTTGAGCCTGAGTTAAGCTTTTTCACTCGCTTTGTTGGCGGTTATCTTAACTAGGTTAGACAAGCCCTAGATGCAATACAAGAAATTTAAATATGCAATGTAGGCTTGACAACACCATTTTGAGATCTTAAATAAAATTTCTGAGATCAAGTATGTTTAATTCAATTCTCAACATGCAAAAGCGGGTTTTATCAAGTGGCTTAGTGAAAATATCCGCTAATTGATCTTCCGACCTCACTCCTTCTAAAATAATGTCTCCTTTAGCAACATGATCTCTAAGAAAGTGATGACGAATATCAATGTGCTTGGTGCGGGATTGTTGCACAGGATTATTAGCAATTTTAACAGCACTCTCATTGTTACACAACAAAGGTAACTTTTCTAGAACTACACCATAGTCTAGAAGAGTTTGTTTCATATATAAGATCTGTGTGCAACAAGCACCCGTGGCAATGTATTCCGCTTCGGCGGTTGACAAGGCAACACTATTTTGCTTTTTGGATGTCCATGATACTAGTGATCTCCCAAGCAAATGGCACCCCCCAGAAGTACTTTTTCTATCAATTTTGCAACCGGCATAATCCGAATCGGAATAGCCAATTAAGTCAAAAGTAGCTCCTTTGGGATACCAAAGACCAACGCTTGGGATGTGCTTGAGATACCTAAGAATCCTTTTAACAGCGCGAAGATGAGCTTTCTTAGGATTTGATTGAAATCTAGCACACATACATACACTAAACATGATATCGGGCCTAGATGCGGTAAGATACAATAAACTACAAATCATAGAATGGTAGAGAGTTTGATCAACCGGGTTACCTCCCTCATCTAGGTCGAGATGTCCATTTGTTGGTATAGGTGTCTTGATTGGTTTGCACTTCTCCATGTTGAATCTTTTCAACAAGTCTTTGGTATACTTCTCTTATGAGAGGAAGTTGCCATCTTTCATTTGCTTGACTTGAAAGCCGAGGAAGTACGTCAGCTCACCAATCATAGACATTTCGAACTCCTTCGACATCAACTCACCAAATTTCTTGCAATGATAATCATTTGTCGAGCCAAAGATTATATCATCAACATATACTTGACAAATGAAAATATCACTGTTATGTTTCTTTGTGAATAAGGTTGTGTCGACGGTCCCGATCTTGAAGCCCTTTTCGATGAGGAAGTCGCGAAGATGCTCATACCAAGCCCTTGGAGCTTGCTTTAACCCATATAGCGCCTTGGACAACCTGTAAGCATGGTTAGGATATATAGGGTCTTCAAACCCGGGTGGTTGCTCAACTTATACAAGTTCATTTATGAAGCCATTTAAAAATGCACTTTTTACATCCATTTGATAAAGCTTTATATCATAGCATGATGCATATGCGAGTAGGATACTGATGGCTTCAAGTCGAGCAACCTGTGCAAAGGTTTCTCCAAAATCTAAGCCTTCAACTTGAGAGAAGCCCTTTGCAATAAGTCTTGCCTTGTTCCTCATAATCACGCCTTGATCATCTTGTTTGTTTCTGAACACCCACTTTGTTCCAATGATCCTTGCATCTTGTGGGGGCTTCTCCAGGGTCCAAACTTCGTTACGGGTGAAGTTGTTTAGTTCTTCATGCATGGCGTTCACCCAGTCCGGATCCTGTAGCGCCTCATCTATACATGTAGGCTCAACACAAGAAACAAAGGAGTGATGTTCAATAAAAGAAGCATGTTTATGTGATCGAGTAATAACCCCTTGTGAAGGACTCCCAATGATTTGGTCTTGTGGGTGTGCATGAAGTAGTGATGAGTTTCTCCTGTCAACCACTTGGGAAGAAGATCCTGGAGCAACAACATCTTTGGCTTGTACCCTTGCTTGTTCATGAGAGACAAATGTATCTTCATTTGCATGCCTCTCATCTTTTTCATCATCTTGTGGTACACTAGATGAAGAAGGCCTGTCAATGTTTTGCACCTCTTCTTCATCTTCTTTTGGTTTGATAGCTCCAATTGGCATGTTCTTCATGGCATCCCTAAGTGGCTCATCACCTACATCATCAAGATTTTCAAGTGCTCCTTGGGAGCCATTAGTCTCATCAAACTCCACATCATATGTTTCTTCTACCACGCCAGTGGCATGATTGAATACTCGGTATGCTTTGGACTTTGATGAATAACCCAGTGGAAAACCAATATCACAATGTCTTTGAAACTTCCCTAGGTGATGGCGTTTCTTGTAAATGTAGCATTTACATCCAAACACCCGAAAGAAGGAGACGTCTAGCTTTTTCCCATTTAGCAGTTCATAGGGAGTCTTCGCAAGTAGCCTGTGAGGAAATAGCCTCTTTGATGCATAACATGCAGTGTTGACAGCTTCGACCCAAAACATATCTGGTGTGTTATACTCATTAATCATTGTCCTTGCAAGTGTGATCAAGGTCCTGTTTTTCCTTTCAACAACTCCATTTTGTTGAGGTGTATATGTTGCTGATAATTCATGCTTGATCCCAATCTCATCACAGTATTCATGTATGTTGGTGTTATGAAATTCTTTTCCATTATCACTTCTAATCTTATTGATCTTGCAATCAAATTCATTTTGTGCTTTCTTGGCAAACTTCTTGAATATAGATGCAACTTCAGATTTATCATAGAGAAAGAACACCCAAGTGTATCTTGAGAAATCATCAACTACAACCAGACAATAGAGGTTGCCACCAGCACTTGCATAAGTTGTTGACCAATAGATCCATGTGGAGTAGTTCCAGTGGCCTTGATGTTGACATGAAAGCTTTTGTAGGATGTGTGTTAGCAACTTGCTTTCCAGCTTGACATGCACTACAAGGCTTGTCCTTTTCAAATACAACATCTTTGAGTCCTCTAACCATGTCCTTCTTTAATACTTTCTTGAGTGTGCTCATTCCAACATGTGCAAGACTTCTATGCCATAGCCATCCAAGTGATGCTTTGGTAAAGAGGCAAGTTCTTAAGTCTGCTTCTTCAAGGTGAAATCCACTAAGTAGAGATTGTTGTATCTAAATCCTTTGAACACCATTGATTCATCATCCATTTTTGATACAATAACCTCTGTTGGAGTGAATAAGCATTGAAGGCCAAGATCACAAAGTTGACCCACTAATAATAAGTTGAAGCGCAAAGGTGCAACCAAGAGAACATTTGAAATTGATAGATCATTTGAAATTGCTATCTTGCCAAGTCCTTGAACTTTTCCCTTTGAATTGTCCCCAAATGTGATTTTGTCTTGTCCATCAACATTCTCATCAAGTGAGGTGAACATTCATGGGTTGCCTGTCATATGTTGTGTGCATCCATTGTCAATAACCCAATGGCTCCCACCGGTCTTGTAGTTCACCTACATCAGACAAATCAAGCTTGAGTTTTGAGGGCCCTATATTGCATAGGACCAGTGACTTTCTCAATCAAGGACTTTGCAACCCAAATTTGTCTAGGTCTACTCTTGCTTGGTGGACCTAGGAATGTAGCTTTGATTTTTCCATTTTCTACTTTTCTTAGAACATAATGAGCATTGAAGGCAAATGGTCTTGAGTGCTTTAGCAAGAGAGTTGGTGGTTTGGCTTTGCAGTTGTGGGAAAAATGACCTTCTTTTCCACACTCAAAGAATTTGATAGGCTTATGAGTCTGCTTTGGCTTGTATTGAGTTGTAGCTTTCTTTTGCACTAAAGAATTATATCCAATACCACTCTTGTTGTTTTTCATGACAGTGTTCATGAGCAATTCATTTTGTAGGTATTGGCCCTTGTTGAACTTTTGCACACTTGTTGCAAGATGTTTATTTTGACTCTTAAGTTTCTTGACCTCATTTTAAGCCTTTCATTATCCACTGCCAACTCATTGTTGAAGTCATTGTTTTCAATGGCAACCTTTCCTCTAGTAGTTGCATCAGTCAAGTATCTCTTCAATTTTTGGTTGTCTAATGTCAAGACTTCAACCTTTTCAGTCAGTTCATCATGTAGACTAGTTTGATCACCTTGACTCAAATCATCATATGAGGTTGCTACATCAATCTTAACAACAGGGTTAATAGCCTCATGTGTATTGCAAGATAAAAGTTCATTTTCAACAAGAAGATTATCATGATCAAATTTAATCTTAGTAGTCTTCCTTAATTTTTACTAGTCTATCTTTCAACTCCCTATTAGCTTCATTTAACTTGTCACATTTATCCTTAGCATCTTTTAGGGAGGATGTAAGCTCATTTACAGTGGATGACATAGTTTTGTTTTCTTCTTTCATTTCATCACTAGCTTTCATAACTATGTCATATTTGGCATTTAAAAGTTCATTTTCATCTTTCAACTTATCACATTTAGCTTTTGACTTCCTAATGATTTGAGTGTATTCCTTAAGCAAGTCAGCTAGTTCATCATAGGAAGGTGAAGCAAATTCATCATCACTATCACTATCACTATCATCAATAATATCATTATCATTTTGTACCTTCCGTTCACCTCTAGCCATGAGGCATAGGTGAGAAGTCGATGATGGTGATGGTGGTGGTGAAGAGAAGTCCCCAACGATGGCAGCAACTTTTTCATCATTTTCTTCTTCACTTGAAGAAGATCCACTTGATGACTCAATGTCAGTGAGCCAATCACCAATAATGTATGCCTTTCCATTTTTCTTTTTGTGGAACCTCTTGTGCTTCCCATCCTTCCTCTTGAAGAATCTCTTTTCCTTTTTTCATCATCATTGTCATCTTCTTTCTTGCCCTTGAACTTGTTCTTCTTGGGCTTGTTACATTGATGAGCAAGATGACCAAGCTCTCCACAGTTGTAGCAATCCATTTCAGAAATGGGCTTTCTTTTACTGGAAAAGAATTTCTTCTTTCTTGAGCCAAACTTGATGCCTTCTCTATTGAGCTTCTTTAACATCTTGGTGGTCTTCCTCACCATCAAGGCAATGTTAGCATCAAGATCATCATCACTTGAGGATTGCTCCTCAATTTGTACTTTAGCTTTTCCTTTTCTTTCTTGATTTGCTTTAAGAGCCAAATCCTTTCTCTTGAAAGATGACTCATCCTTGTCATTAATGTGCATGTACATCTCATGAGCATTGATCTTTCCCAAAATCTGTGTGGGAGTGGCAACTGAAAGATCCATCTGATGCAACACTGTGACAATGTGTCCATATTTGTCAATTGGGAGGACACTGAGAATCTTCCTCACAACATCTGGTTGTGAAATTTGTGTAAGCCCCAAGCCATTTACTTCCTCTACAAGAATATTGAGACGTGAGTACATAGCATTGGCATTTTCATTAGCAAGCATCTCAAAAGAATTTAATTTTCTCATAGCAATGTGATATCTCTCCTCACGCTCACTTCTAGTTCCTTCATGTAGAGCACATATGTCCATCCACAAATCATGAGCATTTTTATGGTTTCTAACTCTATTAAAGACATCTTTGCAAAGGCCTCTAAAAAGAGTGTTTTTGGCCTTGGCATTCCATTTCTCATAGTTAAACTCTTCTCCTACAAGATTTGTGGGATCTCTAGGTTCGGGGAAACCTTGTGTGGCAGCTTTGTAGACGCCAATGTCTATAGCCTCTAAATAAGCTTCCATATGAATTTTCCAATATGGAAAATCGTCACCATCAAAAACGGGAGGAAGTCCATCCCCACCGGACATCGTTACTCTAGCGGTTAAGCTAATTTAAGAGCAACAAGGCTTTGATACCAATTGAAAGGATCACGATGCCCAAGAGGGGGGTGAATTGGGCTTTTCTAAAATACAACAACAATTAAACCCTAAGCAAGAGCCCAACTTCACCCCAACAACTAGTAATAAAGGAATACTACTAGAAATACAACAATGCTAATACAATACTTCTAATACTTGCTAAACAAATACACAATGTAAAATGATTGAATTATGTGTGGAATGTAAAGCAAGGTTTAGAAGATTCCTATAATTTTTCCCGAGGTATCGAAGAGTCGGCACTCCCCCCTAGTCCTCGTTGGAGCACCCGCGCAAGGGTATCGCTCCCCCTTGGTCCTCGCAAGAACCAAGTGCTCACTATGAGATGATCCTTTGCCACTCTGGCGCGGTGGATCCCTCACAGCCGCTTAGAAACTTGAATCGGGTCACCAACAAGATCTCCAAGGTGATCACCGAGCTCCCAACGCCACCAAGCCGTCTAGGTGATGTCGATCACCAAGAGTAACAAGCCGTAGACTTTCACTTGACCAAGAGGAGCCTAATGCATGTGGTGTGTGCTCTAGGTGGCTCTCTCTAGCACTAATGAGGTCCAAATGCGGGATTAAGATTCTCAAATCCCCTCACTAGGCTTTGTGGTGCTTACAATGTTCTACCAATGTGTAGGAGTAAATATGGGCAGCAAGACAATCAATATGGTGGGTGGAGGGGGTATAAATAGCCCTCACCCACCAACTAGCCGTTACCAGAACTTTCCTGCGCATGGGCGCACCGGACAGTCAGGTGCACCACCGGTGCGCCAACGGTCGACTCCAATGGCTAGTTCTGACAGCTAGCCGTTGGGCAGATGGCACACCGGACAGTCTGGTGCGCTATCCAGTGTGCCACTAAAATTCATCTACCGAACCCTGCGCTCTCGAGTTTCTGCGCACAGAGGAAGGGCCTTCCCCGGGCCAACCTAGCCCACTTGACAGAGGGCGCACAGGACAGTCCGATGCCCCAAAGCCAGAAACCCTAATTTCAGTTTTCTTCTGTTTTTCAAATCCGTTTTCGTTCTAACTCGTGAGTATGTTCTAGAGTGACACCTAGCACTATATGTGAATGTGAATATGCACCAACACTACACTAGAACTCTCTTGGTCAAACTACTCATCGACAACCTCTCTTTATAGTACGGCTAAAACAAAATAACAGACCTAACTATATAACGAGTGTCCTCAACTCCTTGACACTCGGAATATAAAGACCTTCACTTTCTGTTTCGTCGCTTTAGCCGTCGCTTCAAGTTCTTATCTCCGGGATTGTTTTCACCGTTGTAGTACATCTACCTGTAATGCGACCTAACTTACCATTTGTCTCTGCAAAACACGTGTTAGTCACATATAATATTACATTGTCATTAATCACTAAAACCAGCCAGGGGCCTAGATTCTTTCAGGCTATCCAGCGCCTATGGTCGACTCTGACAGAAGGAACAGTGCAGCACAGTACCACGCAAAACTCAGAGCAGTGAAGTTAGAGGGGCACCGGACTGTCCGATGTGGCACCGGACTGTCCGGTGTGGCACCGGACTATCCGGTGCCGCAAGAGGACAAAGCTCCAACGGTCGACATGGCTCTGAACCCTAACGGTTGCGTGACGTGGCGGCGCACCGGACAAGGAACAGTGCCTGTCCGGTGCGCCCATCGCCAGCAGCCTCCCCAATGGCTACCAAGGTGGTTGAGGGCTTTAAATACCCCCCAACCACCACAACCTTTGGCATCCAAGTTTTTTAGAGATCACATTCAATACAAGAGCTAGTGCATTCACTCCAAGACACATTGCCAAAGATCAAACCCTCTCCAAGCCTAGAATTCAACTCAAACATTTAGTGACTTGTGAGAGAGTGTGTTCGTGTTCTTTTGTGCTCTTGTTTCTTGGATTGCCTTTCTTCCTTTCTCATTCTTGTTCTCAAGTGACTTGTAATCAAAGCAAGAGACACCTAAGTGTGTGGTGGTCCTTGCAGGATCTTAGTGACCCGATTGATTAAGGAGAAGGCTCACTCGGTCTAAGTGACCTTTTGAGAGAGGGAAAGGGTTGAAATAGACCCGGTCTTTGTGACCTCCTCAACGGGGACTAGGTTCTTTGGAACCGAACCTCGGTAAAACAAATCACCGTGTTCACTCGCCTTGATTCTTGTTTGATTTGTTTCCCCCTCTCTTTCGGACTTGAATTTAACTCTAACGCTAACCCCCGACCTTAGTGCTTGCTTAAGTTTATAAATTTTAGGTTTCGCCTATTCACCCCCCTCTAGGTGACTTTCAGCAATAACTTCCAAATATGTCTTAAACATTAAAATATTCATACAAACGTCAGGACAATTTTATTACAGACAAAATTGTATGCATATCATAGTCATGATGATCTGAAATAAAGATTGCCCTTGCAATAACATCTCGAAATATATCCATTGTCCGATCATTGGATTGTGTAGTGGATGTATCTGATGCATTTTGTGAAGGCTGATATCTTGCATACCTTTCTAGAATAGTGGGTACATAATCAAGATTCTGGTCACACTTTACGAAGTCCTTATCTAAAGCATGGTTCTCACGAATGTAGTTATGCAAACACATAGGGCGTGATTAGTTGGGCTGCAACAGCCCATCTTGGCCCGAGATATGCAGGGTGCAGGTGTTTGGATGCCTGTTTTTGTCCATGGGCCTACACGAGTGGATGAAAAAACTACCTCTGAGCTACACCGAGGGGAAACGAAAATGAAATCCATTCTGAGGTGCCTAGCTGGCGCGACGCGGCGCACGTGTCTTGGTAGGCTATTTTTTCCGCTCCACCTATGCACACACCAGCTCAGTACAACATGGCCCAACAAAACCATACAAGCCAAACATCACTGCCTGCATGCACATAACCTAGGTGACCTTGGCCTGGTTGCAGTCCCCAACCAGACCAAAGTGTATTCGAGCAACTAATCACGCCCATATTAGCTGCAACAATCATCTTCTGCACTTCCATTTTGTAAGATGGCATTTTAAGAAGAACTCTCCACTTAATTTTCCATACTTTGAATGCCCGATGAACAACATTATAGATAATTGAATGTAAATGGTTAAAGTGTTCTTGCTCACCATTTGGAGCTAGTTCTCTCCTTCAATATGGTACATGATACCTTTGACCCTTATATGGAGCCAAGTATCCAAGACGATTTGGATAACCTGCATCAACACAATAATATTGTCGGCGTTTCGAGACCGGGGGGTCCCTGGGCCGATGAGTGAAATGTCGCCGCGTGCCCCAGCCTAGATGGGTCGGCGCGAGACGGAGCGCGAAGGGGGAAGAAGGCGGCCGGAGCGAGAGAGAGAGAGGAAGAGGTGGAAATCCTGTGGCCTTCGTGTTTGTCCCGTGCCCAGGTCGGGTGCGCTTGCAGTAGGGGGTTACAAGCGTCCACGCGGGAGGGGAGCGAGCGGCCTCACATGAGCGCCTGTCCCGTCCTCTTCCCCACGCGGCCAACCCTCTGTAACAGGGCCCTGGTCCTTCCTTTTATAGGCGCAAGGAGAGGATCCAGGTGTACAATGGGGGTGTAGCAGAGTGCTAACGTGTCTAGCGGAGGAGAGCTAGCGCCCTAAGTACATGCCATCGTGGCAGCCGGAGAGGTTTTGGCACCCGGTTCGTGTGGTGTCGTGGCCGTCGGAGGAGCGCTGGAGCCTGGCGGAAGGACAGCTGTCGGGGCTGTCGAGTCCTTGCTGACGTCCTCTTGCTTCCGTAAGGGGGCTGGGAGCCGCCGTCGTCATAGAGCGTGCGGGGCGCCATCATTACTTGTCTGGCGGAGCGAGCCAGATGGGACGCCGGTCTTGTTCCCCGTAGCCCGAGTCAGCTTGGGGTAGGGTAATGATGGCGCCTCCTGTTGACGTGGTCAGTCTGTGCCCTAGGTTGGGCGATGTGGAGGCTCCTCCGAGGTCGAGGTCGAGTCTGTCTTTCGAGGCCGAGGTTGAGTCCGAGCCCCTGGGTCGGGCGAGGCGGAGACCGTTGGCGGAAGCCAGGGCTGAGTCCGAGCCCTGGGGTCGGGCGAAGCGGAGTTCGTCGTTTTCAGGGGCTGAGCCCGAGTCCGAGCCCTGGGGTCGGGCGGAGCGGAGTTCGCCGTCTTCCGAGGCCGAGCCCGAGTCCGAGCCCTGGGTCGGGCGGAGCGGAGTTCGCCGTCTTCCGGGGCTGAGCCCGAGTCTGAGCCCTTGGTTGGGCGGAGCGGTGTTCGCCGTCTTCCGGGGCCGAGCCCGAGTCTGAGCCCTGGGTCGGGCGGAGCGGAGTTCGCTGTCTTCCGGGGCTGAGCCCGAGTCCGAGCCCTGGGGTCGAGTGGAGCGGAGTTCGCCGTCTTCCGGGGCTGAGCCCGAGTCCAAGCCCTGGGGTTGGGCGGAGCGGAGTTCGCCGTCTTCCGGGGCTGAGCCTGAGTCCGAGCCCTGGGTCGGGCGGAGCGGAGTTTCCTATGGTGCCTGAGGCCGGGCCTGACTGCCTGTCAGCCTCACTCTGTCGAGTGGCACAGCAGTCGGAGCGGCGCAGGCGGCGCTGTCCTTCTGTCAGGCCGGTCAGTGGAGCGGCGAGTTGACTGCGGTCACTTCGGCTCTGTCGACTGGAGGACGCACATCAGGATAAAGGTGTCAGGCCACCTTTGCATTAAATGCCCCTGCGATTTGGTCGGTTGGCGTGGCGATTTGGCCAGGGTTGCTTCTTGGCGAAGACTGGGCCTCGAGCGAGCCGGAAGTATGTTCGTCGCTGGAGGGGGGCCTTGGGCGAGACGGAGATCCTCCGGGGTCGGCTGCCCTTGCCCGAGGCTGGGCTCGGGCGAGGCGTGATCGAGTCCCTCGAATGGACCAATCCCTGACTTAGTCGCACCCATCAGGCCTTTGCAGCTTTGTGCTGATGGGGGTTACCAGCTGAGAATTAGGAGTCTTGAGGGTACCCCTAATTATGGTCCCCAAAAGTAGCCCCCGAGCCTCGAAGGGAGTGTTAACACTCGCTTGGAGGCTTTTGTCGCACTTTTTTGCAAGGGGACCAGCCTTTCTCGGTTGCGTTTTGTTCTGTTGGGTGCGCGCGAGCGCACCCGCCGGGTGTAGCCCCCGAGGCCTCGGAGGAGTGGTTTGACTCCTCCGAGGTCTTAATGCCTCGCGCAATGCTTCGGCTGGTCTGGTCGTTCCCTCATGCGAGCTGGCCGTTGCCCGGGTGCACGGTCGGGTCCCAAGTTCTCGGGCTGGTATGTTGACGCTGTCAACGGTTTGGCCAGAGCCGGGTTTGCGAGAGCAGCCCCCAAGCCTCTGCACAGGGCGAGAGGACGGTTAGGGACAGACTCGACTTTTTTACATACGCCCCTGCGTCGCCTTTCTGCAAGGAGGAGGGGGGAAAGCGCCATGTTGCCCTCGGAGGGCGCCGAACATGGTGTCTCCGGTGAGCTACTGGTGGGTAATCCGAGCGGACGTCCGTGCCCCATTTGTTAGGGGTCGGCTAGAGGCCCAGAGGCGCGCCCAAAAGTACCTGCGGGTGATCTGCCGGACCCGGTCCCCTGTCGACGGGGTCCGAGGGCTCGATGCCTCCCTCTGATGGGATTCCGTTACAAGATCGTTCCCGCTGGTCTCGGAAATGTCCTAGGGTACCTCGGGAGCGTAGCCCGAGCCTTGGTTATGTATCGAACGTACCCAGGGTCATCCCTCGCTCTGTGTTTGAGGCGGCTGTGAACCCTTCGAGGGCCAGCCTTCGAACCCCTGATCAGTAGTGGCACGGAGCCCGAGTGGCCTGAGGCAGCCGTTGAACCCTTCCGAGGGGCCGGCCTTCGAACCTCTGACCAGTAGTGGGTGTGGAGCCCACGCGCTCTGAGGCGGCTGTTGAACCCCTCCGAGGGGCTAGCCTTCGAACCTCTGATCAGTAGGGAGGCTCGGAGCATGTTTCCTTCATGGAGAAGGATCCTTTTCGGGGTATCCCCCTTTCCCGGTCCCTGTTGTAAGAGAGAGAAAGAGGAAAAAGGAAAAGGATGCAAAATCGAATGACGTGGCATACCTCTTTTGACGCGGTCATTATGGCGAAGGCGAAGCGTCGCTCGCTTCCCCTGCCAGAGGCGCCGCCTTTCTCGCCGCGGAGTTAATGCGATGGGGCGAGCGGTTCGCGGGGCGGCCGTTGCGCGTGCGCGAGCTGTTCGAGGAACGGAACACGGGCGCGTCGTCTTCACGCCGTGAGAGAGGGTTCTCTCACTGCCCCAGGATGGGACGTAAGCTTGGCTGACGACGTGACCGCTGCTCCCGCCCGCCTGCCACCGCTATTACTGTCGGCCCATTTTTGGCCGTATTAACCGTCGCGCCTGGCTGGCACTGCTGGGTCATACGCAGGGTCGCCTCGAGTCGCGGTACTGGTTCCGCAGTCGAGGAGGCGTGGCAGTGGTGCGAGTGGCAGTGCAGTTGCTTGCACGTAGCGACCGGCGCGCCGATTGCATGACGCGTGGGCGTGGGCCTTCATGCTGGGTGCGTTGGAAGTCGGAGGGGTGCGCCCACTTGGCGCGGCTGCATGCCGCCTGCATGGCTGCCTGCCCTTTCGCCCGCTGGTCTGGGCGAAAGCGGAGGAATGCTCGTAACCGCTGGGCGGTTGCATGCACCGCGCGCGGCGGTTTGGCTTCTTCTGCTCTGGGCCAGCTTGCATGATGTGTGGGACCTAGCCCCCGCGCCATAGGGGGAGGACCTTGGAGCGTGTTGGAGAAGACTCAGCCCACGACGGCTGGGGACGCAAGTAGGGAGAGTCGCCTTTAAAAGGAGGGTGACCCCCTTGGAAGGCGACCATGTCTTCGCGCTCCCTTATGCATCGTGTCTTTCCGCCTTCCGAGCCCCCGGATGGGGGACACCCGTAGTCCTTCCGCCTTGTCGTTGGAGGAACGCAACTCCGTGGGAGTTGGTACCTTTCAGCCATCGTTCGGCTTCAAGGATTTTCATCATGCAGCCCGGCTGCACCCCTCCGCCGGCGGTCACCCAAGACGGTGACCACCAGCCCCTGGATGGGGAGAAGCAAGCCGGGCTGCGGCCCCCGCCTCTCCCTCAGCTTCAAGGATGCTTACCATCCTTGCTGGGGCGGAGAGCGAGGCGAGCCGGGGCTCTACCTCCCGCACGGGTCAGCTGGCCACCTCCTCTTCTAGCTTCTGGTGGTGGAAACCATCCCCCAGCTCTGCGGAGGAGGCATCCTCCAGCCATGCCGGGGAAGGCGAACTGTTGCTGCCCAGCTAGGATGCAACATTCCGCCCTCTTCCTCGTTTTCGTGGCGAGGACGGGAGCGAGGACCTGCCGGTGCGCTTCGGAGCGGCCCGCTCTTTGGCTTTGATGTCTGGTTCGCGTCCCTTGAGCGGGGACGCGAACGAGAGCCCTACGGTCGCCGCGTCCGTCCTGGGACCATAGCTGCTGCTGCAGAGGTCGCTGGGGAGTCGCCCGGAACTTGTCGCCTCGCAGGCTCCCCGGTGTGGAGGTCGCTCATACCCGCGGGGGCGGAACCGGCGTTCCGTTTGTGGTGGCATCTTGAATGCCGGTCTTTTGTTCATTGTGGCTGTCGGGGCCTGAACGTGTATGTATTTTTGGCGCGGAGCCATGTTTTTTCCTCATTTTCGAGCACTAAGACTCGCCTGTTGGTTGTCTGAACCGCTTCACCAAGCGTGAGTCGCCCCGTACAAAGGTGACGAGTGAGGTATCCGTATCCCGGAGGCTTAGGAGTCCCTCGGCTCGGTCGGCCTTGCTGTCCGAGGCTTCTCTTGCTTAGTTAAAGGAACCCCTCGGCCGCTCTTCGATGAGCCGAAACCAGGGGTAGCGGTGTCAGCACGGACAGAGGCAGAGTTGGCTCAAAAAGAAGACTAGGTCGGCCGGAGCCTGGCCGGGTCGTCCGTTAGCGGGACCGACGCCGGAGTTGATCTGCCGAGGCCTCGGGCCGGGCTGAGGTCTTCGGGGGACAGCTGGCCGAGGCCTCGGGGTGACCAGCCGAGCCGCCTGCTCGAGCCGGATTCTTGGAGGAGACCCTGGCGGCGATGGCCCGGGCGTGATGATGAAGTCGTCCTTCAGAGTGGAGATCCTCGGACCGCGTCGCCGTCCGAGGCTAGGTCGGACCTCGCCAAAGGTGTAGTCGACGCCGAGGGTGCTGCTGCTCCCTTCAACTATCAAGATCCGAGCCTGCGGGATCGGATTATCTTGTAGTGTGCGTTTTCTGCGACCGCCGAGGCCCAAACACACCCTCGCCGTGTTGTAAAGCTGCGCTTCTTTTCCTCTTGTTTCGAGTATCTGGACTTTTTCGTCGGTAACAGAATTGTCTGTGCGAGCGAGAGTTGCTTTTCACGGAAGGTGATGAGTGAGGTATCCATATCCCGGAGGCGTAGGAATCCCTCGGCTCGGTCGGCCTTGCCGCTTACGCGCACTCTTGCCCATCCATAGGGTTCTGCCACCGACGCAGTCGAGAAGGCCCGAAGGATCGCTTCGGCAGAGGAGCTTTCGAGCGTGAAGACTTGTTCGGTCCGTGGAATCGCTTATCCGAACGCGAGTTACTTATCGCAGAAGGTGATGAGTGAGGTATCCGTATCCCGGAGGCGTAGGAGTCCCTCGGCTCGGTCAGCCTTGGCTGCTTATGTGTACTCCGTCGTTTTCAGGATCCACTTTCGAAGTAGTCGAAAAGCACGAAAGACATTCTGGCAGAAAAGATCTTTTTTCGAGGAAAAATTTCGACGCAGAGGGGGTTCCCCCCTTTTAGCCCCCGAGGGAGGGTCGGGCTTTGCCGAGGCAAGGCTGACCCTTCCTTGATGACTAAACTTTGCGTGGGAACGAGGTATACGAACAACTTGAAAGCATCTTAAGGGTAGAAGCGACGTAGCTGTTGGATGTTCCAAGCGTTGCTGTAGACCTCGCCTTGACTGTTGGCTAGCTTGTACGTTCCGGGCTTCAGAACTTTGGCGATGACGAACGGCCCTTCCCAGGGAGGTGTGAGCTTGTGCCGCCCTCGGGCGTCCTGTCGCAGCCGGAGCACCAGGTCGCCCACCTGGAGGTCTTGGGACCGGACCCCTCGGGCGTGGTAGCGTCGCAGGGACTGCTGGTACCGCGCCGAGTGTAGTAAGGCCATGTCCCGAGCCTCTTCCAGCTGGTCTAGCGAGTCTTCTTGACTAGCTTGGTTTCTTTGGTCGGCGTAGGCCCTCGTCCTCGGGGAACCGTATTCTAAGTCTGTGGGCAAGATGGCCTCGGCCCCATAGACTAGAAAGAACAGTGTGAAGCCCGTGGCTCGGCTCGGCGTTGTCCTCAGACTCTAGACCATCGAGGGGAGTTCCTTCATCCATCGCTTGCCGAACTTATTGAGGTCGTTGTAGATCTGAGGCTTCAGTCCTTGTAGAATCATGCCGTTGGCACGCTCTACTTGCCCATTCGTCAAGGGTGAGCCACGGCGGCCCAGTCCACCCGGATGTGGTGATCCTCGCAGAAGTCCAGGAACTTTCTGCCGGTGAACTGGGTGCCGTTGTCGGTGATGATGGAGTTCGGGACTCCAAAACGATGGATGATGTTGGTGAAGAACGCCACCGCCTATTCGGACCTGATGCTGTTTAGGGGTCGGACCTCGATCCACTTGGAGAATTTGTCGATGGCGACCAATACGTGCATGTAGCCCCCCGGTGCCTTCTGCAAGGGGCCGACGAGGTCCAGACCCCACACAGCAAAAGGCCAGGTGATGGGTATCGTCTGCAGGGCCTGAGCAGGCAGGTGGGTCTGCCTTGCGTAGAACTGACACCCTTCGCAGGTGCGGACAATTCTAGTGGCGTTGGCCACCGCCATTGGCCAGTAGAAACCTTGTCGGAAGGCGTTTCCAACAAGGGCCCAAGGTGCTGCGTGATGGCCACAAGCCCCCGAGTGTATATCTTGTAGGAGCTCCTGGCCTTCGGCGATGGAAATGCATCGCTGGAGGATGCCTGAGGGGCTGCGATGGTAGAGCTCCTTCCCATCTCCCAGCAAGACGAACGACTTGGCGCGCCGCGCCAACCGCCGAGCTTCGGCTCGGTCGAGGGGTAGCTCTCCTCGATGGAGATATTGCAGGTACGGGGTCTGCCAGTTTCGATTATGCGTGACCCCGCTTCGCTCCTCCTCGACGCGCAGTGCCTCACCCTCGGGGGCCGAGGGTACCTTAGGCTGAACCGAGGGTGCCTCGGGCCGAGCTGAGGGTGCCTCGGGTTGAGACGAGGGTGCCTCGGACTGAGCCGAGGGTACCTCGGACTCGGACGTGTCGTCGATCTTGATGGAGGGTTGATGCAGGTCTCGGGAGAAGACGTCCGGGGGAACCGTTGTTCGCCCCGAGGCTATTTTAGCCAGCTCGTCCGCAGTCTCGTTGTAGCGCCGGGCGATGTGGTTGAGCTCGAGCCCGTAGAACTTGTCTTCCAGGCGCCGAACCTCATCGTAGTAGGCCTCTATCTTCGGGTCGCGGCAGTGGGAGTTCTTCATGACTTGGTCGATGACGAGCTGCGAGTCACCGCGAGCGTCGAGGCGTCGGACCCCTAGCTTGATGGCGATCCACAACCCGTTGACCAGAGCCTCGTACTCAGCCACATTGTTGGACGCCGAGAAATGGAGGCGTAGCACATAGCGTAGGTGCTTCCCGAGGGGCGAGATGAAGAGTAGACCTGCGCTGGCTCCTATCTTCATCAGCGACCCGTCGAAGAACATGGTCCAGAGTTCCGGCTGGATCGGAACTGTTGGGAGCTGGGTGTCGACCCATTCAGCCACGAAGTCCGCCAAGACCTGGGACTTGATGGCCTTCCGAGGGGCGAACGAGATTGTTTCGCCCATGATTTCCACCGCCCACTTCGCGATTCTACCCGAGGCCTCTCGGCACTGGATGATCTCCCCCAGGGGGAAGGATGACACCACAGTTACCGGGTGAGACTCGAAGTAGTGTCACAACTTCCGCCGCGTCAGGATCACCGCGTACAGCAGCTTCTGAACTTGTGGGTAGCGGATTTTGGTCTCGAACAGTACCTCGCTGATGAAGTAGACTGGCCTCTGGACGGGCAATGCATGCCCCTCTTCTCGTCTCTCGACCACAATCGCGGCGCTAACCACCTGAGTGGTCGCGGCGATGTAGATCAAGAGGGCTTCTCTGGCAGCGGGAGGCACCAAGACGGGCGCGTTGGTGAGGAGCGCCTTCAGGTTCTCGAGGGCTTCCTCGGCCTCAGGGGTCCAAGTGGAGCACTCGGTCTTCCTTAAGAGGCGGTACAGAGGCAGGCCTCTTTCGCCGAGGCATGAGATGAAACGGCTCAGAGCCGCAAGACATCCCATGACTCTCTGTACGCCTTTCAAGTCCTTGATGGGCCCCATGCTAGTGATGGCCGCAATCTTCTCCGGGTTGGCTTCGATGCCCCGCTCGGAGACGATGAACCCCAAGAGCATGCCTCGGAGAACCCCAAAGACACACTTTTCGGGATTAAGCTTCATGCCTTTCGCCTTGAGACATCGGAATGTCACTTCAAGGTCGGAAAGGAGGTCTGAGGCTTTCCTCGTCTTGACTACGATGTCATCGACGTAGGCCTCGACCGTCCGGCCAATGTGTTCGCCGAACACATGGTTCATGCACCGCTGGTACGTCGCACCCGCATTCCTCAAGCCGAACGGCATGGTGACATAGCAGTACATGCCGAAGGGTGTGATGAAAGAAGTCGCGAGCTGGTTGGACTCTTTCATCCTGATTTGGTGATACCCTGAGTAGGCATCGAGGAAAGACAGGGTTTCGCACCCAGCAGTGGAATCCACGATTTGATCGATGCGAGGCAGAGGGTAGGGAACCTTCGGACATGCTTTGTTTAGACCAGTGTAGTCTACACACATCCGCCATTTCCCTCCTTTCTTTCTCACAAGCACAGGGTTGGCAAGCCATTCGGGATGGAATACCTCTTTGATGAACCCTGCCGCCATTAGCTTGTGGACCTCCTCGCCTATGGCTCTGCGCTTTTCTTCGTCGAATCGGCGCAGAGGCTGCTTGACGGGTCAGGCTCCGGCTCGGATATCCAGTGAGTGCTCGGCGACATCCCTCGGTATGTCAGGCATGTACGAGGGACTCCACGCGAAAACGTCGGTGTTTGCGTGGAGAAAGTCGACGAGCACTACTTCCTATTTGGGATCGAGCTCGGAGCCGATCCGGATCTGCTTGGAGGCGTCGCTGCTGGGGTCGAGGGGGACGGACTTAACCGTCTCCGCTGGCTCGAAGTTGCCGGCGTGGCGCTTCACGTCTGGCACCTCCTTAGAGAGGCTTTCCAGGTCGGCGACGAGGACCTCAGATTCAGCGAGGGCCTCGGCATACTCCACACACTCCACGTCGCATTCGAACGCGTGTTTGTACGTGGGGCCGACGGTGATGACCCCGTTGGGGCCCGGCATCTTGAGCTTGAGGTAGGTGTAGTTGGGGACAGCCATGAACTTCGCGTAGCATGGCCTCCCCAGTACTACGTGGTAGGTTCCTTGGAACCTGACCACCTCGAACATGAGGGTCTCCCTTCGGAAGTTGGAGGGTGTTCCGAAGCAGACAGGAAGGTCGAGTTGTCCGAGGGGCTGGACGCGCTTCCCGGGGATGATCCCGTGGAATGGCGCAGCGCCTGCCCGGACCGAGGACAGATCAACACGCAGGAGCCCGAGGGTCTCGGCGTAGATGATGTTGAGGCTGCTGCCTCCGTCTGTGAGGACCTTGGTGAGCCTGACGTCGCCGATGATGGGGTCGACAACGAGCGGGTATTTCCCCGGGCTCGGCACGTGGTCGGGGTGGTCGGCTTGGTCGAAGGTGATGGGCTTGTCGGAACAGTCTAGGTAGACTGGCGCCGCCACCTTCACCGAACAGACCTCCCGACGCTCTTGCTTGCGGTGCCGAGCCGAGGCGTTCGCCGCTTGCCCACCGTAGATCATGAAGCAATCACGGACCTCGGGGAACTCTCCTGCCTGGTGATCTTCCTTCTTGTCGTCGTCACGAGCCCTGCCACCCTCCGCGGGTGGCCCGGCCCTGTGGAAGTGGCACCGAAGCATAGCGCACTCCTCAAGGGTGTGCTTGACGGACCCCTGATGATAGGGGCACGGCTCCTTGAGCATCTTGTCGAAGAGGTTGGCACCTCCGGGGGGTTCCCGAGGGTTCTTGTACTCGGCGGCGGCGACAAGGTCCGTGTCGGCGGCGTCGCGTTTCGCTTGCGACTTCTTCTTGCCCTTCTTCTTGGCGCCGCGCTGAGTTGACGCCTCGGGGGCATCTTCCGGTGGGCGGCCCTGGGGCTGCTTGTCCTTCCGGAAGATAGCCTCAACCGCCTCCTGGCCAGAGGCGAACTTGGTGGCGATGTCCATCAGCTCGCTCGCCTTGGTGGGGGTCTTTCGACCCAGCTTGCTGACCAGGTCGCGGCAAGTGGTGCCGGCGAGGAACGCGCCGATGACATCTGAATCGGTGATGTGGGCAGCTCGGTGCGCTGCTTCAAGAATCGCCGGATGTAGTCCCGGAGAGACTCTCCCGGTTGCTGCCGGCAGCTTCGGAGGTCCCAGGAGTTTCCAGGGCGCACGTACGTGCCCGGGAAATTGCCGGCGAAGGCTTGGACCAGGTCGTCCCAGTTAGAGATCTGCCCCGGAGGCAAGTGCTCCAACCAGGCGCGAGCGGTGTCGGAGAGGAACAGGGGGAGGTTGCGGATGATGAGGTTGTCATCGTCCGTTCCACCCAGTTGGCAGGCCAGCCGGTAGTCCGCGAGCCACAGTTCTGGTCTCGTCTCCCCCGAGTACTTTGTGATAGTAGTCGGGGTTCGGAACCAGGTCGGGAACGGCGCCCGTCGTATGGCGCGGCTGAAAGCTTGCGGACCGGGTGGTTCGGGCGAGGGACTCCGATCCTCCCCGTTGTCGTAGCGTCCCCCACGCCTGGGGTGATAGCCTCGGTGCACCCTCTCGTCGAGGTGGGCCCGACGGTCGCGGTGATGGTGCTCGTTGCCGAGGCGACTCGGGGCCGTAGGCGCTGTGTTGCGCGTGCGCCCGGTGTGGACCGAGGCTTCCCGCATGAATCAGGAAGTCACGGCGCGATGTTCCAAGGGGTACCCCTGCCTTCGGGAGGCGGAGCTTTCGGCCCGTCAGACCGTGGCGCCCTCCAGGAGATTCTTGAGCTCTCCCTAAATTCGCCGCCCATTGGTGGTTGATGGCTCCGGCATCGCGCGAAGAAGCATTGCTGCTGCAGCCAGGTTCTGGCCGACTCCACTGGAAGCGGGTGGAGGCCTCACCCTGACATCGTCGGTGATGCGGTGCTGGATACCCTGGGGTAGATGGCGCATTTCTCCGGCCGGAGGTTGGCCCACCCATTCCTGCCCGATGTCCCGGCGGATCGGCTCAGGCGTTCCTGCTCCCTCGTCGAGCCTGGCCTGCACCCCGCGGATCTGCTCGAGCTGTGGGTCATGACCCCCTGCCTGAACGGGGACCACAGCTAGCTCCTGTAGGATGTCGACGCGAGGCACAGGCCTAGGGAGATCACCGTTCTCCGGCATACCAAGATGGTTGCCTTCGGAGGGACCCCCTAGATCGACGTGGAAACATTCACGACTTGGGTCGTAGTCCTCGTCGCCGAGGCTGCGGCTACCGTCGGAACAGTCGGAAAGGCAGTAGTCACATGCAGTCATGAAGTCCCGCATGGCACTGGGGTTACCAAGTCCGGAGAAATCCCAACAGAAGTCGGGCTCGTCATCTTCCTCGGACCCCGAGGGCCCGTAGGTCGAGACGTCCGTCAGCCGGTCCCAGGGCGACCGCATACGATACCCCAGAGGGTTCGGACTCGCCTCTACGAGAGCGTCCGCCAAAGCGAAGCCGCTTGGCGGGTCGAGGCTGAATCCAAGGGGCTTGAGATGGGAATCGGTCGGTACCTCTTGGTCAACGGGCGGTGAGGAAGTCACGTCAGGGACTGACTGCACCGTCGTCTCAGGTACGAGGGTGATGCCTAGCAAGCCTTTCGCGAGCGTGCTGGCGTCGTATGTTTGCTTGGAATTGGTGTGTTGCGGGGAGACGGCGCTCGTCTTCGTCTCAAACGCGAGGTCGATGCCCGATGTGCCCCCCGTTGGGGCGCCGACGCCGTCGACTCGCTCGACAGCCGACGAGGTGCCGCCTCCTGCTTGGCCTTGGTTGCCCCGCCTCCTCCTCCATCGGCGGGGGAGAGGGCGGGGTGAGCTCGAATGTTGTTCTTCCACCACGCGGGGAAGACTTCGTCGATTCCGCCGCCGGCGGGCGGGCTGTCGGCCGCCATTGTCGCTGTCGCACGGCGGGGGAAGGAGTACCATGTCGTAGCTGCCGTCGAGGGACATGAACTCAAGACTCCCGAAACGGAGCACCGTCCCGGGCTGGAAAGGTTGCTGGAGACTGCCCATCTGGAGCTTGATGGGAAGCTGTTCGTCAACACGCAGCAGGCCCCTACCTGGCGCGCCAACTATTGGCGTTTCGAGACCGGGGGGTCCCTGGGCCGACGAGTGAAATGTCGCCGCGTGCCCCAGCCCAGATGGGTCGGCGCGAGACGGAGCGCGAAGGGGGGGAAGAAGGTGGCCGGAGCGAGAGAGAGAGGAAGAGGTGGAAAAACCGCGGCCTTCGTGTTTGTCCCGCGCCCAGGTCGGGTGCGCTTGCAGTAGGGGGTTACAAGCGTCCACGCGGGAGGGGAGCGAGCGGCCTCACGCGAGCGCCTGTCCCGTCCTCTTCCCCGCGCGGCCAACCCTCTGTAAGAGGGCCCTAGTCCTTCCTTTTATACGCGCAAGGAGAGGATCCAGGTGTACAATGGGGGTGTAGCAGAGTGCTAACGTGTCTAGCGGAGGAGAGCTAGCGCCCTAAGTACATGCCATCGTGGCAACCGGAGAGGTTTTGGCACCCGGTTCGTGTGGTGTTGTGGCCGTCGGAGGAGCGCTGGAGCCTGGCGGAAGGACAGCTGTCGGGGCTGTCGAGTCCTTGCTGACGTCCTCTTGCTTCCGTAAGGGGGCTGGGAGCCGCCGTCGTCATAGAGCGTGCGGGGCGCCATCATTACTTGTCTGGCGGAGCGAGCCAGATGGGACGCCGGTCTTGTTCCCCGTAGCCCGAGTCAGATTGGGGTAGGGTAATGATGGCGCCTCCTGTTGACGTGGTTGGTCCATGCCCTAGGTTGGGCGATGTGGAGGCTCCTCCGAGGTCGAGGTTGAGTCTGTCTTCCGAGGCCGAGGTCGAGTCTGAGCCCCTGGGTCGGGCGAGGCGGAGACCGTCGGCGGAGGCCAGGGCTGAGTCCGAGCCCTGGGGTCAGGCGAAGCGGAGTTCGTCGTTTTCAGGGGCTGAGCCCGAGTCCGAGCCCTGGGGTCGGGCGGAGCGGAGTTCGCCGTCTTCCGGGGCTGAGCCCGAGTCCGAGCCCTGGGGTCGGGCGGAGCGGAGTTCGCCGTCTTCCGGGGTTGAGCCCGAGTCCGAGCCCTGGGGTCGGGCGGAGCGGAGTTCGCCATCTTCCAGGGCTGAGCCCGAGTCCGAGCCCTGGGTCGGGCGGAGCGGAGTTTCCTATGGTGCCTGAGGCCGGGCCTGACTGCCTGTCAGCCTCACTTTGTCGAGTGGCACAGCAGTCGGAGCGGCGCAGGCGGCGCTGTCCTTCTGTCAGGCCGGTCAGTGGAGCGGCGAGGTGACTGCGGTCACTTTGGCTCTGTCGACTGGAGGACGCGCGTCAAGATAAAGGTGTCAGGCCACCTTTGCATTAAATGCCCCTGCGATTTGGTCGGTTGGCGTGGTGATTTGGCCCGGGTTGCTTCTTGGCGAAGACTGGGCCTCGTGCGAGCCGAAAGTATGTTCGTCGCTGGAGGGGGGCCTCGGGCGAGACGGAGATCCTCCGGGGTCGGCTGCCCTTGCCCGAGGCTGGGCTCGGGCGAGGCGTGATCGAGTCCCTCGAATGGACCGATCCCTGACTTAGTCGCACCCATCAGGCCTTTGCAGCTTTGTGCTGATGGGGGTTACCAGCTGAGAATTAGGAGTCTTGAGGGTACCCCTAATTATGGTCCCCGACAAATATGTTTCTATATTTCACAATAAACAACACAATAATCTATTATAGTTTAGTACAAAATATTGTTAAGTATCATAATATTCAAACATGCCTGCAAGAGGGAGCAGAAAATTATTTGTATCATTCCTTAATGCATGGAATAACACATTTTTGTCGTGCATAGACCCAGGCTAGCCTATAGAAGCATAAGTAAATCTCATGCCAAAATAAATAATAGCTAGTACATTTTGAGTTGCTTGGCCACTTCTACCAATGTATCTGATAACATCTTTAGGTGGAGGTGTGGCATTAAAGTGGGTTCCATCAAGAGTATGAGGCATCATTCTTTGATCACCAGATATTCTATTATGTATTGTGGACAAATTTGGATCAATTGTTCTGATCCTTGCACATTCCCACCACACAATGCATTACTTCATGAAACTTTCATGTAATTGTCTCTTCAAAATGTCTGAATATGTCAGTTAAAGCACTATTTGACCAACCATGACCACAAGTAACCAGAAATATGGCTACTGGTTCCATCGAACTCATATGAGTAGGTGATTTAAGACCATATGTACTCTCTGGCAATTCATGCAAACTATAAAACAATGATGTATTCATTTGAAACATGATATGACTTAATACATGAGTTTTCAAAGTGTCCATCAGCCAACCATAACCACTTTGTCTAGATGTCCTATCTTCATTATTTTCATGATACTTAAATTAATAATTGGAAACAACGAGAGCTACATAAAGTAGAATGTTTTGTGTAGATCTTACCAAAGGAATAACTTCTTCAATAATATTTTCATCATAAGATTCACTGCCAGAATTAGAGCCATCCTTATTCATGTATATATCACCCCAAGATCATTCATGTTGTATTATCCTCAAGATCATCATTACATATGTCATCACTGCAATGTAAATAATACAAGGTACAAACAATAATTAATAACAACATTATTATTACAATACCATTATAAAAGAGTACAAACAAATGAATTCCTTATATGTCCATATAGAAATATAAAGCAAATTAGTTCATTGCAAATATATCCTAATATTGTCCTAGGCACATCATTTCTTGTCATCTAGTCATGGTTTCTTTTTAACCACTGAAACCTCTCTTCTAGAGTATCCATAGTCAGAAACATCCCTAGGTGACTACTCAACGCTTGGTTGGGATGGTGGATGACCACTAGATGCACTCCAATGATCATCACCTACGTTGCGTATGTCTTCAAACATAGTAGCTAACCGTGTGTCTGGTTTGAGGTTAAAGTAGGATGGGGCGGGGACGACACTGTCCCCTCAATTTTTTGGAATCACGCTGCCACCAAAAAATTACTCTAGTGTTTATCTCGCCCTCACTTGACTCTCATCCAAACACTATAGAAACTGTGGCCGCCCCTTCCATCCCTCCTTATACATCCAACCAAACACACCCTAAATGGTCCTCATATTGCAACCCTCTACTCTTAAATCTACATGACCCTTTAATAGCCTGTAGTAGAACAAAACAATATTCAAGTTTCCAATAAAACAACATTCATATGAATATAGTAATATTCATATGAATCAAACAATATTCATCTTTCCTGTATAGCTTTATCCCATAAACCAAGTAGAGCACTAGCATGTCTACCCGATAATAATAAAACCTGGTATAAACAAGATAAAGATATGGGGAAAATAAAACTAGGCATCCTTAATAGGTCCCATCAATTAACCTAACTGCGCAATGCATATGTGAGAACATAATAGTAAATATTATATAGGTGAAAACAATGTGATCAAGGACACAACTTGCCTTCTACATCAAACTCTTGCTGCTTAGAGTCTTCAATATGTTGGATATCAGATCCTCCGAACACTTGCTATTCTACTCGCAATGGTACAAGCAAACAAGCAACCAATAAATAAAAATAACATTACATCAAACAAAGAAAATAATTGCAGAAAACAAATCTGCACGTCAATACAAATTCATAGGTTTAAAAACCATTAAAATTGGAGTTAAAATATGAAAGTTATGAATAAAACAAGTTTTATGGTGAAATTTATATTAAAAATAGCATTCCAGGGACTAAAGTGTGGAAACCGAGGACTTCTACATAATTATAAGTATAAATTTGTGGACCTCTGTGCGAATAGAAGCTGTTGAGATGGCGAGTTTGAAATATTAAAAGCTCATGGTTAAATCTACGGTTTCCGGGACCTATGCGTAATACTCTTTACATTGTATGTGACCACAGGTTTATTCATCAAAATTCTAGGGACTTTTTAACATAATAGACGCACGACTGACTCAAGTGACCCGGACCGCTTAGATCCAAATCCATGGTCCAGATCCAATCAACCTGAAATAGTATCGAAACTCTAATCTTGACCGTCCATCGGAGATCTGACGTCCAGGACTTATCTCTCACCTCCCGACTCCCAAGATGGCGACGCCACGACCCGTGCGGCGGCACTTCGCCGACGTGACGCGCGTCCGGCTTCCCAACCATGTAATCCAATCACTAGAAGTCTAGAAGGTGATACATGTAGCTGACAACCAAACGAAACGAGTAGGGATCTCATCAGCGCGAATCTGACGACGACGTTGTCTGCCCAGCGCCCACGGCGGCTCGGTGGCGGAGAAAACACTATGAGCAGACTCCGCAGTCCGCACTCAACAACGTACTCACGTAGGTTCTACGTGCTTCGAGGAACCACTAGAGCCAATCGTCAACACTAATTAGGCTACAAGAACACCGGTCGACGGCTTGTGGCTGCGTGTTTGGAATTTGGATAGCGGTGGCATTGCCATGCTTGCTATGGCGCTCCAATCTCTCGGCATGTTCGTTCTATGGGACAAGGGGATCCCAGGCAAGCAGGGCCCAGCTGTTCGAGTCGAACTCGGCGATACGTCCATGGGGGACTCGGAACAGAAGGAGACTCTAGCCACTAGGCCCACTAGACGGCCTCCCAAACGCGTGCGCCGGAGCAAGAGTCTGGGGAAGAGAACACCTGTGTCGGGTTCTTGCGAGGACACGGTGGCGGACCGGACTCGGGAGGTAGAGCCCCTGTCCAAGAGGGGAAGAGGGTGCTGACAAGTGACAATGGCTCCGAGTGAGTGTGAGCACGAGGTCTGTAGGAGGAGACAGCCTAGCACCAGGGCCCCACCTGCGAGTACCTCATAGAAAGCGCGAGGTATGGGGGAGGAGATGGGTCGAACTGGGCCGAGGTGGGCCACACGGTGAGAACTAAGGGAAATAGAATTGGGTAGGGGGGAGGCCCAAGCGCAGGTGAGGTTTTACTTTTTAGATTTAAATTTCCAAATCCAAATCTGATTTCAAATAGACTTTAAATTTAAATGAAAACGCAACAATTAAAATCCAGAATGCAGTGCAGAAACAAAGTTTTGTTTTTTCCACTTATTTATTTTAGGAAAAATTATTTAAATGCATAATTCACATAAGGAGGTAAAAATTCAAACAGGCTTTAAAAAAATTACTTAGGTTCCCGAAATAGAATTTTGGGGTTTACAAACCTGGATTCTAATTTTGGGGCATTCAATCCTCTAGGTCACCCTGTGTTGAAAATGCTCCATGCTCACCTATCATGTGCTAGGGATGCATCCTATAAGTATAGATTTAAGCCATCAGAAAGCTCCCTCTCCTTGAAGGTTTTCTTTGGAACAAAGGAAAAGTGAAGGAATTTTGAATGACTGGAATCTTAAAGGGAATTTTCCTATGTCACCCTTTAGAACAAAGGATTTAGTTTCTATAAATCCTATAAAATTCTTATGGAATGACTAATTGTATTAAAAAAATTTGGAGAATTTTTCACATAAGGTCCAACCTCTTGGAAACTTTCCTTTGTGTCTATCTATCTTCTAAATTATGTGTTCTTCTAATGTTGCTTCCAAATGCTCTATTAGAAGTTTTTCTATTCTATGTATGTAATTCTGGTAGGATTGCAAGCAGCATACAACTCTATTCCTATTTTTTTCTATTTTTGTGTTTTACCGATCCTGCATTTTAAAGAACGCCAAAGTTCTTGAAATTTCACACCCATATGAACATAGTAGTGCCTTAATAGCCTCTCGCCATTGAAAGGACTACATATGCTTAAAAGGGGGTGAATTAGGACTTCTAACTTTCTCCCTAATCTAGGCCAAAAATAATTCTCCTAAACAAAACCTATGCAAATAGCTAAGCAATAATGTGCAATCTAGGTTTTGTCTAAGTGTTGCTATCTCTACTGCAAAAGGAGTTATGCAACTTAAGTTCCAATCCTAAATATTCTAAACTAGAATAGGAAAGATTGCAACTTAAGTAGTGAATGTAAATGCGGAGAGGTCGTTTTTGAGCAGCCGAAGACCTAGCACACTAACACGGTCTGGTGGTGCATCAGACCATTTGAGTTCAACGACTACTCTACGATTCCAATGATCGTGCTAATGTGGCAAAGGTCCAATGGTGCATCGGCCTGGTCTGGTGTGCCCTTACAATACTGGTCTCCATTAGAACCTTCACTGAACAGGAAATCTAACAGAGGTCCGGTACACCACTAGACCGTCACTATTCAAGGTCCGGTGTGATCGCAGAAAGTATAGTTTTTCCCACTTCATTCCAATAACTATGTGGGGTGGTTGGGGCTATAAATACACCCAAACCAGCATATTGAAGACACAAGAGCTACACCAAACATCCATACATTTATTGCAATAACTCTAAGTCATTCAAAGCCTCCCAAGTTCCGCATTCAAGAGATTTGAGTTTTTGAATTGTTAGTGCCTTGTGGAGAGTTGTTTTTGAATTTGTTTATATGATTCTTGTGCTCTTGAGTTTCTTTCTCACTCACACTCTCATTCTTATTCTTGTAAAAGATAGCGAGGGACTCTGAGTTTGTGTGGAGATCCTCGTGGAGACTCCAGTCTCTTGATTTGAGAAAGGATAGTCAACCTCGATCTAGGTGATCGCTTGAGAGAGGAAAGTGTTGAAAGGGACCCGTTCTAAGTGGACTCCTCAACGTATACTTAGGTTTCCTTTGGGAACTGAACTCTGGTAAATAAATCACCCATGTCTCTTGTGTTGTGATTTGCATGTGATTTCTTTCTCCCTTCGCTATTCTAAGTTATATTACTTGTATTTGATTCAAAATCATTTGTGTTGCTCTTGAAGTAGTTATGCAATCATAAAGGCCAACACTAGCAAGAAGAACACCTCTCCCTCACTCTAATCAATTTGCTTCTTGTTCTAATGCCTAATCGGGGTTTGAGTTTTTGTTTTAAGTGATAAATTTTAGGTTTTTCCTATCCACACCCTCTAGGAGACTTTCATGAGTACTCACCATTGTCTTGCACGATCAACACACGCTTGCTTGGGTAGTCCCTTCATATTTTCCCAAATCCTTTGCATTGTAGCAGTTGGATGGCCTTCATTCTCCCCATGGAAGCGATAGAAAAAATATATTTGGTTGTACTTGACCTAATCCTTTCACCATCTTGATAGCATGAGAAAGTGTTGATTTTGAAATAGTCATGGACAGTCGATTCGGAGGATCTCCCTAAAATCATGGTTAGGGCCAACGACACTTGTGTGGGGCTGCCATGAGGTAGTCCAACCTGTGGGAGTGTTAGTTCTTATATGTCATCCCTGTACTTCTCTTTTAGCCTTTCAAGCAAGATGGAAAAAGCGAGTGATGTTAGTGCACTCCTTGTAAGCTAATATACCCTGCTTTTTTCTAGTCAAACCACCCATGAATCTAGAATTGTAGCCTCTTCATTTTCTACTATACCACATCTTATCATGCCTATTTGTAATTTTTATAGTACTCTTCAATAGATTTATTCACATGCCTAAGCTGACATAATTTATGCACCAAGTCACGAGCATGATAGGAAGAAACGAAGTGAGTATGCATGGTTGTTTTTAAATCATTCCAAGTTTTTGGTATGGTAGTTGGATATTAAGTTTGATACTCAGCCCACCAAATAGAATCAAAATTAGTAAATTCACTAGTGGTAGCTCTAACCCTTTTATCATTAGAAAATTTATACCATTCAAACTTTCCATCTAGCAACAACTCTGAAGTTATATATGCATTAGAATCATATTTTCCATCAAAACGTGATATGGAAAATTTAATTCTACATAGGGAATCGTTATTATTGTGTACCTCACATCGTGGAGCTCGATCACCCCTGCCATGACGATGTCAACATGGCTACCATCGATGCCTAGTAGATCGATCATCATGCTCGATGTCCGCTGAATACTCCGCATCATCATCTCTTTTTGCGCTACCATTGGAGTCATGGGCATCATTATCATGTTGTTCCCTTCCTTCATGCCTAGTTTGTCCCATCCTCTATAACCGATCCATGATTGCTGCAAGAGAGGTGTCAATAACCCCAATTGTTATTTCCAATATGATTAGCATGTTGTTAGCAATAATTTGTGCAGACTATAATTGACCAATGTGCTCATTAGTGATTTGGGCATCTTCATTGAGGTCTCATATGTGTAGCCTTACTTGGCGATTGAAATGCTAATGAGGCCCTCGTACGTGGTGAATGTGGTGGTAGCTCAGGCACTTGTGTTGTCTAGGAGATTGTAGGCTATAAACACTTACTCACTAGCAAGAAATCAAGCTCTTACAAGTTCTTAACACATGATGTAGGATGTAACACTGAGAGCACCTAAACGAGGGTGAATAGGTAATCCTATAAAATTCAACACTTATAGCCACAAAACTTTGGTTATGAAGGTTAGAATAGTTAAGTTTCTTGAAACGAGCTCTTGTGAACACAGACAATCAAAGAGAAAATAATCACAAGAGACACGCGATTTTATCCCGTGGTTCGGCCAAGTAACACTTGCCCGCTTCCACGTTGTGGCGTCCCAATGGACGAGGGTTGCACTCAACCCATTTCAAGTGATCCAATGATCAACTTGAATACCACGAATTTTCTTGCTTTTCGCTTTTTCCCGTTTGTGAGGAATCTCCACAAGTTGGAGTCTCTCGCCCTTACAACAAAGATCACAATGAACACACAAGAGTAAGGTTGGGAGCAACACACACAAATCCGCAGAACACACACGCACACAAGCCAAGACTTGAGCTCAAGATGAAGCACAAAGAGTTCACAACTAGAAAGGAGCTCAAATCACTAACACGATCGATCAAGTGCGCGGAGACGGAGTGTGGGAGTCTTAGAATGCTTAGTGAACGCTTAGGTGCTCCTCCATGCGCATAGGGGTCCCTTTTATAGCCCCAAGGCAGCTAGGAGCCGTTGGAGGCCAACAAGGAAGGCTATCCTTGCCTTCTGTCGGGTGGCGCACCGGACAGTCCGGTGCACCACCGGACAACCACTGTTCATGTCCGGTGCGCGATCTCCTTCCTATTCTAGCGCAGACGACCGTTGTAGATTTGTGGCAGTTGGCGCACCGGACACTGTCCGGTGCACACCGGACAGTCTGGTGCCCCCTGCCGACCGCTGGCGCGGGCCACGCGTCGCTCACGGATTGCGCGACCGGCCGTTGCGCTGGCGGCCGTTGGCTCACCGGACGGTCTGGTGCACCAACGGACAGTCCGATGAATTATAGCCGTATGCCGCCAAATTCTCCCGAGAGCGGCATGTTAACCGGAGTCCAGCCTGGCACACCGTACACTGTCCGGTGCACCACCGGACAATCCGGTGTGCCAGACTGAGCAGAGATTTGGCTGCACCGAGCCAAGTCTTTTGGTTTTTTTCTTTTCTCTGTTTCTAGCACTTAGACAACATATGTTAGTACTCAAAACAATGTACTAAGTCTAGAAACTTACCTTGTTACATGATTTGCATCTTTTGCTTGTTTGGCACATAATATTTCATTAACTTTGTGTTGGACACTTAATCACGAAAACATTATAGAAATGGCCCAAGGGCACATTTCCCTTTCAATCTCCCCCTTTTTGGTGATTTATGCCAACACATCAAAAAGCAATGCAAAGCATGCAACATCGATTCAAATTGAAGACCAAATTGTTTTTTGACTCTAATTTGGCATATTTGGATTATTCTTTGCCACCACTTGGTTTGTTTTTGCAAATCAAATTCATTTTCCTATCTCTAAGTCAAACTCACTTGTTTGGGCAAAAAGAGAGATATTCCAAAAGTGAATTTGAACAAGATCCAAAAACTCCCCCTTTTTCGCATAATTATAACTTCTCCCCACAAGATACCAAATTTTGCAATAAGAGTATTTTGGCAAAATCAAAGGTTCTAACTCTACTGTTTTCAAAATTTTCAAGTGGTAGCTGATCCATTTGCTTTGGTCTTATTTTCTCCCCCTTTGGCATTAAGCACCAAAACAGGATCATTTTTGGCCCCTTAACCCCATTGCCTCACCAAAAATGTCAATTAAGAGCAAAAAGGCAATAAGAGCAAGAGAATGAACTTGGAGGTGAGTACACTAATACCGGAGTGCAGTGGAAGTCTTTGCATGGTCCAAGTTCACCTTTCCCTTTCAATGCACCTTTGAGACTACATCAAGTAACTCAAACACAAAGGTTAGTCTCAAAGGGTCAAGTTGTAGCACTTCTCCCCCTAAATACGTGCATAATTCATACATGGACTTGTGAGGTCCGGGGATCCCTTGCACAACTTGAGCACCGTAAATAAGCAATAAATTGCATAAATGTATAATGAACATGATCAACGACATAAAACACATGTATGCTATAGATCAATCCAATTTACGCGAATCTAAGACATTTAGCTCACTACGCAGCCTCCAAAAGGTTTTCTCATCTAAAGGCTTGGTAAAGATATCGACTAGCTGGTTCTCGGTGCTAATATGGAAAACCTCGATATCTCCCTTTTGCTGGTGGTCTCTCAGAAAGTGATGTCGGATGTCTATGTGCTTAGTGCTGTGTTCAACAGGATTATCCGCCATGCGGATTGCACTCTCATTGTCACATAGGAGTGGGACTTTGGTCAGATTGTAGCCAAAGTCCTGGAGGGTTTGCCTCATCCAAAGTAGTTGCGTGCAACACTGTCCTGTGGCAACATACTCGGCCTCGGCGGTGGATAGGGCAACGGAGGTTTGTTTCTTTGAACTCCAAGACACCAGGGACCTTCCTAGGAATTGGCACGTCCCTGATGTACTCTTCCTGTCAACCTTGCATCCAGCATAATCGGAGTCTGAATATCCAATTAAGTCAAAGGTTGACCCCCTTTGGATACCAGATCCCGAAGCAAGGCGTAGAAACTAAATATCGTAGAATCCGCTTAACGGCCACAAGGTGACATTCCCTTGGGTTGGATTGAAATCGAGCACACATGCATACGCTAAGCATAATATCCGGTCTACTAGCACATAAATAAAGTAATGACCCTATCATAGACCGGTATGCCTTTTGATCAACGGACTTACCTCCTTTGTTGAGGTCGACATGTCCGTCGGTTCCCATAGGTGTCTTTGCGGGCTTGGCATCCTTCATCCCAAACCGCTTGAGAAGATCTTAAGTGTACTTCGTTTGGGAGATGAAGGTGCCATCCTTGAGTTGCTTCACTTGGAACCCAAGGAAGTAGTTCAACTCGCCCATCATTGACATCTCAAACTTTTGAGTCATCACCCTGCTAAACTCCTCACAAGACTTTTGATTAGTAGAACCAAATATTATGTCATCGACATAAATTTGGCACACAAAAAGATCACTGTTACAAGTCTTAGTGAAAAGAGTGGGATCGACTTTCCCAACCTTGAAAGAATTAGCAATTAAGAAATCTCTAAGGCATTCATACCATGCTCTTAGGGCTTGCTTAAGTCCATAGAGCGCCTTAGAGATCTTACACACATGGTCGGGGTACCTGTCATCCTCAAAGCCAGGGGGTTGTTCCACGTACACCTCCTCCTTTATTGGCCCATTGAGGAAAGCGCTCTTCACATCCATTTGAAACAACATGAAAGAGTGGTGAGCGGCATAGGCTAATAATATTCTAATAGACTCTAGCCTAGCCACAAGAGCAAAAGTCTCCTCAAAATCCAAACCTGCGACTTGGGCATAACCTTTTGCCACAAGTCGAGCCTTGTTTCTTGTCACCACCCTGTGCTCGTCTTGCTTGTTGCGGAACACCCACTTGGTTCCCACAACGTTTTGCTTAGGACGTGATACCAGGCTCCAAACTTCATTCCTCTTGAAGTCGTTGAGCTCTTCCTGCATGGCCAACACCCAGTTCGGATCTTGCAAGGCCTCTTCTACTCTAAAAGGCTCAATAGAAGAGACAAAAGAGTAATGCTCACAAAAATTAGCTAATCTTGAGCGAGTAGTTACTCCCTTGCTTATGTCACCCAGAATCTGATTGACAGGGTGATTTCTTTGAATCGTCGCTCGGACTTGAGTTGGAGGGGCCGGTGGTGCTTCTTCCTCCATAGCTTGTTCTTCTTGTGCTCCCCCTTGATCACACGCCTCTTCTTGATGAACCTGTCCATCATCTTGAGTTGGGGGATGCACCATTGTTGAGGAAGAAGGTTGATCTTGCTCTTGTTGTTCCTGTGGTCGCACATCTCCAATCGCCATGGTGTGTATTGCGGCCGTTGGAACATCATCTTCATCTATGTCATCAAGATCAACTTGCTCTCTTAGAGAGCCATTAGTCTCATCAAATACAACGTCGCTAGAGACTTCAACCAAACCCGATGATTAGTTGAAGACCCTATACGCCTTTGTATTTGAGTCATACCCTAGTAAAAACCCTTCTACTGCTTTGGGAGCAAATTTGGAATGTCTACCTTTCTTCACCAAAATGTAGCATTTGCTCCCAAATACACGAAAGTAAGAGACATTGGGTTTGTTACCGGTAAGGAGTTCGTAGGAGGTCTTCTTGAGGAGACGATGCAGATAGAGCCGGTTTATGGCATGGCAAGCTGTGTTCACAGCTTCCGACCAAAACTGCTCGGGCGTCTTGAACTCTCCAAGCATTGTCCTCGCCATGTCGATAAGAGTCTTGTTCTTCCTCTCTACCACACCATTTTGCTGTGGTGTGTAGGGAGCGGAGAACTCATGCTTGACACCTTCCTCCTCAAGATACTCCTCAACTTGTAAGTTCTTGAACTCGGACCCGTTGTCACTCCTTATCTTTTTCATCTTGAGCTCAAATTCGTTTTGAGCCCTCCTTAGAAAGCGCTTTAGGGTCCCTCGGGTTTCTGATTTATCCTGCAAAAAGAACACCCAAGTGAAGCGGGAAAAGTCATCTACAATTATAAGACCATACTTACTTCCCCCGATGCTAAGGTAGGCGACGGGTCCGAAGAGGTCCATGTGGAGAAGCTCCAGTGGTCTTGACGTTGTCATCACATTCTTGCTGTGATGAGTGCTTCCCACCTGTTTCCCTGCCTGACAAGCTGCACAAGGTCTATCTTTTTCGAAGCAGACATTGGTTAGTCCTAACACATGTTCTCCCTTTAGAAGTTTATGAAGGTTCTTCATCCCAACATGTGCTAAACGGCGATGCCACAGCCAGCCCATGCTAGTCTTAGCTATTAAGCATGCATCTAGATCGGCCTCCTCTTTCGAAAAATCAACTAAGTAGAGTTTGCCATCTAATACACCCTTAAACGCTAATGAACCATCACTCCTTCTAAAGACAGAAACATCAATATTTGTAAACAAACAATTGTAGCCCATGTGGCACAATTGACTTACAGACAGGAGGTTGTAACCAAGCGACTCTACTAGAAACACATTTGAAATGGAGTGCTCGTGGTGATGGCTATCTTGCCCAAGCCTTTGACCTTGCCTTGGTTCCCATCTCCAAAGATAATCGTATCCTGGGAATCCTTGTTCTTGACGTAGGAGGTGAACATCTTCTTCTCCCCTGTCATGTGGTTTGTGCATCCGCTGTCGATAATCCAGCTTGAGCCCCCGGATGCATAAACCTGCAAGATAATTTACGCTTGGGTTTTAGGTACCCAACTCTTGTTGGGTCCTACAAGGTTAGTTACAATAGCCTTTGGAACCCAAATACAAGTCTTATCTCCCTTGCATTTGGATCCCAATTTCCTAGCAACTACCTTTTCATTCTTACAACAAATTGCAAAAGAAGTATTGCAAGCATGGTAAATTGTAGAAGGTTCATTACATACTTTCCTAGGTACATGATGCACAACATGATTTCTCCTATGTTTACTTCTACCATGCACAAAAGTAGAGCTAGAAGCAAACATAGCATGTGATTTAAAGACATCATGATCATAACTCCTATGAGCATTTCTAGGAAATTTTCTATCACTATAATGAAAGCATGATTCCTTTGAGCACTATTTGCCATAGGGGCCTTCCCTTTCTCCTTGTTGAGAACGGGAGCCTTTTGGCTTGTTAAGTTCTTGGTTTCCTTTCGAAAACCAAGTCCATCCTTAATAGAGGGGTGTCTACCAATAGTGTAGGCATCCCTAGCAAATTTTAGCTTATCAAAATCAACCTTGCAAGCCTTAAGTTGAGCATTAAGACTTTCCACCTCATCATTTAATTTAGTAATAGACATAAGGTGTTCATTACAAGCATCAACATCAAAACCTTTAAATCTATTATAAATACTAACATGCTCTACACATGAACTATATTTATTTGCTTCCTCTAGCTTAGCATTTAAATCATCATTTAAACTCTTTAAACTAGATACAGTTTCATGGCAAGCAGATATCTCAGAAGACAACACTTCATTTCTCTTAAGTTCTAAGGCAAGAGACTTTTGAACACTAACAAATTTGTCATGTTCCTCATACAAAATGTCCTCTTGCCTCTCTAGCAGTCTATATTTTTCATTTAAAGCATCAATCAACTCATTAATCTTTTCTACTTTAGCTCTATCTAATCCTTTGAACAAGCTAGTGTAATCTACTTCATCATCACTAGAATCCTCATCACTAGAAGTAGAGTACTTGGCGGATTCTCGAACACTCACCTTCTTTTCCTTGGCCATGAGGCAGGTGTGGCGTTCGTTGGGGAAGAGCGAAGATTTGTTGAAGGCCGAGGCTGCCAATCCTTCATCGTCGGAGTCGGATGAAGAGCAGTCCGAATCCCATTCTTTGCCAAGGTGAGCCTCGCCTTTCGCCTTCCTGTAGCTTTTCTTCTTCTCCTTCTTCCCATGTCTTTCTTCCCCTGGTCATTTTCATTATCGGGACATTGAGCAATAAAATGACCAGTCTTATCGCATTTGAAGCAGGAGCGCTTTCCCCTTGTCTTATTCTTGTTGGAGTACTCCTTGCGTCCTTTTAGTGCGGTCTTGAAGCGCTTGATGATAAGCGCCATCTCATCTTCGTTGAGGCCAGCGGCCTCCACTTGTGCCACCTTGCTTGGTAACGTCTCCCTGCTGCTGGTTGCTTTGAGGGCAACAGTTTGAGGCTCGTGGACGGTTAGTGGCCGTTTAGAGCATCGTCCACATATCGAGCCTCCTTCACCATCATGCGCCCGCTCACAAACTTCCCAAGAATCTCCTCGGGCGTCATCTTGGTATACCTGGGATTCTCATGAATAAGGTTGACAAGATGGGGGTCAATTACGGTAAATGACCTTAGCATTAGTCGGACGACGTCATGGTCCGTCCATCTTGTGCTTCCATAGCTCCTAATCTTGTTGACCAGGGTCTTGAGCCTGTTGTATGTTTGAGTTGGCTCCTCTCCCCTGATCATGACAAACCTCCCTAGCTCGCCTTCCACTAGTTCCATCTTGGTGATCATAGTGGCATCATTTCCCTCATGTGAGATCTTGAGGGTATCCCAGATTTGCTTGGCGTTGTCCAAGCTGCTAACTTTATTGTATTCATCCCTGCAAAGCGAAGCTAACAAGACAGTAGTAGCTTGGGCATTCTTATGAATTTGTTCATTAATGAATACAGGGTTATCAGTGCTATCAAAATGCATCCCATTTTCCACTATTTCTCAAATGCTAGGATGGAGAGAAAATAGATGACTACGCATTTTTTGACTCCAAAATGAGTAGTCCTCTCCATCAAAGTGTGGAGGTTTTCCTAGTGGAATAGAGAGTAGATGTGCATTTGTATTGTACGGCATGCGAGAATAGTCAAAAGAGTAATTTTGATTAACCGTCTTTTTCTTTGAAGAAGGATCGTCATCGTCGTCGTCTCTTGGTGAAGAAGATTCATCGCTGTCGTAGTAGACGATCTTCTTGATGCGCCTCTTCTTCTTCTTGTCCTTCTTCTTATGACTCGAGACAGAGTCAGTGGGCTTGTCATCTCTAGGCTCGTTGAGGAAGGACTCCTTTTCCTTGTCGTTGACCACCATCCCCTTTCCCTTAGGATTTATCTCTTCGGGCGATTAGTCCCTTACGTGAAGGGAACGGCTCTGATACCAATTGAGAGCACCTAGAGGGGGGTGAATAGGTGATCCTATAAAATTCAACACTTATAGCCACAAAACTTTGGTTATGAAGGTTAGAACGGTTAAGTGGCTTGAAATGAGCTCTTGTGAACACAGTCAATCAAAGAGAAAATAATCACAAGAGACACGTGATTTTATCCCGTGGTTCGGCCAAGTAACACTTGCCTACTTCCACGTTGTGGCGTCCCAATGGACAAGGGTTGCACTCAACCCCTTTCAAGTGATCCAATGATCAACTTGAATGCCACGACTTTTCTTGCTTTTCTCTTTTTCCCGTTTGCGAGGAATCTCCACAAGTTGGAGTCTCTCGCCCTTACAACAAAGATCACAATGAACACACAAGAGTAAGGTTGGGAGCAACACACACAAGTCCGTAGAACACACACGCACACAAGCCAAGACTTGAGCTCAAGATGAAGCACAAAGAGTTCACAACTAGAACGGAGCTCAAATCACTAACACGATCTATTAAGTGCGCGGAGACGGAGTGTGGGAGTCTTAGAATGCTTAGTGAATGCTTAGGTGTCTCCTACATGTGCCTAGGGGTCCCTTTTATAGCCCCAAGGCAGCTAGGAGCCGTTGGAGGCCAACAAGGAAGGCTATCTTTGCCTTCTGTCGGGTGGTGCACCGGACAGTCCGGTGCACCATCGGACAACCACTGTTCATGTCTTGTGCGCGATCTCCTTCTTATTCTGGCGCAGACGACCTTTGTAGATTTGTGGCAGTTGGTGCACCGGACACTGTCTGGTGCACACCGGATAGTTCGGTGCCCCCTGCCGACCGTTGGAGCGGGCCATGCGTCGCTCGCGGATTGCGTGGCCGACCGTTGCGCTGGCAGCCGTTGGCTCACCGGACAGTCCGGTGAATTATAGCCGTACACCGCCAAATTCTCCCGAGAGCGGCCTATTCACCGGAGTCCAGCCTGGCGCACTGGACACTGTCCGGTGCACCACCAGACACTCCGGTGTGCCAGACTGAGCAGAGATTTGGCTGCACCGAGCCAAGTCTTTTGGTTCTTTTCTTTTCTCTGTTTCTAGCACTTAGACAACATATGTTAGTACTCAAAACAATGTACTAAGTCTAGAAACTTACCTTGTTACATGATTTACATCTTTTGCTTGTTTGGCACATAATATTTCATTCACTTTGTGTTGGACACTTAATCACCAAAACATTATAGAAATGACCCAAGAGCACATTTCCCTTTCAAACACCCCGTCCACTCCCGGACAAGCAGTACTTACTCTTAGCAGTCCTTTAGGATCTTATATCATCCTCATAAACCAACATGAGTCTTTTGTGTGCACTTTGTCCTCACTCATGCGTACCCAGAAAAACTTCTCGGCTAGTCACCTATCCCAAGATTTCTCCAAGCTAAGCACGCTTAACCTAGAGCTTCTTTTGAGATAGACTTCTAAAAAAAGATGCACCTTGTTGTATGAGTATTCTATTAATTCTATTAAGTCTTAGGCCAGGATATTACCATCCACCGGGGCCAGGATATCACATAGAAGGTGCTGGCAAATAGCAAGAACAACAACAAATGATGATGTCCAACATAATTTGATGGTGTTGTAGATAATTTTGTGGAGCTTTAGCTAGATGTTAAAAACAATTGCACAAAGGAATGTCTAGTACCAGATTACTCTCAACAACTGAATAAAGGTTTGACGATGGTGTTATGCTGGTCCTAGTCCAAATCATGATAGAGGCGTCAAATTAATGGCATTGACAAGATTGAGTTTTTTAGATGATCTGTCATAAATACATGTTTTAGCCAATGGCACGTAGAAAATTAGCCCTATAAAAAATTACAAGATTTTTATGATTCCTTAACACGTAAGTCACTACACACCCACTATGAAGGTGTGGAAGATCTCTTTTGTATGAGATAATTTGAGATGCTTTAATGAAGTCATAGAAAAAACCATCCTTGTCTTTAAAAGAAAATTCCAAAGACGAGGTGGAGGTGTCCCAGAAGAAGTGGAGGTAGCCCATGGCGAGGTGGAGGTGTCCCTTGAGAAGTTGAATGCCTATCTACATGCAGAGCCGTCTCTGAGCATTTTGGGTCCGGTGCAAAATACAAAAATAGACCTATAACTTATATGTAGATAAAAAATAACCTAAAATAGGCTATTTGGTATTTGATCTATTATTATATTCATGTTCTCTCATTCTATATATTTTAAGGCCAAGATTCTTCAATTCATTTTGCAAAACATCAAACAGTTCTTACCCTACTATATAATTTATATTCAGAAAACTCAAAAAATTGGAGCCCCAAAAAATTGGGGGCATGTGTCGTCAGCCCAGTGCAATTGGGGGCATGTGTCGTCAGTCCATTTGCACTGGGCTTACGACCTGTTTGTTTCAGCTTCTGGCCGTTAGAATAGGCTTCTGACCGCCAAACGTTTCTCTTCTCAATATGCTTCTCTGAAAATCACCCAAATCAATGTGAATGCAAAATCCACTGGATTGTTGCGATGGGAGGAATCCACCTCTTCTTAAATCCTTAACCCTGCAGACCCTTTATCTTCTTCCGCGCACAAGCCCCACGATATCTAGATTCTCGTAACAATTAGATTATCTGGAAATCCAAATTCTCAAAAAAGCTCTCTAGAAAAAACTGTCTCAAACAGGTCCTATAAGGCCACAACGGGCATATCTACATGTTACAAGGAGTCCCATAAAGGGAGTGTGACGAGACGCCCTCTTCGGGGTGATTGAGTCGGACTTATACTCATATTCAAACTCTACTCTCTTAATAGTATAATCTCCTAGCGCGTCAAGTATAAGTCTACATAGTGCTCATTTGGGAGGGCTCCCAGGTAGCTCTGGCTCCATGCTGGAGCCTCGCAAACGCTGCCACAAAAACGGAGGCGGAGGCAGCTGGTGAGCGCGGAGGCAGCATGCAGAGGCGGCGCAAGCGTTCCTTGCGCGTGGCAGCCTACACAATGGCACCGTACTGTGGACGGACATGTAGCGGCACACGCCGTGGTGCAATGTTTTCGACAGAGGCCGCATACATGTACATAAGATGTCCTTGCAAATGTCTAACAAGGACAATCTGAACATTTGAGTCACACACAAAACAAAAATATCCATGGAGCCATTTTACCAAAACGATTTGCAAAAAACATAGTGGCTCCTGTAGAGTAGCTGCTCCTATAGAGGAGTCAGAGCCAAAGCCATTTTTAGAGAAGCCGGAGCCCTACCAAACATGCCCATATTTATAATAGTCGGTTACCCGTGCATTGCGATGGCTCACAACAATATCCACATAAATTATCCACCAAAAAGATCTCAAGATTTTTTATTGGTTGTCTCCAATCTTCGCATAATATTTTTTATGAACGCACGGGTACCATAGACAGCAAATCAGAGACCCCCATCCCTCGCCTCCCCACTTCCAAGGTTTCGTAGAGCAGGAGGGGAAGGGAAGAGGCGGGCATAGCTGTTCGTTGCTGGAGAAGGACACGACGAAGGCCTGAGCATCTGGAGGCGATATATGTAGTATACCGCTAGATATATAGGGAGAGAGCACGCAAGCGAAGAAAGAAGCCTAGTCGGAGCAGCTCCAAACCAAGAGGCACCCGCACCAGGCGTCAGTCCGAGAAAGGCGAGAGAATGCGAGTGTCTTCCCAGCCCTGGACCCGCCGAAGCGACACAAAAGCACCACCAACTCCGTAGCATATGTCGATTACTGCCATGCTACGGGCCTTAGTTGTCCAATATCTCAGACCTGGACTCCTCATCGCTAAGATAACCTAAGTGTGGTAGGCACCATCATGTCTTCCTCGACGGCACACACGGAGAAAGGCCAGGAGCATGACCGACTCACCCCGTACCCGCGTCGACGAGCGTCGGTCGGCTCACGACTACGACCGTGGGCGGGGGCAGCAGGTTGGGGTGGAAGAACAGGGCGAAAGCAGGGAAGACGAACGGGACGTCCGACGACGGCGAAAACGATGATGCGCGCATGATGTGAAACATCCTCATAGACGTGCAATAGCCACTGCGCGAGTCGGTGCCAGGGCTGGTGTCGGACAAATACGAGAAGGAGGCGCCTGCTCCTACGCTCTCTGCCGAGAATGGGGTGGCGTGGAGGTGGAGGCATGAGAGGAGAGAGAAAAGAAGTAGAATGACGAACAAGGTGGTGGCAACTGAGACGAGGACCATCATTATCGTGTGGAGGTATAGATGGCCAAATGAGCCGTGTCTGACTAGCCGGCCCGAGGCACGACCCATTTAATAGTGCCTGGGCCAACCTGGCACGAGCGTCGTGCGGTGCTTGGGCCGTAGCCTTGGGCCATAGTGCTGGCTCGGCCCGGCACGATTATTTTTTTTATTTTACAAAAAAAATCATATATAAATATATACAATTTATATTAAATAATATAAATAGCTGAGCATGATGTTCTACTGATTAGACAGCTTTACCTACTGTCTTCCACCCTTCTTCCATCAGGGTATGGGTTCGAACCCCACCTGCTGCACCGCTTTTTAACATACTCCACCTCCTGTATCGCTTTTTAATATTTTACGCTGAGTTGATTTAGAAGAAATATATGGACTTTTTTGTAAAAAATAACGTAGGACGACCATTGAAACTGATGCTTTAAGTATAGTACAGAAAAAACACATGTATATCAGCCGAAGTTTGTTAGACCAAAAGATCTAGATTGAGTTTGTGCATATGTGCACGGTCGTTTTGTGCATAGAACATGTTGCTAGGAAATAGTGGCTTAGCTCATTTGGAGGCTTCGCTGAAATTGATAGTCCACAAATGCGCCCCACCACCAAGACGTTGTCCCATCGAGATAAATGTACATGAGGTAGATCACAATTTCCACTTTATTAATAACATAAAAAAGTGCCCCAGATTAGGACCAGTCATTTCCACTTGTGAAAGATGAGCGCCGCAATAATCCAGTAGCATGCATCCTTGCTATATCTCTATCATACATACATATATAGCATCTCATCTCATGTACGAGTGCATCCAATAATAGGCGAGGCCAATAGGAGGTGCGGAGAAGTTGCTTCGGATAGAAGTTGGGCAATCTGTCTGTCCAGAAGCGCAGCATTCAGTGTCCCCCCCCCCCCCCCCCCCCCAGCTGGACGGCGACTCTCTTTCCATTTCCGTGCGTTCATGCCGGATCGCACGGCCATGGCGGTGGCCACGTGGGCAGTGGCACGTGAGAGGCCACGTGAAGCTGTTTCCCCACCGGGTTAACGTCGCTCATGCGACTGTGCCGCCGGCGGTCAGTTGTCGTCTTCATCGTCAGCGTCAAGCTTGTGTAGATAAGGTTTCAGAGCACTCTCTGTCTTGAAAGCTAGGAAATAAATAAATAAATACAATATTTCTATGTGAGTTTGCATTTTATGACTTCGTCAGCTAGTGATGCCTCTCTTTCAGCAGACATGCATATTGTCAGTGACCACTGATCCAGGTGCTGTTTGGTGGCTGTCACCAGCGTTGGCCGGCGGCAGCTGTAAGGGATGCTAGGTTAGACTACCTGCAGCGCGGCCCCCTTCCCGTCCCCTCCCCTAGGACTGTTCACAGTGTAGCGGCTACAGTACCCCCTGTTGAAGGTGAATTTTGGTGATCTGTTGATGCAGGACTGGCGAAGGATACATAAAGTCATCTACAGAAGAAAAAATGAAGAAATCATTAGCAGAACATGTATGCATAGGAGGAGCACGAGGGGATCAACGGCTCACAAAACAAGATGCATGCTGGGTCGTGACACAAAAACATGAGAATAGAAATATGTTAAGATATCTCCTGTTATTCAGTTTAAGTTAGTTCCTATTGTTTAGGATAAAGTAGCTCCTATTATTCAGGCTACAGTAGCTCCTATTATTCAGGCTACAATAGCTCCTATTGTTTAGATTGATCGTGTATTAGAAGGGTTATATAAGCACTTCGAGTGCCACAATAGCGGATACAGGAAAAGATAAAAATAAATCTTCATTACTTTTCTAGTTTACTCGTCACTATTTCTTTCTCTGTTTTCCTTTGGTGTTTTGCCGAGAAAAACATCCGAAATCATCTCTGCGAAAGTGAGATCCATATAATCCAATCATCGCTGTTGTTTGCTGTGAGAGATCAATTCATAGCAACACCCCCTACGCACGCAGCAGCAAGCCCTACGGGCAACTCTCCGTCGCGCTCCCCTTCTCTCTCACGCCAGATGAAGGGGACGACTGTGCACTCCGCTACGCGCTCTTCTCGCGGAATCCGACGCCCGCGCCAGACGGCGGAAAGTTCCAGGTCCACTTCTCTTTCTCTCGACGGCTCTTGGCAACGTGGGCGAGAAGGGGCGACGCGGCGGCGGATCTGGCGGCGCAAGGCCGATTCCGAGCCGGAGGAGGTCGGCGGCGACGACGACCACATCCTGTTGCTGACGAGTGAAGTCCGTTCGCCTCGGAAGCGCAAGCGCCCACAAATCCCAGTCCGTTTTGCCGGTACGTCTCGCCATCGGTGGATTTCTTCTCCGACCATCGAGGGCTCGCTTAGATCCAGAGTTCATCGGTTCGAATCTTGTTGTTGCGGGCCGGATATTCAGCGCATCAGGTACGAACATGGTGTTCCCCCTCTTCGCAGTTACTTGTTTGTAACTTTATATTCCAAAATTTTATGTTTCAGTTCCGTAGTTGACCGAACTCATGTGAATCAACGGATTCCAGTACGATGTGGCCGCCAAAGTAACCTTACATTTGGTCTTTAGGTTAGGGATTCATGAACACAAACCGACGGCGTGACCAAATAACTCTATATTAATCTGTTCGACGATAGATGCGTTTAGGGTGATTCAGACGACAAGCAAATCAATACGGTCCATACATTGCTGGCCACATTATTTTAGTTACTGTTCTTGTCTTAGCAGCATAATTATATGGTTACTACTACTATTACAAATATCACATTTCTAGGAACTTCTATGTCATATTCGTATGCAACTTTTGAGGACATCATTTATTTTGTCTCCCACATGTCCTGTTCTTAACACTAGAGTATGTTTCCTGCTACAAAGTATTATCTAAATGTACAAGTTTCAAAATAACCGATGCAACAATTCGTTGTACAGCTTAAGCACATCATGTGCAAATAGTCCTGACTTGTGTGTCCCTCTTGTTGTAAACAAATCATGAGTTGTCCATTTACTTTGTAACTTGCTTATTAGGCTCTTCATGTTTTCAAAGTTGTCCAATTTAATTTATTTAACAGTGAATAAATTCCTTATTCAGCTTTCTGAGCAATTGTTACCAGTGAATTCTGAAATATAAGTTTCTTATTTCATATAGTTGATGAATTCATGATACAAATTTTTACTTGTCTTCATATTACTGACACATGAAAGCCTCTTAACATTATATGAAGTTTGCCATTACGATACATTTTCCTGTTAAATTTGTTCATCATTATGATATATCCATGCTAGCTTCATGTCTACTACATTCCAAGCTGTATTACATGTACTTCCCTTATATTTCCTACATGTTTGTAATGGTGTTCCTTTTGTTTACGAATCCATGGTGGTGCATACAATTTTGTAGGCAATATTATGTGGGAGCTTTTATCATTTCATCAATGCATATGCTTTTGAAGGGTTTGCACATGTTACTTCATATATTAAATGTTTGCAGCCCTTTTCATCATGGCATCCTCCCAAGAAGATAAGATGAAGGCTTTGATGAAAGTCCTTGTAGACTGTACCGAGGATGCCACAAAATCGCTGGGGGGTTTAGTTGATCATGCATTAGACCACATGCATGATGAAGAGATCCTAGCTAGGACATTGTTTGCCATGAAAGAAAAACTAGAGTTGCTTCAGCGGGATGCCTTAGAGGCAAAAGTCCAAGCCTTTCCAGAAATAGCTAAGTTAGAGTGGGATGACATCATTGTTGATCCTCCCTCTCCGTCACCCCCTCCAACAGTTACTGATCCTTCTGTTGAAGAAGAGGAGTTCTACTGCCCCGACGTCAGTGATGAATGGTACTTCAGTGATTCGGATAGGTCTACCCGTAATAGCTACTGGAATATGTATTAGGCACTTGTTTGTAGTTAAAGGTACATGACATGCTTTTGAACAACCATATGTCATGTATGGCTAAGTCTAAGTGGTACCCAGTCACAACAAGTAGTAACTATGATGTAAGGAATTATGTAGTGTATGAACTATGATCAGTACTATATGTTATGTCTATGGTTTAGTACTGTAACCGTGAATGGGAAACTTTTATTATAATTGTGCTCAGTTAATTGCTTGTTATGTACTTCGTAAGTTGAAATGCTTGTGTACATTTTAATAAGTTTTTACCATAACACTAAATTTGTCCCATCTCCACAATGACTAGAATGGACCCAGCAAACAATGTCACTTCTTCACAGCCCATGTCAAATGCCTCAAGTGGCCAACAGTTTCCTCCTCCACACCCTTTATGGCCTGCGGGTTACATGCAGCAGAGTGGTATGGATTGTAACTTTATGGGACACCTCAATTTTCCAAACCCTGCTCAAGGTCCGACAACAATGTGGGCACCCATGCAGACAAGACAAAGTAGTTCCCAATCCACCATGATTCCGGCCTCACAATCAGCTATGTACTGGAATCATTACTTGAACTTTGTGAGGAATCCTCTTGGGTCAGCTGAAGGAAATCCAATTCTTGATTCCATTCCACCTTCCAATACTAGTACACCATTGCAGGGTTCCAATACTATACCTTCATTACCTGTGAACTTGGACTCAGATGCTGAACACAGTGTTCATGACATCAATAGTCCTGAAAAGAATGCACCTACTGTTCACAAACCGAAGAAGTCTAAGGAACAAAACTTTACTGGGCCTGAAGATCTTCTCCTTTGCACAACCTGGTTGCAAATTAGCAGTGACCCTGTTGTGCACACTGGGCAACGTAGGGAGGGGCTTTGGGCTAGAATTGAAAAAAGATACAACGAACAGAGGGGCAACTTTCCTTGTAGAGTGAACAGAGCCCTTAGCAGCAGATGGGACAAGATTAGAGCAGATGTTAGTAAGTTCTCTGGCTACTACGCAAGAGTTCTAAGAGAGAAACAAAGTGGCTTAACTGATGACGACAAGGTAACCCATTTTTACAGACTTTGAATCATGTCCATACTAAAGTATACATGTTGACACATTTTTAAAATGAAACCAAAATTTGTACAGACATCGAAGGCGGCAACAATGTTTGCACACGAGGAGAACAAACCTTTCCATTACATGCATTGCTGGCACCAACTCAAGGGCGAACCCAAATGGGAGAGCATCTGTAGTGGACATTCGTTCCGAGGATTGAATGCAAATCCAATTGGATCTACAGGTACTCCATCTGAACATGCAAACGAAACTGATAGTGCATCTGCTGGTTTGACAGGAAAACAACCGCGTGGTCGTGATTACAGTAAATCAGAGAGAAAGAAATCAGCTTCTTCTTCATCTCCAGAATACCTTAGCCGTTTGCAAGAAATAACTGAAAAACAAATTCAGAGGTCCATAGAAAAAGGGGGAAAAGAAAGAAAAGTGTTCCGAAGAAGACAGGGAAATAGAGAAACAGAGGTTGCAATTGGAAGCAGAAAAGGTAATCATTCGAAAAAGGGAATTGAAACTTGAAGAACTGGCTTCGGCCGAGAAGAGATTGGAAAGGCTGGAGGCAACAAATGAAGAAGATGTGGATCCAGAAGTGTGGATTATGATGAAAGAACAAAAAAAAGTTGCAACAATTCATATTTAGGTTTGAGTAAACGCTTTGTTCAGTGCCTCAAAACTTGAGCTTCAGAACGAAACCGGTTTGCGTTTTATGTTTAAGTTTTCAGAATTATGTTTGTGAAACCATTATATTCTTGTTGCAACCAGAAGTCGTCAAGGACAATTGTGCTGTGACGTATGTTGTATCGTGTTGTTATAGACAATAATTATTTGTCAGTGCTGCGAACATGTTTGATTAAATTTTCATACATTTGTTTGTCGAGGTGTACTTTGATAGTAATGGTCTGCTTGGATCCGGTTTTGATGTTTCAAAATCGTTTGCACATTTTGTTGGAAATGGCTCCGGACTAGTTATGAATCTTATTGTTTCAAGAACCAACGAAAGTTGTTCAATGATCGTAAACTTTATTTCATAACCGATAGGTTAGACATTACAATGCAAATGAAACATAG